>NC_090330.1:63709443-65092451 GCF_035084215.1 Heptranchias perlo | reverse complement strand
ACAACCAATTGAACGTGGACCTAAAAATATCTGATTCCCACCCTTTCATCAAGCAGCATGTGGCCTTTCCTCAGCTTGCTCACATTTCCCCTCATCACTCCCGCCTGATGCATCACCTGGTGACCCCATCTCAACATCAGCTGATTTCCGGCTGCTGTAGTTATAAACTGTGCGAACAGCTGATGGAGACATCAGGCAGCTTCAAACAGCTGTTCACTGCATACAGATGAACTGTCGGTTTCCATTTAAATAAATCATAATCCGATTTTGGATGCATTTAGCATCATTCAATACAATCCCCACCACATTTTAACTACATTAGGGATCCTAGATCCTTACCTCCAAAATCTTAAGCACCAGGGGGTCCAATGAGAGGAGGGAGACAGCAGAAAAATCCCCTTTCCTAACTCGCAGCTCCACTCGGAACCCAACCTGTCAACCTCTTCCCTCCGGGCTCAACCAAACTATCGGCGCCAGAAAGAATTATAAACATCTCAGAGTGCAATTGGTAGAGGGAGCTGTCCGTCACCGGGAGCCGTGTGGGCTGCCGGGCTTCCTCGCCCTCTTCATCCAGCGCGGTCGTTTGTACCTCAACTTTCTCCGTCAGCTAAGTTTCACATGGATTTAGCATCCACCGTGTATAACGGGCAAATCGCGTCCGCATGAACACGCCCGTTATATGTAGTACGGACTGTATACACTAAATGGTAAAATCTTAAAAGGAGTAGAGGAGCAGAGTTTTAGAGGTTCAGATACATAAATCTGTAAAAGTTGGGGGACAAGTTAATAAAGCTCTTAAAAACACACACGAAGGAGCCTAAGTTTTGTAAATAGGGGAATTGAGTACAAAGGGAAGAGGTCATGTTAAACCTATACAAAGCATTGGTTAAGCCACACTTGTGTCTAATTTTGAGCATCTTATTGCAGGAAAGATGTCAGGGCCACAGAGTGGGTGCAGAAGAGATCCACTAGGATGATGCTTAGGTTGACGGGCTTTAGTTGCGGAGACTAGAAAACTGGGGTTCAGTTCATTAGAAAAGGTTGAGAGGAAATCCAATACAGGTGTCCACAATTGAGGGATACAAATAAGGCAAGTCACTAAAAACTTTCCATTGGTTATTACATCAGTAATTAGGGGGCATCAATTTTTAGATCATTATCAAAAGAATAGAGAGGTTAGGAGAATTTTTTTTAAACTCAGAGTTGGAAGGACACTGCCTTAACAGTAGCAGTTTTTAAAAGGGAAGTAAACATTTGAATAAAAATAAAAGGATTGTAGAAAGGGCAGGCAAATGGATTAAGTGGATAGCTCTTTCAGAGAGCTGGCACATTCAGGATGGATCTAAAGGCCTGTTATGGGGTCAGCCTCAATTGTTTGCACTGTCGCCTCCGAGCGAGAAGGTTCAAATTTCACTCCAGAGACTTGAGCGCATAATTTAGACTGACACTACAGTACAGTATTGAGGGAGTGCTGCACTGTCAGAGGTCCTAACTTTTGGATGAGATGTTAAGCTGAGACCCTGTCTCAGGTGGGCATAAAAGATCTCATAGCACTATTCGAAGAAGTGCAGGGAAGGTCTCCTGGCCAATATTTATCCCTCAGCCAACATCACTAAAACGTGATTATCTGGTCATTTATCATATTGCTGTTTGTGGGACCTTGCTGTGAGCAAATTAGCTGCCGTGGTTGTCTACATAACAACAGAAACTACACTTCAAAAGTACTTCATTGGCTGTAAAGTGCTTTGGGATGTCCTGAGGTGAAATGCCCTATAAAAATGCAAGTCTGTCTTTTTTTTATATAAATGCATGTTCTTCTTCTGTCAGCAGGCCAGAGCTTTTTCTCTGGAAAAGACTGAGGTGATCTGATAGAGGTCTTCAAAATTGTGAAGGGGTTAGATAGGGTGAATGTGGAGAAATTGTTTCCACTTGTGGCTGAGTCCAGAAGAAAGGGGCCTAAATATCAAAGTTACTTACAGATCAAATAAAGAATTTAGGAGTGATGAAAATGTGGAACCCGCTACTACATAGAGTGGTTGATGCATTTAAAGGGAGGCTTGACACACACGAGAGAGAAGGGAATAGAGGGATATGGGGCAGGGTGGGAAGAAGAAATTAGAGTGGGAGGAAACTCATGTGGGGTATAAACACTGACACAGACCAGTTGGGACGAATGGCCTGTTTCTGTGCTGCAGACTCTAAGTAATTCTATGTACTGGGAGAATCTGTGATCCCAAAGGCAGATCTCCCAGGACGAGTAGAAACAGCCTCAAAGACTTCGAACCGATCATCCCTTAACCTTCTCAGCTTTAGTGGGGGAAAAAAGCTGCAACATCTTGCATCGCTTCATAACTGTAGCCCCTTATCCCTGTCAACATCCCAGTGAATCTACACTCCACCATTACCATTGATTTTAAATTCCTGAAATGGGGTGAACAAAACTATTTTGTGCCAGTTGCCTCATTATAGTCTTCTCTACTCATAGTGCCACCATTACTGGCCTATGTATCTGTAACCATGGTCCCTCTGCTCCTCGACTCCAGTTAACCTATATCTCACCATTTAACCTATATTTCCTTGCTATAACCTGTTTGTAGATTTACTGACATAGAGGTGGATCTCAATGCTGGCCAGGGACCGGTCTAATGCCTTTTTCCAGCATGGTGAAGATGGTTTCTTTTTTGCAGCGGACATGGCGACCAGAAGTTCCAGAGCACCTGGGCATGAGGTGCGCAACACTGTCAGGCTAACTGCAAAGACGGGTGAAAGACCCACGCCATGGCAACGGGACGTCTTTGTGAAGAAGGTTCTGATGGGAGCTTGTGGTTTTGAGCCAGCGCACATCATCTGGCTGCAGGACTTCCCGAGGAGTGGTTATTTTGATGTGACCTGCAAGAATGTCGAAGGATGCCTGAAGATGTTCCAGGCTTTCAAGGGGAAGGGGAAGGAAGCGCCAATGTTGCTCCTCACTGTGGAACCACTCTTCGCGCTCCCACAGGAGAAGGAACAGACGTTAACGGTGCACATGTTCAAGCCATACGTGCCCGTCATGGACGTGCTGATGTTCCTCAAGCGATACATGGACGGAGCAGAAAAGAACATCGACATCATGGACATGCACGGGGTCTGGACCAGCAAGGGGAGCATCCAGGCGAAGCTGAGGGCAGATGCCAATGGAAACATCATCTACACCCCCTCCCCCATCGAGTTTCGCGATTGGGGCCTAGTCGACGGTACGTGGTGTACCAGGGGCAGCCCAGAGTGTGCCGATCCTGCATCAAACCCGAGCACGAGGTCGCCTCCTGCAAGGCGGTAATCTGCAGTAAGAAGGGCCACCAGACACTGGACTGTCAGGAGGCCAAATGCTGCAATCCGTGCGGAGAGGCTGGTCATCTGTCCAAACCGCAGAAAAAGCTACGCACAGGCAGCGAGAGGTGAGGTGACGCAGGAGAGGAGAGCAGCAGTTGTGGCTGCCCCAAAGGAGGCCAAACCCCACTCCCCCGCTCTGGCCCCACGTGGAAGGGCCAAAGACCAGGAGGAAGACAAAGAGCAGGAAGGGAGAGTCGAGGAAAGCAACCAAACCCCGACACCCAGCCCCGAGACTACCCCTGAGAACGCAGTCAATGGAAGGCGAACCAGGGAACGAATGAGGGATGGACGACTCAAGGAAAGAAAAAGAGGAAGTCCTGTAGGATCAGAGGCACAAACGCTAAAGGTGTGGCCAGCACCAAGAGGAGCTTAGAGTCCCAAACAGACAACAGTGACCACTCCTTGGCTGATGAACAAGGAAAGGGGTGGGGGAACCCCACCTTCCTCAAAGGAAGGGGCAAAACGCGACGGTGACCGGCGACACCGACAACATGCTCCAGCTCCAGGAACCTGAGAGCAGCAACACTCAGCTCCAGGGCACCGGGAGCTACGACGGGCCCAGCGCACCCCAACTCCGGGACACTGGGAGCAGCAACGCAGAGAGTGAGTTCCTATGACTCTGGGAAACCGGGAGCAGCATGACAGTCGCGGAGAGCGAAGCATAATCAACAGCCGAGGATCTTACGGACACACCACCCCATGGGACCTCGCCGTTGACCCCTGAGCGCGGACCCTCCCCCAACAGCGGATAAGCCTCCTTCCTCAGCCCAAGGACCATCCAGAAGTTCCTGCGCACCACACAAATGCAAAATCTGGACCCAGGGTCCCAAATGGACGGTACTGTAGAACCTGGACTGATGCAATAGTAAGATCTGAATGTTTTTGTACCTTTGTAAGTTAAAATGGATTTAAAAATTGCATCCATAAACGTGCGTAGCATCAAATCGACTACGCAATGTGCTGCGACCCTGAACCACCTGTCCAGGGTCAAAAGGGACTTGCTGTTCTTACAGGAGTGCAGGATCCCGTACCTCAGCAACTACCAGCAGTGGTCACGCATGTGGACCCAGGGGCAGTCGATCTGGTCAGGAGGCAACGACAGTTGTTCCTCAGGCCTGGGGATTCTGGTGTGAAGAGGCCAATTCACCATCACCGAGGTTAAGGAGGTGGTGGGGGGCCACCTGCTCATAGCAGATGTTCTATACAAGAACGCCCCGCTCCGACTGATCAATGTGTATGCTCCGACTGATCAATGTGTACGCCCCGACCCTCAGGAGTGAGCGGACGGAGGTATTCCAGCATCTCCCAATGTTGCTGGTGACCTCCAGGCCGATCGTTCTTGCCGGAGACTTCAACTGCATCATTGATGCAGCTGGACGATCCAGCAGGGGTAGTGGAATACTCGACACCACGTCCAAACTCCTGATAGAGGCGGTGAAAGACGCAAAGCTTTGCAACGTCTTCAGCAACCCTACGGTTGGAGCACCACAGAGATACACCTGGTCCAGGCCAGACAGGTCCGTCCGTTCAAGGATAGACATCCTTTTTGTGTCCCCAACGCTCAAGGTCAGATCCATCGATGTCCAGCCGGTGGTTCGTCTCTGACCACTGCCTCCTACAGGCCGACTGTTAATTGCAGGAGGACCAGAGAGCAGGCAGGGGGATATGGAAGCTGAACATGAGACTGTTGATCCTGGCGATCATTGAGGAACTAAAGAGGCTGGTTGGAGGACCGTGAAACCCCTCTTCGACTCCACGGTGCACTGGTGGGAAGCGATCAAGGCCAACATCAAGAGGTTCTTCATCCTGAAAGGTGTTCAGAGGGTGAGAGAGAGACAGAGGGGAGTGTCGCAGCTCCAGAAAAGCATGCAGGATCTGCTCCAGCTGCAGTCGATGGGGGTCGATGTCGGGGAGGGACTCAGATAGGTGAAGGACCAGCAAGCCTCACTCTTCGCTTCTGAGGTCTCAAAGATCATCTTCCGGTCCAGAGTCTGCTCCATGGAGCAGAGCGAGAAGTGTTCGCGCTTCTTCTTCCAGAAGCTACACAGAGAGACCTCTGATCAGCAGCCAGAAGGAGGAAGACGGCTCGGTCACGTCTTTGCAGGCTGACATACCGAGGATCAGCAAATCTTTTTATGCTGGGCCGTATGACGCGAAGCCCACAGACAGCACGGCCTCCCAGGCCTTCCTGTCCTCTATCACGGAAGTCTTAGAGGACAGCGAGCAGGAGAGCGTGGGTCGGCCACTGACCTTGGATGAGCTGACAAAGGCCGTCCGGTCTTTCGAGAAGAGTAGAACTCCCGGAAGCAATGGCTTACCGGTCGAGTTGTACTAGGCTCTGTGGGACTGGAAGTGTACGGGTGTATGCTTCTGGCAGGCAGCATGTCAGAGTCCGTGAGGAAAGGCACCATCACCCTCATCTACAAGCGAAAGGGGGAGAGGGAAGAAATCAGAAATTGGCAACCCATTTCCTTGCTAAATGTCGACCACAAGATCCTGTTCAAGGCCATTGCCAACAGGCTCAAGTCTGCTCTGGAGCAGGTGATCCACCCGGATCAGACCTGTACTGAACCTGGAAGGAAGATTTGTGTGAGCTTTGCGCTGCTCAGGGATACGATCGCCCAGGTGCAGGACAGAGCGGTGAAAACCTGCCTATCAGCCTGGACCAGAAGGCCTTTGATCGAGTATCCCACACGTACATGATGGACATGTTCTCCAAAATGGGTTTTGGGGAGGGAATCCGCGATTGGATCTGACTGCTCTATGTGGACATCTGTAGCGCAGTCCTAATCAACAGGTGGGAGTCAGAGAGCTTTCTGATTAGATCTGGTGTCAGGCAGGGCTGTCCTCTCTCCGCGGTCTTGCTCGTATGTTGTATCGAGCCGTTTGCCGCGTCCATCAGGAAGGACGTAGGTATCGGGGGTGATGTTCCCAGGCAGCGGAGGCTCTCATGTTAAGGCCTCCCTGTACATGGACGACGTTAGCGTCTTCTGCTCCGATCAGCAGCCGGTCCACACATTGATGGGCATCTGCGAACGTTTCGAGCTAACCTCGGGAGCCAGAGTGAAACGAAGTCACAGCGAGGCCATGTTCGTCGGCAGGTGGGAGACCAGATCCTTTGTCCCCCTAACCGTCAGGTGCGACTACCTGAAGGTGCTGGGGATCTGGTTTGGGGGGCCTCTGGCCTGCACAAAGAACTGGGAGGAGCAGATCGCCAAGGCCAAATAGAAGCTTAGAACATGGATGGGGCGACCCCTCTCCATAAACGGCAGGAACCTGGTGATAAGATGTGAGGTACTCGCGGTGTTGCTCTACGTGGCCAGGGTCTGGCCCATTCCCCACAACTCCGCGGTAACAGTCACCCGAGCTATCTTCCACTTTGTTTGAAGGTCCAAGGTAGAACGCGTCCGCAGGACCACCATGTACAAGCCCCCAGACAAAGGAGGGAACGGCCCCAATGCCGCTCTGATCCTGATGGTCACTTTTGTGTGTGGCTTCCTCGGGATTTGTGTAGACCCTCAGTACGCAAACACCAAGTGTTACTACGTGCTGAGTTTCTACCCGGCCAACACACTGAGAAGGCTGGGTCTAGCCATGCTGGCCGAGCAGGCGCAGGACGACCCGTCCAGCTGGACCCTGCGCACCCCCCCCCACCTGACCCAGGTGGAAAAGTTCCTGAGGAGGAACCCCTTCGACCACAAGGCCGTCAGACAGTGGTCGACACAAAACATCCTGAGAGTCCTGCAAGGAAAGGAGGGTGGACTCGATCGGTTTCTTCTCTGACCAGACGGTCGATGCCATTTGGCTGAACGTCTTGTCCCCAGAGCTGACAAACAGGCACCAGGATGTAGCCTGGATGGTGGTGAGAAAGGCCGTTCCAGTGCGCCTTCCAACACTAACGGAATCTCAGTGCCATCGCGAGCTGTCCTCGAGGCTGCGGCGGGGAGGACACCATTGTCTATCTCCTGATGGGCTGCCCCTTTGCGCAGAGGCTCTGGAGAGAGATGCGTTAATTATCTGTCCCGTTTCATCCCCAACAGTTTGGTAACACAGGACGCTATGATGTACAGGCTGTTCCCGGGATACACACCGAGACAGACATCACCTGCGGCTGGAGGACCATCAACTCTGTGAAGGAGGCCCTTTGGTCCGCTTGAAACCTGCTGGTCTTCCAGTTGAAGGAGCTGTCCACGACCGAGTGTTGCCGACTGGCACACTCCAAGGTCTAGGAGTATGTGCTGCGGGACGCACTGAAGCGAGGTCCGACCTAAGCAAAGGCTGTATGGGGAAAGGCCACCTTGTAAGGCCACCCCACCTTGTATTATATTGTATTGTACACCATGAATCATAAGGAATATACTGTGTTTGAATTGTAATATTGAAATCGCTTTGTATACAATCTGTAACGTATTGGTTTAAATTGTACTGGTTTGAAATTGTGATAGTTACATTGAACTGTGTGTATCTTTAAATTCAATGAAATAAAGTATATTTTGAAATTTTAAAAAGTATTTGTCATTAATGTACATAATACAGTACCATGAAAATTAGAGTACAGGTAGCACCACAGTAAAAGCTACACTATCAACATTTACTAAGTTTTAGTTATAAAAATCTACATAAAATGCACAGCTTGTATGCTGGATTTTATTATTTACATATTTGCAAAAGCACATCCACATACACTGGTAATTAATATTTTGCATTTTAATTCTTTTATTCCTAAGAACACTAAATGTTCCCCTTAGTTTCAGTGCAGTTGAGTCAGTCCAACTTTCAGGAAAGAAGCAAAATGGACCTTGAAAGCTTTTATAGAAATAAAATACGACTTCTTCTGTTTTTGTTTGCCTCGGAGGTATATATTTAGCGTGCAATCCCAGATATTGCTTAAGCACAAGCAGCTACTTTTATTCCATCTCATTTCCCATTAATGGGTGCAACAAAAGCAGTGACATAGAGCTGCGATATTGTAAACTGTTACCAATACCTGAAAAAAAAGTCAAACAATATAAAGTCGAGAGCATTACATGAGGAGTGGGAATAAATGATGATAAACCAATGCAGTTCTTTCTTTTGCTAGGGAAAACTGTCTCCCCCTTCAAGGAAATCAAGAGATGAAGTAAAGCCCTGGGCAATATAGCAGCTGCAGTATATTGAGTCAGTGTTGTGATTGTTGCAGCTGCAGTCACCATCATCAATGCACATGCCCTTTCCTCTGGGAGGGAGAAGCAAATCTAATTAGATGTATTTTCCAAAATAGAAGATATAATTTAAAATAACATACACTTATTTCAAAATATATTTGCCACTGCAAAAAATCTATTGTAACAGCAAACTATAAATGCAAATGTACATCAATTTTAATGCAAGTCACTTTAGACTAAAAGCAACAATTTTCTTTAGCAAATAAGGCATTACATTATTGTGCAAGGTGTACACTGTACAAGTTTAATTTGGCAGTTACTGGTCCAAATACTGGAATTCACACTGAAAGTTTACAAATAGCATTTTCTTTGGAGAATTATTTATTTTATTCTGATTAAATAAAATCTAATAAGGGTGTAGTTATACTGCAATTTTTCCACTTATGCAAAGATGTTTTGGGTGTGCATTAAAGCAAAAGTGACAGTAAAAATCAGGAGTCAGGTTGGTAAGGGCATTGTAGCTAACAGATAGGAGACCATGTCCAGGACATAGTCTCACACTGCTTTGAAGTTGCATCATGTGCGTTATAACTATATCCTGGTCCACTAGACTGCATGGGAACTTTATAAATGTACTTTTCAATGCTTTTTCTTAGTAGAAAGTGGATATCCACCTGCTCTCTTTTAACATTAAAAATTAGCAACCTGGGAAGTAGAGCTCTGCACATGCGTCCAAACATGTGTGCACATTGCTCCGTTGTCATTAAGCTCAGTAATATCCTGTATTAAGGTTCTCCTTGCTGAAGGCTGCACTTTAGAGATACTGAAACCGCTAGATGTTGACTAACGGGCAGTTAACTGGCGGAGTGTGTTGGTTGGCCACCCAATAGTGCCGATAGGAGGCCCGTTCATTTTGAAGGCTGGGCTTCGTAAACATACCCTCAGCGAGCTGCAGGCAGAAAATGGGCGTCCTGAAACAGCCCACGGGCTCTGAGCAGGATGGGGCGGGACCTTGTCCGGCTTCTCCTGGCACCACAAAATTAAATGAGAAAGGTATTTTTTGCTCCTTTTCGGTTGGACCGCGAAGTGAAATTATGCGAAGTGTGCACACTCCATGCAGTCCTGTTCTAAAGCGGCAATCAGGGTCTTAAGTAGGTCATTGGACCCCAATTTCTATATTAAAAGAATCCACTGCCCGAAACAGATGGGTGCTCCAGCCGCCCAGTGGTAGGCCCCTTTGAAGATGGTGGCAACCACAGCGCTGGCGTACACAAGGCCCTAAGCCATTTTTGGGCCTCTACTACCCATTTACGTCGGGTTGCCTGTTAAAATCTAACTCCGTATCTGTAATATAACTGCAGTCTACATTACATAAAGTTGTATTTTTCTTTTGTGAAGAGGACCCCTTCTGCTTACTACATACATTATCTTATTATTCAGCTTATACGCTTACTTCCCATCTCCTTTACGTTTATTAGCTTAAAAAATTGTTCAGTTATGATCTTATGTGGAATGCACAAAGCCTTATGAGCTTCTCTTGCTATTTAAAGGCACTTTTACTTCACTCCAGTACTGTCAAATCCTGCAATATAAACTGGCTTTCATATGATAGACAACTGCAATGGCCAACTTCTTCGTGGCTCTCCTGGTCCGCTGCGGGAGATACAATCTTCCCCATTGGCCTCTAAATGCGCTGAAATAGTCAGATAGGTCAACAGGCTTGCACTGTGATTTAACTAGAATCAAGATATAAGCACATGGAAACACAACTCTAGCTCAGTGCAAGATTTTCATGTGCAATGGTAATTACATGTGCAGAATAGTAAAAGTAGCATATGATAACCTTGCATGCATGTGACTGAGGATCTCTGATTTTGGAGCTGGCCTACATTTGGGCCAGACCCAATGTGAGACCAGCAAGTTTAGGTCAGTCTGACATCACTTTTCTGAGACCTGGACAAAGATAAAACTGATTAAAGTTTCTAATACATGCCTTATTTCACTAAAAATGCTTTGTATGGCCTATGATAGTACTGTAAATTTGGTAATCAGAATATATGCACAATCAACTTGGGATAACAAGCCATTCTTGAATTTTTAGATATTATTAGTAATCGGTCCCCTTTCCTCTCCTCACTAGTACAAGACTGTTGCAGATGCAGTCTCAGTAGCAGTGCATGGTTCCCCATTGATATGTGCAGATTAGTGCAACCAGCAGTACTGTACAACACCTTTTGCTTTAACAGTTTTTTTTATAGTTGTCAAGGGGTGCATCTGGTGATGGATTACTGTAAGAGCTCAATGGATTAGATAATTCACAAAAACATTCTTGTACCTGCTAAGATACTGGTCTACAGCCTAATCTCTGAGGTCATTGTCTCTAGAGTATCCTAGCTGACAATAAGAATGTTTGTATTCTTCCGGTTATTTATAAAATGCATGATTTGTAGATCAGTTTAGTCAGTCCTTTCACTTGACTCTGAAACTTTTTTAAAGCCAAAAAAATGCCATAACCTTGAAATGGTTGCTACAGTGCTTGCTTTCTACCTGTGACAATTAGCCTTGGCCTGCCCCATTTCCCGCTGGAGCTTCCCAGAATGCCTGTTAACATGTCAGCACCATGACTAGAGCAGTAATTGTGAGATGGAACGCTTCTGTTGCTCTAGTTTGCCTGACCAATTTGGTAGTATGGTGTGAGAGCTGATAAGAAGTCTGTTTGGGGCATTGTTATTGTAGACTGACTAGTCCACATAGTCACTGGTTGACATTAAGCTCAGTAGTTTACATGAACACCAAGTCAACAGTGATTGTGTAGGAAGTGTAAGAATTCTGGGAATTCCACCTTTTCCCTGAGTATGGAAAACTTTGGCCATTGACTAAAATCCTAAGGATAGATGAGAGGTCACCAGACGAATCAACAACACAGTGGAATGTGGGAGAATTACTGCTTCAGACATGTCTCTGTTTTAATACAAAACCTACAGCAGGTGGTCAACGATTAGAAAGGCAGTAGGCCATTGAAAGAGGCAACTGCTCCAGACATGGTGGGGCCATGTCTTTGTTTTAAAGCAAAACCGATCAACATCTAGGATGTTGGATACAAAAGGAGCCTTGTGTGGCAAGTGCTACAAACCGGAATGAACAATGGCCCATCAAGAAAAGCAATTGCAACATGATGAGAGACCATCAAAAGCCATCAAAGATTCTTAAGGACTTTGTAAGAACTGGTTAAACAGACATGAAGTGCCTCATTTAAGTGACGAAGATCATTGTAAGAGAGGGGTATATAAGTGGAAACTCGAAACCCCTCTCTCTCGTGTTCTTTTGCTCTTGTTCTGCCTCTCGCTTGTTTTGCAGCCTTGCTTTTGCTGTCTCTTGGTTTGCGCTCTCCAGGGAGGAGAGCAGCTTCCAGCGAAACCAACGAACCCTACATGAGAGAACCAGTCAGCCAGACCTGCAAGTGCAAAGGATTGGTGAGCCTCGACCATACCATGTGTGTGTGTGATAGGTGTCTCCAGGGTCCCCACCAACCTCTTAGTTTAGTGGGATAAAGTACTGTAGTGGGTGTGTGTAATGTACTGTGTAGGACCGTTTTTATTGTTATTTTCTTCGTGTCGACGGTATAATAAAACCAACATTTCAATTCAATTCAAACACCGAGTTTGTGTGTTCTCTGTGCTATTCGGCTACGTGATCCATCACCGGGTGTGTTAGCATAAATCCCGTTTTCCTGAACCCCCGATCCGTGAGGTGTAAGTGTTCCTTGGCTAGACCGAGGACCAGATATCTGCACCGATCAATAGGGTGAGAACAACCCCAAAACACCCCACAGAAGCACAACACAGACCACAAATTGTACTTTTTTCTAATAAGCACTAGTATTTCATTTGGATACTAACTAAAAGCAGAACAAAAATGGAACAAAATAAATTTTGACTAATACAAATTAAAATCTAAAATGATGCACAACAACAAAGCAGAATGCATACGTGGTCAGTTGTACACAGCCAAGTGCATACCAAATATCAAACCACGAATGTAGATTCTAATCTAGTAAGAAGAAAGCTCAGCGTTGTAAGCACAGTGGATAATGAAGGGACAATAATTTTATGGAAAAAGTAGATAATGCTCTTCTACCAATCTTAAGTTAGCATTTTAATGGAGCAGACATTAAAAAAAACTGTCATATGTGCAGTTCATTAGCAACAACAATCATTTCACTTGTGATGTTTTAAGACAAAATTAATAATCAGTTTCTCACTTGCCATAATAACTGAGCTGGGAAAAAATCTGGTGAACCTGCCTCCAATCATGTTTTTGGGCCTTCACATACACCTGTAGCACTTGATTTCACTATGACTCAGTCGCATTGTATTATTGATCATTAAATGATGATGCAAAGATCCCATACATCAATCTGGTTAATATAATACAACTTTTATCCTGATTCAGGTGGTTTGCTATTGTACTGGCTGATTGTTAATTGTACAATAGAGTAAGGTGAATGTGGATTTCAGAAGTTGGAATGGAGGTAGGAAAAGTGGATTTGTCTATGTTTGTAATTACAAAACATGAATAGCTAGAGGATATGTGAGAGAATGTGTGTGCAGGGGGAGGAATGGGCTCACTTCATTCCTAAAGTAAAATAGAATAGCGAATGACTTAGCGATATAGCAAATGAAATAAAAGAGCAATATGAAATATTAAAGATGATTCCCATAGAATACAGCAGCCAAGATAAAATATTGTTGTTTATTTAGTTTTATTCTTAAAGAGAGAACATACTTTCTGTCGCAATACAGTTTGTTCCAAACTTTTAGATGAGCTGCAGTGATGGGTTCTGACATTTTTATTCAATTGTCATTTTGCCTGGGGTGTTGCCTGTAGCAATAAGATATTGTTGAGAACCCACAAAGCACACATTCTCCGGTTAGTCAGTTCAAATTAGTCAAACAATATCTTTATTGCAAGTAAAAGGGTTTCAATTGCAATATGTGAGTTTGTTTTTCCTCATACGCAGGCTTAGATATGCAAGATTCAAATAACTAATATTCCCATTAGCAGTACTGCATAAAGATGGAGATTTTAAAGGACGACTCATCAATCTCATGTGTGGTTGCACACGGGCTCTCAAGACGATGAACAGTCTTCAAGTCAAGGAAGGTCAATGGATGGAAAATTGGACCAGGGTTGAAGTAGGACTGTGAAGTTAGGGGGTGAGTATAAGACAGGCGAGAAAGAGGATTTTAGGGTGGTGAAAGAAGATGGTAGAGCAGGGTTAGAGGGTGGGGAGTACAGTATAGTGAGAGATCTGCGGAGAGGGAGGGGGAAGACAATGGCCGGTCCGTGGGTGTCAGAGTGAAGTTGAAAGCTAAAGGAAGTGGCTGCAATGTTGGGCACAACTACATTAAGGAGCGGGAGAAGGAGAGAAGGGGAATGGGATCAGGGAGGAGATGGGAGAGCGAGACGAGATGGAGAAAGGGATCAGGGGAGCAGAGGGGACAGCACGGAGGAGAAGATGATGGGGAGGAGGGGAAGAGTAAGAGGAAGGAGAAGTGGATGGGGAAGGAGGGTAAGGTTGCGGGAGGAGATGAAGAGGATGGGGAAGGAGAAGAGGATGGGGAAGGAGAAGAAGATGGGGAAGGAGAAGAAGAAGATGGGGAAGGAGAAGTGCTAGTACTGTTGGGGAAGGTTTAAACTAGAATGGCAGGGGGATGGGAACCTGAGCAGGGAGACAGAAGAGGAGGAAACAAGGATCGAAACAAAAGACAGAAAGGGAAGATGCAATAATGGAAGGCAGAGAAAACAAGGGCAAAAAACAAATAAGGCCATAGTGCAAAATAAAACTAAGATGACTAGCAATCTTAAAAAGACAAGTCTAAAGGCATTGTGTCTTAATGCGTGGAGCATTCGCAATAAGCTAGATGAATTAACAGCGCAGATAGATATTAACAGTTATGATATCGTTGCGATTACGGAGACATGGCTGCAGGGTGACCAAGGATGGGAACTGAACATCCAGGGGTATTCAATATTTAGGAAGGACAGGCAAAAAGGAAAAGGAGGTGGGGTAGCATTGTTAGTAAAGGAGGAAGAATATTGGCTCGGAAAGTCACGATGTGGAATCTGTATGGGTGGAGCTAAGAAGCACCAAGGGGCAGAAAACGTTGGTGGGGGTTGTCTATAGGCCCCCGAACAGTAGTGGAGATGTAGGGGAGGGCATTAAACAGGAAATTAGAGACTCATGCAAGAAGGGTACAACTATAATCATGGGTGACTTTAATATACATATAGATTGGTCAAACCAAATTAGCAATAATACTGTGGGGGAGGAATTCCTGGAGTGTGTATGTGATGGTTTTCTAGACCAATATGTTGAGGAACCAACTAGAGAACAGGTGATCCTCAACTGGGTATTGTGCAATGAGAAAGGATTAATTAACAATCTTGTTGTGCGTGGTCCCTTAGGGAAGAGCGACCATAACATGATAGAATTCCTCATTAAGATGGACAGTGAAGTAGTTGAAACCGAAACTAGGGTCTTGAATCTCAATAAAGGAAATAACAAAAGTATGAGGTGCGAGTTGGCTATGAGAGATTGGGGAACTTTACTAAAAGGGATGATGGTGGATAGGCAATGACTAATATTTAAAGAATGTGTGCAGGAATTACAACAATTATTCATCCCTGTCTGGCGCAAAAATAAAACAGGAAAGGTGGCTCAACCGTGGCTTACAAAAGAAATTAGGGATAGTATTAGATCCAAAAGGGAGGCATATAAAATTGCCAGAAAAAGCAGCAAGCCTGAGGATTGGGAGCAGTTCAGAATGCAGCAAAAGAGGACAAAGAGATTGATTAAGAGGGGAAAAATAGAGTATGAGAGTAAACTAGCAGGGAACGTAAAAACTGACTGTAAAAGCTTCTATAAATATGTCAAGAGAAAAAGATAAGTGAAGACAAATGTAGGTCCCTTACAGTCAGAAATGGGGGAAATTATAATGGGGAACAAAGAAATGGAAGAACAATTAAATACATACTTTGGTTTTGTCTTCACAAAGGAGGACACAAATAACCTGCCAGAAGTGTTAGGGAACGAAGGGTCTAGTGAGAGGGAGGAACTGAAGGAAACCAGTAAAAAAAAAGTGCTAGGGAAATTAATGGGGCTAAAGGCTGATAAATCCCCAGGGCCTGATAATCTACATCCCAGAGTACTAAAGGAAGTGGTCCTGGAAATAGTGGATGCATTGGTGATCATCTTCCAAAATTCTATAGAGTCTGGAACAGTTCCTACAGATTGGAGGGTGGCAAATGTTACCCCACTATTTAAAAAAGGAGGGAGAGAAAACACAGGGAATTACAGACCAGTTAGCCTAACATCAGTAGTGGGGAAAATGCTAGAGTCTATTATAAAAGATGTGATAACAGGACACTTGGAGGGCGTTAACGGGATTGGACAAAGCCAGCATGGGTTTATGAAAGGGAAATCATGCTTAACAAATCTACTGGAGTTTTTTGAGGAGGTAACTAGCAGAATAGATAGGGGAGAACCAGTGGATGTGGTGTATTTGGATTTTCAGAAGGCTTTTGATAAGGTCCCACACAAGAGGTTAGTGTGCAAAATTAAAGCACATGGAATGGGGGGGGGAATATACTGGCATGGATTGAGAATTGGTTGACAGACAGGAAACAGAGAGTACGAATAAACGGGTCTTTTTCCGGGTGGCAGGCAGTGACTAGTGGGGTACTGCAGGGATCAGTGCTTGGGCCCCAGCTATTCACAATATATATCAATGATTTGGATGAGGGAACTAGATGTAACATTTCCAAGTTTGCAGACGACACAAAGCTGGAGTGGAATGTGAGCTGTGAAGAGGATGCAAAGAGGCTCAAATGTGATTTAGACAAGTTGGGTGAGTGGGCAAGATCATGGCAGATGCAGTATAACGTGGATAAATGTGAGGTTATCCACTTTGGTTGTAAAAACAGAAAGGCAGATTATTATCTGAATGGTGATAGATTGGGAAAAGGGGAGATGCAACGAGACCTGGGTGTCCTTGTACACCAGTCGCTGAAAGCGAGCATTCAGGTGCAGCAAGCAGTTAGGAAGGCGAATGGTATGTTAGCCTTCATTGCAAGAGGGTGAGAGTACAGGAGCAGGGATGCCTTACTGCAGTTATACAGGGCCTTGGTGAGACCACATCTGGAGTATTGTGTGCAGTTTTAGTCTCCTTATCTGAGGAAGGATGTCCTTGCCATGGAGGGAGTGCAACGAAGGTTTACCAGACTGATTCCTGGGATGACAGGACTTATGTATGAGGAGAGATTGGGTCGACTAGGCCTATATTCACTAGAGTTTAGAAGAATGAGAGGTGATCTCATCGAAACATATGAAATTCTAACAGGACTAGACAGACTAGATGCAGGGAGGATGTTCCCGATGGCTGGGGAGTCCAGAACCGGGGGTCAGAGTCTCAGGATATGGGGTATGCCATTTAGAACCAAGATGAGGAGAAATTTCTTCACTCAGAGGGTGGTGAACCTGTGGAATTCTCTACCACAGAAGGCAGTGGAGGCCAAGTCATTGGATGTATTCAAGAAGGAGATAGATATATTTCTTAATGCTGAAGGGATCAAGGGATAGGGGGAAAAAGCGGGAACAGGGTACTGAGTTAGACGATCAGCCATGATCATTTTGAATGGCGGAGCAGGCCTGAAGGGCCAAATGGCCTACTGTTGCTCCTGTTTTCTATGTTTCTATGAGAAGAGGATGGGGAAGGAGAAGGGGATCAACGAGGACGGGGGTCAACGGGGACAGAGGGCCACACGGACGGAGGGCAACGGGGACGGGGGCAAATGGGATAAGGGTCTGGGAGTAAGGGGATAAGAGAATGGGGGTTGGTAAGAGGATTTGGTTAGGAGGGTGGAGTAAGGAGGATGAGGGTTCGGAGGATGAGATTTTGGAGGATGGGGGTAGGGGGGATAAGAGGATGGTCTGAGGTTAGGAATGAGGATGGGGTGGTTAAAGAGGATGGGAATTGAGAATTGAGGATGGGTGGTAAGAATGAGGTAAAAAGTCGGGAGGGGGGGGGAAAGAGGTCTGGGGATTGGGGGGCGGAAAAGAGGTTGGCGGGGGGAAAGAGGTCGGCGGGCAGGGGGGAGAAAGAGGTCGGCGGGTGGGGGGGGAGAAAGAGGTCGGCGGGCAGGGGGGAGAAAGAGGTCGGCGGGTGGGGGGGGAGAAAGAGGTCGGCGGGTGGGGGGGGAGAAAGAGGTCGGCGGGGGGAGGGGAGAAAGAGGTCGGCGGGCGGGGGGGGAGAAAGAGGTCGGCGGGCGGGGGGGGAGAAAGAGGTCGGCGGGCGGTGGGGGAGAAAGAGGCCGGCGGGCAGGGGGGGAGAGAGGTCGGCGGGCGGGGGGGGGAGAAAGAGGTCGGCGGGCGGGGGGGGGGAGAAAGAGGTCGGCGGGCGGGGTGGGGAGAAAGAGGTCGGCGGGCGGGGGGGAGAAAGAGGTCGGCGGGCGGGGGGGGAGAAAGAGGTCGGCGGACGGGGGGGGGCGGTGGTTAAAGAGGATGGGAATTGAGAATTGAGGATGGGTGGTAAGAATGAGGTAAAAAGTCGGGAGGGGGGGGGGGAAGAGGTCTGGGGATTGGGGGGCGGAAAAGAGGTTGGCGGGGGGAAAGAGGTCGGCGGGCAGGGGGGAGAAAGAGGTCGGCGGGCGGGGGGGGAGAAAGAGGTCGGCGGGCGGGGGGGGGAGAAAGAGGTCGGCGGGCGGGGGGGGGGGAGAAAGAGGTCGGCGGGCAGGGGGGGGGGGGAGAAAGAGGTCGGCGGGCGGGGGAGGAGAAAGAGGTCGGCGGGCGGGGGGGGAGAAAGAGGTCGGCGGGCGGGGGGGGAGAAAGAGGTCGGAGGGCGGTGGGGGAGAAAGAGGCCGGCAGGCAGAGAGGTCGGCGGGCGGGGGGGGGGGGGGAGAAAGAGGTCGGCGGGCGGGGGGGGGGGAGAAAGAGGTCGGTGGGCAGGGGGGGAGAGAGGTCGGCGGGCAGGGGGGGAGAGAGGTCGGCGGGCGGGGGGGGGGAGAAAGAGGTCGGCGGGCGGGGGGGGAGAAAGAGGTCGGCGGGCGGGGGGGGAGAAAGAGGTCGGCGGGCGGGGGGGGGGGGGGGGGGGAAAGAGGTCGGCGGGCGGGGGGGAAAGAGGTCGGCGGGGAGGGGGAAAGAGGTCGGCGGGCGGGGGGGGAAAGAGGTCGGCGGGCGGGGGGGGGGAAGAGATCGGCGGGCGGGGGGGGAAGAGATCGGCGGGCGGGGGGGGGGGGAAGAGGTCGGCGGGCGGGGGGGGAAGAGGTCGGCGGGCGGGGGGGAAAGAGGTCGGCGGGCGGGGGGGAAAGAGGTCGGCGGGCGGGGGGGAAAGAGGTCGGCGGGCGGGGGGGAAAGAGGTCGGCGGGCGGGGGGGAAAGAGGTCGGCGGGCGGGGGGGAAAGAGGTCGGCGGGCGGGGGGGGAAAGAGGTCGGCGGGCGGGGGGGAAAGAGGTCGGCGGGCGGGGGGGAAAGAGGTCGGCGGGCGGGGGGAAAGAGGTCGGCGGGCGGGGGGAAAGAGGTCGGCGGGCGGGGGGAAAGAGGTCGGCGGGCGGGGGGAAAGAGGTCGGCGGGCGGGGCTGGAAGAGGTCGGCGGGCGGGGGGGAAAGAGGTCGGCGGGCTGGGGGGAAAGAGGTTGGCGGGCTGGGGGGAAAGAGGTCGGCGGGCGGGGGGGGGAAAGAGGTCGGCGGGGGGGGGAAGAGGTCGGTGGGCGGGGGGGGAAGAGGTCGGCGGGCGGGGGGGAAAGAGGTCGGCGGGCGGGGGGGGGGGAAGAGGTCGGCGGGCGGGGGGGAAAGAGGTCGGCGGGCGGGGGGGGGAATGAGGTCGGCGGGCGGGGGGGGAAGAGGTCGGCGGGCGGGGGGGGAAGAGGTCGGCGGGCGGGGGGGGAAGAGGTCGGCGGGCGGGGGGGGGGGGGGGAAGAGGTCGGCGGGCGGGGGGGGAAAGAGGTCGGCGGGCGGGGGGGGGAAAGAGGTCGGCGGGCGGGGGGGGATGAGGTCGGCGGGCGGGGGGGGAAAGAGGTCGGCGGGCGGGCCGGGGGGAAAGAGGTCGGCGGGCGGGGGGAGAAAGAGGTCGGCGGGCGGGGGGGGCGAAAGAGGTCGGCGGGCGGGGGGGGGTGTGGAAGAGCTCGGCGGGCGGGGGGAGAAAGAGGTTGGCGGGCGGGGGGCGAAAGAGGTCGGCGGGCGGGGGGCGAAAGAGGTCGGTGGGCGGGGGGAAAGAGGTCGGCGGTCGGGGGGAAGGAGGTCGGTGGTCGGGGGGAAAGAGGTCGGCGGTCGGGGGGAAAAGAGGTCGGTGGTCGGGTGGAAAAGAGGTCGGCGGGAGATGTGGAAAGAGTTTGGCAGGAGATGTGGAAAGAGTTTGGCGGCGGGGGGGGGGGGGGGGGGAGAAGTCAGGGGAGAAGGAGAGATGGGAAAGCGGGAGAGATGGGAAAGTCAGAGTATCATAGTAGGTACAGCACAGGAAGAGGCCATTAAGCCCATTGTGCCTGTGCTCACAGCCCCACCAAGAGGCACAATACCATTAGACTGTTGAAAACATTTACTGGTTGTAAAATATAATAGATTAATACAACTTCAAGTGAACACTTAAGGAAAATACTAAGTTGGAGAATATTCTGATTGAGACCTGGGTCTAAGTTAGGAGGATCTCTGGTCAGGGACGCAGATAATAGGGCAGAACCGAATTCCACCAGGATTGCACCCCATTTGCGAATTTACAAGAAGTTTCAGTGGGGACGCGGAACCCCTACATCAAGGGAGTGTCTCTGGGGGAGTGTTCCCAAGCTGTGTGACACAGTTCCTCCCCCCTCAAGGCAAGACGAGGAGAATTTTTTTTTACATGAGTTGTTATGATCTGGAATGCACTGCCTGAAAGGGTAGTGGCAGCAGATTCAATAGTAACTTTTAAAAGGGAATTGGATATATACTTGAAAAGGAAAAATTTGCAGGACTATGGGGAAAGAGCGGGGGAGTGGGACTAATTGGACAGCTATTTCAAGAGTTGACAAAAGTACGATGGGTCAAATGGCCTCCTTCTGTGCTGTATGATTCTGAGTTCCTGTTGTTGTCACTTGATTTAAATGGCACCAATTGAAAATTTGAAAGAGTACCATTGTACAATTTCTCCATGATACGTTAAAATCTAGTTCCAGTCTTTAATATATGATATGATATCCTGGTATCATACCAGAACCTGACCTTTTGTGCTTATCTGGTGAGTTGTTGAACATGGATACGTGACTGCCTCAGAAGCTGCAAACAGTAGGTCACAATAAATGTGACCTCCTCATCACAACACCAATGCAAGGACATTTGGGGGAAGCTTGTTGCTTAGCTCTGTTCTCTTTCTTCTTTTCATTAAAGTGATTTTTGTTTTGCTAATGATATTACTTTCTACAGATCAGTTAACTCCTCACTTGAAAGATAAGGAACTAATGAATTAGTGCAAGCTAATATTGATATACCTGGACAAAAAAGTATCTTAAACTTTAACACCAAGACATGTCCAGAATTGTCAAGAAGGGGTGATCATGAAATTGCATATCCATCTAGAATTCTGTCAGAAACATAAGGGTTGGTGCAGTTGTACCTCATCAATATGTATAAACAGAAAAAGGTTGTACAAAATGCCAGTGGTACAGGTTTACCTGCCTGTTGTCATCTCAAATTCTTGTCTCATGCACGCAGAAATCCAAGTGTAGAATTAGCTGCCACTTGTTGAACCAGGGTTTTTGGAACATGCATTGGGCCATTGGAAAGCTCTGACTTGCCAGCACCTCAATGAAATTTCTCCAGGTCTTTCTGTGTTCTTAGAAATTACCAGTTTCAAATTCACATAGCATCTATCCTAATTACAATTGCCTCCAGGCACATCTTACTGTTGTGCCATCCAATATAAACAAAAATAATTCTGTCAAAGGATAAGCATTGTCCAGCCTTCAGGACTGAAATGAACAGAAATCCCTCATAAAAACCATAATTTTTATTGGAGGAAATACCACCCTGTTTCTTTTCTTTTCCAAACACTCTGCTTATTTAAGAAAAAAAATTGCAGCTCTTACAGAATGCTCAACAAGGAAACATAAACAAGCCATGCTGGAAATGACATTTCAACTCAGCCTATATCATGAACATTACTGCAGCATATAGGAGCAGTTCATATTCTGAATTCACTGCAGCAGTCCAGAAAAGAAAAGGGCCCGAATTCACTCAATATCTCCTCACACTCAGGAGTTAAGATTAAAATTGCACTGACAGACTTTAACTGTAGTGGGAAACTGAGCATAGTGGACTGTTTGAAGTACTCAGCAGTGTATTAATCTTACCATCCTCAACTCACTGTTCACCATCTATAAAGTCCACGCATATCAATATGATCTCATCATTTAACCGAAGTGTACACAAACAAACTGATTTTTGCACATATTTTTAATAGCCACAAAAAGCATTCATTATTTTAAAAAAATTATAATTTGAAACATATGTTCCATCATTTAGTTGATGACATTCTTTAAGTGCCATTGGATTGTAAATTCTAAATATGTACCTTTGCTAGCTTTGTCCACATTTTGCAGATCATCTGTAAACTTCAAAACATCTGAATATTTCTCCTCACAGATTTGGGCTAGGAAATGTAGAAGTGTGGTTTTTTGATCTGCTGATTTGGTATCGTTCAGCTGTGGAACATAAAAGTAAAAAATTAATTTTGATTTAAGAATACTTCAATCGTGTGGCATTTATTTTTCTTTAATAAATCATTTTCAACAAGCTTAAATTTTTGAGTTCACACTCTTTCCATCAGTTATTTTTGGGTGTAGGTGATAAGATGAGATCCATGACTTCAGGTTAATTTTTAGAGCATACTTTTGATTTTAGAATTGCACAGCCTTTAGTTTTTCCTATCAAGGTTAGATTTTTCATTGAGGTCAGAACTGCATTTTGGGTTTCATAAACTCAGCAAATACTACAATGAGTTTTAGGGTTACATTTTCTGCTGTTTTTTTGCTGTTACAGTATAAATTTCTATTACAACAAACAATAATTGAACTAGTATAAAAAACATAATATTCTCTCAGTGTGATTGTGTTTACAATGTACATCAGGACTAACACTATGCAAAAATGATTTGTTGACAAACTTGCATTGATTAAACACATATTCTGAGTTTATTGCATCAGCATCTAGAACAGAACACTGACTTTAAAAAGAAAAGGTAACATACATTTAATTCAAACCCACAGGTCATCCCAGGTACTATATTCATCCACTGTGCCATAACTACCTTGTTCCATAGATTAACAAACCACTTCACCCATCTCCCCCAATGTGAAAACTTGCATTTATCTAGCCTGATACAGGAGGTGCCAAAGCACTTTACAGCCAATGTCATAGTTTTGAAGTGTCACTGTTGTAATGTCACTGTTGTAATGCCGGAAACGCGGCAGCCAATTTGCGCACAGCAAAGTCCCACAAACAGCAATGAGTTAATGACCAGATAATCTGTTTTAGGTGTTGGTTGAGGGATAAATATTGGCCAGGGCACTGGGGAGAACTACCCTGCTCTTCTTCAAAATGATGCCATGGGATCTTTTAAGTCCACCTGAGAGGGCAGTGGGACCTTGGTTTAACGTCGCATCCGAAAGACGGCACCTCTGATGTAGCACTCCCTTAGTACTCCACTGGAGCATCAGCTTAGATTTTGTGCTCAAGTCTCTGGAGTGGGACATGAACCCAAAATCTTCTGACTCAAAAGCAAGAGTGCTATTACTGAGCCACGGCTCACTTAACCAATTGGAGTTTTTTTCCCAACTGAAGGAGCTTAGACAAACATGTAACATAGTTGATTGGAAAAACAAACAAGTTCAAAAAATCACAAGAAATAATAATTATGGATTGTTTACCTTCTATTTACATCAACATGGACATGCAAGCAGATATTTACGAATGCATAAATCAAAATATCAGGATTTATTCACACAAGATGAGGTTCTGAGAGGAAGAGGCCATGAATTTTGGTATTGAGATAAATAAACCTTCACACTGCTGATATTTTTTCAGATATATATGTCCCTGAGTCACCTTGACATGAAATCATAATTTTGCTAAAACATGCATAATTCAATGATAACACAACGTATCGCAATAAATGAGACAACAAAAAAAAGTGATTTAAGCTTTTTATCTATAAATGTAGTGAATTAAGCTTTTTTTCTTTTTGCTCTGTTCAGCTGTAGATTTCACAGCACTACAATTCAGTCGTAAATTCAGGCATAGTTAAGACATTTGCTTTTTCACTTCCAAGTTACAAACTGAGGATTACGACAGGAGCTGTATCGGTCAAAAAATGCACTGATAATCAGGGATGCATAGCTGTTCAAGAACAAGAAAGAACATTTCTACAATTCCTATAATACACAGGCACAATATATCTAAACATTACATATTTCTATATATTTAAATTTCAAAAAAAGTTGAGCTGAGTTGAATTGCCAATCTTCAGATGCTTCTGAGGGTGGTGGGGGAGGGGGGGGGTGGTCAAGAGGGCTGCTAAGCAGAAGCCTGACACACTTCCCAAGGCTATAAATACAATGGTGGTGCATTGTTTCTTGTGCACCTGCAGCAGTTGGCTCATGAATTAGGAGGCCTGTGCATAATGATTTTTCTTCTAATTTCCCTTTTGATTCTTTATGCGAATAGCTTAAATTTGTGTCCACTTGATACTGTGTTGTAGACCAGTGGAACCCAAATCATTCACTATTTACCTTATCATAACGTTCCATATTTTTAAGACTTTTTTTTATTCGTTCATGGGATGTGGGCATCGCTGGCGAGGCTGGCATTTATTGCCCATCATGTCACCCCATAACCTTTTAATAAGTTTGGTTTAGCCTTAACATAGTTCCTAGTGGGATTAAGAGTACAACACAAACATGGCAGTAAATTATTCAAAGATCCAGTGAGGATAGCTAAAGTGCAATATGGAAAACATTTAGGGGAGATTTTCCTGGTCCTTCGCATGGGCATATTGGATTACCTGGGCACAGCTAATACAGGAAAATGGATGGGTCAAAGTGAACGCCTATAGGGGAGCCTGTTCAATTTTCAGGTTCATTTAAATTAATAGACAGAAAAACTGGGCAGGTTCCCTTGGAGTATATGCTCCTCTCTGCCTGATTTTCCGGTATTAAGTATACCCAGTTGAGCCAGCATAGCCAGGTGCAGGAACAGGAAAATCTCCTTTATACTGATACAGAAAGATGTGCCTACTGAGGTTGAAGTTAACACACATTAGCAGATAGAATAGAGGGGGCTTTACTCTGGCTGGGTTATATGCCTGAAATTCTACATGCTGACAATGGGTGCCCAAAATGGTTCAATTCCCCAGCACTGATCCCTTTCACCTTAATGTGCAAAAAATTTACCAAACAAAACAGTAAATAAACTCCCACAAAAATATTTTCCACCTCTCTTTTAGATGATATGTTAAACTGATAGCATGTTTGCCTGTTCAAATGGATGTAAACGATTTCATAGCATCATTGGAAGAAAAGCAAGAAATTCTCCTGTTCTGCTTTCATTGGTATGCTATCCTCGACTTATTTAGTGTGCTAAAGACGATCATTAACGACTATAAAGATGCTCAAGAAGATATATCACCAAAAGTGATCAAGCATAAGCTCCGGGACATTCTACTAACCAATGAGATAAGAACATAAGAAATAGGAGCAGGAGTAGGCCACATGGCCTCTTGAGCCTAATTTGCCATTCAATAAAATCATGGCTGATCTTTTACCTCAACGACTGGAGTAGAGGATTCCAAAGATTCACCAACCTCTGAGTGAAGAAATTTTTCCTCATCTCAGTCCTAAATGGCCGACCCCCTATCCTGAGACCACGAGCCCTAGTTTTAGACTCCCCAGCCAGAGGAAACGGCCTCTCAGCACCTGCCCTGTCAAACCCTCTAAGAATTTTATATGTTTCAATGAGATCACCTCTCATTCTTCTAAACTCCAGAGAATATAGGCCCATTCTACTCAACTTCTCCTCATAGGACAACCCTCTCATCTTAGGAATCAATCTGCTGAACCTTAGTTGCACCTCCTCGAAGGCAAGTATATCCTTCCTTAGGTAAGGAGACCTAAACTGTACACAGTACTCCAGGTGTCGTCTCACCAGAGCCCTATATAATTGCAGCAAGACCTCCTTACTTTTATATTCCAACACCCTTGCAAAAAGGCTAACATACCACTTGCCTTCCTAATTCCTTGCTGTACCTGCACCTTAACTTTCTGTGATTCGCAAACAAAGACACCCAAATCCCTCTGAATACCAACATTTACTAGTCTCTCACCTTTTGAAAATTATTCTGCTTTTCTATTCTTCCTACCAAAGTGGATAATTTCACATTTTCACACATTATACTCCACCTTCTTGCCCAATCACTTAACCTGTCTATATCCCTTTGTAGCCTCTTTGCGTGCTCCTCACAACTTACTTTCCCACCTAGCTTTGTATCGTCAGCAAACTTGGATACATTACACTCAGTCCCCTCATCTAAGTCATTGATTGATTGTAAATAGCTGAGGCCCAAGCACTGATACTTACGGCATCCCACTAGTGTTCAGTTCCATTCGCAACCCCTCAGATAATGAAGCAGTCCGAGCCTGCATGCAGCAAGACCTGGACAACATCCAGGCTTGGGCTCATAAGTGGCAAGTAACATTCGCGCCAGATAAGTGCCAGGCAATGACCATCTCCAACAAGAGAGAGTCTAACCACCTCCCCTTGACATTCAACGGCATTACCATCGCCGAATGCCCCACCATCAACATCTTGGGGGTCACCATTGACCAGAAACTTAACTGGACCAGCCATATAAATACCGTGGCTACGAGAGCAGGTCAGAGGCTGGGTATTCTGCGGCGAGTGACTCACCTCCTGACTCCCCAAAGCCTTTCCACCATCTACAAGGCACAAGTCAGGAGTGTGATGGAATACTCTCCACTTGCCTGGATGAGTGCAGCTCCAACAACACTCAAGAAGCTCGACACCATCCAAGATAAAGCAGCCCGCTTGATTGGCACCCCATCCACCACCCTAAACATTCACTCCCTTCACCACCGGCGCACTGTGGCTGCAGTGTGCACCATCCACAGGATGCACTGCAGCAACTCGCCAAGGCTTCTTCGACAGCACCTCCCAAACCAGCATTTATTGCCCATCCCTAATTGCCCTTGAGAAGGTGGTGATGAGCCGCTTTCTTGAATCGCTGCAGTCCATGTGGTGAAGGGTCTCCCACAGTGCTGTTAGGTAGGGAGTTCCAGGATTTTGACCCAGCGACGATGAAGGAACGGCAATATATTTCCAAGTCGGGATGGTGTGTGACTTTGAGGGGAACGTGCAGGTGGTGTTGTTCCCATGTGCCTGCTCCCCTTGTCCTTCTAGGTGGTAGAGGTTGTGGGTTTGGGACGTGCTGTCAAGAAGCCTTGGCGAGTTGCTGCAGTGCATCGTATGGACGTTACACACTGCAGCCACGGTGCGCCGGTGGTGAAGGAAGTGAATGTTTAGGGTGGTGGATGGCATGCCAATCAAGCGGGCTGCTTTGTCCTGGATGGTGTTGAGCTTCTTGAGTGTTGTTGGAGCTGTACTCATCCAGGCAAGTGGAGAGTATTCTATCACACTCCTGACTTGTGCCTTGTAGATGGTGGAAAGGCTTTGTGGAGTCAGGAGATAAGTCACACGCCCCAGAATACCCAGCCTCTGACCTGCTCTTGTAGCCACAGTATTTATATGGCTGGTCCAGTTAAGTTTCTGGTCAATGGTGACCCCCAGGATGTTGATGGTGGGGGATTCGGTGATGGTAATGCCGTTGAATGTCAAGGGGAGGTGGTTGGACTTTCTCTTGTTGGAGACGGTCATTGCCTGGCACTTGTCTGGTGCGAATGTTACTTGCCACTTATCAGTCCAAGCCTGGATGTTGTCCAGGTCTTGCTGCATGCGGGCATGGACTGCTTCATTATCTGAGGGGTTACGAATTCTAGCATTTTCCCTACTACTGATGTCAGGCTAACTGGCCGATAGTTCCCTACAGATAGTTTCCTGTTTCCCTCTCTCCCTCCTTTTTTGAATAGCGGGGTTACATTTGCTATCTTCCAATCCAAGGAGACCGCTCTAGAATCTAAGGAATTCTAGGAGATCAAAACCAATGCATCCACTATCTCTACAGTCACCTCTTTTAGAACCCTAGGATGTAGGCCATCAGGTCCAGGGGATTTGTTGGCTTTTAGTCCCAATAATTTCTCCAGTACTTTTTCTCTATTAATCTTAATTACTTTAAGTTCCTCACTCTCATTCGACCCTTGGTTCCCCATTATTTCCAGTATGTTTTTTGTGTCTTCTACTGTGTAGACAGATACAAAATATTTGTTTAACATCTCTGCCATTTCGTTATTCCCCGTTATAATTTCTCCAGTCTCTGCCATTAAGGGACCCACATTTACTTTCCCTAATCTCTTCCATTTTACATACTTGTAGAAGCTCTTACAATCTGTTTTTATATTTCTTGCTAGTATACTCTCATATTCAATTTTCTCCCTCTATCAATTTCTTGGTCATCCTTTGTTGATTTCTAAAACCCTCCCAATCCTCAGGCTTACTACTTTTTTGGCAATATTGTAAGCCTCTTCTTTTAATCTAATACTATCCTTAACTTCTCCAGTTAGCCACGTTTGGACCACTTTTCCCTCAAGGGAATGTATATTCGTTGAGAATTATGAATTATTTCTTTGAATGTTCACCATTGCTTATCTACCGTCATATCTTTTAATCCAATTTCCCAATCCACCTTAGCCAACTCGCCCCTCGTGCCTACGTAATTGGCTTTGTTTAAATTTAAGACCCTAGTTTTGGACTTAACTACATTATTCTCAAACTCAATATGAAATTCTATGATATTATGATCACTCTGCCCCAGAGGATCCTTTACTATAAGATTACTAATTAACCTTGTTTCATTACATAATACTAAATCTAAAATAGCTTGTTTCAGCTGGTTCCTCGACACATTGTTCTAGAAAACTCTCTTGAATGCATGATATGAACTCATCCTCCAAACTTTTGCCCATTCGGTTTGCCCAGTCTGTATGAAGGTTAAAGTCCCACAAAATCCTTGTTATATGCTCCTCTAATTTCTTGATTTATGCTCTGTCCAATGCTATAACTACTGTTAGGGGGCCTATAAACTACTCCCACCAGTGTTTTCTGCCCCTTGTTATTGCTTAGCACCACCCATACTGATTCTACATCCTGGTTTTCTGAGCTAAGATCCTTTATCACTACTGCCTTTATCTCATCCTTTATTATCAGGGCCACATCCTCTTCTTTTCCATTTTGCCTATCTTTTCTAAAAGTCAAGTACCCTGGAATATTTAGTTCCCAACCTTGGTCACCCTGCAACCACATCTCAGTAATGGCTACTAGGTCAAACGCATTTCTCTCTATTTGTGCCATTAATTCATCTTATCTTATTACAAATGCTTTGTGCATTCAGATACAGCACCTTTAATTTTTACGTCCCAATGGAACAGCACCCTCTTTCCCCAGTACTGATGCCAGTGCCCCATGAATTGAAACCCCTGCTTCCCACACCACTTTTTCAGCTACACATTTAACCCTCTAATTGTTTGTCCCAATTTGTGCGCATCTGATGTTTAGTGAAAGGTTTATTAAAAATTGTATTTCTACAGGTCAAGAATAGTTCAGTTGATTTCCAGCCTTGCTTTGTTCTGTCTACATAACAATAGAAAACTCTTCCAACACTGAGAAGAAACTATGTTCCATTTCGTATTTAAGTAGAGCAGGGAAGCAATACGGAATAATGATTTCTTAAGCCGCATGGAATTCAGACATCATCATAAGCAGGAATTTGGGATGTGGTTTAAATAGTAATCAGTGGTTACATCAAGTGAGAAAATTTTGCAGTGATTAGGTCATGCATGCAGTTCACTCATCATCAGAATACCAGTTTATCACATTAGAAACTTCATATTCTATCAACCCACAGGTTGAATAGGAATATTTCATTAGCCTTTGCATGACCACATTTAGATCCTATGCTGGAATTGTGTGGTTGTGAAATGACCTTGTCTTTTATTCTCCAGGCATAAATCTGGTCACAAAATTTTATTTCAGAATTTTGTTTCCTCACCGAACATCCATTTCAGAGGGAATGAGATGCTGATATAGTTGTCACATATATTCTTATACAGAGAGAAAATCTTCTCCCATGGTGGGATTTTATTCTAACACTGTCACATGATAAGGGTGTGCATTTTTGGTATGTCTTCACACTTTCTGCCAATTACTCATAATGCTAGACTTGGCATTAAATCTGTTGCTTTCAATAACTAGGTCACCAAATGAAGACTGGACAGTGCAATGTGTCCAATCTCTCCTCCCTGTTAAGATAAAAAGAGAAAAAATACTTGCACATTTATGTAGTGTCCATCTCATCACTGAAATGCCTTGAAACACTTATTCACATTATGATTACTTTTGCAGTGCAGTGACTGTTGCTAAGTATCAAACGTGGCAGCCATTCTGCGCCAACAAAGTCCCACAAGTTAACAGTGAGATTAACGACCAACTTCTTGGTGATATTTTGGGGTGAAAAATGTTGCCAGGGTATCAGGAAAACTCTCTGTATGTAGTACATCTCTCTGGTGGGATCAATGAGTGAGGAGGAGGCGAGACAACTTTAGGCTGCATTTAAGATTCTGGACCCCCTTTCCCTCACCTTTGTGCTTTCTCTTGCTATTAGACAAACAAGGAAAGAGAAAGAGAATATATGAAAAAATCTATTTTCACCTATTTCTAGAATTTATTTTATCTCCTGCTAAAACTCCCATCTGTATTATCCTGCTGCTCAGAATATGTACCACAGTGTGTTAGGAGTAGCTGCTAGCCAATGGAGTGTCTTTGTCCAATCTCTACAGAACCCTGAATGGTGAAACAGTTCATGTCATAAATTCAGACGAAAAGAAGTTCCTCACCAGGAGTTTCTGCCCAAGTTGATTGTTTTCCAGCAGGCAGGTATGGACCCTTACTGATGGGTCCCCACCCATTTCTGCACCTGTACCAATCTTCTAATGTCACTTCTACTGGATGCTGGAAGTATCCATCTGTATTCAAATACAGAATGGCGGGGCGTCATGCTTTGTGTCATCACTGCCTTAACAGAGCACCAGTCATGACAGCATTTTACTGGTGTTCAACATTGCTAGGGCCAGGAGAGGGATGTCAAAAATTAAATGGCCCACCCCAGTGAGTGCAATCGATCACGGGGTGATCTAAAGCATTATTCCCCGACCCCCTCTGATCAGATTTTCCCAAGAAATAATGAGATCCCACAATTGTATGTGTTGAAGTGACAGCTGGACCTTCTAAGCTGCCTCATTCACCAGACTCCTGCATCAGCAGTGCAATTTTCCATCCCCTTCCTCTTTGCAGGCTTCTTAGTGTGAGCAGAAACACTGCTAGGAACTCATCAAAATATACCTATGGCTGACCCCAGTAAATTTACCATCTTTTGCAGTAGACGGGAGAACGTGGTGTGCATCGAGACTGGTAAGTGGGGGTCTAGTCAATACAACCCTTAGTTCTGAACGAAAAAAGACTTAATCAAATCTAATCCAATTTCAAATTTTAAAGAATCAGGTAACATAATTTTTTTAATGGGTTTTTAAATCGTTAGCAAACCATTGTTAGTGAGGGAAAGAAGTACAGGCAGTAACACTGGCACAGTCACTTAGCAGGAAGTGCTTACTGTGTCTTCGTGAGAGGACTGGATGTACAAAGTGATGCTGTAAAATAAGCAATTCTTGCTATTCCTGACCGTGCTAGAAGCAGATGACTGTAAACTTTCAAATGTTATCGAAACCTCAGGACTGTAGTTAGAAAACTGGCAATAGAAATGGAAAATATACTGAAATTGTCGTTAGGGGGCACAATACCTCTTATGATGAAGCACGTGAATTAATATTAAAAGACCATTTTCAGGAAATGGTTCCAGATGATTTAAGGGTATGGTTGCTTGACCATGGCCGCAAGATTCTTAGTTAGATGGCCAAATGAGACGATCATTTTGCAGCCTCAGGAGTGGGAGCCAAAAAGTGGTTGGGAAGGCTGAGGTGCTACATCAATTGACCAAAGAGTGGTTCACTAAACCAGTCCTTACGCAGCAACCTGTGAGCCAATGATACTACAGTCTGGCAGATTACAGAATTGTGATTCAAGGAAAGTCAGATGTCATAAAAGCAATAAAAAACCAAAGCAAACAGTTGCTGGTTTGAAAGGGAGTCAAGCCACAGATGGGGGCCCAAGGGCTGCCATGAGACATGAAATTGTTGGGAATTGTATGGTGGCTCCAAATTCATGGAATGTGTCATGGTACTTACATTTGATCACTAAGTGAATAGCAAACATAAGGTTTTATAGTGTGATGTTGCTACACCAGTATCTCATACAGGCAATCGGTTTCTAGAAGGCAGAAGTGCCCATGTTGATGCTATTCTGGGGATAAGATAAACACTTGGCCAAAGTGTGTCGAGAGAGTTTGCTTTGGATGGGCAAAAAAGTAGGAATAGTGGAAAGACATTGCAGTACGGTGCACAGTTGGAAAATGATTTAAATTATGATGTGTTGGTAGCCTTTGCAGTCAATGGGGACTGGGGAATAAAGCCAAACCAATGCAAAAATCAGTGTAGCTGAAAACAAACCTGAACTAGGTCAGGGGGCCACAACATCGAGAGGCAGGGGATGGCTGCATTCATGTTCAAGCTCATTAGAACTGTGCAGAGAGAAGGAGAGTCAACTGCAGAAGGCCAGATGTCCAAGAGGGTCTGGAAGACTTGAGCCAAGAGGCACTGACCTTGCACGAAAGACCACATGGACAGCAATGATCTTGCTGTGCAGCTTGAGCTCACAGGATTTAAATCCAGTTTATTAGAGGCGCTCAATGTGATGATAACGAATCAACACAACACCTTGTACATGATGTATATTAATGATTTGGACTTGAATGTGGGGGGCTTGATCAAGAAGTTTGCAGATGATACAAAAATGGGCCATGTGGTTGATAGTGAGGAGGAAAGCTGTAGGCTGCAGGAAGGTATCAATGGTCTGGTCAGGTGGGCAGAAAAGTGGCAAATGGAATTCAATCCGGAGAAGTGTGAGGTAACGCATTTGGGGAGGGCAAACAAGGCAAGGGAGTACACAATAAATGGGAGGATACGGAGAGGTGTAGAGGAATAAAGGGACCTTGGAGTGCATGTCCACAGATCCCTGAAGGTAGCAGAATAGGTAGATAAGGTGGTTAAGAAGTCATACGGATACTTTCCTTTATTAGCCGAGGCATGGAATATAACAGCAGGGAGATTATGCTAGAACTGTATAAAGCATTGGTTAGGCCACAGCTTGAATACTGCATACAGTTCTGGTCAGCACATTACAGGAAAGATATGATTGCACTAGAGAGGGTACAGAGGAGATTTACGAGGATGTTGCCAAGGCTGGGGAATTTTAACTATGAGAAAAGATTGGATAGGCTGGGATTGTTTTCTTTGCAACAAAGGAGGCTGAGGGGAGATTTAGTTGAGGTATATAAAATTATGACAGGACTAGATACAGTGGATAGGGAAGACCTATTTCCCTTAGCAGAGGGATCAGTGACCAGGGGGCATAGATTTTTAAGTAATCGGTAGAAGGATTAGAGGGAACTGGGGAGAATTCTTTTCACCCAGAGGGTGGTGGGGGTCTGGATCTCATTGCCTGAAACGGTGGTAAAGGCAAAAACCCTCAACTCATTTAAAAAGTACTTGGTTGTGCACTTGAAGTGCCGTAACCTACAGGGCTACGGACCAAGTGCTTGAAAGTGGGATTAAGCTGGATAGCTCTTTTTCGGCCGGCATGGACACGATGGACCGAATGGCCTCCTTCTGTGCCGTAACTTTCTATGATGAGGTATCCATGTGCCATGACTGATCAAAGGGAAGATACAAAGTGGTTCACTTAACTATTGCACCAATATAGAACAAAATGGAAAGGAGTCATTCTAACTGGACCACTGATGTATAGGTAGAGACAGTTGGCTGCAGAGTCCTTACAAAGTTTTCAGTTACTCTCACTTGGCAGATCTGGATTTGCGAGACAGTTAAGCCGAATCTGGTCAAGCAATACCCACATCTCATGTTATTTAGTGTATAAAGGAAACAGCTGTACCAATGAAGGAAACCAAATTGGAAAGGTCTATTTTAAATCACAGGTGTCATAGACTGCGTATGAGAAGGAACAGGTAAGTGAAGAGATCGCTGGACATGTCCCAAAGGCACATGTATTGAAGCTGCAATGGAATATTTTCAATGCCTGTGCTCAATTCCCCACTGTAGTGGGGCAGAGGTTAGACACTCTCCAAGGCTCAGTCTCTCACACATATAATGTGCTGGAGAACAGAATAGCTTTACTAGACTCTTCATTGTGGAGGGATTGTCATCCAGCTTGGTAATTCCAAACAAATCCTCAGTGACTCATAGGTGAAACAAAAGAATGGAACTGCACTTTGCTCTGTTTGTATCAGATGGGGAGTCAACTCTCGAAACAGTTCTGAAGGTAGGGCAGCAGATGTATTCCGAAAATGTATTGAAGTCTTCCCTAAAGGAAAGGTTTGGCAGAGGCCTTCTCTTAGTCAGATCAATGACAGCATTTATCAGCTAAACCATACTGCAAATGCTAAGGCACGATCGACAGGATTTTGGCTTTCAGGTCAGAGATCTGTCTATCATGACACAAAGTCTACAACATCAATTCATAAATACCTTCCACCCCTGAAGATACTGAGCGCTCTGCTGAGACATTTAAAGACATCCCATTTCGGATATCCAGATAGCACAATATCACAAAACACTATTAATCCCTCCATCAATCCCATGGACCAAACTCCCATTTGGATGTGACTCCTTCTGCTCAAGGCAATCACAGAAATCACAAACAGCACATCTATGCTCAGTAGCTAGAAGCATAAGTCACACAGTGTAAAGCAATCAATTTACTCAAATAGCAACAGGTACACAAATTAGTAATACTGGACAATACTTTCTTTGTATTTATATCTATGGATAGCTGTCATTTTTGGTTTGTTTATAACAACACATGTTGGCTCATCAAATGGTTGTTATTTTGGGTCACCTGTATTTGGTGATAGTACACATAAAGTAAGAGATTATAATGATAGTTGGCACTCTTGTGCAATTAATGGGGTGTTAAACACAACATATTCATGGACAAAAGCAAACAGTATTGGCATGAGATATGTGTTTGTCTAAAACACTGTTGAATGAAGATGCCTTGAATTTTTCATGCCGGTAAGAAATACCCACTCCTCTGCCACAGACAGCTAGAACGACTCCTCTCCAATTTCCAGGGCATGGACACACTCTTTTGGATGTCTAGGTGGATATTACCTTTGAAGACAATATCGTGCTGTAGCACAGTACAGTATAAAAAAACACTTCCAGGCTGGGTGAAAACATCTCTAGGTTTGCTCTATTTCTACAGAGTGAGTAGATTTATATCTCTAGTTATACTGGTGTTAAATTGGTTACACATGACATAAGCCTCAGGTCAAAGTTTCAATGGCTCACCGTGGTCCTTCAAGAACTGACCTTGTAGCCTGTTGTCCTGCTCAAATAATGGGAGGGGTGTTTACTGATAGTGTTCAGCCTGGCAGCCACCTGAAAGATCTTTTTTTCAGCATTACAAACTATCTGCATACTGAGGCAAAGGAAGCCCAGATGCATGCCATCAAATTGATAGCAATCATATCTTCAATGGAACAGGATATATATAATTCACAACATCCAGCACTCTGGCAAATCCAGGAATAGCATTCAAATTTTGCTGAATGGCCAACTGCATGTCTGCATTTCTGACAAAATGAAGGAACCCACAAGACATGTATAACAATGCATAGGTCACCTCCTGATGAGAGATGCTCTTGGGGGGGGGGGGGGGGGCGAGGCTTGTATGTCAGTTGTAGTACTACCTGGCATACAGTAGGTGTAGTGTTACTGTAACCTACTATATTTGAAATTGAAGAAATGAGAATATGAAATAATTTAAAATCAGAAAATAAGGTGCAGAATGTAATGAGTGAAGGAAAAAAAACCATAAAATGCCTTACAGGCTCAAAAAGCTATTTCAATTTGGTTGAGATGGTAGTGATTGTGCCTCTGAATTAGGGGAAAAGAACAAAGGAAGACTCACAATAAAGTAATACACAATCACATTTCTCAGAAATATCTCAGAGAAAGACATACAACAAATTACTTTAAACTGGAGTGATTGTTCTGCCCAAATTGTGGGCAGGTGCAGCAGCCATTTTGCACATAGCAACATCCCACAAACAACAATGAATGAATAAGCAAATTACATTTTTGGTGGTGTTGGCTGGGGGAGGAATGTTGGCCAGGATGCTGGGAGAAATTCACTTCTCTTCCAGTAGTGCCCTGCAATCTTTGAGCGTCAATCTGAACCACCAGAAAAGGCAGATGAACCTACAACCTTCTGACTCAGAAGAGAGAGTAAATGTGAATGAAACAAAATTAAGTAGAAAGATTCGAGATTAAGCCCCGTACCAGGGGTTTAAGCTCACAATCTACTCTCACGCTCCAGTGCAGTAATGAGGAAGTGTTGCATTGGCGAAGTGGTCATCCTTCAGATGAGATATTAATCCACGGCTCTGGCTGCCTGCATTGGGCCTCCCAAAGAACTCTTTGAAGTAGTGAGTTCTGTTGAGGTCCTGACCAACAATCCTCTTTGAAATACTACCAAAATACCCTTACGATTATTCATCTCATTGCTATTTGTAGCATATTGCTGCCTCAGAATTACCATAACATCAAAGTAATTAATTGTGTGAAGCTTTGGAATGTTTTTATCATGATAAATACAAGTATTGTTACAAAACACTGTTCTTTTAATTAAATTTCATTCGAAGGCTTCAGAATGGAACCTTGGCCTTTACAGAATCTGGAATTGAGTACATTTTGTACAATCTTTTCCATAAACTACATAGGTATTGTATCCTAGGCGATTGTACAAACATTGTATTGTCCATATCCTACAGTTTTAGGTTCTGGATGATCGTTACCCATCTCACTCATGTCAAAGATTAAATATTAATTTGGTACGGCTGGTCATGGAAACGCAAACTTTTGTCTTTAATTTTTTTAAATAGCTAGGTTTGGTTTAGATTGGAAGACTCACTAAGTTGCAAAATAGAATCCCACACTCAGTCTGGGAAAGAAGATAGCTGATTAAAAAAATCACTTTGACCCTTAGATGGTCAGGAAACAGTTCTACATGTGCAAATATGTATCGCTTGACAGACAGTAAACATAGACAACCCTGCTCTCTCTGATTACTAAGCCATTAGAACAATCTATTATAAAGTGTAGGGCCCAGTCTGGTCAGAAATATTTCATTGCGTTGCTATGCCTTTTGTTTCTGTATATTAAACCAACTGCAAATCAATTTGACCAACTAGTTTTAGCTTGGACACATTGGTCTGACGATGTGTTGTTTTGCACTTCCAAAAGTGTTATGGGCATCCCACGTATGTAAGTGGTTTGCTGCAATTAGGGATTCATTATCAAACCTGGGCATGTTAACCTAGACACAGTAGTGAACAGAAATGCTGATTTCAGTTCATAGGGGACTTGATCTAATTTTGGAAACTGCTATTCAGCTCTGAACATGAGAGCAAGTGTTGGGAAAATGCCTAAATTGTAGCATGGCCCAATAGAAAAACCTGTTTGGAACATTTTAGAGTAATGGGAGTGATTTGCAACTGCCAGATGCCCATTTCTCACCTGGAAAATGGCGGGCAGCAGTTGAAAATCCCTAAGGGGAGAAGTGGGGGAGGGGGCACCTCGGCCGAAGCATTGAAGTCCAAGGCATTGGTCAAGGAGATAGACTGTTGGTCCCGTCATTCATCAAGGTTCCAGATACCCTGTTGCCCTTGCCACGCAAATTACAGGGCAAAACATTTTTGGGCTGAAGGGTGCAGGAGAAAGTCTAACTAACCGGGCATGCCGTGAGATAACTTGCTTCAGCAAATTCCAGCCCATTACCTTTTTTGTCATTTTTTATGTTCTATTACTTTTCACAGGATTTATTTGGAGAGTGTAGGGGAGAAAAGAGGTAGAAAAAGGTGGACTCTACAATAAATTGCAGTTTTAGCTATTTGATCCTGATAAGTCTGTATACTATTGCATTACAGAGAAGTTATTCACTTCAGTGGTTTTGACTGAATCCTTGAGACATGAACTTACTTTGCATAGGAAGTTGATGTCGAAGCCGTAAGTTTGAGCGTTTCGAGACCCGGCATTCATGTAGTTTCCTATTAGCAGCACCAGCTCCAGCAGCTTGCCAAAGCCCTTACTCTTCTTTATCTCCTCACATGCAGTAGTGACAGCCATAATGTCAGGTCTGATGTTATTCACCTGCTCCTCAAACTGAAGCTTGAACAGAATAGCATTCAGCCGTGGACGCAGCTTCTTGACACTGCTCATCTGATTGGAGAGAAGAAAAAAATGTAAGTTCCTGCCCCATTTTGGTACTGAACAAATGAATCTAATCAAAGGGTGATTTATTGGTGTTTGTAAGCTGTAGAAGAAATTTATCTTTTAAAGTATGAGAAAAATGGATGCAAGAATAAAAGACACTTGGGCAAGCAATTGAAATTCAATTTGTGTTGCTAATAACAACTGCTTATTTTACAATAACTAGTGTGTAAGTAATAAAAGACACAGTTCTACCATAGATCAATCCAGTCAGCCAATACACTTAATCATATAAAAGTAATATGTGCTTATGACCCAGAGTAGCAAAGCAATCAAAAAGGGGTGATGTGGTAAACCTTCTGGGTTACAAAGAGATATTGCTTAGTATGGCATAAAAGGTTTTTATTGACTGAATATAATTGAACAGGACATAGAAATATCTGGAATAAAGCTAATTATTCCAAATCAGGAAAAGTTTGGGATGAAAACTTCAATTTGTAGCCTTGTGCTAACTTCACCAAGAAAAACTGGAAGGCCAAACTAAAATAACCCACATAATTATATATATTTTAGTAGCCCTTCGGTACATAATGCAGAATGCATCAATTGAGCTAAATTCCTAGTGCACTGGTACAGTACTTAATATGGTTTGGATATATGTAAAAAAAATGTGATGGATTTTGAAGATCAGTGGGCTGCCCAAAAACTAGATACTAAGTCTGAGTCCTTACCCGTCTAACGGCCTTACCATGCAAAATCTTTGTATTTTAGTGCTTAAAATAATGAAGACTGGGAAAAAAGAGAATAAATTGCTCTTCTCAATTGAAAAATAAAAATAACATTGTCAGCTAACTCCATAGGTGTTTTTCTTCCCAGACTAGCTATACTTTACACCAAAGAAAGGAAATAAATAAGATGGGAGATGGGGGAGTGGAAGAAACAGATGAAAATGTTTTTAATGTGTTTTTCTGCACTCCTTCCAAAATTAATATGTATAAAATGCTATGATTTGATTGTGTACACCAATGGATAAACACTTGAGAATTATCATGTAAAAAAACTTCCTTTAGTACGTGTCGGTTTGAAAGATGCTTTTACAATTGATCCCAGATTAGCAATCTCAGAGGTTCAAAATCAATGTAGAAGCTTTTGTTCTAAGTTAATGACTAGTTGAACTTCATTATAAAAGTCAGGACTGTGACAAGTTTATTTTTTAGTTATGTTACATCTGTATATGTTTAATATATGAATCCCATCCCATCCCCTCCCTCCATCCTCCCACACTATTACCAATTGCATTCCTTTTCAAGCTATGGCCATAAAAGCCACTTAGAAATGAACATGGAGTTGTAAATTGAAATTGTAAGCGCTTTCTGTTTTTGAAGCATTAAAGTCTATTTGAATGAAAGATGAAACACAAATACATAATCTTTATAGCTGCCCGAGAATGCTGTCAAGTAAATATCTTGTATCCAAGGCACATTAAGCCTGTTGTCATGTTTTTAGTTTTTTCTGAAATCAGTTAAGCACTTCTGTCCTTAAATAAAATTATTTATGAAATATCAGCTTTCTCAATAAAAATCTGATAATTCTGTACTGGGATCCTGCATACCAGAAGTAGGACACAGCCATGAATTTAATTTAAGATAGTCTAATCCTTTCAATACCAGAGATTAAGCTGCCATTGGCCAAAAAGGATATCACTTTTGTGTCCTTTGCTGGTGACATCTGTACTAAAAGCAAATTTTTGTTCATCTATGTGGAAACAATATTTTTTTTCAATGCTACCCTCCTTCCCGATTTATACTTTGCCACAATGCTCCAGATTTAGCACTGAAGACAAAAGGTAATGACATCACAAAGAACATGACCTTTTCCCCAGGATACAATAATATCACATGACTCTGTTGGTCAGAGAAATTTCTCCTGCAGTTCAGAATAAACAACAAACACTAAACCCAAAGTACTGAATGATCAGAGGGAACAATGGACAGTAAAAAACCCATTTCAGATCACTGATTGAAGTGAAAACCACTTCCAATACAAGCCTTCTTACATCGAGTTACATCGAAACTACAGCACAAAAACAGGCCATTCGGCCCAACTGGTCTGTGCCAGCATTTATGCTCCAAACGAGCCTCCTCCCTCCCTACTTCATCTAACCCTATCAGGATACCCTCCAATCCTTTCTCCTTCATGTGCTAATCTACTTCCCCTTAAATGCACCTATGCTATTTGGTTCAACTACTCCTTGTGGTAGCGCAATCCACATTCTTGCCACTATGGGTAAGAAGTTTCTCCTGAATTCCCTATTGGATTTATGAGCAACTATTTTATATTTATGACCTCTAGTTTTGGACTCCTCCACAAGTGGAAACATTTTCTCTATGTCTACCCTATCATTATCTTTTTTATGGCCTTATTAACCTGCGTTGCTGCTTTTAGTGATTTGTGTATCTGTATCTCTAGATTCCTTTGTTCCTCTATCCCGTTTAGACTCTCATTATCCAAGCAGTATGTGGCCTCCTTAATCTTCCTACCAAAATGCATCACCTCACACTTATCTATACTGAAATTCATTTGCCAATTATATGCCCATTCTGCAAGTTTATTAATGTGGTCTTGCATTTTGACGCTTTCTTCCTTTGTATTAACTACATCCCCAAATTTGGTTTTGACAGCAAATTTTGAAATCGTACTTCCGATTCCTGAATCCAAATCGTTAATGTAAATTGTGAACAATGGTCCCAGCACCGATCCCTGTGGTACACCACTTCCCACCTTTTGCCAATCTGAGTAACTACTCTTAACGCCTACTCTCTGATTTCTATTTTGTAGCCAGCTTGCTATCCATTTTGCTACCTGTCCCCTGACTCCACATGCTCTGAGCTTAGCCATGAGTCTACAATGCGGTACCCTAACAGCGGCCTTTTGAAAATCCAAATATTTCTATTACTTCTTCAAAGAATTCAGTAAAATTGGTCAAGCCGTGCTGACTATTATATTTTCGGTTTCTAGATGTTTTTCTATTACATCTTTGAGTAAGGATTCTATTGTCTTTCCTACCAATGACGTTAAGCTAACTGGTCTATAGTTCTCTGGACTTATTCCTATATTTGAAAAGGGAGAGAGAACATCATTACCTGTCCACCAGTCCTCTGGCACATTACCTTTTCTAGTGAATTATTAAATATATGTAATAATGTCTCTGCTATCTCCTCCCTTCTTTTAATTTTGAAGGATGCAATCCGTCCGGACATGGGATCTTATCCTCCCTTAGTTTGATTAGTTTATCAATTACCTCCCCCCTTTCTATCTTAAAAGTTTTAGTACCTTTTTCAACCTCTTCTTCTAATGTCCTGCCCACCTTGTTAGTCCCCCTGGTAAATACAGAGACAAGAACTGAGGGAACAAAGCTCTCGAGGTTAGCCAAAACTCCTCTGGGGTACTAAATGGTATCCAGCTGAAGGAACCGTGTAAATAAAATACAATAGATGAGCACCTACTAGTTGATCCTGCTCCTTATCTCTGACTGAAACCTAAACTATCAACACATTGAGGGAAAAGCCCTTTTGAAAATCCCCAAACTGAAAGTGTCACTGGATCTAGCTATTTACAAAACTTCATAAAATGAGCATTAACAGTTATCATTCCACCAGATTCGGTTTGGGTAGCTTCAGTCTATAAACCGGACATCACTCAGTAGGAATAAAAGGTAAAAAGGGCAACAAAGCCAGCTGAATAGTCCTGCCATAGAGTTTGGAGATCTATGGCCTCCTTGGTCAAAAATGAATGATGAGCAGCATCTCCCCAGACTCCACCCTGAACTTGGAAAGAATTCGGGGAAGCGGAGGTGGGGTATTTGGGAAAAAATGAATCTGTAATTTTCTCTTTCGTTAGACTGAGAATACATCCACTTCCCAGACTTAGGTGGAGTGAAATCTTGTGCAAAAGTTCAGGAGTTTCACAATCAACCCTGGCACAAATAGATTTAGCACTGGAGATTCATCCTGTAGGCAAGTAAGTATTTTCAGTTTTAAAATCCCACATTGATAGGAGCATTTCCTGTGACTGAGACAGCTGGGCTGCACATTCAATACTCTGGCCAAGTGGACTGTCAAGATGCCCACCATCTGGACTTCATCCCACATCAGCAGCTGCAAAGTACTCTGTTAGCAGCTTTTGCTCCAAGAGATGCCAACAATTTATATATACTATTGCACTGTAGCTGCTCAACCGGAACTGAACAACCTGCCCTTTAATTTCCTACTGAAAGTGGAAGAAAGCCAACTTAACCACTATGAACTGCAGCAAGTTGAAGGGTTCCCTGCATTGCTTGCTAACTAATGACTTTTCACCCTGGACAAGTGATAGTCAGACATTGGCTCTGCATCCCAAGATTATTATTTGACATCAAGATACAGGTTAACTAAAGCTGTAAATTGTCGATTTGCCTCTTCCGTTTTCCAAAACAGAGATTGGATCACATCAGAGGAAATTGGTATTCTGGGTAATCCAGAAGTCTTGAAAACCCCATGATGTGTCTGGTCCCAATTCTAAGAATCCACTGATGAAGAAAAGTGGTGTAACAAAAATGAAGCATTTTGCTTGAGATAAAGCTTGGCAGTGGCTTCTTCAATCCTGGCAACGTATATGAGGAGGTAAAAATCTGCTTCACTCAAGGAGAATGTTCCAGTTCATTTTGTTACAACAATTAGTTGGATTGTTTGAAAAACAGGCAGGGACAGGAGAAGCTAAGCCATTCAAGTCAAATACAAACATTCTATGTGATTTGTTCAAACTTGTGTTTGATTGGCATTTCCAGTTTAATTGAACAGTTCACAATTTCCTGGGGAAAGTTCTGAAGGTATTTATCAGCCTACTTTTTTCAAATGAACTTCTCAAGAGAGTTAGCTACTAGAGCCAGATAACTTCCATTGTTGGTCTGAAAAAGGTAAAAAAAAACCACCACATATGAAAATTAATTCCGGCATTGAAGTTATTTTCCATTGCAACGACGAGTTAGCAAACTCAATTGCTGTAAAAATATTATTCACTTGTTACGTAAGTGTTTAATTAATTTGTCTGATAGTTAAAGCCTAAAACAAGGTCTAGTGTAGTGTTATTCCACTGCTTTCCGAAGACAAAGAGCATCCTATGAAGACATGGAATAGAACCAGTAACTGAGATAATCTGAAAAGGGATTTTCTGTTCGCTTCCCAAGCACACTATGAATTTTATCCTGATATCACAGGAAGTGAAAATACTTTTTGACACATAGGCCTAGAAATTTGTTGATGCTGCGCTAGTTTCTCAGGCGCCAGACTGGTGCCTAAGCGTCCAACACGGTGGGTGGCACATGTGCGTTCATTCCACTCCAGAAGTACCCCAGCCGCCATATTGGATCGGGCTGCTCCTTAGGTATCCAGGGCTCATGCCGGTAGTATGGTAAATGCTGATTAAAATATTTAAATAAGGGTCCTACGCTTGTTGTAGGTCCCTTATGTAATATTAGTCTGCTCCAGCAACTCGTGGCGCGAACAGGCAGGAAGTAGCCATCACAGCTATTTAAAGGGCTCGTCCATTACATACAGTTTAGTTGCTAGTTTGTCATTTTAGGCTGCTGGTTAACTTCTGGGCATTATTTGGCTTGATTTCTGACTTACAAAAGTTAATTCTAACTTCTGAGAAGAAGTTTTTGCTGGTGCTGCACTGTTTTTGGCTGGCTTCAAAAGTTTTACTGCAATCATGGGTGTCCGGTAGGGCTTGCCTTTGGGATTGGAGAACAAGGGGGAGTAGTAAAGAAGAGAAGAGAGAGCAGGGGAAGCTGGAAGAGGAAGAGGAGGAGGGGTCTGCACAGGAGGCCATACCCACAGCTGGTCTTCAGGAACCACTTCTTCTACCTAAACCTCTGTGAGGAGTAATGTCTGAAGCATCTTTGCTTCAAAAAGGAGGCTGTCACTGATCTATGTCACCCACTGCTGATCTATGTCAACTCTTGCCTTGAACCAGGGCATGAACAGCACTGCCTGTGGCTGCCAAGGTCACCATGGCTCTTAACTGTTATGTCACAGGCTCCTTACAGGCTGCAGCAGGTCACATCAGTGACATCTCACAGTTTGCAGTCCACCGTTGTATCAGGGAGGTCACCGAGGCTCTCCATGCCAAGAGGAACCACTTCATCTCTTTCACCATGGACAGAGCAAAGCAGTAAAACAAAGCACTAGGTTTCACCCACCCTGGGTACAAGGTGCCATACACTGCATCTACATTGCCATGCGTACTCATCATCACAAGCCTGGCGTCTGTATCAATAGAAAGGATTCCACTCCCTCAACGCCCAGCTTGTTTATGACCACAGGCAGTGCATCGTGCAACTCTGTACCCAGTTTCCTGGCAGCACTCATGATTCATTTATCCTGCGCCAATCCTCTGTGTCGCAATTGTTCCAACTAGACCGTCAGGTTATCAGCTGGCTACTGGGCGTCAAGGGTTGTCTCCTTCAGACTTGGCTCATGACGCCTGTCAGGAACTTGGGGACAGCTGCAGAGCTGGCCTACAAGAAGAACCATGCTGCCACCAGAAATGTCATCGGGCAGACTGTTGGAGCGCTCAAGCAACGCTTCCGCTGCCTGGACTGTTCGAGAGGAGCTTTGCAGTACCACCCTGAGTGGGTATCCAGATTTTTGGCTGTCTTCTGCATGCTCCATAATTTTGCTATCATGAAGGACCAGCCCTTACCATCACCTGGGCAGTAAGAAGTTCAGCAGGAACAGGAGGAGCAGCAGCATGAAAAAGAGGAAAAGCAGGAATGGCATAACTGCCAGAGCTCTCGGGAAGCAGCTCATTTAAGAACCATCCCTCCCGTCCTCAATACACCAACAGTCCGCAATGCTAATCACCACCGTCCGATTGCCTTCCTTCAGTCCAGCCTTATAGGTCTTACCCTCACTTCACTATAAATATAAACATCAACACTAAATCCAGAACAAAAAACACATTTATCAAACAATTCAATTCCATCTATATCTAACAGTTAGCAGAAATAATTATGAATCACCCGTGCAAGCCCTTAATGCCCATCTTCGGTGCTCGTTTACTTATCCAAGTGCTCCTACAAAGTGTTTCACCAGTGGCTACAGCTTGGGAGATGGAAGGCTGCTGAGCTTCCATTGAGGACACTTCAGATAGCTATGGAGGGCAACTTCGAGCAGCTCTGGGCATTGAGGGCCCGGCTGCAGACTGCAGCATTTTGGCATGGGCCGAGGCAGTCTGGCTCAGCTGGCTGTGTGGTCCTAACAAGGGTACTGGCAGAGTGGGTGGCGGGGGAGCAAGCATGTCGTCATCCAGAGAGGGCAGCAGGTACCTCTCCCATGGAGACAAGGCCACTCTCCTAGGAGTGAACCTCAGCACTCCCGCAACATTGCGCGAAAACAGAGTGCAGGAGTGACATGATGCTCTGTAAGCCCGTCAACACTGGCCCTTAAAGTCAAGATGGCAACTGTCTGAGCTTTCATGGCCGCAGTGTTAGCTGCCATGGAAGCTGACAGAGCTCTCAGTAGAGGCTCCATCATGGTGGGTGCTACTGTCATGTTCATGGAACTGACCGCTCTCTCCATGTTGGACAGAATGGTCTCCATGCTCTGCACGAAGCCTTGAAAACAAGTTGATCCTAGCAAGTGCCAGCTGAAAGACTGGGACCACGCATACTTTAGAGGCTAGGCTAGAGGACGGGTCTTCACATGGTGAATCGCCAGGCACGTGTGCAGGAGCTAGGGCAAGGAGATAGAACGACACAAGTGCCAGCTCACCAGAGGGCGAGATCACATACTTGCCCTGTTGCAGAGGACTCTGGAATGGCCGGACTGGTCCATGCTTTGAGACATTAGGCACAAGTCACTGGCAGGCTAGCCATTACACCTAGCATTTTCTGGTAGATGCTCCTCAGCCTTCTTTGATAGCCTGAGCCCTCAAAGTCAGCACCTGAATCCTCTGCAACAGAGCTAGTATGTGATCGCGCGCACCCCAACCCCCCACCCCCCGACGAGCTGTCACCCGTGTGTCCCTCTGTCCTAGCTCCTGCACACTGTGAAGACACATCCTCTAGCCTAGCTTCTAAAGTATGCGTGGTGCCAATCTCTGAGCTGGTGCATCCTAGGATCATTCTTCAGGAAGGCTGGCCTCCTCTTCCTGAAGTGGCAGAGGCATCTCCACATTTTCAGCATCTGAAATGAAAGAAATGGACAAGGGTTAACTTTTAGTGTGAAGGGAGAGCAGAGATGAGTGGCTGGTGAAAGCAGCTGCAGTTTGTCATGCAGAATGTGTAGGGTGAGATAGAACCAAGAAGGAATGAAGCGGATACGGTGTTAAGAAACCCTGCGTAACATCTCTTCCAGCGTTGCCACTCGCCACGGCCATAACTCTCCCCTGTAAGATTCTCAAAATTCACAGATCCCCCAAAACTCGGAGAAAAACCCTAAAGAAATTCACCTTTCCCCTGAGTATGGAAAACTTTGACCATTGACTAAAATCCTAAGATGGAAGGATAGATGAGAGGTCACCAGACGAATCCACAACACACACAGTGGAATGTGGGAGAATTACTGCTTCAGACATGTTTCTGTTTTAATGCAAAACCTACAGCAGGTGGTCAACACTCAGTACTAATTCGAAAGGCAGTAGGCCATTGAAAGAGGCAACTGCTCCAGACATGGTGGGGCCATGTCTTTGTTTTAAAGCAAAACCGATCAACACCTAGGACGTTGGATACAAAAGGAAGCCTTGTGTGGCAAGCTCTACAAATCGGAATTAACAACGTCAAATCGAGAAAAAAAATTGCAACATGATGAGAAACCATCAAAATCCATCAAAGATTCTGAAGGACTTTGTAAGAACTGTTCAAACAGACATGAAGTGCCTTTTTTTTTTAAGTGACGAAGACCATTGTAAGAGAGGGATAAAGAAGTGGAAACTCGAAACCTCTCTCTCTCTCTGGTTCTTGTTGGCTCTTGTGTGCTGCTTGTCTTGTTCTGCCTGTCTCTGGAAGGAGAGCAGCTTCCGGCGAAACCAACGAACCCTACGTGAGAGAACCGGTCAGCCAGACCTGCAAGGGCAAAGGATTGTTCAACAGCTCGGGAGGTGACAGTTCAACAAGGCGAGGGGGCAATAGAGAGAAGGTCAGCAGCTCTAGAAGCAGGCCGACACACAAGAAATCACCAGAGCAACAGCCCCAGCGACCATCAGACACCTCACAGCAACAAGGGCCTTACGAAACAACCAACCAAATATTGCCACCAACCAACCGGGTAATATTGGGCCACCGCGACCAAAGAAAACCAACTCAGGAGAAAACCGAAGATCCGCAAAGTTTCCACTCTACAATCTATTTCTGACTTACCACTGGGTGAATTACTGTCAAGGATTCGTTTGGTGAGCATTATCTCTGGTCCTTTAGAGTCCAACTTAGCTGGTATAGTGGGATTGGGAGGGGTGAGGTATCTTTCCACTGTAATTTCCCTCGTGTGTACTGAAGTGTTCCCCATTTTATTAGAGTGTTAAGATTGTTGTGTTGTATTTTCTCTCTTGAATAAAGATCAAAGTTTCCTGCACCAAAACCAGTTGTCTGCTGCACTTTGTCACAACCCCCAAATAAGTCCAAGGTCTAGAACCCAGGGAGTGGGAGTGATTCGAACCGCTCAGAAGTCAGAGGTGAAGCTGACACACACCACCACCCCCTAAACCCCTTGCTGTGATGGTCATCAGGTTTTTTTCAACAGGAGACAGGATGTGTAGACAGGCTCGGCCTCCTCCGTTGTTAGCCTTCTTTCTCAAGTTCTGCCCGGTCTTCTCCTGCAAGAAAGAAGGAAGTACGTTTGTGAGTCTTGTGAGATGTTTAGAGCATGTGCTTGTCATTATAGATTATTTGGTATGCAGTATGGAAGATGTGAGGTGTGGGGAAGTGAGAGTTGCAATAGTGGTGAGTATGAGGACAAGGAGGTGGAGTGAATGTGGTGCAGTGATTGTAGGAGAATGAAGGGGAGTGGGGGAGGAGAGTATTGTGAGTAGTGAGGCTGGATGTGTTGGAGGTGTGAGCAGAGATTATGAGAGCAGTATTCTTACCGTGACAACTCTGGTGACGTCTTTGAACTTCTTTTGACATTACACCCATGTCCTGGGAGCTAAGCTCCTGGCATTGATCTCCTCTGCAATCTCTTCCCACTGGCGGTGGATGTGTTGCACGAAGAGCATTCTGCCCCATGGGGGGAATCGGACCTCTCTCCTCCTGTCAACCACTTGAACCAGGGCCTCCAACACAGCATTGGAGAACTTGAGTGCCTTCTCTGGACCTCTTTCAGCCATCTTCAGTTGCCCAGATCCAAGAAGATGGAGGGGTCTGTCTGCAGGAAGAGTGCCTCTCTTTAAGAGGTGCTGGCAGTCTTTAAGTGGCATCAGAAATGCTCGATTTCCCCTCCCTCCCCCAAACAGGCGTGCAGTCAGCACTATTCATTGGCTGCATACCTGAATCATTTTAATGAGGTCCCAACATAAATTTAACATGCTATCTGCGACCATGTGAACAGGCGCGTCCTGCCCCTGCGCGCGCGCCCACCCTTGGGCGTGATCGAATTTCTAGGCCATAGACTCATCCACAAGAGAGTAAAAAGGGTAAAAGAAATCCAAAAATGTAATAAGTGCTTTCGCCCACCCTCAACTACCTCCTCTGATATGGGGAGATCAATGCCTAAACACCAACTGCTTTCATACTGAAAATTAGCCATTTCACAGTGAAAGACTGGCACACAGACCCCTCCTCTAGGCTGAAAGTATAATCGGGAGAGCATCAGTGAAATATCGATTTCTGTTTAATGGTACTGGAAGATCATAAGATACTTATGGTTGAGGAAGACTAATTAACCCAACCAGAACAACCCTACACTCCCTCTGTTGCTGCATCTGGTTGTTTCTTAAGTAATTCCAGGGTTTTTGCCTGCTGAACTGTAAATCAAATCACCATCTTGGTTGAAATACCTCCCTTTTGTTGTGGGAATGACAGCCCACACCTCCCAAGTGTCTGTTCCAGCCAAGCCCCTGGTTGAGTAATTGAACGAGATAACATCTGGCCACTTAGGTGTCAGGAGAGAACCATTTTATTACGATGACGTGTAATGCTCGACACCACACATGATTCCTCATTTTTTTATTAATTACCATTTCGAATGAGAATGGCAACCTCTGTTTAAACACTGCTGGTTTAAATATGGAGTCAAAATTAGGCATTTAACTTTACAGAAATATTATACTGAACAATCCAGTTCAAGTGTATTTGGTTATAGGCATGGAGCTCACCAAAGCATTGCAGGTGTATTTTAGTATAGGCATGGAGCTCATCAATTAGTCATAATTTACTCTCCTTTTCCAATGTACAGATGATAAACAATGGGGAAGAATGCAATACCAAGTTTATTCCATGGCTAAGTTACGATCTACCTTATTAGTGCAATTTCTTTCACTACACAGCTAGTGGAAATGTAGTGACCCCACTCAAGTGTCCCAGAGAAAGAGAACAGATTTAATGTCCTATTCACCATTTTGCACTGTCCAGAAAGAAGCCCTACTCTTATCAGCTAGATGCAGGAATCGCCACTAAATAGAGCTTTTCTTTCTCATGGGAGTTTTGGTAAAATGTCATAGTCTGTGCATGGTCAGAAAAAGAAAATTTCAGGGATTATGTGCCAACTTAATTTTGAAAAATCAACAGTAGACAACAGATAGTGTTTAGCATTCAGTGTATATTTACAATATTCTTATTAAGCTCCGATACGACTAAATATTTATTTATTTATGCCTTCCATGGTGGTGTTAATGGTGCCACTAATGGGGAGCAGAAGCTTTCAGCAGCTGCACAGGTTCACATAGTGGGGGGATAGGTTGATGGCTGATATGCAGAGTGCCCATCACACAGCTTTTGAGGTTTTTTAAAAAAAAGTGACAGGATCAGTGCTTGGGAAATCAACTGATCTGCTTTTCCTAATACTGTGTCAATAATTAAAATTTTTGATCCTCTTACTGAGACATGGGGAACACTCCACTAACCCTGAAGCAGAAATAGGAAAGAAGACAAAGATGGGATACAGCAGATGGGAGGAGGCCTGTACCCAAAGGATTGACAGAAGAGGTAGGGGCAAGAGAGACCTAGAGAACGAGGGAAGAATGTAAGCAGGAGACAAGGTGTGTAGTGGCATTGGAGTTGGTTGCCTAGATCTGCAGAGGTGGTAGGTAGGCTGTTTTGTAGTATTCATCGCTTTTTTTATATGTTGACTGTAGATACCGAACGTGAAGTTGGTTAAAACCTAACATAGTCAGTCTTTGTTTTTGTTTTTGGAATCTGATTTGTCTGCCTATGTGATTGATAACACCATGTAATTAGGAGGGACCTGTCAACAAGACCGGTATAATCCCACACATTTGCTCTCTATCAACATACAACTCTACATTCTTATAACACAAAACTTTTAATAGAGAAAAAAGAACTTGCATTTATATAGGGTCTTCACATCTTCAGGACATCTTAAAGTGCTTCACAGTCAATGAATTACAATGAATAATAGAACAGACAGATAGCTTGTCTTGTATGAAGTTACAATTGGCATGACTTTGTATATAATTATGAAGTGTTTCTGTACAGTTTGTTTTGTTCATTTATATTTTATATGTTTGTACATTTATATTTATTCAGTTTTTCTCACTAGTTTATTTACACATACTGATACAGTGTTTACTGGGTACTTTACCTGTTGTGCTTACTGGACAGGAAAGAGGTGAAAAGCTGCTGGGATTTGCTCCTGGATGGTTTCCCTGAGACAGCTGATGCTGGTGCCAACCTTCATGTCTCCTCTAGTACCAGCTGCCTAGAGTCTGATGTATAGCCAAGTGACAGAAACAAGTAAAAATGGCATACAAGGTTTTCTTGAGGAACAAGAGACAAATTTAAGCTCTGCACTATGCACTACTACTGCCCCTGAGAGCAGGAGATGGAACTAAACACATGATTCTCTGTGCAGGGAGATTGGAGGATGGAACAGACTCTTAGGTTGTAAAGGGAAACGAGTGGGGAAGGGAGAGTGTTCAATGACAAGAAGCCAGCAGCGTTGCCAACACTCTCAGTTCCCATGAAGTGCGGAATTCTTTTCATGCTCATAATTCATGCAAGATATTTAAACAAGTAGAAAACTAATTTCCTGAATGAATTGCAAACATTAAGAAAAAAGGTTTACAATCTGTAGTATTCAGGTATTGACAATGCCTTGCTGAAAACTGGAGCTCCACATAAGAATATCTCAAATTCACCACCACAGCTCTGCAACCTCCTTGCTCGTCATCCAGTTCAAAGAGTCCATCTGACTGTCAGCTATGGAAGGAGATGTTGGTTCTCACTAGGTTTTCAGCTAATGCTGGTCCCTGCTGCTGTTCAGACCATTCTTAAAACAAACCAGCAAAGAACTACAATGCTGGGATAAGTGTGCAGGTTTTAGAGAACTAATGCGCTATGTCAAGCCTACCAGGAGGATTTGGAGGTAATGCATTGTAAAACCATAATTTGATGGAGCCTGTCTGATAGCATGGAATTTGTGCAACTCATGAGAAAAGAACAGCCTTAATAAAAAATGGTGCAAATTGGCACGGTTTACAGCAGTTGTCCATGAGGCAGCAGTAATTCAAATGGTAATGTTATCATACCACATGATGTATTTAATGTCATCTGGTAAATGATAAATTCTAAAAAAAAATTTGTATAAACATAAGGTCATGTAAATCAATTTGTAACATAAGTTATACAATTGTGTAATGTGATGGTATATAATTGAGTACTTGAATGCTTGTATCAAAGTCCTTCAAGTCACATGATAGACACCATGGGGTAACTGACAACTTTGGTGGAGGTGGCAAACTGGCGGTATTGGATCGGCTGCCCGTTATACACCCAACCTGATTTTCTGTTCCATTGATCTGACATCACCAGTTTTCCATCCCTGCCGAAGTCGAAAGTAACTCCCCATATGGATTTCTAGGCGGCATCACTTTATCTCAAGGGGGCTGGATTACAATGGGGAGGAAGTTATGCTTCACTTGTATAGAGCCTTGGTCAGACCCCATCTGGAGCACCACATCTGAAGAAGGACATACTGCCCTTCAAGTGGGTGCAGCGCAGATTCACCAGAATGATACCGGAGCTAACAGGGTTAAATTACCAGAACGGGTTGCATAAACTTGGCTTGTATTCCCTTGAGCGGTGATCTGATCAAAGTGTTTAAAATGTTAAAAGGATTCGATAGGGTAGATTCAGAGAAACTATTTCCTCTGGTGCGAGAATCAAGAACAAGGAGACATAATCTTAAAATTAGAGCTCTGCCGTTTAGGAGGGAAATCAGCTGGCACTTTTTCACTCTAAGGGTAGTGGAAATCTGATATTCTCTCCCCCAAAAGGCTGTGGATGCTGGGACAAATGGAGCTTTCAGGACTGAGATCAATAGATTTGTGTGAGGTAAGGGTATCAAGAGATATAGAGCTAAGGTGGGTAAATGGTGTTGAGGTACAGATCAGTCATGATCTAACTGAATGGCAGAGCAGGCTCGAGGAGCTGAAGGCGTACTCTTGTTCATATGATCCTATCATACATAGTGAAGCTGAATTTTTAATAGTTAAATTGGGTTTATAAATAAAGGCAAATAGTCTGAGGATGTTATTGCTTGTTTGCAATATCTCTAGTAACCTCCAGATTAGATTTCATTGTGCCATGCACTATTGTCCAACTGTGAGGTCAATCCCTCAAAAACTATTAATGTCAATAATGGTGGCTGGGGTAAATCACTCATCGATTTTGTGGCTGTATTGTGGCTGTATGAGGGTCTTTGGCCTATGTTCAGCACCTTCCAATAGCTCAACTAGGATTAGTAATTCACCACTGAGAATCTACATTACATGTTTCTGAGACAGCATACCAGAACATTAAATCTACCATTTGCCATGGAAATAGGATTCACATGCCTCTGGGAACAAGCAGATTTTATAATATCACATCAAAAGTCAAATCCAATTTTGTATACTGTGTAAAACAGATGCTGAGAGTGTGCTAGAAGACTGTAGCACAAGCTCAGAATGCAGATGTTAATAAACTGCTCTGAGTTAGCTCTTGAAGGTTATGGCATCATCTGAACCCCTTGATTGTATCAGTTTCCTCACACATTCTTAGCCCATATGCTTTTCTATATAAAAAAACTCATCAGGCCTGGTCTTTTATTTGTTCCCACAACAATATTATAGTATTACTGTGAATTTATTGCTGTTTTTCAGATGGAAAGCATACAAAATATAGAACTTCAGGTGTCCGTTCTATTTAAAATGTGTGAACCACCACTGCAGAATGAAAGTGGCAAGAGATGGAATTAAAAAGATCAACATCTCTGACACTGATGTCAAGTGAATGTCACTGACAATGAATATAATTTCCATTTTACACGTGCTGCATTCACAAATATAAAAATTGAAATTCACAGTTACAAATATTATATACAAGTAATAAAATACATATCTGTACAGATTTTCTAAACCATTAAAGCAAATTGATATGATTCTATTCAATGCAGCTCAGTACACTGATGTTGTCATGAAACTGGAGTAGGATCAGGCTAAATCTGACAAAGCGTGTCGCTGTATTTGCTGCATCTATTAATTATAGTTGGTGTCCTTAATCTTCAATTTGGAAATTTTGTTGGCCAGTGGCCTTTATGCAAGCAATTAATTTTGGTTACTTGCTCATTTGGACTTTTTTGTGGAAGAGGAAGTACTTTCTATAAAAAAGCAATGTTACAGTTTAGAGAGAATGTTACATTATTATTTCTTAAAACAAATGTATCCTCCCCTTCCTGGATTTGTCCACACTATCTCCAGACAGGAAAAAGGGCAGGTGTACAAGAACGGAGTGACTTTCTCTCTAATTTTCCCTCTCACTCCATGGGGAAATGTTTGGACTGTGATTTGTACCTCTCTACAGCCACAAAGCTCAGATCCAGCTCCATCTCAAGATTCCATAGTATAGTGGATTAAGGTCCCATTATGTAGCATTATTGTGCCCTCTTTATTGCTACATTAATTTTAAAATAATTCATTGTAAAAGTTTGATGCCGTATTATTTTTTATTCCTGATATCCACATGACACACTAGTCCTTGCGGTGTCCACCGGTTGCTGAAGGCCTCAAGCGTACCTAGGGACACCGCATGCTCCTTCTGAAGGGCCACCCGGGCGCAGACAAGACTACGGAAGAGAGGCAGGTAGCCAGAGCAACCCCCCTCCACAGCAGCCCCCCCCCACCCCCTGCTGCCTGTGTCCATCCTGGAACATCGAGCTATATATTAAAAGTTCAAAAGGATTTGCCATTAATTTGAACCAGCCTGCCAAATGCTCCAATGTTCAGTTTCCATATTAATTGCTAAAAGTACTTCATCATGGGAAGATAACAAGTTAGTACCATGTAATCAGATAGCCACTTTTAACAATAATTCTGCACGACAAACTAAATGGCTGAAATAAGCCGTAGGCCCGAGCAATAAAGGACTGATTTTCCTCTCCCACTCCTAAGTGCCAGACAGGTGTGGTGCACCCAAGGTTGGGATTGCCCAAATTTCCTGTCATGGACCATTAGTGTGGCCTAGTGCCCTCCAGCGCAGACTTGTTCCCTGGCGGCAGTGTTCCTGGCCATCAGCCTTGGGGCTACCTGGGCGTTGCTGGAGAGCAGGAGAGGCATTCCTGAACATCTCACCTCACTTTTTTTTTATTCGTTCATGGGATGTGGGCGTCGCTGGCGAGGCCGGCATTTATTGCCCATCCCTAATTGCCCTTGAGAAGGCGGTGGTGAGCTGCCTTCTTGAACCGCTGCAGTCCGTGTGGTGAAGGTTCTCCCACAGTGCTGTTAGGAAGGGAGTTCCAGGATTTTGACCCAGCGACAATGAAGGAACGGCGATATATTTCCAAGTCGGGATGGTGTGTGACTTGGAGGGGAACGTGCAGGTGGTGGTGTTCCCATGTACCTGCTGCTCTTGTCCTTCTAGGTGGTAAAGGTCGTGGGTTTGGGAGGTGCTGTCGAAGAAGCCTTGGCGAGTTGCTGCAGTGCATCCTGTGGATGGTACACACTGCAGCACTGTGCGCCGGTGGTGAAGGGAGTGAATGTTTAGGGTGGTGGATGGGGTGCCAATCAAGTGGGCTGCTTTGTCCTGGATGGTGTCGAGCTTCTTGAGTGTTGTTGGAGCTGGACTCATGCAGGCAAGTGGAGAGTATTCCATCACACTCCTGACTTGTGCCTTGTAGATGGTGGAAAGGCTTTGGGGAGTCAGGAGGTGAGTCACTCGCCGCAGAATACCCAGCCTCTGACCTGCTCTTGCAGCCACAGTATTTATATGGCTGGTCCAGTTAAGTTTCTGGTCAATGGTGACCCCCAGGATGTTGATGGTGGGGAATTCAGCGATGGTAATGCCGTTGAATGTCAAGGGGAGGTGGTTAGACTCTCTCTTGTTGGAGATGGTCATTGCCTGACACTTGTCTGGCGCGAATGTTACTTGCCACTTATGAGCCCAAGCCTGGATGTTGTCCAGGTCTTGCTGCATGTGGGCTCGGACTGTTTCATTATCTGAGGGGTTGCGAATGGAACTGAACACTGTGCAATCATCAGCGAACGACCCCATTTCTGACCTTATGATGGAGGGAAGGTTATTGATGAAGCAGCTGAAGATGGTTGGGCCTAGGACGCTGCCTTGAGGAACTCCTGCAGCAATGTCCTGGGGCTGAGATGATTGGCCTCCAACAACCACTACCATCTTCCTTTGTGCTAGGTATGACTCCAGCCACTGGAGAATTTTCCCCCTGATTCCCATTGATTTCAATTTTACAAGGGCTCCTTGGTGCCACACTCGGTCAAATGCTGCCTTGATGTCAAGGGCAGTCACTCTCAATCCAACGGACTTCCAGCACCTCATCTGACAGCCTGCTCCTGTGGTGGCTCTCGAATACATCGCTTCTCCTCTACTGACTCCAAACTGGACTTCTCTTTGTCGCTGAGCAGTGGCTGTTCTAAACTCCCCCAATTCCATTCACAAGCAGACTTCACTCAACCGCTGCCTTCTAACTCTCAGACTCCAATTTTTAACTGATCATATTCTTTGCTCTCATAATCATTACTGAGATTTAGGCAAAACACGTAGAATCATAGAATGGTTACAGCACAGAAGGTGGTCATTCGGCCCATCGAGCCTGTGCCGCCTCTTTGTAAGAGCAATCCAGTTAATCCCATTCCCTCACTCTTTCCCCATAGCCCTGCAAATATTTTCCCTTCAAGTATTTATCCAATTCCTTTTTGAAAGCCACGACTGATTATGCTTCCACTGTCCTTTCAGGCAGCGCATTCCAGATCATAACAACTCGCTCCGTAAAAAGTTTTTCCTCACGTCACCTTTGGTTCTTTTGCCAATCGCCTTAAATCTGTGTCCTCTGGTTCTCGACCCTTCCGCCAATGGGAACAGTTTCTCTTTATTTACTTTATCTAACACCTTCATGATTTTGAACACTTCTACCAAATCTCTTCTTAATCTTCTCTGCTCTAAGGAGAACAACTCCAGCTTCTCCAGTCTACCCACATAAATGAAGTCTCTCATCCCTGGAACCATTCTCGTAAATCTTTTCTGTACCCTCTTTAAGGCCTTCACATCCTTCCTAAAGTGTGGTGCAGAGAATTGGACACAATACTCCAGTCGTGGCCAAACCAGTGTTTTATAAAGGTTCAATATAACTTCCTTGCTTTTGTACTCTCTGCCTGTTTATAAAGCCCAGGATCCCATATGCTTTTTTAATCGCTTTCTCAACCTGTCCTGCCACCTTCAAAGATATGTGTACATATACCCCAGGTCTCTGTTCCTGCACCCCCTTTTAGAATTGTACCATTTAGTTTATATTGCCTCACCTCATTCTTCCTGCCAAAATGTATCACTTTGCACTTCTCTGCGTTAAATTTAATCTGTCATGTGTCCGCCCATTCCACCAGCCTGTCTATATCCTCTTGAAGTCTACCAGTATCCCCCTCACTGTTCATGACATTGTTGCATGGACAGAAAAATAGCTCACGGGTGACAACTTATTTCCCTTTACAGAAGCCTCGTTGCCTGGTTGACTTTTCACCAGCTGGCAACTGTGTGGTAATTGTCTCCCAGTCACACCTTGGTGTTCCCCCCCCGCCCCCCACCAATTCCTCTGGCCTCTTTTCCTCCCTTAAGCACATCCACCCTCTAAAAAGTCATACTTCTAATTTAAAATCCTTGTCATTTACCACTTCTTCAAGCCCCAACATGACTCCCTCCTCAAGATGCCGTCTCTCCTCTTAGCCTCTACATTGAGCAACTCATCTCTGATGATTTCAATCTTCACCTCGACCTCGACCCCCACCCCCACCAAATTTATTGCCTCCTTTACTCTCGATCTTTTGTTTTATTCGTTCATGGGATGTGGGCATCGCTGGCAAGGCCAGCATTTATTGTCCATCCCTAATTGCCCTTGAGAAGGTGGTGGTGAGCCGCTTTCTTGAACCGCTGCAGTCCGTGTGGTGAAGGTTCTCCCACAGTGCTGTTAGGAAGGGAGTTCCAGGATTTTGACCCAGCGACGATGAAGGAACGGCGATATATTTCCAAGTCGGGATGGTATGTGACTTGGAGGGGAACATGCAGGTGGTGTTGTTCCCATGTGCCTGCTGCCCTTGTCCTTCTAGGTGGTAGAGGTCACGGGTTTGGGAGGTGCTGCACATACTGTCCCACTAATATCTTTGGCCACCCACTCGACCCCGCCACTTCTCGTGGCCTCTCTGCACCTGTGGCCTCAATCTACAACAAGGCTATCTCTGACCACTTCCTCATCTCCATTACTGCCCACATTACCCTAACCTCCAGCAATCCTAATACTTTTATCACCCGTCCATGAAAGAAAAATTCCGTCCCAGATCCCTTTGACCCGCCACTTGTCAAGACACCTCCACCACTGTTGACTTGTTTAAGCAACTTCTCAGGTCTATCTATGATGCCCTTGATCTCAAAAAAACAATCATTGTCTCCAATTCCTGTCTTTGCCCCGGCACAGCCTCCAATCTTTGCTCCCTCAAGTCAGAGTTGCAAATATTTGAGCGTAGCTGGCGCACAACTTGCTGAGCCATCGATCATTAGATCTCACGACCAAGTCAAGCACTAGTGTATTTTGGACTCCTCGGCCAAAATAGCCTCCTGTTTCAGGATCATCCTGGAGTAAAAGGATAATCTCAAGCTTCTTTTTTTTCACCACCAACCACTTCCTCAAAGTCCTCTCTGCTGCCCCCTTCACGCTCACTTCAAACACCAAGTGAGAGGAGGTGATGGACTTCTCCGTCATCAAGATCATCCATACAGCTGCTTACACTACATCCTCCCCTTTCTTGTGCATTAGGCACAAGTCTTCCATCCACCCTTTTGTCAGTTTCTCCTCATCTCACGGTTTAATCTCGACAAGCTCATCTCATCAATGAGACCCTCCTCCTGCTCCCTCAATCTCGTCCCCATTTAAATCAACACCCATTCCTGGCCCCCATGCTAGCTGACATCATTAATTGTTCCCTTTCCTGAGGCACATCTCTCTCCCTTTCAAAACAACTGTTATCATCCCCCTTCCTACAAAACACACTCAACCATTACATCATAACCAACCACTATCCCATCTATAATCTCCCTTTCCTTTGTAATGTCCTCGAATGTGTTGTTGCTTCCCAGCTTTGTGCCCATCTCTTCTCAAACTCCTTTTTTCAAATGTCTTCAGTTGAGCTTCCTCCCTTGTCACAGCACCAAAACAGCACTTACTAACTTCACAAATGACATCATATGTGATTGTCACAATGGTGCATCATCCCTCCCTTCTGAGCCTCTCCATAACATTCAACTTGGTTGACCATGCCATTCTCCTCCAAAACCTCTCCTCCATCACCCAATAAAGTGGGACTGCCCTTGCATGGTTCCACTCATACATATCCAAATTAAGCCAGAGCATCTCCAGCAATAGCTTCTCTTCACAATACCATCACCTCTGGCATCCATCTCCTCTTGTCATTTACATGCTGCCACTTGGTGACCTCATCCATTGGCACAGGGTCAGTTTTCACAAGTATATTGATTACATCTAACTCTATCTCTCCACCACCTCTCTTGACAGCCGCCGTACTGGCAGAATTCTTTTCCAACATCCAGCCTTAGATGAGTCATAACTTCCTCCTTCTTAGATCAGGAAGACCAAAACCATTGTCTTCGAATCGCGTCACAAACTCTGCTCCTTGGCCAAAAATTCCATCCTCCTCCCCGCACATTGTCCATAGCAACTTTGGCATACTGTTTGACTCTGAGCTAAGTTTCAAAACCCATATTCTTTCCATCACAAAGATAGCTTAATTCCACCTCTGCAACACTTCCTGCCTCAGCCCCTTTCTCCTAAACCCCCGTAGCTATGCCTTTATAACCTCCAGATTCAACTACTTCAATGCTCTGCTCATTCTCTATAAACTTCAACTCACCCATCACCTCTCTCCTTGCTGTCCCCCAATGCCTCAAGTTTAAAATCCTAATTCACATCTTTAAGTCAATCCTTGGCCTCGCCCCACCTGATCTCTGCAATCTCTTCCAGCTCGTGTCTCCCACACCTCCTGAACACTCCGTTCCCAAGACTCTGCACTTTTGTGCAATCCCCGCTCTTTTGCCCCACCACTGGTGGAAGAGCCTTCAGCCACCTGGTTCCTGTTCCTTCGTTTTCCTTCCATAAACCTCTGTGCCTCTCTCTCCTCCTTGAAAACTTTTTCAAAATCCGTCTCTTTCCTAATCTCTCCCCTCCTGGTTTGGTGTCCATTTTCCACACGTTTAATGGCAAAACAAATGTTGATTCCTCTCTTGCAATTGAAGAGACCCTTTGAGGTGTATAAAAACTCTCAAAATAAGTTTTTAAATGGGAATCTTCTGGGTGGGAAGCAAGTTTATAAGATGGCCTGATAAACAGGCCTGCTGAAGAAGAAGCCGTTCCCTCAGTTATGCAGTGAGTCTGTGCATTTTTCTTTGCACTTGGACTGACATTTGTTTGGGAAGGAAATAAATATTGGTTGTTGCAAATAAACCCTTGATCAGTTGCTTGAAGGAAATTCACTTTAGCGCATGCTAATTGTTTTGCATCATTTGAAAATTCAGAACCTTGGATGCAGCCGGCCATAGCATTTTCCCTAATAAGTAGACTTCCATCTCTTGCTCATATACTACCTACCATTTCATAGGCTCCATCACACATGTATAATTTTTTGCAGGAAAGGTATACACACATACTGTATGATCAATCATCAAAGACGATGAAATTAAATTCCAAAATGTGTATCCACCTCCATATTTCCACGATTCGACTTGAATCAGTTGGCCTCCACAGAAAACATAAGAACCCTCACCCCTAACCTCCAGTGCAGCACCAAAGGAACCATCACGTTCTCTGAGTATTTAATCATCTCAGTATATACTTATCCCTGTAGTCCTCAATCCCATTTCCAACTAAATACTTTACCTCTTATGACATTTACATCTCTCACATAAACAAAATTAAGTCTATCTAACTGGTCTGCGAGCTGAAACAAAAAATGAAGCCTTGTTTTCTGTGATCCGCCTGACCCTTTAAGTGAAGCTGACACTGAAGTTTTCTCTGTTCATGTGTCCTTCATTTTTTCCACATCAATGCTGGTTCCTAGGGCCTGACCCCTAGCCCTGGCTTCTGTCACTACTCATGGCTGGGCACTGAGCTGCCATGACTGTTGTGATACTTGGAATGTAGACTGACATCAATGCCGGCTGAGGAAAAGAAACAAAAAGCCGAGCAGTGTGGCAATGAGGACCGAAGAAGCAGAAGTGTGGAGCAAATCAAATCATACAGCAGGTGCGAGGTGAAATTGAATAAAATAAGATCAGAGAGAGGGTGGGAGCGTGCTGAAAGAAGGAAAACGAAGTTTGGAGTCAGAGGGAGTAAGTTAGGAGTGAACAAGGACATATAAAATAAAAAGTGACGATTTTACAGGCTTTTACTTTAATTTCCTGTCACTTCAAAACATTTATTTTATAGGTAGGGTTAAGTGTCCTTAGTTTGATCTGTGGCGTATGGATGAGTTGTGTGCCAGACCTGTATGGGAAGAGAAGGAAGGGAAGACAGAGAGAAACCCTAATGGGGGATGAGGAGAGACAGATAAAGACTCAAAGAAAGACATCTTGTTGGGGGATGGAAGTGAAAGAGAGAGGAAAAGAGACAAGAGAGACCCTGTTCCATGTAGGAGGACAAGAAATGAGCGAGAACCTGTGGGCAGAAAGAGTAGACCTGTGTGTGGGGAGTGGGGAAAAGAGAGAGAGAGGAGATAGAACCTGTTGGGGTATAGAAAAAAAGAAAGACCTTGCTGGATCAATTTTTGAACTAACTGCCCCTTAACAATCTGGAGAAGTTTTCAAAATATCTAGGAAATAATTTCTGTGATACATTCCTTTGCCTCAATTCATCCCTTAAATCAGATCTAAAAAATCCAACCATTCTAATGTTACTTTACTATAGGGAAAGGATATAGGGAATGTTTTCTTAATCTCCCTTTTACTCACTCTGCTTGGTCCTCTTGATCCCACAAACAAACTCAATTAGGACTGCTGGTTTGGTTTCTCAGATCCACTTCAAGAGGGATGTTGAATCGACTGAACTGAGTTATATCGGGATGGGCACTCCAGCTATGTTGCTGGTGTTTGTATCTGTTTTGAGGTGGCATGTAGCCATTATTTCTTCACTATAAAGGGATGCACCACTCACTCTTCTGTAATTGAGGAGGAAAGGCTCACATTCTTAGCAATGTAAATTCATGCAGCACAGTCCCTTGAACTGTTATTCTCATACTAGCACACAAGCTGATTGCTGCAACAACGTTGCATCTGGGCAATGTTATCCATATTGGTTTGGTTCATAGGGGTAGGAGACTGGAGAGGTCGAGTGTCGCTGTGCTTAACTGGATGGTTTGTTTATAAATCAATTGATAAACTGCTATGTACATCTTAAGTATTTCTCAAGCATATAATCACCTATTTCAAAAGTCCAAACAACCTTACTCTTTCTTACAATACAGGCATCTCATCAGCACCTGAAAACCTATTTTGTGAGTCGGCAATGGGCTACAAAAACACATCCCCTTTGTTGCCATAGGAACCCTATATAATGTGTGAGGTCTCAGTACCAGTGACTTAGCCTGGGGAAAAATTTTCCATACAAGAAAGGAGTTGAAAGCCAGGAAAGGCTTGCTGAGCTGACTTTCGCCAGATTTATGATGGAATCTGTACTAACAGGTAAATTTTTGAGTGCGAGAATGTCCAGTGGTGAGGTGATACAGGCACTGAGCTTATCAAAAGAAATATAAGAGGAATCAGGAACATATTTATGCTGCAAATTGCCAGGTAGTTCCTCCTGATACCCTTGAAAAGTACTATATTGAGTGGATATAGGCTGCACTCCAAACTTCAGACCTCCCTCCAGGAAAATAACTTGCCTGGGCTGCACCCTCAACTTAAATTAATTTTTATTTGCTTTTTAAAAAACTGCAGTCTAAATGCAATTTAATATGGAATACTTTCCTCTTCAATGATTTGTTTTCACATCTAGGATCAAGTTCTTGCAGCTCAGCATTAAAACTATGGCTTCAGGTGAACCAGTCAGTATCACAGCCTCAGGTGTCAGAATTGACCTTAAGCATCATGCATTAGTGCTAAAGGAAGTACTGACACTGGTGCTGAAGCTAATGTTAGACACACTAATTCAGAAGTTGTAGTTGTGGCAAAGAGGAGAAAATCAGCCATTTGCTTGGGGAGGACAATAATGGCAGATGCTTTTGGTACATTAGATTCCTTCAGTAGTTTCCTGGTAGATGAATTCTTTGACAGCAATTTGCTCATGTGTTTGAGCGGCACTGACTAACATAGGCATTGCCGGCAAAGACTGCTTTGGCTGATGGCAAAGTCTGAGTCTAATGGAGTGGTAGCCCTATTTCAGTATTGTCAGTCAAGGACCTAGGTATTTTAGTAACGTGTTTAATACTAGAATTATTGAGGCCTCCTGCAAAGTTTGATGCAAGCTTCACACCTCTGCCAGTCATGTAATGTGAATATGCAACATAAACAGCAGCTATGATTAATATTCATTGAGAAGGATCCATGACATTTAATACATTTCTTGATTTCTTGACCTGTCACATACGAAAGTCTGAGGACTAATCAAACAATATAGAATTGATGTAGGCCCAACAGGCTGAGAACTATGCTGATGTTGAATGAAATAAGACCATATCAAAATTGTGGACACTTTTCACAGGAAAGTTTAAAAATTTTCCAGTGGCACTGACTTACTACAAACTATGAAAAGAAACAATACATGCTGGAATTTCGACTTTCATCGGGCAACATGCAAGACTATTGCTGACATGGGAAACAGAAGCAATGATGTGCTGAGAGTGAGATCGAAACACACTGGGGTCTAAATTGGGCCGGGTAGTGCCCGTTGTATAGGCGCTACGCGGACTCCTAAGGACCCAAAATGGCGTCCGGAATGTGCGTGCACACTTCTAGCGTGATGTGCGCCGTATGCCATATGGATAAAGGCGTTTACGCACGTGCAGATAACGAACGCCGGCACCTTGTAAAGTAGGGAGAATATGCAATAGATCAGCGTGCAATACTAATTTAAAGGGACAGATGAGATTTTGGAACTCAATGCTCCAGCCAACACACTGTCTCAACCGCACACTGTTGAGGTCTTAAACAGCATGGAGGAACCCACCCCAGTGCTATTTAAAGGGATCATGCAGAAGTTACAGGTTAGTTGCTGGATCATTGCTTCTGGCTGCTGATGCATTTGTATCTGTTTTTGGAGGTTTCCTGTACTTGAATACTAGGTCTAGGGGACGTAGTCTAAAAATTAGAGCCAGGACTTGCAGGAGTGAAGTTAGGAAACACTTTTACACGCAAAGGGTGGTAGAAGTTTGGAACACTCTTCCGCACACGACAGTTGATGCTAGCTCAATTGTTAATTTTAAATCTGAGCTTGATAGGTTTTTGGTATTAAGGGATATGGGGCTATGGTGGGTATACGGAGTTAGGTCACAGATCAACCATGATCTCCTTGAATGACGGAACAGGCTCGAGGGGCTAAATAGCCTACTCTTGTTCCTATCTTCCTACAATAAAGTTTCAATACTCTACAGGGAGTGGGCTGGCTAGCTGGCACTGGCAGAGTGGCAGAGGTGTGACTGGAATGCTGTCATCCTGAGAGAGGACAGCAAAGGCTATGGGCCCCGACAACATTCCAGCTGTAGTGCTGAAGTCTTGTGCTCCAGAACTAGCTGCGCCTCTAGCCAAGCTGTTCCAGTACAGCTACAACAATGGCATCTACCAGACAATGTGGAAAATTGACCAGGTATGTCCTGTCCACAAAAAGCAGGACAAATCCAATCCGGCCAATTACCATCCCATCAGTCTACTCTCAATCATCAGCAAAGTGATGGAAGGTGTCGTCGACAGTGCTATCAAGCGGCACTTATTCACCAATAACCTGCTCACCGATGCTCAGTTTGGGTTCTGCCAGGACCACTCGGCTCCAGACCTCATTACAGCCTTGTTCCAAACATGGACAAAAGAGCTGAATTCCAGAGGTGAGGTGAGAGTGACTGCCCTTGACATCAAGGCAGCATTTGACCGAGTGTGGCACCAAGGAGCCCTAGTAAAATTGAAGTCAATGGGAATCAGGGGGAAAACTCTCCAGTGGCTGGAGTCATACCAAGCACAAAGGAAGATGGTAGTGGTTGTTGGAGGCCAATCATCTTTGCCCCAGGACATTGCTGCAGGAGTTCCTCAGGGCAGTGTCCTAGGCCCAACCATCTTCAACTGCTTCATCAATGACCTTCCCTCCATCATAAGGTCAGAAATGGGGATGTTCGCTGATGACTGCACAGTGTTCAGTTCCATTCGCAACCCCTCAAATAATGAAGCAGTCCGAGCCCGCATGCAGCAAGACCTGGACAACATCCAGGCTTGGGCTCACAAGTGGCAAGTAACATTCGCGCCAGATAAGTGCCAGGCAATGACCATCTCCAACAAGAGAGAGTCTAACCACCTCCCCCTGACATTCAACGGCATTACCATCGCCGAATCCCCCACCATCCACATCCTGGGGGTCACCATTGACCAGAAACTTAACTGGACCAGCCATATAAATACTGTGGCTACAAGAGCAGGTCAGAGGCTGGGTATTCTGCGGCGAGTGACTCACCTCCTGACTCCCCAAAGCCTTTCCACCATCTACAAGGCACAAGTCAGGAGTGTGATGGAATACTCCCCACTTGCGTGGATGAGTGCAGCTCCAACAACACTCAAGAAGCTCGACACCATCCAAGATAAAGCAGCCCGCTTGATTGGCACCCCATCCACCACCCTGAACATTCACTCCCTTCACCACCGGCGCACCGTGGCTGCAGTGTGCACTATCCACAGGATGCACTGCAGCAACTCGCCAAGGCTTCTTCGACAGCACCTCCCAAACCCGCGACCTCTACCACCTAGAAGAACAAGAGCAGCAGGCACATGGGAACACCACCACCTGCACGTTCCCCTCCAAGTCACACACCATCCCGACTTGGAAATATATCGCCGTTCCTTCATTGTCGCTGGGTCAAAATCCTGGAACTCCCTTCCTAACAGCACTGTGGGAGAACCGTCACCACATGGACTGCAGCGGTTCAAGAAGGCGGCTCACCACCACCTTCTCAAGGGCAATTAGGGATGGGCAATAAATGGTGGCCTCGCCAGCGACGCCCACATCCCGTGAACGAATATTAAAAAAAAGGTTCACGTTCCATGGAGCCGCTGCCACTTGTTGCCTCCTGTTATGCACCACCTTCTCCTGCAAGAAAGCAGGACGTGTCTCGGTGAGTGTCCCGCAAGATGTTTGGGTGATGTGGCTGTCATGGTTGAATAGCTGCCAGTGTGTGTGCCCTGTGAGTTGTGGGTGTGCAGCTTGCAACAGTGGTAACGCGTGAGGGTGAGAGGAAGCCTCTGAATGGAAGAGTTTGTTGTTAGGTGGGTGATGTGGGATGTGGGGTGTAGTGCGTGGAGCAGTGGATGCGGCTAGTGCTGCAGTTGGTAGGAGATGCCAGTTGGCGGTTGACCTCATTTCACCTTGACCATTCGTGTCAAGGCACTGAACAACTTCTTGCACTGCATCAATGTTCGTGGCGCTAAGCGCCCGGCATTGACTTCATCCCCTACTGCATCGGGAGCATATGTCTGGTTGCCTTTAAGTGGTGCTAGCCACTCGCGATATCTGGGCCCCTTGCTGGTGAGCAGCCACTTAATAGCGCAGGTATTCAATGGCTGCTCGCAGCAATCGTAGAAATCACCTGCATCTCAACGACTGGGCACGGGTTGATAGCGTACTATAAAGGTATAGGAACAGGAGTAGGCCATACGGCACCTCGAGCCTGCTCTGCCATTCAGCACTGTGCCCAGTTTTGGGGGTTATCCAATGTAACCCCAATGGGAAGGGTCACTCAGTACAAATGGTGCATGTGGCATTATCCTATTTGTACGTGAAGACTGGGTCAAGAGACAATATCAATTGGCATTAACAGACTTGTAGTTCAACTGTTGAGAGATCTGTTTGTTAAGTAGGGATTGACGTTGGTGTAGGTGTTGGATTTATTTTTAAACTGAAATTGTTCTATTAATAATCAGGATAATTTAAACTATACACTGTCACAAGTTGAATGTCTTTCAAACTATTAGTAACAGGTGTAAGGCCACTATTAGTTTTGTGAACGTTGTCACCTGCTATGCTTTTTAATAGTGTGAAAGATTGTTCACTAACAAAATTAACAGATTATAGAAGCAACACGTGTTGCTCCAGTAGCATCGAGAGCTCAATACTCTATCCAATTTGGCAGTTGAAGGGCTCTTGTGTTGATATTATGATGGTGTTGTTAGAGCTATTGTGACATGATAAATCTATTAAAGGTCATATTACTGGCTTATGTATCCAAGTGAGATTGAGTTAAGATGAATAACTATTGCAATTTCTCAGTGCCCCTTCATAAGGATGTAGATCAGGATTTTTGGACACTAAGGGAATCACGCGATATGGGGTATAGGGCGGGAAAGTGGAGTTGAAGATCAGCCACGATCTTACTGAGTGGCAGAGCAGGCTCGAGGTGCCTTATGGCCTCCTCCTGTTTCTATATCTTATGTAGGATCTCTCATGATGCCACAAAAAATCCTTACAAGATATGGTGGCAACAGATTCATTACACCACTTATCTTTTCACTGTATTTTGTTCTGTGCGGATTACTTAAGTATAGTGGGGTTGGCTTATTACAGGGTAACGTCTGCAATTCTTGATTTAGCCTTTGTCCCAAGACAGATTATTTTACTGTCACACAGTATGTGTCTGTTAACATTTCCTTTATGCACCAATAAATAGTCATGTACTGGCACATGTTAAGGAGCACATCTTTGTCTTGTGTATCCAAACATTTTCTGATTATGGATATTTTAGCACTTCTTTTTCCACTTCTTACATTAAGAACAAGAAGTTGGGAGGTAAAATTAAAGAACACAAGCTTCAATGACTCCATTTTTCAAAAGATATTGTGGAAATATTAAAAATGAGGGCCAAGAGGAAATGGTCCGCAATCAACATTATTCAGGGCATTACGAGAAAATGGTGAGCCTTGTGACAGTTCATGGCCGAAGCTGTATTATAACAGTATCTGCAGAAGATGTATATTGCCAGACGCAGGAAAAGGGACAGCAACATGAAGTTGTATCTCCCCAGGGTATGGAGATCTTTTTAAAAAAAATAGTCAGGTCCTGCAGAATAACAGGAATGGTTCAGTGACTTATTGGCCTATAAAAATTGGAGTGACCCCGACGTCGGAACGGGTAGGCTCGAGGCACACCTGATATTGGGCCTTGGGCCTCATTTACTCGCGCTTCCAGGCAGTTTGCTGGTGAAGATGATTTCAATTTCGGGCTGTTGTGTCGCCGGCAGCAGCCCTCAAGTAGGTCCTGGGGGTGGAGAGGAAGCGATTGTGAGGGAGGGCAATCAGAAAGGGGATGAGTGGGGGCTGGCAACGGTCTTCGGCACTGCAATGGAGCTGGAAGGAGCACTCCTGTTCCACCCAACTCCACATTCAGGTAAATGTTTTTTTTTTAAAAACGTACCTTTTTGGTGGCGGCCTTCAGCGTCCTCTTTAAAGCCCACTGGTGGACCACGTTTTCCTGAACCTCTCTTTTTCTGCCTTTACCAATATGGCGGGTGGTGCACTTCCAGTGCCAAATGAGTGTCTGTGCGCTGTCCACCATATAGGATGCTGAGGTGCCCATTTTGCTCCTGAAATTCCAGGCCATTGTTTTTCAGACCAGTATTCTTCGAGTAAATTCACTTTTTGTCATTTGTTCAAACTCTCCATACAAAAGAATAGTTTGATCATTTGAATAAAGGGAACCATGAGGCAGCATAGTGGTCATTTCCCAAGATTCAGTGAAGAGTAAAATAAGGGCGCAGAATCGTTGAGTCAGTTCCACACCACTGCCTGGAATTTCAAGGGATCCCCAAGATCTTGCAACTGGGCTTGTGCTTGGAGTAGGTGCAGGTCCAGCATTAGTATTCAGATGAGACAGGAGAGGGTGTTCCAAGCCTATGCCTCACTTTCCTCAACCTCTGTCTGTTGGGCAGCCAAGCAGAGTGTGCCCACGGAAGCTTGTCACTGGGGCTTGCACCAGGACCTGCGTAGATCACGGGGATTGCAGGAGTCCTGGGTGCAGCTCGAAGATTACAGAAGAGAATAAAGTAATAAAGTTTTGGCCTCTTCAGCAGCAGCCTCGATTCCTGTGGCCACAAATGTAGCTGCGGGTCGCCTGTATCTGGCCCCAAATCCTAGTGAAAGGCCCGCACTGGGAGTGCGCCTGAACAGGGAAATAGCATACATTTGTCCTCATGGACGCAGTTCACCTCCAGTATGCTGTCCTTGTCGGCATCCAGTGGATGAAAATCTACTTTCATGCCTTTAAGAGTCTGATGCTTTCCAGTAGCATGGGAGTATGCAAGTTCCCCTCCCCTCCAAAACATTATGGTCTTGGTTTTGTATTACCTGGAAGTCCTTTTTCCTCTTGTCATCAGCAAAAGTAATAGCTACATATCAGGAGAAAGTTCTTTAATGTAGTTTAATTTGGCCTCATCCACACAATCCATTGTGTTTAACTGGCTATAATTCTAGATATCAGTTTTCCGTGAGTTTCTCCGTCGACACCAATAAGGGTTGGAATATCTACCACAACAACCGCACTAGCTCTGTTGGTGAGGTGATATACCTTCTTTCTTTGCTTCACCTGGTGTGATTTAATATTGCTGGATCACCACCGCTAGATTATCAGGTGAAGCAAGTGCTTACTGGTGGTGATTTTATCCTCCTGCTACCAATGACACTCTATAATAGAAAAAACACAAACCTTGTCTTCCAGTGTCACCCAGGAGCTGACTCTTGTAGGCCCAAAGAGTAAAGATCAGTGGTAGAATGAATGAGTTTCTTACTCTCCCATCAAAATGGAATATAGAGAAAGCCAGATAGAATCACAGAAAGGTTACAGCACGGAAGGAAGCCATTCAGCCCATCAAATCCATGCCAGCTCTAAGCAAGAGCAATCCAGATAGTCCCACTCCCCTGGCCTATATCCGTGGTCCTGCAAATTTTTTCCTTTCAAGTACTTATCCAGTTCTCTTTTGAAAGCCATGATTGAATCTGCCTCCACCACCCCCTCGGGCAGTACATTCCAGATCCTAACCACGCGCTGTGTAAAAATGTTTCTCCTCATGTCACCTTTTGTTCTTTTGCCAATTCCCTTAAATCTATGTCCTCTGGTTCTTGACCCTTCCACCAATGGGAACAGTTTCTCTCTATCTACTCTGTCTAGACCCTTCTTGATTTTAAATATGTCTATCAAATCTCCTCTCAAGCTTCTCTGCTCCAAGGAGAACAATCCCAGCTTCTCCAGTCTATCCACATAACTAAAGTCCCCCATCCCTGAAATCATTCTAGTAAATCGCTTCTGCACCCTCTCTAAGGCCTTCATACCTTTCCTAAAGTGCGATGCCCAGAACTGGACACAATACTCCAGTTGTGGCCGAACCAGTGTTTTATAAAGGTTCATCATGACCTCCTTGCTTTTGTACTCTATGCCTCTATTTATAAAGCCCAGGATCCCGTATGCTTTTTTAACCATTTTCTCAACCTGCACTACCACCATCAACGATTTGTGTACATATACCCCCAGATCTCTCTGTTCCTGTACCCCTTTTAGAATTGTACCCTTTAGTTTATATTGCCTCTCCTCATTGAAATGTATCACTTCGCATTTTTCTGCGTTAAATTTCATTTGCCACGTGTCCGCCCATTCCACCAGCCTGTCTATATCCTCTTGAAGTCTACCAGTATCCCCCTCACTGTTCATTACACTTCCAAGTTTGGTGTCATCTGCAAATTTGGAAATTGTGCCCTGTATATCCAAGTCCAAGTCATTAATATATATCAAGAAAAGCAATGGTCCTAGTACTTACCCCAGGGGAACACCACTGTGCACTACCCTCCAGTCCGAGAAATAACCATTTACCACTACTCTGTGTCGTGTTACTTGGCCAATTCTGTATCCATGCTGCTACTGCCCCTTTTATCTCGCCGTGAGCCACCCCATTGTGTGTCATGAAATTTCTGGATTTACGCCATTAATACGAATTAATCACGCTGCAGCCATTTAGGACTGGAAATTCATGTCGTAAGGACCACGCTAATGACATGATTTATGGTCCTGACATGCCACTCAACCTTGGAGGTCCAGAAAGGGAACAATGAGTCTCACCCCTGCATTGTTCCTAGAAGTTTAAAAAAAAACACTTCTTACTTTTCCTTTCTGTCTCTTTATCTCTCTCCCTTAATCCACTTTCTGTCCCTCTCTATATTTCTCTCTGTATCTAATTTGACTCTAATTCACCCAGTTTCCTTCTCCGTCGTTTGCTCTGTCTCTTTCTCTATCCTTAAATTTCATTGGTTAAGGAGACAGACCATTGGACCCAATGTTCAGGAGGGCCCAGGTGCCCTGTTGACATCGCCGTGCTGTTGTCAATTCGCATTTCCAGCAATTTGCAGCCCAAAAATAATACGATCTGAAGGATGAGGTAAAAATTCCAATTCACAGCTCCGCTCCAGCCATTTCTGGACCATTGAATTGGTTGTAAAGCACTTTAGGACGTCCCGAGGATGTAATAAGAAGCAAGTTCTTTCTTTTCTCTTAATGCAGTGAAAATTGGCTTCCCAATTTAAATTTAAGTCCCAGTTGATCATCCAGCAACATAACATGTTGTTTCTTAACTACTGCATAGTCAGCATCACAAATATTGTAGAATTATTTGAATAAATAGTGTGAAATAACATTAGATATTAATTGTGAACTGCTTATGCTTAGTCCTGACAAAAGGTCTCCACTCAAAACATTACCGTCTTTTCTCTTTTCAGATGTTAACAGACCTGCCAAACATTTCTCACATTTTCTGAGATCATTTCCATGTTTAAAAGTTATTTATACTTAAGATCTTTATTGATACATCAAAAAATAATAATTTGGCTAAATTGCTATTATGTATTTGATCTTATACAATCACCACTGGTTGTCTAGATAGCCATTTTAGCTGCTGTAATGATAAAGCTTTAATGAGTAATGCAATGATCTGGTACTTGCAGGAAAATGGAACCAACCCAATTCTATCTAGAAGAGCTGCCTCTAGGGCTGTTGTAAATTCATATTACATCATCTGCAAGCTTCTTACTGCTATCCCAAGCTGCACAGCAACAGGATTTTTTGCAGCCTTTAATGATGATTAAAATCTCCTTTTTTAATTGCTAGTAAGTATATTCATGAACTGTCATGATACCGTATATGCCCAACTGGTGCAATTCAAAGCAGAAGTGTTCACAATGTCTTTATAGCTGTATCTAAGCTATAAACATTACCTGGTAGGTTTCACAGCAAAGAAATAAATAGTAATGGCATTCACTCTTTTAAAGACAAATCACACCTGTTGATGTACAATCTGTGTTCCAGGACCCTCTGGCTTTATTGCTTGTGCTGCATGCAGCAGTTTCTAGATTCTGACAAATGGAAGTTTACGATTCTGCTATTTCTCATAATTTCTTTGGTGTTTGCAAAAGTGAAAATCCATTTTGATTTTAATTTATACTTTTCTCTATTCATGTTCTCACTCCTTCAGCAAAAAAGGCACAACTGTCTGGGCCTTGGACTTCCGGCTGTCACTGCTACTTCGTGATCAACTAACAGGTGGTGCAAGTCATCCCTTTTCTCCACCCCAACAAACATTTAGCTGTCATAAAGTACTCCTCTTAGTAATTTGGCCAAAAGCTTGCCTGATGGTAGGAACTGAATTTAATACCATTGAAAGCTGAAAATTAAACAAAAGCTCTATTGATAGAACTACCAAGCCCACTGATTAAAAATATTTTAAAATCTAATTTTACTTCACTACATCTTGCAATGAACTTAACTTTATTGTAGAAGTAATTGATTTTGTAACTCTAAACAGCAAAGGAAATCGGAAGATCATAACACATTTTTATAAATAAAGAATAAACATAATTGGAACACATGACAAGCGTTCAATGCATTTAAGAAGTCTTTTTCCATCTTGAACTGTAACTGTGTTATAGCCTTCAAAACTATCTCATAAGTTTCTTTACACTTTTTCAGTTTCTGATGTTAAAACCGTAGCAGTGAGTTTTTACGTTGATATTTCTATGTATTGAGTGTTATTTGTGGCTGTGTTATAATGACAAAGTTTAGTTATATTAGAGACATATGGCAGGACAAAGGGATTTTGCTGGGAAACACACTACAACTTGCTCAAGTGTTCCCACACATGGTATATATGGAAACAAATAAATTGAAATCAAGGTAAGATGAGCTGCACGTTTGTGAGCGATCAAAAGTCACTTAATTCAGCACAGACCAGGAGTGGGACCAAAAGATCAATGAACAGAAACCAATGCAAGCCAAGTTATAAATAGACAGGTGTGATGATCTCTCAAGAGGAAAGTCAACTCTGAACAGCTGACTAATTCCTGGCTTGTTTTTATTTTTCTCATTTTTACTGTAAAACCTGTGTCTAAAAATACTAAAATGTACATCAGTGCACAAGGAATGCAGAGAAGGCAAACATACTCTTTCAATAAGACATACAGCATCAATAATTTCACATTAACCCCTTGAATTGATCTTTGGTGTTAGCACACATTTTAAGCAAATCACAATGATTAACACAAGGATGGGTGTGGGCAAAACTTGAATTGCAAAGATTTGTATAAATGGGATTTATAAATTAGAAAAATGAAAATTATGAGTAAATCCAGACAAATTTCAGTATTTATCTGTCACAAGTAATGAAGTGTATTCATAAGAACATAAGAAATAGGAGCAAGCAGTAGGTCATACGGCCCCTCGAGCCTGCTCCGCCATTCAATCAGATAATAGCTGATCTTCAACCTCAACTCCACTTTCCTGCCCAATCCCCATGTCCCTTGATTCTCATAGAGTCCAAAATTTATCGATCGCAGCCTTGAATATACTCAACGACTCAGCATTCACAGCCCTCTGGGGTAGAGAATTCCAAAGATTCACAATCCTCTGAGTGAATAAATGCCTCCTCAACTCAGTCTTAAATGGCCGACCCCATATCCTGAGACTATACCCTCTAGTGCTAGACTCGCCAGCCAGGGGAAACAACCTCTCAGCCTCTACCTTGTCAAGCCCCCTCAGAATCTTATATATTTCAATGAGATCACCTCTCATTCTTCTATTTCTAAACTTCCTGTTAATTCAAAGTCATGTTTGCTTGAAAACAAAATCGAATTATCAAGTAATTTGAATTAAACAATTTCGAACTGAGAAATATTTAGGTTTTAGATTTTATCAAGTGGGACTGAACACAGAACCAATTAAGCACTATGGTCTAACCAGTCCAAATAAATGAACTTCCAATGAGAAAGCGCTCCTACAGTTGGTCTACCTCAGATGTAAATCAAAATTATGGGGGGAAAAAAGAAATCAATGGTGCACCACGTAATTTTTCAAAATGTTCAAGTCTTTTTCAAACATCTGTAATTTAATTTTTAAAAAGTTCTTTAATGCTGAAGAATAATAATCCTTTAGTCATATATAAAGATGTTGGCCAATTTCTGCACTACACCTGTCATCTTCAGAATTATTTAAAATAATTCAATTTTATGACTAAGTTTGAGGAAGTGAAGGTGGTGCGTGGCCTCAAATTTTTATTAAAATTATAGATTTTACATTTTTCGCTTTCACTTTTTTAAAAACTGAAAATAAGTGATTAAGATTTACCCTACGTGAACCAATGGAACAGTAATGCTGGGTAGATTTGTCAAGATTTAGCCACTAGGCCAAGTTAATATATTAAATAATAAGAGAAACCTTAAGTACGTTACATCACTGCCTCGTCAGAGTCCAAAATATTTTTCTTTCACACCAAAATATAAAACCTTTACAGTATCCCACTCTCAAGTAATTTCCTATAATTACCTTCTGTCCGCCCAAAGCAATCTGACATCATTAAAGGTCAAATTTCAAATATATAGGCAAATAAACTTTAATCAGCAGAAATGATTCCTATTGGGTGTTACCAGCAGAAATGTCACAACCGACATTTATATCACTGTCAAATAATACAGCTTTATGAAGCTAAGCAAAACAAAGATGAATTGAAAACTATATCCTAGATGGAACATTCAACAGTTTGTGATAAACATTCATACAATCATAATATGATGATTTGTGCATTTTTGGTGCACAGAATACTCACCACAACTCCAAATTGCTCTGGCTCTGACAAGCTATTGTAATCATTCTTGAAACGTGCCAAGGTGAGAACCTGCTCATGTTCTGGTAGGTGGTTCACCAAGTTCTGTTGACATATCAAATAGCCAGAATAAGGCATGTTTTAGAAACATATTTTGATGCCTGCACTTCATCTGACATTTTGCACTCGTTTTCATAAAATCTCTGATACACAGGAGACTCAGGAAGGCACAAGTTACAGAGAGATCCAGAAAAGGGAACCAAAGATTTTTAAATATACTATAATGCAGACAGCTGCAATAACAATGAAACTGCTTACAGTAAATTGAGTACAATGTAACCATGTAAATACCACACACACTACAAAGAAATTAACCATTTACAATAATCAGATTAATGTGATTATTCTCGTTCAAAATGACAACAGAGCAATGACCATTTCACCTTTGACATGAGACTAAATAGCAGCAGTGGACAGCGATGCTTCAATCTACATCTTACATGTCTGCTTGCAGAGTCTGAAAAATTCAAACTCAGAAAGAAGCAGCATCGAGAACTCAGTTGGAAAGTGCAGCATAATTAGGGACTTGCTCAGGCAGAGGAGCATCACTAGGGACTCAATCAGGCAGCATTGCAGACTTACTTGGAAAGAAGGGCAGAATTGGGGACCACTCAGGCAGCAGAGCAGAACTGAAGACTCACACGGGGCAAGGGGCATCATTGGGGAAATAATATTTGCAGCTAACAAACATCCACATATAACTAATGTTCAGTGTGGCAAGATGTTGCTTGTTATATGTGGAATTGACAGTATAAATTTTAAAATATATAATGGTTATATATCTAGGAATGCTAAGGGAAAAAGAAACCCTCTTGAACAATTTCACTAACAACTGATTGTTTAATTTACAAAATCATCGTGTTGTGTTGGACATCAGTTCATCATTATTGAGGTGTGGAGCCTGTAAATCAGCAGAAATTGTCTCTTGACTAGTACCAATTAGCATGGGGCTGTATGATGCCAACAGCTAGATTTTATTTATGGGTCATGGTATGGGTAAAGGCCATACGTACCCACGACACATGGCAGAGATCTTGGTGCAAACCAGGACAAAATTGTAGTGATTTTATTTTGATGATATTCAGATTTTCTCTTGCAAAATATGACAAGTAAGAGTTCATTCAAAAAGTATTGTTCAGCATGGTTTTGCGATACAGGCATTGAGATGAATAAGTCTAAATTGAGTTAATGCAACCTCTCTTTCAGATTAACTTACATGGTTGCTTAGGGGATTACATTGAAATGTTACTGCTTTGATATTTATAAACTAATCAGTATATAGTTCATACATGCAGTATGTATGAGTTTTAAAAATATTTTTCAATATTTGTGCCTGGCACCATCTATACCTTGATTCTTTAAGAGTAAAAATTAATACCATTTATGAGAATGTGACACATTAATAATGACTGATGTCGTACATTATATTTACAATTGCTAAGTTATAGCAACTTGACTTAGGTTACAACTGTTATCATATCTGTTCTACATAATTAGAATTTTTACCAAGTAATTACTACAATTGAGACTAAATTAATTGTTGATTGCTAACATTAAACAAGCTTCTTTTATTATCAATTTTTTAAAAAACTGAACCAATACACATTAGCCCAAGAAAACTATGAGTAGATGCAATCTCATTCTAATATGGTTTCAAAATATTGATTTTTATGAAACCTAAAGGCTACAGAAAGTAATGCTGTGCATAAATAAGCAACATCAGAATCAGCCATGTTTTAAGTACCAATAAATTATGCCCCCCGACAAAGCTGAGGGTGAACTCAGGACCGACTGAACAAGATTTTTTAAAAATGATTTACCTGGATCATAGACTCGGTCAATTGTTCTTCATCCACTTCCAAAATAATCCTTTTGATCTCCTCATATGGCATCCGAAAAGATCCAAGAAAAATGGCTATAGAAAACATTGTTACAAGTGTTGAAGATGTATACTTTACTACATTGAAACAAGTAACTAAACATCAAATTCAGAATAATAGTCTCATACTTACAGAGGTTCTGTGCTATCTTTGGGTCTAAGACTTTAAGTTCTTTAATTCTCTTCTTGATGTTTTTTTTCTCTTCATATTCTTCTTCATTTTTGCCTGCGAGATATAGATTAGTGTATTTTATTGTATTTCAAAACATTAGTTCCACCCATTTTCTGTTTTTAGTGTGCATCACCAAACTACAAATGGGTTTATCTTATACTGATAGATGTCATCACATGTTCCAAAAACATGAAAGTTATGACTGTTGTGTGCTACCCTTCCATCACTATGCAAATCACTGAGTTACTGGAATGAGGAATGGCACATCCAAAATTAATTAAACTACCGATTGCTTGTTCATGTACAATGCAAAGAGAATCAAGTTACTACAAAATAGGGATAAAATTATGACATTGTTAGGTAGAACTGAGAAATTTGGCAAAAAAGATAAATTAAAGCCCAGAATAAATAAAACACACAACAGTACTTAAAATGGGGCAAGATACTGTGTCAACACAAATCCAATACTTCATGATGCTATGAAAGTAGATTTGAAGCACACCAAGGCATTGTCAAATAAGCTTGAGGACTGGCTACACAAACTGTACTACAATGATATATGCAAATAAAATGGTAGCTATTTCAGGATGTGTCAACCAGAATAACTGATGCTGGTTTGATGTTGTTTTTCCCATCTTTATTGAACTATCAGTAAATACAATACCACATCTATTGATTTATTAACTCAGGGGAAAAAATCAGTGCTACATATGTAAATCAAGCACTTGAGGGGGAAATCTAAATTAAATTTTATGTCAATGAGCAGCAAGCTAATAAGTAATAAATAGTTTAAGACCATGCATTTGAGCATGTCTAAATTTGTGTTGATCCATTTTTGTTGAAAGAGACTGTATTTTTGTTGGATTCAGTGAATGTAAAACACCTTTTTATAACTACAATCTTTACCCCAGGACTCTGACAGAATTCCTTTTGGTCCAGACAAAATAATCTCTCACCTAAATAATTCCACATTGCAAAATTGAATCTGCTTTTTCCAGATCACAAGAGCCACTGTTCAATACTAATTTATTTTGGAAGGAAATGTAGCTCAGTATTAACATTTTGAAACTGTTGTTATAGATTTTACTTCTTAATATAATTTGAACCTCATTTTATAACATTTGGTACAGGCTTTCATAACAGATAAAACAAAATCACAAAACAACTGAATATTTAATGTGGGTCTGCTCCTTTCTTCATTTTTCACCTTGCACTGCTGCGAACCACCTGCATGGAAAGCAGGCTGAGCTGCTTTCTGGATCTGCTCTGCTGCTCGAATAAAAATCTTATTTTGTGTATCATCCAGCGGGAAGCACATTCAGCGGGAGCGATGAACCTCGACACTTCCGCCTTGCTGGTGGACCGAGTGTCAGTTGTTCCTCCTTTTAGACTGCTCACTGTGTGACCAGACCAAATAATAAAATCTAGGACTTAGTCTGCAGTATGAACTGTTAAACTCACATCTCTGCAATTGACTTATTTTGGGGGTGGGGGGGGGGGGGATGGGGGAAAGAGAGAGGAAATTGAAAGACTAATTACAAAGTTGCTGAATTGAAAAAGGCACCATCCGTCAAAAATGGTTTGCCAAACCTTTTTTGTGTCAAGAGCTGAGGGAGAGTAGAGCCTGTGTTATTTTCTTCACAATGATGACACTTGCAAATGACAGAAATGCTTTTAACAAACTAATGGAAAGTCAAAATAGAGCAAATTTCTCCAAGTGCATTAGTGATGCTATAGGTGTGGGGAAGGGTTGCCAATCCTCCTGGGTTGCCCTGGAGTCTCCCAGACACTGCTGCGAGCAACCCGGGGAAAAAAAATCACAGGGCCAAATAAAAAAAAGTTGGAGATGGGAAAAAGGCTGTTTGACAGTCAAGAATCATCCAATCAGATAATGAAGAGTCTGTTTGCTTTCCAATTGTTTGCGAGGATGGACATGTCGGGCAACCAATAGGGAAGTGTGGGGGCGGGACGGTTGAAGGCTATGTGACGAAACTTTCCGGAATACATCCAACCAGAGTTGGAACCTTAGGGTGAGGATCTGTAGCAGCATATAAAGGTCCATCTGGTGGCAGAAGCATGCAGCTGCAGGCACGACTGTGCCAGGTAGCAAAATAATAGGGAAATTCTATTGACGTGTCTCCTAGAGGAATGACAGAATGGTGATGCCCAGATATGGAGTAATCTTACAACACCAGGTTATAGTCCAACAGTTTTATTTGAAAATCACAAGCTTTCGGAGCTTACCTCCTTCGTCAGGTGAGTGAGGTTCTAAAATTGCATAGCATATATTAGGCTGGGAGACGGTCACAGCAATCAAAGGTGTCGTTGGTGTTCAGACAGGTTAGCCACGGAAAACATTACATTCCAGTATACTGAATACACAATGGGTCAGATTACACAGACAAAGAGAGAAAGAGACCCGAAAGGCAGAGAGAGAGAGAGAGAGAGAGAGAGAGAATGTCCAGTTGTATTAAAAACAGATAACTTTTTTTTCCGGTGGTGGGGTTACGTGTAGCATGACATGAACCCAAGATCCCGGTTGAGGCCGTCCTCATGGGTGTGGAACTTGGCTATCAATTTCTGCTCGACGATTTTGCGTTGTCGTGTGTCTCGAAGGCCGCCTTGGAGAACGCTTACCCGAAGATCGGTGGCTGAATGTCCTTGACTGCTGAAGTGTTCCCCGACTGGGAGGGAACCCTCCTGTCTGGCGATAGTTGCGCGGGGTCCGTTCATCCGTTGTCGCAGTGTCTGCATGGTCTCGCCAATGTACCATGCTCCGGGGCATCCTTTCCTGCAACGTATGAGGTAGACAACGTTGGCCGAGTCACAGGAGTATGAACCATGTACCTGGTGGGTGGTGTCCTCTCGTGTGATGGTGGTATCTGTGTCGATGATCTGGCATGTCTTGCAGAGGTTGCCGTGGCAGGGTTGTGTGGTGTCGTGGACGCTGTTCTCCTGAAAGCTGGGTAATTTGCTGCGAGCGATGGTCTGTTTGAGGTTGGGTGGCTGTTTGAAGAAGAGTAGTGGAGGCGTGGGGATGGCCTTAGCGAGGTGTTCGTTGTCATCGATGACATGTTGAAGGCTGCGGAGAACATGGCGCAGTTTCTCTGCTCCGGGGAAGTACTGGACAATGAAGGGTACTCCGTTGGTTGCGTTCCGTGTTTGTCTTCTGAGGAGGTCTATGCGATTCTTCGCTGTGGCCCGTTGGAACTGTCGATCGACGAGTCGAGCGTCATATCCCGTTCTTACGAGGGCGTCTTTCAGCGTCTGTAGGTGTCGATCGCGTTCCTCCTCGTCTGAGCAGATCCTGTGTATTCACAGGGCCTGTCCATAGGGGATGGCCTCTTTGACGTGGTTAGGGTGGAAGCTGGAAAAGTGGAGCATCGTGAGGTTGTCTGTGGGCTTGTGGTAGAGTGAGGTGCTGAGGTGCCCGTCTTTGATGGAGATTTGTGTGTCCAAGAAAGAAACCGATTCTGAGGAGTCGTCCATGGTGAGTTTGATGGTGGGATGGAACTTGTTGATGTTATCCTGTAGTCTCTTCAGTGATTCTTCGCCGTGGGTCCATAGGAAGAAAATGTTGTCGATGTATCTGGTGTATAGCGTTGGTTGGAGGTCCTGTGCAGTGAAGAAGTCGTGCTCGAACTTGTGCATGAAAATGTTGGCGTATTGGGGTGCGAATTTGGTCCCCATGGCTGTTCCGTGTATTTGGGTAAAGAACTGTTTGTCGAAGGTGAAGACATTGTGATACAGGATGAAGCGGATGAGTTGTAGGATGGCGTCTGGAGATTGGCTGTTGTTGGTGTCGAGTACTGAGGCTGTTGCAGCGATGCCGTCATCGTGGGGGATACTGGTGTAGAGTGCCGAGACGTCCATCGTGGTGAGAAGTGTTCCTGGTTCAACTGGTCCGTGGGTGCTGAGTTTTTGTAGGAAGTCTGTAGTGTTGCGACAGAAGCTGGGGGTTCCCTGTACGATGGGTTTCAGGATGTCCTTGACGTATCCAGAGAGGTTCTCACACAGGGTTCCGTTGCCTGATACGATAGGACGTCCGGGTGTGTTGGCTTTGTGTATCTTTGGGAGGCAGTAGAAGTCTCCCATGCGGGGAGTACGTGGGATGAGAGCGCGTAGGATGCTTTGAAGGTCTGGATCGAAGGTCTTGATCAGTTTGTTGAGCTGGTGGGTGTGTTCTTTGGTCGGATCTGCGGGTAACCGTCTGTAGTGTTCCTGGTTGTCCAGTTGTCGGTATGTATAGACCTCCTCAGAAGACAAACACGGGATGCAACCAACGGAGTACCCTTCGTCGTCTAGTACTTCCCCGGAGCGGAGAAACTGCGCCATGTTCTCCGCAGCCTTCAACATGTCATCGATGACGACGAACACCTCGCTAAGGCCATCCCCATGCCTCCACTACTCGCCTTCAAACAGCCACCCAACCTCAAACAGACCATCGTTCGCAGCAAATTACCCAGCTTTCAGGAGAACAGCGTCCATGACACCACACAACCCTGCCACGGCAACCTCTGCAAGACATGCCAGATCATCGACACAGATACCACCATCACACGAGAGGACACCACCCACCAGGTACATGGTTCATACTCCTGTGACTCGGCCAACGTTGTCTACCTCATACGTTGCAGGAAAGGATGCCCCAGAGCATGGTACATTGGCGAGACCATGCAGACACTGCGACAACGGATGAACGGACCCCGCGCAACAATCGCCAGACAGGAGGGTTCCCTCCCAGTCGGGGAACACTTCAGTAGTCAAGGACATTCAGCCACCGATCTTCGGGTAAGCGTTCTCCAAGGCGGCCTTCGAGACACACGACAACGCAAAATCGTCGAGCAGAAATTGATAGCCAAGTTCTGCACCCATGAGGACGGCCTCAACCGGGATCTTGGGTTCATGTCACGCTACACGTAACCCCACCAGCGGAAAAAAAAGTTATCTGTTTTTAATACAACTGGACATTCTCTCTCTCTGCCTTTCGGGTCTCTTTCTCTCTTTGTCTGTGTAATCTGACCCATTGTGTATTCAGTATACTGGAATGTAATGTTTTCCGTGGCTAACCGATCTGAACACCAACGACACCTTTGATTGCTGTGACCGTCTCCCAGCCTAATATATGCTATGCAATTTTAGAACCTCACTCACCTGACGAAGGAGGTAAGCTCCAAAAGCTTGTGATTTTCAAATAAAACTGTTGGACTATAACCTGGTGTTGTAAGATTGCTTACATTTGTCCACCCCAGTCCATCACCGACATCTCCACATCACAATATGGAGTGTGTGACATACACAGCAAATTTATTATATAGATGAGGAAAGATACCATGTCAATACAGGCAGTATCTGTGGAGAAAGAAAGAGATAACGCTTCAGGTCGCTGACCCTTCAGATCCCCACCCTACTTAGCCCGACTTGCTGAGTATTTCCAGCATTTTCTGTTTTTAGTTCAGATTTCCAGCATCCACAGTACTTTGCTTTTGACCAGGTCAATACATGGCTTTCACTTATTGACAGCTGTGTTCATTTAATTTTCAGAGTGAAAGAAGGGATTTTTTTTTTCAATAATCAAAATCTAAGTGAGATTTAATGGCCCCGATACTAACACAAAGGCTGTTTCAAGCCGGGTTGGGGGGGGGGCGGGGGGGCGGAGAGGGGTGGATTTGCCTGCATGAAACCTGGAAGAAAATTTAGCGGGTTGGAATGTCCAATTTAAACTTGATTGCCTAATTCATTAAATTTTTCCTTCTGGGTTTCGCGTCTCCAAGCTACGACAGCGGGCATGATGTGCACATGATGGGATCTCAAATCAACTATTTAAAGGCCCAATGTAAAAATGGAAATTGGAGGAGCCAGGAGGTTTTGAAAGGAAACGGTGAAAGTTAGTGAAGATGGATTCAGGATGAGCAAGGCCAGCACCCAGATTTAATGATGCTTCTCTTGACTTACTGCTGGGTGCAGCCAGCAGCAGGCGGGAGATCATTTTCCACAGCAATGAGAGGATGAAACCTGTTGCTCTCACCAAGAAGGGGCAGTTGGTGGTAGTTGATCAAGTAAGCAGCAGAAGCACTGTGTCCCGATCTTGGATGCAGTGCAGGAAGCGGTTTAATGATCTAACCAGGTTGGGAAAAGTGAGTCCAGTTACTGATTCCTATGGTGTACAACACCCCCCCACTCTTACTCTATCTTGCCAAGCGTTCTCCATCACATCACTCCTTACATCCACTTAAGTTTTAACAGTACCCATCCTTCAGTTTCTAACCTCCCCATTGATCCATCCACCATTGCCACTCACCCCTAATTCTTATTCAATGTGATGCATCTGTCTGATGATCACCTTCGCCGAATACACTACATCTGAATATGTGAACTTCAGTCACTCCCAGATTTGTTCTTTCGCCCTTGTAGGAGAAGAGCGCACAAAACGAAAAGGAGGGAGAGAACTGGAGGTGGCCTGCTACAAATTGTGCAGCTCACAGATGCAGAGGAGGATGCCATGGAGATAGGTAGATCTGCGTTCCTGTCAATCGGAGATGGAGAGACTGAGAACTTGCAGATGCCTGGTGACAGAATTAAAAATATCTCTAACACACATGCTGACTTTATTTCATCAATGACCGAACTATGAGAAGCCTGAGTACAGTGATTGTCAAGATTGTTACTTTGCCAGGACTAATTCATATCTGTTTACTTTGTCTTACAGGGCTTTCTGTGCATGGATATGCCTGACAACGATTCCTCAGAGGACCTCATTCCTTTTAAGGGTGCATCATCACAGGATGTGCGACCATACACCAGCACAAATACTCGCACTTTGGTGGGTCCAGTTAGTTGTGTTTTCACCTGGTGATTCACAATTCAAAAAGAGAGCATAAGCAGACACTGGTGGCAGGAACAGCTGTGGAGAGTCCGTATCGGGGGGGCGCACACCTCTCCAAGCTCCGCTTGGCTGGATACACCTGCTAGACCCCGGGGGCCATCATTGAAAAGGAGAATGATAGAGTTTCAGCAGCAACTTTGCGAGGTACTGTGGCAGATGTGCCATGCACACTCTCCACAATAGCGGAGAGAATGGAAAGGTCCAGCTCCAACAGTAGTGAATTGGAGTCACAGGTAATTGCGAGAATGTCTGCCATGGAGAGTGTGGCCGGCTCTGTGGAGCTTGAAGCACGGCTCTCAAATGAGTCGATGCAGGCCACGACCACGGCCGTGCAGGAGATGTCTGCCGCCTTAAACAGAGTGACAGATACCTTATCCGTGGCCTTACAACGCGTCACTGATCTGCATCAAGCTGCTCCCCAATAGAGTGGTGGGAGAGATGTAGCACTGACCCAGGCGGAAGTGGGAATGCCACACAAAGCGCTCACACTTTTCACCCATTGACCCCCCCCCCTCCACCCCTCAGCCAGTACCCAACACCTGCCCCTACACAGGTACAGATGGAGCAGTTTTTGGCGGGGCCCTCAGGGGCTCCAAAACCCAGAGGTCGTAGACTAAGAGCATCACAATAGTCAGAGCAGGGATCTGACCAGCCTGCCTCTACCACTGCTGAAGCCACAGGGGATGCACCACATAGAAGTGGTAGGAAGCATAAATGAAAGCTATTGTAATGCAGTGTCAGTCGCTAGCTTAATCTATTAGGACAGGACGCAGCACACCACCATGATTCTGGACATCCTCGCTGGCGAATACTGAAGGGCGCCTCCAGACCTGTCCAGGCACCTGAAGGGCATCTTTAACATGCCGATAGCTTGCCCGATGAGACACCTGGTAGTCATGTGGCTCTGGTTATAGCTCTCTTGCACCTCATGAGTGGGGCTCCTCACAGGTGTCATGAGCCAAGTTTGCAGGGCATATCCCTTGTCTCCTATGAGCCAGCCCTTAAGTCTGTTGCCTGGTAGGAAGAGGTTGGGAATGTTGGACTGCTGGAGTATAAAAGTGTCATGAAAGCTCCCAGGGAATCTGGCGGACACGAACATGAACCTCTTCTTGTGGTTGCACACCAGCTGTGCACTGATGGAGTGAAATCCCTTGCGATTGATAAAAACTCCTGGTTCACGTGGTGGTTCTTGGATTGCCACGTGTGCGCAATTGATGGCACCTTGTACCTGTGGGAAGCCAGCCAGATGCGGGAATCTGACTGCCCGCTCATTCTGCCTATTGTCGTCGCAGGGGAAGTTCACATAAGTCGATGCCCTGGCAAACAACCCATCCTTTACCTGCCTTTTACATTTATGTGCAGCCGACTGAGACACCCTCGAGATGTCTCTGGTGGCACATTGGAAGGAACCAAAGGCAAAGAAATTGAGGGCAGTGATGGCTTTTACAGCAACGAGCAATGTGTGGCCACCAGGTCCAGCAGGGAGCAGCTCTTCTTGAAGGAGGCTGCAATTGTCTGCGACCACCTGCCGGGTCAATCTTCAGATAGATCGAGGAAGCTATGTCTCTGTCTGTAGACCCTCTCATCTGGGTAGTGCCTCCTGTGACCTCGGCTCCTTTGTTGCTCTCCTCTCCGCTGTTCACCACTCTGCTCTCATCTCTGCTGTTCTCCAGATTTGTGTTGTGCGCCTCTCTCTTGTGCACCTGCAGACCCCTCCACAGCATGGCGTTACTGCTGTGGGTGGTGACTGTCTTCCTCATCTGGTGTCCTATCGAAAACATCCATGGCGCCCCCCCGCATCCTGATGTCCGTTTGAAAGCCTCCAAACTTCTGAAATACGTCTATGATCACAAGAACTCTCTGCAAAATGTTTGCCAGAGGGAACTGAGAATGCAGCTACTGAGCTTTTATTCATATCGGGCAATCGGAACTTTAAACACTCCCAGGAAGTGCTGCTCAATCTCGCCTCTGTTTCACGGGCGAGTTTCCCGAGCTTCGGGAAACCTGTGCTGGAGGCGTTAAATTCAAATCTCTGTTGAAATCTCTTCAAATGCGCCTCATTAGCATGTGATAATGATCGACCCACATGTGATAATGATCGACTCGCCTCCAGCGAGCAGGTTACTCGCACGTAGCCAAACATGCCTCTGTTAAAAACGGAAGCAGGTTGGCATCGGGTTTGAAAATTTTACAATTTTAACCTTCCGACCCACCCATGCTTGGGGTTTAAAATTCCCCCAAATAAGTCTGGTAATAAAGGAATGATCTCTGCTGGGACTCGAACCTGTAACCAAAGAGATGCAAACCATCCATCTTACAGCAGTGAGGCAACTGTAGAAAAAATTGTAAATAAATCTGTGAAAACAGACAAAATCGAATACCATCTCTTTCAGACAATACTGCAGTACTTTAGGTTGGACTATGATTCAGGATTAAATGAAACAGCGAACCATTTTTTGCACATCGGAGTAGACAGTCGTTTTCCCTGTTTAACAAACACAGTGGGTGTGAGCAGCTACTGGGATTTTATGATGTGGAGATGCCGGTGATGGACTGGGGTTGACAATTGTGAACAATTTTACAACACCAAGTTATAGTCCAGCAATTTTATTTTAAATTCACAAGCTTTCGGAGGCTTCCTCCTTCGTCAGGTGAACGATGTGAAGCCTCCGAAAGCTTGTGAATTTAAAATAAAATTGCTGGACTATAACTTGGTGTTGTAAAATTGTTCACAACTGGGATTTTAGACAGTTGCATTCCAGTAAAATACATTTACTTAACAAGAGGGAGGAATTCCTCCTGGAACACAAAGACCTGAAGGCATCATAAAGCTTACTCGATGCAAATGACTTACTTGGTTCCTCAACAGTAGAACTTGCTTCAACTCCTTCAGAATGAGCAATAAAAGAATCAATATAGCTTAATGTATAGGTAAGTACTGCCTGTAATGCAGAACTCCTAAAAAGAGGAAATGTAGTTTTTTTGGCCTTCGGCTTCTAACCTGGATTTTTATTTATTTTAATCTTTAATATCTTACAGTAATGTTCCCCTCATATCTCTTAGAATAATGCAAGACTGATAATGGCATAATGGCATAATTGCCTGCTCTACATACGCAGATCTTACATGCAAAATGGCTTGAAGCTAATTTGGATGTCAAGAGGGAAAACTTTTAATGGCAACTTTACTTTGTCTGATTTAAATGATCAAAGTAGCTTTAAATCTTATATATTTTAAAAAGCAAAATAAAAACCAAATATACATTTGTAATAAAAACAGGCTACTAATAATTGTCCAGTTCTTTTGCCCAAGGCTAAAAATGTCCCCTGTTAAAACTGAGAGCAGCTACAAGTAGACCGTTTTCTTTTGTTAATATAAAATAACCTTGAGAGAGGCAAAGTACAAATTGGAGGCAGCTACTGTAACCTAAGAATTTGTTTATCAAATAGAATACAATCAATTCATTATTTTAATTACAGCAAAGGAGCTTAGGTCTTTAAATAACCAACAGCTCACTATAGGCAATTTACCCGGTCAAAGATACAATGCTGGAGATTGAAGTTTTTTTGCGCTTTCAAATGTTCCAATTACATACATTTTGATTGTGTTTTGAGAAGTACAAATAGAAAAATGTAAGCACTATATCTAGCTGTGGTACTTTTCACATTAAACAGTTCTGAAGACTGGAAAAAGCAAAGTTATATAATTATTTTAAATAATAGACCAGATGTCCAAATACTGAGCAATTTCATCTCTATGTAGCCTCAAAGACTCCGGAGAATTCTTTAAATTTTCATTGCTCACAGACTACACGACAAACCAGGAATATTAAGAACAAGGCCTCCAGTTTGGGTAGCCCTGGTGGCAGAATGAATTACAGTGATGACCAAAGATGGATTGCCTGGTATGTTAAATAACAGATTTCTTGAAGGTGCTGCGTTGCTGGGAACATGTTAAAGTGGTAAATGTTGAAAAAATGTCAGTGAAGGATAAGTGCTGAGTGACAAGAGAGGCAAATGTATGTTTTTAAATCGGGCTGAAATGCAGTGGCAAATATCTGTTTTTAATTGGTCTGAAGTGCAGTTAACTGCCAGTTCAAATCATTATAGTATCTGGGGAAGTTTTCAACAGAGACGGGTACATTTTGCAAAGAAATTGGCAAATAAGATGCAAAGCTGTATTATAACAACAACTTGCATTTCTATATTGCTCCTCACGTGTACAATAGAGAGGCACACTCACAATTGCACAAGATGTTGTTTGCGATTTTGTCAGTTCATTCACGTGCTGTGTACTGGATAAACCTAACTACAGCATTGTTTACTTATTCCAAATTTTCAGCAAACGTTTTTCAGCACAATTTCTGTCTGGACATGTAAAATCTCTGGACGTTTATTTGCATGTAAGTTTTAGATTTCAAATCAATCCACCTGTTAAGTTTAGAATGGAATAATGTATGTTACTTGTAATTACTCAGCAATTCAGACAATATATTTTGCTGGAGAAGCTCAGCAAGTCAGGCAACATCTGTGGAGAAAGAAACAGAGTTAATGTTTCAGGTTCAAGACCTTTTGTCAGAACTGGAAGATGTCAAAAGAGTTAAAGTTTTTGAGCAAATACAGAGCCAAGGAAAGGGAGGGGAGGGGAGGGGAGGAAAGAACAAAAGGGAAGGTCTGTGATAGGGTAGAGGGCACGAGTGATTAAATGACAAAAGCGATGTTGGTTCAAGACAAGGAAGGTGGTAATGGGACAGGTTAAGAAACAAAAGATTGGTTATGATCTGAAGTTATTGAAATCAGTGCTGAGTCCCGAAGGTTGTTAAGTGCCTAAACGAAAGATGAGGTGCTGTTCCTCAAGCTTACGCTGAGCTTCACTGGAACAGTGTAAGAGACCGAGGACAGAGAGGTCAGAGTAGGAGTGGGAAGGGGAATTAAAATGGCAAGCGACCGGCAGGTCAGGGTCACGCTTGCAGACAGAGCGGAGGTGCTCAGCAAAGCGATCACCCAGTCTGCGTTTGGTCTCGTCAATGTAGAGGAGACCGCATTGTGAGCCCACCGACTCCCACAGCTACCTTGATTACACTTCCTCCCACCCTGCTTCCTGTAAGGACTCTATTCCCTTTTCCTAGTTTCTCCGTCTCCGTCGCATCTGTTCTGACGATACCACCTTCCGCACCAGTGCTTCCGATATAACCTCCTTTTTCCTCAACCGAGGACTCCCCTCCACTGTAGTTGACAGGGCTCTCAACCGTGTCCGTCCCATTTCCCGCATTTCTGTCCTCACTCCTTCCCTCCCCTCCCAGAACCACGATAGGGTCCCCCTCGTCCTTGCCTTCCACCCCACCAGCCTCCACATTCAACGCGATCCCACCACCAAACACATCTTCCCCTCCCCTCCCTTTCAGCATTCCAAAGGGACTGCTTCCTCTGCGACACTCTAGTCCACTCTTCCATCACCCCCAATGTCTGCTCTCCTCCCCATGGCACCTTCCCTTTCGAGCGCACGAGATACAACACCTGCCCCTTCATCTCTTCCCTTCCCACCATCCAGGGTCCCAAACACTCCTTCCAGGTGAAACAGCGGTTTACTTGTACTTCTTTCACACAATGCAGTCTCCTCTATACTGGGGAGACCAAACGCATACTGTGTGATCACTTTGCTGAACATCTCTGCTCTGTCCACAAGTGTGACCCTGACCTGCCGGTCACTTGCCATTTTAATTCCCCTTTCCACTCCTACTCTGACCTCTCTGTCATCGGCCTCTTATACTCAGCGTAAGCTTGAGGAACAGCACCTCATCTTTCGTTTAGGCACTTTACAATCTCCGGGACTCAACACTGATTTCAGTAACTTCAGATCATAACCACTGCTCACATTTTTTCGGTCAGCTAGTGCTGGTAATGGTTCTGCTGCTGCCATTTTCAGCTACTCTTGATCAATCTTTTGTTTCTTAACCTGTCCCATTACCACCTTCCTTGCCTTGCACCATCATCCCTTTTGCCATTTAATCACTCCTGCCCTTTACCCTATCATAGACCTTCCCTTTTGTTCTTTCCTCCCTTCCCCTCCCTCTGTACTTGCTTAAAAACTTTAACTCTTTTAACAATTTCCAGTTCTGATGAAAGGTCTTCGACCTGAAACGTTAACTCTGTTTCTTTCCTGCCTACAGGATTTCCCTCGAAGCAGACACTTTGACGTCACCTTTAAGACCGTCGCTGGATGCCAGAAGCTTCTTCAGGTCTTCGAGGAGAAGGGGAGCGAAGGACCGCTGGCAATTCTAGCTGCGGAGCCGCTCTTCACCCTCCCAACGCAGAGGAATCAGAAGCTGATTGTACACATGTACAACCCACACGTCCTGGTCGTCGATGTGCTGATGTTCCTCGCCAGACACGTCAACGGGGCGGAGAACAGCGTCGGCGTCACCGACCAGTTTGGGATCTGGACCAGCAAGAGGGAGGTCATGGCAACGTTGAGACTGGACGACCACGGCAACATCCTCCACCCTCCCTCCAGCTTCGCCATCGGAGGAAGTCGAGGGTACATCACGTACGTGGGGCAGCCCAGAGTCTGTTGCACCTGCGGCAAATCCGGCCACGTGGCGGCCTCCTGCACTGCAACCGTCTGCAAGAACTGCAAGCAGGAAGGACACCAGACTAAGGACTGCAAGGAGAGCAAGCGCTGCAACCTGTGCGGGGAGGAAGGCCATCTCTACGGGGTCTGCCCCAAACGCAGCTTCAGCTACGCCCAGGCGGCCAAGAGCAACACAGCGGAGGAGGAGGGGGCAACAAGCAAGGCTGCCCCAAAGAAGGCCAAGAGTCATCGCCTGGCCGCGACCTACTCCAAGAAGCCTCTGGCCCAGGAAGACAAGGAGCGAGGAAAGGGTCAAGCCGAAAACTGCCAGACCCCGACACCCAGCTCCGAGCCTCCCCACCAGACGACAGAGTCCATGGACGAGGAGGCAGCAGAGGGAGAACGGCAGCTGGTGAACAAGAAAAACAGAAAGAGGAAGCCAGAGGAAAGGAAACACGCCCCTGCCGACACTACACCAGGGGTTAAAAGAGCACTCGAGTCGCAGTCGGACTGCAGCGACTACCCCGTGTCTGACGAGGAGGGACGACAGGAGCGAAGTGGTCAGACGTCCCACCGAAAGCTGCAAAATGTCCAAGGTGACACCGATGCGATCGGCAGCCCCCATCTCCAGAACACTGGGAGCGACAACGCCTCCAGTACCCTCCAGCTCCGGGAAGCCGGCAGCATCATAGTGCCCAGCGCACACCAGCTCCGGGACACCGGGAGCAGCACCGCAGAGAGCGAAGAACAGCTCCGGGAAACCGGGAGAAGCAACAACGAGGAGCCCCAACCGATCCAGGATCGCACGGACTCTTCACCCGACACCACGCCGCCGATGTCACCCCGGCGGAACGACGACCCCCTCTCTGAGGCAGAACAGAACTCGTACCTCAGCTCAGGGAGCGTGTAACACTTTGCACAGATCACCGGGATGCAGGGACACGGCCAAGAGCTGGAAACAGCAAACGGACTGTCGGGTGAGACTTTAAACTGTTGTTAAAATGGGTCTGAAAGTCGCATCCATTAACGTGCGTAGCGTTAAATGCACAACGCGATGTGCGTCGACCTTGGACTACCTGGCCAAGGTCAAGAGCGACCTGCTGTTCTTACAGGAGTGCGGCCTGCCGCATCTCAGCAATTACCGGCAATGGTCGCAGCGGTGGGCCCACGGGCCATCGATTTGGCCGGGAGGCAACGAAAACCCTGCCTCCGGCCTGGGGATTCTGCTGCGGGGAGGCAACTTCACCATCACCGAAGTAAAGGAGGTGGTGGGGGGTCGTCTCCTCGTAGCAGACGTAATGTACAAAAACGCTCCGCTCCGGCTGATCAACGTGTACGCCCCGGCTCTGAAGAGCGAGCGGCTGGCCGTCTTCCAGCAGCTCCCACTGCTGCTGGCGACGTCCAAGCCGGTCATTCTCGGTGGTGACTTCAACTGCATCATCGATGCGGATGGACGATCCGGCAGAGCCGACAGCAAACTGGACTCCACGTCCAAACTCCTGATGGAAGCGGTGAAAGACGCCAAGCTGTGCGACGTCTTCAGCAACCCTGCAGACGCAGCGGCGCGTCAACACACCTGATCCAGACCAGACGGGTCCGTCCGTTCCAGGATAGACTTCCTGTTTGTGTCCCCGAAGCTCAAGGTCAGATCCACCAAGTTCACACCGGTGTTCTTCTCTGACCACTGCCTCCTCCTGGCCGACTGTCACCTACAGGACGATCAGAGAGTGGGCAGGGGGACATGGAAGCTGAACGTGAAACTGTTGACCCCGGGAAACATTGAGGAACTGACGAGGGATTACAAAGGTTGGAGAACCGTAAAGCCCCTCTTTGATTCCCCAGTGCACTGGTGGGAAGCCATCAAGGCGAACATCAAGAGGTTCTTCATCCTCAAAGGTGTTCAGAAGGCGAGAGAAAGGCAGAGGGAAACGTCCCGACTCCAGAAAAGCATGCAGAATCTTCTCCTGCTGCAGTCGATGGGGATCGATGTCGGGGAGGAACTCAGAGAGGTGAAGGACCAGCAAGTCTCGCTCTTTGCCTCCGAGGCCTCCAAGAACATCTTCTGGTCCAGAGTCCGCTCCGTGGAGCATGACGAGACTTGCTCGCGCTTCTTCTTCCAAAAGGTGCACAGAGAGAGCTCTGTGATCAGCAGCCTGAAGGAAAAGGTCGGCTCGGTCACGTCCTCGCAGCCCGACATACTGAGGATCTACAAATCCTTTTATGCCGGACTGTACGACGCGAAGCCCACAGACAGTGCAGCCTCCCAGTCCTTCTTGTCATCTATCACGGAGGTTCTAGACGACAGCAAGCGGGAGAGTCTGGATCACCCGCTAACTCTGGACGAACTGACAAAGGCCGTCTCTGTTCCTTCGAGAAGAGTAAGACTCCCGGAAGCGCCGGCTTACCGGTGGAGTTGTACTCGGCTCTGTGGGACTGTTAGGCCAAGACCTGCTGGAAGTGTACGGGGGTATGCTCCTGGCAGGCAGCATGTCAGACTCCATGAGGAAAGGCATCATCACCCTCATCTACAAATGGAAGGGGGAGAGGGAAGAAATCAAAAATTGGCGACCCATCTCACTACTTAACGTGGACTACAAAATTCTGTCCAAGGTCATCGCCAATCGGGTCAAGTCAGCCCTGGAGGTGGTGATCCACCCCGATCAGACCTGCGCCGTACCCGGCAGGAAGATCTCTGATAGCCTGGCGCTACTCAGGGATACGATTGCCTACGTACAGGACAGGGGGGTGAACACCTGCCTGATCAGCCTGGACCAGAAGGCCTTTGACAGAATATCCCACACGTACATGATGGACGTGCTCTCCAAAATGGGGTTTGGGGAGGGAATCCGCAATTGGATCCAACTGCTCTACACAAACATCAGTAGCGCAGTTTCAATCAACGGGTGGGAATCAGAAAGCTTTCCGATCAAATCTGGAGTCAGGCAGGGCTGTCCTCTCTCCTCCGTCTTGTTCGTGTGTTGCATCGAACCCTTTGCCGAGTCCATCAGGAGGGATGCGGGCATAAGAGGGGTGACGATCCCAGGCAGCGGAAGTACTCAGGTCAAGGCCTCCCTGTACATGGACGACGTCGCCGTCTTTTGCTCGGATCAGCTCTCGGTCCGCAGATTGATGAGCATCTGCGACCAGTTCGAACTGGCCTCGGGGGCCAGGGTAAATCGTAGCAAGAGCGAGGCCATGTTCTTTGGGAACTGGACCGACCGATCCTTTGTCCCCTTCACCGTCAGGTCGGATTACCTGAAGGTGCTGGGGATCCGGTTCGGGGGCGCCGGGGCGTGCACCAAAAACTGGGAGGAGCGTATTTCCAAGGTTAAGCAGAAACTGGGACTGTGGGATCGACGATCCCTCTCGATCGTGGGCAAGAGCCTGGTCATCAGGTGCGAGGTGCTCTCGGTGTTGCTGTACGTGGCGCAGGTCTGGCCCATACCTCGCTCCTGCACCGCGACAGTCACCCGAGCCATTTTCCGCTTTGTCTGGAGATCAAAAATGGACCGTGTCCGCAGGGTCACGAGGTACAAATCTCCAGAGAAAGGGGGGAAAGGCGTGCCCAAAGTGGCCCTCATCCTGATGGCCACCTTTGTGTGCGGCTGCATCAAGCTGTGTATAGACCCTCGGTACGCAAACACAAAGTGTCACTACGTGCTGAGGTTCTACCTGTCCCCGGTGTTGAGAAGGATGGGCCTGGCCACGTTGCCACGGAACGCTCCGTCCAGTTGGACCGTTCCGCCCCACCTGTCCTTCGTGGAAAAGTTTGTGCAGAAAAACACCTTTGACCACAAGGCGATCAGCAAGTGGTCCGCACGTAACGTCCTCGAGACCCTGCGGGAAAAGGAGATGGTGGATCCTGTCGGTTGGTTCCCCGAGCAGACTGTCATTGTCATTTGGCAGAACGCCTCATCGCCAGAGCTTTCAAACAAGCACCGAGACCTAGCTTGGCTGGTGGTGAGAAGGGCCCTTCCCGTCAGATCCTTCATGTACTCCCGGACTCTCAGTGCCACCGCGCGCTGTCCCAGAGGAGGCTGCAGTGGAGACGAGACCATCACCCATCTCCTTCTGGAATGCGCCTTTGCAAAGAAGGTCTGGAGAGAGATGCAGTGGTATCTGTCCAGGTTCGTCCCGAGCAGTTCCGTAACACAGGATTCTGTGCTCTACGGGCTGTTCCCGGGGACGCACACTGAGACGGATATCAGCTGCGGCTGGAAGACCATCAACTCGGTGAAAGACGCCCTTTGGTCTGCCCGAAACGTGCTGGTCTTCCAGTACAAGGAGCTGTCCTCGACCGAGTGTTGCAGACTGGCACATTCCAAGGTCCAGGACTATGTGCTGAGGGACGCACTGAGGATGGGTGCGGCCGCCGCAAAGGCTCTGTGGGGAAAGGCAACCGTTTAGAGCCTTCCCGCCATTGTATACCGAGGGGCTGCAATCAGGGAAAAATCCCCTCGGGCAGAATGTAAAATTTTAATTGATGTAATGTAACTGTAATGAATCTGTAATGAACCTGTAAAGAATCTGTAACGTACCTGTTATCAAAAATGTGTATTGAGTGTATTGCAATGAGGCACCCTAGAGTGTCATGAACTGTAATTATGTCCAATGTGTTTCATTGAACTGTACTTGATGTAACCTGCAAATTGTATAATCTGTATTGTGTACATTTGGAATGTGATATGAGAACTGTATTGTATGTATTGCTGCAAATTTTATGAATAAAGTATATTTTTTGGAAAAAAAACTGTTTCTTTCTCCATAGTTGCTGCCTGGCTTGCTGAGCTTCTCCAGCATTTTCTGTTTTTACTTCAGATTTCCAGCATCCGCAGTATTTTGCTTTTAATATATTTTCTGTCACAGTTAACAAGAATAATATTTTTAGGTTAAAAAAAACATAACCAGTTACCTATCTATTTCAGCTTGCTTTTAAGAACTGCAAAGATGTACTTACAGTAACATTTCTACATTGGACATATTCAGTTCTAACCAACAAATAAGAATAAATCAGCCATCTCAAGTAAAACCAGTTAGCTAATCACATTTTTTTTCAATGTTATACTTCATCTAGTACGAAAGTACTTCCAGTCAAATTTGGTGCAAAAATGTTTCCAGTACAGTTATGCTCCATTGCTAAAATACACCCTTCTATCTGTGAAGCAGGAAATAGTAGTGGAAATCTGGGACTTTCACCTTATGTTTTTTTTGAACCGTCCATAGTTCTTCAGCTCTAAAAAGATGAATACAAAGGGGTAGATTTTCAACTCGTCACCTGATCATAAAACTGGCGTTGTGGATTGGCGGCCTGTTATACAAAACACCCATTTCTCATTTCTATTGCAAGTTGAAAATCTAGCTCAATGTTCTGACAGAAAGCCTATTTTAATTAAAAAAAACCTTTTGAACTGGGTTTAAACATTGAAGGTAGAAGAAATGTAATAAAAATAGAATCTGTTTAAGGGACAGGCAAGAATAGCAACGTGCGAGAGGTAAAGAATAATTTCCTCACTTTTTGCATTGTAGTGTACAAGCAAAAATCAGACCGAGTAACGAACTGACTTGAATTTTATTCCCTAAAAAGGAAGGAAAGTAAGTCTAGATAAAATTCTCCCCACATTTATTTAAAAACATATACAATACTGACCGACTTTTTTTTTTGAAGAAAACAAAAGTCAAATTTCTTCCCGCCCTCCAAGGAACCCACAATAACTGGTCTTCTCATTTCTAGGTCACTGTGGTAACATCAATGATGGGGAGGAACACCATGGGGTAGATTTTCAACTTGCCACTCGAGTAAAACTGGTGTTGTGCATCAATGGAAATGAGAATTGGTGAGTTCTTGGCCAAACACTGATCATTTCTTTTTTGAATGAAATCAGCAGCATTTACCTTATACTTCCACATCTTAAGACACAAAAGTTAGCAAAAAAGCACACTATTTAAAAAAAAGGATATTTAGTTTTTGCTTCGCATTGTATTTCCAGATTGACACCTTAAAAGCCAGACTCAGGAGTCCTAAATTGGATGTCTAAATTAGCAGGGATAATCCTGAAAAGATTCGTCAATGTGGATAAGTCTACTTTTTTCCCCCAAAGTATGCCCCCATTTTATGAAAGAAAAATAATTTCCTTAAAATCGAGTTTAAAAAAGGCTCAGTTTCATGACGTGTATGGAGACTTGTGACTCAGGCCTTCCTCCTAGGCCGATCAGTGATGGCTTTGACAGCAGTGTTCTGAATGATGATGCAGAACCATGGAACTCGAGGAAATCACAGTGGCAACTGGTTAAATATTTCTGGAGCAGCTAGTAATCTCTTTTTAAATATACAATAAAGCTATGATTGTTTTGGAAGAGGGGGGGGGACAGGTACAAGTGCACAATGGCAAAATCTCCCTGATGATGCCGTTTAAAATTTAAAAGACTAATTAGAGCAAAGATGACCAAGAGAAGATCACCATGTCTTCAAAATGCTAAGAGAAATGGATGACTTGGATACACAGCTATTTAATCATGAGCATAGAGGAAATGAATAGAAAATTAAGAAATCTCAACTGAGACTAGAGATCAAATTGAATTCCCCTCTCAAAAAAAAACCAAGTAGTGGATTAGTGGAATAGACAACAAGCAAAAGCTGTTGATTCTACTTCAATTAACATTCAAAAAAACAGATAAATACGGAGAGTTATAGAATAAGCAGAGATGATTAAATACTCAATAGAACATGATGATTATGGGAATAATGGCAGTATTATGCCACGGAATGCAACTGGTTAATGATAAATAATTTAGGATGCAAGGTCAGATTGATATTCTGGTATTTCACTTTGGGGAAGAGGAATAACTTTGGAGAACCTTTTCTCAGGAGACTAATTTGGTGGAGTTTATAATTAAGCAGACCATATGTGGTCTGTAAAGGGTTTGATAGGACCAATGGTACACTCCCCTCTCATGGTTCCTGAACGATATCGTATGGACTGAAGGAGGAGGGGGTGGGGTGTAAGAAATATATGTTTTGTAGTTCCGAATGTATGCCAACTAAAGGAATATCCTACTATTGGCACCAGTATCATTGTTTATACTGTTTTAATTGGATTTCACACATCCTGATCAATATTCCACCAAATAAATGTTGGCCCCTCTGTTAAAACAGTGGCCAATAAAGCAAACAGCTCATGTAAAGGCATAAAATCACTGACAGATGGGTTTCTGTTAGCTGAATGGTTTGCCAATCACATTGTAAGGCGTAATGTATTGTGATTGGTTAGTATGTAATTACAGTGATGGCAAGTCCATGCTGAAACCGCACTACCACATTGAAAGGTGTAGATCTGTCTCACTGATGCCTTACAATAAGTTTTCCTCAAATTTTATTTGGTTGTTTGGGGTAGGGTGAATTACCAGTAAAGCAGCTGTCAGAATTGCAATAGGTGAAACAATCTGCTAACATTCATGGGCTTCAGATTTGCTTGCCATCTCAGTTGTGCTGTAACCTCTGATAGCCCTGATGTAGTAGATATGTGTAAGTCACAAAAAAATGATAATCCCATAAAGTTATTAGGACTTTTGAACTTTATTGTTTTTTACAAACATGTGAGATAATGGTATTATTTATTTTGCTAAGATGTAATTATTAGTTAATAAAGTAATGGTAAAATGAGAGCAAACTTGCAATGAGGTAATAATGCGATGATAATGTTAGATCCAACCAACAAACTCTCCCCCTCAAATGACAGCAATTGTGTTTCAGCAGAGCAGTTCATGAGTGAGGTCAGATCTATGTGTAGCTATACTGTCACTTTCCAGGAACATCGCACAAATGGTGGTAAAGTTGTCTAATAGTTCAATCATGGATCAGTAACTAGCAACCAAAGCTACGAATGAAGTTTGTTTGAAACACTGCACAGCTACAATTTAAAATATAGAAAAGTACTTTTAGCATTAGATTGGAATCCAACATTAATCCCTATTTGTCAGATACCAATGAAATAATTTAATTATCTAATGTTCTGTGAACTGTTATCCTGATCGGTGATTTAAAATGCCAAATGAGGTATGGTTTGGGAAAAGAATGCCAATTGTAAGATTTGTGTTAGTGTGACAAGGGCAAGTGCAGTAGTGTCAGGTTTCTGTCTCTGACTGAGTAATACATTGATTTCAAAAACCTTCTTTTCATCTCTGGGACCATGGTTCAAATGAAGTCCAAAATGATGGGACAAGACTCTTTGTGATACCGATAAACTTTGGAGTCCTTTGAGTGTACAGGGAAACCAAAGACTTCCAGGTGATTGACAAGTACTGAGGCCATAGGCACAATTTTTTACCTCAGGAATTCTAAATGGCAATGCCTAAATAAATGGTCTGCAAATACAGTGATTTCACATCCCGTAGAATCTTTTACAGCTGAATTGAAGATGTGAAACCAAAAGAAAATATTTTAACATATTAGTTGATGTCCTGTGGTGTTGCTCATCAAAAATAAAAGGCTTCAATACTAAAGCGTGAAGCTGCTTCTCCTGAGATTCTCTTGGGCAATGCCACTTTCCCCGGGAACACACTGGGCTCGATATTACCAGGGCGGCGGGTTCGCGGTGGGGGGTCTATTGGGCGCATGGGTAACGCGCCCGGTGAAATCAGTCTGCCCCGCGCGCAATCGCAGGCTGATTGGATCCACTTACCTGGTCTTCCGGGTTTCCCGCTGCTGAGCTGCGCGTCGGGCGGGCTGTGCATGCGCAGTAAGGTCTGTCAGCTGGAGGAGCTCTATTTAAAGGGGCAGTCCTCCACTGACTGATGCTGCAAGAAATAGGAAAAATTACAGCATGGAGCAGCCCAGGGGGAAGGCTGCTCCCAGGTTTAATGATGACTCACTCCAGGTATCATTGGATGGGGTGAGGAGGAGGGGGAAGACAGAGATCATCCCCCCGGTGGGCGGGAGGAAGCGGCCTGCCTCTGCCACCAAGAAGGCCTGGCTCGAGGTGGCAGAGGAGGTCACCTGCACCACCAACATATCGCCCACCTGCATACAGTGCAGGAGGTGCTGCAATGACCTAAGTAGGTCAGCCAAAGTGAGTACACTTACTCATTCCCCTACACTCCGTCTGCCACATCACCGCCCCCATCCCACACCTCCTTCTGCACTGCCAACACTACTCTGTCACATCACCCCTCACACCCACTCAAACCTCATCCTCATCTTACCTGCACTTACTCACCTCGCCAGTACTCATCCCGCCACTACCACTCAACCCAATCTCATGGCTCTATCACATACTCACCACCCTCTCATGCATCTCTTTCACGGTCAGCCTCACCCAACCTGCCACTACCTGTGCTGCAGCCACAGGGCATGCATCACATATGTGCAGTAGGAAGCGTAAGGCAAACGTGTTGTGAGCATGAAGGGGATGCACAAGGGTGTTTGAGGGTTTGTCATGGTTTTTCCTTATATTTAATTTCTGACCAACTCACATTACATATTATATTGGCACCACTACTGCCACGTCTTTGCGAATCTTGTCTGGTTTGTGCAATAATGCCCTTTTCTGAGGATCACAATGAAGACCCACAACTGATGCCGCCCATTGTGTCACTGCAGAGTGGGTGTAGGTGTATTTGCAGGGCTCTTTTGTGCAGACGACTGAGCGACGTCGGCGATGTCCCCGGTGGCACGCTGGAAGGATGTGGAGGAGAAGTTGTTGAGGGCAGTGGTGACTTTGACAGTGACAGGTAAGAAGATGGTGCTCGGGCCAGCCGGGAGCAGCTCGGCATGAAGGAGGCTGCAGATGTCCACGACTACATGTCGAGTGACTCAGCCTCTGTGTGCACTGCTGCTCAGAGAGGTCCAGGAAGCTGAGCCTCGGTTTGTGGACCCTGTGGCGAGGGTAGTGCCCTCTGCGACGCATCTCTCTTTGCGGTTACCCTCCCTCCTGCTGTGCAGGTGGATGTGTCACAGCACTATGTTATGGAGCTCCACGTGTGGACGGCGTGGCCGGCGATGCTGTTCGCCCTCCGAGGAGGTCATGACTGCATCTATGGCGGCCCCCATCCGGAAGATGTACATCTGAGGGGGTCCGCAAGGTAGGTACGTGTGACTGGACACCGGGGTAAGTGTGCAAGTTGGTGAATTTTATTGTTAGGAGGAGGGTGGTGGAGGCCAAACTTTGTCCAAAGTGACAGAGTGGCCTCCTGCAATGAGTGAGGGTCTCCCCCCACCACCTGTCAAATGGACCTTTGCAGCTGCCACAGGCTGATGCCTGCAACACGTCCATTTGAACTGGGAGTGTTTCCCCCAGTACGGGAAACAGTCCCAGTTGTTTGTAAAATCCCACCCATCCTGAAATATCTCCTTAATCAGGTCTGTTAACGACCTGAAATACCTAAATAAATACTTTAAGTGGCACCCCGCCGGCTTTAATTGCCAGCAGGAGTCCCACATGCGGGGGCTGCGCGCGCATGTCAGCGCGTCAATGGGAAACCCGGAAGTGGGCGGGTTGGAGCCGGGCTCCTGCCCCGCCCCGGGAATCCCCGATTTTCGGAGCCTCCCCACCAGGAACGCACCCGATAGCGGGTGCTAATATCGAGCCCACTGTCTCTAGAATGTGCTGTTAAGCACTGGCGTCCCTCTCATCTGTTGGTGGCAGTTTGGACCATGGCTAGTTCTGACAGATATGTTGTTTTGGGACTTGGAAATGCCACTAAAAAAGGCCACCAGGTCTTGTCTCCTAGCATCAACATGTAGTACTGTAAGGAAAAGGTTAACCAATCTGTCCTGGTCTACTAATGTTACTCTACTATGGATTTCTTTTTATATTGTAACATTAACCTTTAGCGTTTGCTTGTTAAGCAGGGAAGTATGAGTCAGTTTGGTGTGGTGACCACTGGGCTGTTGGGCCGGGGCTGACTTGCAGCAATGGTCAGTTTCAGGATGAAGTAAGAAGAGACTTAATTAAAGACGTGCCATTGCATACTTGTTTCTAGAGTTTCAGAGAACTTTAATTATTTGATAACAGTACGGGAAACAGTTCTGCAAAAAAAACATCTGGGCGTACATCATCCTTTTTAGTTGGTATCAATGATACAGAAACAAAGACAGGTTTTTAATTAAAGGTTTCACTTGGTAGAATAGCAATTATATGTAACAAGAATGAAGCTATCGATAAAATAACAAAGTAAGAGTTATGCCGATCTGAATTAACGCAATGGAAAAAGATCTTGTTAAGTAAGGAAAACTAAAGTTATTGATAAGGGATATGTCAATTAAATTCTCTTTATATGGAGTTGTATTTTAACTTTTGTATAATTGTGTACTGCAGAAATGTATGGATTGCCAAGTAGACAGGGTGAGGGAAATGTATAAAAACTGACAGTTTGTAATGAGTATTTGGATTCGTAAAGGCCTAAGATACTAAACTGAGAACTGTAACACGTTTGAATCCCCAACCAACTATCATGAGGTGTGGTTGTAAGTTTGACCTTTTAAGTGCATGTTTAAGTATTATTGCATACACTGTATGCTTCATAAACCTACAACACCTGACTTCAATGTTCCAGAGCCTTGCTGAAAACCTTACAATTACAGTATGCACACAGCACTCCAGACATCCTCCTTCTGCTTGCTCAACAGCTAAGCAGAGCCACCATAATCCCTCTGTGGGTCCTGTCATAGGAAGGAGCTGGTCACACAGCTTTTTCAGGGAGCTTCACATGAATTGTATGTCACTTCGCTACTTATATCCTAAACATCAGGAGTCACAGGACCACCTCCCCAAGTTCCTTTTTCAAAAAAAATAGCTATCTTTTTCTTCTCTCCTGCATACTTTTTCCATTTTTCCTTGTCCTTCCAGTCATTTCCTTAATTATCTCATCTTTCTCTTTGTCCTGACCTTGTTCTTTTCCTTTTGTATTTTATATTTGCCCTTTCGCCTGCTTTTCTTTCTTCTTGCTTTCTGTCATTTTTCTTTTGATTTCTCTTTTTGCTTTTTCTTCCCAGAAAGACTCCCTTTCCCAGAAGTGGGAAGAAGTTGGGGAGAGTAATTAGGAAGGAAGAGATCAATGAGCAGGAAATGAGAGTAGGTCCCAGGAACAAGGCTGAGGAAAAGTAGCCGAGGCCCAGAGTGAGACTCAGCAAAAAGTATAAAAGTTTGTGGACATTCCTGGGACAGCATGGGCCAGGAATGCAGGGATTGACCCTGACGAACAATTTAAGACCAATAACATGAGATTTAGTAGTTACATAGCTCCCACAGATAAATAATGTTCCTCAAATTACAGAGAGCAAGCAACCACTGAAGGAATATATATTCAATGGATAGATCCAACAGCATAGAGTATTTGTAGCTGTGTCTTTTACATTATTCATCTGCAAGTTCTCCATTTAACCTTGCATTAAGTGTGAAAAAAAATCTATTGCAATCCTTAATGGATTAAGCTGTGCAACCATTATATAAATAAATATGAATGGTACATGCACAAACTGCAAACTGCTACACACTATGGTGAACTCTGGTACAGATAGACCACATCTCCAAAATACTGATTTTTCTTACTTTAAAAAAGCGCAACTTATATATGAGTTAATACCGTATATGAAAATTTTAAAAAATGATTTAAACCCCAAAGATCAGAGTAGGACATATATTTTTCCAGCTACACCATTGTACTGCAGACAACTTGATCTAAATGACAAACTGTGTTTTCATTTTACTCTGTTGCAACTATGCCAAAATATATTTTGAAGCTAATGTAATGTTTATTGTAAGTACCGAGGCGAATTTGAGTTGTAGATACAGGATTTAAATCTAAAAAGATGAAAAATAAATTATATTAGGTCTCCAGGCGAGGGAAGAACACACAGGTGTACATCACTGATTGCAAGCCATTGGCATGAAAAAGCCAAATGTTGATAAAATGGATCTACTTTCTCCAGTGTTTATTTGGCAGGTTTTTAGGTTGAAGGTTAATCATTTTCATTTGATGATTCAAGATGGGTGGTAATACAAAAGACACACCCTGAGGTGGTTATCACAACTTTTACTACATATTCAGAATTAGCCTACTCTGTAGTGCGTGCAACTTTCCATCTTCTTTCAAAGCGCACGTGCATCTGGGTGAGCATTTTCAACAGCTGTTGTACATTCTCTCTCAGCAATTGTGTAACCGTTGAAAAACAACATTTTCTAAAGCACATCTTTTTTCTTATTTCTGTTCTGTACTGAGGGCATTAGGAGGGGCCTAAATCTAATGCAGTTTCTGACAGGTAACTGTTGATGGAAGCATCAATGCTGTGGATGGATGTACTGTAATCCCCTATTGTGACTTTTCTATGTATTATATCTGAAATAAATCAAATGAAAATTGGGCCTGAAGCTTTGAGGTAAACCCCTCTGACACCCTGAATCCTTTAAAGATATCAAATCTGATGTTGCACAGGATTTTGTGCCAAAAGTGATGTGGTGTTTCATTTTTCAGTATGGCTTTAATATAAAATCCCAAGAGAAAAATACCAACATTCTCTGTCATACATACCAACTTCTTAAACTTCGATAAAGGTTTTGAGGTTAAAGAGCCACAACTGGTTCACATGCCTCTAAGATTCATCCGGCACGCTTCGTTTAAAACTGTAGAAAGTTCATCCAACCATGGCTTATTATTAATGATCCTTCGAATATTATTTTATAAGAACGTACATTGTTTTTAAACAAAGCTTGCTTGACTTATTTATCCAAATATGATGAGCTTTTGGTTTAAATTCAATAGAAGCCATGTGCAGCAACAAACTCAGTTTACATTATCTTAAACTGTTCCTGTAAATTGCAAAGTAATGATTCTCTATTGCTAAAATCTGTTGGCCTGGAAATTGCGCTGAGTGGTGAATGAACGTTGTCCACCACTCATAAGTAACGAACTCACCCACAAACTTTTTGCGGGCTTCTGGGCATCAACTTGCTTCAATGGAGACCTGCAAGAAGTCCAGCAGTCTTTCCCGGGCTTCTCTGAGCAGTGAGAGCAGAGAAAGGATATCTCTCCCCCCAACCAATCCAGCTTGAAACATCCTTGACAAGCTGCGCAGTCAGAACCAGGATATGGAAGCATCCTTCACAAGGCACGCAGACTAAGAACCAGGAAGTGTCAGATATATTAGTAAATTCACTATAAAATCAGTTAGAAAAAGCAAAATAAAGAGGGGGTAAGATTAAAAGACAGATAAAAGAAAAAGATAATTTTCAGTGCCAGAGAGGTTGTTTGGCAGTCATTAATACTCACCAAATTGATAAAAATTAGTTTAGACCTAAAAAACTCAGCATACCTTTTTTATGGAGAGATTAGTTTGTTTCCAGCTGGGCAGTGCAGCAAGTTCGTGCTGGTCCATTCATTCAGCCGGCGAGAGCTCTTTAACGCAAAGCTTTCAAATGAGCAGGGCAAATGGTAGAGCAATTTCCAGATTTCCACGTTTGATTGCGCATGTGCGCTCTACGGACCTTGCTCTTCCATTTGCCCTGAAATAACAGTGAGCCCTGTTAGCCTCACCATTACTTCATGAGCAATTTCCAGGACAATAATTGTATTGTATTTGATTCATGTGCATTTATTCACACAATACAAGTGTCAGATTTTATAAATCTAAGAAAAAAATTAAAGTGGAACATAGCTCAATAATTATAATAACTCTACATCAAAAACATCAGCAGAAAATGTGAAAACAGAAAAGCTGGGTCAAAAGCGATTGCCTGTCTTACGCATGGTGTTCCTCAATATTTTGATGAGCTCATCCTCCGTATACAAACAATGCAAGCCAAAACTGGAATTGGGGGAGGTGGTGGGTGAAGAAAAGGTGGGGGAGAGGGGAGACAATCATGTGCACAGCCAGTTTAAGAATTTTACACCACTGGATCTATGCAGTCTCCTTTGCTCCCACTCTGTATAAATGGCCTTGTTTTAGCTTTCCCTTGATACTTCTTTGAAGATGGGAGCAGAGGTGATCAGGTTAATGAAGGAGAAAATTACACAAGCAAATGTAACAGTCAGATGCATGGACTCATGTGCAGCAAGAGGGAGGGGAGGAAAAAATATATGCATGTAGAAGCTGAACTTCCTTCAAATAATCAGGAATTCTATACGAAAAGTATGTGATTTTATTGTCTTCATTTTTATGTAACTTTCAAACAAAATAGGATTATATTAGAGTAGCACAAAAATTTTTATAATCCTATGATTTGATAGTAAGACTTGCTTGAAGCACGGAGAAGCGAAAATGTGTGCCCTGAACAGACAGTTATGTTTGCAAAGCCATGAAAGTTTTTCCATGTAATAATGATCGGGTAAAGTTTTATGAAACCTTGGGTGCACACCATTTTCCCCTAAGCGTGATAACTCAGCAGAACACAGGATTCTTAACATGGATATACTTTGTCTATGTGAGAATCATGGAAACATCCATCACAGATGAAATAAACATGCTCTGCTCGAAGGCCAGGGAACTGCTGTGTAGAGAAATAATCCAGACTCCCCCAACAAGAAAATGGAATTCTACACAGCAGATAGATAGGAGAATCCTGGACCCTTGAAAGAAGGGAAGGCTGGTGCATCCCAAATGGAGTTAGGGCCAGCAACATGGTTTGCAGGGGCAAGTATGCACCCTGGGAATTGAGTTAACAAAATCTGCCAGAAGAAATTGGGCTCAAGATCCCTTGTTTTCTTCTCATTTAGAGAACCACAAGGTATTCAGATTGAGCCCTGGAGACCCTAAATGTATTAGTTGGGGCTGAGAGGTCTCAACTGAAACTGTCTTATGAGGTTGGATGCAAGCATTGACCAAAGTCAATGTTGGCTCACCAGCTGCTGAAATTATTGTGAAGAATGGACATGCCAACTAATTCATGACCTTCCTTGATGATGATTTTGATGGGACACGTCCTGTGACTTGGAGCCACTGTCTCAGTAAATTGTCATTAATTGGCATTCATGTCTAACTGGTGAGCGTTTAAACATTGTTGACATGTCAGCAGCATCTGGAACAGTCTTGGTTCAACCAAATGGGCCAAGTGATGTTTTTGCCTAGAACCTGGAAAGTTGATTGGAACCTTATTGTTAGAAGTTGTGTGTCAAATTCCATTCTGACCACGGTATTGGTTGAGTTCCCTTTTGAGGTGTTGAGTCAGTCTACGTCCTTGCTTTGGCACCTTCCAACTCCAAATTAGCTGGGCAACAACAGATATAGTCTTAACCCAGCTTTAGGTGCTGAAGTAGAATATAGCCTTGCATGGTCCACTGAATGACTCAGCAGGAAGTAGCCAGAGTCTTTATCTGAGCTACAGATTTTAATGCTTTTTGGATTTGGTCACACACAACTCAAATGTCTCACACAATATGGAAGGAAAAGGATTGAGTAACAGCATTCTGTAGTTGAAAACCAGCTTTCAAGTATTTATTATCAGTGACTTGTTCCAATTGCTGCGAATAGGCTTGGCACTGTGTGAATAGAGGCAATATAAGGCCTTTGCTGCTGGAAGCACCCAATATGATGTATAAAATTTAAATTCCCAGTTCTGACATTGACCAAAGACTTCAAGCAGAAATTGCTTCAACCAGAAAATAATGTCACTGATCAATGCAAGTCTCAACTAAAGCGCTTTACTTCCAAAATAAACTGCAAACTTAAGACGAAGGCTTCCTACTGAACTGAAATACAAGACGAGTAAGACACTGTTGTCAGTGTAAGGAGAAAAAAGAACTGCACTGGACAAGACAGAGTGAGATAATTTATGTAACAAATGAGTGTGGCAAACCACGGACAATGCAACAATTGGGAATTTGACACAGCTGAAAATCTTTCAGGGGCAATGTCTCATTATTTCCGTTTTCAGTTCCAGGTTTCCCTTTTCTTTCCAGAGAATAAATAAATGAATATTATTTTTCTGAGTTACCTGTCTAGGACTAATAAAAGTAGAAAGTACAGATCTCAGAAGCAGAGGTCCAGATGTTATGATATTTAAAAAATCACTGATTTTTTTTGTAGCCATGTAAACAGATTTCTATTTCCTTATTAAACTTTGCCATTCTTTTGCCTCAGCCTGATTCTGTACCCATTCAATCACTACTCTGCTGGACCACTAAGAAATAATTTTATGTTGGTCCTGGCCTTGAAATAATAACCTGGACCAGTCAAATTCATTCGGCTGTTTAGAAGACCTAGATTTAAGATCTGAAAAAACTGAATTTTTCGATATTATTAAAACAAATACCAACGTGCAACATTAAGTAACAGCACTGGAATGAAATACACCACTGACACAAAAAAAGGAAGCTTGTGGGAATTTTTCTAACTTCATCCATTTATAGATCAAGTGAAAATTTTCAATATTTATCAAAATAACCTTGCACACATTTTTAGTAAAGGATATTCATTTTTAAGATTTAGTTCTAAATCAGGCATTTGCTGCTCAAAAAAATCCAATTTTAATTGAAAATTCTTTTGTGTCTCCCTTGTATCATGAACTTCGGATTTTTTCTGGCCTCCGTATTTTAGTTTGCTCTCATGGGTGAGTAATTACTCCTTGTACCTTCAAAACTACCCAGCATTGCTATCTAGGTAATCTTTCAATATCACACTCCAGGTTAACAACCTTTCTGTTGTTCAATATTCCAGGATCATCCTGGAATACAAAGATATCCCGCAGCTTCTCTTCTCTAGAAGTCCGAGGAGCTCATGGACTCCTTCATCACTAAGATTGAGACCATCCATTCAGCTGCCTTTACAGCTTCCCTCCCTTCCCTTAGCCCACCAAGCCAAACTTCCTCTAAGATTCCCCCTTGCCCTAGCCCTGAACTTGCATCTTCCTCTAGTTTCTCTCCTGTCTCCTTTCATGCCTTCTCCAAGCTTATCTTGACCACGAGATCCACCTCCTGCTCCCTTGACCCTATTCCCACTAAACCGCTGACCATCCAAATTCCCTTCCTGGCCCCCATGCTGGTTGATATTGTTAACAGATCCCCCTCCCCTTCAAATCTGCCGTTATCACCTCCCTCCTCAAAAACCCACCCTTGATCCCTCTGTCCTTGAAAACTCCCTGTTCTCTCCAAAGTCCTTGAACGTGTTGTCACCTCCCAAATCTGTTCCCATCTTTCCCGCAACTCCATGTTTGAACCCCTCCAATCAGGTTTCTGGCCCTACCACAGCTCTGAAACGGTCCTTATCAAAGTCACAAATGACATCCTATGTGACTGTGACCATGACCATGATAAACTATCCCTCCTCAACTGTCTTGACCTGTCTGCAGCCTGTGACACTGTTCACCACACCATCCTCCTCCAACGCCTCTCCTCCGTCGTCCAGCTGAGTGGGACTGCCCTCTCCAGGTTCCATTCTTATCCATCCAGTGGTAGCCACAGATTCACCTGCAATGGCTTCTATTCCTGCTCCCGCACGTTACCTCTGGAATCCCGGAAGGATCTATCTTTGTCTCCCATTCTATTTCTCATCTACATACTGCCTCTCGGAGACATCATCTGAAAACACAACATCAGGTTCCACATGTACGCTGACGACACCCAAGCTCTACCTCAACATCACCTCCCTCGACCCCTCCACTGTCTCTGATTCGTTAAGCTGTATGTCTGATATCCAGTACTGGATGAGCAGAAATTTCCTCCAACTAAATATTGGGAAGTCTGAAGCCATTGTCTTTGGTCCCATCCACAAACTCCGTTCCCTAGCCACCGACTCCATCCCTATCCCTGGCCACTGACTGAGGCTGAACAAGACCGTTCGCAATCTTGGCGTCGTATCTGACCCTGAGATGAGCACCCGGCCACATAATCCGCTGCATCACCAAGACCGCCTATTTCCACGTCCATAACATCACCCATCTCCGCCCCTGCATCAGCTCATCTGCTGCTGAAACTCTCATCCATGTCTTTGTTATCTCCAGACTTGACTATTCCAATGCTCTCCTGGCCGGCCTCCCATCTTCTACTCTCAATAAACTTGAGCTCATTCAAAACTCTGCTGCCCGTATCCTAACTCGCACCAAGTTCTGTTCACCTATCACCCCTGTGCTTGTTGACCTACATTGGTTCCCGATCCGGGAATGCCGATTTTAAAATTCTCATCCTTGTTTTCAAATCCCTCCATGGCCTCGCCCCTCCCTATCTCTGTAACCTCCTCCAGCCCTACAACTCTTCAGGATCTCTGCGCTCCTTCGATTCTGGCCTCTTGCACATTCTCGATTTTACTCACACCACCAGTAACGACTGTGCCTTCAGCTGTCTAGGCCCTAAGCTCTGGAATTCCCTCCCTAAACCTCTTCGCCTCTCTGCCTCTCTCTCCTCCTTTAAAATGCACCTTAAAACATACCTCTTTCACCAAGCTTTTGGTCACCTGTCCTAATATCTCCTTATGTGGTTCGGTGTCAAATTTTGTTTGATAGCCTTGGGACGTTTTACTATGTTAAAGGCGCTATATAAATTCAAGTTGTTGTTAATTTTATTTAGCTACTGGAATTAGCCTATGGCTCCAATGGATGTCTCCCAAGAGCATCACAACTTAAGACCTTGATTGAATTATTAAATAAATGTATTTTATAAAAGATGAACATGCAAATAACTAACAATGATATTGTGCACACACATGTATATAGTAGGAGTCTTTCCATCTAATTCCTCAAAACAATAAAAGGATGCAATCTGACATTAACTATTCTTTTGTAGAATACTTGCACAATTGCAACTTTTTTTCTTGTATTTCTTACTACTGCAGGAGCTGATGCTGGCTTAAACTATTCTCTTGAGAATTCCCAGATATAGCTCCTTACTTAACCCTGAAAAGTGCTACAGGGACTTTCTGAATTTGAATAGCTGGCAATCACATTCAAAAAATAGCTGTCATACATATAAATGTTGGTTCAAAAGTAGCTCAGCTCTTCCCTCGAAGGTTTGCAGACAACCGAACAAAAACTTGAAAGATTTGTACTCTATTAGGCTTAGTGAAAGATCGCAGCTGCAACTGGTCCCTAAACTCCTTATGCACTGTGACTGGATTTAAAACAGCCACCAAGACAAAATTAAACAAAAAAACCTTAATTTTTGTCACAGTGAAAACTTACTTTGTTTTGTTAAATCAGATTGTTAAAATGTGTCCTTGCAAGTCACCTTACAGCTGTACAACTTTCAACAGACCAGTGATCAGAGAGCGATTTATCAAAATAGGAGTTTTCTTTTGTTTGAACTGTTTCCTTCTTCAAATTTTCAGTGAAACGATAGACAATTCTACCTTTCTAAATGATTTATTTGGAAATACTGAGGTCAAAAGCATCCCATAAATTGTATTTGAAAAGTATTAATTACTTTAGCATCAATCACATCAAACCCTTCATCTCATTGCATGAAACAAAACGCGTAGACCTTACTCGGCAGGTCCCTTACTTTGCAGTACACTGCGCCACCAACAGGCATCATGCTAATTATTATTTTGCTGTAAACGTATTCCTGTTTTCACATGTATCTTATGGCTTTGCAAAAGTAATATCCATACACACACTTCTTATAGAAAATACAAAATGTTAAAAAAAAAACTAGGATGATCTATCCCCTCTCCAAACATTAACATATTTATTAGGTTCTGAAGATGTACTTTTGTATTTTATGAAACAACCCTCTAGATAGGTGTACATTCATATATATATTTTGTGAAGCTGTCATACAAATGGGTGTAGACCTAGGTTTACATACGTAACAGGAATATATTCTTCCTCGGAATGCAATACTCAAAAGTGTTGAGATAGAACAGCAAAAGTAAACATAAATATTAAAATGGCACTGCAGATCAAAGTGGTGTTATGTCAAACAGAATGCCAAGTTTGTGTTCAAGCATAAGATTGTAATTAAAATCACATAATAGCAACAACCATTGACAAACATGAAATCAGGCCATACCATTTTAACACACCATCTCAGCTGTAATTTTTCTACTCCAACAACTGACATTCATAGAAAATTCCTCACATTGGAAAAATATTACAGCATATTTTACAGAGAGAAGCAGAACGTAGAATTATAGAATGTTACAGCAGAGAAACATTGGCCTGTAAATTGCTCTGAGTGGCGAACCAACCGTGCTTGCCACTCATTAGATTTAAATTCACCCACTAAGTTATCGCATTCTTTTTGGCGGCAACTTCCATGAAATGCAAGTTCAAAAAATTGCAGCTTTCTTTCCTGGGCTGTGTGAGCGGAGAAGGAGGTCCATGCCCCCTCACTCAATCAGCTTGAAGCAAGCCAGGTTGTGAGAACTAGGAAGTGAAACTCATTCACAAACCGCGCAGACTAAAAACCAGGAAGTGCCCGATAAGTTAAGTAAATGTACTATAAAATGAGATAGAGAAAACAAAATAGAGAGGGTAAGATTAAAAGACTGAGATAAAAGAGGCAGAAAGAAAAAGTTAAAAAAAGTTTTAAATTAAAAAAAATGTTTTTTAAATGTCCAAAAACTGTTAAAATCAGGAGTAATGAGACTCCACATTTTTAAAAGTTGATTTTCAGTGCCAGAGAGGTTGTTTGGCAGTCATTAATACTTACCACGTTGTTAAAAGTTAGTTTAGACCTAAAAAAAACTCAGCGTACCTTTTTTATGGTGAGATTAGTTAGTTTCCAGCAAGGCAGGAGAACAAGTTGGTGCAGGTCCATTCATTGCAGCCGGCAAGGTCTCTTTAATGCAAAGCTTTCAAATCACCAGTGAATCAGGAAGAGCAAGTTCTGGGTTTCTGCATTTCACTGCACATGTGCGCTCTCCGGAACTTGCTCTTCCATTTTCGCTGAAATAACAGTGAGCCCAGTTAACTTCACCATAATTTGAAGAGCAATTTCATAACATGAGAGCCACCATAACATGAGAGCCACCAATTCTAATCCCACTCACAAACCAATGGAAACAATCTAATACTATTTACCATAATTTAACCCTTCATAATCTTGAAGACCTTCATGAGGTCACCGCCCAACTTTCTCAGCTTCAGTGAAAAAAGCCCTAGCTCAAATTTCTTTTCATCACTGTTTACCCTCATCCCACGTATTCTTGTCAGTGTACACTGCATCTTTTCCACTGGTTTTATATTCTTCTTAAATGGGTTGTCTTTTTTAGACTTATTGATTGATCTGCCACCGTTAACAATCCATGTATCTGCATAGCAAGACCCCCCTGCTCTTACCATTTAAGATGTACAACCTTCCCATAACTTACTTAAAAAATGCATCACCTCACATTACAGTGAACCGCATTTCCAGCCAAGCTGCCAATCCTGCTAACCTATGTCCTTCTGCAGTCTTCTAGTCGTCGTCACAATTTGCCAGACCTCAAATTTGGTATCACCAAAGTCCAATGTTGCCCTCAATTCTGAAGCCTAGATCATTATTGTATGCAGCAAATAAGAGTGACTCCAACACAGACACCACTTAGTAAATCTTTCCAGTCTGCCCTTCAACCATGTCTCTTATTAACATTCACTTTAACGCCAGATGCCATTATCTTTGTCGTAAGTGTTCCATACACTACCTTATCAAATGTTTTTTGAAACTACTATAGAAACAATATCCATTACACTTCCTTTAGCTCTCCTCTCCATTTCTTCTCTGAAGAATTATTCAATGTTAGTCAAGCATCACTGAGTGGGAGAGAAAAACAACTAGAAATAGAATTAGGGAACAGAGTTGAGTGTGAATTTGGAATTGTTTCTGTTCTCCAGGATAACTATGTGGATGGGACGGTCAACATGGAGAGAGGCTGAGGGAAATAGGAGAATATGGAAGTCAATGAGGAGTGGCATGATTCTCTTATACACATTCCTCTTGAGTGAGACTCCACAACAGGAAAGCAGTCTCCATAAATTTAGCTACAATATTATTCTTTAGTTCCTCCAGTCTCCTGCTCATCATTCATGTTTCCATCTGCATACCACTACAGGTTAAGCATCATTTTCATTCATCAACTTTTGTTCATGTTATCCCAATTTTTGCCACGGGAAATAATACACACCCAGAAAACTTCACCGGTACGATAATCCATTAGATGGAAGAGGTGGTCATTAACAGGAGGCCACATCTGACTAAATTAGGAAGGTTGGACTGTGAATCAGGACAAAGTATTCATCAGCAAATTAGCCTGCTATGCAGCAGCTGTTGATGACATTTCCAAAGGTTGACAACTAACCAAAGGGCAGAAGTAATCAATTTCAACCAAATTCTTAGTCAAGATGTAGGTCTAAGCCTTTCTAATACTGGGAGAGCATCATATTTGTCTGGTACTACTTGCATTCAATTTGCCTCTAGCCTCCCTGAATTCACGTCTGTTTTAAATTCTTGACATTAAGGTGGCTTTCCCTGGAGACTGTTCCTTTGGAGTTTGGGCTGCAAAGTTTAGACAAATGGGACAACCATGAGGAAAGTCATCAGAGCTACTTCAAATCCACACTGGTGACCAGAAATGCGCAGAAGCATTTCAAACACTTCTAATATATAAAAGTTTTAGGAATTGTAAATCCACAGCTGTTCTGGCATACTGTTGCCGTAACTTTGACAGTGGAGTGGTTGGAAAATAGGTGGAGACCCACAAGTCAATCTTATGATGAAGTTTCCTGAATGGCCTGCTGGGTGCATCGCCTCTGCCTGCCCCAAACATGGTCATTAAAGAGTAATAAGCGGTGAGTAATCGGAACATCAGAGTTCCTATATCCGAGGCCCATATTGGGGCCTGGAATATGGTTTACTGAGGTATGCCTAGCAAGATCAGATGTACCTGCCTAGTGGAGGTGGGGCCCAACTGGGTGTTCAGGCAGGGATCGTTGGGGAGGAGGCAAATTTTTTTAAATTATTTTTCAATTTGCCAAGGGGGTTGGTGGGGACATTATGCTATTTCTGGGAAGGGGGCCCCAATCTACCCCCACCCTGGGCATCTACACTGGACTTTCAAGCTTATTTATGTGGTGTGCACCCTAGATAGGCCCCTAGTGGTGGCAGTATCCACCATTGGCAAGCTGATTAGGGAAACTCCAATTGACCCAGAAAGTTAGTAATTTACAATAACAATTCACGAAACTGTGCAGAAACGGCAGTAGTAATTAGCTACCAATGATTGGGGGGGGGGGGGCGGGGGGAGAATTAATGCTTCTGCCTGGAAAATCACAGATATGCAGCAGAGGAAGATGAGGCTGTGTGGTCAACATCCCATCATCAGAAAAGTCTTAAACGGACCACATCTTAATATTTCTCTGTTGACAACTTGGTTAATTACTGCAGTACATGAAGGATACTGGAATATTTTGAAATTAATCACTTTTAAAGAGTGATTATCATGGGTAAGATGGGTATAGAGGGATATGGGCCACGTGCAGGCAATTGGGACTAGCTTAGTGGTATAAACTGGGCGACGTGGACATGTTGGGTTGAAGGGCCTGTTTCCATGTTGTAAACTTCTATGATTCTATGATTTCATTCAATAAAAATCAGGGGTTATATTCTCTATGACTGCTCTTCCTAAGAAACTATTGAACGTACTGAGATAGTTGTTGTCAGCGCTTTGATAGGAAACTGAGCAGAATTGAAACAATCTGAAGACTCTTTTATCATGAAACCTTCACTTTAAAAATGGTAAACAAGCCTGCCTGCAAGTTATGTATTTGCTCTTGAAGCACACAACTTCCAGGTTTTAAACTTGGCATCTTGTAAAAGCATTATGGAATCTCTCACTATCTTAAATGCTTCCAATCAGAAATATGGGAGTTTGAGTTTCATGATACAATTTTGTGAGAGTAACACTGATACCATTTGTTTTGCCTTCCTCGAGCTGTGACATTAACCCTTCCTGGAAATTTATCAAACAGCAGTACCTACCTTGACAATGTGCAACTGAGCAGTCACAAAATCATAAGATAATTACATATGAAGGTGGCTACTCAGCCCATCTTAATTCATCCATCTAGAGATCCTAATGTCCCCCCCTATTGCAGCATCCAATTGTTTCTTAAGTGATGCTAGGGTTTTTCCCTCCACACATCGATCACACTTTCTGTGAAGAATAATTTCCTGATATTAGTCCTAAAATTACCTTTTATTAGTTTGAAACTGCGTCCCCTAGTTCCAGTCCCACAGTTGAATTTAAAGTCCTATTACTGGTTAACTTTTTCTATACCCGTAACAATCTTGTATACCTCTAACATATCATAAGGCTTACCACAGCCAATTGGGTTGTCAGTTCCTCAAAGGGATTAAGGAAGATTAAGCTCAAGAATTGTAATGCGAAAGACATCATTTCCCCAGCCATGTTCGCATGGCTGTAAGTACTTAACTTTATTTGAGGTATTAACACTTTGAATGAATGAATTTTGCGTATTGTCTCACCGTCATTGATTGAACTCACATAACTAAGTCAACTAATTAGTCGATTAGCTTAGATTTATTAGCATTAGAGATGTCTTACCAGAATACTTCATATTGATGCTTTCTACGTCCCACAGGATCAACTACTTTTACTTCCCAGGTGTCTCTGATACATTGGACTACACCACTTCCTTTATTGTCCACTCTATCTTTTCTAAACACTCTATACACAATGTTATACTAATTTCCATCCTCTAGATTTAGCTATGTTTCTGATATTCCCACAACATCGTAGTTCCCTGCTGCCACAATTGCCTCCAGTTCTGGCATCTTATTTCTGATGTTTCTAGCAATCATGTATATATATCTTAATCTAGATTTGCCTCCTCTCACGTCTCCCAGTGTCTGCTTATTCCTGGTTGCCAGTTCATATGAGTCTCTCTGAGTTTCTGAGTCTGTACCTGCCTATTTTTTCAAACTTTGTTACTCTTTCCACAATGCATTTTGCTTTGCTAAGGTGATGTTTGTTGAGGATGTGTTGTAATTTCACTTCAGTTTGTGGATTGTTGTTGGAAGATGAGGATGCAGTTCCAAAGGAGCAAATGATACTTTATGGAAGCAACTGAAAGCTGAGAGGCAATCTTATAGAGATACGTAAGATAGCAAAAGGTATGGAAAAGGTAAACCGCTAAATTGTGAGAGTGAGAGGGGACAGTTTCAAAACGACAAAAGGCAAATGTAGGACTGATATCAGGAACAAAGAGCGACCAGTTCACAGAATGGACTCCCAGATAGAATAGTGGAGGTGAAAACCCTGTAATCATTTAAGAACCAACTAGAAGCTACAATGGTGGCGACTTCAGACTCTTTCTGGATGGATAAATTAAGATAGGCCAAATGGTCTTCCTCATCTGTAATTATCTTGTGAATGAATTAGCACCACGGGAGAACTTGGGAAAGAACCCCTACACGATTTCCACAGTTACATCAGATTCTAATGGAAATCCTACATAATTTGTACAATGCCACTGGAGAGACTGTGTTTCAGCAGCAACATTGCAATCAGCATTGTGAAAACCCTGCCACTTATTTTGTCTTGACAAACCCTTCATTTGTTTATTGTATGTATTTATAATTACAATAGAACAACATCAAGATATTTGCACTGGATGCACTCTAATAGTGAATAATGAGGTTTTAACATGACCTTTTTATTCAAACAATTAACAGCTCAGCATTTACAAAGGATTGAGTTTGGAGCAATTAATCTCCTGATTAAGTATGCATGGCACATAATCTGAAAACTATACATAAAAGAAAATTATTCTAATCATCAGTATACAGAAGAAGATTGCAAAAACATTTTGTAAAGAAAAAATTTGTGTTTCAAAAATCCCTTAGATGGGCCAAAAGGCCTTGTCTGTAATTGCAAAGAGGGGCTAAATTGCCAAAGGGGAAAATTATCGTCGACTTAGCTCCTGTTTCTGCTTGCAATCATTGAAACTTAATTTATTTGGAGTTAACAGAACTATTTTTTTGCTGGGCTTTGATTCCAAATGACGCAAATATGGACCTTATGCCGCAATATACACTCACAGGGGTGGTCTCCCCTCCCCCACTCCCCGGAGCAAATTTCTGGCGCTGGTCGAAGAAGGTAGGTCTGTGGGGATGGGCTGTAACGGCAGCAGCCCAGGCTGCTTAAGTGGAACCTGGAGAAGCACTCCTGTTACTCCTGGCCCCGCTGAAATAAGGAGGAACTTACCATTGGGATCCCCTTCAGCTTCTGCTGGTCAGAGCATGGACGGCACACTCTCCGCCCTGCTCCTTCACCATCACTGGGCCAAAATCCTGGAACGCCCTACCTAACAGCACTGTGGGAGAACCTTCACCACACCGACTGCAGCGGTTCAAGGCGGCAGCTCACCACCACCTTCTCAAGGGTAACTAGGGATGGGCAATAAATGCTGGCCTTGCCAGCGATGCCCACATCCCATGAACGAATAAAAAAAAAGCTCAGTCCAAAAATAGCAATCAGGGTCCGATGTATGTCACTGGGCCCCAATTTGCATTTTAAATGGTCTGACATATGGTAGATGAAAATTAATGCAGAGAAGTGTGAAGTGATGCATTTTGGAAGGAAGAATGGGGAGGGACAATATAAACTAAATGGTACAATTTTGAAGGGGGTGCAGGAACAGAGACCTGGGCACTGCACTTTGGGAAGGATGTCAAGGCATTGGAGAGGGTGCAGAGGAGATTTATTAGAATGGTACCAGGGATGAGGGACTTCAGTTAGGTGGAGAGAAGAGGGAAACTGGGATTGTTCTCCTTAGAGCAAAGAAAGTTAAGGGAGATTTAATAGTGGCATTCAAAATCATGAAGACTTTTGATAGCGTGAATAAGGAGAAACTATTTCCACTGGCAGAAGGGTCGGTAAGCAGAGGACATTGATTTAAGATAATTTGCAAAAGAGACAGAGGTGAGGAGAAATTCTTTTAACGTAGCGAGTTATTATGATCTGGAATGCACTGCCTGAATAAATACTTGAAGGGAAGAAAATTGCAGAGCTATGGGGAAAGAGCAGGGGAGTGGGACGAATTGGATAGCTCTTTCAAAGGCACAGGCACAATGGGCCAAATGGCCTCCTTCTGTGCTGTAAGATTCTATGACAGAGGTGTATTTTAAGAAGGGGCTTAAAGGAAGAGAGGTGGAGTGGAGAGGTGGAGGGGCTTAGGGAGAGAAGTCCAGAGCTTGGGACCTAGGCAGCTGAAGGCACTGCCAATGGTGGGGCAAAGGGAGGGTGGGATGCACAAAAGGCCAGAATTAAAGGAATGGAGAGCTCAGGGGTTGAAAGTCTGTAGGACTGGAGGAGGTTACAAAGATAGACAGGGCCAAGAACTTAAAGGGATTTAAAGAATTCTAAATTGGATGGGCTGGGAAACAGGTGTGATGCGGGATAAGATATGAGCAACAGAGTTTTGGATGAGCTGAAGTTTACAGATGATGGGAATCCGGCCAGGGTAGCATTTGAGGTGGCAAAGGCATGGATGAGGGCTTCAGCAGCAGATGAGCTGAGGCAGGCAATGTAACAGAGGTAAACGTAGGTGGGTCTTTATGATGGAGAGCATATGGAATCAGAAACTCAGCTCAGGTTCGAAAAGGATGCTGACATTTCAAACAGTGTGGTTTAGCCTGAGACAATGGCCAGGGGTTGAGAGATAGGCATTAACCAACATTGAGGATGAAATGACGATGAGAAGATCTGATTGAAGTGGAGTAGACCTTCATTGATAACAGTGAATTTGAAAACAAGAAAGTGCATCTCTATCACAGGTGTGTCATTGATGACTTGCAAATAAAAGAGTTGCTACTAAATTGCTCCAAACTATATTTGTATCATGAGAGACCATAAGAGATAGGAGCAGGAGTAGGCCATTTGGACCTTCGAGCCTGCTCCGCCATTTAATAAGATCATGGTTGATCTGATTTTTTACCTCAACTCCACTTTCCCGCCCTTCCCCACATCCTTTGACCCCTTTTGCTGATCAAAAATTTGTTTAACTCAGCCTTGAATGTATTCAATGACTCAGCCGCCACAGCTTTTTGGGGTAAAGAATTCCAAAGATTCACGACCTTCTGGGAGAAGAAATTCCTCCTCATTTCCGTCTTAAACGGGCGACCCCTTATTCTGAGACTATGCCCCCTAGTTTTAGATTCCCCCATGAAGGGTAACATCCTCTCAGCACCTACCCTATCGAGTCCCCTCAGAATCTTCTATGTTTCAATAAGATCTCCTCTCATTCTTCTAAACTCCAATGAGTATAGATCCAACCTGTTCAATCTTTCCTCATAAGACAACCCTTCCATACCCGGAATCAACCTCGTGAACCTTCTCTGAACTGCCTCCAATGCAAGTATGTCCTTTCTGAAATAAGGGCACCAGAACTGTACGCAGTACTCCAGGTGTGGTCTCACCAGCACCCTGTACAGTTGAAGCATGACTTCCCTGCTTTTATACTCCATCCCCCAAGAAATAAAGTCCAATATTCTGTTTGCCTTCCGGATTACCTGCTGCACCTGTATATTGAGTTTTTGTGTTTCATGTACGAGGACGCCCAGATCCCTCTGTACCGCAGCATTTTGTAACATTTCTCCATTCAAATAATATTTTGCTTTTTTATTTTTCCTCCCAGGAAGTGGCTACACATCTGGATGACTTCACATTTTCCTTCATTATATTCCATCTGCCAAATTTTTGCCCATTCGCTTAACCTGTCAATACCCCTTTGCAGACACTTTGTGTCCTCATCGCAACTTACTTTTCCACCTATCTTTGTATCATCAGTAAATTTGGCCACAAGACACTCTGTTCCTTCATCCAAGTCATTGATATATATTGTAAATAGTTGAGGCCCCAGCACTGATTCCTGCAGCACCCTACGAGTTACAGATTGCCATTTTGAAAATGACCCTTTTATCCCGACTCTTTGTTTTCTGTGAGTTAGCCAATCCTCTATCCATGCCAGTATATCACCCCCAACGCCATGAGCTCTTATCTTGTGCAGTAATCTTTTATGTGGCACCTTATCGAATGCCTTTTGGAAATCCAAATATACTGCATCCATTGGTTCCCCTTTATCCACCCTGTCCGTTACTTCCTTGAAGAACTCTAATAAATTTGTCAGACATGATTTCCCCTTCATAAAACCATGTTGACTCTCCTTGATTGTATTACGAGTCTCCAAATGTCCTGCTACTACTTCCTTAATAATGGATTCTAGCATTTTCCCAATGACAGATGTTAGGCTAACTGGTCTATAGTTACCTGCTTTCTGTCTCACTCCCTTCTTGAATAGGGGTGTTACGTTTGCGGTTTTCCAATCCGCTGGGACCTTTCCAGAATCGAGTGAATTCTGCAAGATTACAACCAATGCATCCACTATCTCTGTAGCCACTTCCTTTAAGACCCTTGGATGCAAGCCATCAGGTCCAGGCAACTTGTCAGCCTTTAGACCCATTAGTTTACCTTGTACTTTTTCTCGAGTGACCGTGATTGTTTTTAGTTCCTCCCTCCCCTTTGCCCCTTGATTTTCTACTATTATTGGTATGTTATTAGTGTCTTCCACTGTGAAGACAGATACAAATTATCTGTTCAATTCCTCTGCCATTTGCTTGTTTTCCATTATTATTTCCCCAGTCCCATCCTCTAAGGGACCAATGTTTACTTTAGCTACCCGCCTCCTTTTTATATACTTGTAGAAGCCTTTACTGTCAGTTTTTATAATTCTTGCTAGTTTACTCTCATAATTTATTTTCTCCCTCTTTATTATTCTTTTAGTCATCCTTGGCTGGTTTTTAAAGTTTTCCCAATCTTCGGGCTTACCAGTAATCTTTGCTATGTTGTCTGCTTTTTCTTTTAACCTGATACCATCCTTGACTTCCTTAGTTAGCCATGGTTGGTTCACCCTTATTGTGGAGTCTTTCCTCCTCACAGGGATATATTTTTGTTGCGAGTCATAAAACATCTTTTTAAATGTTTGCCACTGCTAATCCACCATCATACCACCTAATCTGTTTACCCAGTCCACTTTAGCCAATTCCACCCTCATTCCTTTATAATTGCCCTTATTTAAGTTTAATACAGTAGTTTCAAACCCAAGATCCTCGCTCTCAAACTGGATGTGAAATTCTATCATGTTATGATCACTGCTTCCCAAGGGATCCTTTACTTTGAGATTGTTAATTAATCCTGTTTCGTTACCCATTACCAGATCCAAAATGGCCTGTTCCCTGGTTGGTTCCCCGACGTATTGGTCAAAGAAACAGTCCCAAATACACTCTATGAACTCCTCCTCAGGGCTATTTTTGCCAATTTGATTTGTCCAATCTATGTGAAAGTTAAAATTGCCCATGATTATTGCATTACCTTTTTCACAAGCCCCCCATATTTCCTGATTTATATTTTGCCCTACAGGGTAGCTACTGTTAGGGGGCCTATATACTACTCCCACCAGTGACTTCTTTCCCTTGCTATTTCTTACCTCCACCCAAATTGATTCGACATCTTGATCTTCTGAGCCAAGATCATTTCTCACCATTATACCAATTTCATCCTTTACTAACAGAGCTAACCCACCACCTTTACCTTTTTTCCGATCCTTCCGAAATGTTAAATAACCCTGAATATTTAGCTCCCAACCTTGGTCACTTTGCAACCACGTCTCTGTAATGGCCATGAGATCATACCCATTTGTTTCTATTTGTGCCGTCAATTCATCTATCTTATTACGAATGCTGCGCGCATTCAAATAAAGAACCTTTAATTTTGTCTTCTTACCATTCTTTCCTATCCCAGCCCCATTTGCTAGTGCACTCTTATGTTTGTACGCTCTGTCCCTTCCTGACACACTCTGTTTATCATTACCCCCATCACTTTCCTGTACTACTTCCTTGTCTTTTCTCTATCAATCTAAACTTCTCCCCACCTGAGCCCTCCCCCCCTCTATTTAGTTTAAAGCCTTCTCTACCGCCTTAGTTATTCAGTTTGCCAGAACACTGGTCCCAGCATGGTTCAGGTGTAGTCCGTCCCAACGGAACAGCTCCCTCTTTCCTCAGTACTGGTGCCAGTGCCCCATGAATCGAAACCCACTTCTCCCACACTAATCTATGAGCCACGCATTCATCTCTCTGATCTGATTTACCCTGTGCCAATTTGCTTGTGGCTCAGGTAATAATCCAGAGATTATCACCTTTGTGGTTCTGCTTTTTAATTTTGTCCCTAGCTGCTCAAACTCCCTCAGCAGAACCTCTTTCTTAGTCCTACCTATGTCGTTGGTACCTACGTGGACCACGACAACTGGATCCTGCCCCTCCCACTCCAAGTTTCTCTCCAGCCCTGAGGAGATGACCTTGACCCTAGCACCGGGTAGGCAACACAGCCTCACTCTTGGCTGCAGAGAACAGTGTCTATCCCTCTAACTATAGAGTCATAGAGTTATACAGCACGGATAGAGGCCCTTCGGCCCATCGTGTCCGCGCCGGCCATCAGCCCTGTCTACTCTAATCCCATATTCCAGCATTTGGTCCGTAGCCTTGTATGCTATGGCATTTCAAGTGCTCATCCAAATGCTTCTTGAATGATGTGAGGGTTCCTGCCTCCACAACCCTTTCAGGCAGTGAGTTCCAGACTCCAACCACCCTCTGGGTGAAAAAGTTCTTTCTCAAATCCCCTCTAAACCTCCTGCCTTTTACCTTGAATCTATGTCCCCTTGTTATAGAACCCTCAACGAAGGGAAAAAGCTCCTGAGTATCCATCCTATCTGTGCCCCTCATAATTTTGTACACCTCAATCATGTCCCCCCTCAGCCTCCTCTGCTCCAAGGAAAACAAACCCAATCTTCCCAGTCTCTCTTCATAGCTGAAGCGCTCCAGCCCTGGTAACATCCTGGTGAATCTCCTCTGCACCCTCTCCAAAGCGATCACATCCTTCCTGTAGTGTGGCGACCAGAACTGCACACAGTACTCCAGCTGTGGCCTAACCAGTGTTTTATACAGCTCCATCATAACCTCCTTGCTCTTATATTCTATGCCTCGGCTAATAAAGGCAAGTATCCCATATGCCTTCTTTACCACCTTATCTACCTGTTCCGCCGCCTTCAGGGATCTGTGAACTTGCACACCAAGATCCCTCTGACCCTCTGTCTTGCCTAGGGTCCTCCCATTCATTGTGTAGTCCCTTGCCTTGTTAGTCCCTCCAAAGTGCATCACCTCGCACTTTTCCGGGTTAAATTCCATTTGCCACTGTTCCGCCCATCTGACCAACCCATCTATATCGTCCTGCAGACTGAGGCTATCCTCCTCGCTATTTACCACCCTACCAATTTTTGTATCATCAGCGAACTTACTGATCATACCTTTTACATTCATATCCAAGTCATTAATGTAGACCACAAACAGCAAGGGACCCAGCACCGATCCCTGTGGTACCCCACTGGCCACAGGCTTCCAGTCACAAAAACAACCTTCGACCATCACCCTCTGCCTTCTGCCACTAAGCCAGTTTTGTATCCAAAGTGCCAAGGCACCCTGGATTCCATGGGCTCGTACCTTCTTGACCAGTCTCCTGTGGGGGACTTTATCGAAGGCCTTACTGAAATCCATGTATACCACATCCACTGCGTTACCCTCATCCACACGCCTAGTCACCCCCTCAAAAAATTCAATCAAATTAGTCAGACATGATCTTCCCTTGACAAAGCCATGTTGACTATCCCTGATTAATCCTTGCTTCTCCAAGTGGAGACTAATTTTGTCCTTCAGAATTTTTTCCAATAATTTTCCTACCACTGATGTTAGGCTCACTGGCCTGTAGTTCCCCGGTTTTTCCCTACTCCCCTTCTTGAATAATGGTATTACATTAGCGGTTCTCCAGTCCTCTGGCACATCCCCTGTGGCCAGAGAGGTTCTCAATATATGTGTCAGAGCCCCCGCAATCTCCTCCTTTGCCTCACACAGTAGCCTGGGATACATTTCGTCCGGGCCTGGGGATTTATCCATTTTTAGGCCTGCTAAAACCGCCAATACCTCCTCCCGCTCGATGTTAATATGTTCGAGTATATCACAGTCCCCCTGCCGTATTTCTATGTCAACATCGTCCTTCTCCATAGTGAAGGACGATGTATACTGATGCCTATTACAACCACATTCCTTTTTACTCCCCCCCAACTTGAATGGCCCCCTGAACCACGGTGACCTGGCCAGTTTGCTCATCCTCCCTGCAGTCCTTGCACTCGTCCACAAAGGCAGCAAGAACCTCGTATTTATTGGACAAGTGCAGAGGCTGAGGCTCCCGCAATGCTACCTCCTGGATCCCCGTACCTGCCTCCCTCGCAGTCAAACCCTCCTGTCCCTGACCAGGTGCCATTTCTACAGTATTTAGTCTAAGGGGCGTGACTGCCGCCTGGACCAAAGTGTCCAGGTAACTTTCTCCCTCTTTGATGCATCACAATGTCTGCAGCTCGGACTCCAGCTCCCCAACTCGGAGCCGAAGTTCCTCGAGCTGCAGACACTTACCGCAGATGTAGTCGCCCTGGACAAAACTGTCCAGTAGCTCTCACATATTGCAGCTGCAACACATCTCCTGCCCTGTCATAACTATTTTATTTATTTAATTGATTACTACAATGCCAATCAAATTATTTTTAGGTTGAATCAAGTACTGGCCTTGTTTAATTTATTAAATTAAGTTTAGTTTCTTTTAAAATTTAGTTTTATGCTATAAGTTACTTGGACCACAGTCCTAAGAGAGAAGAAAACAGAAGGGATACTCATTACTAACCACCAGCTTCTGCTAAACTTAGATCTTGGTAGATCAAGAGACAAAACCAAGAAAAACACACATTTTACAACATTCTCAAAACAGACGATCCAAATATATTACTATGAAGTATTTATTCATTAGCTAAATGGGCCACAAGAATTTTTTTATGAGCAGACACGACAGTAAAAATTTCCATTAAAATAAAGTATAAAAATTAGGTGTAATAAGATGGCCTTATATACTATTGAGCAAATAAAGTATAAAAATTAGGTGTAATAAGATGGCCTTATATACTATTGAGCTTTTATACACAATTTATGGTGCCAAACTCTTAAAGGAACAGTATCCCAGGTGTTTTCTCCACGGAATTTTGATGATTTAAAAAGAACCTGTGCATAAGCCAATGCCTAGCTTCTTGGTACACAGACAATTTCTTTTTTTAATATTTTACGACAATGAAAAGAGGAATCCCATTGAAGCTATGCCCGAGATACCACTTAAACAAACACTCCAGGGAATTGCACAGCAAACTAAAAATCAAAATCAAGTGCTAGCCCTTGCCAGCTTATATATTAAAATCTACAATAAATAGCCTTCTTGGAACTTTATTATACCTCCGACTATCTGCTATGATTTTTGGTCTCAGAGCTGTCATTAAATAGCAATTAAACGACTGGTGCCTCATTTTTCCCCCCCTCAGTGAATTAATTGTCAAGTTTTTTAAAGCACTGTGTCCACATCCAGTGAGGTCCTCACTACCTCCAGGCAATGTCACCTGAGCAAACAGATGCACATTGTTACTGTTACAGTTGTTTTTGCTCCTTGAATATTCCACACAGATTCATAAGACTTACACTAACTACAATATGGGCAATTTTAACCCAGCCCGCATGGCAGAAACCAGGAAGATGGGAGTTAAAATCACCTGTGGGACTGACCCACTGATGTCCCACAAAAATCCCACAAGTTTCCAATTTTTTTTTGTTCGTTCATGGGATATGGGCATCGCTGGCAAGGCCAGCATTTATTGCCCACCCTAATTGCCTTTGAGAAGGTGGTGGTGAGCCGCCTTCTTGAACCGCTGCAGTCCATGTGGTGAAGGTTCTCCCACAGTGCTGTGAGGGAGGGCGTTCCAGAATTTTGACACAGTGACGATGAAGGAACGGCGGTATATTTCCAAGTCGGGATGGTGTGCGGCTTGGAGGGGAACGTGCAGGTGGAGTTGTTCCCATGTGCCTGCTGCCCTTGTCCTTCTAGGTGGTAGATGTTGCGGGTTCGGGAGGTGCTGTCGAAGAAGCCTTGGCGAGTTGCTGCAGTGCATCCTAAGGATGGTACACACTGCAGCCATGGTGCGTCAGGGAAGGGAATGAATGTTTAGGGTGGTGGATGGGGAGCCAATCAAGCGGGCTGCTTTGTCCTGGATGGTGTCGAGCTTCTTGAGTGTTGTTGGAGATGCCAGGCAAGTGGACAGTATTCCATCACACTCCTGACTTGTGCCTCGTAGATGGTGGAAAGGCTTTGGGGAGTCAGGTGGTGAGTCACTCGCCGCAGAATACCCAGCCTCTGACCTGCTCTTGTAGCCACAGTATTTATGTGGCTGGTCCAGTTAAGTTTCTGGTCAATGGTGACCCCCAGGATGTTGATGGTGGGGGATTCGGCGATGGTAATGCCGTTGAATGTCAAGGGGAAGTGGTTAAACTCTCTCTTGTTGGAGATGGTCATTGCCTGGCACTTGTCTGGCGCGAATGTTACTTGCCACTTATCAGCCCAAGCTTGGATGTTGTCCAGGTCTTGCTGCATGTGGGCACGGACTGCTTCATTATCTGAGGGGTTGCGAATGGAACTGAACACTGTGCAATCATCAGCGAACATCCCCATTTCTGACCTTATGATGGAGGGAAGGTCATTGATGAAGCAGCTGAAGATGGTTGGGCCTAGGACACTGCCCTGAGGATCTCCTGCAGCAATGTCCTGGGGCTGAGATGATTGGCCTCCAACAACCACTACCATCTTCCTTTGTGCTTTCCTTTCTAATTTTAAGCTGCTATTCTCAGCAAGCCAAAAGGGTCACCCACTGGGGTCCTTCTTTAAATCGGAAGATTGGGTTCCTATGATGTTTAAACTAATAAGGGGGAGGGATAAGGGTTCAGGTAAGGGTAAATTTATAAATCTAAAGAGAAAAGTCAAGTCAAGTGTAGAACAGAGTAGCGATTTAGGTAAAAACAAGCAGAGTGTGTCAGGCAGGGACAGAGAGTTTAACAAAGGTAATAGGGCATTAGTGACTAAGGTTACATCAGGGAAAAATAGTAAAAAGTTAAAATTAAAGGCACTATATCTGAATGCACGAAGCATTCGTAACAAGATAGATGAATTAATGGTACAAATGGAGATAAATGGGTTTGATCTAGCAGCCATTACTGAGACGTGGTTGCAGGGTTACCAAGGTTGGAAACAAAATATTCCAGGGTACTTAAACTTAAATAAAGCCAGTTAAACTTAATTAAAGCCAATTACATAGGTATGAGGGACGAGTTGGCTCAGGTAGATTGGGAAATTAGACTCAAAGGTTCGATAAGCAATGGCAGACATTTAAAGAAATATTTCAGAATTCTCAACGAATATACATTCCATTGAGAAATAAAAACTCCATGGGAAAGACGATCCATCTGTGGCTAACTAAAGATGTTAAGGATAGTATTAGATTAAAAGAAGAGGTTTAGAATGTTGCGAAGAATAGTAGAAAGCCTAAGGATTGGGAGAGTTTTAGAAACCAGCAAAGGATGACCAAAAAATTGATAAAAGGGGAGAAAATAGAATGAGAGTAAACTAGCAAGAAATATAAAAACAGATTGTAAGAGCTTCTACAAGTATGTAAAAAGGAAGAGAGTAGCAAAAGTAAACGTTGGTCCCTTAGAGGCTGAGACAGGAGAAATTATAATGGGGAATAAGAAAATGACATCTGTCTTCACAGCAGAAGACACAAAAAACATACCAAAAATAGTGGGGAACCAAGTGGCTAATGAGAGTGAGGAACTTAAAATAATTAATATCAGTAGAGAAAAAGTACTAGACAAACCAATGAGACTAAAAGCTGACAAAATCCCCTGGACCTGATGGCCTACATCTTGAGGTTCTAAAAGAGGTGGCTGCAGAGATAGCGGATGTATTGGTTGTGATCTTCCAAAATTCCCTAGATTCTAGAACGGTCCCAATGGATTGGAAGGTAGCAAATGTAACACCGCTATTCAAGAAAGGAGGGAGAGAGAAAACAGGAAACTACAGGCCAGTTAGCCTGACATCAGTCGTCGGGAAAATGCTGGAATCCATTATTAAGCAGTAACAGGGCACTTTGGAAATCACAATATGATTAGGCAGAGTCAACATGGTTTTATGAAAGGGAAATCGTGTTTAACAAATTGATTAGAGTTCTTTGAGGATGTTACATAGCAGGGTAGATAAAGGGGGACCAGTAGATGTAATATATCTGGATTTCCAAAAGGCATTCAATAAGGTGCCACATATAAGGCAAGGGCTCATGGGGTTGGGGGCTATATATTAACATGGATATTGGATTGGTTAACGGGCAGGAAATAAGAGAGCAGGGATAAACGGGTCATTTTCAGGTTGGCAGGCTATAACTAGTGGGGTGCCTCAGCTATTTACAATCTATATTAATGACTTAGATGAAGGGACCGAGTGTAATGTATTCAAGTTTGCTGACGATACAAAGCCAGGTGGGAAAGTAGGCTGTGAGGAGGACACAAAAAGAATCTGCAAAGGGATACAGATAGGTTAAATGAGTGGGCAAGAAGGTGGCAGATGGAGTATAATGTGGTGGAAATGTGAGGTTATTCACTTTGTTAGGAAGAAGAGAAAAGCAGAATATTTTTTAAATGGTGAGAAACTATTAAATGTTGGTGTTCAGAGAGATCTGGGTGCCCTTGTACAAGAAACACAGAAAGTTAGCATGCAGGTACAGCAAGCAATTAGAAAGGCAAATGGCATTTTGGCCTTTATTGCAAGGGGGTTGGAGTAAAAGAGTAAGGAAGTCTTGCGACAATTGTACAGGGCTTTGGTGAGACCACATCTGGAGTACTGTGTACAGTTTTGGACTCCTTATCTAAGAAAATATATATTTGCCTTGGAGGCGGTGCAATGAAGGTTCTCTAGATTGATTCCTGGGATGAGAGGGTTGTCCTATGAGGAGAGATTAAGTAGAATTGGCCTATACTCTCTGGAGTTCAGAAGAATGCGAGGTGATCTCATCGAACCATATAAGATTCTGAGGGGGCTTGACAGGGTAGATGATGAGAGGTTGTTTCCCTTGGCTGGAGAGTCAAGAATTAGGGGGAATAGTCTCAGGATAAGGAGTCGGCCATTTAAGACTGAGATGAGGACGAATTTCTTCACTCAGAGGGTCGTGAATCTTTGGAATTCTCTACCCCAGAGGGCTGTGGATGCTGAGTCATTGAGTATATTCAAGGCTGAGACAGATAGATTTTTGGACTCTCGGGGAATCAAGGGATATGGGGATCGGGCAGAAAAGTGGAGTTGAGGTCAAAGATCAGCCATGATCTGATTGAATGGCGGAGCAGGCTCGAGGGGCCGTATGGCCTACTCCTGCTTCTATTTCTTATGTACTTGACTTTTAGAAAAGATAGGCAAAATGGAAAAGTTGGGGGGCGGGTACCCTGATAATGAAGGATGAGATAAAAGCAGTAGCGAGAAAGGATCTTAGCTCAGAAAATCAGGATGTAGAATCAGTATGGGTGGAGCTAAGAAATAATATGGGGCAGAAAACGCTGATGAAAGTAGTTTATAGGCCCCAACAGTAGTTATAGCATCGGACAGAGTATAAATCCGGAAATTAGAGGAGCATGTTACAAGGGTAATGCAATAATCGTGGTGGACTTTAATCCTCACATAGACTGGGCAAACCAAATTGGCAAAAGTAGTTCGGAGGACAAGTTCACAGAATGCATTTGAGACAATTTTCCAGAACAATATGTCAAGGAACCAACTAGGGAACAGACTATTTTAGATCTAGTAATATATAATGACCCAGGGTTAATTAGTAAGCTTATAGTTAAGGATCCTTTGGGGAAGAGTGATCACAAAATGATAGAATTTCATACTGAACTTGAGAGTGATGCAGTTAAGTCCAAAACTAGGGTCTTAAATTGAAACAAAGCCAATTACGTAGGTACGAGGGGCAAGTTGGCTAAAGTAGATTGGGAAATTACATTAAAAGATATGACGGTAGATAAGCAATGGCGAACATTAAAAGAAATAATTCATAATACCCAATGAATATACATTCCCTTGAGGAATAAAAACTCCACGGGAAAAGTGGTCCAAATGTGACTAACTGGAGAAGTTAAGCATAGTATTAGATTAAAAGAGGCTTACAATGTTGCCAAAAGAGGAGGAAACCTGAGGATTGGGAGGGTTTTAGAAATCAACGAAGGATGACCATGAAATTGATAAAGAGGGAGAAATTTGAATATGAGAGTAAACTAGGAAGAAATATAAAAGCAGATTTGTAAGAGCTTTTACAAGTATGTAAAAAGGAAGAGATTAGCGAAAGTAAATGAGGGTCCCTTAGAGGCAGAGACAGAAGAAATTGTAATGGGGAATAAGGAAATGGCAGAAACGTTAAACAAATATTTTGTATCTGTCTTCACAGCAAAAGACACAAAAAACATATTGGAAATAATGGGGAACCAGGGGTCTAATGAGATTGAGGAACTTAAAGCAATTAAGATTGACAAAGAAAAAGTACTGGAGAAATTAATGGGACTAAAATCCGACAAATCCACCGGGCCTGATGGCCTGTAACCTAGGGTTTTAAAGGAGGTAGCTGCAGAGATAGTGGATGCATTGGTTTTGATCTTCCAGAATTCCCTAGTTTCTAGAACAGTCCCCGTGGATTGGAGGGTAGCATATGTAACCCCGATATTCAGAACGGAGGGAGAGAGAAAACAGGGAACTACAGACCAGTTAGCCTGACATCAGTAGTAGGGAAAATGCTAGAATCTATTATTAAGGACGTAGTAACAGGGCACTTAGAAAATCATAATATCAGGCAGAGTCAACAAGGTTTTATTAAAGAGAAATTGTGTTTGACAAATCTATTAAGAGTTTTTTTGAGGAGGTAACTAGCAGGGTAGATAAGGGGCTGTTTACAATCTATATCAATTACTTAGATGAGGGGACCGAGTGTAATGTATCCAAGTTTGCTGATGATACAAAGCTAGCTGAGAAAGTAAGCTGTGAGGAGGACACAAAGAGGCTGCAAAGAGATATAGACATGTTAAGTGATTGGGTGAGAAGGTGGCAGATGGAGTATAATATGGGGTATATGAAATTATGCACTTTGGTAGGAAGAATAGAAAAGCAGAATATTTTTTAAAAGGTAAGAGACTAAGAAATGTTGGTAGTCAGAGGGATTTGCGTGTCCTTGGACATGAATCACAGAAAGTTAACATGCAGGTACAGCAAGCAATTAGGAAGGCATTGGCATGTTGGCCTTTATTGCAAGGGAGTAGGTGTATAAGAGTAAGGAGATCTTGCTCAATTATACAGGGCTCTGGTGAGACCACACCTGGAGTATTGTGTACAGTTTTGGTCTCCCTACCTAAGGAAGGATATACTTGCCTTAGAGGGGGGGCAACAAAGGTTCACTAGATTGATTCCTGGATGAGAGGGTTGTCCTATGAGGAGAGATTTAGTAAAATGGGCCTATACTCTCTGGAGCTTAGAAGAATGAGAGGGGGTCTCATTGAAACATATAAGATTCTTAGAGGGCTTGACAGGGTCGATGATGAGAGGCTGTTTCCCCTGGCCGGAGTGTCTAGAACTAGAGGCCATAATCTCAAGATAATAGGTCGGCCATTTAGGACCGAGATGAGGAGAAATTTCTTCCCTCAGAGGGTTGTGAATCTTTGGAATTCTCTACCCCAGACGGCTGTGGATGCTCAGTCGTTGGGTATATTCAAGACTGAGATCGATGGATATTTGGACACTAAGGGAATGAAGGGATATGGGGATAGGATAGGAAAGTGGAGTTGAGTTTGAAGACCAGCCATGATCGTATTGAATGGCGGAGCAGGCTCGAGGGGCCTTATGGCGTACTCCTGCTCCTATTTCTTATATTCTTATCAGGGTTCAATCACTATTTTACCCAGAGGCTTGTATGGGGAAGCTGTTGTGATTTTCCCACCAAGCTAACCTAGTGGAAAGAGGAGTTGGGACCAGAAGGGGTCCAAACAAGTACATTTTTAAAAAAAACGTTCGTTGACTTTCCTTGTGGGGTCAGGAAGAGCAGGAGTACTCCTCCAGGTCTCACAAGGAAAGGTTAGGCCTCCCAAGGAAAATTTAGGCCTCCCTTGTCCAAGCCCCACCCCAATCGCGAGGCCCTCCTGACCCCCCTCACTTGATTTACCCGAGTAGCCTCTTGCTGCCTGACATTGCACTCCCACCCACTGGCCAGTTGCCGCTTCCCGCTGGTTTTGGGCGGGAGACTGGCTACAGGTATGTAGATGACTCCCGGGAGTTAAAAACTTCCCAGGCCTCACGAAGCAGAGGTCATGACAGTTTGCTGCCCACCTCGGCCTCCACACGCCCAACTCCTGCCCCAAGTTAAAATCGAGGCTAGTGAGTTAGAAATGTCCGGAAGCTGACAATCAATACCAACATTGTACTTTAATACTGACCTACCAAGATTTAAATATAACAGACAGTGATACAAATATAGATTGGAGCAATTCAGTCACAAGTCTGTTCACAGCTCATTAAAATAAAAGTCATTGATTCAGCAGCATCTGTATGCTGTGATCAGTTTCTGTACAACATGCTCACAAAGCTTCACAATCACAAGCCATTGTTAAAAGCACAATGCAATACAATTTAGTAATAATTACTGACTTTTTACAGGTTTGAACCAGGCAAGGTTAACAAAAGAATGAAGGAACTACTCTTATGAAACAATGCATAGTTGGCTTCAATTAGATGTAAAAAGGAGGGAGCCTACAACTTATTTTTGAAATCTAGCAAGAAAGCCTAATTATTTTGAGAACACCAAGGAATACCTTGGCATAAGACCATGGCTTATTAGTGCATGTTGATCTTTTACAAGATACAGATTGTGTTCCATTGTAAGCCCTCCCACTTATCCAATTAAGAACCCATCTCAAGTTTAAATGCTTGATCAAAATGCCAGGAGGAAAAAGTTGATGTCCAAAAGGTAAGAACTGATTCATGACTAGGTAGGAAAATAAATACCATATGCGTCTGGCCTTATTTTCCATGCTTGAATGTCAAGCATAAAATCACCTCAGGTTACCTTTGTTCACATTAAAAAGCAGAAAATGTTCCAAAGTAACGTGATGACTTTCTGGTAAAAATGTTCCTCCCATCTCGCCACATTGACCGATTTCAATAGGATTGTGGAACATTGTTTGTTGAAACATTTTTCCGTTCTTTGAAGATCTGACACTTAAGTCATTTGTAAGAATGTGCTCACTTGTGAGGCTACAGGGTCCATGCTGGGGATATAGATAATATATATTGAACACTTCAGCAAATCTTCCATGCATTCTCATGGCACATCAGAAACTCTGCTTTTATAATGCTGCAATGCTTCTGTCCTGTAACAATGCATTGTTAGGCACATAATGAGTTCATTTTTTGTCAGCAAGGGAATTTTGCAGATTGGCAGCTGCTTGCAATTCAGATCAGAAGACACCAAAATAAAATTATTGCCTTTTTAAAAAAAAATTTTGACACTCAGGTGTGATTGACCCAATCTTATAGAAATAGATTTCCGATTGCATTGCTCACAGGTAGTCCAGAATTTGGAGTGTAGTTTTTGATGTCACAGCAGTTCATCCATTGTTGTAATATTGTAAATTTCTTAAAGCATTATATCAGATGACTGACTCAAGGTAAAACTATTACACAGCATATTGATCCTAAAAAGATCTAAGCTTAGAAATGACTGTTAGCGTTATCAACACCGTGCCATAAGGTCCATTCTGAGTGTTGATTGCTCTCTGCATGAACAGAACTTCCTGGTATCAGTCCTAAAGTTAAGTATTATTAGTTTCAACTTGTGCTTCCTTGTCCTACTCCCACAGTTTAGGTTAAAGTAGTATTCTGGATTCACTTTTTCCATACCATTATATATACCTCTATAAGATCACCACTCAGACTGTTCCTTTCCTGACTGAAAGGCCTGAATATCTCCAGTCCTTCCTCTTAACTTAGACTCCTGACACTAGGTTATTGTAATCATTTTTTAAATTTAGGAATGTTGGTTTTGAGATGGTGGTGTGACGACGTCTTGTGATTAAATGGCATTGGATGAATTATATGAGTTACCACAGTCACCAGCATTGAGGAGGAACGATCTTGAGTTGAGGCTGCACACTGCAAAAGATATGACTGCTAAGTAGTGTAACTGATTACAGATTGGCACCTGACTACAGAAGTGTTCACAAATAATCAATTTTAAAATATATGGAACCAGGTTAAAAATTGTGTGTCAGAGATGGGTGCATTCTCTGTTAACATTCTTTGCTTGCTGTGTCACCTGCTGTGGGGAACTGACTGACAAGGAATTAAGTGGGCTGAGTCACCATATTGGGGTATATTCAGGCAGAGTTAGTTTCTCATTTTCCAGAATAATCAACACCAGGAAAACATAGTTCACACTGCCAGGTTGGAAGTCACTGCAGCAAGTTACAATGCGTATGTTAAATGTATTCTATTGTTAACTTTTGCAAAAAGATTTTTCATATTTTATTCTTAAATTTGATTGTCAGAATATTCAGTCAAACTAACTTTCCTGTCATTGCAACAATGGAACAAAAAGGAGTTCCACAGGTACCAGACCACTCCATTGTTTTTGCACATTTTGAGGAACAAAGGTGTTAATATGACCTAAAGTTACAAATTAAACTAAAATATTTGTTTATGAAATTTAAATATTTTTTAATATCCAAACTCCTAATAGATGCTTTTGTGAAAGTCTTTAACCTTTAGAAATATTAAAATTTTGCTTCAAAAATCTTTCTCCCCCACACCCATATATGCTTTTACAAGCTAAATTACCTACTTTTTAACCACTTAGTTAATTTATTGCAGGTATATATACACATATTGCACTGGGTTTTTGGAACCCGGATCTACAGTTTAAACAAAATGTGAATGCATGTGCGCATCCCTGTGGGCACAGCTAACCATGTCCAACTTAATCTGATAACTGTCCAAATCATAAAAGTGTTAAAAAGAGAAATTTCAAAAACAATAAACAGATAAAGTATTCCAAACCTACACTGTAAACAACATAACAATCTTCTGAGTCAGAATGTTCTGAATAACTATAAATCCTTGAATTCAATTGTAAACTGTTGTTACTAAAAGAGATGTCAAGAGCAAGCAATGATGAGCTCTTGCAGCATTCCCAAAGTTAATGTACTACAGTAGATGGAATATTTATCTCAAATCCTAAGCATAGCATTATCACAGAAAATGAAGAATGTACAATTTATGATCAGAAGCCATCTATAACAACACTGTTTTAAATGAGCATTCAATAATTAACCTACAACAAATCTTAAGTATTACATGGATTAGGTGTCAGCCTTAGCTCTCTCGCCTCCAAGTTAGAATGTTGTGGGTTCAAGTCCCACTCTGGAGACTTGAGCACATAATCTAGGCTGACACTTCAATGTAGTACCGAGGGAGCACTGCATTGTTGGAGATACCGTCTTTCGGATGAGGCATTAAACTGAGGCCCCATCTGCCCTCTCAGGTGGAAGTAAAAGATCCCACAGATCTATTCGAAGAGCAGGGGAGTTCTCCTGGTGTCCTAGCCAACATTTATCCATCAACAGGCATCTAAAACAGATGATCTGGCCATTTATTTCATTGCTGTTTGTGGGACCATGCTGTGCACAAATTGGCTGCCGGATTTTCTACATTGCAACAGTGACTACACTTCAAAAGTACATAATTGGCTGTAAAGCACTTTGGGACGTCCTGAGGTTGTGAAAGGCGATATATAAATGCAAGTCTTTTTTTATTGATTGTCCTAGTTTATTGCAGTAGTAAACTGAATAATTGTTCTGTGTAAGCTCAAACTAAAAATTCACGACACTTCTAACCACTGTCATCCACACAACACAAACTAAGATCACCAATCTTAATGGAAATGTATTGGTAGTACATGATAATAGCATCGGCATTAAGAAACAATTCCCAATTCCAGCCTCCATGGGCGGAGGCATGGTTCAGTTGGTAGAGACAGTGCGCAACTGAGGAATAGAAAACAGAAGATAACAGCTTCTATTCCTTATATGAGCTGATTTCAGCCGAGAAAGCAGTAAGGGAAGTACAGTTTGCCCTCCGGCTCCTGGGCTAGGAAGAAAAAAAATCCAGGGTTCACACTCCTGATTATACAGTGCCATCTGCTGGAAAAGTGAGTGTACACACATGCGTGCATGTGTGTATACGTATGTGCATCAGGTTAAAAAGGGATTTGCCTCAGCTTGATGCCCCACAGTCAAATAAATGGTCAACATCAAGCGTGGAGGTTTACACATGAAGAATGGCTTTGTGGGCTAGATACCAAATGTATTTGGAAACATATCACAGCACGAAACTGTCCTTTCAGGACGGGAAGGAAGGAAATTGGAAGCGGGAAAAAAAAATGGCCTGTTAAGGCTGTTTCTGGAAAAAGAGAAATCTGGCAGTGTTTTCATAAACTCGTCACACTGGTGATCTGGGCATCTGTATTTCACAAATCCAATATCCAAGGCTGTTCCCCACCCTCCTCAGACTGCTATGTTTCCCTGTATAACTGTGACTACACTTCAAAACTAGTGCAATGGCTGTGAAGCATTTTTGAACTTTTTTAAAAAAAAAATTCATTCTCAGGATGTGGCCATCGTTGCCATCTCTATTAGCCCTGAGAAGATGGTGATGGGCTTTCTTCTTGAATCACTAGTAATTTAATACAATTGAGTGGCTTGCTGGGCTACTTCAAAGGCCAGTTAAGAGTCAACCAGGTTGGTGTGGGACTGGAGTCACATTTAGGCCAGACGGGGTCAGGCAGTTGGGTTTTTCATCACTTTTTATTTCCAGATTCTTACAATCTGCCATAGTGAGATTTGAAGTTACATTCCTGAGATTATTAGTCCAGACCTCTGGATTACTAATCCAGTAATATAACCACTACACCACCGTACACTAGAGGACATGAAAGGCAATACAGATCACACCTTGAGTATTGTGTCCATTTCTGTTTACCAAGACACAAAGGAGTCATTCAAGTGCTGGAGGCAGTACGAAGAAGAGCTCTAAGACTGATTCCAAGTATTTGGAGTTCTGAGTTATGAGGAAAAACTGGAGTGACTTCGGCTTTTCAGCCTTTAAAGAGGGGATCTGAGAGGTGATCTTAGAGTTTTATAAGATAGTAAATGATTCGGAAAGGTAAACCCAGGTCATTACTTTAAATTAAATCGGGAGAGTAGAACAAGAGGCCACGGGTTCAAACTGGTAAAAGGCAAATTTAGGTCTACAGTCAGCAAGTTCTTCTTCACACAAAGCATGATCAACATATAGAATGGACTCCCAGATAGAGTAGTGGAGGTGAGCACCCTGGAATAATTTAAGAAGCAATGCGGGGACTTTAGGGTCATTCTGAATGGATGAACTAAAATGAGCTGAATGGCCTTCCTCAACTGTAATTATTTTTTGATAAAAATGCAAGTTCTTTCTTTCCCTCAACAAGTTACAAAGAGTCGCTGTTCCAATTTTAAATGTGTGGCAACAAGCAATAGATGCAGTAATCCCACGGCATTCAAAGCATCAGAGTGCTCCTGTACACTAGATAGCCACTGTTAAGATCCGCTTTTGTTACTGAGCACACACTTGGATTCCTATGCTTGCTCATTATATTACAGCTTAGATTGCATGATAAACAAATTAACATAATTATTACATTTCAGTTACGCTGTTTTAAGCAATTTAGACATGGGTCGGGTTCTTTAGGACACCTCTATTGTTGCATTGAATGTTGTCATTTACATCTGAATATTCCAATTCTAGCTAATGAATTTTTATTGGGTAATTGTTTGAAGGCATTAATTGTGATATAAAATCAGATTTACATCAGTGATTACACAGGATTTCACTCATTGCCATTCATAATACAGGAATAAGATGAGGGATATACAATCATTAATAACCTGTTTTTATCAATAGTAAAAAATCTTACAGCTGCATACATGTCCTATTTACAAATAATTACTGCCTGTTGTCATGTTTTTGTCACACTTTTATGTCACTTTTTTTCATTGTAAATTCTTATGTCCACATTTATAACGGAAACTGCCCATGTAAATTGTCAACACATAATTACATTGTCCTGACATTGACAGCGCTGTCCTCAGTCAACACTGAAGAAAAACCCCTATGCTCCAACCAATTCTACTTCTCTGCTTCCCAAATTGCTGTACAGTTTGCAACTATAAAGAATATAAAATCTAAGCATTAGATAAAAATAAGAACAGAATATATGACTTCAAAACGGGGAATCAGTTAGATCTGCACAGTCCAATTGTACACTGTGCTCTAATGCCGCTTCACTTGAACTTGACCTTTCATGTGCAACACCATGGGACATCAACTAGCATTAAATTAAATATCTTGTGGATGCGCACAGTTCCTATTCCAAAAACTTAAATTCCAGTTGTCACAACTTTTGAGTAACATTTTTATGTCAACATTTTCAGTCAACATTTATAATGGGAATTTGCTACCTATCTCTGAACAACAGTGCATGTTTCATTGTTACTGCTGATGCTCTGAATCCACCCTGCAATGTAAATGGGTCAATTCAAGTCACCAGCATTGAAGTGGCTTGACAATATTAATGGAATAAAAACATAAAATGCTGGAAATACTCAGCAAGACAGGCAGCATCTGTGGAGAAAGAAGCAGAGTTAACATTTCAGGTCGATGACCTTTCATCAGAACTGGAAGAAGTTAAAGGTTCAACAGTTTTTTTTTATCCCTTTTATCATTTGATCACTCCTATTACAGACCTTCCCTTTTGTTCTTTCCTCCCCTCCCTCCTTTGCCTTGCTCTGTACTTGCTTAAAGATCATCAACCTGAAATGTTAACTCTGTTTCTTTCTCCACAGATGCTGCCTGACTTGCTGAGTATTTCCAGAATTTCCAGTTTTTATTTCAAATTTCCAGCATGCTCAGTATTTTGATTTTGGATGTTAATGGAATGTTATTTTCATCATGAAACCGGCCCAAGACCATGGGTCTCAAGGCCAGCATATACTTGATGTACACTAAATGCATCAAAATTGAACACTGAAACAAAGTGCTGGGAGCTGGAATACTTTCACATTTCCTCAGTGAGGAATTACAGTTCCAAATATATTTAAATTATTGGTCACTGAGTTTGACAAAATTGGAAATCAAACTAATATTTGAATTTGGAGCATACTAGTGACATCCCTGCTCTTCACTCAAATTTATTACACACATCAACCCTCCCAATCTGCTGAAACATAAAAACGGAATGAAGAGCCATACTGATAAAGCCTTGCTTTTTATGAGTGTCCACAGGTGAAGACTATTGTCAGTTCCACTGTAAGGGGATCTCTAAACCATGAAATAAGAACAAATACAGCATGAAAATGAGGTTGCCATATGTGGTGTAAAATACAATGAATCAGTGACTGAATGAATAATGAAAATTTATTGTACTATTTAACCAGAACAGCTGTGAAAATCAATAAGAACCTACAAAATGGATGAACTCATAACATCGATGTTTAGCAATTTGCGTGTATGGATTAATACGCAGAATATAATGAAATGAACATGGAATTTATATGATACTGCATAATCTCAGGCATATCAAAAGATCATTCCACAAAGAATTGAAATCATTGCACTTGGTACAGCATTTGATACAAAGGTTATTAAATTTGAGAATAATTTTAGCAATCATTCATGAATGCTTTCATCATTATGAAGTCAAACAGGCTACAATCCTCAATACTATCTGCAATCCTCAAATAGCACTATATGCTCGTATGTGATTACTATACACCATGGTCATGCAGATCAGTAGTAATGTCTTTTGATGAAATGTAAACACTTAAAACACTGGTTGCACTCCATCATTATAATGCATTGCTAACAGCACTGGATCAAGAAGCACTTCCTCAGCTCAAACCTCATACATACTGTGACTATATTAAATTTGATGCTGCTATTATACGCCTATTAAGATTTTAAATGAGTATTGCGTTCAAGAACTTTCCCCCCAAAAATGGGACACTACAAGGTATGGATGCAATATTCAGGTTTCATTTTAATTTTGAAAAATTGCATTTGTATTGGCAAACACTAGGGCTAAAAAAGATTTTCAAAATTGTTCACTTCTGCACAAAGGAAAATATTTCTTATTCCCTCCCCATTTTTTCCCTCCTTTCCTGAAGGTGCTGACTCCAAGATTACAAGGTAAATATATTTGTGAGGAAGACTCATCTTAGTTTATCTGTATGCTAAAACCTAGTGCCCCATCATGGTGCCCAAATGCCTGGTAAATGATTTCAAGGTTTTTTGCCTCCACAGTCTTACTCAAAAGTCAATCCCAAGTGTTATTCATGCTTTGCATTACGAACTCCCTGCCATCGGAACTAAACTTGCCTTTCACCAGTTTAAACCTGTGCTCCTTTATCCTGCTTTCATTGGCATACCTTGAAATAGTGTTACAGATTTACTTTTTCAATACTTTTTAATATCTTTTATACCTCAATAAGGTCTCCCTTCAGTTACCTCCTTTCTTGGTCGAAAAGCCGAAATTCATCCCATCTTTCCTTAAAATTCATTTCTTCAATGTTAAGGATCAGCCACATGGCTCTTCTCTGCACCTCCTCCAGTACTTGAACAGTTTACCTTGATAAGAAAAACTGGATAAAAGTACTGCTCGAAGTGCAGTCTTACCACAGCACTGTACAGTTTCAGCATAGGAACAGGAGTAGGCCATTCAGCCCCTCGTGCCTGCTCCACCATTTGATAAGATCATGGCTGATCTGTGATCTAACTCCATATACCTGCCTTTGGCCCATATCCCTTAATACCTTTGGTTGCCAAAAAGCTATCTATCTCAGATTTAAATTTAGCAATTGAGCTTGTATCAATTGCCGTTTGCAGAAGAGAGTTCCAAACTTCTACCACCCTTTGTGTGTAGAAATGTTTTCTAATCTCGCTCCTGAAAGGTCTGGCTCTAATTTTTAGACTGTGCCCCCTATTCCTAAAATCCCCAACCAGCGGAAATAGTTTCTCTCTATCCACCCTATCCATTCCCCTTAATATCTTATAAACTTCGATCAGATCACCCCTTAACCTTCGAAACTCTAGAGAATACAACCCCAATTTGTGTAATCTCTCCTCGTAACTTAACCCTTGAAGTCTGGGTATCATTCTAGTAAACCTACGCTGCACTCCCTCCAAGGCCAATATGTCCTTCCGAAGGTGCGGTGCCCAGAACTGCTCACAGTACTCCAGGTGCGGTCTAACCAGGGTTTTGTATAGCTGCAGCATAACTTCTGCCCCCTTGTACTCTAGACCTCTGGATATAAAGGCCAGCATTCCATTAGCCTTATTGATTATTTTCTGCACCTGTTCATGACACTTCAATGATCTATGAACCTGAACCCCTAAGTCCCTTTGGACATCCACTGTTTTTAACTTTTTACCATTTAGAAAGTACCCTGTTCTATCCTTTTTTGATCCAAAGTAGATTGAATTCCATTTGCCACAGTCTTGCCCATTCACCCAATCTATCAATATCGCTTTGTAATTTTATGTTTTCATCTACACTGCTTACAATGCCACCAATCTTTGTGTCATCGGCAAACTTAGATATGAGACTCTCTATGCCTTCATCTAAGTCATTAATAAATATTGTGAATAATTGAGGCCCCAAGACAGATCCCTGCGGGACTCCACTAGTCACATCCTGCCAATGTGAGTACCTTCCCATTATCCCTACTCTCTGTCGCCTTTCGCTCAGCCAACTTCCTAACCAAGTCCGTACTTTTCCCTCAATTCCATGGGCTTCTATCTTAGCTAACAGTCTCTTATGTGGGACCTTATCAAATGCCTTCTGGAAGTCCATGTAAATAACATCCATTGACATTCCCCTGTCCACTACTTTAGTCACCTCTTCAAAAAATTCAATCAGGTTTGTCAGGCATGACCTACCTTTCACAAATCCATGCTGGCTCTCTCTGATCAACTGAAAATTCTCGAGGTGTTCAGTCACCCTATCCTTAATTATAGACTCCAGCATTTTCCCCACAACAGATGTTAGGCTAACTGGTCTATAATTCCCCGGTTTCCCTCTCTCTCCTTTCTTCAAAAGCGGAGTGACATGTGCAATTTTCCAATCTAGAGGGACAGTTCCTGAATCTAGAGAACTTTGAAAGATTATAGTTAGGGCATCCGCAATGTGCTCACCTACTTCCTTTAAAACCCTAGGATGGAAACCATCTGGTCCTGGGGATTTGTCACTCTTTAGTTCTATTATTTTCTTCATTATTGTTGCTTTACTTATGTTAATTTTATCGAGTCACTGTCCCCGATTCAATATTAGTTTTCTTGGGATTTCCGGCATGCTATCCTCTTTTTCTACTGTAAATACTGACGCAAAATAATCGTTCAACATGTCCGCCATTTCCCCATTGTCAATGACAATATCCCCACTTTCAGTTTTTAAGGGGCCAACACTGCTCCTGACCACCCTCTTTTTCCTAATATAACTATAAAAGTTCTTCGTATTGGTTTTGATATCCCTTGCAAGTTTCTTTTCATACTCTCTTTTTGTAGCCCTTACTAAATGTTTTGTGACCCTTTGTTGATCTTTGTATCTTTCCCATTCGTCAGGATCTGTGCCATTTTTTGCCTGCCCTTTCCTTATGTCTAATACTGTCCCTTACCTCTTTAGTTGTCCATGGCTGATTTTTTTGGCAAGTAGAGTTCTTGCCCCTCAGGGGTATAAACCGATTCTGTATCACGTTAAATGTTTCTTTAAACATTTCCCACTGATCATCAGTCGTTTTACCCATTAACAGATTTGCCCAGTTTACTGTGGACAGTCTCTGTCTCATCCCATTGAAGTTGGCCTTGCCCAAGTTTAGAATCTGAGCAGCTGATTCACTTTTTTCCCTTTCAAACACTACATTGAACTCGATCATGTTACGATCACTATTGGATAGATGTTCACGCACAGTTAAGCCGTTAACTAAATCTGGTTCATGTTCTTCTATGATTCTATTGGGCCAAGTGCAGGCAATTGGGACTAGCTTAGTGGTATAAACTGGGCGACACGGACATGTTGGGCCGAAGGGCCTGTTTCCATGTTGTAACTTCTATGATTCTATGATTGATTCTATACTCATTACTAAATCTAGTATGGCTTGCTCCCTTGTTGCCTCTAGGACATACTGCTGTAGAAAACTATCCCGGACACACTCAAGAAATTCGCTACCTTTCTGACAGTTGCTAGTCTGCTTTTCCCAATCTATGTGAAGGTTAAAGTCCCCCATTAAGACCACTATGCCTTTCTTACACGCTTGTCTAAGCATGATATCCTGATTTAACCTCTACTGAATTAGAAATATACTTCAGCATTCCATTTGTTTTGTTGACTTCCGTTCCAGTGATAGGGAATGTTAAAGACCGAGTATCCTCATCTCTTCCAACCTTCCACCCCACCAGCCTCCACATTCAACAGATCATCCTTCGCCATTTCTGCCACCTCCACCGTGACAACCCGACCGCACCGACCCCCCCCACCCTCCCTCAGCCCTTTCAGCACTCCGAAGGGACCGTTCCCTCCGCAACACCCTGGTCCATTCTTCAATCGCCCCCAACATCTGCTCCCCTTCCCTCGCACCTCCTCATGCAAGTGCAGGAGATGCAACACCTTTCACCTCCTCTCTTCCCTCAAGGGCCCCAAACACTCCTTCTAGGTGAAACAACAATTTATTTGTACTTCTTCCAACTTAGTATATTGTATTTATTGCTTACGATGCAGTTTCCTCTACATTGGGAAGACCAATTGCAGATTAGGTGATCATTTTGTTGAACACCTCGATTCAGTCTGCAAGTGTGATCCTGAGCTTCCAATCGCTTACCACTTTAATTCTCCTTCCCATTCCCACTCTGACCTCTCTGTCCTCACTTTAGAACCTTCCAAGCCTCAACATTGAGTTCAACAGCTTTAGATCATAGCCACCACTCCCATTTTCTCAGACAGTAGGTGCTGATAATGGTTATGTTGTAACCATTTACACCTCCTCTGAACCCATCTTTTGTTTCTTTACTTCTTTACCATTACCACCCACTTTTGCCTTGCACCATCATCCCTTTTGTCATTTAATCACTCCTGCCCTCCAAACTATCACAGACCTTCCCCAATGGGAACATAGGAACAGGAATAGGCCATTTAGCCCCTCGAGCCTGTCCCTCCATTCAATAAGGTCATGGCTGATCTTTCCTCCCCGGCTCGGTGCTTGCTTACAAACTGTTAAATCTCCAGTTCTGATGAGAGGTCATTGACCGGAAATGTTAACTCTGTTTCTCTCTCCACAGATGCTGCCTGTTTTCTGTTTTTAAGAAATTGCTACAGTAGATATAGTAAGAATGCAGAGGGAGGATGGGGGGAGCGGGGAGAGAATAAAACCATGAATGTTTGGACAGGGATAACACAATGTTACTCTCAGATTGCCAAGTTGCTATTTCCCAGTTTCTCAAAGCAAGAAGTTAACATGCCCAAGGCAAGTTGGAAAGGAAATTTTTCCGCCTTAATGTACAAAGATTTCCTGCTTAATAACGAGTCACGGCAAAGTCAGAGAGGAATCGTAATATCAAAAGCTTAGCTTCAGCCAATAATCTCGGATGGTAGCACTGGGTTAGCAGCAGGGAATGGATATTAAGACATCAAACTTCCTCACTTCAGACTGACACTGGGCATTTTTTTCTTTTTTAAACCCATTACATTGTCAATTGTTAGAAAATATGAACACAAAAGACAAAAATCTCCCAAAACAGCAACAGTTCCCAAATGTTTTTGCTTCAGCTTAGACCAGAAGAAATTCCATAAAATAATTTGTTACATTCAGTTCGGTAGCATCACAATTACTGTGTGTAAACGCACTGCTCAGTACATTTTGTAGCAAAATTACTAAAACATGAGGTGGGGAGGGGGGGGGGGTAACTTTCAGAGGAAAGATACAAGAATGATTCCTAGCTTAAAGAACCTCTGCTACTCAGATAGGCTCAAGGGCCGTGGTCTATTTACTTTATAGCAGCGTAGACTTAGAGGTGACCCAATCGAGGTCGATAAAATAATTAAAAGGCTAGGCAGTGTCCCTATTGATAGATTATTCCAGAAAAGGACAAGGACCACTCTAAAGTAAAAACACTCAATTGGAGGAGGGCTAATTTCAATAGGATGAGAACGGATCTGGCCCGAGTGAACTGGAATCAAACATTCGCAGGTAATACTGTAGATGAACAATGGGCAGCCTTTAAAGAGGAGATGGTTCGGGTACAGTCTAGCGACATTCCCATGAGGGAGAAAGGTAGGGCAACTAAAACCAGAGCTCCCTGGATGTCAAAAGAGATAGAGAGTAAGATAAAGCAGAAAAAAGGGACGTACGACAGATATCAGGTTGATAATACAAGTGAGAACCAGGCTGAATACAAAAAGTTCAGTGGGGAGGCGATAAAGGAAATAAGAGGGGCAAAGAGAGAGTAATGAGAATAGACTGGCTGTTAACATAAAAGGGAATCAAAAGTCTTCTATAGGCATGTAAACAGTAAACGGGTAGTAAGAGGAGGGGTGAGGTTGATTAGGAACCAAAAAGGAGATCTACGCATGGAGGCAGTGGGCATGGCTGAGGTACTAAATGAGTACTTTGTATCTGTCTTTACTAAGGAAGAAGATGCTGCCAAAATCACAGTAAGTGAAGAGGTAGTTGTGATACTGGATGGGCTAAAATTTTTTAAAGAGGAGGTACTAGAAAGGCTAGCCGAACTTAAACTAGATAAGTCACCCGGTCCAGGTGGGATGCATCCGAGGTTGCTGAGGGAAGCAAGGGTGGAAATTGCAGAGGTACTAGCCATAATCTTCCAATCATCCTTAGATACAGGGGTGCTGCCAGAGGACTGGAGAATTGTAAATGTTACACCCTCGTTCAAAAAAGGGTGTAAGGATAAACCCAGCAATTACAGGCCAGACAGTTTAACCTCGGTAGTGGGGAAACTTTTGGAAACCCAGGACAAAATTAACAGTCATTTGGACAAGTGTGGATTTATAAAGGAAAGCCAGCACGGGTTTGTTAAAGGCAAATCGTGTTTAACCAACTTGATTGAGTTTTTTGATGAGGTAAGAGAGGGTCGATGAGACAAAACGGTTGATGTGGTGTTTATGGACTTCCAAAAGGTGTTTGAAAAGGTGCCGCTTTAGAGGCTTGTCATCAAAGTTGAAGCCCATGGAATAAAGAGGTCAGTGGCAGCATGGATACGAAACTGGCTAAGTAACAGGAAACAGAGAGTAGTGGTGAACGGTTGTTCTTCAGACTGGAGGGAGGTATACAGTGGTGTTCCCCAGGGGTCAGTACTAGGACCATTGCTTTTTTTGATATATATTAATGACTTGGACTTGGGTGTACAGGGCACAATTTCAAAATTTGCAGATGACACAAAACTTGGAACGGTAGTGAACAGTGAGGAGGATAGTGATAGACTTCAAGAGGATATAGACAGGCTGGTGGAATGGATGGGCACGTGGCAGATGAAATTTAACGCAGAAAAATGAAAATTGATACATTTAGGTTGGAAGAACGAAGAGAGGCAATATAAACTAGAGGGTACAATTCTAAAAGGAGTGCAGGAACAGAGAGATCTGCGGGTATATGTGTACAAATCGTTGAAGGAGGCAGGACAGGTTGAGAAAGCGGTTAAGAATGCATACAGGATCCTGGGCTTTATAAATTGAGGCACAGATTGCAAAAACAAGGAGGTTATGATGAACCTCTATACAACACTGGTTTGGCTACAACAGGAGAAACACTGGTTCGGCCACAACTGGAGTATTGTGTCCAGTCCTGGGCACTGCACTTTAGGAAGGATGTGAAAGCCTTAGAGAGGGTGCAGAAGAGATTGACTAGAATGATTCTAGGGCTGAAGGACTTCAGTTACGTGGATAGATTGGAGAAGCTGGGGTTGTTCTCCTTAGAGCAGAGAAGGTTGAGGGGAGATTTGATAAAGGTACTCAAAATCATGAAGGGTCTCGACAGAGTAGATAGAGAGAAACTGTTCCCATTGGCAGAGGGGTCAAGGAACCTGAGGACGTAGACTTAAGATGATTGGCAAAAGAACCAAAGGCAACATGAGAAAAAACATTTTTACATAGTGAGTGGTTGTGATCTGGAGTGCACCGCCTGAGGGGGTGGTGGAGGCAGATTCAATCGTGGTTTTCAATAGGGAATTGGATAAGTACTTCAAGGGAAAAAATTTGCAGGGCGATAGGGATAGGGCGGGGGAGTGGGACTAGCTGGATTGCTCTTGCAGAGAACTGGCACGGACTCGACGGGCCGAATGGTCTACTTCCGTGCTGTAACCATTGTATGATTAGCTGATTGGGGAGGACCAAGGGACACGAGTTTAAACTATGTAAGAGTAGGAATAGACTGTATGTTAGGCGGTTCTTCTTTTCCCAGAGAGTAGTGAGCCTCTGGAATGCTTTGCCAGCTGGTGTGGTGGGTGCTGACTCTCTGCATGCCTTCAAGAGGGAGCCGGATCATTTTTTGACTGGGGCAGAGATCGCTTCATATAGAAGGTAAGTACCTAGAGATTACACTTGGCCCATATGATCTCCTGGACTGGTTTTGATTACCTGAGGGGGTCGGATTGGAATTTTACACAGTATTTTTTTCTCTTATTGGCTTCAGGTCTTTCCTTTTTTGGCCTCTCCCAGGAGATTACATGGCTGCAGGGGTGAGTGGGAAGTGGTGGGAGGTGGGGGAGGGAAGAAGTGTTGTCATGATGGTCCGGCCATCATGATTTGGGGCAGGCTTGATGGACCAGCTGGTCTTTTCCTGCCCGTCAATTTCATATGTTTGTATTTAATTGTGGCCGGAGCGAAAAACTGATGGTAGAGGATCGGTCGCCTGTTGTTTAATGGAAAGGAAAATCTGGTGGGTTGTATAACGGGCGGCTACCCACTACAGCCAGTGTTCTGCCCCCACCGAAGTTGAAAATTACCCCATTGTCTAATCTTTGTATGAATAACATTATCTGCTCAAGGATCGATGCACTATTAGTTTACATAATTAAATATATAAAGACTCAAATACTTAGGAAATGATTCACAGTCCCCAAAAATTCTTTAATTTATCTGAACTCTAGACTAACAAGCAAAGAATCTATTTTCAACCATGAAGGTGCCCTCATGAATTGCTGTTTATAGCCACTGAATATCCCACACTAAGCTACTTACAACTTAGTGACGCACCATAGCAACAACATGTCTGTACCGAGGGCACTTCAGCACTTGGAACAAACCATAGCTACACCAAGGGGGAAATTTTAACCCCCCCCGGACAGGTGTGAGATGGGTCGGGGTGGGGGGGTGGTGGTGGTTACACCTGCTCCCAAACCAGAAGTGGGCGGGTTAACGGGGGCGGCTGACTAACCTGCTCTCCAGAGACGGGTCTGTCATTTAAATATTTTAATAAGGCTGCATGCCTCAAATTTTAGCAGAGTTTTAAATTTAACACCTGCGTGCCGGGTTTCCCAGGGCTCGGGAAACCCGACAGCTGAAGGAAGTCAAGAACAGCTGGAATCCAGAGCAGCTAAGTGCCTTTCCAGCACTGCTTGTGGGCCAGGAGGAGCAGGAGTTCTTCCTCTTGGCCCAAGAGCAAACCTGCTTCCTGCCCCACGATCGTCCGACCCCTCGCCCCCCACCTGCAATCTGATCTCCTCCCCCCAGACACACGATCTCTCCCCAACCTCCCCAAGGCCTTTCCGATCTCCCCACCCCCTCACCAGGTCTTTCCAATCTCTCTCTCCCTCCCTCTCTGTTCCTCAGCTGTGTCCTGGTGCCACAGGCCTTCGCGCTCGGCTGCCAGACAGCCTCTCAAATGGAGATAAAAAATTTAAATGAGACGCTGCTGTCAAATTCAGCAGGACCTCCGGGGTTACCCACATTTCCCAGCTGCGACAACCAACCCCACCACAAATATCGGGCCCGTGTGACTGTTCAGTCCCATCGCTAAGTAACTCTGGGTAGTGCACTGCATCGACAGAACTATGTATTGACATTAAATTGTTACTTCAAATTCTAAAACCTAAATTCCTACAGACACTTTTAAAAGTGGACATCAATAGCCTGAATTGTCAGTACTTACTATTAGATTTCTGGCATGATCAAAATTCTGATAAACAGGCCTGCCCTTCCTTTTCATTAAAATCACTTCGGAGATGCACAGGTTAAACTTAAAATGTTCACATTCATATTTTTTTTTGTTCGTTCATGGGATGTGGGAGTCGCTGGCGAGGCCGACATTTATTGCCCATCCCTAATTGCCCTTGAGAAGGTGGTGGTGAGCCACCTTCTTGAACCGCTGCAGTCCGTGTGGTGAAGGTTCTCCCACAGTGCTGTTAGCAAGGGAGTTCCAGGATTTTGACCCAGCGACGATGAAGGAACGGCGATATATTTCCAAGTCGGGATGGTGTGAGACTTGGAGGGGAACGTGCAGGTGGTGGTGTTCCCATGTGCCTGCTGCTCCTGTCCTTCTAGGTGGTAGAGGTTGCGGGTTTGGGAGGTGCTATCGAAGAAGCCTTGGCGGGTTGCTGCAGTGCATCCTGTGGATGGTACACACTGCAGCCACTGTGCGCCGGTGGTGAAGGGAGTGAATGTTTAGGGTGGTGGATGGGGTGCCAATCAAGCGGGCTGCTTTGTCCTGGATGGTGTCGAGCTTCTTGAGTGTTGTTGGAGCTGCACTCATCCAAGCAAGTGGAGAGTATTCCATCACACTCCTGACGTGTGCCTTGTAGATGGTGGAAAGGCATTGGGGAGTCAGGAGATGAGTCACTCGCTGCAGAATACCCAGCCTCTGACCTGCTCTTGTAGCCACAGTATTTATATGGCTGGTCCAGTTAAGTTTCTGGTCAATGGTGACCCTCAGGATGTTGATGGTGGGGGATTCGGCGATGGTAACGCCATTGAATGTCAAGGGGAGGTGGTTAGACTCTCTCTTATTGGAGATGATCATTGCCTGGCACTTGTCTGGCACGAATGTTACGTGCCACTCATGAGCCCAAGCCTGGATGTTGTCCAGGTCTGGCTGCATGCGGGCTCGGACTGCTTCATTATTTGAGGGGTTGCAAATGGAACTGAACACTGTGTTGTGCAATCATCAGCGAACATCCCCATTTCTGACTTTATGATGGAGGGAAGGTCATTGATGAAGCAGCTGAAGATGGTTGGGTCTAGGACACTGCCCTGAGGAACTCCTGCAGCAATGCCCTGGGGCTGAGATGATTGGCCTCCAACAACCACTAACATCTTCCTTTGTGCTCGGTATGACTCCAGCCACTGGAGAGTTTTCCCCCTGATTACCAATGACTTCAATTTTACGAGAGCTCCTTGGTGCCACACTCGGTCAAATGCTGCCTTGATGTCAAGGGCAGTCACTCTCACCTCACCTCTGGAATTCAGCTCTTTTGTCCATGTTTGGACCAAGGCTGTAATGAGGTCTGGAGCCGAGTGGTCCTGGTGGAACCCAAACTGAGCATCGGTGAGCAGGTTATTGGTGAGTAAGTGCCGCTTGATAGCACTGTCGACGACACCTTCCATCACTTTGCTGATGATTGAGAGTAGACTGATGGGGCGGTAATTGGTCAGATTGGGTTTGTCCTGCTTTTTGTGGACAGGACATACCTGGGCAATATTCCACATTGTCGGGTAGATGCCAGTGTTGCAGCTGTACTGGAACAGCTTGGCTAGAGGCGCAGCTAGTTCTGGAGCACAAGTCTTCAGCACTACAGCCGGGATGTTGTCAGGGCCCATAGCCTTTGCTGTATCCAGTGCACTCAGCCGTTTCTTGATCTCACATGGAGTGAATCAAATTGGCTGAAGACTGACTTCTGTGATGGTGGGGATATCGGGAGGAGGCTGAGATGGATCATCCACTCGACACTTCTGGCTGAAGATGGTTGCAAACGCTTCAGCCGTGTCTTTTGCACTCACGTGCCGGACTCCGCCATCATTGAGGATGGGATGTTTGCAATTTAAAAATATAAAAATAGGAAAAGCATTTTTTAGCTATTTTTTCCCCCCAAAAGCATAAAAGATCTATTGCATTTTACTGATATTTAGCTACAGTGATATGCCATTAAGTGCTATTTTCAAAATAGTTATTGGTCGAGTCATTTAAAAAAATCTTTTTTTCTATGAACACCTTTTGAGATTGGGTGCTTTTTTTTACCCGTATTAGCTATCCAAAGGGACATGATTTTTGTTGGCAGTGGAAGTAGAGAAAAGAGAATGAATAAGGCTTGATCTCGTGACATTTTGCTTTTATACAGCTTTGTTTGTTGCATTGGCCACAAAATAAATGCAGCAAACACAATGGGGTGGTGAGTTAGGGAATAGGGAACAAATGAAGGTCATCCAGGAAAGAGGTAAATAGGTGCTCGGGACTTAGTACAGGATAGGATACGAGTAGCAGAGTTTTGGGTAAGTTTGAGTTTGGGTAAGGTGGAGCTCAGGAGGCTGGTAAAAAAGCTATTGGAGAAAACAGGCCTTGGGATGACAAAAGAATGGATAAGGGTTTAGGCAGCAAAGGGGTGAGGGTAGGGATATAGATGACATATTATGAAGGTTGAAGTAGGCAGTCGGGTTTGAAGCTCAGGTCAGGATGCAAGTGAGTAACAGGTTAGAGGGATGGAATCGGTGCCTGAGGTGCAAAGTTTCTGGCAGAATCTAAATAGCGTAGCCCCTCTCATGCCGAACTTGAGCTGGACCAAATCGCTCATTTCTGGACATTTAACAGGTAGCACTGCAGCAGTAGTGGAGTTGAGCAAAGTTAGGTCTTATTGGCATACGTATGGAAGCTTTACATAGAATTTGTAAAGTACAGAAACTGGCCATTCGACCCAACAGGTCTGTGCCGGTGTTTATGCTCCACACAAGCCTCCTCCCACCCTACATCATCTAACCATATCTACATATCCTTCTAGCTGCCCACGTTTGCTATAATGCTGTTGAAGGATGGCATGTAATTAAGGAAATAGAGGGGCCAAAGAATGGAGCCTTAGACATCTAGAGTAAAAGTGCAGGGACAAATGGGAGAGAAGTCATTGAGCATGTGCTAAATATATTGGAACGGGTAGGGATGGAACTGTCCCCAGCACTGAGACCACTGGGGTCAGTCATCAATGGTATCCTGTGCGACTACGGTGATGTTGCACCTTTTCTTCTCGACCTTCCTGCAGCTTTCAACAGTCAATCAATCCATCCTCCACCACTGCTCACCTCTGCAGGACCACCTATTATGTGTTTTTTTTTGTTCTTGGGATGTGGGTGCTGCTGGTTAGGCCGCATTTGTTGTCCTTCCCTAATTGCCCCGATAAGACCCACCAGCACTTTCTCAGGGCAACGAAGGATTGGCAATAAATACATCCATGTCAGTGTCCCCCAATATAGTGAGAACAAAAAGATAACAAAATAGGTAGTATAGCAGAGGTGTATCTTGGTGGAGCAGTGGTGAAGGAATCATTAACCTGCTGTATTGAACGCTGTGAAAAGGTTGAGGGCAAACAGTGCACCACGTAGTTACATAGGACGTCATTGGCGACTTTGACTACAGTGGTCTTGGTGTTGTGCACCGGGAGAAATGAAACCAGACTGAAGTGACTTGAATCGGGAGCAGTGAGCAGGGTGATGATGATGTTTTCAAGGATCTTAGAGAGAGAGGTTGGATATGAGCTTCCAGTTTCAGAGGAAATAATAGGTCCCGGGTCATTGTTTTGAAGTGGGGGGGGACATGGGGGGGAATCATGACAACAGTTTTGGAAGAGGAGAAACAATGCCTGAGAAAAGGGAGATGATAAGGGTGAAATCCAGCTTGGGGAGCAGCGCAAAATAGGCGCTCAATTTTCTTTTCCATTAGTGAGGTGTAAAATTGGTGGCCAATTCGTATCGCATGTTTTGCACTACCGCCCAAGATGAATTTCACCCCTGATATTTGCAAGCAAGAAGTAGTTGAGTGCTCAAGAGCTGAGTTAGGAGAGGCGAATGGGTCTGATGGAGGAATGAGTGCTGATTAGGGCTGGGAGGGTGCAGAGCTTTGCAGGATGGGGCTAGAATGGTTGGTGGGGATGAGGGAGAGACAAACCTCTGCTGGACTTGAAAGGCACACAAGGCTAATTTGTGGACAATGTACATTTGTTTTTAGGCAGCTGGCCACTTTTCAGCAAAAGTTCTTAACTGAGGGTTGTTACAAAAGAAATGGAACAAGCGCTCTTTATTAATCTCATAGCAGCTGGATTTTGAGAAATTTATATATTTTTTTATTTTACTGGAAGTCAAATGCAATTTGTTCAGAATTTCAAACTGTATTAGTTGTAGCACTATAGACTGTAGCTCCCTTAAACCATGAGCAGATGTAGCGATAGTATCAACTCATTTATAAATGGCCCCAGCTGTTCTTACTATACTGGAAAAGTTAGCAAACTCATCTTCTAAGAAATAATACAACCTTGATACAAAGTGACCTCTGTTCCTATTACAGTTTATTATCTGAATTGCAGCTTCTGCATTTGTAGGAGCTGGCCAATTCAAATACAACATTGACCTTTCAAATGACTATGAGAGGTAAAAGTAGGCCCTGGATACACATCCACAAAACACTTTATTTGTTCACAGCTCCATAGTTTCTGTGACATATCATCCATTTAAAACAGCTAATTTTACCAGAATATACCTTACGGGGTGAATGACATCTTCCTAACAATAACACGTTAAAACTGGATTTTTTTTTGTGTGTGTGTGTCTACTCTCAGTGATACTGTTGTCTATAACTGTAGTGCTAAAATGGAATTCAGTTCAGTTCATTCTAAATTGCCAACACACAAGTTGAAGAAAAAGTCTTCTGTTTGGGCAGTCCAAAATCCTGTGAGGCAGACTCAGAAGTTTCATCATAGAATCATGGAAAGTTACGGCACAGAAGGAAGCCATTTGGCCCATTGCGTCTGTGACGGATGAGAAAAAGGTATCCAACTTAATCCCACTTTCCAGCACTTGGTCCGTAGCCCTGTAGGTTATGGCACTTCAAGTGCACATCCATATATTTTTTAAATGAGTTGAGGCTCCTGTCTCTACCACCCTTTCAAGCAGTGAGTTCCAGACCCCCAACACCCTCTGGGTGAAAATTTTTTTCCTCAGCTCCCCTTTAATCCTCGACCAATTACTTTAAATCTATGCCCCCTAGTCACAGACCCCTCTGCTAAGGGAAATAGGTCCTTCCTATCCACTCTATCGAGGCCCCTCATAATTTTATATACCTCAGTTAAATCTCCCCTCAGCCTCCTTTGTTCCAAAGAAAACAACCCCAGCCTATTCAATCTTTTCTCATAGCTAAAATTCTCCAGCCCTGGCAACATCCCCGTAAATCTCCTCTGTACCCTCTCTAGTGCAATTACATATTTCCTGTAATGTGATGACGAGAACTATCCGCAGTGGCCTAACAAATGTTTTATACAGTTCTAGCATAACCTCCCTGATCTTTTATTCTATGCCTCGGCTAATAAAGGAAAGTATCCCGTATACCCTTTTAACCACCTTATCTACCTGTCCTACTACCTTCAGAGATCTGTGGACATGCACGCCAAAGTCCCTTTGTTCCTCTACACCTCTCAGTATCCTCCCATGCCTTGTTTGCCCTCCCCAAATGCATTACCTCTCACTTCTCTGGATTGAATTCCATTTGCCACTTTTCTGCCCACCTGACCAGTCCATTGATATCTTCTTACAGTCCACAGCTTTCCTCCTCACTATCAATCACATGGCCAATTTTTGTATCATCTGCAAACTTCTTGATCAAGCCCCCCACACTCAAGTCCAAATCATTAATATATACCAGAAACAGCAAGGGACCTAGTACTGAGCCTTGCGGAACCCCAATGGAAATAGCCTTCCAGTTGCAAAAACACCAGTCAACCACTGCTCTTTGCTTCCTGCCACTGAGCCAATTTTGGATCCAACTAGCCACATTCCCTCGAAACCCATGGGCTTTTACTTTTTTGACCAGTCTGCCATGTGGGACCTTGTCAAAAGCCTTGCTAAAATCCAGGCACACTACATCAAACACATTATCCTCATCGACCCTCCTTGTTACCTGCTCAAAAAATTCAATCAAGTTAGTCAGACACGACCCTCCCTTAATAAATCCATGCTGATTGTCCTTGATTAACCTGTGCCTTTCTAAATGACGATTTATGCTGTCCCTTAGAATTGATTCCAATACTTTGCCCACCATCGAGGTTAGACTGACTGGCCTATAATTACTCGGTCTATCTTTTTCTCCCTTTTTAAACAACAGTACAACATTAGCAGTCCTCCAATCCTCTGGCACCACGCCTGTAGCCAAGGAGGATTGGAAAATCCTTCCCCTCCCTTCCTTTGTTCCCCCAGGTACTTTTTAATAATTTCTCAGTTTTTAAATATAATTATTTCTATAGTAAGAAAATAGTAAAACACAATTAATCTTGAGTAGTATACTCATTCTGGCTTACTTCGGGAATTTTTTTTTAAACCTGTGAAGATCTGAAACTGTCTTATAAGGTGAAATGTAAGCATTCAAAATTGCTCTTCTACCTATTTCCGAACATAGTTTTCCATATGATGAGTAGTATTTGAATAAATTGTGCCAAATATAGCTCATCTTCAAGCTCAGGTAGTTGAAATTTAGTCACCATTTGCAGTTGATTGTGTTAATTCTTGTAGGTTAATCAAAAAATAACAGAATGTCATCTGTGCAAACAAGGCTTAATGGGATCGAACTGTGCATGTTCCATCAGTGACTGAATGACCATGAAGTGCACCTCCAACGGCACTGAAAGAAAGCATGGTTAGCGAGGAAGGAGGGGTGAAGAAAGGAAATAAAAGAGCAACAAGGCTGCTGTCCCTCCTGAAATGTCAAAGGGAAATACCAATCACACCAGCTGTAAATAGTCTGCATCCATTCTTAGAGCAACCTCATTGAATAAATAACAGAAGTCCACACAAAGGGCACATCAGGTGTGATGTTTTTGATACTATTTTGATATATATTGTATATACACACGTATACATATGTACGTACATACATACATCTATCTACACACTGAATAGGTGCACATGACTTCTTAAAAAATCACTGTGATTACTGACAGTGTGGGTACTTCCGGTTGCTAGTCGGCCCTATGACACCATCCGTCTACGCATGTATAAATGCTCCCACGACATAATGCCGTGCACGAGCATTCGTGTTGCTGTTGACGTCACTTCCGATGATGTCATCTGCATCCATTCCTGCTGCTGTTCCGAAGTGTAGGTCGAAGTGGGGATGGGGGGGGAAAGAGAGAAAAGTTTGTGATCCAGATCCAAAGGTTGGGGAGGGGGGGGGTGCGGACACAATTCAGGTGTAAAAGGGGGGGATTAGGGACAGCATGATCCTGGTCAAAGTTGGGGGGGAGGGGAGTGGGGGCGCCGAGAGTGCGATCCAGGTCTAACGAGGATTTAGGGATTATGGGGGGAGGGAGGGATATGATTCAAGTCAGGCTAACATGATATACAATATATAAATGTAAAAGGCGACCCCCCCCCCTCCACTTTCTAGCCATAAAACCCGAAAACAATAAAACAGTCCATGATGCACACACAATGCGCCATCACTCACTGCTGCTCTCCTCCAGAGTGATTAGCGACAGTGTGGGTACTTCCGGTTTTCGGTTGCCCCGATAATGTCACCGAGCATGTGCTGGGCCACCCAATGATGTCACTCTCAGCGCATGCTCAAAGCTACGGCTCCACTGGTGACCCTCGCGCATTCTCGCTGCCGTTCTTGCTGAATGAAATTCGCCTCAATAAACCAACCTTGCAGTTCAAATAATGTAAACTAGTCAATGCTGTGGATTTGTCAAATTCAGCATAAGAAATAGGAGCAGGAGTAGGCCAATCGGCCCTTCGAGCCTGCTCCGCCATTCAATAAGATCATGGCTGATCTGATCCTAACCTCAAATCTAAATTCATGTCCAAATTCCTGCCCGCTCCCCGTAACCCCTAATTCCCTTTACTTCTAGGAAACTGTCTATTTCTGTTTAAATTTATTTAATGATGTCGCTTCCACAGCTTCCTGGGGCAGCAAATTCCACAGCCTCAGAGAAACGGCTACAGCACTGTTCATGGGGTCACATATTTGAAGGAGCCCAGTTGCTGGGTTGGCCTGGCGTGGAGGGTTTTCAGAGTCAAAGCGAGGTGGGTGGTTGCTCAATGTGGAGGCCTCACTCCCCCAATAGGCAGGGGAGTTTCATGGGAGTTTTTACAGATTATGTTAGTAGTGTACCACACGTGACCCCAGGTTCACAATGACTGGCACAAATAGATGCTATGCAGCCCTCTACGGAGTGAGGCCTGGCGTGAGACTGGCCAGTCCTCACAGCTCATTCATTCAGCTGCTTGTTCATTTGGTCATCCCTAAGCAAGGGAAGCAAATGGTGTGCAGCCCTAAGCCAGGGAAGTAACATGGACACAGAACTAGTTTTATGCCTCCTTACTGAGTTATCTTTTAGTATTTCTGTGCATAACACTTCAAAAATTACAACCCACTCCCAGGATTATAAGCACCATTGGTCTCCAGGCTATTGCACCTACTAAATGAAGCAGTGCTATGATAGCCTGACATCCTCAGGCTTTCTTGACCTCTAGCGTTTAAAAACTCAGCCCAGCATGTACACGGCCAGCACCTGCATCGCCTTCAGGAACTGATGTTTTTCCCATAGACCCTCCTGTGGCATTCAGCTCCTGTCCATGTTAGCTTAGCTTTGGTGAACAGGTTAGCAGTGTGCAGGTGTTGCTTGATGGCACTATTGCTGATTCCTACCATCACTTTATTATTCATTGGGAGGAGGTTGATAAGGCAGTACGTGGCTGAGTTAGAGTTGTCCTGTTTTTCTGGGTGACCCTCCACATTAACAGGTAAATGTCATTGTCATAGCTGCACTGGAGCATCTTGACTAGGGTAAAAGCAAACTCTGGTGCATTGATCTTCTGCACCTCAGCTGGAATATTGTCACAGATCAGGGCCTTTGTGGTGCCCCTGTGCACTGATCCACTTCCCAATATCATGTGGAGTGAACCGATGGACACTGATGCCAGTGATGGCCGGGACCTTGGGACGTGGCCGAGCAGGATTGTGAACTCAGTACCTCTCACTGAAGACGCTTGCGAACACTTCAACCGCAGTCTTCGGTACCCTCATGCACAGCTCCACCACATTTCAGGATGTGCACCGGGTACCCCCAGGCATGTGCCTCTTGAGCTTGAAGGAGTGAAGATGGAGGCCATACCAGGGGAAGGGAGAAAGGAAACGCGGCAGCCAATTTGTGCACAGCAATGTCCCACAAACAGCAATGAGATAATAACCAGATAATCTGTTGGTTGAGGGATAAATATTGGAGAACTCCCCTGCTCTTCTCCAAATAGTGCCGGGGATCTTTTACATCCATCTGAAAAGGTAGACGGGGTTTAACATCTCATCCAAAACACAGCACCTCCTAGAGTGTAGCATTCTCTCAATCCTGCACTGAGGTGTCAGCATAGATTATGTGCTGAAGTATTTGGAGTGGGACTCAGGCGAGAGTGCTACTACTGAACTAAGGCTGACACCTAATCAGCAGAATGGTTGAGGGGAAATGTTTTAGTGGGGACAAAGGCATCATAGGTGCAGGAGAGGGTGTGGTTTATAGCTGATGGCTTGCTAGGTCAGACCAGAGGGTATGACAAGTCAATCACATTGAGCAGGACAAGAGTCACACATAGGCCTGACCGGGTGGGGGTGGCCACATAAGATTTTTCTACTGGCTGCTGCCGTTTCAGCATGTTGCTCTGACTGCTGCTATTGAACTGCGCGTTAAAACAACAACATCAGCCCTCTGATGAAGCGAATTGTGTTCTGTCGCAAAGTGCTTTGTTGAACCAAGGGGATTTGGTGTACTCAGGTCATCTTGACCAATGGGCCACACGATAGGTCTCTAGGCTTCTAAGTTTTGCAGGGCTGGTTAGTTTAGAGTGGTGCTGTAGCAGCAAGTTGTAATTCCTTGGAATAGTGATGTCATTCTGGAGTGCTCTGACAGCACTTTGCCTCCTCGGAGTGCGTGGCAGCTTCAGTCGGCATGCTTTTAACACGGTTAACTGCACCACCCTCCTCCAATGCCTAACTTCCATTGTCCAGCTGAGTGGGATTGCCCTTGCTTGGTTCTACTATTACCCATCCAATAGTAGCCAGAGAATCTTCTGCAATGGCTTCTCTACCTGTCCCCGCACCATTACCTCTGGAGTCCTCCAAGGATCTGTTCTTGGCCCCCTCTTATTTCTCATCCAGATGCGGCCTCTCAGCGACATCATGCGAAGAAATGACATCAGGTTCTACATGTATACCGACGACACTCAGCTGTACCTCGCTACCACTTGTCTCAACCCCTTTACCACCTCTGTGTTGTCAGACTGCTTGTCCAACATCCAGTCTTGGATGAGCTGCAAATTCATTCCAGTTAAACAATGGGAAGATCGTAGCCATTGTCTTCAGCCCTCACCAAAAACTCTCTTTCCTCGCTACTGATTACACCCCCTCCCTGGTCACTGTCTCAGGCTGAACCACACTGTTCACAACCTCGACATCCTATTTGACCCTGAGCTGAGCTTCTAATGCCATATCCTCTCCATCACAAAGGCCGCCTAATCCCATCTCCGTAACATCTCAGCCTCTGCCTCAGCTTGTCCGCTGCTGAAACCCTCATGCATGCTTTTGTTACCTCCAGACCTGACTATTACAAAGTTCTCCTGGCCAGCCATCCATATTCCACCCTCCATCAACTTGAGCTTATCCAAAACTCTGCTGCCTGTGTCCACATCAAGTCCTGCTCACCCATCACCCTTGAGCTCACTGACCTATAGGCTCCTGGTCCACCAACACCTTGATTTTTAAATTCTTTGTGACCTCCTCCAGCCCTACATTCCTCCAACTCTGGCCTTTTGTGCATTCCCCTTCAGCCCACCATCGGTGGCTCTGCTTTTAGCTGTTTAGGCACTAAGCTCTGGAACTCCCTCCCTAAACCTCTCAGCTGCTCACTCCTCCTTAAAACCTATCTCTTTAACCAAGCTTTTAGTCACCTATCTTAATATCTCCTTCTTTGGTTTGGTGTCCATTTTTTTTGATTATACACCTGTGAAAAGCCTTGGGATGTTTTCCTACTTTAAAGGTTCTATATAAAAGCAAGTTATTGTTGTTGCCATGTTAAGGCTCTCTGAATAATTGTGCCTGGAATGCACAAGATAGCAGGACAATTCTCTGTCCACCTTACTACAAATTTCAGGTCTGCCTTACATATTCTCTCAACATAGGAGTGTGCCCATACTGACCAGTGACAGTTGGGACAAATTTAACACATTTCAGCATAATCTCACTGAACCCTCTCTTCATAAAGAGTAACAGGAAACCATGCTAGTCTGTTCCAGTCAGCAGACTAGATATGTGATTTCTGTGGCCATCTGTGTGTTAGCATTAGCGCAGTGTTGGCTCCTCCAATGTAAGCACTGCACGTTACCACTTCCAATATTAGCACTTGGAGAGTGTTAACATTGTGTCTTGTCTGAACTCAGGAGTGTTAGCACTGAGCGTTGTCTGAACTGTGAGGAGTGTTCGCACTGTGCGTTGTCTGAACTCAGTAGTGTTAGTGCTGTGCATTGTCTGAACTCAGCAATGTAAAGAGCTTCAATGCAGGACTGCCTGTCTACAGCCTGACTGCCAATGACTATCAAATTACACATTCCAGGCAAAGTGTTGGGTGAGTGGTGTCCAATAACACCTCCCACTCCCTGCGTTGTCAGTAGTTTAATACGAGGTGAAACGTTATTGCCAGCAAACGCGGCCTTTTTTAAAAATGCATATATATCACATACACACAAGACACTTTGGTATATACTTAGGTATTCTGCTTTATAAATAAGCCCTAAATGGTGTCTGCAAACCTGATTACTTTTTAAATAAAAAGAATTACAACATTGAGTCACGGTAGGTGGTTTTGCCTGTGTTCAGAAAAATTTCCAATGGCTTCTAGTCAAAAAATAATGACACTGTTAATCAGTAGTTTCTTCTATTTCTACAAGATTTGTGTAAACAGCCAAGTGTATAATGTCCAGAGGTGAGTAGAAAATCTGAAGAAATCAGAGGAATCAGCAAGCACAATTTTTGATATTTTTCTTTGTACTGTGTCAGCAACAGATTTTGAAAAAAGGTTAAAAAAGAGGCCATCATAGCTACTGAAACAATAGTGCAGCTGCAGTTTTCCAAGACAGCCAAGGTCAGTGGCACTGCTGCTGTATCAACATATACAACCCAATTATTTAGTTGGAAATGCTGAACACTGCAATATTCGACATCTTTCATTACTAAATCAAAACCTGTCAATCAGCACCACTTGTTTGCATGATCTCATTAGGGCATGGCACCTGGATCTGAAATGGTGAAGAAGAATGTGGAAAGAGAACATTTGTATCTACTTAACCTTCATCAATTTGCATTCACTCAGGCTCATTAAAGTTCATCAGTAACCAGTGCAATGCAGCTCATACAGAAACTAAACCCCGCCAATAATTGTTCCAGACAACAGCTGGACAGGAAGGTCACAGAGGTGAACTATTTCGCCGATCGCAAGATGCCTCAATGTATCACGATTATTATAGAAGTCAGCTGCTTTCTGTTCAACAGCTTTCAAAAAACCCAAAATTCATTAGTGACATGAATGACCTCTTATGGTCTATAGTTTAAATATCTAAATTATTCCATTCACAATGTTAGAATTTACAAAGTGTTTTGAGGAGAACAAGCTGACAAGCAATATTCATGGATTTCATCTCAATTCTTGATGTAGCATTATGGATGCAGCACCATTGCTCACGAGCCAATGGTAACAGCAGCTTCTCTTTTCATCAGAAGCCAATTTAAAGGCTACCTTGAGAATATGGGAAGCTTCTAAACCTTCTCTGATACAATCCATCTTTGTAGTGCTCCCTAATAAACAATTCCATTACAGTACTTCCCTAGGTGAAATTAAATGTCATGGTTAAGTGGGACACCCAATGTGGGAATGCAGTACGTCGGTGAGCATGTTAAGGTATGCTACATAAATTACTTTTCCAGTTCTCTTAACATCTGGTGGTTATGAAAAGCTTAACGAATGAAAAGCAAGCTTATCAAATTGCAGTGTAAATATGCTTATTATTCAAATTCACTTAAAAACTGGTATGAAATTACATTGCTGATATAGACCATGAATGGATTATGTTACACCCAGGCATATTATTACGCAGGGTAATTAAAAACAATAACAAATTAGCTGATGTGATAAATAGAGTGCCAAAATTTGCTTCAGAATGAGGTATGGTGAATTTGAATGACCAAATTGTGCCCTGAACACCTATGTTTGATAACCTCCTATGAAAATTCATATTGATGCAGGTAACTTTTGACCAATATCTTGCATGTGACCAAGACTGAATTTAGCTCTCTGACATAATTTCCTTTACTTCGCAGGCCATATTGGTAGACTATATCAGTGCATAATCAAAATTAGGTTAATTGGACTTTTCTGGACTGGGTCTTCACCCACATGCAAAAGTAGTGCAGGGTATAACAGAATAAACATTAAGCACACATTTTTGGTAAAAATATCAAAAATTGTACATTCTAGATAAGTGAGAGTACTTTATTACAATATTTAGCCAAGTAGTTTCTAGGCCAGTAATTTTCGAACTTTTCTATGTGGGCGACCCACTGTCCTGACTTCCAGTAGACAGTGTCAGCTCGCCTTAGAAAATTATTGTAACAAGGGGCTCGATTTTAGCACCCGCGATCGGGTGCGTTCCTGGCAGGGGGGGCTACGAAAATCAGGGATTCCCGGGGCGGGGCGGGAGCCCGGCTCTAACCCGCCCCATTTCCGGGTTCCCCACTGACGCGCTGACATGCGCGCGCAGCTCCTGCATGTGGGACTCCCGCTGGCAATTAAAGCCAGCGGGGTGCCACTTAAGGTATTTAACTAGGTATTTCAGGTTGTTTAGAGACCTGATTAACGTGATATTTTAGGAGGGTTGGGATTTTGCAAACAACTGGGACTGTTTCCCGTACTGGGGGAAACACTCCCAGTTCAAATGGACGTGTTGCAGCTATCAGCCTGTGGCAGCTGCAAAGGTCCATTTGACAGGTGGGGGTGGGAGACCCTCACTCATTGCAGGAGGCCACTCTGTCACTTTGGAAAAAGTTTGGCCTCCACCACCCTCCTCCTAACAACAAAATTCACAAACTTGCACACTGACCCCGGTGTCCAGACACATGTACCTACCTTGCGGACCCCCTCAGATGTACACCTTCCGGATGGGGGTCGCCGTAGCTGCAGTCATGACCTCCTCAGAGGACGAACAGCATCACCAGCCTCGCCGGCCACCCCAGACACGTGGAGCTCCACAACACAGTGCTGTGACACATCCACCTGCACAGCAGGAGGGAGGGCAACCGCAGAGAGAGATGCGTCGCAGAGGGCACTACCCTCGCCACAGGGTCCACAGACCGAGGCTCAGCTTCCTGGACCTCTCTGAGCAGCAGTGCACACGGAGGCTCAGAGTCACTCAATGTGTAGTCGTGGACATCCGCAGCCTCCTTCATGCCGAGCTGCTTCTGGCTGGCCCGAGCACCATCTTCTTACCTGTCGCTGTCAAAGTCACCACTGCCCTCAACAACTTCTCCGCATCCTTCCAGGGTGCCACCGGGGACATCGCTGACGTCTCTCAGTCGTCTGCATAAAAGAGCCCTGCAAATACACCTGCACCCACTTTGCAGTGACACAATGGGTGGCATCAGGTGTGGGTCTTCATTGTGATCCTCAGGAAAGGGCATTATTGCACAAACCAGACAAGATTCACAAAGACGTGGCAGTAGTGGTGCCAATATAATACGTAATGTGAGTTGCTCAGAAATTAAATATAAGTAAAAACCATGACAAACCCTCAAACACCCTTGTGCATCCCCTTCATGCTCATGACACGTTTGCCTTACGCTTCCTACTGCACATATGTGATGCATGCCCTGTGGCTGCAGCACAGGTAGTGGCAGGTTGGGTGAGGCTGACCGTGAAAGAGATGCATGAGAGGGTGAGTATGAGATAGAGCCATGAGATTGTATGAGGATTGGGTTGAGTGGTAGTGGCGGGATGAGTACTGGCGAGGTGAGTAAGTGCAGGTAAGATGAGGATGAGCTTTGAGTGGGTGTGAGGGGTGATGTGACAGAGTAGTGTTTGCAGTGCAGAAGGAGATGTGGGGTGGGGGCAGTGATGTGGCAGACGGAGTGTAGGGGAATGAGTAAGTGTACTCACTTTGGCTGACCTACTTAGGTAATTGCAGCGCCTCCTGCACTGTATGCAGGTGCGCGATATGTTGGTGGTGCAGGTGACCTCCTCTGCCACCTCGAGCCAGGCCTTCTTGGTGGCAGAGGCAGGCCGCTTCCTCCTGCCCGCCGGGGGGAAGATCTCTGTCCTCCCCCTCCTCCTCACTCCATCCAATAAGAGCTGGAGTGAGGCATCATTGAACCTGGGAGCAGCCTTCCCCCTGGGCTGCTCCATGCTGTAATTTTTCCTATTTCTTGCAGCATCAGTCAGTGGAGGACTGCCCCTTTAAATAGAGCTCCTCCAGCTGACAGACCTTACTGCGCATGCGCAGTCCGCCTGCCGCGCAGCTTAGCAGCGGGGAACCCGGAACAAGAAGTAAGTGGATCCAATCAGCCTGCGATTGCGCACGGGACAGACTGATTTCACCGGAAATCGACCCCCCGCCGCGAACCCGCCGCCATGGTAATACCGGGCCCAATGTGTTTTTCTTAATATACAGCAAAGGAATAATGTGCCACTAAATCAACAAATAAAGACAAAAATACAGAACTCTGATGAACTTGGGGGACTATGAGTTTGAAAACCCCAATTTGAAAACCTATGTTTTAAACAAATACAATAACTTATGCTGGCATCGATGTCTTCAACAGTAATTATTATTTATACTTGTCATCAACTGATATGTATAACGGAGTTTATGATATTTTTGAAGTTTACTGGTGCATGACATGATTTCAAATAACCCAAAAGACACCAATAATTAAACTTATTCATAAATGTCTTTGACTAGCAGACAAAATGTTGGTTCAGGAACATTTGATTGACAACTAAGCACATGCCCTTGCCAGCAGCTGCTCAGACCTAATGATGTGTTAAAATGCACATGGAGAATTATTACAAACCATCCAAAAGTTTAAATGACTAATTATAATTCAGATGCCTTTTTTTTAAAAAAAAAGAAAATTAGTACAACTGCAAAAATCAGAATCAGTTCCTCATACTGTATTTATTGATAGTACTGAAAAGGTAAAAAAAGTAACAAGAGGAATTCTACACCTTTCGCATATTCAGTATTGATAACTGATAATGGCATTATATGCTGCAGTTTCTTCTCGTGCCCTCTCCAAGCTCATCTCATGAGTCTCACCTCCTGTTCCCTCGATCCCCTTCTCACTCAACTGCTGACTGCTCAACTCCCTTTCCTGGACTACATGCTTGCTGACCTTGGCAATGGTTCCCTCTCCTCAAGCATCATCCCTTTCCCCTTCAGAACCGGCATTATCACTCCACTCACCAAAAAAATTCACTCTAGGCCCTTCCATCCCTGTCAATTACTGTATTATGTCCAACTTCTCTTTCCTCTCCAAGATCCTTGGACATTTCGTAGCCTCCCAACTCCATGCCCATCTCTCCCATAATTTACATAGAGTCAACAGCACAGAAACAGGCCATTCAACCTAACTTGTCTATGCCGGCATTTATGCTCCACACGACCCTCTTCCTATCCCTCTTCATCTAACCCTATCGGCATATCCTTCTATCACTTTCTCCCTCATGTGCTTATCTAGCTTCCCCTTAAATGCATCTATGCTATTTGCCCCAATTACTCCTTGTGGTAGCACATTCCACATTCTTACCATTCTTTGGGTAAAGAAGTTTCTCCTGAATTCCCTATTGGATTTATTAGTGACCATCTTACATTTATCACCTCTAGTTTTAGACACTCTACAAGTTGAAACATTTTCTCTGCGTCTACCCTATCAAACCCTTTCATTATCTTAAAGTCCTCTATCAGGTCACTCCTCAGCCTTCTGTTTCTAGAGAAAACCCCAAGAGAGCAATTACACAAACTAGGGTTGCATTCCCTGGAATTTAGAAGATTAAGGGGTGATTTGATCGAAGTTTTCAAGATATTAAGGGGAACTGATGGGGTAGATAGAGAGAAACTATTTATTCTGGTTGGGGAGTCTGGGACTAGGAGATATAGCCTAAAAATTAGAGCCAGGACTTTCAGGAGTGAAAAGTTTTATGAAAAGAGCCCCAGCCGGTTCAGCCTTTCCTGATAAGTATATCCTCTCAGTTCTTGGTATCATCCTTGTGAATCTTTTTTGCATCTTCTCCAATGCCTTAATATCCTTTTCATAATATGGAGACCAGAACTGTGCACAATATTTCAAGTGCGGTCTAACCAAGGATCTATACAAGTTTAACATAACTTCTCTGCTTTTCAATTCCATCCCTCGTAAATGAACCCCAGTACATGATTTTTTTTCATGGCCTTATTAACGTTGGTAGTTTTAAAATGATTTGTGTATATGTACCCCTAGATCCCTTTGCTCCTCCATTCAATTTAGACTCTTATTATCCAAGCAGTATGTGGCCTCCTTATTCTTCCTACCAAAATGCACCATCTCACACTTGTCTATATTGAAATTCATTTGCCATTTACACACCCATTCTAAAAGTTTAATGCCTTCCTGTATTTTGTTGCATTCTTCCTTTGTATTACCACCTCCCAATTTGGTGTCGTCTGCAAATTTTGAAATTGTACTTCCGATTCCCAAGTCCAAATCATTAATATAAATTGTGAACAACAGTGGTCCCAGCACCGATCCCTATGGAATACCACTTCCCTCCTTTTACTAGCCTGAGTAGCTACCCTTAACCCCTACTACTGTTTTCTGTTTTCTAGCCAGCTTGCTATCCATTCTGCTACCTGTCCCCGACTCCATATGCTCTGACCTTAGTCATGAGTCTAAGTGGTACCTTATCGAAGACCTTTTGAAAATTCAAGCATATTACATTTACTGCATTACCCTTGTCTACTCTTTGTGTTACTTCTTCAAAGAATTCAATAAGTTTGGTCAAGCATGACTTTCCCTTTTAAAATCTGTGCTGACGACTACATTGTATTTTCGGTTTCTAGATGTTTCTCTGTTACATCTTTTGAGTAAAGATTCCATTATCTTTCCCACCACCGACATTAAGCTAACTGGTCTATAAGTTCCCCGGGCTTGTTCAATTTCCCTTTTGTAAATAAGCTTCCTGTTCAAATCTCTCCAATTTGTCTTCCGTCCATCTCGGCACTGATGCAGACCTAACCAAGGTCATGAATAATATTCTCTGTGACTGTGACCATGGTGATTTATCCCTGCTTGTTCTCATCAAACTCTCCACAGTATTTGACATGGTCATCCACACACCATCCTCCTCCAATGCCTTTGCCTGGTTCAAATCCTACCTATTTGAACGTAGCCAGAGCATCTCCAGCAACAGCTTCTTTTTCCACCCCATACTGTCATCTTCTGAGTCACCCATTATTTATTCTTGGCTCATTTCTCTTGCTCATTTACATGCTACCCCTTAGCAAAATCATCTGCAGGAATGGTGTCAGCTTCCATATGTACATTGAGCCTCAGATTCCTCCAGCTGAACATCGAGAAGGCCAAAGTCGTCATCATCTTCAACACCCACAACAAATTCTGCTCCCCGGCTACTCTCTTGGGCTGAATCAAACCATTCACAATCTTGGTATCCTGTTCAGCCCTGAATGAGCTTCAGACCCTATATCCTCTCCATCACGACAGCTCATTTCCACCACTGCAACATCGCCCTCCACACTTATATCTGCCTTCGTCACCTCCAGATTCAACCACTCCAATGTTCTTCTTGCCAGTCTCAATTCCAACTTGTCCAAACTGATGCATGAATCCTATCCTGTACTAAGTCCCGCTCGCCTGTCCATCAAGTTCTCGCTGACTTACATTGGCTCCTCAATGCCTCAAATTTTGAATCCTCATTCAAGTCTTTCAATCCCTCCAAGGTGTCAATCTATTCTTTTGCCGTACTCTCCTCCAGGCCTATGTTCTCCCCTCCCAAATTCTTTGTTCCTCTTACTCCAGCCTTTTGTGTATCCCTCCCTCCCTTAGCCCCATCACTAGAGGCATAGCCTTCAGCCGCCTGAGTCCTGCTCTCTGGAACTACCTCCCTAAACCTCGCTGCCTCTTGATCGCTTCCTCTTAAAAACCTCCTCAATATCCAGTCAAATCTGATCCTCTCTTCACTCAATGTCCACATGTGTATGTTCTGCAGTGGGGATCACATGATAACAGTACAGTCATGAACCCTGGCCAGGTTTTCCCTTCTCTCGCTCCTGGCTGCAGAGGTTAATTGCAGTGCACTACCACCTCAGTTGGGAATAGCTCATTCAGTACAGATGAAGAACAAAATCTGGGGTTTTCCTAGTTAGGAACATAGGAATAGGAGGAGGCCATTTAGCCCCTCGAGCCTGTTCTGCCAATCAATGAATTCATAGCTGATCTGTGACCTAACTCTATATACGTGCTTTAGCCTCATATCCCTTAATACCTTTGGTTAACAAAAATCTATCAATCTCAGATTTAAAATTAACAATTGAGTTAGCATAAACTGCCGTTTGCAGAAGAGAGTTCCAAACTTCTACCACCCTTTGCATGTAGAAGTGTTTCCTAACTTCACTCCTGAAAGTCTTGGCTCTAATTTTTAGGCTATTTGTCTAGTCCGAGACTCCCAAAACAGGGGAATAGTTTCTCTCTATCTGCTATATCAGTTCCCCTTAATATCTTGAAAACTTCGATCAAATAACCCTGTAATCTTCTAAATTCCGCTGAATACAACCCTAGTTTGTGTAATCGCTCCTTGTAATTTAACCCTTGGAATCAAAGATTGGCAGGCAAAACTGTAATTGAACAGTAGGCGGCCTTTAAGGAGGAGATAGTTCAGGTACAGTCTAGGCAAATTCCCTCGAGGGAGAAAGGTAGGGCAACTAAAGCCAGAGCTCCCTGGATGACAAAAGAGATAGTGAGTAAGATAAAACGGAAAAAAGGGGCGTATGACAGATATCAGGTTGATAACACAAGTGAGAACCAGGCTGAATATAGAAAGTTCAGAGGGGAAGTGAAAAAGGAAATAAGGTTAGTTAAACACTGTTTGCAAAGAGAGGGCAAAGAGAGAGTCTGAGAAAAGACTGGCGGCCAATACAAAAGGTAAACCAAAAGTCTTCGACAGGCACGTAAACAGTAAACTGGTAGTAAGAGGAGGGGTGGTGCCGATTAGAGACCATAAAAGAGATCTACTCATGGAGGCAGAGGGGATGGCCGAGGTACTAAATGACTATTTTGCATCTGTCTTCACCAAGGAAGATGTGCAGCCAGAGTCTCAGTAAAGGAAGATATAGTTGAGATACTGGATGGGCTAAAAATTGATAAAGACGAGGTATTAGAAAGGCTAGCTGTACTTAAAGTAGATAAGTCACCCGGTCCGGATGGGATGCATCTTAGGTTTCTGAGGGCAGGAAGGGTGGAAATTGTGGAGGTACTGGCCATAATCTTCCAAACATCCGTAGACACGGGGATGATGCCAGAGGACTGGAGAATTGCAAATGTTACATCTTTGTTCAAAAAAGGGTGTAAGGATAAACCCTGCAACTATAGGCCAGTCAGTTTAACCTCAGTGGTGGGGAAACTTTTAGAAACGATAATCCGGGACAGAATTAAGTGACTTGGACGAGTGTGGACTGATTAGGGAAAGCCAGCACGGATTTGTTAAAGGCAAACAGTGTTTAACTAACCTGATAAGAGTATTTTGATGAAGTAACAGAGAGGGTAGATGAGGGCAATGCAGTTGATATGGTGTATATGAACTTTCAAAAGGCGTTTGATAAAGTGCCGCACGGTAGGCTTATCATCAAGATTGCGGCCCATGGAATAAAGGGGTCAGTAGCAACATGGATACAGAATTGGCTAAGGGAAGGAAACAGAGAGTAGTGGTGAACAGTTGTTTTTCGGACTGGAGGGAGGTGTGCAGTGGTGTTCCCCAGGGGTCGGTGCTGGGACCACTGCTTTTCTTGATATATATTTGGGCACAATTTCAAAATTTGCAGATGACACAAAATTTAGAAGGGTAGTAAACAGTGAGGAGGATAGTGATAGGCTTCAAGAGGACATAGACAGGCTGGTGGCATGGACGGACAGGTGACAGATGAAATTTAACGCAGAAAAATGCGTAATGATACATTTCAGTAGTAAGAACAAGGAGAGGCAATATAAACTAGAGGGCACGACTGTAAAAGGGGTACAGGAACAGAGAGATGTGCACAAATCATTGAAGGTGGCAGGGCAGGTTGAGAAAGCAGTTAAAAAAGCATCGGGATCCTGGGCTTTATAAATAGAGGCATAGAGTACAAAAGTATGGAAGTTATGATGAACCTTTATAAAACACTGGTTCGGCCACAACTGGAATATTGTATACAGTTCTGGGCACTGCACTTTAGGAAAGATGTGAGGGCCTCAGAGAGGGTGCAGAAGAGATTTACTGGAATGATTCCAGGGATGAGGGACTTCAGTTACAGGGATAGACTGGAGAAGCTGGGGTCGTTCTCCTTGGAACAGAGACGGTTGCGAGGAGATTTGATAGAGGTATTCAAAATCATAAAGTGTCTAGACAGCGCAGATAAAGAGAAACTGTTCCCATTCTTGCCAGACAAGTGCCAGGCAAAGACCATCTCCAACAAGAGAGAGTCTAACCACCTTCCCTTAACATTCAACTGCATTACCATCGCCGAATCCCCCACCATCAACATCCTGGGGGGTCACTATTGACCAGAAACTTAACTGGACCAGCCACACAATTACTGTGGCTACACGAGCAGGTCAGAGACTGGGTAATCTGCGGCGAGTCACTCATCTCCTGATTCTCCAAAGCCTTTCCACCATCTACAAGGCACAAGTCAGGAGTGTGATGGAATACTCTCCACTTGCCTGGATGAGTGCAGCTCCAACAACACTCAGGAAGCGCAACACCATCCAGGACAAAGCAGCCCGTTTGATTGGTACCCCATCCACCACCCTAAATATTCACCCCCTTCACCACCGGCGCACCGTGGCTGCAGTGTGTACCATCTACAGGATGCATTGCAGCAACTCGCCAAGGTTTCTTAGACAGCACTTCCCTAATCCACGACCTCTGCCACCTAGAGGGACAAAGGCAGCAGAGGCACATGGGAACTTCAACACCTGCACGTTCCCCTCCAAGTCACACACCACCCCGACTTGGAAATATATCTCTGTTCCTTCATCGTCACTGGGTCAAAATCCTGGAACTCCCTACCTAACAGCGCTGTGGAGAACCTTCACCACACGGACTGCAGCGGTTCAAGAAGGCGGCTCACCACCACCTTCTCAAGGGCAATTAGGGATAGGCAATAAATGCTGGCCTTGCCAGCGACGCCCGCATCCCATGAATGAATTTTTAAAAATGTCGGAAGGTTCAAGAACCGGAGGACATAGATTTAAGGTGTTTGGCAAAAGAAGCAAAGGTGACATGAGGAAAAACTTTTTTACACAGCGAGTGGTTAGGATCTGGAATGCACTGCCCGAGGGGGTGGTGGCGGCGGCAGATTCGATCATGGCCTTCAAAAGGGAACTGGATAAGTACTTGAAAGGAAAAAATTTGCAGGGCTACGGGTTTCGGGCAGGGGAGTGGGACTAGCTGGATTACTCTTGCATAGAGCCGGCATGGACTCGATAGGCTGAACAGCCTTCTTCCGTGCTGTAACCTATGATTGTATAATAATTATAAAAATCTTTTTTCATTGATTTTGATATCCCTTGCGAGTTTCTTTTCATATTTACTTTTTGTAGCTATTATTATCTGTTTTGTCACTCTTTGCTGTTCTTTGTATCTCTCCCAGTTGCCAGGATCTGTGCTGTCTTTTGCATTTTTGTATGCTTTTGCTTTTAGTTTTATGTTGTCTCTTACATGGCTGTTTCTTTGGCAAGTAGAGCTCTTGCCCCTTAGGGGTATAAACTGATACTGTATCAAATTAAATTCTGTTTTGAACACCTCCCACTGACCTTCTGATGTTTTACCGATAAACAGATATGACTAGTTTACTGTGGACAGTCTCTGTCTCACTCGTTGAAGTCAGCCTTGCCTAAATTTAAAATCTTAGTCGCTGTTACAGGTTTCTCCCTTTCAAACACAATATTGAACTCGATCATATTATGATCACTGTTAGATAAATGTTCACGCACCATTGGGCTGTTAACTAAATCTGGCTCATTGCTCATTATTAAATCTAACATAGCCTGCCCCCTTGTTGGTTCTAGGATATATTGTTGCAGAAAGCTGTCCTGAATACCTTCAAGAAATTCACTACCTTTCTGACATGAGCTTGTCTGCTTATCCCAATCTACAGGAAAGTTAAAATCCCCCATTAAAACCACTCTGCCTTTGCTACATACTTGTCTAATCTCTGCATTTATACACTCTGCCACTTCACAGCTGTTATCAGGAGGCCGATGTACAACTCCCACTGCAGTCTTAAATCCTTTTCTATTTCTTAATTCTACCTATAAAGTCTCCGGTGCCTGCTTACCTCTCGTTATATCCTCTCTTATTATTGAAGTAATTTCATAATGTACCTACTTGACCTTGTCCTCACGAATCTACCTGTCGCAGATGCATCAGTCCATGACAGTATTGGTAGGAGTGACCACCGCACAGTCCTCGTGGAGACGAAGTCCCGTCTTTGCACTGAGGACATCATCCAACGTGTAGTGTGGCACTATCACCGTGCTAAATGGGATAGATTCAGAACAGATTTGCAGCTCAAAACTGGGCATCCATGAGGCACTGGGCGCAATCCACCACAATCTGTAATCCGGCATATTCCTCACTCTACCATTACCTGGTTCAATGAGGAATGTAGAAGAGCATGCCAGGAGCAGCACCAGGCGTACCTATGAATGAGGTGCCAACCTGGTGAAGCTACAACTCAGGACTACATGCATGCTAAACAGCGGAAGCAACATGCTATACACACAGCTAAACGACTCTACAACCAACGGATTAGATCAAAGCTTTGCAGTCCTGCCACATCCAGTCGTGAATGGTGGTGGACAATTGAACAACTAACGGGAGGAGGAAGCTCTGTAAACATCCCCATCCTCAATGATGGCGGAGTCCAACACGTGAGTGCAAAAGACAAGGCAGAAGCGTTTGCAAACATCTTTAGCCAGAAGTGCCGAGTGGATGATCCATCTCGGCCTCCTCCCGATATCCCCACCATCACAGAAGCCAGTCTTCAGCCAATTTGATTCACTCCATGTGATATCAAGAAATGGCTGAGTGCACTGGAAAGGCTATGGGCCCCGACAACATCCCGGCTGTAGTACTGAAGTCTTGTGCTTCAGAACAAGCCGCGCCTCTCGCCAAACTGTTCCAGTACAGCTACAACATTGGCATCTACCCGACAATGTGGAAAATTGCCCAGGTATGTCCTGTCCACAAAAAGCAGGACAAATCCAATCCAGCCAATTACCGCCCCATCAGTCTACTCAAGTGGCACTTACTCACCAATAACCTGCTCACCAATGCTCAGCTTGGGTTCACCAGGACCACTCGGCTCCAGATCTCATTACAGCCTTGGTCCAAACATGGACAAAAGAGCTGAATTCCAGAGGTGAGGTGAGAGTGACTGCCCTTGACATCAAAGCAGCATTTGACCGACTGTGGCACCGTGGAGCCCTAGTAAAATTGAAGTCAATGGGAATCAGGGGGAAAACTCTCCAGTGGCTGAAGTCATATCCAGCACAAAGGAAGATGGTAGTGGTTGTTGGAGGCCAATCATCTCAGCCCAGGACATTGCTGCAGGAGTTCCTCAGGGCAGTGTCCCAGGCCCAACCATCTTCAGCTGCTTCATCAATGACCTTCCCTCCATCATAAGGTCAGAAATGGGGATGTTTGCTGATGATTGCTCAGTGTTCAGTTCCATTCGCAACCCCTCAGATAATGAAGCAGTCCGTGCCCGCATGCAGCAAGACCTGGACAATATCCAGGCTTGGGCTCATAAGTGGCAAGTAACATTCACGCCAGGCAAGTGCCAGGCAATGATCATCTCCAACAAGAGAGATCTAACCACCTCCCCTTGACATTCAACGGCATCACCATCGCCGAATCCCCCACCATCAACATCCTGGGGTTCACCATTGACCAGAAACTTAACTGGATCAGCCATATAAATACTGTGGCTACAAGAGCAGGTCAGAGGTATTCTGCGGCGAGTCACTCACCTCCTGACTCCCCAAAGCCTTTCCACCATCTACAATGCACAATTCAGGAGTGTGATGGAATACTCTCCACTTGCCTGGATGAGTGCAGCTCCAACAACACTCAAGAAGCTCGACACCATCCAGGACAAAGCAGCCGCCTTGATTGGCACCCCATCCACCACCCTAAACATTCACTCCCTTCACCACTGGCGCACTGTGGCTGCAGTGTGTACCATCCACAGGATGCACTGCAGCAACTCGCCAAGGCTTCTTCGACAGCACCTCCCAAACCCACGACCTCTACCACCTAGAAGGACAAGGGCAGCAGGCACATGGGAACAACATCACCTGCACGTTCCCCTCCAAGTCACACACCATCCCGACTTGGAAATATATCGCCATTCCTTCATCGTCACTGGGTCAAAATCCTGGAACTCCCTTCCTAACAGCACTGTGGGAGAACCTTCACCACACGGACTGCAGCGGTTCAAGAAGGCGGCTCACCATCACCTTCTCAAGGGCAATAAATGCCGGCCTCACCAGCAACGCCACACCCCATGCATGAATTTTAAAAAAATTCATAATCACAACAGCTACTCCTCCCCCTCCACCAGCTTTCCTATCCTTCCTGTAGACCTTATATCTGGGTATATTCAGTTGCCAAGTCTCACTAATGGCTACCATGTCGTACCCTTTAAACTGAATTTGCGCCTGCAATCATTCAGTTTGTTCTTTGTACTCCGTGCGTTTGTATAAAGAACTGCTTATTTGGGCCACACCCCCTAACCTATCCTTCGGCTCCAATGTTGTTTGTCTCACATATTTCTTATTTCTCTCTCCTGATTTAATTACTTTACATCTTTTAGTTTTCCCATTACCTGTAGCGCCTAAAGCATAATTTCTGATTATTACTCTACTCTCTACCTTTTCATTTGTTTTAGAATTATTGTTTTCCACCTGAGTCCTCCCCTCATTTACTAATTTAAAATCCTTGTGACCGCCCTATTTATCCTTTCCGCTAGGACCCTGGTCCCAGCCCGGTTCAGGTGGAGTCCGTTCCAACAGTACAGTGCTTTCCTGTCCCAGTCCCGGTGCCAGTGCCCCATGAAATGGAACCCCTCTTTCCCATACCACTCCTTCAGCCACATGTTCACCTCCCTAACCTGCTTATCCCTACGCCAATTTGCATGTGGCTCAGGTAATAATCCAGAGATTATAACCCTTGCGGTCCTGTTTTTTTAGTTTAGCTCCTAGTTCTCTCTGAACAGGATCTCTTGCCTACTCTTTCCTATGTTGTTGATCCCAACATGGACCATAACGACTAGATCCTCCCCCTCCCTCTCCAATATCCTTTCAAGCCGGTTCAAGATGTCCCTCACCTGGCACCAGGTAGGCAACATACCATGTGGAACTCTCGATCCTGCTTACAAAGGATCTGTCCACCTAATTATTGTATCTCCTACAACTACCACATCACTCTTCTCCTCCTCCTCCCCACTTTGGACAGCCTCCTGCTCCAAGGTGCCTTGGTCCACATTCTGGTTGTCCTTCAGACAGTCTTTATCCTTATCCTCACAGGCAGCAGGTACATTGTACCTGTTGGATAGGATCAGTTTCTGCGGATCCTCGTTGTCTATCTCATCTGGGCTCCCCTTACTCTGTACACAATCTGTCACACCAAATCAGTTCTGATCCTGTACCTCTCTATGAGATGTGACCGAGGTCTGGAGATACTCCTCCCCCTCCCTTACGTGTCAAACTGTCTCCAATTCGGTCGGTAGAAGCATGACCAGTCACTGCTTATTTGCAAGTGCGTTGATCACACAGCCATCAGGAGACCACACAGATCCTATTTTCTGTGAAGACTGGGATGTATTTATGAAAGTTTAATTGTAAAAACAGAAACTACACAATACATAATAATCCAATAAACTGTAAAGCTTATGTTTCATGCTCTTCTGTGGCTGGCCTCTCAATGTTTCTCTCTAATTTTGGTGTTCTTTTCCATTTTTCTATAACATGAGTACTTCAAGTTTAAGAACCTATGTGGTCTGCGATATGCTGCCTTTAAATTTGTAATGATAGCAAAGAGCTGGTGGGTTAGTCAGATATTTTCTAACTTTATAAATTTCACAAGCAATTTGAAACCAGCCAGCAATATTCCATATATCAATTTAAGTATGCAAGGAAGGAGCTCAGTTTTCCCTGACGAGAATGGTGAAAACAGACTGTGATAACCTCAGCAGTCTGCTATAAGATGGTGGTGGGAAATCACTTGGTTAGAAGTGCTGTTCACTGCTTATTTGCTCGTGTGTTTTCTTGTATTGTTTTGTATGCAGGATTCTTGAGAGTTTTGAAAATTTTTGTGCTGCTTGTGATAAAGGTCCAAGATAAAAATAAAATGTCCTAAAGTGATTCGGCTTTACACTAAAGACAAAGAAAAACAATGAAATCGTGGAGAATCTTTGATGTTTAAAAGAAATTCTCATTTGCCACATACTTTGTGTGAAGTGTGATTACTTCATAACTGCATATTGTTATTGTTAAAAAAAAAACTTTGCCCAGCCTCACAGTGCACATACTTTGACCACTGTTTGGGGGTGGTGGGGGGTGAACATAGGGGAATTGTCTTACATGAGTCATTGTGATGGATAATGTAGCTCACTTTGGGATATTCACTGACCTGCTAGTGGCTCCAGTGCTGCTTGCCTCTTTCTGCCTGCTGCAAGCCTCTCAGGGTTCAACTGTCTTGCTCCCTTCTTTCAGACTTCCTGTGTTCACTCTCTTCTTTCAGGCTCCTGGTCTTTTGTTCCTTGTCTGAGTACAGTAGTGGCAGTGTATGGAATAGTTGGTGGGCATTGAAATTAAATTCTGTCCTCTTCACGGAGCTACAGCGACTGATGGGCATTTTACACATAAGCCATTGAGTTTATTTCAGGCTTTTGTGCTGAAATATCGGTCATCTTGTACAAGTATGTACGGTAATTGCATTAAGATATCGTATGGCCTCCTGCCAGTGAAATTATGAATTCCATATAGCATACTAAGAATATTAGATATTGTTAACTATGGAGAAGAATATCGATCCCTATTGCTGGCAGTTCAGTTCACTCGCAATGTGGAAAGAACTATAAATCCAATTGACCTCCTTTAGGACAAGTTATTTATAAGATGGCTAAATAGCATTTCACAATAAGAGAAAAATTACAAAGAAGGTTCCCACAATCTATACATAGTTGTTTAAGCATAAAAATGTTAAGCTGGCTCTGTTGCTTTTACTCTCGCCTTTGGGTCAAAAGATCGTGCGTGGGTTCAAATTCCATTATAGGAAATTAGCACAAAATCTCGGCTAACACTTTAGTTTAGTATTGAAGGAGTGCTGCATTTTCAGAGTGCATCTTTCGGATGAGATGTTAAACTGAGGCCCTGTCTGCCTGTTCAGTTATGCAGAACAGGTATCAAAGAAGAGCGTGGCAACTTGCACTGTGCAAACTGGCTGCCATATTTGCCTACATAACAACAGTGACTACACTTCAAAAGTAACAGTAGAACATTTTGGAATGTCCCGAGAACATGTAAATGTAAGTTCTTTCTTTTTTAAAATCATCTTCCTTCGGTGACTCCAGTAATCATTCTTAATGTCATGATAATTATATGACTATACTTTTAGCAGTGGTGCAAAGTAAGTCACCATAATATAATAACTCAAATGGTAATTGGGTACTGATGGGGTCCTTTCAAATCATGCTGCCAACAAAAACACTTTGAGACAGCACAAATAGTTGCCAGTAATGTTAAAAAAAAATACAAACTCTCAACAACCGAGGTTTCTAACTGCTGTTTTGAAGCATTTAGCAAAAAATATGCCTCAGCAACCAGGATACTTGTGTTCCCTCCACAAGTGCTCAGATACATTTTTAACATTGATGGCATTGAACAATGCTAGAAATATCCTGCTCTGGATGTCTAATTGAAACCAGTTATAATATTTCTAGTACTCATCACATAACTACTGCAAAATTTAAATTTAAGCCCTAGAGCACTAATGGGATCGATCATTTCACTAGTGCTCCACTGCCAGAGCCAATTAATTACCTTGTTGAGCACATGAATCAACTGAGAGTTACCAATGTTAGCCTGGTTTTAATGCAATAGTTTGACTGATTAAATGCAATGGGTTACTCCAATTATGTAACCAGATCAAACTACAATATTCAGCCTTCTGACTAGGTAAAATTGCAGCTTTAGAGACTGGATTCTAGTCATAGCAACTTTGCTAGTCTAGATCTGGAAACATAATAGGAGGATAAGGGATGCACAGCAGAACAGATAAGGCATGTATTTATACTTAGAATTCTCACTATAGTATTTGCGTTTTTATAGCATCACAATGTGTAAATGAAAATGGCTGGTACATATAGCCTGGGATTCCCTGGAGCTGCTGGCAGTCGAAGAGTTATGGTGCAAGTCCCCCAAAAAGGAAAAAAAGCACGGGCAAACTGCTCACTCTGAAAAGTGAGAACACTCAGCAAATACCAACAGCTTTTTCTTAAGCTAATAAAATTCTGCACCTCCAGTGTAGTACTAAACCATGCAGGCCACAAGGTACCAGGTTTGTTTCTCAGTCTGCATTGATCTCAGCTGAGTAGGAGTCAGAGTGTTACAATTTTCCTCAGTGTCTGGGGTTTAGTGTAATCCAGTGACCCCAGATGGAAAGTACACATGCATTGACATTCAGTGAGAACGGGATTGCCCTCAGCCATGATACTCTTTGTGGTCAATCGACCTGCAGATAGTCAGTGGTTAAGTTCACACAGTCACTTTGGCAAAATACTGAAGGGCACCTTGCATGTGTAGAACTGTAGCCAGCAACATTTAGCACCTTTGGAGGGAAATTAAATAGATTTTAAAAATACTCAAAAGTGACTTTGACAATCACTTCACTGTTGGAAGCTCTGTAAAGTTGTTATTTTAACGAGCAAAATACACAGTTGGTGAAAAGTTCAAGCAACTGTCTTATGCTGTTATAACTAAACAATCAATGGTAAAATGTGGTCTAGATTCAGAACAGGGGATAGAGATTTCATTTTTCAGCTAAGGACGAAGCAATTTGTGCAAAATTGTTTCAAACACACAGCAAGCATCAGAATTGTTCTTAATCCCTCTTCTTCAAGAACTATTGTCAATTTATCACTGCTATCAGCTGACACTGAAAAGATAAGGTCAGATTACAGGTCAGAGCAAACTTATAAAATTGGTCCAGGATGGGAAAATGCATTCTCTGGAGGCTTCTAGTCACTAAGCACAAACTGTAACTTTACGCTCAGAATCATTGGAGGATAATCAGAAATTCCAAGCTAACAACAGAGGTAAGCTATAGATACAAGGTCAGAATAAGAAGGAAGACAGTTTGCTCGCCAAAGATACAAGAAGGGTCTACAAGAACAGGAAAGTTATTTCAATGGCGACTTCAACGAACTTAACATAAATTGGGAAAGCCCAAGAGGTCTACAGTCAGAAATGTAGACTGGTAAATGTAACGTACGACTGCATTTTCACACAGGGGCCAAGATATTAACTCGGAGCCAGGAGGCGAGGATTTTCGGATAGGAAACCCGCAAGTACGGAAAAAAAGCACTGGCAAACTGCTCACTCTGAGAAGTGAACACTCAGCAAATACCTACAGTATTTTCTTGAGCTAATAAAATTCTGACATTAGGACATCTTTAAAATTTTTTCAACAGGTTTCGCCCCGGGAAACCCTGCTGGAGATGTTAAATTCGAAGGTCTCTTAAATTCAATTTAAGAACACCTACTGAACATCGCATAACGAGGTAAATTGCTCCCATAAGTACCCATTTGCTTGCAGTAATTACGGAGCCACCTGCAGCAAGTAGGTTACTTGCACGCATCCAGACGCACCTCCGTTAAACCCGGAAGTGGGCGGGTTGGAGCCGGGTTGTGGTCGTGCTGGAAAAACCTATTATTTTAATTTCCCACCCACCCCCAACCCACCCGTTCTTCAGGGTTAAAATTCCCTCCAGTGTATCAAGGAAGCCATGAGAGGCAATGCTCATGTTCTTGCATATCTCTTCGTAAAGTGAACTATTTTGCTTCTTGTGCTAACCTGCTATCTATAGCATACCCCTAGTGTTTAGCTTGGATTTTTTCCCTTAAGAAATGCTCTGATTACCCTATCTGAGCTTGACATTGCAGTTTGTGTTTAGTGACTAGAGGCTTTTAAATGATGCATTTATTATCTGGTATTTGTCAAAAAATGTGCACAAAATAGCACTCCTGGGTACAGCGGTCACAGCATAAGGTTGAACACCATCTGAGCGTCAGAAATACCGAAGTATCAAGGTATATAACTTTAAAAGGGCTAAATTCATTGAAATGAGGAAATCACTAATGGAAATAGATGGTGGGGGGAGGGGCAAGATAGTTTCACAACACTTCAGTCGAAGGAATGTGGAACACATTTAAAGGTATAACGCTGAACATTCAGGATAAATACATACTGAAAATCAAAAAGCTTAAACTAAACAAACAAGATCCTAAATGGATTAACAAATTAAAAGTGATATGAAGAAGAAAAACATCCACCATAGACCCTGCAGAAAGAAATGTGATGGTTCACATGATTGAATACAAAAGAAAAATGCAGAAACGCGTTAAAAGGTACAAAGAGAGAGCTAGAAAAAAGATCAGCTAAGGCTCAACATGACAGTTAAAGTTTCCTTCAATACAACAGCAAGAGGGCAGTCAGAAGATGTGAAAACTGTAAAAGACGCAAATGGGTTTGAAACTGAGAATAAACACAAAATCGTGAATATTCTGAATAGTTCCTTGAAGTATTCACAAAGGGCTCAAACAATAATCCCCATTGATAGACTATAATTTCCCCTTGAAGGAATACAGCATATCATCGTTCACTGCTTGAGCCGGCAACCTGTACGACAGGCCTACTGTTCTCTGGAAATGAAGATCGGCCTAGCAATAAACCTAGTTCTGCCCTTACATAATTTGTAAGCATAACCCCTGGTCCCCTCGAACCTATACAGTTGAAATAATTGGTGTACAAAACCTCAATCAAATCATCCCCAAGTTCACACTTTTCTGATGTATAGAGAGCTAGCTCATTGAGCATGTTTGGATAACTAAGGTGTTTTAAACTGGAAATTAATCTTCTGCACCCTTGCCAAAGCCTCAATATCCCCTATCATGTGAGGAGACCAAAATTGTAAACAGTATTCTAATTGAAGACTAACCAAGGTCTTGTACAGGGACAAAATGGTATGCTTTGTTTTATAGTGAATTGTCCTGTGAATACACCCAAGAACCTGTTTGCTTTAGCAATAGCTTCACGGCATTGGTCGTGAACCTTTAGAGATTGATGCACTAAAATACCTAGATCTCTTTCTTTCACCATTGGCTTTACTTCTTTTCCCTGTAGGGTATATGTATGTTTAGCATTTGGACTGGCCATGTGCGTAACATTACACTTTTCTAAGTTAAACAACATTTGCCAAAGGGGCCCAATCCCGCAGCACGGCTTGATCTGCTTGTAGTAGTTCAGCATCCTCTACAGTCCGAACTCTTGCACATATCTTGCTATCGTCTGTAATCCGGTTGAGCAGACTTTCAACGCTCTCCAGTGTTTACCTTGGAGAGGGTCTAGGGGTGAAAAATCTGTGGCACCCCAATATTGCTGACTAGCTCGGCCTTAGTGTTGGTTTTCACCTTACATTCCTTTCAATTATGAATTGCATCTTGAACCTTTCTGCTTAGTGAGACATAGGTACTTTCAAGGAAAATTTGTTTTTCCAACTTGGATTAAGAAGTTCTTTCATGTCCTTTATGTTCCAAAATGTATCTTGACAAAGCTATCCACAGGTGAATTGATGATCAGAGAAAGGTTCAACATTTGGTGTTCAGTGTTAAAATCTATTAAATAATCATCCAGGTCAATTGCTATTTCTGGAGAGTAGTTTTAGTCTTAATGTTCTGTTAATGTAAAAGGGATATGGATTGCAATTACTATTTTGAAAGAGTGCTTTCATAGTCAAGAAAGCTCAAGCCAACACTCCAGAAGGATAATCTTGGAATAAGAAGACAGTGACAACATTACAGTTGCAGTTTATACTGTCCTATTACACCATACACAGGATGGAGAAGAGGAGAAACAACAAAAATCTGAAAGCAGCTGCAAACTTTTCCCAGGAAGAACACACTACAGTGAATTGTGCTGAGATCGAAAGATTTTTGGACACTAAGGAAATCAAGAGATATGTGGATAGGATATAAGGAGTTGAGGTAGAAGATCAGCCATGATCTTAGTGAATGGCGGAGCAGGCTCAAGGGGCCGTATGGCCTGCTCCTGCTTCTTATGTTCTTATGAATTGCTGCTGATGAGGTACGAAGCACAGAAGTTATCTGTATGCAATATCACGAAAGCAGCCTGGAGTATGCTGCAATGCAAAATTCTTCAAGTGGCTGATGCATGGTATCTCTTGTTTGAAGTGCGGATTCAGGGAGATTTGAAAATTCTTGCAAAAGACAGATTACGTTTCATGTTATGGTTGCCTTCATTCTTTGAAATACATGCATCCTCAACATACTAAGAGTGAAGTGTACCTCGATTGGTTCTTAAGAAACCATGTGCTGAGCATGTACAGAAACATATTGTGACTTTGTGGATGGACTGTCTGCATGATACACTCTTTTTGATATACATTAATGACCTGGACTTGGGTATAAGAAAATAAGAAATAGGAGCAGGAGTAGGCCATACGGCCCCTCGAGCCTGTTCCGCCATTCAATAAGATCATGGCCGATCTTCGACCTCAACTCCACTTTCCCGCCCAATCCCCTATATCCCTTGATTCCCTTCGTGTCCAAAAATCCATCAATCTCAGCCTTGAATATACTCAACAACTGAACATCCACAGCCCTCTGGGGTAGAGAATTCCAAAGATTCACAAACCTGAGTGAAGAAATTTTTCCTCATCTCGGTCCTAAATGGCCAACCTCTTATCTTGAGACTATAACCCATTGTTCTGGACTCTCCAGCTAGAGGAAACAGTCTCTCAGCATCTACCCTGTCAAGCCCTCTCAGAATCTTATATGTTTCAATAAGATCATTCTTCTAAACTCTGGAGAATATAGGCCCATTCTACTCAATCTCTCCTCAAAGGACAACCCTCTCATCCCAGGAATCAATCTAGTGAACCTTCATTGCACCACCTCTAAGGCAAGTATATCCTTCCTTAGATAAGGAGACCAAAACTGTACACAGTACTCCAGATGTGGTCTCACCAAAGCCCTGTGCAATTGCAGCAAGACTTCCATACTCTTGTACTCCAACCCCCTTGCAATAAAGGACAACATACCATTCGCCTTCCTAATTGCTTTCTGTACCTGCATGTTAACTTTCCGTGTTTCGTGGACAAGGACACCCAAATCTCTTTGAACACCAACATTTAATAATTTCTCACCATTTAAAAAATATTCTGTTTTTCTATTTTTCCTACCAAAGTGAATAACCTCACATTTCCCCACATTATACTCCACCTGCCACCTTCCTACCCACTCACTTAACCTGTCTATATCCCTTTGGACACTTTTTGTATCCACCTCACAGCTTACTTTCCCACCTAACTTAGATTGTAAAAAGCTGAGGCCCAAGCAACGATCCTTGCGGCACCCAAATAGTTACAGCCTACGAACCTGAAATGACCCGTTTATTCCTACTCTCTGTTTTCTGTCCGTTAACTAATCCTCTATCCATTCTAATATATTACCCTCAATCCCATGAGTCCTTATCTTGTGCAACTACCTTTTGTGTGGCACCTTATCGAAAGCCTTTTGAAAATCCAAATGTACTACATTCACTGGTTCCCCTTTATCGACCCTGCTGGTTACATCCTCAAAAAACTCCAGTTGTCAAACACGACTGCCCTTTCATAAAACCAAGTTGACTCTGCCTAATCATATTATAATTTTCGAAGTGCCCTGTTACTACGTTCTTACTAATGGATTCCAGCATTTTCCTGACTTCTAATGTCAGGTTAACTGGCCGATAGTTCCCTGTTTTCTCTCTCCCTCTTTTCTTGAATAGCGGTGTTACATTTGCTACCTTCCAATCCACTGGAACCATTCTCGAATCTAGGGAATTTTGGAAGATTACAACTAATGCACCTGCCAATTCTGCAGCCACCTCTTTTAGAACTCTGTGATGTGGGCCATCAGGTCCAGGTGATTTGTCGGCTTTTAGTCTCATTAATTTCTCCAGTACTTTTTCTTTACTAATAGTAATTACTTTAAGTTGCTCGCTCTTATTACACCCTTGGTTCCCCACTATTTCTGGTATGTTTTTTGTGTCCTCTACCGTGAAGACAGGTACAAAATAATTGTAAAACATTCCTGCCATTTCCTCATTCCCCGTTATAACATCTCCAGGCTGCGCCCCTAAGGGACCACATTTACTTTCGCTACTCTCTTCCTTTTTACCTACTTGTAGAAGCTCTTACAATCTGTTTTTATATTTCTTGCTGGTTTACTCTCATTTTCTGTTTTCACTCTATCAATTTTTTGGCCATCCTTTGCAGGTTTCTAAAACTCTCCCAATCCTCAGGCTTAATACTCTTCTTGGCAACATTATAAGCCTCTTCTTTAAATCTAATACTATCCTTAACTTCTTTAGTTAGCCACGGACGGATCACTTTTCCCGTGGAGCGTTTACTCCTCAATGGAATATATATTCGTTGAGAATTTTGAAATATTTCTTTAAATGTTCACCATTGCTTATCTACCATCATATCTTTTAATTACCCGTAGCCAACTCGTCCCTCATACCTATGTAATTGGTTTTGTTTACATTTAAGACACTAGTTTCAGACTTAAGTACGTCACTCTCGAACTCAATGTGAAATTCTATCATATTACGATCACTCTTCCCCAGAGGATCCCTTACTATGAGATTACTAATTAACCCTGTCTAATTAACACAAGACAAGATCTAAAATGGCCTGTTCCCTGGTTGGTTCCACAACGTATTGTTCTAGGAAACTGTCTCGAATGCATTCCATGAACGTCCTCCAAACTACTTTTGCCAATTTGATTTGCCCAATCTATGAAGATTAAAGTCCCCCATGATTTGTTACAAGCTCCTCTTATTTCTTGATTAATACTCTGTCCAACAGTGTAACTACTGTTAGGAGGCCTGTAAACTACTCCCACCAGTGTTTTCTGCCCCTTGTTATTTCTTAGCTCCACCCATACTGATTCTACTTCCTGATCTTCTGAGCCAAGATCCATTCTCACCAATGTCCTGAGGTCATCCTTTACTATCAGGGGTACCCCACCCACCCTTTTCCATTTGGTCTGTCCTTTCGAAAAGACCCCGCAATATTGAGTTCCAAACCGTAGTCACCTTGCAACCACATTTCTGTAATGGCTACTAGATCAAACCCTGGATCTCTATCTGTACCATTAATTCGTCTATCTTGTTACGAATGCTTCTTGCATTCAGATAAAGTACCTTTGATTTTAGCTTTTTACTATTTTTCCCTGGTTTGACCTTGTTCACTGATACACTATTACCGTTGAACTCTCTGTCCCTTCCTGACAGTCTGTTTATCTTTACCCAACTCGCTATACTGCTCTATGGCCTTGACTTTTCTCTTTAGATTTAACTTACTTACGTACCCTTACCTGAACCCCCCCCCCAACCTTTCTAGTTTAAGGCCGTACCTACTGCCCTAGTTATCCGATTTGCCAGGACACTGTTCCCAGTCTCGTTCAAGTGGAGCCCATCTGAACAGAACAGCTCCCTCTTTCTCCAGTACTGGTGACTCTTTGAGTCACCCATTTAACACTCTGATCTGTTTGACCCCATGCCAATTTGCGCATGGCTCAGGTAGTAATCCAGAGATTACTATCTTTGAGTTTCTGCTTATTAATTTGGACCCTAGCTCCTCAAACTCTCTCAGCTGACCCTCATTCCGAGTTCTAACTTTGTCGTTGGTTCCTACGTGGACCACAACAACTGGATCCTCCCTCTCATGCTCCAAGTTCTTCTCCAGGGTATGATTTCAAAGTTTGCAAATGGCACAAAACTCAGAAATGTGGTAAACAATGTAGAGGATACTAACAGACTTGAGGAGGACGTAGACAGACTGGTGAAATGGGAAGACACATGGCAGATGAAATTTAACGCAGAAGTGCGAAGTGATATATTTTGGTCGGAAGAATGAAGAGAGGCAATAAAAAATAAATAGTATAATTTTAAAGGGGGTGCAGGAACAGAGAGACCTGGGGCTATCTGTACACAAATCTTTGAAGGTGGCAGGACAAGCTGAGAAGGCTGTTAAAAAAAGCAGATAGGATCCTGGGCTTTATTAATAGAGACATAGAGTACGAAAGCAGGGAAGTTGCGCTAAACCTTTAGAAAACACTGGTTAGGCCTCAGCCGGAATATTGTGTTCAGTTCTGGGCACCACACAGATTGTGAACAAAAACAAAAGACTGTGAATAAACAAGAGAAGGTTAAAAACAAGATAAGGGAGAATAACAGGTGTCATGAGGGCTGAGATCACCATCCAAATATGAGAATATGACACCAAGGGTCTCTAGGCCTTAGAGAGGGTACAGAAGAGGTGAATGGTACCAGGGATGAGGGACTTCAGTTATGTGGATAAACTGGAGAAGCTGGGTTTGTTCTCCTTAGAGCAGAGAGGGTTAAGAGATTTGATAGTGTTCAAAATCATGAAGGATTTTGATCGAGTTGAAACTGTTTCCGGTGGCGGAATAATCAGTAACCAGAGGACACAGATTTAAGGTGATTGGCAAAAGAACCAGAGGCGACATGAGGAAGCATTTTTTTTTAAAGTAGCGAGTTGTTAGGATCTGGAATGCAATGCCTGAGAGGGTGTTGGAAGCAGATTCAATAATAACTTTCAAAAGGGAATTGGATGAAACTTGAAGGGAAAAAATTTGCAGGGCTATGGGGAACGAGCAGGAGAGTGGGACTAATTTGATAGCTCCACCAAAGAACCGGCACAGGCACGATGGGCCAAATGGCCTCCTTCTGCACTGTATCATAAGGTATTGTGGCGCTATGTGGTCCATATTCCTGTATCCCGTGAAGCCTAGGACCTGTGAAATTGTGCTCGTTCATTTTGGCCTTAAGTTAAATTAAAGCTAACGACTTGGCAATACCCAGACCCCAAAATATCTACTGACCTACAAGGTCAGCAGGGATGATTGTGGGTGGAATTGTGGTTTGCGAAGGATGGATATCATTTCTCTACACACTGCAATGGCAATATCATGTGGTACAGTTTAAAGACCCTTGTAGAAGGGTCATAGTACCCTTGCCAAGACACATCTGCCAAAGACATTATCACATGTAAAATTCAAAGCTAGACAATAATATTTAGTAAACAGGCAAGGATTATTCTACGTGGCAGCCTTGTAAATACTATCAATCACAACGTTGCCCAGAAAATTAGCCAAGAATGGGTGGAATAATCATTAACCTGCCCATGGGCTTCTTCCTTGGGAGATGGCAGCAATGCAAAATGCACTGAACAATCCATTTGGCTATCTGTCTTTGTCACTGGTTTTATAAGATTTTTTGCACCACTGGAAATAGAGTAAAACTGCTTCATATGAATAATATAGTAATATTCTGCTCGACAGACATCTTAGGGAAAATGGGGCACCACTTCTGACTGGTGTGGTGGGGGATAAAATCATGCAACAACTACATGGCCCAAATTAAGCTGAAAAGCAAATTTTAGCAGGAACATTAGGAGAGTCCTAGAAAAGGAAGGCTAGCACTAGGAACTAGACGACTGAACTGGGATGGCTGTAATACAACAGGAATATCAGAAACATGTCTAGCACCTGAGAATGGTAATAAATACAACATGCAAGAGTATCGAGTGGTCAGAAGAAAAATAGAGGGCGAAGGAAAGATGCCAGGGAGACCTGGGCAGTTAAAGAAATTGATCCTCTTGAGAAGTGAAAAGCTACACAACGAACAACTCCTGTAAGATACCTTCAAATGAAGAGGAAAACGCGAGTACGAAGGATAAGTTAGAGAACATCGGGTTTGAGTAAGAAACAAGAGATAAATAGGGTGTGTGAAAACAGGAAGGATATTCTATGGAGGAATTTCAATCAACAAACTATAAATTGGGACTTTCCAACTGATCTGAAGTCTGAGTTGGTAAACAGAATGTGTGACTTTTCCATGATCCAATTCATGAGCATCCAGGATTTTCACATATAGTGGAGACAAAAAAACCTTAAAAACTATTTATGAAAAATTGAAAGTTGTGACGAGAAAGATCTTTCTGGCTGGAAGAGCTGAGTCGGACTGAATGGCCTTCCTCATCTATATTTATCTTGTGATCTTGTAAATGTCCAGCCAAAATACCAAATCAAATACGGCTGATCCACAATACTTTCACTAACTGCACATGCCAAAACTGAAGTTAACAACAGTGTCGTTTCCATGCAAGAAACTTACAATTACATGCACAAAAGGTTTTGAATGGCGGATATATTAACTTGTTACAATTTCAGCTTGATATAGATACTTTTTCCTCATTAAAGGTCTGTTTCCATAGACAGATTTTTGCTCCCTATGAACCAAAACATGACCTTATCTGTGAAGTAATCTGGGATAGCAAAGTGAACAATGAGCTCTTTTCACTGTTCAGGTATACATTGGAAATGGTATGGGACCTCACTGTACATTCCTGATCACTATGACTAATTGACAATAAAACTCTGATAGACCATATATCTCAGGCTTAAAACTATGAATCAAGTTTATTAAGCAGAATTAACAGAAGGAATAATTTTTTTAAAATTGCAAATTGGTAATTTAACGACACTTTAATTTGCATGTCTTTATCAAACAAAAAATTTGAAAACTAGCAATTCTAGTAACACTTGTAGTTTGAATAAGGTGTCTGTGATGAGAAGTTTTGTGTGAGACTGAATTCTCATGGAGCTCTTCATTAACCCTCTGATATATAGCTTTACATCAAGAATTAGATTGAAGAAACAGTGTTACCAGATCCATTTATATTTCTCCCTTTGTTTCCAAGTCTGAATTGGGACAAAGTAAAATCAAAAGGAGTATCCTCACAATAATCAAAGCTGTCAAACAAGGTTCATTACTGGCATAAAGATACGCCCCACAAAAAATAAATCTAAATCGAGGTAACAGGACGGAACAGCAATCTGTCACAGATAAGTTAACGAAAGAAATACTAAATGAAAGTGCCAATTGAAGTGAAGGTCTATCTGGGCACAATTCCAAACAGCTTGCACGATGTGGGACATCAACACCCCCAATAAACCAATCACAAATGGGTCATGAAAGATCAAAATTGTCACGTTACGAACTCAAATAGAACTAGGTCTAAAAAAACTTTGAACAAATGCTAGAAGAATTTCACGAGCGAGGACAAGCCAACTTTCTGGGAAATCATAATACAATCTTTTTCCATTTTGTGTTATAAGCCTGATTAATGAATGCCTTAATGATGGTCAGAGACCTGCTGTAACAGTCACCACCTTCGAATAACCAGGCCATCAATCAGAACTTTTCTGGGTGTGGATCTAACATTTTACTACACTCAACTGAAAAAAGATACAGGTTTTATGCTGTATTTGGACTATAGCTGGTTTATAATCCTATGTGCATGGAGGATGCTTGAATAGAGTGGTTTATACAATCATACAGAATAGTTTACAAATAATTTACAAAGTATAAACTTCTAGTCCTGTGGTTGCAGAGTCCTTCTCAGTCACACCAGCTTATGATATCTACCAGTGATAACTTCCAATGTACTATTAAAATACTTGCCAGACATTTTCTAAATATTTCTAACAACTTCTAAATTTCTAAATTAAGATATTAGTTAAAATTAGTTGTAATTTCTGAGGTGAACTAATTTTACGCTTGTAGCTCACTCCAGTAACATTTATCAGGATCCTTTGATGACATGGATTAAAGAAATATTACAACAACAACTTGCACTTATATAGTGCCTTTAATGTAGTAAAACGTCCCAAGGCACTTCATAGGAGCGATTATCAAACAAAATTTGACACTGAGCCCCATAAGACACTCCTTAAAATTAGGACAGGTGACCAAAAGCTTGGTCACCTGTCCTAATTTTAAGGAGTGTCTTAAAGGAGGAGAGAGAGGGAGAGAGGGAGTAAATTCCAGAGCTTAGGGCCTAGGCCCATTTTTTTGGGATAATGAGCTAACTTTCTCCTGCACTAATTTTTATGCTGTGGGTAATGTTGTGATGCAAATAAATGTTAGGTTTTTTTGGGTTGTGGAGGCTTAAGCTTGTTCCACTGAAGTTTCAGCAGTGTGTGGGAAGTATTTGAGATGGAGAATCATTACCGGAGGACAGTGAGTTGTGGGCTTATCATAGTTTTCATGCAGGTTTTGTTAGGATTATCAGTCTATCCATGGAACCATTATCAATCCTGGTACAGCAGTGTATGGGATGGCAGATAAAAAGTGCATTGATGACTTATATTAGTGTGGTAGATGCAGAAGACGAGCATGCCTTGTTATTTATGCTCACTGTGGCCCTCAAACTCAATACAATACTGGAAATGTACTGCGAAAGGTATGATTCCAACAGAACACAATCTAGTCATTGGATCAAAATTTGTAAGAATATTTTAATCCAGTTACTTGTATTTGTTACTTCAAAAAGCAAGTTCCATTCCTATAAGCATAATAAAATTAGAATCGTGTCACTAAAATTTTAAATCAAATTACTGAGTTTAACCAGACGTTTGGTCAGAAATGTTCATAAGATTACTGACAGGGATCTTTATATATACTATTTTCTGAAACAACTTAATAACACTTGTATTTATATAACGCTTTTATTGTAGAAATACACCCCAAGGTGCTTCACAGAAAAGTAATCAGTCAAAAAAGAATGTTGAGACAGAGATAATAGGAGGGGTGACCAAAAGCTTGGTCAAAGAGGCGTTTTTAAGGAGGGCCTTAAAGGAGAAGAGGGAAGTTCAGTGAGGGAGGTAGGGGGCGGTGGGTGGTGGTTAAGAGAGGGAATTCCAGAATGTGGGCCCTGGACAGTTGAAGGCTGGAAGAAGTTACAGTGATGGGGGCAGGGGGCAAGGCCAAGAAGGGATTTAAACACAAGGATGAGAACTTTAAATGTGAGGCTTTGGGAGCCAATGTAAGTTAGCAGGGACAAGGGTGACGGGTGAGCCACACGGTGTGGGATATGATACGAGCAGCAAAGTTTTGGATGAGCTGAAGTTTACGGAGGGTGAAGGATGAGAGGCCGACAAGGAGAACATTGGAATAGTTGAATTTAGAGGTGATAAAGACATGGATGGAGGCAGGAGAGTACGCAAGCAAAAGGGTGTAAGGATAAATCCAGAGGACACAGATTTAAGATGACTGACAAAAGACTCAAAGGCGACATGAGGAACAATTTTTTTTAACGCAGCGAGTAGTTATGATCTGGAATGCGCTGCCTGAAAGGGTGTTGGAAGCAGATTCAATCGTGGCTTTCAAAAAGGAATTGAATAAATTTGCAGGGCTACGGGGAAGGAGCGTGGGAATGGGATTAACTGGACTGCCCTTACAAAGAGCCGGCACGGGTTTGATGAGCCGAATTGCCTCTTTTTGTGCTGTAATCATTCTATGATGTTACAGAGATGGAAATAGGAATTCGTTGTGATGGACAGTATATGTAGTCTAAAGCTCAGCACAAGGTCGAATACAACACTGAGACTGCGAACAGTCTGATTCAATCTGTGGCTGAGGAGCGGATTGGATTTGGTGGTGAGGGTACGGAGTTTGTGGCAGGGCCCAAAGACGATGGCTTCAATCTTCTCAATGTTTAACTGAAGGAAATTGCGGCTCATCCATGTCTGGATACCGGACAAGCAGTCTGACAACACAGAGGCAGTGAAGAGACTAAGATCTTTCTGGTTGGACGAGCTAAGTTGGATGAACTTAGGATAACAGAGGAAAGGATGGTATTGTTGACTGTGTCAAAGGCTGCAAAGATGCCGAGGAAGTGGATGAGGGATAATGCACCACAGTCACAGTCAAAGAGGATGTCATTTGTGACCTTGATTGGGGCCGTTTCAGTGCTGTGGCAGGAACGGAAACCTGATTGGAGTTTCAAAGATGAACTAGCAAGAAAGATGGGCTTAGATTTGGGAGGCGATAGCATGTTCACGAACTTTGGAGAGAAAAGGGAAATTGGAGATGGGCACTAAGTTTCAAGGACAGATGGTGGGTTTTTTGAGGATGGGGGTGGTGACAGTGGTTTTGAAAGTGAGAGGGACAATACCTGAGGTGAGGGAACCCATTTACGTTGTCAGCTAGCAGGGGAGCCAGGAAAGGATGTTGGGGGGGACGGCAGTTTAGTAGGATGGGGTTAAAGAAAGTCTAACCATCAGTGCCTATTAAAATATATCGAACACAACAAAAGATGAGTAAAATCCTTTTGTGTCTATTTCAGTCAGTCTTCAAAAGATGACCAACTGTATGCCTTGTTTGCATCCTTTGAAGGGAGTCGTGGTTTGGGGGAGTAACTGAGCTAAATTATCATTAATAAAGATATAGTCAAGAACCCAGGAATGATTCAACATCAGGTTAATTCAGTTCTTACAGAAGGTTTGATTCTTTTGGGGTGAAATTGGTCCTTGGTGAAAGCACGAAACAGGCGATTGCGAATTGGCGGTCCGTTTTAGACAATGCCTGATGGCTTAAATGGAATGGAAAATCTGGTGTGGTGTAAAACGGGCTGCCAATTCGCTATTGTGCATTTCCAGCCTTCGTTTTAGACCTCAGGATGTGGGCATCGTTGGCAATTTTCACTGATCCCTAGTTTCCCTGAGAAGGTGATCGTGCAGATTAGTACAACTGAGTGTCTTGCTAAGCCATTTCAGAGGGCAGTTAAGAGTCAACCATGTTGGTGTGGAACTGAAATCACATATAGGCCAGACCATGTAAGGATGGCAGGTTTCCTTCCCTAAAGACATGAGTGAATCAGTTGGGTTATTGCAACAATCTGGGCATGATCATTTTTACTGATACCAGCTTTTTATTTCCAGACTTTTTTTTAAACACTAATTTCAAGTTCTCAAACTGCCATGGTGGGATTTGAACTCACATTCTCTGGATTGTTAGTCCAGGCCTCTGGATTACTAGTCCAGCAACATAACCATTAAACTACTGTACTCACTACATAACTATTCCAAATCAACACTACTACTCATTTTTAAACATCAATGTTTTTTTTTGGAAAAATTAACAGAAATGGTCAGGACATAAAAGTGTGAATCATTAATTTTCTGTCAATGGCTTCAAAAAGGGGTCTCGACAAGGTATTAAAAATACTGTGTATCTAGTATCAAGTTTCCTGTCCAACTTGATATAGTATTCATTCTGCTTTACTCCAACTTGTGGAATTCTTGATAAACTGTTTAAACCAGTAGTAATGTATGGAAATAGGGTCTACATAGACCAATTTTAAAACCATTAAATATGTATTATACAAAACCTCTCAACACATAATTCAGTCTTAGTACAATGTTTCAGGCACTTTTCTGACATTTTAATCTCTGTAAATGATGGTGGCATATAAACACAATGCTACGTCTTGCTTTCTTTTCCCCTTAGAGACTGTGAGAAACAGAGCTGCGTTACGTACCTAACACACATTAATAAGGATGTAACAGAGTGATTTTTTTTTAATAGCCAATATTGATATTCAGTGTAATATCAAGTTTAAGATTGATTCTGCAAGTACACATAAATTTATAGCAGTACATGAAGGATACAGCCCAGTATTCGGGGTGATAGCACATTATTAGAATGGAAGAACCAAATCACACACTCTGAGCCCTGAAGTTGAGTACATCTTGTACAGCTCTGGTTTTGTTGCTGTGAAAACATGTTATCCCACCAAACTCAGAGCTATACTTTGTTTATACTATGGTGGGCAGCTTATATGAAACGCCTAAATGACTAAGATTAAAATATTGGAAGCATTATCACACTTGCCAAATTGCTTAAGAAACAGTAATAAAATGTATGGATTTGTGGCAGGCACCCACAGGATACAATACTTATTCAATGGACTCACCAGGCTGAATTCTGACCTTGGTTCATTCCACAAGTGTTTATGTTAGTTGCAGACTTTCAACAGGTTAATGTGATGTGTTACAAACAGATGTCAGCATATTTATGGTGGCTATGGGATTACAAAGCCAACATTTGTTCCAACATCTAACATTTTCTCCCCCCATCCTCATAATTTTTCCCATTACCTTGGCTATGCAGAACACCACCAACAAGAACTTGCAATTATATACAATTACATAGTGCCTTCAACGTAGTAAAAAGTCCCAAGGCGTTTCACAGGAGCATTAACAGACATAATTTGACACTGAGCCACATAAAGAGATATTAAAACAGGTGACCAAAAGCTTGGTCAAAGAGGTAGGTTTTAAGGAGCAACTTAAAGGAGGAGAGGTTGAGGAGTTTAGGGAAGGACTTCCAGAACTTAGTGCCTAAGCAGTTGAAAGCACGGCCGCCAACGGTGGAGTGATGCAAATCAGAGATGTGCAGAGATCTCGGAGGGTTGTAGGGCTGGAGGAGGTTAGAGATAGGGAGAGGCGAGGCCATGGGGGGATTTGAACACACAAGGATGAGAATTTTAAAATCAAGATGCTGTCGGACCAGGAGCCAACGTATGTCAGCGAGCACAGCAGTGATGGGTGAATGAGACTTGCTGAGAGTTAGAAAATGGACAGCAGAGTTTTGGATGAGCTCAAGTTTACGGAGGGTGGAAGGTGGGACGCTGGCCAGAAGAGCATTGGAATAGTTGAGCCTGGAAGTAACGAAGGCATGGATGAGGGTTTCAGCAGCACATAAACTGAGGCAGGAGCGGAGCCGTATGCTGTGGCAGTTCTATGAATGCATGCAGCCCTCCAGTACCTCACTCAATTGACTATTCTCCATGTATAAGTTTAGAAAGCAAGGCAATCAAACCGGTGGGCCAACACAAACACAAAAAGATTTTCCTTTATTGTGCACATGTGCAATGTTCTAGCAGAAGCCACTACACAAAAGTCAGGAGTGGGAACGCTGGCTGATTTCTTTCGTTCCAAGCCCAGAGATATAGAGGTCAATCATTGCACCACTACTGCAGCCCTGGGACTTTTCCGGTCTGTATGGTCCATTAGTGTGTGATTTGTTTCTTCCCTTCTGTGTTGTGTTGTCACCCCAAATTCTGGGCCGTATCCTTTATGTACTGCTGTAAATTTACATGTACTTTCAGAATCAATCTTAAATTTGTGATGTTGCACTGAATATTGAATCAGTTTAAACCAATTTTGCATGCCTATACAAAGAGTAAGCATATCATTAGTAAAGCCCATAACACAAGTAACTACGTTCTATAACTGATCGTCTACAATACCTACAATAATGCTTCTCACATTTTTTAAATATGCTATTCATATTAACATTCTAATAACTAAGACAATAGGAACATCAAGTAAGTACTTGCAAAATTCCAAACACAAATGCTGGAACTTGGATCAAAGTCCTTTTCTTGATCCAACCAGTAGTCTCCGATAACTGACAGTACTCTGTAGGGGCACAAATGCCCAGCCTATGCTTAATTGCATAACTTGAATTAGGAATTCAGCGTGTAGGAATCATGGGAGCAAATCCATACCCTACCACTCTGTTAAGTGTATGTGACAACGGCATAATTTATGCTGATAGCTGGTGTTCAGGATTTCAAGCAGTATTACCACAAAAGCAGCTAGTTTCATACTTTTTTCTCTCTTTCTCTCTCGACTTCATACATTTCTGAAGATCAGTATAGTTGAATCAAAAACTAAATCTGCACAAATATATACTTGTATTTTTAATGGGCAACATATTGATTCCGTTAATATTTAAAGAAACAGTTTAAAATATTTTTGTTCCTTTTTTTAAAAAAAAAGTTTTTGTTTCTTACACTCTTCAACTTTTTCATGCCTTACATAATTGTACAGCTGCAATATTATGCAATTCATCTGTTTCCAAGTTAGTGCAAATGCCACCAGGGTGATTCACAACTAGTTTTTCCTCCTTTCTTTCAGGAGAGCAGTCAGTCTTCTCTCAGTGCCTCTAACTCAGGGTGGCTATCTTTGTTGGGAGAAAGGGGAAAGAAAAAATAGGTGGCGGGGTCTTGGGGTTGAGATGGATCCAAGATGACACACCTAGCAATGGAAGTTGGAAACCAATTCAACCATCCAAGGCAGATTTACTCATCTGATATCTGAGCTTGTACTCCAAGGGCTCGATATTAGCACCCGCTATCGGGTGCGTTCCTGGCGGGGGGGCTCCGAAAATCGGGGATTCCTGGGGCGGGTCGGGAGCCCGGCTACAACCCGCCCACTTCCGGGTTTCCCACAGACGCGCTGACATGCGCGAGCAGCCCCCGCATGTGGGACTCCCGCAGGCAATTAAAGCTGGCAGGGTGCCACTTAAAGTATTTATTTAGGTATTTCAGGTCGTTAACAGACCCGATTAAGGAGATATTTCAGGAGGGGTGGGATTTTACAAACAACTGGGAATGTTTCCCATACTGGGGGAAACACTACTAGTTCAAATGGACTTGTTGCAGCCATCAGCCTGTGGCAGCTGCAAAGGTCCATTTGACAGGTGGGGGGGGGGGCGGCGAGACCCTCACTCATTGCAGGAGGCCACTCTGTCACTTTGGACAAAGTTTGGCCTCCACCACCCTCCTCCTAACAATAAAATTCACCAACTTGCACACTTACCCCGGGGTCCAGACACATGTACCTACCTTGCGGACCTCCTCAGATGTACATCTTCCGGATGGGGGCCGCCGTAGCTGCAGTCATGACCTCCTCAGAGGGCGAACAGCATCACCAGCCTCGCCGGCCACGCCGTCCACCTCTGACATGTGGAGCTCCACAACACAGTGCTGTGACACATCCACCTGCACAGCAGGAGGGAGGGCAACCGCAGAGAGAGATGCGTCGCAGAGGGCATTATCCTCGCCACAGGGTCCACAAACCGAGGCTCAGCTTCCTGGACCTCTCTGAGCAGCAGTGCACATGGAGGCTCAGAGTCATTCAACATGTAGTCGTGGACATCTGCAGCCTCCTTCATGCCGAGCTGCTCCCGGCTGGCCCGAGCACCATCTTCTTACCTGTCGCTGTCAAAGTCACCACTGCCCTCAACAACTTCTTCTCCGCATCCTTCCAGGGTGCCACCGGGGACATTGCCAACGTCTCTCAGTTGTCTGCGCAAAAGAGCCCTGAAAATACACCTACACCCACTCTGCAGTGACACAATGGGTGGCATCAGGTGTGGGTCTTCATTGTGATCCTCAGGATAGGGCATTATTGCACAAACCAGACAGGATTCGCAAAGACGTGGCAGTAGTGGTGCCAATATAATATGTGATGTGAGTTGATCAGAAATGAAATATAAGTAAAAACCATGACAAACCCTCAAACACCCTTGTGCATCCCCTTCATGCTCACGACACATTTGCCTTATGCTGCCTATTGCACATATGTGATGCATGCCCTGTAGCTGCAGCACAGGTAGTGGCAGGTTGAGTGAGGCCGACCGTGAAAGAGATGCACGAGAGGGTGAGTATGAGATAGAGCCATGAGATTGTATGAGGATTGGGTTGAGTGGTAGTGGCGGGATGAGTACTGGCGAGGTGAGTAAGTGCAGGTAAGATGAGGATGAGCTTTGAGTGGGTGTGAGGGGTGATGTGACAGAGTAGTGTTGGCAGTGCAGAAGGAGATGTGGGGTGGGGGCGGTGATGTGGCAGACGGAGTGTAGGGGAATGAATAGGTGTACTCACTTTGGCTGACCTACGTAGGTCATTGCAGCGCCTCCTGCACTGTATGCAGGTGGGCGATATGTTGGTGGTGCAGGTGACCTCCTCTGCCACCTTGAGCCAGGCCTTCTTGTTGGCAGAGGCAGGCTGCTTCCTCTCGCCCGCCGGGGGGAAGATCTCTGTCCTCCCCCTCCTCCTCACCCCATCCAATGATACCTGGAGTGAGGCATCATTAAACCTGGGAGCAGCCTTCTCCCTGGGCTGCTCCATGCTGTAATTTTTCCTATTTCTTGCAGCATCAGTCAGTGGAGGACTGCCCCTTTAAATAGAGCTCCTCCAGCTGACAGACCTGACTGCGCATGCGCAGTCCGCCCGACGCGCAGATCAGCAGCGGGGACCCCAGAAGACCAGATAAGTGGATCCAATTAGCCTGCGATTGTGCGCGGGGCAGACTGATTTCACCGGGCGCATTATCCATGCGCCCAATAGACCCCCCCCGCCACGAACCCACTGCCCTGGTAATATCAAGCCCCAAGTTACTGTTGATGATTGACCAACCAGCCTTGTTCATGAATGGAAGTTGCAGTGGTTGACCTGTCTCTGGGATCAGGATGCTTTCCATGCAGTTCCAGATGGCTCTGCAGTCCAAATGGGTACGATGGGCCGAGTGGGATAAGATGTGTGGATTTAGCTGTTAAACTCCAGCAATAATGCTGTGCATACTTGAGGTTCCTAAGCCTTGGCTTTGCCAACCTGCACCTCATCTTTCTGGACTTGTGTAAGTGAGGAGAGTGTGTGCACTCCATATTGGGCAAAAAGAAACCGTGTTGATGGGAATAGGTCCATCAGTAGTTTGAATTTGCGACTGTTGTACATGGTGATGGGTTTCTGCAGGCATTAGCTTGGCTCAGTGGTAGCAATCTCACCCGAGTCAGAAAGTTGCAGGTTCAAACCCCACCTTAAGACTTGAGCACATAATCTAGGATGACTTTGATATTTAGGGGGTGCTGCATTGTGGGAGGTGTCGCCTTTTAGATAAGATGTTAAACCAAGGGCCTGCTTGCATGATCAGGTGAACTTAAAAAGAAAAATCTTATGGCACTGTTTTGCAAAAGTATGGGGAGTTTTTCCAGTATCAAGGCAAACATTCATCCCTCAACCAACACCTCCAAAACAGATTATGTGGTCATTTATCTCAATTGCTGTTTGTGGGAACTTGGTGTGCACAAATTGGCTGCTACGTTTGCGAACAAAACAATAGTGATGACTGCTAAAGACCAGCCGCACTTGTGATCTAGTCATCTATATTCTAACACCTCAATATCCAAAGTTATCTCCACCTGCTGCTACAAATACCACTGACACACTTTGCAGTTATCTTGCTGTGTGCAACCTAGGCAGCCAGGTTTGCCAACAGAACAATAGTGACTACACTTCAAAAGTAATTCATTGGCCGTGAAGTGCTTTGGGATGTGCATGGCATACGAAAGGAGCTTTATAAATGGAAGTTGTTCTTTCTTGTTCTCAACCAACCAAAGAAAGCTGAAGATAAAAACTGTCCATGTAGAAAACTATGGACCCATCCCACATCCTACCACTGATGCAGTACTTTGGATCAGAACTATGCAATATCACAAGAGGGATGTATTTTGAAACTAATTCATCAGGATTATAAAATCAGAATATATTCATTTTTGAAATACATTAACTTAACTATTGCTTTGTAAATGCATTTGTTTAATATATGCACTTGTAAAGATTTTGTTGTAGTGATGCTGGATTCAATCAGGGTAACATGGAAGCAATTTTGGTCTCGAGAAATACTACTTATTTTGGCACCGAAGGAGTTAACTTAAAACTACTGCAGACAGACTGAAATAACTGATATGGCAGAACATTCATGCAAGTATCTCTTCACTGTTTCTGATTTACATGGTTACAGCACAGATATAAAGTTTTAACTAACTGAAAACTAATTGGTCAGACACATTTTGTAATTAGTTTTTAAAATAAAATTGATTTATGACTGCTCGATGAAAAGGAAAACTAATTGTAAGAAAAACCCCTGCAGCAAAAAACCATGCTGAATTTAGAGAGCCGGTGGTGGTGGTGGTGGGGGGGGGGGGGGGGGGCGGGGGGGGAGGTACGTGAAGAGGGAGGGAAGGAGAGAGAATTTATATATCAATATTTATATGGAATACTGCAATCATTTAAGGTAATAAAGAATGTTCTATATCTGAAAAAAGGGGGAAAAAAAGTATTTGTCAACTATTGTACAATTTAGGGTATTTTACTTTTGCTGCTTCCAAAAAGAAACGTAACCCATTTATTACAGCAAATTTTAGGTGCCCCTTATTAACAAATTTATGCAAGTTTTGGTTTTACTTGAATAACAGTATTCTTAAATTTAATCAGATAGGAGTTTTAAATGTATTTCTAATTAATTTATTATTTCCCCACTAAAATGCACCTTATTATTGGAGTAGCACATAATATCCAAATAGATTAAAAAATACTGGCTATGTTATTTCCCTTTATCAGTTATAAGTTGATAACATAGTCAACAGCAATCAACATAAGTTCAGAAGGGGAAAGATCCCTGTCTGACAAACCTCTTTGATGATCATTTTTGAGGAAGTAATAACCCAAGTAGATTATGGGAAGGCTTTATGACATGCTGTTCCTAGAATTCCAGAAAGCCTTTAATAATGTTCCAAATGAAAGGTTGCTATTTATGCTTAAAGCAGCAGGAATTCTAAATCTAGGAATAGATTAAAAAATTAGCAGAAGGTAGGAAGCAGCAGGTATTGGTTCGGGAAGCGAACTGGGAGGAGGCAGGAAAGTGGAAGTGTTGAGTGGAGTGCACAAGGAATCAATATTGGGACCCCTACTCATCAATTCATTTGGCAAGTTGGAGTCACAAGCTCAATGAAAACTGGTCACATATGCAAAAGATACTTAATGCGAGTCTGGGAGAAGCAGTCAAGGAACTGCAAAATTAGTTACACAGAAATTACAACATGGAAATAGGCCATTTGACCCAACCAGTCCATGTTGGCCTTTACCCTCCATGCAAGCAAATAGTTCTAATCACATTTATCCACTCTTTTCCAATATCTTTTCATCCCCTTTTCTTTCATTCTCCTATCCAATCTAATCTTGAACGTTGACATGCAGCCTCAAGCACCGGCTGTGGAATTTACTTCCAGAGCCAGTACTTGACTGTTTCTCCCAGACTCCCATTAAGTATCTTCCGCATATGTGACCAGTTTTCATTAAGGTTGTGACTCCAACTTGCCAAATCAATTAAAGAGTAGGGGTCCCGCCATTGATCCCTTGTGCACCCCACTCAACACTTCCACTTTCCTGCCTCCTCTTCCCAGTTTGCTTCCCTAACCAATTCCCTCAACTAACTCTGGAAGTGAATTCCACAGCCTCAACTCTGTGTAAAGTAGTTTCACCTGTCCTCTGTTTCTAAATCTGTTACACTTAATCTTGTATCTATGGTTCCTCATTCGTGAGCCCCTCAACTACTGGAAACAATCTGCATCTATCTACCCTATCTCATCCTTCCATAATTTTAAACACTTCTATTATATTGCTCTGCAATGTGAATTTTCCAACTAAAAAAGACCCAATTTTTCAAATCGTTCTTCGTATTTGTACTTCTTCATACCAGGTAGCATTCTAGTGAATCTGTGTTGTACCTCTCAAAAACCTTAAAATCCTTCTTATAGTATGGAGCCCAATAATGCACACAACACTCTAACTGAGGTCGTATTAAGGTTTTATGGAAACTGATCATTACCTCTTGGCTTTTATATTCTATACCTCGAGACAACACCTAGAATTCTATTAGTTTTTTTTTGCAGCTTCATCAATCTGAGGTGCTACCTTTAATGTTCTGTCAACCTGTACCTCCAAGTCCCACTAATCTTCCACTGCACCGAGTCTACTTCCATTCAGAGTATAATTACTGTTGTTTTCTTTAACCAAAATGCATTGCCTCACACTTACAAGATTGTTGGATTACAATTTGTAAATGGGCAGACAAGCAGAAGAAATTCATTATGGATAATATAAAATACTGCACAGTGGTCAAGTAAATACTGCATTAATGGTGTCAAAATAATTCAAAATGAATTGAGAGATCTACATTCTCATAGACTTGGTCCTTAAAAAGTTCAGCCACCGCAGACTAGGAATCAACAAATAGAATATAGAACTATAAAACAAGCTAAATCAGTGAGATGATGTCTTGCTAAAACTGTGCAGAGGACTAAACTGTGGGGAAAGCCTGAAAAAACCAAGGCTCTTCAACCTTGAAAGAAGTTGGCCAAGAGAAAGCCTTATAGAAATAAATATGACAATAAATATAAGAGCAAAGATAGGTCTAGAACAAAATTTCAAGTTAAGCCACCACACTAGGGCAAAAGGGCAGTGTTTCAAACTGTTGAGAGTCAAATTTAGGACATATGTCAGGAAGGTGCACTTCACACAGAGTGATCAGCACTAGCGTTCTTAGCAGGGTAATGGAAATATTTACTAAACAACTGGATGGGTGCTGGGGTGGGGGGTTGACAACCATGTTTGTTCTAGATAGGTGGATGAGTCAAGATGGTTTGAACGATCATCATCTGGCTCTCTCTTGTAAATACAGACAGGATATTCTATTGTTCTGTGACAAGGAGTGAAATAAAACTTTATCACTGCAGTTCAAATCAGCTGGTACAGTAGCACTTCAGTTCAAGTTTTGTGATTTGATCACAGGGGCTTGTGATTGTTCGTCATCACAGATGCTGCCAGCAAAAAAAAAACTCAATAATATGAAATAAAATCTGCGCTATGAGATTAACCAGTATTTGTTATGTAGAATAGCAAAAGGCCCTCGACCGTGTCTGTCCCATTTCCCACACTTCTGCCTTTACCCCTTCCCCTCCCAGAACCACAATAGAGTCCCCCTTGTCCTCATTTTCCACTCCACCAGCAGATCATCCACCGCTATTTCTGCCACCTCCAGCACGATGCCCCCACCACTTCCCCTTTCAGCATTCCAAAGGTACTGTTCCCTCCGCGACACCCTGGTCCACTCTTCCAGCACCCTCAACGTCTGCTCCCCTTCCCACAGAACCTTCCCATGTAAGGAGATGCAACACCTGCCCTTTCACCTCCTCCCTTCCCACCGTCCAATGCCCCAAACACTAATTCCAGGTGAAATAGTGATTTACTTGTACTTCTTTCAATTTAGTATACTGTTTTCTCTGGTCACAATGCGGTCTCTACATTGGGTGGACCAAATGAAGATTGGATGATCGCTTTGCTGAGCACCTCGATTCAGTCCGCAAGCGTGACTCTGAGCTTCCGGTTACTTGCCATTTTAATTCTCCGTCCCACTCTGATCTCTCTGTCCTTGGCCTCCTACATTGTTCCAATGAAGCTCAAGGAACAGTACCTCATTTTTTGATTAGGCACTTTACAACCTTCCGGACTCAACACTGATTTCAACAACTTCAGATCAAAACCGCTGCTTCCATTTTTTTCGGACAGCAGATGCTGGTAATGGTTCTGCTGTTGCCATTAACAGCTCCTCTAGACCCATCTTTTGTTACTTTACATGTTCCTTTACCACCCTCTTTTGCCTTGCACCATCATCCCTTTTGTCATTTAATGAGTCCTACCCTCCACCCTATCATAGACCTTTCCCTTTCGTTCTTTCTTCCCCTCCTCCTACCCATCCCCCACCCTCCCTTCTCTTTCCCTGGCTCGGTACTTGCTTATAAACTGTTAAACCTCTGACTTTTTCCAGTTCTGACAAAAGGTCATCGACCTGACACGTTACCTCTGTTTCTCTCTCCACAGATGCTGCCAGACCTGCTGAGTATTTCCAGCATTTTCTGTTTTTATTACAGGTTGGAGTGTGTTCATGACTAAATGGGCTGAATGGCCTCCTTCTGTGCTGTAACCATTCTATGATTCTATCATATTGCAGAACTGAGAAAATATCAATAAGCTGCTTGAGCTTTGCTCTTGCATCATCCTTTTGATAAGATGTTAAACTGAGACTCTGCCTGCTCCAGTGGTTCAAGGCAGCATTAGTCGACGAAAAGGAGGCAGTTCTTCTAGTATTCAGGACAACAATCCTATCAACTAATATCCCCCAAAAAACTGTCTAGTTATTCATCTCATGGCTACTTGTGGGAGTTGCTGGCACAAAAATGCTGCCACGTTTGCCGACATGACAGTACAGTCACTCCATTTCAAAACGTTATTCACTGCGCAAAGCTCTTTGAGATGTTTAAGTCAAAGACAATATAAATGCAAGCTTTATCACAAAAACTCAAAAGGTATTACAGCTTGGTAATACACCCACCCTCTAAATAGTTTGTATATAGCACTCCAGCATAGTGTTTTTATTTTTATTTCTTCTAAACATTTTTGTGCTCAAGACAAGAGATGTTAGAGCTTGGGAATGGAATATTTCCCATTTCAGACACTCAGGGCTCGATGTTACCAGGGCTGCGGGTTTGTGGCGGGGGGGCTATTGGGTGCGTGGGTAACGCGCCCGGCGAAATAAGTCTGCCCCCCGCACGATCGCAGCCTAATTGGATCCACTTACCTGGTCTTCCGGGTTCCCCACTGCTGATCTGCGCGGCAGGCGGACTGCGCATGCGCAGTAAGCTCTGTCAGCTGGAGGAGCTCTATTTAAAGGGGCAGTCCTCCACTGACAGATGCTGCAAGAAATAGGAAAAATTACAGCATGGAGCAGCCCAGGGGGAAGGCTGCTCCCAGTTTAATGATGCCTCACTCCAGGTATCATTAGATGGGGTAAGGAGGAGGGGGAGGACAGAGATCTTCCCCCCGGCGGGCGGGAGGAAGCGGCCTGCCTCTGCCACCAGGAAGGCCTGGCTCGAGGTGGCATAGGAGGTCACCTGCACCATCAATATATCGCGCACCTGCATACAGTGCAGGAGGCGCTGCAATGACCTAAGTAGGTCAGCCAAAGTGAGTACACTTACTCATTCCCCTACACTCCGTCTGCCACATCACCGCCCCCACCCCACATTTCCTTCTGCACTGCCAACACTGCTCTGTCACATCACCCCTCATACCCACTCAAAGCTCATCCTCATCTTACCTGCACTTACTCACCTCGCCAGTACTCATCCCGCCACTACCACTCAACCCAATCCTCATACAATTGCATGGCTCTATCTCATACTCACCCTCTCATGCATCTCTTTCACAGTCAGCCTCACTCAACCTGCCACTACCTGTGCTGCAGCCACAGGGCATGCATCACATATGTGCAGTAGGAAGCGTAAGGAAAACGTATTGTGAGCATGAAGGGGATGCATAAAGGTTTTTGAGGGTTTGTCATGGTTTTTACTTATATTTAATTTCTGACCAACTCACATCACATATTATACTGGCACCACTACTGTCACGTCTTTGCGAATCTTGTCTGGTTTGTGCAATAATGCCCGTTCCTGAGGATCACAATGAAGACCCACACCAGATGCCACCCATTGTGTCACTGCAAAGTGGGTGCAGGTGTATTTGCAGGGCTCTTTTGTGCAGACGACTGAGAGACGTCGGCAATGTCCCCGGTGGCACCCTGGAAGGATGCGGAGGAGAAGTTGTGGAGGGCAGTGGTGACGTTGACAGCGACAGGTAAGAAGATGGTGCTCGGGCCAGCCGGGAGCAGCTCGGCATGAAGGAGGCTGCAGATGTCCACGACTACATGTCGAGTAGCTCTGAGCCTCCGTGTGCACTGCTGCTCAGAGAGGTCCAGAAAGCTGAGCCTCGGTCTGTGGACCCTGTGGCGAGGGTAGTGCCCCCTGCGACGCATCTCTCTCTGCGGTTGCCCTCCCTCCTGCTGTGCAGGTGGATGTGTCACAGCACTGTGTTGTGGAGCTCCACATGTCAGAGGTGGACGGCTTGGCCGGCGAGGCTGGTGATGCTGTTCGCCCTCCGAGGAGGTCACAACTGCAGCTATAGCGGCCCCCATCCGGAAGAAGTACATCTGAGGGGGTCTGCAAAGTAGGTACATGTGTCTGGACCCCGGGGTAAGTGTGCATGTTGGTGAATTTTATTGTTAGGAGGAGGGTGGTGGAGGCCAAACTTTGTCCCAAGTGACAGAGTGGCCTCCTGCAATGAGTGAAGGTCTCCCCCACCCCACCTATCAAATGGACCTTTGTAGCTGCCACAGGCTGATAGCTGCAACACGTCCATTTCAACTGGGAGTGTTTCCCCCAGTATGGGAAACAGTCCCAGTTGTTTCTAAAATCCTACCCCTCCTGACATATTCCCTTAATCAGGTCTGTTAATGACCTGAAATACCAAGGTAAATAGTCTCAAGTGGCACCCCGCTGGCTTTAATTGCCTGCGGGAGTCCCACATGCGGGGGCTGCGCGCACACATCGGTGCGTCTGTGGGGAACCCGGAAGTGGGCGGTTTGGAGCCGGGCTCCCGACCTGCTCCGGGATTCCCCGATTTTCAGAGCCCCCCCGCCAGGAACGCACCCGATAGCGGGTGCTAAAATGGAGGCCTTGGTGTCAGTGCTGAGGGCTCCCAGGTCAGCTATAGCACAGCCAGAAGCAGAATAAAGCTCCCTCCAATCTGACCCAACATGTCTCAACCTCAACTGCTAAATAGCATTTCCTCGTGCATTTTTCTTGTTTTCCATACCAACCATCAGCTGGCCTGTCGAAGACAAATTGCCAGTTAGTGTCAAATTAGGGACAGCTTTGTGTTCTTGAACCTTGTCCACAAGGATCTGGATCAAGATTGGCCAAACTCAGTTCATGTGGAATTCTTGCACAAACAAGCTGAATAAACATTCATCCCATCAGTCTGGTCTGGATTTCGACCCAGGGTGAAAAGAGTGTCTAACCCACTGTGCTAGCCAGTTCCCAGCACTCCAATACAGGTAACATGACATCCTTGCGGATGTATTTCATCCATCAGTTTTTTTTACATTAAAAAAATACTTTGCTCATTATCTGTGATTCTATCGGATATGGGAAAACAGCAAAGAAATAGAATTACAGCAGATAGCTCCAGTTAAAAAGCCAGCACCCACATAGGCGTGATAGCCCCTTCCTCTAATTCTGTAAGCTCCATTCTCGCTGATTTTCTTAATATGTTACAAGAATTGCATCACAATTTAAGAGTTTGTTTCAAAGCAATAGTATATGTCTCGTCACAGATTCTCTTGTTGAATCCTTGCTATGTCACTGCCTAACCAGACACTGCTATGCACCTATTATCCGACTTGTGAAATCTACAAAGGTAGCTCATAATCTAGTCCATTCCCAGACAAAGTAATTTTGTGACGAGTGCAACTTCCTTAAAATACAATGAAACAAATTATAAACCAACATTCACCAGGTCCGAATAATATACAGGGGGGGGGGGGGGGGGTGGGGGTGGAAATTGATCTTATGGTAGAAACAGGTCAACTAATCTTCAATTTATACCATATATGTGACTTTAACTCAGAATATTTTGAATTCATACAATTTAGTGTGCATAACCAGGACACTGTGAGTGTCTTAAAGTGTCTGCCTTTTAGAACAGTTTCCATGAGAATAAGAGCACAAATGCAGTTTTGCCATAAAAAGTAGCAGCTGCTCTTCAATTTCATTGGCAATCAATGATGTGGATTTTAACTGTTTTTCTTCCTATGTTAAAATTCTGTAATTTCTTCCCACACATAGTGAGATAGTTTTGCCTCCATTCTAAACAGGGTCTCCAGGAAGGATGTAGTTGGACAATAACAACATGTTCAGAAGAGTTTGTTTCATTAGGTGGAAAGAGTGACAATGATCAACCAAATGGCCAGTCAAAGCAAGTGCCAGAAAGGTTACAGTACCACTGACCACTTTTAGGGAGATTCTGTCGCAGCCAATACTCCAGCTGACTGCTATGAATTGCAAGAGACAGCCCACTCTCCTTCTGCTATTACCATTGTTCCTTTTGGGAGATGCTGCACCCCTGGGCTCAGTGCTTCTCTACTTGATGTGGCTCGGATTACAAACTGTGAAAAATGGGACTTCACCATGTGTTCCCCCAATTCTATGGCATCAACGTTGCCTAGCCCTCACCAAAAATCATGCTGAATTTTAAAACGATAATCTATTCTGACTTCAGACTGACCAAAACCAATCAACTAGCTAGCTACCTGACTTAGAATGTAGCCAAGATACATTTTTAAATTCTTACATTTCCTGAAAATATGATTTACATAAACAATCAAACTTTTATCTCAAAAGTGTAAAACATTTCAAAAAAAGAAAAATTACCATTTTTTTCCAAAAAATATACTTTATTCATAAAATTTGTAGCAATACATACAATAGTTGTCATATCACATTCCAAACGTACACAATACAGATTATACAGCTTGCAGGTTACATCAAGTACAGTTCAATGAACACATTGTACATAATTACAGTTCTTGACACTGGGGTGTCTCATTGCATTATACTCAATACAGATTACTGATTACAGATTCATTACAGGTACACTACAGCGATTTGAATTTTACATTCTGCCCGGGGGAGTTTTTCCCTGATTGCATGCCCTCGGTATACAATGGTGGGAAGGCTCTAAATGGTTGCCTTTCCCCACAGAGCATTTGCGGCGGCTGCACCTAGCTTCAGTACATCCCTGAGCACGTAGTCCTGGACCTTGGAATGTGCCAGTCTGCAACACTCGGTCGAGGACAGCTCCGTGCACTGGAAGACCAGCAGGTTTTGGGCAGACCAAAGGGCATCTTTCACCGAGTTAATGGTCTTCCAGCAGCAGTTGATGTCTGTCTCGGTGTGCATCCCCGGGAACAGCCCTTGGAGCACAGAGTCCTGTGTTACGGAACTGCTCGGGACGAGCCTGGACAGATACCACTGCATCTCCCTCCAGACCTTCTTTGAAAGGCGCATTCCAAACGGAGATGGGTGACTGTTTCGTCTGCACCGCAGCCTCCTCGGGGACAATGTGCGGTGGCACTGAGAGTCTGGGAGTGCATGAAGGATCTGACAGGAAGGGCCCTTCTCATCACCAGCCAAGCTATGTCTTGGTGCTTGTTTGAAAGTTCTGGCGATGAGGCATTCTGCCAAATGACATTGACAGTCTGCTCGGGGAACGAACTGACAGGATCCATCGTCTCCTTTTCTCGCAGGGTCTTGAGGACGTTACGTGCAGACCACTTACTTATCGCCTTGTGGTCGAAAGTGTTTTTTTGCATAAACTTTTCGACAAGGGACAGGTGGGGCGGAACGGTCCAACTGAACGGAGTGTTCCGTGGCAGCGTGGCCAGGCCTATCCTTCGCAACACCGGGGATAGGTAGAACCTCAGCACGTAGTGACATTTTGTGTTTTCGTACCAAGGGTCCACGCAAAGCTTGATGCAGCCGCACACGAAAGTGGCCATCAGGATGAGGGTCACGTTGGATATGCCTTTTCCCCCTTTCTCCAGAGATTTGTACATCGTGTCCCTGTGGACATGGTCCATTTTTGAGCTTCAGATAAAGCGGAAGATGGTTCGGGTGACTGTCACGGCGCAGGAGCGAGGTATGGGCCAGACCCGTGCCAAGTACAGCAACACCGAGAGAACCTCGCACCTGATGATCAGGTTTTTGCCCATGATCGAGAGGGATCGTCGATCCCACAGTCCCAGTTTCTGCCTCACCTTGGAAATACGCTCCTTCCAGTTCTTGGTGCATGCCCCGGCCCTCCCGAACCAGATCCCCAGCACCTTCAGGTAATCCGACCTGACGGTAAAAGGGACAAAGGATTGGTCGGTCCAGTTCCCAAAGAACATGGCCTCGCTCTTGGTGCGATTTACCCTGGCTCCTGAGGCCAGTTTGAACTGGTCGCAGATGCTCATCAATCTGCGGACCGACAGCTGATCCGAGCAAAAAACGGCGACGTCGTCCATGTACAGGGAGGCCTTGACCTGAGTGCCTCCGCTGCCTGGGATCGTCACCACTCTTATGCCCGCATCCCTCCTGATGGACTCGGCAAAGGGTTCGATGCAGCATACAAACAAGACGGAGGAGAGAGGACAGCCCTGCCTGACTCCAGATTTGATCGGGAAGCTTTCTGATTCCCACCCGTTGATTGAAACGACGCTACTGATGTTTGTGTAGAGCAGTTGGATCCAAAAATTACCAGTACTCATTGGTCTCGCTACAAATAGACCCCAACTGGATAATTATGTGGAGATCCATAACACCAGATCTCTCCCCACTTCACATCTCCCTCAATTTACGACGGGTAGGGAAAGTTCACATTGGAAGTGCCTGCCTCAAACAGATGGAAGCTTTATTTAAATATTAATGTGAGCGGCGAATCCCACAGGCCATTTCCTGATATTTAGACATGTGGGATATCATTTCTAAATTCCATTCAGGGTTACTAGGTAATGGTAATGGAAAGGGCACAGTAATGTTAAGGTAAGCGTAATCCAGCCATTTCTTGAATGTTTTTCTTCACTTTGTTTTTGTTCTGCTGGCATTTAGGTTCTCATGAGCCTCAGGAAATTAACTACAAAGAGGTGGAGTCATGATCTATGGAGATCTGTGCAGCAGTACAAAGGGCATGCCTTCTCACAATAACTTCCTGCATCAACATCTCCACCTCAGCAAACATCAAAAAGGATAAGATGCTGGGCTACTCGATCACTTGTCTGCACCTTGGTTTCCTTTTCCTTCCTTTCTGCCCATCACTTCATAGTCCTATCCCTCTTCAACCTTGGCAAAGACTGCCAATGGGTTGAAATACAACCATGCCTTTAACATAGAAAAACATTCTATAGCACTTCACAAAAACGTAATCAGTCAAAAAATGACGAGAACCAGAAATGGTGACATGAGAAGGGGTGACCAAAAACTTGGTTGAAGAGTTAGGTTTTAAGTAGGGTATTAAAGGGGTGAGAGAGAGAGATAGAGAGGAAGAGTGGTTTTGGGAGGGAATGTCAGAGTTTAGGACCTAGATGGCTAAAGACACGGCCACTAATGGTGGGCGAAGGAAGTGAGGGATGTTAAGAGGCCAGAGTTGGAGGAACAGAGTTCTCAGAGGGATGTAGGAGGTTACAGAGAGAGGGAGGGGTAAGCCCATGAGGGATTTGAACTCAAGAATGAGCTGAACTTTATGAAGGGTGGAGGATGGGAGGCCGGCTAGGGCAAGTTGAATCGGGAAGTGACAAAGGCATGGACTAAGGTTGGGTCGGAGACAGGCGATGTTACAGAGTGGTCTTTGTGATGGAGAGGATATGGGGTCAGATGCCCAGCTCGGGGTCGAATAGGATACCGAGGTTGTGAACAGTTGGCTTCAAACTAAGACAGTAGCCAGAGAGGGTATGGAATTGGTGGGGAGGGTACAGATTTTGTGGTGGGAGGCAAAGACGATGGCCTCAATCTTCACAATGGATTCAGACCTCTTTCCAGGTCATTAGCGTTGCTGTTTTTAATCTAGATTTTCTGGGCCTCAGTCGGCTTTCTCGCAGGGTCTATGTCGGGGGAATTGTCCAGAAAGCCCCAATTTCCATATCCAGCCATGAGTCGTGGAGACAGGTCAGGTTCCAGGCCATGATTCTTCAGAGTTCGATGCCCATTAGTAGTGCCTGAAACTTAGAAGTCTGAACCTGCCTTCATTCTTGGGGAATTGAAAAAAGACTTGCATTTATATAGCACCTTTCACGACCTTAGGACGTATCAAAGAGCTTTACAGCCAATTAAGTACTTTTTGAAGTGTAGTCATTGTTGCAATGTAGGAAATGCAGCAGCCAATGTACGTGCAGCAAGATCCCACAAGCAGCAATGAGATAAATTGTGTTAGTGATGTTGGTTGAGGGATAAATATTGGCCAGGGCACTGGGGAGAACTCCCCTGCTCTTCTACAAAATGGACCTTTTACGTCCACCTGAGGGGGCAGACGGGGCATTGGTTCACATCACATCGGAAAGACGGCACCTCCGACCTTGCAGCACTCCCTCAGTGCTGCACTGTAGTGTCAGTCTGGAATTTTGTGGTCCAGTCTCTGGAGTGGGACTTGAACCCACAACGTTTCTGACTCCGAGGCGAGAGTGCTACCCACTGAGCCACAACTGACATCTTGCATGCATCTAAGACATTCACAGCTTCATGCCTGCCCACAGAAACCTGGAGATGCAAGTATCAAGGTCTCAGAATAGCTGCCCTGGGATCCTGATTGTTAGAATTTGAAGCAGAAAGAAGTGGTAAGGTGCACATTCATTTCTATGATATTTGTCCTTCCAATGAACAAAAAGGATAAACTGTTGCATCTATCTGGGTCAGTGTGCATACTGGCCAGAGTACAGGGATTTTTTTCTCCGACAGGTCAGAGAATTTGGGGGTTACTGTTATTCCAAAGTAGTTGAAACCAAACCCTCTGCACGTAGAGATATCGGTATCATGGATATGCTGGGGGATAGCCTGCGCAAGGGACGTTCCTTCCCTTTTGGAAAAGTTAAATTTTATCATGCGAGTTAGCCAAACTCCTTGATCTTTTGGAAGATTCTGGACAATGAAGTTGAGGTGGTAGTGACACAAAGTAAGACGTCAAAATATGATGATATTTTGTGTTCCGCTCCTCCAGCCTTGACACCAGGGGAATTCGGGCTCATTCCGATGCTTTCTTCCAGGACCTTAATGACCATTGTAAAGATGACGGGGAATGCAAGAGAGATGAGGTCATTGGTACAAACTGTGGATATGGTATTGGGAGTATAGGATTTTGATCCCATTTTCAAAATGCATCACTGTTAGTCTGAGTACTATGAGGAGGAATCCCCACTGTACTTAATCAAACATCTTCTCTACGTTCAGGGAGAGTTTTAGGGCAGGTGCATTGTAGCTTTACAATGATGCACAATGTTTAAAAGGTATCTGTCCCCCCCCACCCCCCCAATTGTCTGCCCATTTGAAACCTGTTTGGTCAGCAGACGGATGATGACTGCTTATAGTCCCATGGCCAGGATTTTGTAGTTGGTGCCAAGCAGGGATATGGGCTTACAAGATGAAAAGAGAGTGGGAGCCTTTGCCTTTCTTTGTACATTAGTGTGATTGAGACTGCCTTGAAAGTGTTTGGGAGGGTGCTCGTCTCTTCAACATCGTAGAAGAATTTCAGCAGCAGTGTCAGTTCTAGTAATAAGGGCACGTAGAATTCAACTGCATAGCATTGAGTTTCAGTAGCTTTTGCAGCTTAAATGCTTCACATTGTTGCTGGGATCTCCTTGGCTGAGAATGGGGAGTCCAGTGTTTGGGTCTCTTCCTTGATGAGTTGGGAGAAGGGAAGGTTGGCATAGTGATGGATGTTTACTGAGGGATGGCCTGGGATGCCAAGGTATACAATGAGGCATAAAAGTCTGTAAATTCTTTATCAATTAAAATATGGCAAGAGCTTAGTTTCTTCTCTGCTTTCCCAATTATGTGACTTATGCTATGTGTTTTCCTGGCATCTATCTGCTCATTACTTAGCCCTCAGGTATTGGGAGGATTTTTTCTGCTCCAGCTGATGTCAAGATGTTAAATTCACCTCCTGACTGTATCAGGGCTCACTCATTGCTCTCCGATCCATGTATTTTGTGCTGTATTTCTGGCTCCAAATGTTTGACTCCTGCTGTCCCTGAATTTTCTTTGAATATTCTACAATGATTGGAGGAGACGAAGGTAGTGACATGGTCCATGAAAATTGCTTTGGTAGTTTCCCAGAGTAGCACAGGGGAAATATTAGGGTAAATATTCTGGTCTATGTTTTTCTTTATTCATTCATGAGATGTGGGCGTCGCTGGCGAGGCCAGCATTTATTGCCCATCCCTAATTGCCCTTGAGAAGGTGGTGGTGAGCCGCCTTCTTGAACCGCTGCAGTCCATGTGGTGAAGGTTCTCCCACAGTGGTGTGAGGAAGGGAGCTCCAGGATTTTGACCCAGTGACGACGAAGGAACGGCGATATATTTCCAAGTCGAGATGGTGTGTGACTTAATGGGGAACGAGCAGGTGGCATTGTTCCCATGTGCCTGCTGCCCTTGTCCTTCCAGGTGATAGAGGTCGCAGCTTTGGGAGTTGCTGCAGTGCATCCTGTGGATGGTACACACTGCAGCCACGGCGCGGCGGTGGTGAAGGGAGTGAATGTTAAGGTGGTAGATAGGGCTGCTTTGTCCTGGATGGTGTCGAACTTCATGAATGTTGTTGGAGCTGCACTCATCCAGGCAAGTGGAGAGTATTCCATCACACTCCGGACTTGTGCCTTGTAGATAGTGGAAAGGCTTTGGGGAGTCAGGAGGTGAGTCACTCGCCGCAGAATACCCAGACTCTGACCTGCTCTCATAGCCACAGTATTTATATGGCTGGTCCAGTTAAGTTTCTGGTCAATGGTGACACTCAGGATATTGATGGTGGGGGACTCGGTGATGGTAATGTCGTTGAATGTCAAGGGGAAGTGGTTAGACTCTCTCTTGTTGGAGATGGTCATTGCCTGGCACGAATGTTACGTGCCACTTATCAGCCCAAGCCTGGATGTTGTCCAGGTCTTGCTGCATGTGGGTATGGATTGCTTCATTATCTGAGGGGTTGCGAATGGAAATGAACACTGTGCAGTCATCAGCGAACATCCCCATTTCTGACCTTATGATGAAGGGAAGGTCATTGATGAAGCAGCTGAAGATGGTTGGGCCTGGGACACTGCCCTGAGGAACTCCTGCAGCAATGTCCTGGGGCTGAGATGATTGGCCTCCAACAACCACTACCATCTTCCTCTGTGCTAGGTATGGCTCCAGCCACTGGAGAGTTTTCCCCCTGATTCCCATTGACTTCAATTTTACAAGGGCTCCTTGGTGCCACACTCGGTCAAATACTGCCTTGATGTCAAGGGCAGTCACTCTCACCTCACCTCTGGAATTCAGCTCTTTTGTCCACGTTTGGACCAAGGCTGTAATAAGGTCTGGAGCCAAGTGGTCCTGGCAGAACCCAAACTGAGCATCGGTGAGCAGGTTATTGGTGAGTAAGTGCCGCTTGATAGCACTGTCGACAACACCTTCCATCGCTTTGCTGATGATTGAGAGTGGACTGATGGGGCGGTAATTGGCCGGATTGGATTTGTCCTGCTTTTTGTGGGCACGTCATACCTAGGCAATTTTCCACATTGTCGGGTAGATGCCAGTGTTGTAGCTGTACTGGAACAGTTTGGCTAGAGGCATGGCTCGTTCTGGACCACAAGTCTTCAGCACTGCAGCCGGGATGTTGTCGGGGCCCATAGCCTTTGCTGTATCCAGTACACTCAGCCGTTTCTTGATATAACGTAGAGTGAATCGAATTGGCTGAAGACTGGCTTCGGTGATGGTGGGGATATCGGGAGGAGGCCGAGCTGGATCATCCACTCGGCACTTCCGGCTGAAGATGGTTGCAAATGCTTCAGCCTTGTCTTTTGCACTCAAGTGCTGGACTCCGCCACCATTGAGGATGGCGATGTTTTCAGAGCTTCCTCCTCCCGTTAGTTGTTTAATTGTCCACCACCATTCACAACTGGATGTGGTAGGACTGCAGAACTTTGATCTGATCCGTTAGTTGTGGAATCGCTTAGCTCTGTCTATAGCGTGCTGCTTCCGCTGTTTAGCATGCATGTAGTGGGTGAGATGTAACCACAAGGAGGTCATTGTCTCCATATCACCAAGGAGTGTTGAAAGTAACCAACAGGGTCAGGGTTAAATGATATATTAGTGAGGGCAAGTGGAGGGTGACTATTCCACAGTGTGAGACGGTTATTGGTCCAATAGAATAACTTCTGACTCCAGATGGTATGCCTGCATCAGGAGTAAGTAATCAATCCTGGAGTAAGCTGTGTGTGAGTTTTAATTCCTTCATTCTGAGAAGCTTGGCTCACCAGACATTTATTAGGCCTATGTTATTACATTGCGGGCATTAGTTTGGTGTTCTGACCTGGGCTCCCCATTTCTTCTTGGTGCCTATCCATCTGGGGTTGGAGGGTGCTGTTGAAGTTTTCTCCTATAATCACTGTACCCTTTAGGTGTGTGGTGTGTGGTGCGGGGGGAGTGGGGGGGGGGCATGTAAAAGGAATGTTGAGTTGGGGAATGTAGTTGAGTCCACATTTTGGCGCATACATGGAACACTGTGATCAGTTCCCCAGCTATTCCATCCTTAATAAGATTGACAAGCTGGGATGGACATCTCCAGAATCAAGAGATGCTTGTTAATCATTATGGTTACTTCACTTGAAGGCCTTGAAGAGGGCAGACACTATACAAATCATTGATTAGGCCACAAGTTTGAATATTGTTTCCTGGTTAGGCCACAACTTTGAATATTGTTTCCTGGTTACGCCACACATTTGAATATTGTTCCTGTCTTTGGCAACTCATTTAAGGGAGTAAGTCAAGGTCACAGAGAAAGTGAAAAAAACATTTACCAAGAGTACCAGGGATGATAGAATCAGCTATAAGGAATGACTAGAGAAACTGAGGTGCATTTCATTAGAATAGAAAATGTTAAGAGATAGGAACATGGGAACAGGAGTAGGCCATTCAGCCCCTCGAGATTTAATAGAGATGTTCAAAATTATGAATTTTGATAAGGTAAATAGCAAAAAATTATTTAAACTGGCTGGTGAATCAGTAACTAGAAAAAAAACAAATGAAATAAAGGAGGTTACATTTTTTTTTTTAAAGTGGATTAGGACATAGAATGCCCTACCAGAAACAGTGCTTCATGCAGAATTCATTAGATCTTGTAAAGGGGAAAAAATGGAAATCTACTTCAGAAAGAAAAAAAAATTTAAAAGAGAGTATAGGGAAAAGGAATGGGACTAAATGGGTAGCATTCAGACAGCCAGTGTAGTTGGGATGGGCTCAATGGCCTCCTTCTGTGCTACAAAACTCTGTTATCACAGATCTAGATTTTGTTGCATGTTCCTAGTTGCTGAGGTCATCTACCTTTATCGTTATTTCCTGGTCTCTCCCGAGCAGGTCATTTAGTCTTGAACCAACTTCAAGGACATGCGTTTCCAGTTTTTTTTAAATCTGATGCTTTGCTTCAGAGTTTACATTGATGAATTCATTAAGCTCTGAATGCATGGCCAACAAGGAAGTTGTTACGGAGTCTTTGTGCTTTTACATCATCCGTGAATCTTGAGTGATCACAAAGGAGGAGCCATGGAACACTGTGTGGAGTACAGTTAAGCAATCACAGAATGGAACATAAGAACATAAGAAATAGGAGCAGGAGTAGGCCAATCGGCCCCTCGAGCCTGCTCCGCCATTCAATAAGATCATGGCCGATCTGATCCTAACCTCAAATCTAAATTCATGTCCAATTTCCTGCCCGCTTCCCGTAACCCCTAATTCCCTTTACTTCTAGGAAATTCTCTATTTCTGTTTTAAATTTATTTAATGATGTAGCTTCCACAGCTTCCTGGGGCAGCAAATTCCACAGACCTGCTACCCTCTGAGTGAAGAAGTTTCTCCTCATCTCAGTTTTGAAAGCCATGATGTGGAGATGCCGGTGATGGACTGGGGTTGACAATTGTAAACAATTTTACAACACCAAGTTATAGTCCAGCAATTTTATTTTAAATTCACAAGCTTTCGGAGGCTTCCTCCTTCCTCAGGTGAACGAAATGAAATCCTCGAAATGAAATCGCATTTATAATTCACAGAACAATGCTTGGTGATTACAGACAGTTTTTTCAACTGCCCGTTGCCAAGGCAATCAGTGTGCAGACAGACAGATGTTACCTGCAAGGTCTCAGAATATACAAATCACCAAAAAAAAACAACAAACAAAAAAAAACAGAGATAGAGAGGTAGAAACATAGAAAAGACAGCAACTGACCCGTTATATTAAAAACAGATAACATTTGTTCGCTGGTGGGGTAACGTGTAGCGTGACATGAACCCAAGATCCCGGTTGAGGCCGTCCTCATGGGTGCGGAACTTGGCTATCAATTTCTGCTCTACGATTTTGCATTGTCGTGTGTCTCGAAGGCCGCCTTGGAGTACGCTTACCCGAAGGTCGGTGGATGAATGTCCATGACTGCTGAAGTGTTCCCCGACTGGGAGGGAACCCTCCTGTTTGGCGATTGTTGCGCGGTGTCCGTTCATCCGTTGTCGCAGCGTCTGCGTGGTCTCGCCAATGTACCATGCTCTGGGGCATCCTTTCCTGCAACGTATGAGGTAGACAACGTTGGCCGAGTCACAGGAGTATGAACCATGCACCTGGTGGGTGGTGTCCTCTCGTGTGATGGTGGTATCTGTGTCGATGATCTGGCATGTCTTGCAGAGGTTACCGTGGCAGGGTTGTGTGGTGTCGTGGACGCTGTTCTCTTGAAAGCTAGGTAATTTGCTGCGAACGATGGTCTGTTTGAGGTTGGGTGGCTGTTTAAAGGCGAGTAGTGGAGGTGTGGGGATGACAATAGCGAGGTGTTCATCGTCATCGATGACATGTTGAAGGCTGCGGAGAACATGGCGTAGTTTCTCCGCTCCGGGGAAGTACTGGATGACGAAGGGTACTCTGTTGGTTGCGTCCCGTGTTAGTCTCCTGAGGAGGTCTATGCGATTTTTTGCTGTGGCCCGTCGGAACTGTCGATCGATGAGTCGAGAGTCATATCCCGTTCTTACTAGGGCGTCTTTCAGCGTCTGTAGGTGTCCATCGCGTTCCTCCTCGTCTGAGCAGACCCTGTGTATTCGCAGGGCCTGTCCATAGGGGATGGCCTCTTTGACGTGTTTAGGGTGGAAGCTGGAAAAGTGGAGCATCGTGAGGTTGTCTGTGGGCTTGCGGTAGAGTGAGGTGCTGAGGTGCCCGTCTTTGATGGAGATTCGTGTGTCCAAGAAAGAAACTGATTCTGAGGAGTAGTCCATGGTGAGCTTGATGGTGGGATGGAACTTGTTGATATTATCGTGTAGTCTCTTTAGTGATTCCTTGCCGTGGGTCCATAGAAAGAAAATGTCGTCGATGTATCTGGTGTATAGTGTTGGTTGGAGGTCTTGTGCAGTGAAGAAGTCCTGCTCGAACTTGTGCATGAAAATGTTGGCGTATTGGGGTGCGAATTTGGTCCCCATGGCTGTTCCGTGTGTTTGGGTAAAGAACTGGTTATCGAAGGTGAAGACATTGTGATCCAGGATGAAGCGGATGAGTTGTAGGATGGCGTCCGGAGATTGGCTGTTGTTGGTGTTGAGTATTGATGCTGTCGCAGCGATGCCGTCATCGTGGGGGATACTGGTGTATAGTGCCGAGACGTTCATCGTGGTGAGAAGTGTTCCTGGTTCAACTGGTCCGTGGGTACTGAGTTTTTGTAGGAAGTCTGTAGTGTCGCGACATACAACTCGGATTACGCTGAGAGACTCTGCCGTCGTAACTCTCGCACACTCCGCAACCATCTCATACACCAACTCTACAGCAGACGCCACAACCTCGAAATCAAGATAGAGCCCATGCTCTCAACCTGTGCTCAGGACACAGCAGACCAGCTACGATATACCGCCAAACAGACGAGGCAACGGAACTACGCTGCCTACATGAAAACCAAGAGCAGGAAGCTTGAGAAACTCGGCATCACCACCAGCATCAACCAAGCTTCCCCTGGTACCACGGTTGCAACCACAGGGAAGTCTATCGTCAATTTGTCCGACCACACCCTTCAACCAGACGAAATCGAAGTTCTCAGCCGAGGGCTCAATTTCTGCCCCACCACCAAAATGGACCCCACTAGTCTCGCGGCGGACACAGAGGAATTCATCAGGAGAATGAGGCTCCGGGAATTCTACCACAAACCCCAAGATTTCAGCAGCGAACCCAATGAGACAATCGACGATCCGGAACAGCAGACAGAGGGATCCGCGGTACAGCAACCGAAGAGGAAAGAGTCAAACTGGACTCCTCCGGAGGGTCGCTGCCCTCAGCTTGACATGTATGCTCAAGCTGTCAGGAAATGCGTCAATGCCAGATTCATCAGCCGCACTCAGAAGACAGTCCAGAATGTCACCCGAGCACAACGCAACGCCATCAACGCTCTCAAGACCAACCGCAACATCGTCATCAAACCAGCGGACAAAGGAGGAGCCATACTCATACAGAACAGAACGGACTATTGCAAAGAAGCATACCGACAACTGGACAACCAGGAACACTACAGACGGTTACCCGCAGATCCGACCAAAGAACACACCCACCAGCTCAACAAACTGATCAAGACCTTCGATCCAGACCTTCAAAGCATCCTACGCACTCTCATCCCACGTACTCCCCGCGTGGGAGACTTCTACTGCCTCCCAAAGATACACAAAGCCAACACACCCGGACGTCCTATCGTATCAGGCAACGGAACCCTGTGTGAGAACCTCTCTGGATACATCGAGGGCATCCTGAAACCCATCGTACAGGGAACCCCCAGCTTCTGTCGCGACACTACAGACTTCCTACAAAAACTCAGTACCCACGGACCAGTTGAACCAGGAACACTTCTCACCACGATGGACGTCTTGGCACTCCACACCAGTATCCCCCACGATGACGGCATCGCTGCGACAGCATCAATACTCAACACCAACAACAGCCAATCTCCGGACGCCATCCTACAACTCATCCGCTTCATCCTGGATCACAATGTCTTCACCTTCGATAACCAGTTCTTTACCCAAACACACGGATGAACGGACACCGCGCAACAATCGCCAAACAGGAGGGTTCCCTCCCAGTCGGGGAACACTTCAGCAGTCGTGGACATTCATCCACCGACCTTCGGGTAAGCGTACTCCAAGGCGGCCTTCGAGACACACGACAACGCAAAATCGTAGAGCAGAAATTGATAGCCAAGTTCCGCACCCATGAGGACGGCCTCAACCGGGATCTTGGGTTCATGTCACGCTACACGTTACCCCACCAGCGAACAAATGTTATCTGTTTTTAATATAACGGGTCAGTTGCTGTCTTTTCTACGTTTCTACCTCTCTATCTCTGTGTTTTTTTTTGTTTGTTGGTTTTTTTTGGTGATTTGTATATTCTGAGACCTTGCAGGTAACACCTGTCTGTCTGCACACTGATTGCCTTGGCAACGGGCAGTTGAAAAAACTGTCTGTAATCACCAAGCATTGTTCTGTGAATTATAAATGCGATTTCATTTCGAGGATTTCATTTCGTTCCCCTGAGGAAGGAGGAAGCCTCCGAAAGCTTGTGAATTTAAAATAAAATTGCTGGACTATACCTTGGTGTTGTAAAATTGTTCACAGTTTTGAAAGAGCAGCCCCTTATTCTAAGATTATGCCCCCTCGTTCTAGTTTCACCCATCCTTGGGAACATCCTTACCGCATCCACCCGATCAAGCCCCTTCACAATCTTATATGTTTCAATAAGATCGCCTCTCATTCTTCTGAACTCCAATGTGTAGAGTCCCAATCTACTCAACCTCTCCTCATATGTCCACCCCCTCATCCCCGGGATTAACCAAGTGAACCTTCTTTGTACTGCCTCGAGAGCAAGTATGTCTTTTCTTAAGTATGGAGACCAAAACTGTATGCAGTATTCCAGGTGCGGTCTCACCAATACCTTATATAACTGCAGCAATACCTCCCTGTTTTTATATTCTATTCCCCTAGCAATAAAAGCCAACATTTTGTTGGCCTTCTTGATCACCTGCTGCACCTGCAAACTAACTTTTTGATTTTCTTGCACTGGGACCCCCAGATCCCTTTGTCCTGCAGTACTTTCCAGTTTCTCGCCATTAAGATAATAACTTGCTCTCTGATTTTTCCTGCCAAAGTGCATAACCTCACATTTTCCAATATTGTATTGCATCTGCCAAATCTCCGCCCACTCACCCAGCCTGTCTATATCCCCTTGTAGGTTTTTTATGTCTTCCTCACTCTCTACTTTCCCTCCCATCTTTGTATCATCTGCAAACTTTGATATGTTACACTCGGTCCCCTCTTCCAAATCGTTAATATAGATTGTAAAGAGTTGGGGACCCAGCACCGACCCCTGCGGAACACCACTGGCTACTGGTTGCCAGTCCGAGAATGTACCATTTATCCCAACTCTCTGCTTCCTGTTAGATAACCAATCCTCCACCCATGCCAGAATATTACCCCCAATCCAGTGATTCTTTATCTTGAGCAATAATCTTTTATGTGGCACCTTGTCGAATGCCTTCTGGAAGTCTAAATACACTACGTCCACTGGTTCCCCTTTATCCACCCTGTACATTATATCCTCAAAGAACTCAAGCAAATTTGTCAGACATGACTTCCCCTTCGTAAAGCCATGCTGACTTTGTCCTATTAAGTTATGTCTATCTAAATGTTCCATTACTGTCTCCTTCATAATCGACTCCAAAATTTTACCCACCACAGATGTTAGGCTAACTGGTCTATAATTTCCAGCCTTCTGCCTACTACCCTTTTTAAATAAGGGTGTTACATTAGCAGTTTTCCAATCTGCCGGGACCTTTGCCGAGTCCAGAAAATTTTGGAAAATTATTACCAAAGCATCCACAATCCCTACTGCCACTTCCCTCAAGACCCTAGGATGTAAGCCATCAGGTCCAGGGGATTTATCCACCTTGAGTCCCATTAATTTACTGAGTACCAATTCCTTAGTGATTTTAATCATATTTAGCTCCTCCCCCCCTAGAGCCCCCTGTTTGTCCAGTGTTGGGATATTCTTAGTGTCCTCTACCGTAAAGACTGAAACAAAATATTTGTTCAGCATTTTTGCCATCTCCATGTTTCCCACCATTAATTTCCCGGTCTCATCCTTGAAAGGACCGACGTTTGCCTTAGCCACCCTTTTTCTTTTTATATAACTGTAGAAACTCTTGCTATCTGTTTTTATATTTTTTGCTAATTTATTTTCATAATCTATCTTCCCTTTCTTAATCAATCCTTTCGTTACTTTTTGCTGTCTTTTGAAGACTTCCCAATCTTCTATCCTCCCACTAATGGAGGGTACTTTGGGTGAAGGGTCTTATTCTCTTTGGTGTGGAGTGGGAATTGTTGGGAGCAACACTTCTGCTCTGGTCTTCTCAGAGTAAAGAGGGAAACATATTCAGCCTTTCAGGCACCAGGTGGTTTAGTAGGAGAACAGGTCAGCACCTCCATTAAAAGGGAAATTGCTGGAGCTGCAGGCTAGGTCTTAAGAGGTGAGTGTATTTCAGCAGCAGTGTTCACCTCTTACAATGTGGGGCTCCAATTATGGATTGTAGCAGCAGCATAGGCAAAAGCTGAAGCCAACAAGTCAGTGGACAGGGTTAGCACTTCAGGCAGCTTTTCTCGTGACACCACAGAGGATTTCCTAGGTATTGCCAACGAGGGATTTAATCTTTTGAAAACCAGCAGCTGGGCTATTATAACTGTACTGATCTGGCCCGCTTTCATGCAGAGCTAAACTGAAAGGACGTGGCTGAGGTCCTAGTGGTCAGGTCTGGATCCAGGGGCAGACTTTGGTTGAGGAGGCTAAGGGGAGGAGAGCAGCGTGGCTGGGTTGCTGCTTGGCATTTGCAGGCAATTACCTACTTTCTTGTGCTTTTCTTTGGTGGCATCCAATAGAAGCTGTGTCCTGTATATTTTGCTGGATTTTTCAGTTTGGTGGGGGAAATTTAAAACAGAAATTGACATCTAGGTCCGAAGCTTTCAGTTAAGCAGTTGCCTGGATCATGACATCACTAGAAGTCAAGCTTCAATGTCCAACAGTTATAGTGGTATTAATTAGAGTTTTTAAGCACTGATTTCCCTTTCTAAGTTTTCACAGCAATTTCCGTTTCAGCACCTTGTCTCTTAAGGTTTGAAAGTTGTACATTTTATGTATCACATAATACCAGAAATATCAGAGTGGCAGCTTGCTGCTCTGTCATAGAGTGGGGTGCCCATCGCACTGCAAAGTGAATGCTGCAGTGCTTGCCTCCGAGGCCTAGGAATTTAGGGGCCCAAGTCTCTGTCCAACACTATTCCACAGGTTCTTGGAATCTTTCCTCTTTCAGGATTCAGGGATAAGGCCCTTTATTAGTCAAAATGTGATATTAATCATTAACCTTGCACCCAGGGCAAAACAATTTCCACGCATTTTGAAACACATGAGATTTATGCACTTGGAAAGCTAATACTCAAGGCAAATGTATAATTTATCTGATTAAAACATATTTCCCCCTGCAGATTTCCCGCATAACAGTGAGCCATTTTTATCACGTATCATCAAGCATACAGCACATCCTAATGTCGGCAGGAATAAAAATACCACGACAACATTCAACAAATCCAGCTATTGGCGCACAGATATATCAGTTCACATTTCAATTCTGATACCAATTCAGCAATTCTAGCTGGGCTGGAACTGGCAGATATATTGGATTTGAAGAAGTAGGCCATAGTTTGGCTCAGATTACTTTGATTTCAAAAATACAGAAATTCATAACAGTAAAAGGTTTTCAATTTTCAACACAATAGCAACAGTACATTTAATATCTTTGACTTTTAACATAATTGTTGGTGCTGCTTCTTTGTTTTGTGAACCTTAATGTGTGAATCACAGTGCCACATGTGATATATGACAAAGCGAAGCATTGAATACAGAAAGTCTCATCATTTTTGTGCTGGCATGTGCCCAGACACAGGTTACAAAACTCAGGGAACAGTTGTAAGCAGACAAACATTTTTAAATAATTCAGTTGACTACAGCAAAAGCTAACTGAAGAACATATTGGAATCTGGAATTTTACAAAGTTGCTTAACTGCAGAGAGTGGAAAAATAGTTCAAAGATCAAATAAACATCCTCTAAAATTTCATATCACCATCAGGAAAAAATAAATAGTGACATGAAAAAGCAACATTACAATATTAAAGCAAAGCAAATGAGAGAAAATATCTGTTCAACACATTAAAAGTCATGTGACGGCACACTTCCTGAAGTCACCCTTATTTCTTGTGCCACGATTTTCTCACACCCTACTTATGCCTGGAAATTAAACTATCAATATTTATTTTTCAGTCCTCCAAACATCGGTAGAGCAATGGCACCATAATTGCTTGCAATTGGTTGTAGAGGATCACATGGCATGGTTCTTCTCGTCCCCAGTCTCTCTCATCTCCCCAGCTGTGACTTGAAAAGGCCAGAGTCCAGCCGCAGTTCTCTCCATAAATGTTTCCCCAGTCTCCTTCCCCTCTTAGTTTTTTTTTAAACCTGTTTTCTTTCTGCGGCTCCTTATTTTTTCCAAGGAATGTTGCCTCTTGCATTTTTCTTTTCCAGCCCCACTTCAGCAGCCTCCATTGTGGGTTTGTGTTTTTTTTCTCACTCACTGTTTGCTCTTTTTTTGGAATTTCTCCTTCCTTTCCAATGCAGCTGTGCTTTTTTTCTCCTATCATTGCCAGCCCTGATCCTGGAACATCTTGGCACCCCACTGTAAGATTCTCAAAATTCACAGATCCCCCAAAACTCGGAGAAAAACCCTAAAAAAACCCTGAGTATGGGAAAACTTTGGCCATTGACTATAATCCTAAAATGGAAGGATAGGTGAGAGGTCACCAGACGAAATCAACAACACACACACCGTGGAACTTCAGAGAATTAATGCTTCAGACATGTCTCTGTTTTCATGCAAAACCAACAGCAGGTGGTCGACACTCAGCACGAATTCGAAAGGCAGTCAGCCATTGAAAGAGGCAACTGCTCCAGACATGGTGGGGCCTTGTTTTTGTTTTAATGCAAAACCTAGCAACACCTAGGACGTTGGTTACAAAAGGAAGCCTGTGTCCCAGGTGATCAGCAAATTGGAATTAACAATGACCCATCGGGAGAAGCAATGGCAACATGATGAGGGACCATCAAAAAGCCATCAAAGATTCTTAAGGACTTTGTAAGAACTGTTTAAACAGACATGAAGTGTTTTTTTTAAAAAGGGTCAAAGACCAATTGTAAGAGAGACATCCACAAGTGAAAACTCGAAACCTCTCGCTCTCTCTCTCTCTCTCTCTCTCTCTCTGACTTGCTCGCTCTGGTGGGCTGCTTGTCTTGGTTCTGCCGGTGTCCGGAAAGAAGAGCAGTTTCCAGCAAACAACAAGGCAAGGGGAAGGCAGTTTGACAGGGAAGGTTAGCAGCTCTAGAAGCAGGCCGACACACAAGAAGAAACCAGAGCAACAGCCCCAGTGACCATCAGACACCTCGCGGCAACAAGGGCCTTACGGAACAACCAACCGAATATTACCACCAACCAACCGGGTAATATTGAGCCACCGCGACCAAAGAAAACCAACTCAGGAGAAAACTGAAGATCCGCAAAGTTTCCACTCTACAATCTATTTCTGACTTACCTCTGGGTGAATTACTGTCAAGGTTTCATTTGGTGAGCATTATCTCTGGTCCTTTAGAGTCCAACCTAGCGAGTACAGTGGGATTGGGAGGGGTGAGGTATCCTTCTACTGTAATTTCCCTCGCGTGTACTGAAGTGTTCCCCATTTTATTAGAGTGTTAAGATTGTTGTGTTGTATTTCCTCTCTTGAATAAAGGTCAAAGTTTCTTGCAGCAAAACCAGTTGTCTGCTGCACTTTGTCACAACCCCCAAATAAGTCCAAGGTCGAGAACCCAGGGAGTGGGAGCGATTCGGACCGCTCAGAAGTCAGAGGTGAAGCTGACACACACCACCACCCCTCTCCTTTCATTGCCGATCCAACTAATTTTTCATTCCTGGTTCCACTCTATTTTTTTTAAAAAGCGCGGCTATCGCTGCTCTTGTTTTTTGTTTTCTGTCCTTTTAACCCTATTGTGTGCTATGTTTCCTTTTTCGTTTCACCATCTCTCTTATTTTTTTAAAAAGCCCCATTGCCCATTTGTTTTCTTGCTCATTATCTTTTTTTTCTCTGAAACTTCACTCTTCACTGTCGTTTTTTGGAGGCTTCTTCCCCACTGTTTTTTTCTTATCTTTTTAATCTTTATTTCCAAACTCCTGTTTAGAGTTTTTCTTTTCCACACTGCAACCCATCCACTGACTGTGTCCGCACACCACTACTCCAATCCCCTTTAAATGCTCAATGTCCTGTTACTTTCTCCATCCATTGAAAAATCACTTCTCCCTTCACTACTATACTCCCCCTCAAAATTCCTCAATACTCATAACCCCACATTATAAATTCTGGTCTGCTATAGATACCTTCTTAGATTAACTGGTGTCAGTCACTGCTTTAAGTGGACTGAGTATCTTACTTCTATGGCAGTTGACTCACACTGCCTTCTATCTACTTGTAAGATAGGATAACCCGAGCATGTAATAATAGCATCCCCTTTTGATCTAGATCAGATACTCTCATTTTTCGGGCATGTATTTCTTCAATCTTCCCAATGGCAGACCACACTACAGCTAGGTGGTGAGGCTTGATATGAATTGTTAAGTTGCCTTATTTCACACTAAGATGAAGATACAGAGCAACAGTTATGATCATGTTCACTTATTTTCATCAATACTACTTGTTTTCAGATAATATAAATATAATGAACACGCTATGTCACCCCACTTCAGTGGATCACCTGACTTAACTTAAACAGAATAACTTTTTGCACCCAGGCCAGAACCTCCACTCCATGTAGTCTCTGGTCTTTTCAAACTTCTTGCAACTCTTTGCTGCCTTCCGCTTTTGCAATTCTCTCTGTTTTGTAAATGCCTGACTCCACGATCAACGTTAAATTAACTACCTTTCCCCACTGCACCCCCGCCCCCCCACCCCCGTGGATAATCCACCAGCCTAACTTGGCAATGACCCCTACTGAGTTCAAAAGAACAGAGTTGTTGCAAATGCAATGAGTATGAATGACTACTATAATGTTGAACCATCTTTCATTGTCTTCAGGATGTGGTCCAGATGTCCAATCTTAAACCTAATCTACACCTGGCAGCACTGCTGGTCTTTGAATTTAACCCCTTGAAATCCAAGCTTATATCAATAGTAGAATTTTTAACATACATTCCACTCAGGTTCCCCTGTGGCGGCTTAGTCTGAAATCCCTAAATACGACATTCTATAATTGTTAACTTCGCCAACCCACTTGATTACTCCCACACCCCTCCCAAATTTATATGAACCAAATATCCTGTTGTAGAAACCACATGATCTCATCTACCATATGGTAAGCTACAATGTATCCACTTGGACAAACAAAATCTGCTGAACCACCATGGGCAACGCCTTTTCAGATTTTCTAGTGTATACAATACAATTTTAAAAGATGCAATAAACAAGACTTACAACACTAAAAATTGCAATCACAGGGGAGAAAATGTTGCACATATCAAATGAAACACACAGCCATCAACAAGAATCTAAATGAAGTCACCCATTTAAATTCCATGGAAATGACAGAACATCAATGGGAGGCATATTAAACAGTCATCCAATAAATCAACATGTGTAAGGGAAACTACCAAATCAGAAGACTTTCTAATTACCAATCAGTCTTAAACTTACTCCAAGTGATGGGGTTTGCAATCCCAAATGCCTGTTGGGATTTTAAAATTCAATCTTGCATATCCCAGGATCCCTGGGCAGGTATCAGAGTCTCCAGTTACCATCATAGGATTCAGTGGAACTGTGCCTAGGAACCAGTCAAGTCTTGAGAAAAAAGAGCCACAATAGATAACATTCTTTAAGATGGATCAATAAATATATATATATTTAAATGCATCAGTAGCAGATTCCTGTCTAGAAAGCTTTCCTTCAGCTTCAGTAGATATTATTCAGATTCAGCATAATTGATCAAAATGGCTTGTCTCAGAGTGAGTGACCCATCACATGTTCATCTTTCTTTCCAGCCAGTAAACAAAAGATCACTTTTAAGTCGTCAAAAAAAGGTTCATCATCAATTACAAGCTAATATAAGTCAGTCACTAAAGCGCCCAGTAAGGAAAACACCTGCCGACCAAAAAAGTCTAAAAAAAATCAAACCTTCATCATCAAGCAAAACATAGGATATTCATGACTATTCATTTTGCTGCAAAGGTAAAACCTTCCCAAAAAGCAGAGAGTGTCAAGGGTATCATTACTAAGACAAGAGCACAGCTTTATAGAAATGGTAATTCTAGTACTGAAAATACAGACTTGTTCTTTACTAAAGTTGGCATTATGGACAGGAGATAATTATATAATCTTTAAAGATCAGATCCCCTTGTTTGGCCACTGCTAGCAGCAATTTTTAAAAATTATTTCACCATTGCTTGAAGATGACTAGTGTTATGCATCAGCAGTGATCATAAAACAGATATCCAGATTACCAGCTCCAACAACTATTTCAGTGAGTGTGTTGTCCCAGAGTCAGATAGAGGGGTCTTTTCTAACAACTCCTCCGACAATAAAAAGCACATTTTTTTTCATAATGGCCTTTTATATGATTCAGAAAATATCTGCACCTGTGATTCAAAAAGCAACTTCTGAGTTTTGCAGGTTCTAGAGTAAACCACTTCAATTATTAAACCAATACTCCATTATCCAGTTTCTCATTGCCAAAGGAACTGCTATGCCAATAGGGTTATTTAGGACATCCAACTGAGGGACTGTAAACTTCATGGTAGCATCTGCCAATTTGATTGGTTGCACAGATAAACTCTTCAAAGCAGGGACCAAGTCTGATGAGCAATAACACTCTTCCAATGGAGAAATTTAGAATTCCAGCATTGAAAGCATGTTTTTCCTACAATCCAAAATTAGAATCTGTTCTTGTCCACCTTCCTTTCTGGCCCATCTCTCGCAAAGAATTTAACTAGAGGATGGATACCATCGTACGCTGTCAGAAGTTCAAAAAGAATGATTTTGAGGTGACTATCATGCGGATGCTCACTGCATTCCTGAACATTGCTATCACATTCCAATTGAGCTGTGTCACCCAACTTAGGAATTGGATGGAAAAACAGGAAAGCTTCTTGTTGCTCTTGTACAGTACAACTGGCACTGCAAGTTTGATCACATGCATAAAAGAGTTGCTGTCAGCTTTTATAAGTCTCACTTTTGCCATCATACAGCAACCATTAGCTGTAATGCACACAATATCACTTCTATTAAATATCTAACATTTTCAGTTTGCATAGCACCATGAATCTGAATCAAACCAAAGCTCTAAACCTTTCCATTCTGATAAACATGTTTCACATTAAAGTCCATTTGTCCAAAATCAGGATGAATGTTCCACCATTCTGCCCTTGAGTAAGAACATCACTGTTCCAAAAATAATCACTTTTCTTTATACTATTTACTGACTTCAGCCCAATTAATCCTTTTCTTCGCAAAGGCCAGGTGAACAACATGGCAACTTAAGTGGCAAATCATCTCTTACTCGTGCGTGTATGCGTTGCTTGAACACTATTTTCGTAAGTGGCCAATAAATCAATTATACGTTTCACCTTAGTGATTGCAGCAGCAGTTAATTCCTCTGGAGTTGTCATCATCAGGTTTAACATGGCTGATGTTAAGTTATTAATAGGCAAGTCAAAGAGCAAGTTCCAGTGACCACACATGCGCAGTCAAAAGCAGAAATCCAGAACTTGCTCTTCCTGATTCCCTGCTGAACTGACAACTTCTCGTTAGAGATATCACAGGCTGTAATCAATGGACCAGCGTGATCTTGCTCTCTTGTCCAGCTGGAAACGAACTAATCTCGCCAGAAAAAAGGTATGCTGAGTTATATCAGTCTAAACTAACTTTTAACAGCATAGTAAGTATTAATGACTGCCAAACACCCTTTCTGGCACTGAAAATCAACTTTTAAAAATATGGAGTCTCATTACTCCCAATTTTAATCGTTTTTGGACATATGAAAAATAATTAAATTAAAAACTTTAAAATTTTTATTTTTTAACCTTTCCTTTCTGTCTCTTTTATCTCAGTCTTTTAATCATACCCTCTCTTTATTCCACTTTCTCTATCTGATTTAATAGTACACTTACTAATCTTATCTGACACTTCCTGGTTCTTAGTCGGTGCAGTTTGTGAATGAGCTTCATTTCCTGATTCTCACAGCGTAGCTTGCTTCAAGCTAATTGGTAGAGTGGACACAGAGATCCTTTCCTCCTTTCACAGCTCAGAGTAGCCAGAAATGACCGCTGCACTTCTTACAGGTCTCAATTAAAGCAAGTTGGCATCCAGAAGCCCGCGAAGTTTGTGGGTGAGTTAGTTACCTACAAGCGGTGAGTGATAGCCGTTCACTGCTCAGTGCAATTTCTGGCCCAACTTGTCAGCCAAGGCTCAGTGGTAGCACTCCTGCCTCGGAGTCAGAAGGTTGTGGGTTCCAATCCCGCTCCAGAGATTTTAGCACATAATCTAGATTGATGCTTCAGCGCAGTACGTGGTTAACTATCCCCGAATGACATGGCCCAAAATTCAGGTCCAGAGCTGTGAAGAAATCTTGGGCCCCGATATTTACAGGGAGATTGGGGGCTCTGTGAGGAAACTGGGGTAAATGTCTGCTGCCTCACTCATGTATAGTGCATATCCAGTAAATTTTTTAATGTATTTTCTTCTTGCTCTCCGACTTTTTCTTTCTATTTCTGCCTTTTCATCTTTTTCTTGTATTCCCCTGTTGTTTTTTGTCCTTTATGTCCTCTTCTCCACTATTTACTCTTCTTCCTTCTTGTTTTGATTTTTGGGGAGGCATGGGAAATATTGAGATCCAAGACCGAGCTCAAGAATCATAGCTCCAGAACAGAGCGGAAAGTAATCCTGAGAGTTGTTCTTGGGGCCCCAAAACTGTTATATTTTTTGTGTTGCATTATAAAATAATTTTTAGGTGTATTTTGTGGGTGAGTGGGAAACTTAGATGATGGCTGAAAGGACGTAGAAAAAATTGAGGGGTCCTGATTGATCCTTTTTTTAAAAATGAATGAGAATTCTTTGAATGATAATGAAATGCTATGTGTATATATGAACTTTGAAGTTTTTTGCTCAAATCCCACATTCACTAAAAATCAACCAATTGGCACGCATCGCTTTATGGGAAAGTTAGGCACGTACCGGATGAAAACTTGTAATTGTATAGTGAGATTATATGAACAGCTGCTCTACCAAAACATTCCTGGTTACTAATGGCTTTATGTAACATCTCTGAAAATGTAGTACAGAGTCGTGAACTCAATTATTTTTTGGGGGGTGACTTCTGTTTAACGTGACGTAATCCTCCATTAATAAGTCTGTTTGATAGTGGCTTTTTATGTTGGCCATCCCATTTGCAAGACACCCATATAGGCAACTTGTCAAAAGGTTCTAAATTTTTTTTTAGAAATTTTGCAAAGGCACCCTTTCTTTGTGACCAGATGTTTTTTCTACATCAAAGTGCATCACGTCACATTTATCAATATTGAATTTTATCTACCCGTTGAATGATCTCAGTGTTCCCTGCACAAGTCACTTTGACATATAACTTGAAACCATCTCCACATTTAGTATGTAAACAGCATGTAGCAAAACAAAGTGGTTGTAATGGGAGATTTTAATTTTCACCCACTGGGGTAAGCAGAACAGCTAAAGGCAATGAATTTCTAGAATGCATTTGAGAGAGTTTTCTAGAACAATGTTTTAGAACGAGATGGAACAGGCCATATTAGATTTAGTGACGAGTAACAAACCAGAATTAGTTAACAATCTGATGGTAAGGAAGCATCTTGCGAGTAGTGACCATAATATGATTGAATTTGAAATTAGGCTTGAGAGAGAAGGGAGAGTCACAAACCAAGATTTTAAATTTAATTAAGGCAAACTTGAAAGGGATGAGAAATGAATTGACCACAGTAAACTGGGCTGAACTGTTACTGGGTAAACCTACAAACAGTGGGAAGTATTTGGTACAATACAAAACCAGTACGTACTGCTATAAGGCAAAGGCTCCACTTGTGTAGTTAAGCAACTATGGTCAACAAATTAGGTAAGAGACAGTATCAAGCAAAAAGAAAAGGCTTACACAAATGCAAGGAAAAGTGGAAACGCAGCTCCTGGGAGAGCTGCAAAAAGCAATAAAGGGATACCAGAACTGAGACGATATACTTAACAGGAAAAGCTGAACAGGCTGGGGCTCTTTTCAATTGAAGAGAGAAGGCTGAGGGGTGACCTGATAGAGGTCTTTAAGATAATGAAAGGGTTTGATAGGGTATACGTAGAGAAAATTTTTCCACTTGCGGAGGAGTTCAAAACTTGAGGTCATAAATATAAGATAGTCACTAATAAATCCAAAAGGGAATTCAGGACCAAATTCTTTACCCAAAGAGTGGTAAGAATGTGGAACGCGCTACAAAAACGAGTAGTTGAGGCAAATAGCATTGATGCATTTAAAGGGAGGCTGGATAAGCACACCTGGGAAAGAGGAATCGAAGGGTATGCTGATATGGTTACATGAAGTAGTGAGGGAGGAGGTTGATGTGGAGCATAATCAGTTAGGCCGAATGGCCTGTTTCTGTGCAGTCGATCCGATGCTGCACTGTTGGAGATGCTGTCATTCGGATGAGATGTTAAACCGAGGCTCCGTCTGCCCTCTCAGATGGATGTAAAAGATCCCATGATGCTATTCAAAGAGGGGGGAGTTCTCCTGGTGCCCAAGCCACTTTTATCCCTCAACCAACTACTAAAACAAATGATGTGGTCATTATCTCATTACTGTTTGTGCAACTTGCTGTGTGCAAATTGGCTGCCTTATTTATATTACAACAGTGACTACACTTCAAAAGTACTTCATCGGCTGAGAAGTGCATTGGGATGTCCCGAGGCCATGAAAGACGCTATACAAATGCAATCTCTTTCTTTCCTTCTTGAATGCAACAAAGTCAGAAATGCTGTAAACAAACAATCTTTGTTCACTAATGTTGCATCACTTCCAAAATCATGGGATTTTCCTGCCAGAAAGCCCTGGATTTCAGAACTGTTAAATTGGGTGGAACCCTGAGATGTGGGATTATAAACCATTCATAATCAACAGTTTACAACTAACCACATCTCTAAAGTTTGTTTGCAAATAGTGAATGTAAACACATCTGTGCTTGTGCTGATAGAGGCTGCACAAAGCACCATATCTTCTACACCAGCAGTTTCTTTTAAAAGTTCAAGCATCCTAGAATTCATGGCCTTATCAGTAAGTCATCAAGGTTATTCTAACGATTGAAAAACAACCGCAATAAGCAGTGGGCATACATAGGTTATAGAATTTCCCAATTTCTAACTTTAAGGGCAAACAAATCCCAGTTTTATTTTTCTGCTGATTATCTTCCCACAATCCTCTGATTTAAAATACAATTTTCAACCAGTCAACAAAAGAGGTATAGAAGTGCCATGAATTGACACGACCTTCAATGTCTTTCCTCCCTCTGGTGAGAACCTGTTCAGCATTTTACTGTTTGGTTCAGCTAAGACAGCAAATTCTTCTAAAATAAAGTGAAATAAACAATCTGCCAGCATCAAAAGGAATATCCTATATTTTAATTCAGCCTTCTATTTTTTTGTGCATAACACTAAATATTGTTGCAAACATATAAATGAAATTTTACAAAGTTCACTGCAATTCATGGCAATTGACAGGTTGCCAATTTAAAAAGGTGGGAGCTATCCATACTTCAACATCTATTGCAAGAGTGTTATCGGTTTCACTACTTGTTTGAACAACATTCAGTAGGGCTTGATGCTAGCGTATCTAAAGTCACAAGTACATGGAGCAGTACTTTGGTGGTGGTTTTTTAAAAAACTTGTTAACATTTTAACCATCTCTTCAAAGCAGATCACTTAGCGTAATTATTTTCTTTATGGGCCTGGATACAAATAAATAGCTGTGTAGTGCACAAGAAAGAGAGAGATGAGAGGCCATCTCCATTTTACCGCTGCTGTCCCAAAATTGGCCATGAGCTGCGCCACTTCATTTTTGCCGCTATGCTCGCGGCAGTGTATTCTGATCAGTTCTCCAGTAAATTTTGATGTAAATTCGCCAATGGTGGATTGGAATTTACAATGGTCTAACCTGTAACTTGTTGCCAATATCGCCATTGCAGGAAATTCCCAGCCAATATACTTAGTTTCCCTCACAGCTACATAATTACTGCATGTTAACTTTTATTAGTGTCTGTGTAGGGAAGCCTTTCCCCTCTTTCTTTGCAATTTCCAGTTTTATTAAGACCAGGTAAATTTTTGTACCGTTAAAGCAGGGCAGGAGTGCTGCTTCACCCACAATTAAGGCTTCAAATTAAAGCTTCTCAGTCATACAAAGAATAAGTTGGAATGAGCAATGATCAGTTGGCAAAAATAACCGTTTCTACCAACTGACCATGGACATTTGAGAACTTTTAATCTCCTGATTGAAATGAATAATCAAGGGTTAAAGTTAAAAAAAAATCACTGATCCCTTAAATTAATTTGGAAAAAAAAACTTCACAATATTCATTCAGCATTACAGTTCACATGATCCAGCATGAGTAGTTAGATTCCACAGGTAACATTCTATTTGTTTTTCACTGCAGAAAAGATATAGGGGATGTGTGAAAACTCATGAGCCAGGTCTTCAAAATGGTACAAGACAGGGCTCCCCAATGGTTTAATGAACTTATCCAGTCATACAGACCAGGAAGGTCTCAGGTTCAAACCCCACTTTGTGCTGAGTAAGTATTTCTCAAGCAGACAGCAGTACAGGCTGCACAATTAGTCTCTGTGTCCCTGGGTTAAGGAGGGGAAAAAAAATCGGTCAATTTCCCATACCTGATGGCCATCCAACAACCTCTGCTGGAATTGCGTTTTGATGGATGTTGGATGAGGCCAGGATTGAGTTGGTTATGATACCTCTGCAGTTAGATAGCCTGCCAACATACTATTGTGGCTCACAAATGAAGAAAGGTCACTTGAAGAGCTGAAGCCAATAGAAGCACACTCCAGCAAGGAGTCAATGCTTTCTGAAACAATAGAAGATAGCGAGAAAGAGAAAACAATTCTAAGTGGTAAAACTTGCTTAGAAGGATAGGCGATGCAGATAGAAGTAGGTTATATTTTTGGACTGTGAGTGCTGAACTGGAAATATCAGGTTTACAATGTTTACTTTCAGTCCTCCAGTGCGTAGGACAAGTAGATTGGAGAATCCGCTGGTGGATCTGCTCTTCGGCACATCTAAATCTGCCATACACAGGATCACTAGCTAGGGCTCCTCTAATTGCTTGCCAAAATTTCAAGCTTCAGTTCATGCCCAGGTGTCACACGGTAATAGTACATAGTATCCATCAGTGCCATTTCTAATTAGTGAGCAAGTCAGTACATATTTTGTATAAATTGTCCTGATTTTACAGTTGAGCTTTAGTTTATGCTATTGTTAATTTACTTTAAACTCTCAGTTTGGGTGGGCTACACCTTCCTTGAAATATTTCCAATCTTTTTCCTATAAAATGAGGCACTTGTTGAAAAAAAAATTGCGGTACCCTCTTTCCGAGGAAAGGCACTTGTTAATGCATCTCTGTAGAATTGGGTTTCACCCAATCTCATTGACCCGAAACAAAATAGGACAATGGTCATGCCGTATGTTCCTTTTATCCAGATTAAATTTCATATTCAGTACTCCAGGTAGTGTACTACACATTGGTAACCTAGCCATATAGCCTGGTGTCACCAATAAATTTCAGATGACTTCGAGAAGAATTCTCCTTCATATTGTTCATGAATTATATAAATAGTAGGGAATCCAAAGTAGACCATTGCAGGACTACTTCTCTCGTTGCAGCCTCCAGTCATGCTTATTCTTTTATCACTAACGTTTTCTATGGCCAAGTCGATTTTCAACTCACGAGCTCATTTGCCATTAATTTGATGTACTTTTCTTTTAAAAAGTACTCAAAGCGTCATCAAATCATAGAATCATAGAAGTTTACAACATGGAAACAGGCCCTTCGGCCCAACATGTCCATGTCGCCCAGCTTATACCACTAAGCTAGTCCCAATTGCCTGCACTTGGCCCATATCCCTCTCGACCCATCTTACCCATGTAACTGTCCAAATGCTTTTTAAAAGACAAAATTGTACCCGCTTCTACTACTGCCTCTGGCAGCTCGTTCCAGACACTCACCACCCTTTGAGTGAAAAAATTGCCCCTCTGGACCCTTTTGTATCTCTCCCCTCTCACCTTAAATCTATGTCCCCTCGTTATAGACTCCCCTACCTTTGGGAAAAGATTTTGACTATCTACCTTATTTATGTCCCTCATTATTTTATAGACTTGTATAAGATCACCCCTCAACCTCCTACTCTCCAGGGAAAAAAGTCCCAGTCTATCTAACCTCTCCCTATAAGTCAAACCATCAAGTCCCGGCAGCATCCTAGTAAATCTTTTCTGCACTCTTTCTAGTTTAATAATATCCTTTCTATAATAGGGTGACCAGAACCGTACACAGTATTCCAAGTGTGGCCTAACTAATGTCTTGTACAACTTCAACAAGACATCCCAACTCCTGTATTCAATGTTCTGACCAATGAAATCAAGCAAGCTGAATGCCTTCTTCACCACCCTATCCACCTGTGACTACACTTTCAAGGAGCTATGAACCTGTACTCCTAGATCTCTTTGTTCTATAACTCTCCCCAACGCCCTACCATTAACGGAGTAGGTCCTGGCCCGATTCGATCTCCCAAAATGCATCACCTCACATTTATCTAAATTAAACTCCATCTGCCATTCATCGGCCCACTGGCCCAATTTATCAAGATCCCGTTGCAATCCTAGATAACCTTCTTCACTGTCCACGATGCCACCAATCTTGGTGTCATCTGTAAACTTACGAACCATGCCTCCTAAATTCTCATCCAAATCATTAATATAAATAACAAATAACAGCGGACCCAGCACCGATCCCTGAGGCACACCGCTGGTCACAGGCCTCCAATTTGAAAAACAACCCTTTACAACCACCCTCTGTCTTCTGTCGTCAAGCCAATGTTGTATCCAATTGGCTACCTCACCTTGGATCCCGTGAGATTTAACCTTATGTAACAACCTACCATGCGGTACCTTGTCAAAGGCTTTGCTAAAGTCCGTGTAGACCATGTCTACTGCACAGCCCTCATCTATCTTCTTGGTTACCCCTTCAAAAAACTCAATCAAATTCGTGAGACATGATTTTCCTCTCACAAAACCATGCTGACTGTTCCTAATCAGTCCCTGCCTCTCCAAATGCCCGTAGATCCTGTCTCTCAGAATACCCTCTAACAACTTACCCACTACAGATGTCAGGCTCACCGGTCTGTAGTTCCCAGGCTTTTCCCTGCCGCCCTTCTTAAACAAAGGCACAACATTTGCTACCCTCCAATCTTCAGGCACCTCACCTGTAGCGGTGGATGATTCAAATATCTCTGCTAGGGGACCCGCAATTTCCTCCCTAACCTCCCATAACGTCCTGGGATACATTTCAACAGGTCCCGGAGATTTATCTACCTTGATCCACGTTAAGACTTCCAGCACCTCCCTCTCTGTAATATGTACACTCAAGACATCACTATTTATTTCCCCAAGTTCCCTAACATCCATGCCTTTCTCAACCGTAAATACCGATGCGAAATATTCATTTAGGATCTCACCCATCTCTTGTGATTCCGCACATAGATAACCTTGTTGATCCTTCAGAGGCCCTACTTTCTCCCTAGTTACTCTTTTGCCCTTTATGTATTTGTAGAAGCTCTTTGGATTCTCCTTTGCCTTATCTGCCAAAGCAATCTCATGTCCCCTTTTTGCCCTCCTGATTTCTCTCTTAACTCTGCTCCGGCAATCTCTATACTCTTCAAGGGATCCACTTGAAGAGTATAGAGACTAGGGCCTCAATCTCCCGAGTCATCCAAGGTTCCCTACTTCTACCAGCCTTGCCCTTCACTTTATAAGGAATGTGCTTACCCTGAACCCTGGTTAACACATTTTTGAAGGACTCCCACTTACCAGACGTCCCTTTGCCTGCCAACAGACTCTCCCAATCAACTTCTGAAAGTTCCTGTCTAATACCATCAAAATTGGCCTTTCCCCAATTTAGAATTTTAACTTTTGGGCCAGACCTATCCTTCTCTTTAGCTATCTGAAAACTAATGGAATTATGATCACTGGTCCCAAAGTGATCCCTCACTAACACTTCCGTCACCTGCCCTTCCTTCTTTCCCAAGAGGAGGTCAAGTTTTGCCCCCTCTCTCGTCAGGCCAACCACATACTGAATGAGAAATTCCTCCTGAATACACTCAACAAATTCCTCTCCATCCAAGCCCCTAATGCTATGGCTGTCCCAGTCAATGTTGGGAAAGTTAAAGTCCCCTACCATTACCACCCTATTTTTCTTGCAGCTGTCTGTAATCTCCTGACATATTTGCTCCTCAATTTCCCGTTGACTATTTGGGGGTCTGTAGTACAATCCTATCAACGTGATCTCTCCCTTCTTATTTTTCAGTTCTACCCATATCGACTCCGTGGGCGAACCCTCGGATATATCCTCTCTCACTACTGCCGTGATGTTCTCCCTAATCAAGAACGCAACTCCCCCTCCTCTCTTACCTCCTGCTCTATCTTTCCTATAGCATCTGCACCCTGGAATATTTAGCTGCCAGTCCTGCCCCTCCCTTAGCCATGTTTCAGTAATAGCTATAACATCCCAGTCCCATGTACCCATCCATGCCCTGAGTTCATCTGCCTTGCCCATCAGACTTCTTGCATTGAAATAAATGCAGTTTAATCTAGACTTCCCTTGGTCTTTGCCGTGCTTTCTCAGACCATTTGTCCAGTCATGTTTTGTACACTCTCCCTTACTGCCTTTTGTTTCCGTCACCACTTTACTTCCTACTGACTTCCTGCATCGATTCCCATCCCCCTGCCACCTTAGTTTAAACCCTCCCCAACAGCACTAGCAAACACTCCCCCTACGACATTGGTTCCAGTCCTGCCCAGATGCAGACCGTCCAATTTGTACTGGTCCCACCTCCCCCAGAACCGGTTCCAATGTCCCAGGAATTTGAATCCCTCCCTCTTGCACCATCTCTCAAGTCACGTATTCACCCTAGCTATCCTGTCATTCCTACTCTGACTTGCCCTTAAAATCTGAGTATATTATATCCACTGATATAGTTATCTCCTAAGATCATAAGATAGTTACGGATGAGGAAGGCCATCAGGCCATCTTATCACATCCGTTCAAAATGACCCTAAAGTCCCCACGATGCAGCATCCAATTGGTTCTTAAATGATTCCAGGCTTCAGTGGTCCATTACTTTATCTGGTAGTTCATTCCACATATTAATCACTATTTGTATGAAGAACTTCAGGAGTCCAGTCCTAAATTTGTCTTTTATTAGTTTGAACCTGTGGCCCCTTTTTCTATTCTCGATATTTAATTCAAAGTAATTATCCAGAATTATCTTTTTCATACTGTTTATTCTTTCATATATCTATCAGATGCTTCCTAGCAAGAATGAAATAATGGGGGACTTCAATTATCCCAATATAGACTGGGGCAGTAACAGTGTAAAGGGCAAAATTCCTGAAATGTATACAAGAGAACTTTCTTGAACAGTGTGTTTCCAGCCCAATGAGGAAGGAAGCAGTGCTGGATTTAGTTATGGGGAACAAAGTGGGGCAAATGGAGCATATTTGAGTGGGGGAGCATTTGGGGAACAGTGATCATAATATCATTAGGCTTAGAATAGTTATGGAAAAGGACAAGGAACAATCAAATGTGAAAATATTTAACTGGAGGGGGGCTAATTTCACTGAGTTAAAAAGAGATCTTGCTTAGGTGGTGTGGAAAACCATAAAGACCATTGTTTAGAACAGGTCTTCCCTTGAGCTCAAGTTTCTTTTAAGAAATACGTGAACAGTTACTTGACCATAAAAAAGAAAAGAAATGCATGATGGATATTTGACCAATGTTAACTCCTTGACTCCCATACATGGGGTAGCGACAGCACACACAGAAAGACACAATTGTCCTTGGTACGTTGATAATTAAGTTGGCTGTCCAGGTGCTTGATACTGTCTGCCCCCCCCCCCTCCCCCCGTGCAGATAAGGGTATTGCTGACTATAAAATATAATGAGAATACAGTTTCTTGAGAGGCCATGTGGCCTTGAGACTGACTTCAGCCCTACTGATAAGCCAGCTTCGGAATTTAGGGAGGTAGTGCTCTCGGGCCTGCAAGGCCTACGTGCCAAAACAGGAATGAGCTATGGATGTCCAGAGGAGGCAGGCTCACTACTTGATTGACTAACCACTTGAACTGATAAAGAATGTACATGTACGCCCATATTCTATGATAGACAGACATTACTAATTAAACTGTATAAATGTGAACTGTTTTACTTTGTTCAGAGAAGAGGTTGTTCTGACCGTTGTTCAGAATACAGCTTCCCTTGTATACAAGTCAATTAAGTAAAACTTTTCCCTTTGTGATACTGGTCTGAGTGTGTGAGTGCATTGGAATAGTGTTAAGTTTCGACAGTGGATTGGAATCAAAAATTGGTAGACAAAACAGTAATTAAATGATGGGAGGCTGACAAGGAGGAGATGGTTTGGGTACAGAGTAGACACATTCCCATGAGATTAAAATGAAACAGAAAAAGGAGGCTTATGACAAATATAAAGTACATAATACAGTAGGGAACCAGGCTGAATATAGAAAGTACACGGGACATTTAAAAAAAAAGGGAATAAAAGGGGCAAAGAGTATGAGAATAGATTAGCGGCTAACATAAAGGAACCCAAAAATCGTTTATAAACATATAAATAGTAAAAGGGTAGTCAAAGGAAGAGTGGGACTGATTAGGGACAAAAAAGGAGATTTTGTTGGGGAGGCCAGGGCATGGCTGAGGTACTAAATAAATACTTCGCATCGGCCTTCACTAAAGAGGATGCTGCCATTGTAGCAGTGAAGGAGGAGGTAATAGCGATAATGAAAAGGATAAAAATCGATGAAGAGATACTTAAAAGATTGGCAGTACTCAAAGTAGAAAAGTCACCCAGTCCAGATGGGATGTATCCTAGGTTACTGAGGGAAATAAGGATGGAAATTGCTGAGGCTCTGGCCCCAATCTCCCAATCTTCCTTAAATATGGGGATAGTGCCAGAGGACTTCAAATGTTAGACCCCTGTTCATAGAATCATAGAAATTTACGACACAGAAGGCGGCCATTCGGCCCATCGTGTCTGTGCCGGCCGAAAAAGGGCCATCCAGCCTAAACCCACTTTCCAGCTCTTGGTCTGTCGCCTTGTGGGTTGCGGCACTTCAAGTGCATATCCAAGCACCTTTTAAATGCAATGAGGGTTTCTGCCTCGACCACCCTTCCAGGCAGTGAGTTCCAGACTCGGAGAAAAAACTTCCTCAGCTTCCCTCTAATCCTTCTACCAATTACTTTAAATCTATGCCCCCGGTTATTGACCCCTCTGCTAAGGAAAATAGGTCCTTCCTATCCACCTCTATCTAGCACCCTCATAACTTTATACACCCCAATTAAATCTCCCCTCAGCCTCCTCTGTTCCAAAGAAAACAACCCCAGCCTATCCAATCTTTCCTCATAGCTAAAATTGTCCAGTCCGAGCAACATCCTCGTAAGTCTCCTCTGTATCCTCTCTAGTGCAATCACATCTTTCCTGTAATGTGGTGACCAGAACTGTACGCAGTACTCTAGCTGTGGCCTAACTAATGTTTCATACAGTTCTAGCATAACCTCCCTGCTCTTATATTCTGTGCCTCAGCTAATAAAGGAAAGTATTCCATATGCCTTCTTAACCACTTTATCTACCTGTCCTGCTACCTTCAGGGATCTGTGGACATGCCCTCTCTTCTTCTACACCTCTCAGTATCCTCCCATTTATTGTGTATTCCCTTGCCTCGTTTGCCCTCCCCAAATGCATTACCTCACACTTCTCCATATTGAATTCCGTTTGCCACTTTTCTGCCCACCTGACCAGTCCACTAATATCTTCCTGTAATCTACAGCTTTCCTCCTCACTATCAACCACACGGCCAATTTTTGTATCATCTGTGAACTTCTTTATCATGCCCCCTACATTTAAGTCTAAATCATTGATATATACCAAAAAAGCAAGGGACTTAGTACTGAAACCTGCGGAACCCCACTGAAAACAGCCTTCCATTCACAAAAACATCCGACCATTACCCTTTGTTTCCTGTTACTGAGCCAATTTTGGATCCAACACACCACATTCTCTTGGATCCCATGGGCGTTTACTTTTCTGACCAGTCTGCCGTGTGGGACCTTGTCAAAAACCTTGCTAAAATCCATGTAGACTACAAATGCACTACCCTCATCGACCCTCCTTGTTACCTCCTCAAAAAATTCAATCAAGTTAGTCAGACAAGATCTCCCCTCAACAAATCCATGCTGACTGTCCTTGATTAATACTGTCCCTCAGAATTGTTGCCAATAATTTGCCCACCACCAAGGTTAGGCTGACTGGCCTATAATTACTCAGCTTATCCCTTTCTCCCTTTTTAAACAATGGTACAATGTTAGCAGTCCTCTGGCACCAAGCCTGCAGCCAGAGAGGATTGGAAAACGATGGTCAGAGCCTGCGTTATTTCCTCCCTCACTTCTCTTAACAGCCTGGGATACATTTCATCTCGGCCTTGCGATTTATCTACTTTCAAAGATGCTAATCCCCTTAAATACTTCCTCTCTCACTATGTTTATCCCATCCAATATTTCAAACTCCTCCTCCTTAACTACAATGCTCAAAAAAGGGGAGAATGATAAACCTGGCAATTACAGGCCAGTCAGCCTAACGTCAGTGGTGGGGAAGCTTTTAGAGACAATAATCCGGGACAAAATTAATTGGCACTTGGAAAAGTATGGGCCAATGAATGGAAGTCAACATGGATTTGTTAAAGGAAAATCGTGTTTGACTAACTTGATTGAGTTCTTTGATGAAGTAACGGAGAGGCTTGATGAGAGTAGTGCGGTTGATGTTGTGTATATCGACTTTCGAAAGGCATTTGATAAAGTACCACATAATAAACTTGTTAACAAAATTAAAGCCCATGGAATTAAAGGGACAGTGGTAGCGTGGATACAAAATTGGCTAGGGGATAGAAAGCAGAGATGAACCTTTGTTTGTCAGACTGGTGGGAGGTATACAGTGGAGTTCCATAGAGGTCAGTATTAGGACCATTGCTCTTTTTGATATGTGTTAATGACCTGGATTTGGGTATACAGGGTATAATTTCAAAGTTTGCAGATGACATGAAACTCGGAAATGTAGTAACCAATGTGAAGGATAGTAACAGATTTCAGGAGGACATAGACAGACTGGTAAAATGGGCAGACACTTGGCAGATGAAATTTAACGCAGACAAGTGTGAAGTGGTAGGAAAAATGAGGGTAGTCAATATAAACGAAATGGTACAATTTTAAAGGGAATGCATATACACACATCTTTGAAGGTGGCAGGACAAGTTGAGAATGCTGTTAAAAAAGCATATGGGATCCTGGGCTTTATTAATAGAGGCATAGAGTACAAAAGCAAGGAAGTTATGCTAAACCTTTATAGAATAATGATTAGGCCTCAGCTGTGTTCAATTCTGGGCACCACACTTTAGAAAAGATGTGAAGGCCTTAGAGAGGGTGCAGAAGAGAGTTACTACAATGACACCAGGGAAGGGGGACTTTTGTTATGTTGGGGTTATTCTGCTTAGAACAGAGAAGGTTAAGGGGAGATTTGATAGAGGTATTCAAAATCATGAACGGTTTTGACAGAGTAAATAAGGAGAAACTGATTCTAATGGCAGATGGGTCGGTAAACAGACGACACAGATTTAAGCTGATCAGCAAAAGAGCCAGAGGCAACATGAGTAATCTATTTTTTTACACAGCGACTTGTAATGATCTGGAATGCACTGCCTGAAAGGGTGGTGGAAGCAGATTCAATTGTAACTTTCAGAAGGGAATTGGATAAATACTTGAATGGAAAAAAATTGCAGGGCTATTGGGAAAGAGCAGGGGAATGGTACTAATTGGATAGCTCTATCAAAGAGCTGGCATAGGCATGATGGGTCGAATGGCCTCCTCCTGTGCTGTACCATACCATGATAAGCACAGTCACAAATAAGGAAATGTCAAGAATGTGACTAGGTTTCAGCATTTCAGTATGATTGTCATCCTTATTTTTGACCCGTATACACAATAATAAAAGAAAATATATTTCTCTGACAGACAGGAACCAAGCCAAGCATACCTTAAGCTGCCATGCTTATTATCATCGAAGTGTTGCTGCCATGTTCATTAAACACGGAGTTATGTCTTAAAATTGTGCAGAAAAATATCACTTTACTGTAAATTTTGAATTGATTGTAAATGGCTGCAATTCCACAAGGACATGAACAGCGTGTATTTTTTCTGTGACAATCATGGTCCGCTTCATTATAACCATCGCTAAATAAATTTGAGCTTTGTCTAAGTGAAACACATACAGCAGTGTACAACCTATAGCCATGGTTATTTATCATTCCAATAAAGCACTCTACCATAACAAATTAGATAGGTTTTCTGTAATTCTCAATGCTCAGGCAATAAAAATATGTAACTTATGTAACATGCTGTCATGATACATATACTCTACAGTAACATTACCATAACAAATTGTAATATATATTGAACTGTACAAATCAAAATTTCTACTGCACTATTGATTTTAACGTTCACTTGTAAGGTGTGGTAGCATATTCCACTGGTATACTCAGATACTGTGTCACCAAGAGGTGATCATTCTCAATCTTAGTGACATCGCTTGGAGAGGCATTACAGGTAGTGAGGGAAAATTGGTATGGTTGAGAGTTCAACCCAAATTCAATTCACAAAATGCTGTCAACGTGAGCAGGTTAATTTGCAAGCAGTTGAAATTTACCAAATTTAGATTACTTCAAGCTGGATTGTCCATTTAAGTAAATGGCAAAACATATACCATTGTGGTATGCATACCAGGTATGGTATATCGCTGGACTTGTATGAAGTGGGTGACTTTGTGTTTCAGTTTTTATTTCCATGTCAATTACTTCAACTTCTCTCTCAAAGATACTGAATCCTTTCGAATGGATATTTTTCTATGTTAAAGGTCCTATATAAATGCAAGTTGTTGTTGAAGAGCAGTTTGACAGGTGCTGGTTCCCTTCCAATACTTGGTTCAAATGCCTATTTTTCATGTGTGAGTCTCAACAGTGACTTTGTGACAGACTATTTGACTACAAGAGGCACCAAAGATGAGTCCTATTATGTCTTCACCTGCTATGGGGTTGCTGGACAGTGATTAGGAATGAGAACCCTGGCTGATTTTCCCCTTCGTAAGTAAGGAATCCAGATGTAGCACCACTCTAACGGAGGTGGACGAACTTAGCACAGATCATGGATTGAACTGAAACAGCTGTGTACTAACCCACCCAGCCATTGGGGGAGCCCCACAGGAGTTGCTTTTATTAAATTTTGAATACAAATGTTACAAATACACTCTAGAAAAAAAGCAGGATTCAGAGGGCTGTGGTGCTCAGTCGTTGAGTGTATTCAAGACTGAGATCGATAGATTTTTGGACACTTAGGGAATCAAGGGATATGGGGATAGGGCAGGAAAGTGGAGTTGAGGTACAAGATCAGCCATGATCTTAATGAATGGCGGAGAAGGCTCAAATGGCCGTATGGCCTACTCCTGCTCCTGCTCCTATTTCTTATGTTCTTATAGGACAAATTTAGTGTCAATTTTTCAAATATAGTCCATGGTCTCATCGGAAATGAATAATTTGTGCATATTTTTCAATATTCATTATTTATCATTTCAGCAGAAAGTGACCTTTGTGCATATTGAAAATTCATGGCTTTCATTTATTTTTGACCTAGTTTAAGCACTACAGAGTGCTATAACAGATCTTTAGCGAGTTTATAGAGCTATAGTATGATTTGTTCCAATGCAATGGGTGCTCAATTAGCCATATCACATTTGGTTTTCAGCACAATATAAGCTTCTCTTATTTATTTGTTGTAAATGATGGCTTCAGTATGGCAGTCACAGGTTTTAGAGCAATACAAGCTGCCAAAAGCTGATGATTTTATCTAGGATAAAAGTACCTGGTAAAATGGATCCAACAACTGGAAAGGGACTGGCCCCCAATTTATCTGCACCGCTATCCCCCTCACCTTCATTCATATATGTCCCATTTTCTTGTCATACACAGGCTACCCTCTATGCCTTCACTCTGTTCCCCAGTTACCAATGTGAGTTGTTGATGCCCAGATTCAGTATTTCACTCAGAGGTTATAAAATCTGCATCTCCCAATAGTATTCCCTTGTTTTGGAATCAAGTGCAGGCACAGAGGGAAAGAAGAGGAATGAAAAGAAAACACATGGAGGGTCTGTATCAAAATACAGGGGCTGGAAGAGGGGAAAAAAAAGTCGACCTCCCACAGGAAAAGTGATAGTTGCATCGAGGAACAATGAGAAGAGTGAGAAAACTAGTAATATAAATGCCCCATGTGATACACAATGAGGGTGCATTTTCCTCCATACGCTTTTCCTGCTTTATACTTGAACCAAATTTTTAGCATTAGTGAACAGAGGAAAATTTATTTAGATCTGTTATAAAAATTAGCTCATGCAAAGTACAATTAATGTCATTTTCTGTATAGAGACAGAGATTTTTAGTTCTACATCAGAAAGTACTAGGGAAAAATTAACGTGCACTTCTATACAGAAAATTCTGCGAGCAGCAAGGCGGCAGTGCACATTAAGCATCGACAGGCTGAGGCACATAATACAAAAGTCACAGGGTTTGAGTACTCATTCCACTCAGTTCTTTATCAGCGTGCTGCAAGGCAGATCCTGAGGTGTATACCTGCAGGGGATAGAAAAAAAATCAGATGAGACTGTCCTGTTTGGACAGTAACTTGTCTAGTGACAGATCATAGGGTGAAATTTTAAAGAAGTGTGGGAGAAAGCCACATGTTCTCATGGCAGAAAAGGCACAAGTGCTGGCAGACCTAATCCATAGAGCTAAGTTCGAGGAAAGTTTGGAAGTCTGTTGAACTCTAACCAGCTTCCAATGATACCATGGCCAACCTCAATTACCACATAGGTTGGAGTTTTGATTAACTTCAGAATACGGAGCTCAAGAATAGTAACACGCTTCAAGCTTTCATAACCGTACCTGTGATTTTTTTTTGTTTTCTCAGTTTTAATAGAAGCAGTATTGATGCAAGGCAGTCAAATCTCAAGGTAGGATTGAAAATTCTCTCAGGGTGGCTATTTTAAATATTAATAATACCCAGAGTTAAAATTATGAAGGCTTCCCCAGTAGAAAGCCAGTGGCAAATCTAATAATACTCATAGACGAACAGTTGTCAGTTCACTGGATTTTGAAGTACAGGATCCATGAGCGTAACAAAATGAGACATGAATATTGTTTGATTAATTAAAGCTGTGACATAGCTTTTTAAAGCACTTGGTAGGATTTGTTTTCTGAAAAAATATATTTCTAAATACAACCTTGGTTTGCGAAAATGAAGAAATTTTAAGGATATACACATTTCAACTGTCAATATTTATCTTTTTACATGTACTCTGGATAATTTAGACAACAGTTCTAGAGATTGCCGTCCATTACTAATTGAGAGCATTTTGCTTCAATTGATTACATACATCACATATTAATATTATAATCTGCAGATTGTAAATTAGATAAAATATTGATGGGAAAAGTATTACAACAAGCTCAATGATTTTGATATATACTATTTCTTTTACCAAATGGATGGCCATCGTGATGGTTCTCATTACATGGCGGGAAGAGGAATCTTAGCTTAACATAAGATGACTGGACTATTTTATTTTGTTAACCATTAATCTGTATACCATACTATAAAAATATGGTTCATTCCGTGCTATATTTTTGCTTTTCACATTTATTATGCATGATTATAAAATGTCACTTTTTCTCCGCCTCAAAACAAACTCTGCCGTAAGTGAGGGTTGAGGTACTCCAGTGAATACGAGTTTTCACCAGATTCCAGTGAGATGAAGTAAGAGACTGTGTCAAGTTAAAAGAAAAGGCTGGCACAAATGCAAAGTGAAAATTCAGCAGACTGGGAGAACAATAAAAAGCAACAAAAGGATACAAGGAAAGTAGTAAGATGTGCAAAAAAGAATATGAGAAAAACTTTGCAAAGGACATCAAAGCTAACAGCAAAAGTTTTTTTTTATAAATATAAAGAATGGTGAAGGAGAATGTGGGCCCATTAAAGATGGATGCAAGCAAGACTATAATGAATAAGGAAATGGCAAATTGCTAAATGAATATCTTGTATCTGTTTTCACAGTAAAGGAAAAGGATAAAATACCAGCGGTACAAGGGAACCTAAAAAATAAGTCAAGGGAGTAACTTAGTGGATTTAATATAAGCAAAAGAAAAATGGTAATGGAGAAGACAATGGGACTTGAGACACAAATCTCCAGGACCTGATAGTTTCCACTCATGGGTAGTAAAAAAAAAGAGGAATTTACAGATGAATTAGTCATAATTTTCCAAAGCTGCCTAGAATTGTGCCTTTGGATTGGATGTGGTGTGATCTACTTAAGATGTTTAAAATGATAAAGGGATTTGATAGTTTCTCTGTATCTACCCTATTTCCTCTGGTAGGGGAATCCAGAACATGAGGGCATAATCTTCAAATTAAAGCTAGGCCATTTGGGAGTGAAATTAGAAAGCACTTTTCGCACAAAGGGTAGTGGAAATCTGGAACTCGCTCCCCTAAAAAGTTGTGGATGCTGGGTCAATTGAAATGATCAAGACTGAGATCAATAAATTTTCGATGGGTAAGGGTGTCAAGGAATATAGAAAAAAGGCAGGTAAATAGAGTTGAGGTTCTGATCAGTCATGAACTAATTGAATGGCAGAACAGGTTTGATGGGCTGAATGTCCTACTCCTGTTCCTATGTACTTACCTCCCATGGTTGTGCTCATTGTGAGTCTAGTAATAAACTGTTTTATAACAATATGCTTGTAATGCACAATTCGGGACACAGATTTATAGGGGTCAATTTTAACATACCGGCAGGAACTCAATGTGTGGGGGGGTGTTAATAAGCACATGGGAAACCAGAGCGATCGTGATTCAATTAATGTGACCTCCGGGTTCCGCGTCTCCAAGCTGTGCAGCGGGCATACTGCGCACCCAAATGTCGTGTTGGGAACTGGAGTATTTAAAGGGCCATTCCAACCATGGATTTTGAGGGAGAAAGGAGGAATTTAAAGATATAGAGCAACAAAGGACGAGGCCAGCAGCCCGGTTCAGTGATTCTTCTCAAGTTGCTACTAGCCAGTGTGAGGAGCAGGAGGGACACATTGTACCCGGCTGATAGGAAGAAGTGCCCTGCCTCTGCCACCGAGGTGGCCTGGCTTGAGGTGGCAGAGGAGGTGAGCAGCATGACCACGGTCGCAAGGACATGGGTGCATTACAGGAAGCGCTTTAATGACCTCACCAGGTCAGGAAAAGTGAGTACAGTTACTGATTCACCTACATCCTGTGGTGCACATTACCCCTCCTCTCACTCTGTCCTGAAAAGCCTACTCCATCACATCACTCCTCACACCCACTTAAGGCTCATTATCAACTTACCTTCACTTTCTGTGCACTTCGTCACCTCCCCATTTGTAAACCCACCACTCCCACTCACCCCAATCCTGATGCAATGTCATGCATCTGTTTGATACTCACCATCTGATGCACCACTTTCATTGGCAGCCTCATCCAGAGCAACGCATCCATCAGGTGACCCCGTCACCCTCACTCACTCCCACATCTGTTCTTTCTCCCCTTGTAGAAGAGAGCGCAAAATGCACTGGAGAGGAGTAGGACTGGAGGGGGACCGCCACAGAGGCGGAGGAGGAGGCCTTGGAGCTGAGCCACACGATGGCCATCGGAGATGGCGAGACTGGCACCCCGCAAACAGCTGGTGATAAAATTTTAACATCCTTCACATACATCATGAATTGATGTTATCAGTGATTGACCTGTTGCACACCTCAGTATGCTCATTGCGAAATAACTTCTGCGATGATTCTTAATATTGCTTTATGTTCTCTTCCAGGCCCTTCAAGGATTGATGAAGCAGCAGACAATCTGGACGAGGACGATTCCTCAGAGGAGTTCCATTCCTCTGAGGACTCATCGTCACACCATATCTAGCCGCGCACCAGCGCAGATACTCACGCTTTGGTGGGTCCTGTTAGACAGTTAGTTAGGATGTCACCTGCTGATTCACCACTCACCAATGAGGGTGAGCAGACACCAGTGGCAGGGGCAGTGGTGGAGAGTCCGTGTCGGGTGGGGGGGCGCACTCCTCTCCAGCTGGACACAGATATTGAACCCCAGGGGTCAAGCTTGAGAATGAGAATGATAGAGGCACAGCTGCACCTTTGCGAGGTAACCATGCCATGCACAATCTCCACAATAGTGGTAGACATGCCACGCAAACAATAGCGGAAAGGATGGAGGAGGCCACCACCAGCAGTAGTGGAATGGTGGTGCAGGTAATTGCAGGAATGTCTGCGATGGAGAGAATAGCAGCCTCCATTGATCTTCAAGCACGGCTCAGAAATGAGCCCATTCAGGTGATGACAACAGCCGTGCGGTCTCAGGATGCAAATTCTTCTGCTGCCTTAAACAGGCAGAGAGACACTTCAGCAGTGGCCTTACAATGCATCACAGATGTGCTCCAAACTGTTGTCCAACAGAGTGGTAGGAGTGATGTTGCTGTGGCCCTGGAGAGAGATGTTGGCGAAAGGGGACATGGAAGTGGGGACTCCACTCACAGTGCTCCCACGTGTCACCCATCTCAACAAGTACCTGCAATGCTGCCTCCTCTCTAATGGCTGAGTCTGCCCCTGCATAGGTGCAGGTGAAGCAGTCTTTGGTGGGGCCATCATGGGCTCCAAAACCCAGAGGGCGTAGGCCGAGAGTATCTCAGCAGTCAGGGCAGCGACCTGAGCAACCTGCCACTACCTCTGCTCAAGCCACATGGGATGCACCTTGTAGAAGCAGTAGGAAGGGGAAGGCGAAGGTTTTGTAATCACCAAGGGTTTGCACAAGGGTGTCTGACGCAATGTCATGTTTTTCATTTATATTTGTTGTTTCTTATAGTCACATTAAATGTTACAATTATTATAACCACTGTCACATCTTGTCGATTCTTGAGTCTCTTTTGTAAACCAAGACTTGATATCACCCATTGGGCGCGTGTACAATGGGTGTATGTGTGGTTGAAGGACAGTCACAAATGACATCCTATGTGACTTACAATGGTAAACTATCCCTCTTCATCTTTCTCGACCTGTCTGCAGCCTTTGACACGGTTGACCACGCCATCCTCCTCCAACGTCCAGCTGGGTGGGACTGCACTCACCTGGCTCCATTCTTATCTATCCAGTCATAGCCAGAGAATCACCCACAATAGCTTCTCTTCCTGCTCCCACACCATTACCTCTAGAGTCCCCCAAGGATCTATCCTTGGCCCCCTCCTATTTCTCATTTATATATTGCCCCTCGGCAACATCATCCGAAAACATGTCTGATTCCACGTGTACGCTGACGTCACCCAGCTCTCCATCACAACCACCTCCCTCGACCCCTCCACTGTCTCTTATTTGTCCCATTGCTTGTCCGACATCCAGTACTGGATGAGCAAAAATTTCCTCGAACTAACCATTGGGAAACCATTGACTTTGGTCCCCGCCGCAAACTCCGTTCCCGAGCCACCGACTCCATCCTTCCCCCTGGCTGAATCACATCCTTCACAACCTTGGTGTCCTATTTGACCCTGAGGTGGGTTTCCAACCACAGATCCGCTCCATCACCAAGACCGCCTACTTCCACCTCTATAACATCGCCCATCTCCGCCCCTGCCTCAGCTCATCTGCTGCTGAAACCATTATCCATGCCTTTGTTACCTCCAGACTGGACTATTCCAACGGTCTCCTGGCCGGCCTCCCATTCTCCACCCTCCATAAACTTGAGCTCATCCAAAACTCTGCTGCCCGTATCCGAACTCACACCAAGTTCCATTGCCCCTGTGCTCACTGACCTACAATGGCTCCTGTTCTGGGAACACCTTAATTTTAAAATTCTCATCCATGTTTTCAAATCCCTCCATGGCCTCGCCCCTCCCTATCTCTGTAACCTCCTCCAGCCCTATAACCCTCCGAGATATCTGCGTTCCGCCAATTCTTGTCTCTTGCGCATCCCTGATTTGAATCGCTTCCACAATTGGCGGCCGTACCTTCAGCTGCCTAGGTCCTAAGCTCTGGAATTCCTTCCCTAAACCTCTCCGCCTCTCTATCCTCCTTTAAGACGCTCCATAAAACCTACCTCTTTATCCAAGCTTTTGGTCATCTGTCCTAATACCTCATGTGGTTCAGTGTGAAATTTTGTTTGATAAGGCTCCTATGAAGCACCTTGCCAATCCTGGGACATTTTACTACGTTAAAGGCGTTAAATAAATACAAGTAGTTGTTGTTATTTTGTGCAAGCAGCAAAGGTGGGGGGGGGGTTGCTGGTGTTGGTCGTGTTCCAGGTGGTCTGAGTACTTCACTATCTTCAGTTTGCAGGTCTCCCTGGCATCAAGGGCAGCCATGTGTGCCGCTGCTCTTCCGATGGGTTGCCCACCACCTTCTTCTTCCTCCTCCTTGTCCTAGTCTTCTTCAGTTGCCGGCAGTTTTGAATGCTTCATCAAGCGCATGGGACCTCGTCCACCTGTAACCCTCTCTGTTGAGCAATGTTGTGCAGGACGCAATACACGACAATTATTCTGCACACCCTCACCGATGAGTACTGAAGTGATCCCCGGATCGATCCAGGCACCTGAAACGCATCTTATGCGTTCCAATGGCTTGTTCAATGACAGACCTGGTGTGACTGTCGTTGTATCGCTGCTGTGCCTCATTGGTGGGGTTTCTCAGAGGTGTCATGAGCCACATCTGCAGGGGGTATCCCTTGTCTCCAAGGAGCCAGCCCTTAAGTCTGTCTTGTGCATGGAAGAGGGCCGGGCTGTTAGACTTGTGCAAAGCGAAGGAATCACGGCAGCTGCCAGGGAATTTGGCACACACCTGCAGAACCTCTTCCGGTTAATGAACAGTCCTGGCTCATGTGCAGGTCCTTGGATTGCTACATGTATGCAATCAATTGCGCCCTGCATCCGTGGGAAGCCAGCCAAAGTGTGGAAACCCACTGCCCTCTCAGTTTGGCTGATGTTGTCGCAAGGGAAGTTGACGCAGTCGGATGCCTTGGTAAAGAAGCCATCTGTGACCCGTCGTACACACTTATGTGCAGACGATAGAGATCCTGAAGATGTCACCGGTAGCACCCTGGAAGGATCCGGAGGCGAAGAAATTGAGGAAGTGGTGACTTTAACTGCAATGGGCAATGCATGGCCCAGCCGGGAGCAGCTCTGCATGAAGGAACATGCAGAGGTCTGCGTCTATCTGGCGACTCAATCTGAGCCATTGTAGGCACTTCTCCTCAAGAGGGGCTCAGGAAGCTTAGCCTCGACCTGTACTTCCTCTCATGTGGGAAGTACCTCCTGTAACCTCAGCCCTTCCATTGGTCCCCTCTCTGCTCTTCTGCAGGTCCTTGTGGCGCACCTCTGTCTTGTGCACCTGCAACTCCCAGAACTGCATGCTGTGCCTGCCGTGGATGGTGAAGTGCCTCCTCCTTAGATGAACTGTTGAATAAATCCATTGCGTTCCCCATCCTGATGATGTTAGTTTGAGGGGGTCCAAAATACAGGTTTTAAACCTAAGAATTCTGAGTGTGAACCATAAAATCTCAGTATAAACACAAAGAACTCCTAGCCAAAAGTTTGTCTGAGAGAACTGATTGCCCTGCTGCAAAAACTCACCATTTATTCAAGTGTCAATCACGGGTTTAAAGATCCAAATGAGGGCCAGCTGCAACTCGCTTCCGTTTCCATGGCGTATTTCAGAGGTCACATGAGATCCGTTCAGGAGCCGTTAAAATGGCTTGTGTAGGTCAATACACAAAAAGTTAACAGGTTTAAGCACTTAAGTACCTCAATTGGCCCTTTAAATATTGTCCCGTCAGCTTTAAGTACTGCCGGGACTTCTGGGTCTCAGAGGCCCGCGTGTATCCAAACGCGTTCAGGTCAAACCTGGAAGTAGGTGCGTTGGAGCCGGGATGTGGTCCCGCTCTGAAAACTGAGAATTTTTACTCCCCACCCGCCTCCCACCCACCCGTTCTTGGGGGTTAAAATTTACCCCATAGTGTATTTATTACATGGTATTCTGGGATTTTCACTGGTGCTTTGTTGATCAAAGTCCACGACTGTCCATTTGTGCCTGAAACCCATAAATCAGTGACTGATTTGGATTACATGTTTCCTTTATCAAGCATTTGAATATTTTGTTTCCATTTGTGGAGATTCAGAAGATTGCATTACTAATCATCAGTTACTGTTTAACAAAAATCACAATGAGAGAAAGCTCACACATGTTCTTCACCTCGCCACCTGGTGGGCCAGACTGTAATTACAAATCGTAATAAGTTTACATAGGTGATTTTCATTATAAAAGTGGTGTAACAATGTAGAATAGCAACAAGTTGACACAAAAGCATGATCAAAAAGTGTGACATCAGAAAGTAAGGTTTTGTACAATAGAAGTGCATGCAAATATAAGATTTTGACGGTTTCCTTTGATTTATTTCTGTATTTTTGAATTGGCAGTTTTGGATTTTTAATACGCGATACATAAAGGTCAAATTTCTGTTGAATTTGTAAAACTTTACTTTATAAAGCAAGTGAAAATATTAAGCCAATGCACGCTAATCAAAGATTGTAACACTAAGGTACAGGGTGTACAACATTTTGATACATCTGACATTGTTACCTAGAATGGGGGGACAGGGTGGAGTAAAAGAATAAATACATTAATAATTTGATTTGAATCTTAATTGTTTGGACATAATTTCAACTGTAATTGTGGGAGCAGTTTCAGAACTACTATGCATAGCTAAAATAGAATTTTCTTTCTTTGCGTAAAATTAAGTTGACGTCCAATTCCTCCAGCTAATGGGGAATCAAAGCCATCATCTTTCGTAACCATCATAAACTCGGTACCTTTGCCACTGATCTAGTCCCCCTCCCTGGCGACTATCTCAAGCTAAACCAGACTGTTCTCAACCTTTAGTGTCCTGTTGGAACCTCAGCTGACCTTCTGGCCCTATATCATCTCCATCACAAAAACTGCCGACTTCTACCTCCGTAACAACTACCTCAATCTCCCCACTCAATGAAGTAATTGAGTGGGGAGATGCCTTTGACATCTCCCCACTCAATTACTTCATTGCTATCCTGGCTGGCCTCCTATTCGCCACCCTCCATAAAATCCAGCTCATCCAAAACTCTGCTGCCTGTATCACACATCAAGTCCCGATTGCTCATCATCGCACCCTCGCCAACCTACAATGGTTCTCAGTTTCCCCAAAGCTTCAACTTTAAAATTTGCATCTATGTGATTAAATTCAACCATGTCTTTGCCCCTCGTTATCTCTAACATTTTCTAGCCCTACAATATGCCCTTGACCTCACTGTTCCTCTGTCTCCAGCCTCCCTTCATCCCAGCTTTGAAGCTGTGCGTTCAGCCGACTAGATTCCACTCTTCAGAATTTTCCCTCCTTATACCTTTCTGCGTCTCCACCTTCCTCTCCTCCTTTAAGAGCCTCCTTAAAATCCACCTCTTTGACCAAGCTTTCGGACAGCCCTCCAAATCTCTCCTTTGGCTTGGTGTCAATTTTTTTTCATTCTTCTGTGAAATACCTTGGGATTATTTCTACATGAAGTGCAAAATGTTGTTAGAGATATTTCATCTTGGTTCATTCTGCTGTAAACCTGGTGATTGATATAACAGGAAGGGATATAAATCCTCCTGAGGAGTAGCTGGAAAGGGTTTGAAATACATCCCTACACCCAATGCGCAAAATCTAAACCCATGGCAGCTCTCGAAAGGAAAGTTAAATCAGTGGCAGGAGTTGGGGGAAGCCTATGACGTGTACCTTAAAAGAAAGCCCTGCTATTAGGCAGATCTAATTTTATGTAGGGAACCACACACTTGCAATCATCAACCATCAATACAAATCAGTAATCAGAAATGACAATTGTCACTACTATATCAGGTAGGAATATAGGGAAGCAAGAGAAGCCTATGACATGTAACAACAATGTGGCAGTTTTTGAATGAATGACTGCATCACATATCAGCATATAAATAAGTGAGCAGTGACAACTGGGTAATTTCTCAATTCCCTTATTACCTGAAAGGGGAACTTCACCTGTGGTTTAGTTAGCCATAGGGAAATTAAATAAACAATCTTACACCATGTCAGAGATGAGCTTATCCTCCAGGAAATCCAAGCTAAAAAGGAAATGGCCTTAAAAAATCACTGCCCATGTTTGTGTGCTCCATGGTAGCACAGTTCAGAAACTTACCATCATCCCCTCTAGACTCATATCAAATCTCAGTAATTCTAAGAAGGATTACCATGAAGTTGCTCTGGGGTCTGTAGATTTCACAGCCATACAGGTATTACGAGCATACAAAGTGCATAGTGGATTTGGGACACTAGACATGGGAACATTCTGAAGATTTTCAATGTCTGTGGCAAGGGACTGGCAGATGAAATTTTTTTGGCTGTAGTGCACCCAACTTTCCAATCCATACCTTCTCACATTGCAATACAAGTCCACAGAAACATTATTCCACAAGGGGAAGAATTAATTATTGATAGTGAAGCTACTAAGATGAAACAGAAATTACTACTTTTCGATTCTATCCTTGGCCCCTCCTCTTCTTCATTTACACACTGCCTCTCATCAACATCATCCATGGGCATGGGGTCAGCTTCCATATGTATACTGAAGACACCCAGCTTTACCTCTCTGCCATCTCTCCTGACCCCAAAACCACCTTCGTGCTGCTGGGCTACCTGTGCAAAAATCAAGTTATTAATGAGTCAGAACTTCTCCTAATTTAATAAGAGGAAGGCCAAAGCCATCATTTTCAAACCCCACCATAAACTCTGCTCCATTGCCACTGATTCCATTCTCCTCCCTACCAGTTAGTCAGACTGAACCATGCAAAAACTTCTTGTCCTGTTCAACCCCGAGCTGAACTCTGATATCCACATCCTGGCCATCACCAAGATCTCCTATTTCCACTTGCACAACATCTACCCCTGAAAACCTGTTTTTGTCACCTAAAGATTCAATTATTCCAATATTTTTCTCTGCAGCCCAACTGAACAAGCACTACATTCTCTGTGATAAAGGTAGAATTTGTCTACAATATTCTAGGATCGATGTAGGTTCTGCCCTTGCAATAGTAAATTCTACGAATAATGTACCCACTGGGTAATTAACATAAAATCTAAATGCTGGTGGAAAAAGTCAGGATTGTGCATTAATTCAGACTCTGTCAGTGCCTTTCCTGCTAAGCTGTGATTTTATTTAACAGCATGAGGTCACAACTGGTCCATCTAACTAGGTGCAATTGTTAAGAGTGTCTCTTCAAGGTTTGTTAAGAGTTAGTTGTAAACTTCCTTTACACTTAGGCAGGTTGAGAGAAGAGCACCAGCACTTTAAAACACAAGGCTGCTTAAAGTTGAAGCATCAGTGAGTGCAGAAACTGACAAAAAAAAGTTGCAATAGAGGGTGAATGATTCGGGACTGGTCATTTATGCACCCCAAAACAACTCACTTACACTAATTATAACAAGACATGTGTGTCATAATGCAACTATACTGTTGTTATAAAACAGCTTATTCTTTGGAGCAGGACTTGAATCTACAACCTTCTGACTCCGGTGAGCTTGCTATCAAAGGTATTAATTTAATGCTTGAAAATGGTGGAAACTTATATGCAGGACAAAAGAAAGTAGTTTAATTTCCTTTCCCAGTGGCTCAGTAGGTAAAAGCACTGTGTGATGTGACACTAAGCCACACAGACCAGGAATATCCTAAGTTCAATTCCTGTTTTGGACTCATTTAGCTCTCACAGGGTCATGAGGCCACTGCAATTGTTTTGAGCATCCTTGAGCAAAGGAGTGACAGATTCCTACTCCTGACTGCTATCTAGTGATAACTTCCTGGAGACATGCATATGTGGGACATTAGATTAGGACAGCGACGGTCTTGGCTGTGACACTGTGCACAGCTGAACATCATCCTGCCACTCACTGTTGAGGATCTCACTTCTGGACTCACTAATGGGTAAGGTAGAGGTGGACCATCAGTGCAGTAAGATCCTACCTTAGTATGATAAAAAGTTTAAAAGGCAAACGGAAGGTGAGAAAGGGGGTGGATAAGCATTTAAATGCTATTTAGCTGAAACACAAAAAAAGTACATGAACTTGATTTTTTAAATAGACACATGGCACTTAAATTAGAAACTTCAGGTTTAAAATTTAGTCCATTTTCTGTGACTGCAAAGAAATTTCCTCTTCCATTTTCTTTAAAACATTTTAATTCACATTTCCACCTCTAGAAAGTACTTTGGTTGCCTACATTTATCTCTATAATGGTAACAACCTACAATTATAACCTACTTCTGATTGGCATTTCTTATTTTATTCTTCTTTTCTGCATTTTCTAATCTACAAAGGCCGATGTATCATATACGCCCACACTGAAAAGATTTGGTGAATACACTAAAAATAGCACAATAAAGAACAAACAAAAGTATTTTCCTATGAGGGCAAATTCAATCCCATGCTAATTTAAACCCACTTTCAGTTATTTTTTTCCAAATCAAGTTTTATGAAGGACTTGCAAAAAAAAAATCTGCCATTATCTCCATAATGTCATAATTTGAAAACCACATACATTTCCTACACTTAAGAGGACAAATCATTCTGGGCCACAGATTTCACTATTAGCCACTGCCAATTCTGTTCCACAATCAGCCAATGAAAATAAGCATTCAAGGGGAAAATTGATCTGTGTTAGCTCCGCTGTTGCCCTCAGGTTAAGTGCCTTTCTCCATCTAGCAGTCCAAATGAACTGTGGGGGAGCTCCCCAAAATACTGAGTGCAACAGGCAGCTTCAGGGTCAGAGTTCTCAACCTTTTGGTTAGACATCTAGCACAATGCGATACTGATTTCCAAGGAAGCCTATGAATCATAGAAATAAAAATCTCATACCAGACTATAAAATGCATGCATAAGCAAACCAATTAATATTTTGTGCAACGAAATACCTGTATACTTCTCTCAATTAATCTTTTAACAAAAGAATCCAAATATTCTTTCACTGGTAATTATTTGCAAATGGATTATAATTGAATTATACAGTTTAATACTGGATAATTTGACGTTAGCTGATATTTAACCAAACTTGCCATCGCTCACATTTTCCTAATTGATTCATTTTGGCATTATGCACACCCTTTGCATCTCACGGGAGTTCGCTCTCATATATGCTAATGAAATCCAGGTGTAATTACCACGTTTTCATTATCATGAGGGTCCTTGATTTTAAAAAAAATCTTGTAACTTCATCCGATTACTTTTCTGTTGCACAGCTTGAAACATTAACACTGACAAATACACGATTAATGTTAAAAGTACATTTTCACTTTTGCTTCCATACACAGATCACCTTCAGGCTCACAATTATAGCTAAGGTTAAACAAGAAATAGCAAAAATTAGAACGCACAAAATTGGAGGTAACCTTGTGACATGGCTCAGTAATTGGTTGGGAGGTAGGAGACAGAGAGTAGGCATAAAGGGTTCATTCCCTGATTAGCAGGATGTGACAAGTGGTGTTCCCAGGGATTTGTACTGGGGTCTCAACTTTTCACTATATATATCGATGACTTAGATGAAGGAATACAGTATTGTATAACCAAGTTTGCAGATGATATTAAGTTAGGAGGCCCAGTCAGTTGCGTGGATGGGAGCAAGAAGTTACAAAGGGAGACAGACAGACTAAGTGAGTGGGCAAAACTATGGCAGATGGGAGTTCAATGTGGGGATGTGTGAGATCATCCATTTTGGATCGGAGAAAGACAAATTGGAACATTTTCTTAATGGTGAGAAACAAGGATCTGTGGAGGAGCAAAGGGATTTAGGTGTTCATGTACACAAATCAATAAAAGCTAAAGCACAGATACAAACGGTATTCAAAAAGGATACTGAAATGTTGGCCTTTATCTCAAGGGGATTTGAATTCAAAAGCGAGGAAGTGATGCAATTATACAGAGCCTTGGTCAGACCCGATCTGGAGTAGCGCGTTCAATTTTGGACACCGAGCCTCAGGCAAGACATGTTGGCCTTGGAGGGGGTACAGCACAGTTTCGCCAGAATGACACCACAGCTTAAGGGGTTAAATTATGAGGACAGATCGCATAAACTTGGCTTGTATTCCCTGGAGATTAGAAGGTTGATCTATGATTTAATCAAGGTATTTAAAATGTTTAAGTGATTCAATAGGGTAGGAAACTATTTCCTCTCGCGGGGGAATCCAGAACAAGGGGGGACAATCTTAAAATTAGAGATAGGCCATTAAAGAGTGAAATCAGGAAGCACTTTTTCGCACAAAGGGTAGTGTCAAGTCTGGAACATGCTCTCCCAAAAGGCTGTGGTTGCTGGGTCAATTGAAATTTTCAAGACTGAGATCAATAGATTTTTGTTAAGTAAAGATATCAAAGGATATATATCAAAGGCAGGAACATGGAGTTGAGATACAAATCATCCATGATTTAACTGAATGGTGAAACAGGCTCAAGGGGCTGAATGGCCGACTGCTGTGCCGATGGAGAACTTTATATCATAAACATTATTTTTAAAAATACCTATATGAATACAACTGTTTCTCAATCCCCTTTTATCATGTTTTATGCTTTAATACATCTGGTCACAGGCAGTTTAAGAGCAAATATTTCACTGTAAACTCTTCTTGCTGTGATATCATAAGTAGAGAGTGCTGATCATAGGCCACTACTTCCAATCTCCTCACTGCTGTTGCAAAACTTAATGGGGGTGATTTTAAACCCCAAGAATGGGAGGGTTGGGGGTGCATGGGAGTTGAAAATATTTGTTTTTTGGGTCGCAACTGCAACCCGGCTTTATTTCTGGGTATAACATAGGCGGGTAAAAGTACAGGCTTCCCACTGGGAATGCAAAGTCCGAAAAATTTCCGGTTGCGACCCAAAAAAACAGCTATTTTCAACTCCCATCCGCCCCCAACCCACCCGTTCTTGGGGGTTAAAATCACTCCCACCATCACTGTAACATATCTTCAGCTGTCTGTAACAAGTAATTTTAAAACATAGAACACAGTAATATGGACAACTGCCACATAATGGTAAATGTGCTGATATTTTTTCAAAATCTAGGATCATGGTATCATTCTCGTGAATCTGCGCTGTACTCCTTCTAAGGCCAATATATCTTTCCTGAGGTTCGGGGTCCAAAACTATAGGCAGTACTCCAGATGGGGTCTGACCAAAGTTCTGTATCAAAATCTAGGATGATTCTGACAATTGAAGTGACGTTTGCTTTTAATAACGAGAGCTTGAAAGTAAAATCTGTTCCTATGGAATCAATGCACAAACTTAATGGGGTAAAAATTTGTCTGGCCTCGACGCTGCATAGCCTGCCCGGAATTGGGCCTCGGGCCTCTCAAACATTTTATGCACGAGCTGCCGGCGCTTGTTACACTTTCACAGGCAGCTTGGGCATTGAAACTGCTGAAGATAAGTACTGGGGGGGGGGGGTTGGAGCAGTCAACAGGAGGGGGGGTGGGGGAGGGGTGGTCATTCGCGACGACTATAGAATCGGGGCGCACTCCTGCTCCTCAGGAAGGTTTCTTTAAAAATGTAATTTAAAAAAAAATGTACCTTTCTTTGGTGGCTGGAGAATTCTGAGCAGGGCAAGCACACCACCTGCTATCGTCATCCTAAATAAATTTTGAAGAGGCGTTTTTCAACAGGCCCTTAATTAATACGTGCAAGGGCCTAACGCCTGTTTTAGGTGGCCGGCCGAGACGGCTACAAAATGGGCCTGAAGAATTTAGCAGGAGCATGAACGTATGAACAGATTAGGCACAGGCCGTCCCAATGCTAATTTGTCAGTGTTGCACCCATTTTACACCTGATAAACGGCTGCAATGCATACTAATATCTATCCCAAAAAATCTGAAATTTCTGCAGTTTTGTAATGTGACCTTGCATGTAGCACTTATTCAAATATAAGGATTCTGACTTTTCATGTTTTCCATGTCTTGTCTGACATTTACCATGCTCCTGTGACAGCCATGTATCCAATGTTGCAATTATAGCAACTCCACTGAAGCAATAGATCACAGAACTGGAAACAGGTAAAAATATTGCAGACCTTAGTGATCCTGAAAGATACAGAGGTCAAAGATACAATTGTTGTAATGCTATTTTTCTAACATTTTTGCAAAACTTGTTTAAAGTACAAGTAACTTTGTTCTTTCCTCTCCAAAGCCTTTTCTTCCTTCCTGAAAATAACTTTCATCTATATAGCACCTTATGATGTCCTCAGGGTGTCCCAAATTGCTTTAGTCAATAAATTACTTATTGGGCAGGAATTTGCTAGAACAGGGCATCTCACGCCGTATACTGTTAGTTAGACATTTATTCTCCTGCACCCTTCAGCTCAAAATTATTTTGCACCCTAAATTGCTGAAAGCACAAGCTGATAATGGTTGGGCAAGGGCAATGGGGCCTCTGGGATCTTAGTGAATGACGGGACCAACAGTCTATTTCCTTAAGCAATGAGATTAAAGGATTGAGAAAGAAACAGAGGAACAACTGAGAATGAGGGTGAATTAGAGTCAAATTAGGTACAGAAAGAGAAATAAAGAAAGGGAAAGAAAGATTGGATTAAGAGAGGGGGAAAAAAAATTAAATTCAAAATTTGGCATTTTTAAAATCTCCAACAATTCACTACCTGAAAGAATGAGACTCCACAGTTTAAATTGCTCACTTTCTGAGCCAGAGAAGTTGATTGGCAGTCATTAATAATTGTCACTTCATTAAAAAGGTACTTACGCTATTAATTACTAGACTTAACTTTCTGTGGCAAGTTTAATGAGCAATTAATATGCAAATCCAGCAAGATCTTAAAAATAACGGGGAGGCTAAGGGAGAGATGCTGTTTGTGCAAAGCAAATGGTGGAGTGACATAAATCAACCAGCAAGTTCCGGAAATTTGCAACTCACAGCGTCTCTTTTAATCCCCCAAACTTGCTGGCCGATTTGCACATTAATAACTGTGTGCGTTGTTCACACGCCGTTATTTTTTCAGCAAGTTCCGGTCCATTAAGTGTAGTTGCGGTTTTAACGTAAGCAAATATGGCAGGCAATTTTGCGCAGAGCTAGGTCTCACAACAGCACGTGAATGAACGGCCGGATAATCTGCTTTTCTGGAGGGGCTGGTGTTGGTGCAGAAATTTAGTATAATCACAAAAAGAATTAAACGGGAGTTTAGAAGAAATTTCTTGACACAGTGAAATTCTCTACCAGAAGCCACTGTTCAAGCATAGTCCAAAATCTCCTTTAAGGGGAATTAGATAATTGCTTGAAAAGAAAAAGGTCAAAGGGTATGAGGAGTGAGGAAAGTGGGATTAGGCTGAATAGCTCATGTGGAGAAAAAAGTCAGAACAGATTTGATCAGCCAAATGGCTTGAATCTGCATTGTAACATTCTATGATTCTATCATTCCTATCTGCCTAATAATGGTATGTAATCGATTTGCATTAAGTCAGTGGGATCTTGGTTTTTTTCACTTCGCATCTAGTGGTCATTCAACATCTGCTATCACAACAACGACGTGCATTTATATAGCGCCTTTAACGTAGTAAGACGTCCCATGATGCTTCACAGGAGCACTATCAGACAAAATTTGACATCGAGCCACAAAGAACTATTAGGGCAGGTGACCAAAAGCATGGTCAAACAAGTAGGAGCAACTTAAAGGAGGAGAAAGAGGTAGAGAGGCGGAGTAATTCAAGAGCTTAGGGCCGAGGCAGCTAAAGGCTCAGCTGCAAATGGTGGAGCAATGAAAACCAGAGATGCGCAAGGGACAAGAATTGCAGGAGCATTGAGATCTTGGAGGATTGTAGGGCTGGAGGAGGTTGCAGATAGGAAGAGGCAAGACCATGGAGGGATTTGAACACAGGATGAGAATTTTAAAATCAAGGCATTGCCGACCAGGAGCCAATGTAGGTCAGTAAGCATGGGGTGATGGGTGACCAGGTCACAGTGCGAGTTAGGATACTGGCAGAAAAGTTGCGTATGAGTTCAAGTTGACAGAGAGTGGTAGGTGGGAGGCTGGCCAGGAGAGCATTGGAATAGTTGAGTCTGGAGGTAACAAAATCATGGATGAGGGTTTCAGCAGCAAATGGGCTGTGGCAGGGGCAGAGACAGGTGATCTTACGGAGGTGGAAATAAGCGGTCTTGGTGATGGAGAGGATATGGGGTCGGAAGCTCAGCTCAGGGTCAAATAGGACGCCACGGTTGCGAGCAGTCTGGTTCAGCCTCAGACAGTGGCCAGGGAGGAGGAATGGAGTTAGTGGCTCGGGAACGGAGTTTATGGCGAGGACCGAAAACAATGGCTTCACGTCCGGGGGGGAAATCGTGGAAGTGGCAATGGATGCCAGGGGCAGACGAAATAGCTCCCCGGCCGACCTCCCATGCTGAGTAGCCCAAAATATGGAAGCTGAAACATTCAAGTAAGAAGAGCAGAAAAGACCCAAAATGTAGCAGGGGAAGTCTCATGGAGGTTTTGCAGGAACAGGAGTAGGACATTCAGCCCCTCAAGCCTGTTCCACCATTCAATTAGATCATGGCTGATCTGTACCTCAAACCTGTTTACCCACCTTTGCTCCATGTCCCTTGATACCCTTACCGAACAAAAATCTATCGATCTTAGTCTTGAAAATTTCAATTGTCGCAGCATCCACAGCCTTTTGGGGGAAGAGTGTTCCAGATTTCTACTACCCTTTGTGCAAAAGATCAATAAAGGTTTTCAGAGTGTTAAAAAATGAAAGATTGTTTCCATTCATTGGCAAGTTGATAACACATGACATGTACTGAGGACTATCACAGAACCAATGGGGAAGTTAGAATAGATTGTTTCACAGCGAGGGTTATTAGAAATATGAGATGCTTGAGGTAGAGACAATGGGCATGATTTTAGCCCCCAAGTTCAGGTGGGTTGTGGGGGGGGGGTGGAGGGGCAGTGAAATAGTTGATTTTAGGAGCGGGAACAAATCCCGGCTCCAAGCCGCTGATTTTCACGTCGTTTGACCCAGATGCATCTGGGTGTGCACGCTTCAGGAAGCCGAAGGTCCCGCAGGCAATTAAAGCCAGTGGGCTGATATTTAAAGTGACAATTAAGAGACTTAAACTTGTGAAGGGGTTTAATTTTTTAGTGTATTGAGGCAGGGAAATGATTTTAAGTCTGCCTCAACGTGTCTCCCGTGGCCTCTGAAAGACGCCATGGAAACGGAAGCGAGTTGCAGCCAGTAACCATTTGCACCTTTAAACCAGTGACTGACACACGTGAATAAAAGGTGAGTTGTTGCAGCAGGGCAATCAGTTCTCACAGACAAACCTTTGACTGGGAGTTCTTTGTGTTTAGACAAAGATTTCTTTGTTCACACTCAGAATTCTTGCGTTCACACATTTACCGATATTTTGGACCCCCTCAAACTGACACCATCAGGATGGGGGGGGGGGGGGGGCACAATGGATTTATTCAGTAGTACATCTGAGGAGGTGCATGACGACCTGCGCAGGCACAGCGTGCAGTTCTGGGACTTGCAGCTGCAAAAGACAGGAGTTCGCCACAAGGACCTGCAGAAGATCAGAGAGGGGAACAACGGAGGGGCCGAGGTCACAGTAGGCACTACCCACGAGAGGACGTACAGGGAGAGGCTGAGCTTCCTGGGCCTCTTTGAGGAGCAGTGCATTCGAAGGCTCAGATTGAGTCGCGGGGTGGGTGCAGACATCTGCAGGCTCCTTCATGCAGAGTTGCTCCTGGATGGGCCTGGTGGCCATGCATTGCCTGTCACAATTGAAGTCACCACTGCACTCAACTTCTTCGCCTCTGGTTCATTCCAGGGCACCACCAGGGATATCGCCGGGATCTCTCTTGTCGTCTGCACGTAAGTATATACATCAGGTCACTGATGGCTCGTTTGCCAGGGTATCCCATTACATCAACTTCCCCATCGACGACATCAGCCAGACTGAGAGGGCAGTGGGTTTTCCACTCTCTGGCTGACTTCCCACGGGTACAGGGCGCAATTGATTGCACACACATAGCAATCCAAGCACCTCCACACGAGCCAGGACTGTTCATCAACCAAAAGCAATATCATTCAATCAATGCACAGCTGGTTTCCGAACACTGGAAGAGGTTTCTGCAGGTATGTGCAAAATTCCCTGGCAGCTGCCATGATTCCTTCATTCTGCGCGAATCCAACATCTCAGCCCTCTTACATGCACAAAACAGATTTAAAGGCTGGGTCCTTGGAGACAAGGGACACTCCCTGCAGATGTGGCTCATGACACTTCTGAGAAACCATACCAACGAGGCACAGCAGCGGTACAACAGTCACATCACCACGAGGTCTGTCAATGAACAAGCCATAGGACTGCTCAAGATGCGCTTCAGGTGCCTGGATCGAGCTGGGAGAGTACGCACCAGCAAGAGTGCGTAGAATAACGGTCGTGTGTTGCGTCCTGTGCAACATTGCTCAACAGAGAGGGTTACCGGTGGATGAGGTCCCATGTGCTCAAGAAGGAGCCGCACCTGCCATCAACATTGAAGCTGACGAGGAGGAGGAGGAGCCCATTCGCAGAGCAGTGGCTCACCTGATTGCGAGCGACCAGCACCAGCCACCAGCCCCCACCCCTTGCACAAAACATTTCTACAACCACACATACACCCATTATAAACATGCCCAATGGATGACATCAAGGCTCGCTGTTGACGATGAAACACGAGAGGGCACTTTCACAAAAGGGACTCAAGAATAGGCAAGACATGGCACTGGTGGTGAGAATTATAACATTTAATGTGCATTTAACAAAAACCAAATATAAATGGAAAACATGACATGATGTCAGACACCCTTGGTGCATACCCTTCGTGATTACAAAATCTTAAGACTTCCTGTTCCAACTGCTTCTATGTGGTGCATCCCCTAGAGCTTCAGCAGAGGTAGTGGCAGGTTGCTCAGATTCATGCCCTGACTGCTTAGATGCTTTCGGCCTACGACCTCTGGGTTATTGAGCCCGTAAGGCGCCACCAAAGACTACTCCACCTGCACCTGTGCAGTGGCAAACTCAGCCATCTGGAGAGGAGACAGCATTGTGGGTACTGGTTGGGGGGTGAGGGGGGCAACAGGAGTACGTGGGAGCGCTTTGAGTGGAGTCTCCACTTCCATGTCCCCTTTTGCCATCATCCCTCTCCTGAGCCAGGGCCACATCACTCCTACCACGCTTCTGGACAAAAGCTTGGAGGACACGTGTGATGCCCTGGAAGGCTAGTTTTAATGTATCTGTCAGCCTGTTTAAAGTGGCAGAATGTCCACACGGCCGTGGAAAGGGCCTGAATGGACTCATTTGTGAGCCGTGCATGAAGCGCCATGGAGGCTGCCATTCCCTCCATCACAGACATTCCCGCATGTACCTGCGCCACCAGTCCATTAATGCTGAAAGTGGACTCCTCCATCTTCTGCGCTATTGTGGAAACTGAGCATGGCAAGTCTTCCAAAGGTGCGTCTGTACCTCGATCATTCTCCTTTTCAATCATGGCCCCCAGGGTTCAGCATCTGTGTCCAGCTAAGCAGAGCTTGGAGAGGAGTGCAACCACCGACACGGACTCTCCACAGCCGCCCCAGCCACCAGTGTCTGCTCATGCTCACTTGTGTGTGGTGACTCACCAGGTGACAACCCAACTAACTCTCAATTAGGACCCACCGAGGTGTGAGCATCTGCATTGATTTATGGCTCACTAAAATGTTACAGCGCGCCTTTCAGAGGCAGGGAGCTCCTCTGAGGAATCGCCCTCATCCAAGTCTTAATCCCTTGAAGGCCCTGGAAGAGAACATACAACAATATTACAAATCATCACAGAAGTATTGTTGCGATAAGCATACTGAGGTGTGCAACAGGTCAATCATTGATAACATTCATTCACATTGTGTGTGAGGGATGTTCAAGTTCTGTCACCAAATATTTGCAGGTTGCCAGTCTCGGCATCCCCAACGATCAGGAATTCCACCGTTTGGCTGATGTCCAAGGCCGCCTCCTCCGCCTCTGTGAGGGCAACTATTTGTGGAGGGCCCCCTCCAGACCGACTACTCTCCCTTGCATTTCGCACTCCATTCTCCTACAAGGGAAGAAAAAACAGATGTGTGAGTGAGTGAGGGTGACGGAGTCACCCGATGGATGAATTGCTTTGTGTGAAACTGACAATGAAAGAAATGCATCAGAGGGTGACTACCAGACACATTGGGCCCGATTTTAGCACCCGCTATCGGATGCGTTCTCGGCGGGGGGGCCTCGAAAATCGTAAAATCCAGGATCCCGACCGGATTCCCCGCTGACGTGCCGGCGTGCGCGCGCAGCCCCCGCTGGTGGGAATCCCGCAGGCAATTAAAGCCAGCGGGATGCCACTTGAGAGTATTTATGTAGCTATTTCAGGTCATTAACTGACCTGATTAAGGGACAGTGTGTGATTTTGCATCAACGTGGGACTGTTTCCCATACTGGGGGAAACACTCCCAGATCGAATGGACGTGTTGCAGCTGTCAGCCTGTGGCAGCTGCAAAGGTCCATTTGACGGGGGGGGGGGGGGGGGGGGCGGGGGAAAGACCCATTGCAGGAGGCCACTCTGTCACTTGGGATAAAGTTTGGCCTCCACCACCCTCCTCCTGACGGTCAAAGTCATCAACCTTCACATTTACCCCGGGGTCCGGAGACATGTACCTACCTTGCGGACCCCCTCAGATGTACATCTTGCAGATGGGGGCCGCCGTAGCTGCAGTCATGACCTCCTCAGAGGGCGAACAGCATCACCAGCCTCGCCATCCACCTCTGACACGTGGAGCTCCACAACAGAGTGCTGTGACACATCCACCTGCAAAGCAGGAGGGAGGGCAACCGCAGAGAGAGATGCGTCGCAGAGGGCACTACCCTCGCCACAGGGTCCACAGACCGAGGCTCAGCCTCCTGGACCTCTCTGAGCAGCAGTGCACACGGATGCTCAGAGTCACTCGACATGTAGCCGTGGACATCTGCAGCCTCTTTCATGCCGAGCTGCTCCTGGCTGGCCCGTGCACCATCTTCCTACCTGTCGCTGTCAAAGTCACCACTGCCCTCCCGAACTTCTCCTCCACAGCCTTCCAGGGTGCAACCGGGGACATCGCTGATGTCTCTCAGTCGTCTGCGCAGAAGAGCCCTGCAAATACACCTACACCCACTCTGCAGTGACACAATGTGTGGCATCAGTGGTGGGTCCTCATAGTGATACCCAGGAGCTGGCATTATTGCACAAACCGGACAGGATTCGCGAAGACATGGCAGTAGTGGTGCCAATATAATGTGTGATGTGAGTTGTTCTGAAATTCAATAGAAGTAACAACCATGACAAACCCTCAAACACCCTTGTGCATCCCCTTCATGCTCACGACACGTTTGCCTTACGCTGCCTACTGCACATATGTGATGCATGCCCTGTGGCTGCAGCACAGGTGGTGGCAGGTTGAGTGAGGCTGGCCGTGAGAGAGATGCACGAGAGGGTGAGTATGGGATAGAGCCATGAGATTGTATGAGGATTGGGTTGCGTGGTAGTGGCGGGATGAGTACTGGCGAGGTGAGTAGGTGCACGTAAGATGAGGATGGGGTTTGAGTGGGTATGAGGGGTGATGTGACAGAGTAGTGTTGGCAGTGCAGAAGGAGATGTGGGGTGGGGGCAGTGATGTGGCAGACGGAGTGTAGGGGAAAGACTACGTGTACTCACTGTGGCTGACCTACTGAGGTCATTGGACCGCCTCCTGCACTGTGTGCAGGTGGGCGATATGTTGGTGGCGCTGGTGACCTCCTCTGCCACCTCGAGCCAGGCCTTCCTGGTGGCAGAGGCAGGCCGCTGCCTCCCGCCCGCCGGGTGGAAGATCTCTGTCCTCCCCCTCCTCCTCACCCCATCTGATGATACCTGGGGTGAGGCATCATTAAACTGGGAGCAGCCTTCCCCCTGGGCTGCTCCATGCAGTCATCTTTGCTATTTGTTGCAGCATGTCAGTGGAGGACTGCCCCTTTAAATAGAGTGTCTCCAGCTGACAGATCTTACTGCGCATGCGCAGCCCGCCCGACGTGCAGACCAGCAGCGGGGAACCCGGAGGAGCAGGTAAGTGGCTCCAATTAGTGCGTTGCCTGCTACGATCGCGCGGGAAACCCACTAATTTCACCGGGCGCATTACCCACGCGCCCGCTTGCCCACCTGCCGAGAACCCACACCCCTGCTAAAATCGGGCCCATTGCATCAGAATTGGGGTGAGTGGGAGTGGTGGGTGCACAAATGAGGAGGTGAGAAAGTGCACAGAAAATGAAAGTAAGTTGACAAAGAGCCTTAAGTGGGTGTGAGGAGTGATAGGATGGAGTAGGCTTCACAGGGCAGAGTGCGAGGGGGGTCGGGTCATGTTCACCACAGATTGCAGGTGAATCAGTAACTGTACTCACTTTTCCTGACCTGGATGAGTCATTGAAGCGCTTCCTGCACAGCACCCAAGTCCAGGATACGTTGCTGCCACCTCGAGCCAGGCCTTCTTGGTGGCAGAGAGGCAGGGCGCCTCCTCCTATCCTGAGTACAGCGTCTCCCTCCTCCTCCTCCTCACCCCGGCCAGTAGCAACTCAAGTGAGGAGTCACTGAACCGGGGTGCTGGCTTGGTCCTATGCTGCTCCATCTCTTTAATTTCCGTCTTTCACCCTCAAAAGCCATGGTTGCATTGACCCTTTAAATAATCCACCTCCCAGCAAGTCATTCAGGTGAGCAGTGCACCCACTGCACAGCGTGGGGATGCCAAACCCGGAAACCACATTAAGGGCCTTCAATTAAGTTGCGATCGCGTACAAAAAGGTAGGAAAATCTTTTCCGGGTTTCCTACGCGCACAGTGACCAACCCCCCACCCCCGCCATGCTAAAATCATGCTCTATAACACTATTTAAAAGAGAATTGGTTAAATATTTGAAATGGGATTAGAGTTAAAGTTAGAACTGGCACAAGCTTGGTTGACCAAATGGCCTTCCTTTGTGATGTAATTTCTATGATTACATTTGACACTAATTATCTTCAATAACAGCAACATAAAAAACAAACGGATCAATAAAGAGCCATAAGCTTTACGTGTGATCCATTTGTAGCTAGATTTCTACATGGAGTGACCTCCAACAGAAAATTTCTTGCTCCCCCAAAAGAAAATTGGAATGGGGGTTGAGGAGAGGTTTCATGTTTTACGAATCTGTGCTCAAGTTTTATTTTTTGGTCTAGTTGAAAATAAAATGCATGTTCATTTGCTTGAACAAACAGCAGTAACAGCGACATTGGAGGCATTTGTGGAAAAGTCTATAACCTTCAGCCTACATTCTCTAGGCCAAAAATGACTAAGTGGAGTCTGACAGAGATGAGTAGATGTGCATGTGCCCAAGTGCACGCGTAATCACATACACAGATGGGACAAATGTAAATTGCATAAAAGACTATTAGTTAAGCTCGAAGTTCTAGGGTAAATCTTGGAAATGAACAAAATATTGGTTGAGGGATAAAAAGCAGCAACTAATACTTAGAAGAGTTACATCAAGATGGGAGAGGAAGTGCTGAGTGGAGTAACCCAGGAATCAATGGTGAGATGTCTGTTTCTACTTCACATAAATGAGTTTGATTCAGAAACTCAATGCAAATTATTCAAATTTGCAGATCATACCAACTAGGAGAGGCAACTGAATCAGAGGAGGCAGCTCAGGGACTGCAAAATGAGTTGAAGAAAAGATACAAGTTGATGGAACAAAGGTAGATGAAACATTTAATACAGACAGGCATAAATTACTGCAAATAGGATGGAAAATTGGTTGACATAAATACTCCACAAATGGTGTTGAAATAGGTACGGATGAAGTTGAATGAGATCCAGGGGATATTAGTAGACTTAACACTAAACATGTCCGATCACTATGGAGTAGCAATGAACAAAGCAAATAGAATTACTAGAACAGTAGAGTACCAGACAGAGGAAGTCACGCATCAGAGAAATTGTATTGTTCTCTGATCAGACCACTCATTGACTATTGTGCCCCATTCTGATCACTGAGACATTGAAGGTCAGAAATTCAAGCCTTGGAGGCTGTTCAAAGAAGAGCCACAAGGCTAATGACTAGTGTCAGAGGACTGAGGCATGACTGAAGACTGGAGAAACTTGGGCCTTGAACGGATATAAAATAATAAATGGTATGGTAAAATAATAAAATTATTTCAAACTAGAAAGTGAGAATAATGCAAGGGAGCACAGGTTGAACATAGTAAAAGAAAAATTTGGACCAAAGAGTGGTCCACACTTGTAATGGATTACAGGGTAGAGTACTGGAGGTAAAAACTCAAAATAATTTAAGAAACAATTCCATGTATTTATCTTATAAACAAAGGCAAACCACATGCCAATCTCTATTATGGCACACAAACATGCTGCTACTCAGATATACATAAAATCATTGGGTTGACTGCAATTGGCTGTAAATCTAAAGATTTATTATAGAGCAAAATCTATTCCAATCTAAAAGTTAATTTCGCTGACTAACAATAACTTGCATTTATATAGCACCTTTAATGTCAAGAAATGTCCAAAAACATTTCACAAATAGCTGAAGGGAGTGGATGCTGAGCCAGAAAGGGAGAGATTAGAAGGGGTGACTGAAAGCTCAGTTGAATCAAGCTATCAGAATTGCCTAAAACCTAATTTATAACATCTGTTTCAGCAAGCTGCTTAAGTCATATTAAAAATAAGCTGCAGGCCATTAGATTGAAACAAAGCTGTTACACTATTGGTGTGTTATGATAAACAAATGTGTATTTAATTACAGAGCCACATATTCTGTGGGTGTCGTGTCAGCAATAAGTTAGTTAAATATTCATCTAAAAAAACTTATATTTTCCAAGTCACATCAAAACTTACATTTAGATACATATTTAAAAAGACTATTTTTTTTCCAGCATTCATTTCAAAATTATATTGACTGAAGATTTTTGAAATACTGGGGGCAACATTGGCCTCCTTACATCCCGTTTAGAGGTTGGGAAATGGAGTGCGAGTTGCTCCCATCTGGTTTGCACCATTTGCAGAATTCACCTGATTTTCTGGGGGAGAAGAGCTCACTCCTGGTAGCCAGAGCTCCTGTCTGAAACAGGTAGGAGCCATATGAACACATGCAAATCAGCATTGTGTGACATCATTAAGACAACAGTGCAATTTCCTAATCATACCACCTCACAAATGCCACTTCCTGCTCTCACCCACAAGGCACAGGCAGCCATTTCAAATGCTGATTAAAGGGATGCTCTCATGTAAATCCCTGCACAGTGCTTTTGGATACATTTTTCTTCCACTTGCTTGTCGGTATTTTGACCTTTAGGTTATTTAAAGTTTTTGTAGTTGCTATTATAAGCTCTGAACTGTAAAAAGGTTTTTGTCATTGCATTTGTTGGGGGTACTGCTAGGAATTCCACTCAGGGGAGGGAGGGAGGGAAGAAGGGGTAAACAGAGCTGCAGCTGGAGGGAAAGCAAATAGAAGGATTTGTGCTTGGAGAAACAAAAGAGTTTATAGGCCTAAAACAATGTACCTGCAGTTCTCCGAGGAACAATGTGGGCAGAGGCTTTGTTTCTCCAGGGAGGCTGTGATAGAGTTCTGTTACTTCCTGAGCAAGGCCTACAGCCAACTGCTACAAATAGCACAACACTGCCTTTTACAGTCAAGGTCAGTGCAGCACTTAATTTCTTCATCTCCAACTTCTCCAGGCTACCACAGGGGCTTTCAACATCTTCACTCAATCTGTAGTTCATGCTTGTATTAAACAGGCGACTGATGCCTTATTTGCTACAGTAAACAAATTCATCACTTTCCCCATAGGCATCCGGAAGCAGAAGGATATGGACCTGGGGTTCACACTGATTACAGGATTCTCTTAAGTCCAGGGCAACAGTGACAGCAATCATGTTGTCTTGTAGGCTCCTTCACAAAATGTGACCCCTTCATGAATGGTACCACTCTATCAATGTTCAATTGGTGTATGATGACCAGCAGCACATCATGCAGGTCCATGTCTGCTTTCCTGGCAGCTGACATAATGCTTTTACATTGAATTAGTCAACCATTCCTCCAATGTTTGCCCCTCCACAACAAGGTGAAGGTTGGCTGCCTAGAGACAAGGACTTTTTCCTTGCACAATTGGCTCATGACAGCTCTTACAAACCCATACTCAGCAGCAGAGCTGCAACAAGAACCTTCAATCAAGCAGACCACTGAAGACCTGAAACAACGATTCAGATGCCTGGACAAGCTTCCTCAAATACAGCCCAGAAAGAATGCCTATATGATCGCTGTGTGCTATATGCTGTATAGCTTCACTTTGCAACAAAGACAACAAATGGAGCCATCATTGGAGGAGGACCTTCAGAATGATGAGGACAACAATAACATGGAGGTGGGGGTCAAACAGTTACGTGCAGCCAGAACTGTTCGGCAACTACTCATTGGAGAATAATTCATGCTCCACTGTATTAACAGTCACGTCCAATATCAGTCCTAGCTCTTCCACCCTACAATCAACAGCATCTGCCCGAATACCAAAATTGCTATTAATGTAACCTCATATTGCAAGACCACCACGACAGGAACACTCTCCATCGCAAAGATTTCAAATAACATTGTGGTTTTAGTGGTTTACGTTAATTCCTAGTTCCTGACTAAAATGTTCTTTTACCTATTCTAGTGCTTCTACGAGGTGCTCCCCCAGTGGCTTCGACGTAGGAGGTCAGTTCCTATGTCTCAAACAAGGGCACAAGAGATGCTTGTAGTCAGTGACCTGAAAGGCCTCAACTCCTCTCAAACTTGTTCCACTAACTGCATGATCCACGGCTGTCTCCGAAAACCTCAGGGCCCTGCTGGAACTCTTCTTGCCCATAGGACATCTTTCTGCAGCTCCACAGTGTTACTTCCATGCTATGGCCACAAAAAAAACTTCCATTTAAACTGACGTGGGCCGTTAAGAACCCAGCGCCCGACTTCCTGCCTCCTAATCAGCCAGCTGTCTACCGAAAGAACATATTGTTTACTGCATGCGTATCAAGGGCAACCTGGAAAACAGAAAAAGGTCCCCCACCAACTCCTCCAGGCAACAATTGCTCTCACCCATCCACCTCTTACAGGTTTTACACCGGGAGACCAAAATCGATCCCAAGCTATGTGCGAGAAATAAATGCTGCTATTTCTGGTGGTAATTTCTTGTGTTGTGCTGAAAAATTGACACAGAATCCATAAATATTTTCAGGTGTACTGGTAAGTAAATGTAATATTTTTGTCTTTACATTTGCTTTGTTATTACAAAAGCATTAGACTCGTTTGTGTATACCGATACTTGATGAAAACATGCATAAAGACTAGTTGATTGATGCACTGGAGTTTGAATCTTTGTTATGCTTTGATTGACATTGACCTGTTAATTACAACAAACTGAAGTACACATATGCTGCATGCATATAAATGATCTATCTACACTTTATTAGAAATATTAATAAACTTCTCAACTGGCATTAATGTTCAAAATTTCCTCTGGCATTTGCAAGCTATTTGAATTGAGTCTGAAGCCAAACCATGTCTTTTTGATGATCATGACAACCATACAAAACCAGCACTAATTGTTGTGTACTTGTACTCAGAAGCAGGACGATCAAGCATTAAAATCAAGAAAATACAAAATTGTACTAAGTAAAGTCAAGGGAGTATGGTGATTACTGACATTCTGACAATGTAATCTTTTCAATTTTCTTATAATTTGATGAATTTAAACTATATATACACACATCAGAAAAGACAATACTGCAGTTCCTTATATTTTATATTGCATTTTGTCCAACATAAAAAAGTAGGTTTTTTGGTTAAATAACACTATCAATTAAATTATAATTTGCCATAGCATCACTGTTCAATTACTGCTCTGTGTATATCTGATTTATAAAGGACAAAGTAATAGTGATACCAGATCAATTTCCTTTATTAATGTAACTAGGAAACCACCTTAGGGTGGTTGTAAATATTGACCTGCCCTTATATATCACATAATGGATATGTAATCAGCTGCTGGGACTTGCAGCTTGCTGATTTAGCCCCATTTAGGTGATCAGGAGCTTCAATTCACAAGAATCTATAGGCTTAAAGGGGTGAGATGAAAGAGAGATGTTTAAATTTATATATAACTAAGTTTTACTTGTGCAGGTATTGTGGCCTTATCGACATCAATCTATTTATTATTCGATAACTATTATATACCCTTTTTTGAGTTATCCCTTGCTCAAGATTTCGCTATACCTTATAAGCACCCCACGTTCCAGGTCTCTGACAACATAAAACTTAAACAGAGTGAACAGGTGAACAGTTGTCTTACTCTCCAAGTTTTCCCTCAAGGAGAATCACCTCCAGGCAACAGCCTGCTAAGAAGGGAAAATTATCCTGGAGAATTGCTGATGATAGTTGGGAAGGGGAAGAGAGCTCCTGATCCCGACCACTTAGTATATCAAATGCTCTGTACTATAAATTGCTTTGTTATGAATCATTTCTTGTGTATATATTCCAAATCTTACAAATAAACTTCTCTCTCATTGTGCATAAATCTAACAAACATAATTTAAAGATGGAAGTATTGAAATATTTGAAATAGGAGATAAACAGCTTCAGCTATATAAATGTCACATTTTTAAAATACTTACATCAATCTGAAATATGTGATAGTAGATTTTTAAAAATAATTTCACATGAAAACAAATTACATAGCTGAAAAAAACAATAATTTGAAACTGTGTATAAAAACGATAATGGCATTAACTTCACCTCAAGTAGCAATTTCCACTCAACCTGAAACACTAGTACATCTTGTGTCCTATCTGCATCTATTCCAGTCTGTCTCGTGGAATACATATATTCTTTCTAAAAATTATTTAGTGGGAGAAATTCAAAAATATACACAACTCTGAAATAATCTGACAGCTACAAAGCTACATACATATCTAAAATCAGACAAAAAACTGTCCAAAACAAATTGGGATTCTGCAAATGCACAAAGCAAGTGAGACAGTGTCAAAATCAACATGGTACCTCGTTTTTGCGCACCAAAGGTAAAACCAATCCTAGCAAACAGGTCAGGGCTTTCATATTTGTTATCATTTGCTTTTATCCAGAAACAGTTCTCAGGCATTTCAAGTGGTCTGATCTGTGAGAACAAATAACAAATCAAAATATTACCATTAAAATATCTGGTTACGATGTCTTCAATTTTTGATTCAATCATTTAATTCCTTGAAACAGTGAATAGGTGAAATTTGATCAATAATATTTCAGTAGCAATTTGGAAGTTGCAACACTTTTCAAATTTGATATAACACAATTTTATATTCTGCTTGATTTTAAGAATCTTGTCACACTGAGCCCCAACCATGGCGACCAAAGGGAATACTCACCAAGTGACTGAAGGAAAAGTGTGCAATGCTACATTTTTATATATTTTGAATAGCAATGTAAGAAATTCAATATGTTTTAAGAATATTGATGGCTGCTTTTTATGGATTGGAGGTTAATTTTTCATTTCATATATTTAAGAGTAATCATTACAATTTCTGCGAATATTCCAGCACACACCAGTGTGTCAACTGCTGCCCCCTCTATTGAGATAAAGGTGAACATACTGCTGGCAAGAATCATTTAAACTGGTCTACCTGTACAAATGTTTTCACTTGTTTATAGTTAAAAAAATATATATACAATATAATGTATAATTTGGAAGGTTTGGCTGCATTACGTTTTTTTTTAAGTGCTTTTAGATATATGTGTGCGTATATTATATCTATTGTCCGAAAGGGTGCGACTGTAGCTTTCAAGTTGAACAGTCACTTAAATGCACATTTATTAGTGACAATTGGAGACACTTAGCCAATTTCAGATGGATTACTGATGTTCTGCTAATAGTGCAACTTATAGTTCCTTGTATTCAAAACATGCTAGTGACATTTAATGGCAACGAAAGGCTGTTCCCTGAACCACATAACACCGTGTGCCTTTGTGCCAAACAGCTGCACATTTTTCTTAGCTATATTACATTTATTTTTGTTTTTGCTAAGCATTTCCTCATTTCTAATCCTATTTTAGAGCCAATTGAAGGAAATCATTACAAATTATTATTATACCAAATAAGTGCTTGTCAAGTTATGTGCATTTAACACATCTGTTTAAATTTAGAAATGCAAGCAACCTTAAACTAAAAAAATTAATAGAACACACATTTTTAAAAAAATATATACAATATAATGTATAATTTGGAAGGTTTGGCTGTATTACATTTTTATATTAAGTGCTTTTAGATATATGTGTGCGTGGGAAATGATAAAATATAGTTGAAATATAAGTATGCAGACCTACAAATATAATAGCTTAACTTAAATCCTTTTACACTGGAAAAAAGCAGAAGCAACATGGGTGAGGAGGTGAGAGATGATGGCAGCCAGAAGACCTGCAGAAAAGAGAGTACCAAACTTCACCATGGTGAAGGTCCTCTTGGAAACAATAAGGGTAAGATGGGAAGGACTTTGGCATACAGAGACTAAGTGGAGGGAAGTGGCTAAAGTAGTTCATGCCCCCCAGATCAGCAACACAACGCTGCAAAAAAATTTAACTGACTTGACAAGCATGGGCAAGGTATGTACGTTGCCCACCCAATTAATGGTTTTCCAAACAGCTCCATGTACAATAGCCTCTTGGCACAATCAATGTCTTGGTGTTGCAGGCTCTGCCAGTACGCTGTCGCAGACAGTTGTCACTCCATCAGCACCTCTGCTGAATGTCTCCCAAAATGAGCAGCAACAGTCTGGAGGAGTCTGTCACCAGCATGTGAATGTACTGAGAGGTGCAAAGATAGGGGTTGTAATTGAGACCATCTGATCTGCCTTCCCATCAATCGCTGGCCCATCAGAGAATGTACCCAGCCCAAAGACCTGGCAGGCAGGTATGCACAGGATCAGCATATGCAAGGGGCCTAACACCTGTTTTAAGTGGCCACCTGAAAAAATGGCCCAATCCAATATCAGGTCAAATCTCCTTTGGGCACAGGATGTTGGTCCCCGAAATCAACCCTTATTGCGCCTGTTTTACAGGTGTAAAAGGAGCACAAGATCCAATTTCTACTGCTCAGTTTTCAACTAGTCCTCAGGACAGTGGTCGCTGGACACAACAACCACCCCACACAGTCCTATGAGGATCAGAAACACAAAGAGCAGCCACTTCGGTGACACCTAGAAGTTCATTGTTAGTGCAAGGTTTTAGAGCACATAGAAGCACAATGAGGACTGAAGAAAATTCTCTGGTGTATGACGCATGTTGATGTAATAAATTCGAGTCATATTATTTTTCTGCTTTTATTCTCTTGACCAGTGTTGTGGGAAGGGGGGAAGCCACAGACCCTGTCCCAAATTGCGAGGACGGAGTCATCGGTATACGCAGGACGGCCAGCCGGCGCTTACAACCGCACATCAGTGGCACCCGCTCTGACGACGACCCGGGGAGGTCAGAGTGTTGTTGTGCCGCTCCAATGCAGCGCAGGTGCCGAGGAAGGGCCTTCCTAGATACACAATGACCTGACGCTGCAGCTCCCACAGGAACTGCCAGAACATCTCTGGAAGGTAATCAAGCCCCTTCAAGATAGATTTCCTGCTCCCTCATGTATGTTTGGGCCTTTGTAATGCCCATAACAGGACTCAGTTCCTAGCAGGCGTGGGTTCGCCGGTGAGACTGAGTGGGCCTGAATCTGCAAGACCAGGCAGGTAAGTGAGAATTAATTTTGATCAAGTCTGGAGCAGCATAGAATATAGTGATGGCTGGATCAGGAGCCTGATGTGTGTGGCATGTGTGTTCTGGGGTATCCTGGATCTGCTAAGCTTCCAGGAGTACATGTGCATAGATGCCTTAAGTTGTGCTGTTTTTGCAGAGGAATGCTCAACTCAAGGTTCAGCTGGCCACACTCCACAACATAAGTGAGCAGAAAAAGTTTCTGGAAGACAAGTTCCGGAATATGGCCACTCCACAGATAGAGAAATAATGATGCAGAGGAAAGAAAGTGGGTGACCTCACAGAGAAAGAAGGACAATACAGGAAGAGACAGAAGGAAACAGTAAAGGAAAACCCTGAGAGTCTGGACTTGTCCAATATATGTATTGTTCTCATTACCTATGAAGGACAAGGATAGAGGCAGGAGGAAGGATAACCAAATGGCACCGTAGAGCAAGGGGTCACTAGGGAAAAAAAACACTAGCCATGAGAATCCTAAGTTGAGGGGGATTCTATAATTAGGGGGATAGAAAGATGGTTTCCAATCATGACTCAAAGTCCCAAATGGCGTGTTGCCTCCCAGGTGCCAGGGTAAGGGGCGTAATGGAGCAAGTTCTAAAAAGTGAAGTACAACAGCCAGAAGTCATCGTCCATAAAAGAACCAGTGAAAAAGAGAAGGATGGCGGTCTAACAGAGAAAGTTTGAACAGTTAGGTTCTAAACTAAAATGCAAGATCTCAAGGGTAATAATCGCAACATTATTCATGGTGCCATATGCTAGACAAGTTAGGAGAAGCAAATTTGATGTGTCAATGTGCAGCTAGAAAAATGGTTTAGGTTCCTATGACACTGGGAAGCTGTACAGATGGGACAGGCTTTACCTGAATTTAACCAGTACCAACACACTTGCAGAGAAGGTAAGTAAGGCAGTGAGGAATGATTTAACCTAATAAGGCAGGAGGAGGGGAAAACAGAGTAGACTTAGAAAGTGAGAAAATAATGATTGAAATAGAAAAAAATACAGGAGTAGATGTTATGGTATAACAATTGTAAACAATTTTACAACACCAAGTTATAGTCCAACTATTTTATTTTTAAAATTAAAAATTATTTTTAAAATTAAAAATTAAAAATAAAATCGTTGGACTATAACTTGGTGTTGTAAAATTGTTTACAATTGTTAACCCCAGTCCATCACCGGCATCTCCACATTATGGTATAAAGCAGGGACTGGTAGATTACAGTTCAAGTGCACACTTGGAGTACTCTGTACAATTCTTGATACCATACTAAAGCAAGGATACCTAGGCATATGAAGACAAGTGCAAAAAAATAAATGTCAACCAAACTTATACCGAACTGAAGGCACTGAGTTATGAAGTTTGGTTGAAGGGCCTGGGATCATTTACTCTGGAGAAAAGAGAGTTCAGGTGAGATATTATTCAAGTATTCAAACCTCTTCAGGGAGCAGATAAATTAAACCCTGATAATAGGTTCAAGATTGTCACCAACTCTAAAATCAAGGGACAGAGGCTCAAATTTCAGAGGGAAGGTGCACAGACAGTTCAGATTTAACTACTGTTGGAGCAAATGGTGAACATGTGCCCCTTTTCCCCCTGCTTCCCTCAAACTTGGCATATTTCTCCCTCTTTTCCTTCCATTCCTCTCTCCATCCTCCTCACTCTCCCCTCTCCTCTCTGACCATATTAGTCTCACTGCTAGCACCACTGCAGTTGTGGGCGCCGGCTCGCCTCTGGTGGCCTTTAATTCTCTTACCCCAATGTTCCCTCAAATCCCATCTCAACATTTTGCCTGTTCCTCACTCAGGCCTACAGCTGTTTACAAAAGAATTAAAAATTCCGTCCTTATAGTGCCATCGCCCTGCAACATTTCAACTGCTAGTTCCAGTCCAACCTTCTGTCCTCCTGTTCTTTTCTTAAAATTTATTCTCAAGACATGGGTATCGCTGGCAAGGCTGGCATGTACTGCCCTGAGAAGGTGGTGGTGGGCTTTCTTCTTAAACCGCTGCAGTCTATTCTTTGTAGTGGTTTGATACAACTGAGTGGCTTACTAGGCCACTTCATAGAGTAGTTAACACAGAAAATAGGAGCAGGAATAGGCCATTCGGCCCTTCGAGCATGCTCCGCCATTCAATATGATCATGGCCGATCCTCTATCGCAACACCATATTCCTGCTCCCTCCCCATACCATTCACTCTAAGAGTGAAGCACGTTGGTGTGGAACTGAATTTACATCTAAACCAGACCAAGTAAGGACAAACTGTTTCCTTCCCTAAAGGACATTAGTGAACCACTTGGCTTTTTATAATGATCCAACAGCTTCATGGTCGCTTTTACGGATACCAGTTTTTAATTTCCAGATTTTTTTTTTAAAACAACAGAATTTCAAATTCTCAAACTGCCATGGTGGGATTTGAACACTCATTCTCTGGATTACTAGTCCAGTAACATAACCACTAGACTACTGTACCCCCGTATGTGGCCTGGCTTCCGTCCCTCCCCTTGCTTTGCTGGCAGATCCTAATTTTTGCCTTTATTTGTCATTTGCTGTCCCAGATCTTTACATACCCCATCTCTTTTTCCTTTTTTTTATTATGCCAAACCAGCTCTCAAGGCTCCTTTCCTTTCTGGCTCTCTTGTTTTTCCATTTGCTACTCCAGCTTTTGTCTTTCCCCCTTTTTTGTTGTTTTTCTCTTTAAAAAAATTTCTGGCTCCACAGGTAAGCCCTCCTTTTAATTTTAAAAAAAAAATTGTATACTTATTATAAATTAACAACACTACTTTAGGCCCCACAGCTTCATCTATTGTATCTTACTGGCATTCCAAAAATAGTCCCCCCACTTCTACTCATTTTATTCTCTGCCTAAGTCCTTCCCTTGCAAATCCATCCCACCTAGCTTCTTCCTGACCATGCCCTCCAACTTACTGTAACACCACAGGAAATCCCTAATACTATTCAACAAATTCCAAATTTGTTTACCAATTCTCAATTTTCCTTCTAGGTATTACATGCCACATATCGTAAAATTTGTGTTTATTTTGTTCTAAACCTTATTTTGGACATTAGAAATTTCAGTTACAGGGGGGAAAAAATGGTGGTGATTTTTTTTTCCCAAATAGCTCTTCGAATGGTTTTATTAATGGGCTCTCCAGAGTCATCAATCAGGATTGGCTGTTTTCAACAGTCCTTAGTACTTTAAGTCATAGGTGGTGACTGAAATGTGGCAGTAGTGTAATGATTACAGAAAGCGCATGCTACCCACAAGATTTTTAATAATATTGTATAGATATAGGTTGTTCGCCTGTTTTTGATGAGAACTGCACTTTAGGTACATTATAAATATAATGGAAATCTGATGAAAAGCACAACAGGGAAATGATTAAACTAATTCAAAATGATACATAAACTACTGTGTCATGATGAATAGGGGCACAAGGAACATTTTGTGTTTGTAACTGTACAGTTTACAATATTGATGTGATATTAAAATTTTGACTATCAATACATGTATGAATATGTAAAGAGAAAGGCATGCAAGCTTTATTTATCACAATCTGCTACATTCTGTGAAGCTACTTCTAACAAAAACGACAGCTGTTTGCCATTTCATGCTGAAGTTAAATGTTGCACCTAACAAATACTATAGGTTACATGTTGCATGCTTTGACTTCATCAGTGTGCAACGAACATCACAGTGATGTGATAGAAAGTTGTGTCTCATAGCTAAAATTAAACAATGACAGAAGCATCCAGATAAAAATACAGACGTACTTCTATCGTGAAACTTCTGTCCCAATAAGATATATCAAAAACAAATCGTAGTTCTTCCCATATTTGGGCAAATATGTATTAACTTTGAATTGAAGTTGTAGATAGGAATGGATATGACCACCTCATATATAAACTAAATATATTACTCTGATTTGAAATCCGACTCACTCAGTCAGTATGAATTTCGATTGAAATATGCAATCTAATTTTCTGGTGGTAATCAGTTACATTTAACAGTAAATGGACTACACAAGTTTGAGTCTACCAACAAGGAGGAATAATGGATCTGTGACTTCACAGGTCAAATAACTCAATGACATCCAATGTCAGAAATGGAAAATTGCAAGAAAAGTTAAATCTAAGTTGGAATACACATATGGTAAGTTTATTACTTTCAGAAAACAGAGGAAAAAAGCAACTTGTACAAATTTTACAAGTGATGATATATGTGCTACCATATTATTGAAACTAGACCAAAAAAATTGTTTCATCAGTGTTCTAGAAGCAGTTTCTATGTAAGATTTTCTTTTTCAAAAACACATACCTTACACCAATTGACTCTCTTCATGTTAATATCTAGTTTGAATTCTTTTTTAGGTTTCAATCCATGTGGTAGTGTATAAGGAGGTGGAGACCAGTGTCCTCCCTTAAACCCGGTCACTGGTGGTAGTGGTGGTGGCGGCGGTGGTGGTGGAAGAAGCATCCCAGGTGCCACTGTCATTGAAGGTAGTGGCAGTGGTGGCACTCCACCAAGAGTTGGAGATGGAGAATTATGGTTGGTGACTCCACTTTGTGCGCCAGTTATGGTGGCCCTTAAATTAGGTGGTAATGCTGAAAGCTTAGAGAAAAATTGAGAAATTAGATATAAATGCAATATAATATTAAAAAGAAAATTATAATCCAAAATTGCACCAAAACAATATTTTCTTGCTAGTCTTCTCCCTTGGTCTCCTGAAGGCATTGACTTCTTGATGGCCGAAGGCTCAATTGATGCTGGTCGCCCTCAGCTAATTTTCCTAAGTGGCTGTTCATGTGTGAGTGTTGGTAGGCTGTTTGTGAGCAAGAGGCATCACATTGCAGCCCAAGATTGTCCTCACCTAATATTTATTCATTTTTAAGCAGGGTCACTGGCTGGTCATCAGGAGTAAATGAACCCTGATGATTTTCCCTTCCCTAACCTAGAGGCACGAAGGCCAGTTGCAGAACCCCTTTTGTTACCCCACCTGAAGTCAACTAACTGAAAAAAGGCTGTGGGCCAAACCTGGGACCTTTCTGGTCTGTACAACTCAAGTGGTCACTATGTAAATCCACTGAGCTGTCAGGACTCTCAAAATAAATCACTGTTCTCCTTTTGCTTGCCAAACCAGCAGGGATTATTCTTTCATGATGATCAAAAATGTTCTTTCATTGCACAGTTTAAGATTAAAAAGTTATGGATGTTGACTGAAAAAAAATTAAACACACTGAAGCTCAGAAATCTCAAAAGTGAGAAATTTGCACGGTGTAACAATCTGTCCACATTGTGTGGCAGGAGATCAGACTGACTTAGTAGCAGTGGCAAAGCCATGAACAAAGGAAACATTTTATTAATTAACTGTGTGTGAGGCAGGACCCATCAGTCACTATAAACCTGGAACATTTCACCATCAGTTACTGTAGGCTAGTGTTCTCCATCATACTCAACTGAAATCACAAAATAAAATGGAAAATCTGACATTAAAGAATAATTAAACAACTACTTTGTTCCTATTTGCTGCATCCTTCCCATCGTCCTTCATCGTTGCTGGGTCAAAATCTTGGAACCCCCTACCTAACCTAAGTTAAAAACAGTGGATGTCCAAAGGGACTTAGGGGTTCAGGTACATAGATCATTGAAGTGTCATGAACAGGTGCAGAAAATAATCAATAAGGCTAATGGAATGCTGGCCTTTATATCTAGAGGACTAGAGTACAAGGGGGCAGAAGTTATGCTGCAGCAATACAAAACCCTCGTTAGACAACACCTGGAGTACTGTGAGCAGTTCTGGGCACCGCACCTTTGGAAGGACATATTGGCTTTGGAGGGAGTGCAGCAGAGGTTTACTAGAATGATACCCGGACTTCAAGGGTTAAGTTACGAGGAGAGATTACACAAATTGGGGTTGTATTCTCTGGAGTTTAGAAGGTTAAGGGGTGATCTGATCAAAGTTTATAAGATATTAAGGGGAACAGATAGGGTGGATATCCGCTGGTTGGGGATTCTAAGAGTAGGGGGCACAGTCTAAAAATTAGAGCCAGACCTTTCAGGAGCGAGATTAGAAAACATTTCTACACACAAAGGGTGGTAGAAGTTTGGAACTCTCTTCCGCAAACGGCAATTGATGCTAGTTCAATTGCTAAATTTAAATCCGAGATAGATAGCTTTTTGGCAACCAAAGGTATGAAGGGATATGGGCCAAAGGCAGGTATATGGAGTTAGATCACAGATCAGTCATGATCTTATCAAATGGCAGAGCAGGCACGAGGGGCTGAATGGCCTACTCCTGTTCCTAACAGCACTGCGGGAGAACCTTCTCCACACGGACTGCAGCGGTTCAAGGCAGCAGCTCACCACCACCTTCTCAAAGGCAATTAGGGATGGGCAATAAATGCTGGCCTTGCCAGCGACATCCACATCCCATGAACGAATATAAAAAAAAGAGACTTGTCAGTATTTCAGAAAGAAATCTGGTTCTGTGCTGTGAAACTTTCCTTTTTAGGAAACCAGGAATCCACACCAGTTAATGTGAGAGGTAATCTGCCAAGAACTGCCAGCGACAGCCATTCCTATCCATAATATCCTTCAAGTATCCTGTTGCAATACCATACAGCAAAAATCTATCCATTTTCCAGTATTTTTTGTTTATAATTTGCCCCGTGAGTATGAACCCACAAAACATGTGCACAAAGCACTAGTCAACTCAAGTTTTCCAGTTATCCTGGCAGTGCTTCAATGTAGCTCAAAATTCAAAAGCAAACAGTAGTTAAGCTTCTCGACTGTACGTTTGGTAAATATTTGATACTTGGTGAATGAACTGTTTAATATCTGGCACTGTGGCAGTAAGTGAATCAACTCAGCTAACAGAGTCCCTAATTGTCTGACTAACTAAAGGCGCCTTGTCAATACACAAAAAGGACTTTATTCCTCAATGTAACCTAACAGCATGCGTTGTGTCAAGTTGCTCGTTTCAGTATCAATTGCACATCATGGGTACCTACATTTCATTCTATTCCATAATTAACGAACTATATTTTTAATGGTTGTGGGTTAAAGTTGACAGCTCGTTCTGCCTCACTAGACTGCTAAACAAACTAACGTGAAGCCTTTGTTAATTACCGTGTCATAACAAGTAAATCTGTCTGACCCTGCTTATACGGCAGGGAGATGGAGTAGAATCATACAATTTCCTTACTGTTGAGATTAGTAAGCTTTATTCATTTTTAGCAGGCAGATTTTAAGTCTTTTTGGTGATTAGAGTTCAAGATAAGGTTAAATTTGTCCTTGAACCATTAGTCAAATAGCTCATGTACATTCTCTGTGTGGATTGTAGCATCATTTTAAATGCTCTTACAAGTTATTTTCTGTATTACAAACATCTGATACAGGTTATGGTTCCCGCGCTGAAGCGCAACAAAACTGTAAATTTTTTTTGGTATTTTCTCTGAACGAGATTGAATAAAATAATGCATGTTCTCGTTTGGTTTATTTTCAGTAATGTTGGCCAGGGGCTGCAGAAAACTACTGAGTTTATTTCGAATTGCTAACAAAGACACTGGGCTCGATTTTACCAGGCCTGCGGGTTTCCGGCGGGTTGGGTTTCGGGAGCGTGGTCAACACGCTCGGTGAAATTAGTGGGTTGCCCGCGCGATCGTAGCAGGCAACACACTAATAGGAATCAATTACCTGCTCCTCCGGGGTCCGCGCTGCTGGTCTGCGCGTCGGGCGGGCTGCGCATGCGCAGTACGATCTGTCAGCTGGAGGCGCTCTATTTAAAGGGGCAGTCCTCCACTGACAGATGCTGCAACCAATGGAACAAATTACAGCATGGAGCAGCCCAGGGGGAAGGCTGCTCCCAGTTTAATGATGCCTCACCCCAGGTATCATCAGATGGGGTGAGGAGGAGGGCGAAGACAGAGATCTTGCACCCGGCGGGCGGGAGGAAGCGGCCAGCCTCTGGCACCAAGAAGGCCTGGCTCGAGGTGGCAGAGGGGGTCACCTGCGCAACCAACATATCGCCCACCTGCATACAGTGCAGGAGGCGCTGCAATTACCTCAGTAGGTCAGCCACAGTGAGAACACGAAGTCTTTCCCCTACACTCCATCTGCCACAACACTGCCCCAACCCCACATCTCCTTCGGCACCGCCAACACTACTCTGTCACATCACCCCTCATACCCACTCAAACCCCATCCTCATCTTACCTCCACCTACTAACATCACCAGTACTCATCCTGCCACTAACACGCGACCCAATCCTCATACAATCTCATGGCTCTATCCCATACTCACCCTCTCGTGCATTTCCCTCACGGCCAGCCTCACTCAACCTGCCACCACCTGTGCTGCAGCCACAGGGCATGCATCACATATGTGCAGTAGGCAGCGTAAGGCAAATGTTTCGTGAGCATGAAGGGGGTGCACAAGGGTGTCGGAGGGTTTGCCATGGGTGTTACCTCTATTGAATTTCAGAGCAACAAACAGCACACATTATATTGGCACCACCACTGCCATGTCTCTGCGAATCCTGTCTGTTGTGTCCAATAATGCCCGCTCCTGGGTATCACTATGAGGACCCACCACTGATGCCACCCATCGTGTTACTGCAGAGTAGGTGCAGGTGTCTTTGCAGGGCTCTTCCGCGCAGACGACTGAGAGACATCCGAGGTGTAGCCGGCTGCACCCTGGAAGGATGCGGAGGAGAAGTTGTGGAGGGCAGTGGTGACTTTGACAGCGACAGGTAAGCAGTTGGTGCTGGGGCCAGCCAGGAGCCGCTCGGCATGAAAGAGCCTGCAGATCTCCACGACTACATGTCGAGCGAATCTGCGCCTCCGTGTGCACTGCTGCTCGGAGAGGTCCGGGGAGCTGCGCCTCGGTCTGTGGACCCTGTGGCGAGGGTAGTGCCCTCTGCGATGCGTCTCTCTTTGCGGTAGCCCTCCCTCCTGCTGTGCAGGTGGGCGTGCAACAACACCGTGTTGGGGGGCTCCACGTCTCTGCGGCAGACGACGTGGACTGCAAGGCTGCTGGGGCTGGTCATGCTGTTCGTCCTCCGAGGGTGTCCACGCACCACCCATCTGACAGGTGTTGGTCTGAGGGGTTGTGCAGGGTAGGTGGGTGGTTCCTCGGACTGGGGATGCAGTTTCGTGTCGGTCTGTCCTCTGGCTTGGCGGGGGGTGGTGGGGGGCAGGGGTTGCCCTATGTGACGCGGTGGCCTCCTGCGTGGGTGAGGGCTCTCCCCTGTGGGGTGCACCTTGGCACCTGCCACAGGCTGCTGGCTGAAACACGCCTGGTTGGAGAGAGACTGTTTCCCCCAGCGTGGGAAACACTCTGCGATGCAGGTGAAATCCCACACTTCCTCTTTTGACAGCTGATTCAGCTCATTAACTGACCTCAACAAGCAAGGTAAGTACTCTCAAGTGGAACCGCGCTGGCTTTAATTGCCTGCGGGATTCCCACCAGCGGGGGCCACGCACGCAGCCCCGCACGTCATCGGGGAACCCGGAAGTGGTCGGGATCGCGGCGCGATCCGGTCACGTGACCGCATATCGGGATTTTCGGGGCACCCCCGCTGGAAACTCGCAGGAAACCCGACCCTAAAATCGAGCCCACTGACTTTTGAACTGAAGTGATCTGGAGTTCAGTCACTGGTCTGAGCTGGCCGGAACCGGTTTGAATTAGTTCCGCTTCTAAGGGACAAAGGAGCTGTGATGAGACACCAGTCCTTATTTAGAAAAGGAGTAATGAGGTGATGCTACCTAACCCCTTGGAACAGAGCCAATCAGGGGATGATACCGACCACTCGAGGAACTTTAAGCCAACCGGAGAAAGACAGCATCATTCGAAAAGACAGACTTGGAAATAAGACTGAAGAATTGCAGGCTTGGTGCCAGTTTGTATACGAAACTCCGGAGACTAACCATCGGGAAAGTGGGAGACCAGACGTCAGGGACGTAGAGACGACGTCAAGAGAGAACGGAACGCCTGGCCAGCGTCAGCTCTCCTTTCCGGGTAATATAATATCCTTTCTATTCTGTGACCAGTGAGTGTTAGTCAGAGAAACCTAGTGGGTGTGCGTTTAAATCCTAGTTTGAGTATAAAACTGTATAACCTGCTGTAAACTGCATGCCTATATCTAACCAGACGTATAAGCGGTATGTACATGATCTAATAACGTTAATAAAGCGAATTGAGAATTGAAAGAGAATTGACTCTCTCCTCTGTGTACTAAGCCAGCAACCGTAACCGGTGACCTCTGGTCAACAGCAAGAACGTAAGGTCCAGGAGTGGAGTAGGCCAGACGGACCCTCAAGCCTGCACCGCCATTAAATAAGGTCGTGACTGATCTTCTACCTCAACTGCACTCTCCTGCCCTATCCCCATATCGCCCAAATACCCATCGATTTCAGTCTTGAATATACTCAACAACTGAGCATCCACAGCCCTCTGGGGTAGAGAATTCCAAAGCTTCGGAACCCTCTGAGCGAAGAAATTCCTCATCTCAGTCCTACATGGCCGACCCCTTACCTTGAGACGATGACCTCCGGTTCTCGACTCCCCAGCCAGGGGAAACAGTCTCTTAGCATCTACCCTGTCAAGCCCTCTAAGAATTTTATATGTTTCAATGAGATCACCTCTCATTCTTCTAAACTCCAAAGACTATAGGCCCATTCTACTCAATCTCTCCTCATAAGACAACCCTCTCATCCCAGGAATCAATCTAGTGAACCTTCGCTGCATCCCCTCCAAGGCAATTATATTCTTCCTTCGGTAAGGAGACCAAAACTGTACACAATACTCCAGATGTGGTCTCACCAGAGCCCTATATAATTGCAGCAAGACCACCTTACTCTTATACTCCAACCCCCTTGCAATGAAAGCTAACATACCATTTGCCTTCCCAATTGCTTGCTGTAGCTGCATGTTAACATTCTGTATTCAGGTACAAGGTGACCCAAATCCCTCTGACTACCAACTTTTCTTCGTCTTTCACCTTTTAAAAAATATTCTTTTCTATTCTCCCTACCAAAGTGGATAATTTCGTATTTTTTTTAATGTGGCTGGTAGTTGAGTAGAATGGGCCTATACTCTCTGGAGTTTAGAAGAATGAGAGGTGATCTCATATGAGGGGGCTTGACAGTGTAGACGCTGAGAGGTTGTTTCCCCTGGCTGATGAGACTAGAACTAGAGAGCATAGTCTCAGGATAAATGGTAGGCCATTTAAGACTGAGATGAGGAGGAATTTCTTCACTCAGAGGGTTGTGAATCTTTGGAATTCTCTACCCCAGAGAGTTGTGGATGCTGAATCATTGAGTATGTTCAAGGCTGAGATAGATACATTTTTGGACTCTAGGGGAAATTAAGGGATATGGGGATCAGGCAGGAAAGTGGAGTTGAGGATGAAGATCAGCCACAATCTGATTGAATGGTGTAACAGGCTCGAGGGGCCTTATGGCCTACTTCTGCACCTTTTTCTTGTGTTCTTATGTCCAGTTTAGTTTCTGGTCAATGGTGACCCCCAGGATGTTGATGGTGGGGGATTTGGCGATGGTAATGCCGTTGAATGTCAAGGGGAGGTGGTTAGACTCTCCCTTGTTGGGTTCATGTCACGCTACATGTAACCCCACCAGCAGGGGAAAAAAAAGTTATCTGTTTTTAACACAACAGGAAATTCTCTCTCTCTCTGCCTTTCGGGTCTCTTTCTCTCTGTCTGTGTAATTTGACCCATTGTGTATTCAGTATACTGGGACCTACTGTTTTCCGTGGCTAACCTGTCTGAACACCAACGACACCTTTAATTGGTGTGATGGTGTCCCAGCCTAATATAAGATATGCGATTTGAGAACCTCTCATTCACTCACTCACCTGACGAAGGAGATAATCTCCGAAAGCTTGTGATTTTAAAATAAAATTGTTGAACTATAACCTGGTGTTGTAAGATTCCTTACATTTGTCCACCCCAGTCCATCACCGGCATCTCCACATCATCATTGAGGATGGGGTTGGTCACGGACCCTCCTCCTTCCGTTAGTTGTTTAATTATCCACCACCACTCATGACTGGATGTGACAGGACGGCAGAGCTTTGATCTGATCAGTTAGTTGTGGGATCACTTAGCTCCGTCTAAAGCATGTTGCTTCCGCTGTTTAGCATGCACGTAGTCCTGTGTTGTCGCTTCACCAAGTTGGCACAGCATTTTTTTTTAAAGCTACGCCTGGTGCTGCTCCTGGCATGATCTTCTACACTCCTCAATGAACCAGGGTTGATCCCCTGGCTCGTTGGTAATGGTTGAGTGAGGGATATGCTGGGCCATGAGGTTACAGATTGTGGTGGAATACAATTCTGCTGCTGAATGGCTCACAGCACCTCATAGATGCCCAGTTTTGAGCAGCAAGTTCTGTTCTGAATCTATCCCATTTAGCAGTGGTAGTGCCAGACAACATGATGGACGGTGACCACCGCACACCTTAGGACTGTGCGGCGGTCACTCCTACCATGGACAAATGCATCTGCGAGAGTTAGGTTGGTGAGGACAAGATCAAGTAGGTTCTTCCCTCGTGTTGGTTCTCTCACCCCCTGCCGCAGGCCCAATCTGGCAGCTATGTCCTTCAGGCCTCAGCCAGCTTGGTCAGTTGTGGTGCTACCGAGCCACTCTTGGTGATGGACATTGAAGTCCCCCACCCAGAGTACATTCTGTGCTCCCTCCAAGTGGTGCTCAATATGGAGGAGTACTGATTCATCAGCTGAGGGAGGGTGGTAGGTGGTAATCAGCTGGAGGTTTCCTTGCCCATGTTTGACCTGATGCCATGAGACTTAATAGGGTACGGAGTCAATGTTGAGGACTCCCAGGGTCACTTCCTCCTGACTGCATACCACTGTGCCACCACCTCTGGTGGGTCTGTCCCGCCGGTTGGACAGGACATACCCAGGGATTGTGATGAAGGTGTCTGGGACATTGGCTGAAAGGTATGATTCTGTGAGTATGGCTAGGTCAGGCTGTTGCTTGACTAGTCTGTGGGAAGCTCTCCCAAATTTTGGCACAGTCCACACACGTTATTGAGGAGCACTTTGCAGGGCTGAATGGGCTTGGTTTGACTTTGCCGTGTCTGGTACCTAGTGGTCCGATGCCGGGTGGTCTGTCCAGTTTTATTCTTATTATTACTTTTTGTGGTGGGATTGTACAACTGAGTGGCTTGCTAGGCCATTTCAGAGGGCAGTTAAGAATCAACCACATTGCTGTGGGTCTGGCATCACACATAGGCCAGACTGGGTACGACAATCCGGTAGTTTTATGGTCACCATTACTGATGCTAGCTTTTTATTCCAGGCATTTCCCCACATTCTACTCCATCGGCCACCTTCTCGTCCACTCACTTGACCTGTCTATATCCCTTTGCAGCCTCTTTGTGTCCTCCTCACAGCTTACTTTTCCACCTAGCTTTGTAGCTTCAGCAAACCTGGATACATGAATGTATGTAATCAACAGTGAAATGAATGTAATTGATATCAGAATTAAGAAGTCTGTCAGGTTCATAATGTCTCTGTACATAGAACAATTTGAAATTGTTCATGAAGAATCAAGCCTCAAAAGTGAATACAGGGTGTTTCATCACCTACAATCCTCATCAGCTTTTATTGATATTGATGTGGTTGATGAGGCTCTGCAACCATGAACTAAAACTAAAAATGTTATGGCGCCTGTTTCTCAGCACCTTTCTGTCTCATTCAAGTACTCAACTCCAACATGTTGCCTTCCATTATTCTGCAAATGCTGGGCCTTAAAACGGGTAACAGATAGATACTGAGTGCTGGTCCGTGAAGAACATTAGTCAACCAGCTGGATGTGTACGACAATACGGCAGCTTTTGGTCATTTGTTCTGGTGCTCGCCCACAAATAAATCAATCATTTATTCATTCGCTCTGGTGCTCGCCCACAAATAAATAAATCAATCATTCATTCAGGTGCTCGCCCACAAATAAAATCAATCATTCAGGTGCTAGCCCATAAATAAATAAATAAATCACTCTCACTCACTCATTCATTCATACATATACACTAGCAGATCTACCTTTGCCAGCTCACCTTTGCCTGTGTGCCCCAACATCTCCAAGGAAGTGAAGCCAAGTTGCAGCAGTAGCTAACCATAAGTGTCACTTGATGTATCAGTTGTGTGCTGCATGGAAGTTAGAGGCGTTCTTGAACTAATGGTTCAGTTTTGCAACTGGCTATCTGCTGGCCTAGATGTAGTGAAAGGAATTGTATGCAGCATCTACAGATATGGATGCCCACATTTTAACAAATGTAGCCAGTCTGGTTTTGCTAGATATTGATCACGCTCACATGCATTCTTTCATGCAGTACCACTGAAAGTCTGGTGTCTTATAAGAGGCTGCTTCCAAAGATGCATCTAAAATTGCAGGTGCTCAGGCATTCACATATCTTAGTGATGCTACTGGGGCCGCTGTCCCAGCTTCCTTTTGGGAATAAGAGCCTACGCATTCACTAATGGTCTGCCGAAACGAGGTCCAGTTACCTCTGTCTGCAGATACAGGTACTGCTGCATGGGCAAAGGGCATCTTTCATGCCACCTGGCCTATACGCCATTCCTACTTTGGTTCTCGCTCCCTTCTTCCAAACAACTTAGATAGGGGGATTCCCATCAAGAAACCCAGAGATGCCAATATTGGTGCAGCAGGGGCAGGGAAGAGAATAGAACAACGGGCAAAATGGCAAGCAGAAATAAAAAACAAAAATTGAAGAAAAGTAATTAAGAAATGGCTTTAAAACTGCAGAATCAATTCACTTACTATGCCTTTAAATCAACTACCGCTCACAGGTGATTCCCCACCAACCCTGGATGTCCATTTTACATGGGTGCCATTTGGAACCAATGAGCTACATGTCAGGACTGCGTGTAGGACGCACCCGCCCAAATTAATAAATAATTATGCTGCTGCCTGTTTTAGGCAGATGCTTCCACTGTTGCCGATCCCATGTGTGAAAAGTGCATGTGTGCAGTGCGATGGAAATCTGCTAAATTTTCTGATTGGGTCCGCTGGTTTCCCAATTGGAAAATCTAGGCTTCAAGGTCAAGATCAGGTAAAGCATGCTTTACAGACTCTATGTCCACCAAGTTCTGAATACTCCCGTATCAGGGGAGACTCTGGCAACTTGCTGCTTCAGCCTTTCTTATTATTTTATTGATACTAATATAGACAGTGCAACTTTGAACTTTGTGCACTTGCTCCTCCTAAGCTGTAAATATACCACCTCACAAGCTCTACCACTTGTCTGCTTCCTCACTTTCACGAAAACCAGACTCACTGTAATCTTCTAATCTAATTCATTCTTTCCCAGGAGCTCAAAACTGTGGATCTCATCTCCCTCAGTACACCTCCAACCATATTAAAGTTTTTAAAATCTAAGCTGGACATCATTAAAATCAGTACTTCCTGATTTACCTCAACTTCTCATTTATTACTGTCAACCTTGGCAGAGCCCTGAAAAATAGGCTATTGTCCTTCACCTGGGTTTCTCAATAATAAAGCCTCAATCAAAAGGCTTTTTGAATGCGTTTTGCAAAATTTTCTGCTCTCTTTGTTATTGTGTATCAAAGGAAGAGAAGGTCCCAATTTAAAGAAAAATGACCCATCTTTGTTTATATTGATTGCTTAACTAGGGTGGATGACACAAAAACCTGCTCAGGTGATAGAAATTATTAATATTGATTATTGGGCTATCAATTACCTATGCTTCCAGTCTATTGCATTTGCCATTGTCCCAGAATCCTCAAACGCTAAACACAGACATGCCTGGTGTGTCTTTGGGAAGGAATCATGGAAAGGTTACAGCACAGAAGGAGGCCATTCAGCCCATCGAGTCCACGCCGGCTCTATGAAACAGCAATTCAGCTACTCCCACTCTCTATCCCCGTAGCCCTACAAATTTTTTACTTTCATTTTACTAATGACTATGTCATTACCTGATTACCAAACTGTGGGAGTGAGATGTTCATCTGTTGTGGTAGTTTTGCTGCTCTAGAGGTATGAAATTGTATCAGGATGCCTGAAAATGAGTCTTTGGAAAAACCTGACTTGATAGAGGGGTCTATCACTGCAAGAACTCATTCAAAGTAAAACAGATTTGATTAATTGTGTGGGATACCCATTCATCTTGCATAATGTTAGTCTGGGCATCAAAGGAAAAAGATAATAATAGGCTTGTACCCCATGTGATTCAGTTTTTCCTATTTTGCTGTGCTGCTATTTGAGTTGGAGACAAATGAGGGACTCGGTGGGGTTCATCTCTCATGTAAAGGTGAAGTTATTGAAGAAAACGCCACAAAATCAAATTCCAGAGTCCATTGTGTGCAGTCAAAAGTGTGCTGTGGGAATCCATTCCTTCTGTTATGCAGTTGGAGTGTTATAATGCAGTGGTTCCAGGTAAAAAATGGAAGCACCAAAAATAAAGCAGAGCTGAAGATCTCGGCCTCAGAGGGGAGCAACCCTGTGTGTGGGGAAGATGTTACCCACTATATATTAGAAATGTGTGTAACTTTACTGAGTTTTTTTTCATCCATTATGTTATAACTTTTACACTTACCTGCATATATAGCACATGCTTGGTGAGAAACCAACAAGGCCAAAGAAAGCAGTTTGAAAAAAGTGAAATATTTGCTTGGTACACAGTGGTTGCTAGTTGCTTTTTGGTAATCTATCCTATGGTGGACTTCAATAAACAACCAGCTACCACCACGAACCAATGAGATCATTTTCCCTAGCTGTCAATTTGATTGATTGAAAGAAAGAACTTGCATTTATATAGCACCTTTAATGCCCAAAACACTTCACAACCAATGAAGTACTTCTGAAGTGCAGTTAATATTGTAATACAGGCAAACATGGCAGCTGCTTTGCCAGCAGCAAGGAAGATCCCACAAACAGCAATGAGAAAAATAAGTAGATAATCTGTTCTGGTGGTGTTGGCTGAGCGACAAATATTGGCCAGGACATTTTAGGAATAGAAGGATATGCAAATAGAGTTAGATGAAGTAGGGTGGGAGGAGGCTCGTGTGGAGCATAAATACCGGCATAGACCAGTTGGGCCAGTTGCACTGCTGTAAATTCTATGTAAAAACTGATAAGTCTTAAGTGATTCAATTTTTTTGGAACAAAAGGTGTAAAGTGAAGTACTGTAATCTGCCTAATACTGATTTTCACTTGCTTTTGCATACATGACAACGTACAATGCTCTGAAATGCTGACAGCTTCAGAAAAGCTAACTCAAAATACAAGATGCCGTTGGAAAAAAAAATTGAATAAAGGCCTGTGAACAAGGCCACTGCTTGCAAGTGACTGAATATATAAAATTTGTTTTTATTACATCGCATTCAAGGATTGTTATTAGTGACAAGGGCTCCCACTTCTAGTAGGAAGAGTTAGCTATTGGGGCCAGCATTACTGGAAGCAATGCAAAATAGGAGCAGCAGGACCAGTCCAATGCTTTAGCCACCACACACAGGAGCAGTAAGATGTGTGGGGGTAGGGAATCAAGAAGTTTGGGCTGTTTTCTGATTTTGTGTAACAAGTGTGGATTGTGTGAACAGGAACAATAACAACTTGCATTTATAAAGCGCCTTTAACATGGTAAAACATCCCAAGGCACTTCACAGCGGTCCTGAGCACTGTCTGTTCATGTGAAAAACAGATGATTGGCATGTATGACTCATCTATTAAAATATTTTGGAGATTAATTGTAATGCCTAAGGTTCTATTTTGGTTATTGAAAGATTTTAAGGGAGAGATAAGTTTAAACTGCACTCAGCTACAAGTAAATATCTGAAATTAATAATGACAAGTACAAGACTAGTAAACAATTAATCCCATTGCTCAGCACACGCATGAAGTAAAGAATTAAATTTATATTTATAAAAAAACATAAGAAATAGGAGCAGGAGTAGGCCGTAAGGCCCCTTGAGCCTGCTCCGCCATTCAATCAGATCTTCAACCTCAACTCCACTTTCCTACCCGATCCCCTATATCCCTTGATTCCCTTCGTGTCCAAAAATCTATCGATCTCAGCCTTGAATATACTCAACGACTCAACATCCAGAGCCCTCTGGGGTAGAGAATTCCAAAGATTCACAACCCTCTGAGTGCCTCCCCATCTCAGTCTTAAATGGCCGACCCCTTATCCTGTGACTATGCCCTCTAGTTCTAGACTCTCCAGCCAGGGGAAACAACGTCTCGGCATCTACCCTGTCAAGCCCCCTCAGAATCTTAAATGTTTCAATGAGATAATCTCTCATTCTTCTAAATTCCAGACAGTATAGGTCCATTCTACTCAATCTCTCCTCATAGGACACCCTCTCATCCCAGGAATTAATCTTGTGAACCTTTGTTGCACCGCCTCTAAGGCAAGTATATCCTTCCTTAGATAAGAAGTACTCCAGGTAAGATCTCACCAAAGCCCTGTACAATTGCAGTAAGACTTCCTTACTTTTGTACTCCAACCCCCTTGCAATAAAGGCCAACATGCTATTTGCCTTCCCAATTGCTTGCTGTACCTGCATGCTAACTGTTTGTGTTTCTTGTACGAGGACACCCAAGTCTCTCTGGACTCCAACATTTAATAGTTTCTCACCATTTAAAAAATATTCTGTTTTTCTATTCTTCCTTCCAAAGTGCATAACCTCACATTTCACCACATTATATTCCATCTGCCACCTTCTTGCCCAATCACTTAACCTGCCTATATCCCTTTGCAGACTCTGTGTCCTCACAGCTTACTTTCCCACATAGCTTTGTACCATCAGCAAACTTGGATACACGACACTCGGTCCCTTCATCCAAGTCATTAATATAGATTGTAAATAGCTGAGGCCCAAGCACCGATCCTTGCCGTACCCCACTGGTTAAAGCCTGCCAACCTGAAAATGACCTGTTTATCCCTGCTCTCTGTTTTCTGTCCGTTAACCAATCCTCTATCTATGCTAATATGTTACCCCCAACCTCATGAGCCCTTATCTTGCATAACCACCTATTATGTGGCACCTAATCGAATGCCTTTTGAAAATCCAAATATAAGACAACTACTGGTTCCCTTTTATTTACCTTGCTAGTTACATACTCAAAAAACTCTAATAAATTTATCAAACATGATTTCCCTTTCATAAAACCATGTTGACTCTGCCTAATCATATTATAATGTTCTAAGTGCCCTGTTACCACTTCCTTAATAATGGATTCCAGCATTTTCCTGACGACTGACGTCAGGCTAACTGGCCTGTAGTTCCCTGTTCTCTCTCTCCCTCCTTTCATGAATAGCGGGGTTACATTCGCTACTTTCCAATCCACTGGGACCCCGTTCTGGAAATGTACTTGTACACTGGTATAAATTAAACAACTGTAACACACCGTGGATATAAAGGACACCTTAGCTTCTCTGTCTTTTAATTCCAGTTGGCTTTACATCCTTTTGTTACTTTCTTTCTGCTTTCCATTCTCTCTTGGTTTGTTCTGTATCTCTTTTATTCTGTTAGTATTTTTTGACAAATTATTTTAAATTGTTCTGGTCTCCTCAGTGTTTTCTCGCTGTCAGTTTCCTTACCTTGTATGGAACATTCTGCCATCTTTTTTTCTCTTTCACATATTTATTTCTGTTCCAAAGACTTTTTTCCCTTTTTATGCAACTGCATATTAATTGCATCTTTCTACAATTCCAGTTCTCTTCTATTTTCAGGGACCCATGATGATTAAGTGTCCTCCCACTGACCCTGCACTGAACACTTGGACAGTCATGACTGAGTAATCTAGTTGTGTTCTTTGAAGAGGTCACTAACATAGCTGATAGGGGAGTGTCTATATGGATTTTCAGAACGCATTTGATAAGGTTCCACACCAGAGATTATCAAAAATATAAGTACACAGAATTGGAGGTAATTGACTGGGAGGTAGTAGACAGATTAGAGATTGGCAGGATGTGACAAGTGATGTTCCCCAGGCATCTGTACTGGGGCCCTAGCTCTTCACCATATATAGTATCATATGAGGTACAGGAGGCCACTTGGCGCATCGTGCCTGTGCCGGCTATTTGAAAGAGCTATCTAATTCGTCCTGTTCCCCTCCTCTTTCTTCATAGCCCTGTAAATTTATTCCCTTCCAATATTTATTTAATTCCCTTTTGAAAGTTATTATTGCATCTGCTTCCACCATCCTTTCAGGCATTGCATTCCAGATCATAACTTGCTGCGTGAAAAAATGTTTCTTCATGGCGCCTCTAGCTCTTTCTCCGATCACCTTAAATTTGAGTCCTCTGGTTACCGACCCTTTTGCCACTGGAAACAATTTCTCCTTATTTACTCTATCAAAACTGTTAATGATCTTAAATACCTATCAAATCTCCCCTTAAACTTCTCTACTCTCAGAAGAACACCCCAGCTTCTCCACTCTCTTTACAGAACTGAAGTTCCTAATCCCTGGTACCATTCTAGTAAATCTCTTCTGAACCCTCTCTCAGGCCTTGACATCCTTCCTAAAGAGTGTTGCCCAGAATTGAACACAATACTCCAGCTGAGGCCTAACCAGTGTTCTATAAAGGTTTAGCATAACTTCCTTGCTTTTGTACTTTATGCCTCATTAGTGTACTCATTAATAAAGCAAAGGATCCGATATGCTTTTTTAACAGCCTTCCCAACTTGTCCTGCCACCTTCAAAGAGTTGTGTATGTGCACCCCAGGTCACTCTGTTCCTGCACCCCCTTTAAAATTGTATCATTTAGTTTGTAATGCCTCTCCTCATTCTTCCTGCCAAAATGTATCACTTCACAATTCTTTGCATTAAATTTCATCTCTCATGTTTCTGCCCATTCCATTAATCTGTCTATTTCCTCCTGAAGTTTATTACTTTCCTCCACATTACTTACTACATTTCTGAGTTTCAGGTCATCTGCAAACTTGGAAATTATACCCTTTATACCCATTCCAGGTTGTTAACATATATCAAAAAGAGCAGTGGTCCTAATACTGACCCCTGGGGAACACCACTGTATACTTCCCTCCAGTCTGAAAAACAACCGTTTACTGCTTCTCTCTGCTTTCCATCACCTAGCCAATTTTGTACCCACACTGCCAGTGTCCCTCTAATCCCATGGGCTTCATTTTTGCTAACAAGTCTATTACATGGTACTTTATCAAATGCCTTTTGAAATTCCCTGGAGTTCAGAAGGTTGAGAAGTGATCTAATCAAGGTGTTTAAAATGTTTAATGGATTCAATAAGGGTAGATAATGATAAAGGGGTTCGATAGGGTAAATACAGAGAAACTATTTCCTCTGGTGGTAAAAATGCAGAACAAGGGAGCATAATTTTAAAATTAGACCTAGGCCAGTTTGGAAGCATTAAGTCACACAAAGGATAGTAGGAATCTGGAAGTCTTCTTCAAAAGGCTGTGGATGCTGGGACAATTGAAATTTTAAAGACAGTGATCAATTGATTTTTATTGGTTAAACATATCAAGGAATAAGGAGAAAAGGCGGCTAAGTGGAGTTGAGGTACAGATCAGCATGATCTAATAGAATGGCGAAACAGGTTCAAGGAACTGAATGGCCTACCACTGTTCCTCTGATTTTTCCTCTCCTTTCCCACCCATAATCCTCAGTTTATTTTTCTTTCATAACCATCGCAACATTTAATTGTATTGTTTCTTTTTATTTTGCTTTCCATTCTCTTATGTCTTAATTCCATATTTTTGGGGATTTTAGTCCCTTAGCTTTTTTTTTCTTCTATCCACATCACTTTTATCTTTATCGCTCATCTTTTGTCCTTGCAGTTATTCATAAACCTTATATTCCATTCGGCTGGTTCTTTGTCATTTATCATTCTCCATTTGTTTTATTCTCTTTTATTCTCCCTTCTCCTAGTATTTTGTTATTTGCTATTCTTATTTCTCGCTTTATGATGTATTTTCCCAGTCTGTGGCCCTGACATTCCTCAGGTTGCATTCCAGATGGTTACTCTCAGATTACACGCATTGGTGCCCTCTCCACTGCTCACCCCCAGCAGTTTGCAGGGTCGGTGGAGGACACCTAATTATCACGGGCCAGGCAGCACAAGTGCCATTTCAGGACCATCTCTGTAGCCTGCCTGCCTTTTTTAAAAATTCATTCATGGCATCTGGGCGTTGCAAGGCCAGCATTTATTGCCCATCCCTAAATGCCCTTGAGAAGGTGGTGGTAAGCCGCCTTCTTGAACCGCTGCAATCCATGTGGTGAAAGTTCTCCCACAATGTTGTTAGGTCGGGAGTTCCAGGATTTTGACCAAGCCACAATGAAAAAACAGCGATATATTTCCAAGTCAGGACGGTGTGTGACTTGGAGGGGAACGTGCAGGTGGCGGTGTTCCCATGCGCCTGCTGCCCTTGTCCTTCTAAGTGGTAGAGGTCGCAGGTTTGGGAGGTGCTGTCGAAGAAGGCTTGCCATGTTGCTGTAGTGCATCTTGTAGATGGTACACACTGCAGCCACAGTGCGCCGGTGGTGGAGAGATTGAATGTTTAAGGTGGTGGATGGGGTGCCAATCAAGCGGGCTGTTTTGTCCTGGATGGTGTCAAGCTTCTTGAGTGTTGGTGGAGCTGCACTCATCCAGGCATGTGGAGAGTATTCCATCACACTCCTGACTTGTGCCTTGTAGATGGTGGAAAGACTTTGAGGAGTCAGGAGGTGAGTCACTTGCCACAGAATACCCAGCCTCTGACCTGCTCTTGTAGCCACAGTATTTATATGGCTGGTCCAGTTAAGTTTCTGGTCAATGGTGACCCCCAGGATGTTGATGGGGGATTCGGCGATGGTAATGCCACTGAATGTCAAGGGGAGATGGTCATTGCCTGGCACGAATGTTACTTGCCACTTAGCAGTCCAAACCTGGATGTTATCCAGATTTTGCTGCACCCGGGCATGGACTGCTTCATTATCTGAGGAGTTGCGAATGGAACTGAACATTGTGCAATCATCAGCGAACATCCCCACTTCTGACCTTATGATGGAGGGAAGGTCATTGATGAAGCAGCTGAAGATGGTTGGGCCCAGGACATTGCCTGCCTACGCCTACTGGAAATTCCAAGCCCTGTTCACCTATGGAGGATGCTGCCCAGGCCCTTGCCCCCGGTCCTATCAGCCCCGAAAGCATTTTGTCTCTTCGGGAGTCCAGGCTGCTTGCCATGCTGCCACTACAATGCCGGGTCCCAACCAATGGTCAGGAGGGGGACCTTGCAGCTAAGCAGCCCCCACCCCTGACTTCGCCTCCTGGCCGTCATTTGCCTTGTAACGGGCAAACGGAGCTTCAGTCCCTTACAAGGCATTGAGGAAATTCCCAGAAACGACAGAGACCGGTTGCTATTCTCCTGAGAGTTCTGCCGGTCACCCGTAGATTCTCAGCATTCGTGGACCTGGTAAGCAGCCTGGACCGGCTCAATCTGTGGCAAATTTCAGGGCCTGCGTCTTTTGTCCTTAAAATGGTGACATATCAAGAGCCTCATCCTAGACTCTTGTCTTGGTCTGTCCGAGTTAGCTTTTGGTCTCACTCAAATCATCTTTTCCCACCTCTCTTTTTTGAATAACTAATTCTCGTGGTCTTCCAGATCATTCATGAACTTCTGTTTTATTTTCATGTTCCTCTAAATTTCACTCACATGCAATTCTTCTTTTGTCTCTCCAGCAAGTCGGGTGCTTCTTGTCCTTCCATTATAACTTGTTCTTTCTCAACTGATTCTCAAGTGACCCACTTCACCCAATTCTGATTTCTCCTTTCTTCGTCAAACTTGTCTCAGAAAACAGCATGAGTCCTGGCTGATTTTCGCCCCATGTGCAATGCTCAACAAGTATCCTCTTATGTGTGCACAGAAAAGATAATTGACGAAGTGCAGTGAGGCAACATTTAAAGTCCCAAGAATAGAGATTCTGGTCATCAAGTTGCGCAGATACAGGACGATAACACTGACTGCTCACTCAAAACATGAATGGTTGTTAATCATGTGAAGAAAAATTAAACCTTCCAAAATATAGGCATAAAAAGTATAGTTGCAAATACATCAGAACGCATTTGAAAAAAGATGCTGGCAAGTGTTTTCCAAAGGCTCAACTTGATACTGCAGCAGCCAGTGCTACTAAGATTCCAATCTTGCTATCCCAGTTTTGGTGTTTAGGTTGTAATGTTAATTCACTGGATTCAGTGATGTCGTGAATGCAGCTATCAAAAGCCACCACCAATCATAGCTGACTCACCAGCCTATCTACCCCATGCAGGATTAGTTTGGTCAGCTGTCAGGCATACAGTGATCTTTCCGTGGCTGAGGTTGGGAAGTCAGAAGTTCCTTATTATCCCTTTAAATTAATATTGTAACTGAAGCAGTGGAGAGCCTTACATTTATTTTTCCCTGTGCAGACAGACCAAAAACAAACAATGGGGCAATTTGTTTGAAGTTGGGAATATGTATTGTACAGTTTTATTGAGCTCAGTCCTCATACTTGTCAATCCTTCTCTCTTTTCTGTTTGCACGCTGCCACTTCAATTCACATTTCTGGTTCACAAATTGCGTAGAAGCTGCAAATTACAAACTTTACAGCGGGAGTCAAAAACTTGATTTGAAGAGTCCAAAAAAACGAGATTCCGCCCCCAATTGCAAGTGGTTGGGAACTTTGCTTTTGTGCAATCTTACTACTTAATAAACACAAATTGGTCATTTTTATTTTTAGCTTATGGCCTGTCACTGTGGTGCTTACCATGATTTAGAAAGATCAGGAATATTTGGTGGTATCCACTACCAATCCATGTGCACTCCCCAATGGTAAATATGGTTCACTGTTTGCCCTGGGGCCTACTATATAAGGTACTTTGAGTGCACGGTCCAGTTTTAGTTCAAAGGAAGTGTGCGCTTGCCAATGGAAGCTAACTTATGTGTTGGGCACAAATGAAAAAGAGACAGCTAGAGTAATAACAACCTTGAATGCTTTTGTCATGCAAAGATTTCTTTAAGTTATTCGAACATATAATTTCGTCATAACTCTTACAAGTCTAACCAATAGCTACTATACTTCTGTTCATCCTTCTCCAGCAATTGATATTCTGGGGTTCTCACTATCTTCTGGTTTCAGGTGGAACTCCTATATCTGTGATCATTAAAGTTGCCACTAAGAAGCACAATCTTTTTCTTACAGAACACTTTTGTGCTCAAAACACTTCACTCCACAAAGTGGTTCCTTCCAAGACTTCAAATTGCTCCCTTATTTGGGGAAGTGGTTTTGCTTCTCTGGACATATTAGGGTGCCCTGGAGTCGTCCAGGGCGCCAGCCTGAAATTGGCAGTAGGCCCCCAATTTGCATAAACAATGGGCCTAACGTCCCTTAGTGAAATTTGTTGGTGATTGCCTGCATGCACTGTTCATGCTGTGGTCAGTTTTCTCAGGCGCACAGCAGCCAAACAAGCAGAAGGTTGCCACCCATAAGGTAATTCAAAAGTCTTTTACTTACTTGAATGTGGAGTCATGAGGAGCAGGAGTGCTCCTTCTGGTTCCATATTGAGACTGCATGCCACTCTATGCCTTCGCTCACCCCAACTCCTGATTGCCATTGCCTCTGCCTCCCCCTCCCCCTTAGTACCTCAGCTGGCATCCCAGCCAGCCAATTTCGCTCAAGTCCCGTGACTGGCGAGCTGTCTCTGGGGCAATGACTGGTGCTCACAGCTCGCCGGTAACACAAAAATGAGGCCAGTGGACCAAATTGCCGTGGTCCTGTCGCTGACCTCTTAAAGCAGGTGCATCAGGCACAATCTAATGTCTACGCCTTCCAGTCCAATCAACCAGCAACCAAGTGATGTACAAGAACCTTTTAGGAAGAACTCTTCCCATACTTCCCCCCTCCATTTGAAAAGTAACCTGGTCGACGTTCAGTGCTTCGTCACACCAACACAGGTGAGACTGGAAATTCAGTCGAGTGGAGGAATTCAAATTAGTGCCCATTACCTAGAAATGCCCACAGTTATGTTTTAACGTGCTGTGCCATGTTCGTCCATATATATTTAAATTGTGTATAGCGACAGAAGGCATAATAAATTTCAGTGTTTTAAAAATGATGCACAAAGTCCAAACTGCTGTCAGAGATGGATGTGGTACATTTGTCGACCCACAGCTATTTTAAGTATGAGTCGTCCTGTGCATGCATTTGCCAATTTGCTAAATTTCACCAGCTAGAAATTAATATAGTGCAGATTCACTCCAAATCCTTTATAAATGATCCAAAGCTATGCTAGACAGCCAAGCACAACCTCAGTCTCATTTCTAAAAAAAAACACTCGCCACTGCACCAGACGGTATTTCTATTCTCCAATTGTTCAGCTCAGGTCTTTCACAATGGACTTGGTCCAATTACGGACAGTTTTTGTTGTAAACTCCTCACTGGGGATTTAACAGAAACTGTAAGAACCTGCTGCACCTCTAACCCTTTGCAGGAATCAGTGAGAAATAACCTTCATCACTCCTTCAGTTAGACTTAAATTCATTTCTTTAAAGGAGAAAAACAATGTCAAGACTATTACTTCAGTTCATTAGTTTTTATAGTTCACCCCCATTTAATAATTCATGAAATACAAATCTTGCTACATTACTGAACAAAACTGCTACAGTATATATTTTTTTCTATTTGTCAACAATGTTTGAAATAGTTAAAAATAAAATGCACAATTCTTCAAATATAGCACATGCGGCCTTCTTAAGCATTTATCACAGTAATTTTAAGATTGTAGTTTGTCATGCCTTAAATATATTTACTTTTGAAAATTGAAAAATCATCAGAAAATTCTCAATGGCGCGTTATCTTTTCCTTCAGAGGAACCTGAACCAGGGGTCCAGCCAAATGAATAGCTTAAGAAATAATTTCCTGTATTTGGATAAAGATCTGTGTGGTATTCTGAATCGAAGTGCAGTGGACCCTTTACCCTTTGTGGTTAATTACTCAGGAAATGTGTGACACCAGGAGCTAACACTAACTGAAACATTAGCAACAAGTTTAATTAACAGGAGTCCAAAACAAAAGCTGAAATCAATCTTGAGCAAACAAAGCTAATTAATATTGCACAAACCTTACAGTTAACAGCCTGAGGCATTCTGGACAGAAGCTTGCAAGATGGCAGCTGGCAAAATTTTGAAAATCCAAAACTGCAGCAGAATACCAAAATAAATCTTATTTTGCATACTCTGACTACTGTATTACTAGATTTTAACCACCAACTGTTTGGAAATCAAAGAAATCGTTTAGCATGCTCCATTACCTGAGCTCTGAGACTCTGCAGTTCAGCTTCAAGTTCATTGATTTTTTCTTCTCTCTTCTGCGTTTGAGTTTGTGCCTCTTGCCGGGCTGTAAATTCTTCATCAAACTGAAAGATAAAACGACATCAACCTCAAGGGTACCAGAGTCTGTTCTTTCCAAACAAAATCTTAGCATTATCAAGTGTAATTTTATTTTTGAGAGTGCAGTGGGACCTATATTATTCAACACAAACTGGTTTTGAATGTTTTCTGTTTATCCTTCATAATGGAGTTTTTAAAAAAATCTATTCATAGGATTTTGCAGCCTGGTGAGCAGGGGAGGAAAGATTTCCACTATTCGCTATTAGTAACAAACTGGTATAGACTTTCAGGAAGATGCCCTCTTCTTGCAGCAAAATCGTAAATAAAGAATACATTTATGATTTCACTACAAATTGTGAATAGAGGAAACTTTCTCGTGACCTTTTTCTGACCATACCAAAACATTTAAATGATTAAGAATGTCTGTTTTCAAGCCCTCATGCACCCACCGACCGCTCCAATAAAACAAAAAAAAATATTTTCAGCTATACCCCTTTGGAATGGTCTTTTTTGCTGGTGCACAGCAAAAAAAAAAATCCGAAAGGCAACCTACCATCACAGCACTTTTCTCTGTTCAATTCATCATTTTATTGACATTGTTAAGAAACGTTTTTTTTACATTTAATCAAGCAATTGAAAATAAAACAATCATATTCCTATGACAACAGTATTAAAGGTACGCGAGCACTCCTTACCTTTCTAGTCAGTTCTGAAAGCCTTTGTTCACATTCATCAACTCTTGCTTTGTCTACACAAATATCTGCAAATATGAAGATAAGCATGTGATCCAGTTTTCATAATCTTACTGACATTTTTAATATAGAAATGTTTCTCATGCTGCTGTACCTATTAAGTCTAATTGGATTCATTCTGCATCAATAGTATTGAAATAACCAGACTCACCAACAAGATGACCAAAATCTACATCCAATCGTTTGCGGTATGTGAAGTCAGGATCCATGCCACTGCGGTGTAACACTATCTGGGAAACACATTCTTCTATTATCTTGAAATACTGTGGCCTACAACACAAAGAAAAGCAAAATAAATCAATTTACTTTATAGAGTTTACTTGAAATACACAAATTGCTGTGGTTATGCCAGCATTAATGTGCAGAATAGTACCGTGAACTCATTACTGATAGATTATCCACCATGTCTGTTTTCTTCATTCTTTGAAAGGAGTTTGACTTCCATGTACAGATAAGAACTGCTGTCGTCCCACGGTGAAGTCACCTGGTATCTATCCTGGATGAGATTTGTGTACTGGACAGTAGTGATATTTCTCCACTCCATCCAGAAGGCCTTGTTTTGCTACATGTACTTAGCTCTCTGCCCAAAGGAGGCAGCACGAAGATTCAGTGCAACAGACAGCATAGAGACATCACAGCCAGAGAAAATCTCCAAACGATGCCAAGTCAGAAACATGGTATAAACGGCAAGAAAACTTCTTGCAAAGAATGAGGATGACCATATTTATAGATGGTAATCTAACATGTTGCCTCTTTTATTTAACCTCTGCAGACAAATAAGTCTACCAAAGTAGTACCAATCTGTGGTCATAAGCTGAAACAATCAGACGTGGTACCCACCAAAGTCCCCTTCCAAAGGTGTGGGGGGGGTGGAGTCGCAAATGACGGAGTGTCACTGGCTGGCAGTGGAGACAGCAATTAGCTTTGTCTTTTCCTATACTCCTGAAGATACTTAAACTGTGAGGTAAATCTGGAAAGCCATCACAAGCCCACCTTGTATTACATCAAACAACTTCATGTAATGATGAGGCAAGCACCATCTGTGAATAATGTGGGTCTGATATTGCATTATTGTGTTTAGAATATAGTTTTTAATTTCTACAATGCAGATGTCTAACACATTTATACCTGCAGCACATATTCTCCTACCTTTAAGCATGTCCATAAGCTCACGTCAATAAATAAATGTAAAAAGAGTAATTCAATTAACAAATTAGAGATGTTAATGGTAACAAGAAATTTACAAAAAATAAAGCAACACAAATTTAAAAGGTTAAAAAAAAACGAAGAATGAAGAAAATGTGTATCAGGTATACAGACACACTATGCATGGTCTCAGAGCCAGAGAGAGAGAGAAAAGGTGATAGACAGATAGACATGCATACAACGAGAGAGAGGGGCGCAGAGAAAGGGAGAGGCAGGGAGTAAGAGTCGATGACCCAAATAATGAGAGAGAAAGGAAAAAGAAAGGCACAGAAAAACAAACTGAATTTGTCCTGAAAAGAATCTCCCAATGGCTCAGTTGGTAAATGCACCACATGGTGAAGGACTGAGACACAGTAAGATTCAGCAAGTCTCCAAGTTTGATCCCAAGAATGTTTCAGAGGTGAGCTGAGCTACAGGCAGGAAAATAGTGCAGAAGTTGCTAAATTCACTGCAAGAGTTATTTAAATAATTTTAGTACATTTGATTAAGTTTTCCAATTTGCAATCTAAATGCACTGCTAATGAGGCTCTGTGCCATCAAAGCAGCCTTGTAAAATCAGGGTTTATATAATTGGTGTCAGTTTCAGTTTTCAGTATAGAGTGAGTGAGTGAGGCAAATGGGTTGCTGGCACCTGAAGTACTAGCCTGAGTTTAAGTCTCAACTTACAGGCAGAAAACCACAAAAAAGCTTACCTCACAGAATAGTCATTCCTGATCAACATCATGTGTTGAAGAATGGAAAGAAAATATCCTTCAGCTTCTGTGTCCTTCACTGTGTTAAACAGCATATTATACACGTCATTTATTTCAGTGGAGCCAAGGTTAAGGAAAATATATTGCAGAGAGCAATAAATTAGTGTACATTTACAAGGTTTTTAAACATCAGACTATTTCAAAACAAGAACAGACCAGATTTTGAAAAAAATATTTCCCTCTTCACCAATCCAGAGATATTCTTCAGCACTGTGGGAATAGCATCAGTATCTCAAAGACACAGGAAACAGATTACATAATTAAATTAAGACCTAATGCAGCAGCTGCAACCTGTGACATCACATTCAATCCTCAGCTTTTGTGCCTGCTACAGAGGCAGATCAGCATGTATGTTTCTCCCAAAATCTCCTCATGTCAAACCATCTCTTTCAGCTGACTAGAATTGGAATTTTTGCATTTATTGTGTAACGGCAAAATCTTGAAGTTATTTGTATAATTTTCTTCACATTTGCATCTCAAAAATAGATCAATAAGTCAAAGATGCACATCTGGCAGGTATTTGTAGTGCATTAGAAAGGCGTCACATTCTTGTTCATTATGCTTATCTGATTGGCTCAAATAGCCAGTATCGGAGGAGTTAACAACACTGATTCATCAAAAATACAAACAGGTGGAGAAAGTTACCAATCGTGAACCAGTAATCCACACGAAACCAACAAAAAAACCCACATTTTTCAAAGTTACCAATCAGCAACTGCCACAAAACACAAACAATTTTTCCCCAATTCTTTTTGGCAGCCACACAGTTTTCACAGCTCGCCAACTGTATATACCTATAAATACAATTTTTAAACATAACACAGAAAGGCTTAAATAATTTGCATACGATATTAAACTTAAACATAATAAGTCTTGTTAGGAATTCATCCAATAATTTCTACTCTCTCTCTCTCTCTCTCTCACACAAAGGCCTGGGCGCTGACTTTTGGTCCTTTCCTGCAGCTTATTTTGAGCATGCCATGCCTTCTCTCAATAGTTTCTGGTGCAGATGCTATCTAATTCTCTTCCCCAAAAGGCACATGGGCTACACTTCAAATTCCATTGATTTAAAAAATATATATATTCTAGGGGTGTGAGCAACGCTAGCATGGTCACATTTATTGCCCATCCCAAGTTGCTCTGAAAAGGTGGTGGTGGGCCTTCTCCTTAAACTGCTAAAGCCCTTTTGATGATAGTGCTCACATATTGATCTTTGGCAAGATATTGATCCAGTGACGACAAAGAAATGGTGATATATACTCAAGTCAGGATGGTGTGCGACTTGGAGGGGAACGTGGAGGTGATGGTGTCCTCAAGCAAATTGCTAGGTCCTGGATGGAACTGAGTTACCTGCGTGCTGTTGCAGCTTCTCCCATCCAGCTGAGTGGTAAGTATTCTATCATTCTCCTGACTTCAGCCTTCAGATGATGGACAGGCATTGAGGGGTCAGGAAGTGAGTCACTCACCACAGAGTATCTAGCCCCTGGCCCTGCTCTTGAAGCCAAGGTTTAGATATGGCTGGTCCAATTAAGCATCTATTCTATGGTGATTTCCAAGATGTTGATGATGGTGCTGCCATTGACTGTCAAGACGAAAAAGCTAGGCTGTCTTTTGTTCAAGGTAGTAATTACCTGGCACTTACGTGGTGCAAATATTACCCATCATTTGACAATAAAAGCCTGGATGTTATCCAGATCCTGCTGTAGGTTGGCATGGGCTGCTTCATTTTCATGAATATTGAACGTGATTGTTGCTGAACACTGAAATCACCTTTGACAGAGGGAAGGTGATTGATGAAGCAGTTGCAGATGGCTGGGCCAAGGACGCTCCCTGCATGATGTCATGAGGCTGTGGTTAGTGATCTCTGACAACCACAACCATCTCTTTTTTGTGTTGGATATAAGTCGTGCTATTGGAAAGTTCAACGCAACCGGGGTTTAGCAGTTCGCTTGACTGGTCCCTGCCATTGGACTCAATAGCCACTACCTGCACCACCGCACAGTGCGACTGCTGTATGTATGATCCATAGAAGGCACTGCAGCAACTCACCAAGGTTACTTGGACTTCATCTCCCTCCCCTGCAAACTCAGCCACAGAGGAGGACCAGAGTAACAATGTCACAGGAACACCATCACCATGTTCCCCTCCAAGTCAAACACTGTCCTGACCTGAACAAATATCAATGTTTCTTTGTAGTCACTGAATCAATATCCTACCTAACACCATTGTAGAAGCACCATCACAACAAAGACGACAGCGATTCAAGGAGAAGGTTCATCACCACTTTTCCAAGATAACTGGTGTCATACTTAGTTGAATGGTGCCTTGATGTTGAAAGCAGCAGTTCTCACCACTCCTCTGCCATTTAGCTCTTAGGTCCATATCCATGGATCAAGGCTGTGAGGGGCTCTGGAACTGAGTGGTTCTGGTGGAACATGAGCTAAGTGTCAGTGAGCAGGTTATTTGGTGTGCAGGTGTCACTTGACATTACTGATGACTCCTTTCATCACTTCACTGACGATTGGGAACAGGCTGACGGAGCGGTAACTAGCCAGGTTGGATTTATCTTTTTTTTTTGCAGATAGGATATACCTTGGCAATCTTCCACACAGTTGGGTTAATGCCAGTGTCATAGCTGACCGCGAACAGCTTTGCTAGCGGAGTAGCTAGCTCTGGTGCACAGTCTTCAGCACCACAGCTGGGCTGTTGTCGGGAGCCAGTTTTAGCGATACAAACACGTGAAACTGGCAATGGTTGATTGATTATAAAGTTAAATTTCTCCTGAAACCATAAGCATCTGTTAGAAAGACACACTACTACAATATTACTCTAATAGGAGACAGTTTTAACTCTTATACTAGGTAATTTTGGCAAAATTGGTTTGAACTACAACACTCACTCACTCTTTCACTAAGGTCCAGTAATGTGTACTTTTCGTTTACCAGCAATTACAAAGTTGACATATTTAATTATGGACACAGCACAGGTGCCAATGAGATTTGTATTTTGCACTCCACCTGATCTACCAAAATGTAAAAAAAAGTTATACCATGTTAAAATTTAGATTATTTACATACCAGAAATGGTGGGGAGCCAAGGGTCTAATGAGAGCGAGAGTGAGTAATTAAGATTAGTAAAGAAAAAGTACTGGAGAAATTAATGGAACTAAAAGACGACAAATCCTCTGCACCTGATGGCCTACATCCTAGGGTTTTAAAGGAGATAGCTGCAGAGATAGTGGATGCATTGGTTCTGATCTTCCAGAATTCCCTAGATTCTAGAACTGTCCCAGTGGATTGGAAGATAGCAAATGTAACCCTGCTATTCAAGAGAGAGAAAACACGGACCTATTGGTCAGTTAGCCTGACATCAGTAGTAGGGAAATTGCTAGAATTTATTATTAAGGACGTAGTTCAGGGCACTTAGAAAATCATAATATGATTAGGCAGAATCAACAGAGTTTTGTGAAAGAGAAAACGTGTTTGACAAATCTATCACAGTTTTTTAAGGGTACAACTAGCAGGGTAGATAAGGGGGAAACCAGTGGACGTAGTATATTTGGATTTTCAAAAGGCATTCGATAAGGTGCCACACAAGAGGGTGTCACACAAGGTTTAGGGCTCATGGAATTGGGGGTAATATATTAGCATGGATTAAGGATTGGTTAACCGACAGAAAACAGAGAGTAGGTATCAACAGGTCATTTTCAGGTTGGCCGGTTGTAACTAGTGGGGCGCCACAAGAATCAGTGCTTAGGCCTCAGCTGTTTACGATATACATCAATGACTTAGATGAGGGGACCGAGTGTAATGTATCCAAGTTTGCTGATGATACAAAGCTAGATGGGAAAGTAACCTGTGAGGAGGAGGCAAAAAGGCTACCAAGGGATATAGACAGGTTGAGTGAGTGGGCAAGAAGATGGCAGATTTTTTTTTTATTTGTTCATGGAACGTGGGTGTCGCCGGCAAGGCCAGCATTTATTGCCCATCCCTAATTGCCATTGAGAAGGTGGTGGTGAGCCGCCTTCTTGAACCTCTGCAGTCCGTGTGGTGAAGGTTCTCCCACAGTGCTGTTAGGTAAGGAGTTCCAGGATTTTGACCCAGCGACGATGAAGGAACAGCAATATATTTCCAAGTCGGGATGGTGTGTGACTTGGAGGGGAACGTGCAGGTGGTGTTGTTCCCATGTGCCTGCTGCCCTTGTCCTTCTAGGTGGTAGAGGTCCCGAGTGCTGTCGAAGAAGCCTTGGCAAGTTGCTGCAGTGCATCCTATAAATGGTACACACTGCAGTCACGGTGCACCAGTGATGAAGGGAGTGCATGTTTAGGGTGGTGGATGGGGTGCCAATCAAGCGGGCTGCTTTGTGCTGGATGGTGTCGAGCTCCTTGAGTGTTGTTGGAGCTGCATTCATCCAGGCTAGTGGAGAGTATTGCATCACACTCCTGACTTGTGCCTTGGAGATGGTGGAAAGCTTTTGGGAAGTTCGGAGGTGAGCCACTTGCTGCAACCCGTGTTTCTTGCTGTCACATGGAGTGAATCGAATTGGCTGAAGTCTGGCTTCTGTGACGGTGGGGATATTGGGAGGAGGCAGAGATGGATCATCCACTCGTCACTTCTGGCTGAGGATGGTTGCAAACGCTTCAGCTTGGTCTTGTGCACTCATATGCTGGACTCTGCCATCATTGAGGATGGGGATGTTCACGGAGCCTCCTTCTCCTGTTAGTTGTTTAATTGTCCACCACCATTCACGACCGGATGTGGCAGGACTTGAGCTTTGATCTGATCCGTTGGTTGTGGAATCGCTGAGCTCTGTATATAGCATGTTGCTTCTGCTGTTTAGCATGCATGTAGTCCTGAGTTGTAGCTTCACCAGGTTGGCACTTCATTTTTAGGTACACCTGGTGCTGCTCCTAACATGCTCTTGTACACTCCTCATTGAACTAGGGTTGATCCCCTGGCTTGTCGCTTATGGTAGAATAAGGAATATGCCGGGCCATGAAGTTACAGATTGTGCTGGAATACAATTCTGCTGCTGCTGATGGCCCATGGCGCCTCATGGATGCCCAGTTTTGAGCTGCTAGATCTGTTCTGAATCTATCCCATTTGGCATGGTGGTTGTGCCACACAACACGTTGGATGGTGTCCTCAGTGTGAAGACGGGACTTTGTCTCCACAAGAACTGTGCAGTGGTCACTCCTACCAATACCGTCATGGACAGATGCATTTGCGACAGGTAGATTGGTGAGGATGAGATCAAGTCGGTTTTTCCATCATGTTGGTTCGCTCACCACCTGCTGCAGGCTCAGTTTAGCAGCTATGTCCTTCAGGACTCGGCCAGTCATGGCGCTACTGAGCCACTCTTGATGATGGACATTGAAGTCCCCCACCCAGAGTACATTCTGTGCCCTTGCTACCCTCAGTGCTTCCTCCAAGTGGTGCTCAACATGGAGGAAGACTGATTCATCAGCTGAGGGAGGGCGGTGGCAATCAGCAGAAGGTTTCCTTGCCCATGATTGATCTGATGCCATGAGATTTCATGGGGTCCAGAGTCAATGTTGAGGACTCCCAAGGCCACTCCCTCCTGACTGTATATCACTGTACCGCCACCTCTGATGGGTCTGTCCTGTCGGTGGGACACGACATACCCAGGGATGGTAATGGCAGTGTCTGGGACGTTGGCTGAAAGGTATGATTGTGAGTATGGCTATGTCAGGCTGTTGCTTGACTAGTCTGTGGGACAGCTCTCTCAATTTTGGCACAAGACCCCAGATGTTAGTGAAGAGGACTTTGCAGGGTCAACTGGGCTTGGTTTGCCTTTGTCGTGTCTGGTGCCTAGTGGTGCGTTCAGTTTTATTCTTATTGTGACTTTCTGTAGCTAGATTGGACAACTGAGTGGCTTGCTAGGCCATTTCAGAGGGCGATTAAGAATCAACCACATTGCTGTGGGTCTGGAGTCACATAGGCCACACCGGGTAAGGACTGCAGGTTTCCTTCCCTAAAGGACATTAGTGAACCAGATGGGTTTTTACGACAATCTGGTGGTTTCATGGCCACCATTACTGATACCATTCCAAATTTTATTTAATTAATTGAATTTAAATTCCCCAGCTGCCGTGGTGAGATTTGAACTCATGACTCCGGATTGTTAGCCCAGGCCACTAGATTACTAGTCCAGTAACATAACCACTGTGCTACCGCACCCGGAGTATAATGTGGGGAAATGTGAAATTATCCACTTTGGTAGTGTTGACCGGAGGTCACCGGTTACAGTTATTGGCCAACAGTAGGAAGAATAGAAAAGCAGAATATTTTTTACAAGATGAGAGACTAAGAAATGTTGGCAGTAAGAGGGTTAACATGGAGGTACAGCAAGCAATTAGGAAGGCAAATGACATGTTAGTGTTTATTGTAAAGGGGGGGAGGGGGTGGAGGATAATAGTAAGGAGGTCTTGCTGCAATTATATAGGGCTCTGGTGAGACCACACCTGGAGTACTGTGTAAAGTTTTGGTCTCCTTACCTAAGGAAGGATATACTTGCCTTAAAGGGAGTGTAACAAAGGTTCACTGTATTGATTCCTGGGATGAGAGGGTTGTCCTATGAGGAAAGATAGAGTAAAATGGGCCTATATTCTCTGGAGTTTAGAAGAATGAAAGGTGATCACATTCAAACGTATAAAGTTCTTTGAGGGCTTGACAGGGTAGATGCTAAGAGGCTGATTCCCCCGGCTGGAGAGTCTAGAACTATGGGTCATAGTTTCACGATGAGATGGGGAAGAATTTCTTCACTCAGATGGTTGTGAATCTTTGGAATGCTCTACCCCAGGGGGCTGTGGCTGCTCAGTCGTTGAGTACATTCAAATTTGAGATCGATATATTTTTGTTCACCAAGAGAATCAAGGGATATGGGGATATTGCATGAAAGTGGAGTTGAGGTAGATCAGCTATGATCTGATTGAATGGCGGAGCAGGCTCGAGGGGCCATATGGCCAACTCCTGATCCTATTTCTTATGCTCTTAAAATTATTGTTGTTATTAGGGCCCTAAGTTCTGATGAAAGATTCCTAGTACTGAACTTATGTTCAAAGGAGAAATTTTTTTTTAAAAGGATGTGATTTAGATTATGGAAGACATGGATAATTTTGATAGCAGCATATTTAACTTAGATTGTTGGCACACAACTATACGATACAAGTACTAAATTAACAAACCTTAAGCGAGACGAGAGATTAGAAGAATTTCCCTCACCAAAAGAAGAGTGCACATGTCTAGGAGACTTTTAGTAAAAGAATGGTGGTTAAGGGGAAGGAAGTTCTTAAATCTAGTGTCACCTCGAAGCAGAAATCCAATTCGAAGATATCTGCAATTAAAGCAGGCCACAATAAACAGATGTCACCCGTGAGAGGGTGAGTTGCAAGTCTGGGAAAGCAAATTCCTGACGTCGAGAGTGGGACTCAAACAGAAATTTTTCTGCATGATGAGATTTGAAGTAGTGTATCATTAAATATATAGAGTGTAAATATGGGCAGTATATACATGCATTATGCTCTCATCTTCCTACTTTTAACTCTTTCTTTGGCCTCAAGCCCAGTATTTTCAGTCCCCATGGAGATATTCTCTCTCACCCCTTCCAACCACGTTTATTGAGGTAAAAATGTTTTAGTCAAGCCTTAATTGGCCTCCGGTAACTGCTGAGTTTGTGCAGTGTCTGATCTTTAGAGGGCATCAGAAAACAAAGCAGGTTCTCGTCAGGCACTGATTTCACGGTTCACAATTTTTATCAGCTTGAAAGGCTTCTTCATATGTTGAAGCAGTCGAAGCGCAATTCACAAAAAGTGCAATTCATACAGGTTAGTCCGAAGTAGAAATTCTCTCCTCGTATGTCCACTGCTGTCAGAGAAATGAGACCAACGCAACAAGAAAGTCTGCTGCCAAAATGCCTCCATGTAAATTAGAAGGCTTCAGATCCCATGACTTAAATGTTCTTAAAAATGATTCGTTTTGTGGTAGCTATTCTACGTAACACTATTTTTAACAGTCTCAGAGTACCAGATTAACAGCAATTCAAGCAGAAAAATTCTGGCTCCACCGACAAGCTTCCAACTCTGGATTTGAATTTCCCTTTTTAAGAGGATAATAAGCCCAAGTCCCATAGAAATCCATGGTATAAAAGCCAAAAGGCTTTCATAAGCAAGAGGGCTATGCAGATACATACACTTCCAGTAGCTCCTTCAAGAGCTGAGGTTAATACAATTAAGAAGTTTAGTAAATGCCCACGCAGCAGGGATCAAAATTTATTGCAGCCTTGCAAGGAATCAGTTTTCAACAATAGCTCACCGATTCTGTAAAAGGTGTCCAACATTCATTCCAGATACCAGTAAAGCACTTTCTTTTCCCCATTCCTTCGACTACAAGGCATATGCATACTTTCAAAACTGCATCTCCGCTGACAAGTCTTAAACAAGATCAAGAGATAAACGATGAGACCTATTTAAATTTATATATTTTCTAAAAATTAAATGTTAGCGAATTTTGTGCTCAAGGTGAAATACTTCAGTGCTTAGGAAATGGAAGACTTCCATTATTGGCATGCTGCATCAGCATCTGGCACAATTAATTTTTGCAGGTAATTTTTTATGATCATGAAGGTGTTTTATTCAATTCAAGGAAGTCTCGTCCAACAGATCTGTTCTTCCTTGTGAAGATGTTCCATTACTATTCCTTGTTGCTGACTTGGTTTTTCATTGCTATGTTCAGGCTTTCAAAGTTTCTGAAAGTGACTGAAAACAAAAACAACAACAGGGTGTGTTTCTCAAAGGTCTCAATTGTGCAACCTGCCACCCCCGTCTTTGGGCATACTAGCTTTGTCTCACAGTGTAGTGTTATGGATTGGGGCTAAGACAAACTCAAAGAACAAAATAAAAGCATTTTGCTGGATATGCAAAAAAAAAAATCTGTTGTATCATATTTCTGTGAAATGGAACACAGCTCAGTGCTTTTCCTAAAGAAAAATATTTCTTGCACTACTTATCCTTTGGTAAACTGCACGGTGATTTTTTTGCTTGTATCTGTAATAATATGCCAGTTTACAGAATGGTTCTGCAAAAAAAAGGATATTCCAGTTCAGATCTAATATCTTCCAAACGATGTGAAAACTCAATCATGTCTTCTTCTTTGTGCTCATCAAATACTTTTAGCTGGATATCCAGTGCATCATTTTTAATTAATCTTAACTCCTGTGGAAAATAAATTAGCAGAATTAAAGGATGTCAGTCTTATTCATACAGCACAATGAAGACAAATTAATATCAATGTAGAAATTGAATAACTTTTTTAAGACTGCAGTTCAGGAGCATGGAGAAAAAAATAACCTTTTACCATCTCACCAACTTCATGTATGCAGATTAACTTGATTTAAAATGTTACAAATAACCAAGATTGTACAATTTGCTTTTTGAATCGATTCATTAGGTTATTTTTTTTTGGCATTAGCCATGCTGTGACATTAATCGGCAGGATGCCCACACCAACTTGTTATTCTTTATTGCAGCCTGAATCCACTTCCTTGCTTGTGGCTTAATATCAAATGGCTCAGATCTCACTAAAAGGGCAGGAATGGGATAACAGAGAAGGTACTAGTGGGAGGGACCGAAGGCAAATAGTGGACACTTCTTAAAATAAATGTAGAATCCAACATAGGCAGTCTCACCCCTCCGAATTAGAGTTTCGGCAACAGATGTTATGGAGAAGTCCACAGTCTTAGCCACACCAACCTCTCAGTTGGACGACATGTATGTCATTAGTATTACTGCTAGTTCTAAAATAGGAGAGCCATATAAATAGGCTGACCAGTCAGTACAAGACTTATATTGAGGCCCATCTCAGTGAGTCTCATTTGCTTTTTCTCTTTTAATATAAAACAATCTTCATTTCTTTTTATTTCTCCCTTCACTAATCACTATCTCTCCACTTCATAAAACTGAGATTGATAGATTTTTGTTGAGCATGGGTATTAAGGAATACAGAGCCAAGGTGGGTGGATGGAGATAAGATACAGATCAGCCATGATCTAATTGAATGGCAGAACAGGCTCGAGGGGCTGAATGGCCTACTCCTGTTCCTCTGTTCTCCCATTTTTATCCTTGTAAGTTTTTGGTCAACTCATTGACACAGGCTAACGTGTATACTATCACCACTATTGCAAACACTCTGTCCCTCCAATTAGTGAAGCACATTTTTACACAGGCTTGAACCATTACTCTTTATTTTAGCTATTATGGAGCATGACCATAATCAAGCCAATTATAATTTGTTTTCCACCATTTGCACCGAGGTAAACCAATACTCTGGCAAATAGAAATGTTGAATCTTTTAGGCACAGTGCTACACAGGGTATCCTTCCAGCCTCAGTTTTGAAATAAACATGGATTCATAAGATTTATGATGTAAGCTAGATGCTCACACATCTTATAACCAAAGCAGCACAAGTCATACTGCATCTTGGGGAGATTTGTAATGAGATGCTTTGGTCGCTGGATTGAAAGACAGTATTACTTTAAAAAAGTATTGAAAAAAGATTCCATGCGTTCCCTCAACGCACTTGATTTCCATTCCCTTCATTCAAACCTAATGATTACATCCTTACTTCACTCCATTAATGCTGTTTGATTAAATTCTTTTGAACTTTTCAATTAATTTTTCATTGTTTGAAACTTACCAAACAGAGATGTTTGTGTCCTCCCTCCAATTATTCTTTTCATTATATTTTACATTATTCATTAATTTATTTCATGGCCCATGCTGCCAACAGACACTTAGTAGATCTGTTTAATCATACAGATTTCTTCACAACAAACAAATAATAACTTGTATTGCTCTTACCGGCAGTATCTCTCTCAGTCCACAGCGCACAAACTCATTTCGTATGTGTATCCTCAAGTCTAAATCATCAGGAGTTGTCACAAGCGCATTAATAAGTTGCATACATGCCACCTAGATATGGGAAAAAGAGAGTTGGAATACTGCGGCGTGAAATTAAACAATATTGCATTAGTTAAATAAGTGGTAACATTCTGAGGTTAGAATTGAGGCACAAATTAGATGGAACATGAATTTACAACTGAGTATGCAATATGTAGCCTGAGTGTGCTTAACAAGCACTGACCACAATGGAAAATTCACCACTCCATTTCCCAACACTTACATTCCAATCAGCAAAATGTATTATATTTTTAAAATAGCCACTCAGTTATTTACATATAGTTGGGTCAAAATATTTATTTTATTTTAAATTCTTAGAATTGAAGGCTGTACAAAAATACAATGTACTACAGGAACTGTAATAGAATGGTTGTAAATATCTGAAAGGTGATCTCAAAACACCAATTTAAGATACCTATTACAATCCAATTTGAAATCTCTGAAATTACTATATAAAAACAGGTTTTGCAATATTTCTTATAACGCTTTTGCTCAGACAGGTACATTGCCAGAACAACCTGAAATGTAACAGCAATTCTTACTCTGGCCAGGAGTGAGCCAATGGCTTAGTGGTAACGTTCCTGTTACCAGAATTCTGGCTCTGAACTCTGAAAACCAGCGGGATACATGGGTCTGATGAAGGTGGATGGCCCCCATTCAACATATGTGTTTTGGGAGTGCATAAAACCCTCCCGCCATATGGAACTAACCACACTATCGGCTGGTGTAAAGAAGGTTGCAGCCATGGAAGCAGAGGCCTTCCACTATGGGGATGAGTGTGAAGATACGAAAACAAATAAAACTTCTCTGGCCCTTTGATAGAAACTGCAAAATCTCACTACAGTACAGATGTTTATTTCAACTCCACACAAGTTTCAATGAAATCTAGCACAACTGTGTCTGTTGGCCAAATTGATAGCATTTGCACTTTTGTGTCAGAAGATTATTAGTTCAAGCCTGACTGCAAGACTTTTGCACACAATCCAGGCTGACAATCTGGTATCGCTGTGCACAAAGTTCTGCTGCGTTTGTCTACTTGAAAACAGTGCATGTTTCACTGTATGCAAAGCACTTTGAGATGTTTGACAGATATGGTGGCATTATAAATGCAAGTTAGAAATCTAAGTCCTTTTCTTGACAGACAGAAATCCCTCCTAAATGTAGTACCATCTGATTTAATCTCAAGATGTGTTAGCATATACTAATGCAAGACAAAGCTCTTAAAAGGCACTCAAGGACGACTGTCGATGCAAAACCTTCTAGCTGTATGTTCGATACTGGACCTCATCGCTTTATAGCTTTAACTTGCTCTCTGAGAAGTTACAGTCTCCATATGACAACAATTGCATCACATGATAGACAGAAGCTAATTCAGGACAACTGCAGTCATCTTTTTGCAGTCAACAGTGAAACATAAAAGAATACAAACATTGAAAGTGAGTTGGAATTCAGCTAATACACTTTCAATGCTTAAAGCACTACTGAGATATTGCCCAGATAATACTACATGTAGGAGTGATTTTCTTCTCTATTTGAAATAAAATGACAATGCAGCTCGAATTTTTAAGTACATTTTATTCCTGAAAATCCAGCTATAAAGCTTACAGCAACAAAAACTCAAAATAATTTGTCAAATTGACTAAACTATTTTTGTTATTTGAAATCTGTGAAAAATATCAAATCTGTAACTTATGCCATGTTTTCAGAAATTATACATAAAAAACAAATTTGTTTTGTTCGTGTAAATATTCAATGCTTCAAAGAGCTAGTTAGAAATCATGTAAAGACTTCAAAATTCTCTCTCAAATACTTCAAGCTCCTAAGTTACATTTTAAAAGCTTTCAAGATGCTACCATGTCATATGGAATCGCAATATCATTTACAAAAATATATATTCAGCTACTAACTGGAAAACCTGAAAAAAGAAACCAACATTTAAATTGCATAAAATAAAACCTTTTTTTTAAGACAAGACATGTTGATGGCAGAACAGCAGAATTCTACATTAGTATGTTACTGTTGCACACAATTCTAAAAACATTTATAACAGGATGTCAATTCTCTTTTGCTTTGCAAATCAAACGATATTGAATTTTTGGTTTGAAGTATTAGATTACAATTGTGAATAAAACTAACTAGGCTTGTTTTGCTGCTGTCTCAAAACACAACCTGTGGGCTTTTCTTTTATTAATTGTCTGATGAACAACTCAGGCAGAGGCCTTAGAAATGTTCATGCAGAGACAACTAATTGAATGAAGAAAACTTATGAAAATGTGTGCATATCTGAAAATTGAGATTATAGATACACAACTTAATTTTTTTTAATAGCTGGTCTCTTTCCAATGTGAAAGAAATCAAAACAAAGAAATTGAACTGTGCAATAAAGACAATGCCGAACAGTATAGCCACATGTTAAGATGGTTTCCAATTACAATCAACACTCTCTTAACCAAGTTTACCAAAATTATTTCACTATTCAGGTGTATCACCTGCTATGGAAGGAGTTATCATTTTATTCATGCCAAAAGAGGATAAAAATCATATAGGTGGAATGAATATGCCACATCCGTGTTTGACATAAAATAACAGCAAATTAAAGTGGCTAATCAGCAAAATTGATGACCAAATATTAAAATGATCCAACCAACTTCAGAAACGCTCACTTTGATAAAATAAGTTACTATATTTATTTATGAATTACAACTACACTCTCTTCATGTTACATCAACATTGAATTCAGAAGTAGCATTTGGTCAGGCTGGACAGCAATATTTATTGCATATGCTACAGGAATTCAGGATGGATAATAACCCTAAAGCCATGTTACGAACCAACATTCTCCTTTTAACACAGTTTCCACTGGGAAGAAATATAAAACAGGGTTTGTTTGGTCACATTTATTGTCTCACTGAATATGGAACACTGGGGGAAAAAAGGACAGCAACTGCACTAATTCACACAGATCGCATACTACGTAAAATGTCTTTCTGTGGGCGTGATTTTAGTATGGCGGCGGGAACTCAGCAGGTGGGTGAATAGGCGCACATCGGATTAAGCGATCGCAACTCGATTGAAGGCACTTAATTTTATTTCCAGATTTCTCGTCTCCAAGCTACGCAGCATGCGTACTTGCACACCCACACAACATGCTGTCAACTGGAGTATTTAAAGGGCCAATGCAAAAATGGATTTTGAAGGAGAAAAGAGGAACAAGGAAAATGGAGGAGTACAGAACAAAGGCAGCAAGCCAGTTCAGCGATGCTTCCCTTGAGGCGCCACTGGCTGTTGTGAGAAGCAGGAAGGGCGACCTGTACCCAGCTGGCAGGAGGGAAGAGACCTGCTTCGGCCACTAACAAGGCATGGCTGAAGGTGGCAGAGGAGCAGAGCAGTAGGAACATGGTGCCCAGGTCTGGGGTTCAATGCAGATAGCAGTTTAATGACCTAACCAGGTCAGGAAAAGTGAGTACATTTGTTGATTCACCCACATTCTGTGAAAAAAAAAACCCTCCCACCTCTCAAGCCTACTCCATCATATCACTCGTTAAACCCACTTAAGTTTCACCATCGACTAACCTTCACTTTGTATGCACTTACTCACCTCCCCATTTGTGCATCCACCACTGCCACTCACCCCAATCCTGATGCAATGTGATACAACTGTTTTTTTTTAGTTCATTCATGGGATGTGGGCATCGCTGGCAAAGCCAGCATTTATTGCCCATCCCTAATTGCCCTCGAGAAGGTGGTGGTGAGCCACCTTCTTGAACCGCTGCAGTCCGTGTGGTGAAGGTACCCTCACTGTGCTGTTAGGTAGGGAGTTCTGGGATTTTGACCCAGCAACAACGAAAGGAATGGCGATATATTTCCAAGTCAGGATGGTGTGTGACTTGGAGGGGAACGTGCAGGTCGTGGTGTTCCCATGCGCCTGCTGCCCTTGTCCTTCTAAGTGGTAGAGGTAGTGAGTTTTGGGAGTGCTGTCCAAGAAGCCTTGGCGAGTTGCTGCAGTGCATCTTGTGGATGGTACACACTGCAGCCACGGTGCGCCGGTGGTGGAGGGAGTGACTGTTTAGGGTGGTGGATGGGGTGCCAATCAAGCGGGCTGCTTTGTCCTGGATGGTGTCGAGCTTCTTGAGTGTTGTTGGAGCTGCACTCATCCAAGTGGAGGGTATTCCATCACACTCCTGACCTGTGCCTTGTAGATAGTGGAAAGGCTTTGGGGAGTCAGGAGGTGAGTCACTCGCCGCAGAATACGCAGCCTCTGACCTGCTCTTCTTGCCACAGTATTTATGTGGCTGATCCAGTTAAGTTTCTGGTCAATAGTGACCCCCCAAGATGTTGATGGTGAGGGATTCAGCGATGGTAATGTCTTTGAATGTCATGGGTTAGTGGTTATACTCTCTTGTTGGAGATGGTCATTGCCTGCCCGAATGTTACTTGCCACTTATCAGCCCAAGCCTGGTTGTTGTCCAGGTCTTGCTGCATGCGAGCATGGACTGCTTCATTATTTGAGGGGTTGCGAATGGAACTGAACACGATGCAATCATCAGCGAACATCCCCATTTCTGACCTTACGATGGAGGAAAGGTCATTGATGAAGCAGCTGAAGATGGTTGGGCCTAGGACACTGCCCTGAGGAACTCCTGCAGCGATGTCGTGGGGCTGAGATGATTAGCCTCCAACAACCACTACCATCTTCCTTTGTACTAGGTATGACTCCAGCCATGTAGTCACCCTCTGATCCATATGTTTCATTGTCAGCTCACCCAAAGCATTGCATCCCTCAGGTGAAGACATCACCTTCAGTCACTCACAGATCTGTTCTTTTTCCCCTTGTAGGAGGAGAGCGCAAAATGCAAGAGAGAGGAGTAGAACTGGAGGTGGACCACCACAAATAGTCCAGTGACAGATGCAGAGGAGGCAGCCACAGTTATCAGTCGGACGGTTGCTTGCCTATCCATCGGAGATGGAGAGAGTAGCAACTCACAGATCGCTGGTGACAGAACTTTAACATCCTTCACACACATGATAAATTGATTTTATCAATGATTGCACGCCTCAGTATGGTCATTGGAAAGATAGTCACTTTTCCGATGAATAATTAATACTGGTTAATGTCGTCTTCCAGGGCCTTCGCAGATTGAAGAAGAGTCAGCCGCTATGGAAGAAGGTGATTCCTCAGAGGAGCTCAATCCTGCTGAGGATGCACAGTCACATGACATACTGCCATGCACCAACCCAGATAATCGGACTTCAGTGGGTTCTAATCGCCAAATAGTTGGGTTGCCACCTAGTGATTCACCACTCAAGTGTGCACGAGCAGACACTGGTGGCAGGGGCAGCTGTGGCGAGTGCACATTTCAGGGCACACTCCTCTCCAAGCTCTGCTCAGCGAGACACAGATGATGAACCCCTGGGGCCATTGTTGAGAATAAGAATGATGCAGGTACAGCTGCACCTTTGAGAGGTACTGGAAAACGTGCACACTCTCCATATTAGCAGAGAGGATGGAAGAGTCCAACTCCATCGCTGGTGGAGTGGTGGCACAGGTTAGTGCAGGAATGTCTGCAATGGAGAGAATGCTATCCTCCTTTAAGCACAGCTCTCCAACGAGTGCGTTCAGACCATGACAACAGCTGTGCGGACTCTGGATGCCAGCATGTCTGCCGCCTTAAACAGGCAGACAAAATCTTTAGCCGTGGCCTTAGAATGCGGCACATCTGCTCACCAGCCTGCTCTCCAGCAGCGTGGTGGGGGTGATGTTGTGCTGACCCGGGAGAGGGATGATGGCAAAAGGGGCATGGAAGTGGGGACTCCACTGAAAGCGCTCCCACATCTCACACATTTGCACCCCCCACCCCCCAAACCAGTACCCACAATGCTGCCTTCTCACCTGATGGCCCCTGCACAGGTGGAATAATCTTTGCCCGGGCCCTCATGGGCTCCAAAACCCAGAGGTCGTAGGCCATGAGCATCTCAGCATTTAGGGCAGGGATCCAAGCAACCTGCCACTACCTCTGCTAAAGCCACAGGGGATGCACCATGTAGAAGTGGAAGGAAGAGAAAGGCTAAGGTATTGCAATTCACAAAGGGTGCACAAGGGTGTTTTACGAAATGTCATGTTATCAATTTATATATATTTTTTTGTTTTTGTCACATTAAATGTTATAATTCTCACCACCACGTCCATGTCTTGCCCATTATTGAGTTCCTTTTGTAAATTTGCCCTTTCATGTGCTTTATCATGAATGCCACCCATTGGGCGCTAGTTCAATGGGTGTGTGCGTGGTTAAAAGACTGATTTATGCAAACGGAAGGGGGGGTGGTGGGGGTGATGTTGCTGATGGGAGTGGTAGTGGTTGTTCCAGGCGGCCTGAGTAGTTCGGTCTTGAATTTGCAGATCTCATTATAAGAACCTGTTAGAGATGAGAGAATCCCTCTCATCACGGGCAGCCATGTGCAGCACTGCTCTGGTGATGGGTTCCCCCATCTTCATTTTTGTCCCCCTCATCCCCTTCTTCAATGTTACTGGTAGATGAGGATGCTTCATGAGCGCATTTAGCCTTCTCCACCTCTATCCCTCTCTGTTGAGCAACGTTGTGCAGGACGCAACACAGGGTGATTATTCTGAAAACCCTCGCTGACGAGTACTGAAGGGCTCCCCCAGATCTATCCAGGCACCCGAAGCGCATCTTCAGCATTCCTATTGCTTGGTCAATGACAGATGTGGTGGTGATGTGGTTCTGGTTGGACCACTGCTGTGCCTCGTTGGTGGGGTTTCTTACAGATGTCATGAGCCACATCTGCAGGGGGTTTCCCTAGTCTCCAAGGAGCCAGTCCTTAAGTCTGTCTTGTGTGTGGAAGAGGTCCGCAATGTTAGACACGCACAAGATAAAGGAATCATGGCAGCTGCCAGGGAATCTGGCACACATCTGCAGAAACCCTCCTCCGGTGGTCGCATACCAGCTGTGCATTGATGCAGCGATATCCCTTTCGGTTTATGAACAGTCCTAGATTATGTGCAGCTCCTCAGATTGCTACATGAGTGCAATCAATTGCGTCCTGCGTACATGGGAAGCCAGCCAGAGTGTTGAAACCCACTGCCGTCTCAGTCTGGCTGATGTTGTCATAGGGGAAGTTGACGTAGTCGGATGCCCTGGCAAACAAGCCATCTGTCACCTCTTGGTGATGTGCCTCTTCCTCAGATGTACTGTGGAATACATCCATTGCGCCCCCCCCATCCTGATGATGTCAGTTTGAGGGGCTCCAAAATGTAGGTGAATTTGTGTGAGCACAAGAATTCTCAGTTTCAACCAAAGAAATCTCAGTCTAAACACACAGAACTCCCAGCCAAAGGTTTGTCTGAGAGAATTGAGTGCCCAGCTGCAATACCTCATCTGTTATTGAGATGTGTCAATCACTGGTTTAAAAGGTCCAAATGAGCTTCGGCTGCAACTCACCTTCGTTTCTATGGCATGTTTCAGAAGCCACGGGAGACACGCTCAGGAGAAGTAAATTCGATTCTGTTGCAGAATCCACAAAAAAATTAATCACTGTAAGGTCTTTCGAGTATCTGAATTGGCCCTTTAAATATCGGCCCACCAGCTTTAAGTGCGAGCAGGACTTTGGGTGTCTGTTGCGGTCCGGCTCCAAAAAGCTGGTACTTTAACCTCCCACCCACCCCCAACCCACCTGTTCTTGGGGGTTACAATTACCCCCAATATGTTTAGAAATATATCCAATTCATTCAATCTAATATTCCAAAACATGATAAATACTCATTATCTAGCTGCAAAATTAAAAGAAGAAAAGTGGTACTTTTACCAATAAATAATTCACAAAGTCATGAGTTAAAAATTCCATAATCCAATGTGCGACATGCAGTATTTAGGTATTAATAACTCAACAAACCCAGAAGAGTTAATGACCATGAAGATTCCTTGACTGACATCAGAAATTGAATAGATTGAACAAAAAGATTATCTACATTGTAGGATCTTGTGAGCATCCCATACATATTACTGAAATGGCCATGCACATAGCCAAGATCTACTGGGGGGTGGGGCATGGGAGGGGCGGGATATGTGGCTGGAAATCACACAAAGGATGACCTCACTCTGGATGTTTTGAAACAAGTATTGGAGGATTCCCCATATGGCCATCCCAGTTCCTTTATAATATAAAAGAGCCTGCCTGCCCTGGAATGTCAGTTTGTATTTGCCCCAAGTTATACCTGAAAAAGAAAACATATATTGGATTCTCTACCAGGTTTAAGGGAATGACTAGGTGGGAGCAGCGTATGGAGGTGGTGGTAAGCATTTCTTTCTCCCCCTTGCATAGTGCATCCAGAAGTTCAAAAAGATTTGTGCAACCTGAAACTGAAATTTCATTTTGTTACCTGGATTTAGTTTCTAGACTACCCTCATGACCAGGGACAGTAGAGGGTATGTTCCAAATGAACGTCAAGTAAGAGCATCATAAGCTGGCTATCAGCTGTAATTGATAAAATGCTGAAAGAGGTTCAAGAATAAATGTTACAACACAAAACAAAGGAAGGATGAATGTTCCTAGAAGAGTACCATCATATAAATTTCCATTTTCATTTGTATAAACCCAATTGGTTGTTAACTTTATAAAGCCAAAAGTGTGGGCCATATTGTAGGAGGTAGACTTTGGTCTAATAACTGTCCTTTCCTAACAGTCAATCAGAAGGTGCTTGAGTGTGGATGTACCATCTGACTGGTCAATTCAGAGGTGGGGGGGTCTCATGTGGACAGTGAAATAGGAAGGCCACAGTTCAATGCCAGGATGCCAAAGAATCACAGTTTGCAAGGCCAGTTTTGGAACATCTTTGCACTCTAAGTTCAGTTACTCTGTAATACCCCGGGAATTAGGGAAAACACAGGAAACAGAAACATTTGCGGCCATGAAAAAACAGCTCAGTCTTCTGGCTAACAGGACCCTGTTCTTTTACCAGAGACACAAGCAAAGTGGAGTGTTCTATCACCAGGTAACCCTAAATCCCAATAAGTCTGGACTATCTTACAGTATGAGCCGTCATATTGTCCAAACTGGCCAGGTGTTGTGCTGAGAGCATCCACCCACAATTCTGCCACCAACAAAAAAAAAATAGGTGCTGCATCTTGATAGGAGGCCAAGAGTGGGCCATGCTACGTTTCTTGGCACCTGTCATACGGTGTGTCTAGAGGCGCTGAATCACCCTTCATCGGATTCAGGGCTGAAACATACCACTATTTCAGCTTTATGCAGTCCCACCACCACGAGCCCACTCGTCCTGTGACGAGGCTCTATATTCAAACAGAGAAATGTGCGTCGCCAGTTATCAATTAATTAAATGGTAGTTCTAACAAGCACCCTGGAAGACATATTGATCCTGGGATCACCACCTGTCATACAGAGCGGAAGCCTGGTCTATCTGCACTGGCTAGAACAAGAGCAACCTAATGAAGTAGTTTTGACTGTAACAATCTCATGGACAATGGAGCATTTGGGAATACAAAGGTGGTTGTCCACCATTAGGCCAAGAAAACAAAGTCAACCCTTTGCTGTGATCTTTGATCCCTTGCAAAGAGGAGACATAAGCTTAAGAACTGAAAACCAATCTGGGGGCAGGGTGATTTCTCAGAGGTCATCACAAGCAAGACATTTACAAACAGCTGCCTGGAAATCACACAAAGCAGAAAAGGGTGGAGCGCGACTTCAACCACTGCTTCAGCCTCTCCATGACACCATCCCAAATTGCGGGGAAGGCACCATTAGAATAATCGGGGCAGATGTCTCACGTCCAGAGAGGCACCCATCCCACTGTGCCACCAGAATATTGTAGAGAAACCCAGCAGGTCTGAGAGAGGAGCCGTAGGTTTTTATTCGAACAAAAATTGCAGTAAATTTATTTTAATTCCCCGTAAGAACATTTGTCCAGCCATTAGAAAGTTTTTATGCATAGAAACACACAGAAGATATAGAACAGAAGCAAGCCAGTCTGCCCAACCAGTCCGTGTTGGCATTTACCCTCCACGTGAGCAAACAGTTCTAATCACATTTCCCCAACAGGTTCGTATATCCCTTCAACCTCTTTGGGATCAATTACCATTGCAGAGTTGCACCTTCTGGCACTTTTTAGGCTACAATGGAACCTATGCATACTCTCAAAAGATGTGGTAACTGCTGGATAGAAAAAGGGCACAATAGACATAATTCCTGGGCATTACGGGAACACCTAAACTGCTGTTAGCACATAGGTGGGATGGGCAGAATAGGCACGCCCGCCGGTCATAATTTAAAATTGTTAGATGGGGTGAAAACCCCAGCGGATCTGGGTTTTGCACCAAATTCTGATCCCTCCCTCTACCACGACAACTATGAAAGAATTCTACCCTGAAATTTCTAGGCTGTCATGTTGAATTTGGGCTCCAGATGAAACGTCTCGCAGTTGACAATGAAACGAAGATCCTGGATTGTAGTATCTGCTGGACAGCTCTTTCTAATCAGGTATCTAAGTCTGAATAGATGTTCAATCTTCATATCCTAAGTTGTGCTGCAACAACAGATATGTATTCCATGTACACTCTAAGGGTCAAAAAAGGAAGAGGAGTATCCGATACTGCTGTGCGCAACCCTGAAAAGTGAACTTGAAATACCTGCAATGACAATGCCACAAATTGCTGGATGATTTGCGCCACTCCACCGTTAACCTCGCGAAAACGAGAGCTCGCCATCAACCTCCCCGTGAGTTTCAAGAAATTACTGCATTTGCGCTGTTAAAATGAATCAAACTCGTCACAGAAAGTTAAGGCTGGTACTTAACGATGCAATGACCCTTTTAATGACGAGATTTTTGTTGCAGCAATGCCACTCAACCTCTCCGACGCAGAAAGGGAACAATTGAAACTGTGCAGTCTCATTCCTGCAGGTAGTAAATTGTTCCTACAGGTTTTTAAAATTTAAAATGTTTTAATTTTTAATCTTACTTTTCCTGTCTCCTTTTTTTTTCCTCTCTCTCTCTCAATCCAATCTTTCTTTCCCCCCTTCTTCTGCATCTGATTTGACTCTAAATGCACCTTATTTCCTTCGCAGTCATTCTTCTGTTTCTTTCTCTATCCTTAAATTTCATTGGTTAAGGAAATAAGAGCATTGGTCCCGCCATTCACCAAGGTACCAGATGCCCCGTTGACCTCGCCGCACCGTTATCAGTTCACACTTCCAGCAATGTGTGGCTCATAAAATTTGATCTTAAGGGTGAGGAAAGAACATCTAAAATGGGGCATGCCGCGAGATGCCCCGCTCCAGCAAATTCTGCATCACAGTTCTCCTGGACATTGCTTCAAACAGAGCAACCATAGACAAAGCACACGTATGTTCGACACCCCTGCTCGAGATCCATATCATGCCAACTGCAAGCAACAAGAGAGCCTGCAAACTATTACTCTTTATGAACCCTAAGAAATAAAAGGTTACATAACAGCATATCTAACATTTTTATGATGAAATTTTTCAGTACGTTTTAAAGGAGAGGGAAAGCTAAGTATTTCATGAGGATTAACTATAAAAACAGATAACTGAAAGTGGAAGTGTGACCATAATGTTTCAAGAAGCAGAAACCTTTCTCATTGCAATGCCAAGGGATTAGAACTAATAGAAATTGGTCCCAGCAATTAAAGATCCGCCAGCCCGAAGACTGAAACAGCATTTATTTAAAGCATCCTCCTTTGATAAGAATGGTCTGACGTATCAGTTCTGCATATTCAAGGCAATTTACTGCATAACAATATGATTAAAGACATACAGCATAGAAACATCAAAACCTTGCTGGCAATTCTTTGTTAGACAACATTCAATAAAAATGTGCAACAGAAAAAATGCAGATGGGAATAAATTACGCTTAATGTATTCCGTGTAAACAAAATGAATGTGATAAAAGTAAGATCACGCCAAGAAAATTAACCTGTTTTTTTAGTTCCAGAATTATGAGGCAAGACAACCGTTCCCATGTGCAGAATAAACAACAAGCATATGAAAGCTATTTTTCCCTAAGTGAACCAGGCAACTTTAAATTTTATGTATAATTTAGCAGTTGAAAATGAGTACTTACATGTTGCTGTTGTGTTAATAGGGGTGACTGTAAAATAGTTTGAGAGGGATGAAAAGTGATGTAGAAAGTACCATATCTGATACTGAGTAATGACTGAGAAGTTTCAACAGAATGGTTCATTACAATTGTTTTAATTTTCAGAATAGAATTCTGGAAAGCATGGCATATTGCTTTTGGTTAATAGGTGTTAAATAATTCATGAATGGAATTTTCACAAACTGTATACTGTTGTAAAATTGAATCAATGTAATACAGATGGTCACATACACCTGATTCTCAATCAGCCAGCTTCATAATATTTTTAAATAAAAACTTCTCCATATAGTATAATATATTTTGTGCATATTAAGTAGTGAATTTCTCTGTCTCACAAATAAGGCAAGGCATCCCAGAAAACAGCACATTTTCCTACTGTACTGGTTACAAATGAGACTGCCTGAAACAAAGTTGACCCTTTTAAAATGCAATTACTTCTGCATATAAAGTAACAAATATGACAAAAGCATAAAAATGAGCTTAACACCCTTCTTTAGGATCATTTTTAAGTTTCCTTATGATCAGGGATGTAAATTCAGTGATATCCTCATGCACTCAGTGGACCAGATGTAGCAGAGAATTCCACCTGTATGCTCTTACTGTTTTCTGGTATAAATAACATCAAAGTTGCAAACATACTGTGCATATGTATCATGTAATGGAACTTACTTTCCCTTATATTGTCCTTGATAATTCTGTGACCAAAAGAGCAGCCTTACAGTCTGCCTTCTAACATGGTCAATGGTTTCCTTTCCTCAGGCACTATCCCACCCCACCTGAAAACTGCCATCACCACCCCATTATTCAACCTTCACCCATCCATGACCTCCAACTACCATCTCATCTCCAACCTCCCTTTTCTCCGTAAGGTCCTCGAATTCACAAATTACATCCTTTGTGACTATGTTGCATTTTCCTTCCATAATCTTTCTGCAGCATTCAATAAATTTGACCATGCCATCCTCTTCAATGCTTCTCTTCCATCTCCAGCTTCATGGGAATGCCCTTGCACAGGTTAATTCCCAAATATCCAAATGCAGCCAGCACAACTCCAGCAGGAGCTTCTCTTCCTTCCCTCCAGGGTCTCCTAAGGATCTATCCTTGGACGCCTCCTCTTCCTTATCTACACATCATGTTCTACGACATTGTCTGCAGGCACGGGGTCAGCTTCCATTTCTCTTGATTCTTCAACTGCCTCTGTGCTGTCAGACTACTTATGTGACTTCAAATTCTGAATTGAGTCACAACATCCTCCAGCTCAATACCAGGAATACCAAACCAGTCACTTTGGGGCTCACCGCAAACTCCACTCCCTGCCGCGAAATCCAACCCATCCCTGGTCACTTTCTTAGACTGAAACAGATGATTCAACCCCAAGCTGAGTATGAAGCCCAACGTCCTATTCATCACCAAGACCACTTACTTTTACCTCCACAGCATTGTCCGCCTCTGCTCCTACCTCAGCAACACCACAGCTTAAGTCTTTATACATATCTTTGCCACTTTCAGACTCAACTCCTTGTTGGAACACTCTCCTTGCTGGCCTCCCAGCATCCACGAACTCCAACGTGTCCAAAAATTCTGCCATGTATCCAGTCCTGCAATAAGTTATTTATCATCCCAGCCCTCGCTGACCTGCACTACTCTCTGTTCGGAACACAATGAAGTTAAAATCCTTGTCTATAAATGTATCTATGGCCTCACCTTACTCTATCCTGGAAAACTTCTCCTGCCTTATCGTTTCCAGACTATTCTGGTCCTCTGGCTCAGCATTCTGTGCATCGTCCTCGCCTTTCACTTCATCACTGGTGGCAGACGCTTCATGCTTGGAACTCCATGCTTGAAACTCTTCCTCCATTCTGAAAGCCCATCAAACTTTCCGTCACCCCTGCTAACCTCTCCCTTCATATGATTAGGAATTCATCAAGTTCAATCCACATTCTTCCACTGTGGCATTGCTGCTGCTGCACTAATGTCTATTCAACATCATTCTAACAGCTATGTTACATGTCAAAAGTCCAGCAAATTTCAACACAATCGACACTGTTCAACCATATTCGTCACATCCCCTCTCCCCTCTACCCAGACATAGTTCCTCTGCCAGCAGCACCGGAACCATGGTATCTCAATGAATATTTGATCAACTCAGTCAATATTTAATTGTATAAACTCCAATCCCATTCTGATCCAAGTACGGATTGAACAGTGTACATAGATAAATATTTTGGATTTTTGCTCAATTACCTAGGTATCAAGGAATATTTAAACAAGTTTTCCTCAAGAGTATCGTCCACGTTGGGGTTGATTGTATGTCAATTGATGCTGCGGCCTTAGCAACCTGTTTAATCTTCAACTTTTTCCAATTCTGACGATAGGTCATCGATCTGAAACGTTAACTGTTTCCTTCTCCACAGATACTGCCAGATTTGCTGAATATTTCCAGCATTTTCTGTTTTTATCTCAGATTTCCAGCATCCACAGTATTTTGCTTTTGAATATCATTTTGAAGTTAACATACCCAGAAATGTGTACAATATTCCAAAATTGGTCATGTCCATCGATACTTAGTCAAATATGCACAAGATATGTTATAAAATCGGATTCATTTTGTTAACAAAAGTTTTACATTCACTGAAAACTTTGAGTCAATTATCAAATCTTCTCTATTTTGCTGCCCTACTGGTGACCCTTTGTATGAGTTGCCAACCAACTCATACAAAGAAACAGAAGTGTAATTACGCACCCCAGTGTTTTCCTATAAAGACTCATCAGTAAAGTTTATTGAATAGGCAAACTCGTAACAATTACAAATAAGTGTGTGTATTTTTTTAAAAAGTTTATCCACTCCATCTTTCTCAGTGAGATATATGGGTGATGACAAAATTGAGCAAGTGGCTGGTATCAATACCAATGTCAGAAGTCATAAATTAAAACTTCAATTCTCATGTCCTGTATAGTCCAAGGGGGATTTTCCACAACTATTTTGACTAAAACATTAATTCAAGGTTGGTAATTTTTCCAAGAAATGGTTCAGCCTATATAATTCAAAATATGTACAGATTTTCATCAGCGGACTGAAAATCTGTAGCCATTCAAACAAGGCTTAAAATAATGACTGCATGACATCAACACACCCTTTGCCGGCATTTTGACTGCAATGTTGAAACTTGTCTTCAGAAATTTGTGAAGTGCTTCTTCTTTCTCCAAATTAAGGTGTTCTCTTTGTATAAACCCCATGCGGAAATTGTAACACTACATTCTTTTTCGCAGCAACCAATTAAATGACTTGGAGACTTAAAAAAAATATTGGATTTCAAATTTGTCGACCAATATTATGGAACATTCGATCAAGTTAGTTAATTTATAAACCAATTAAGGTGATAATGAGTCAATAGGTGGTTCGTTATATGCTTTGAATGTTTCCTTCCAACTGCTTGATAAGGTACAGGCATTCTTGAAGAAAATTATTTTCAGGGTATTTCTCGCTTTCGAGGGGTGCTCTCCTCAGCTTCAAAACAACACAAAGAGCTAGGGAAAGGTACAATAGATAATACAATGTGTGTGTTTGTTTTTTTGAAAGTGGACGCCCTCTCTCACAATGTTTCATTTTCATTTTCAAAAGCATGACACAGCAGTTTCCTGTTTATGCTCAATGATGTTTACTGTGGATATTTGGAATGCTGTTCCCTCAATAAGTTGGGCTAATTAAAATATAGATTGCTCACTATACTGCACCCCCACAAACAAGCTGCCATGCCCCTCCCTTGACACTATTTTCTAATGTAAGAGCACACACCTCCTACGCAGGACATGGCAGCTGTCAATCTGGACAACCTGCCTGCATGATGATGGCGCAAATCCAGCAGTTATCTGCACTTACAATAAAGACATCTTGCTGATTTCAAAGCATTTTGTGTAAAGTATACTTGCACTTAAACATCAAAACTGTTCAGTTTATAGTTTAGAAAATAATACTGCATACTAATCTGGAACCTAATTTTGTATAACAATTGTCTATGTTTTATTTACTTCACTCCTATTTTTGTCCACCTTACTGTTGACTTCAGCTTTCCTTAATTAGTGCGTGAATTCTTCACACTGTATCAAAAATGCTGATTTGTTGTGAGGTTTGTTGCCACCCCCCACAAGGCTTCTGATATCACGAACTGCTCTGATTATTCCTGCAGTCAAAAATCAACTGATCAGATGCCACAGGACTTGAACTTCAACTTCTGAATTACAAAATTAGCACAGTTAGCCCTTCGCATGCACATCTTTGAAATGTTAACTTTTTTTTTTAAAAAGTCCTGTGACTAAGGTTTCTTCAAGATTTCTCATTTAATTTAAATGCAATCGAATTGCAAAAGTTATTATGAAAGGATGAGAATCAAGTACATTTTTCTTCATTATGGCATAATTAACAAAACCCCTGAATGTTCATTCATTAACAGACCAACCAATCTTGTAGACATGCAATTAGCAAGTCTTCCATCAGCACTTTGATGTCGAGTAAATATTGTACCTTTAAGACATGTAGTACATGCACAACTGTTAAACATGTTAAATTTCTTTACTGCATTATCGAGAGCAAAAGTGAAAGTATTTATCAATATTAGTGATTAATTATTTACAAGTAAAGAAAAAAGGAAATAATGCCAAGAAGCATTTAATTCGTTAAGTTTCCCAAAATACTTCAATAAAACAAACTGCTAATGTTGGAAGTCTAAATAACAACAGAAAATGCTAGAAACATAGCTTGAAATTTTCAGATACCATATTTTATTTACCTCATCCCTATTTTTGGCGTGACCAGGCATGCAAGGGGGGGACTTATTATAAAATTGTGAGTGCAGAGCACACATCTTTCTGTCTATTTAAATCAATGAATGGCAAATCGACGGCCATGCACTTGCATAGGTTTTAAGGAGCGTCTTAAAGGAGGAGAGTGAGGTAGAGAGGCGGAGAGGTTCAGGGAGGGAATTCCAGAGCTTAGAGCCGAGGCAGCTGAAGGCACTGTCGCCAATGGTGGAGCAATTAAAATTGGGGATGTGCAAGAGGCAAGGATTAGAGGAGCCCAGAGATCTGAGGGATGTAGAGCTGGAGGTGGTTACAGAGATAAGAAGGGGCAAGGTCATGGAGAGATTTGAAAACAAGGATGAGAATTTTAAAATCGAGGCATTCCTGGACTGGAAGCCAATATAGGTCAGCGCGCACAGGGGTGATGGGAGAACGGGTCTTGGTGCAAGTTAGGATACGGGCAGCAGAGTTTTGGATGAGCTCAAGTTTATGGAAGATGGAAGATGGCAGGTCGGACAGGAGAGCATTAGAATAGTCAAGTCCAGAGATAACAACACAGATGAGGGTTTCAGCAGCAGATGAGCTGAGGCAGGGGCGGAAATGGACGACGTGACAGAGGTGGAAGTAGGCGATCTTAGTGATAGAGCGGATATGTGGTCGGAAGCTCATCTCAGGGTCAAATAGGATGCCAAGGTTGCAAACGGTCTGGTACTCCCATCGCATGCGAGGAAAACTCTATGGCACAGGGTTTTACAAATATAATGAATCAATTCAGCTTCTGAAAGAAAAAGACAGATCTACTTTTCAGGTGCCTCCTTCGCCAGTTTCCAAAATGTTGCAGTATGTCAAACACTGAGAAACTTGCAGAGCTTTGAACTACCAAATAAAGAGCTATTAAAATGTTGAAATTAGTGTCGTCCTACAATTAATCAAATTTCTCCATTTGATATCAATGGCCTGTATAAACTCAGCAATTGCATTCTAACATTAAACAATAATACACTGTAAAAGGCATTAGGATTTAGGTGGTCTCCAGATACTGTTTTCTCATGCACAACGCAAGAGCCGACTTCCACAGGCAAGATCTTGCTCCCATGAACAGGAGTGTGACCTACTGCACATAGTCTGGGACGTATCATCACTGAGTACATTGGAAGCAAAGTGGGACATCATCATACACTTAGCTCTCTGGCAGGTCAGATATCTCAATCTAAAACCTACAAATCAAGTTTATTAAGAAGGAGAAACAAAGAAAGCTTGTCTCTTTCAGAAAAACAAAACTACTCAAAGCTCCTGTAGTTCTGAGTAATGACATGTCCAGTTTGGATCAAGTAGCATTCAAGTTTTACTTCAAGTAAAACTTGAATGCTAGAAAACTTGAATGCTAGAATGAGAGAAAGAACTGGAATGATAGTGATACCCCATTTCAGGCAACTTCTGGGTACAGAATTGCCAATAAAAAAGGAGTGTTGTTAAGTTGGTAAACAAGAACCCCTGTTTAGACAGACAACACAGCTTGTGGCATCAAAGGTACACCAGCAAATGAAATAGACCGTAAACAGGGAAAAATAATAGCCCAGTGATCAATATTCATGGTTTTGATCACCCAGGTGGGCTGAAACACTCTCTTACTTGTTACACAATAGGGCGAGAGAACTTCCGTTCCTAGAATTACATTTCTAATTAAACATAATTAGAGGTTGGGGAAGAGATGGAACCTAAGGTTACACTATTTTAACAGCTCTGAGCCATCGACACTGCAGTCCTGGTCCAGATATGATTACTTCATCTAAACAAGTTGCTCCGAATAAAGTAGCCATATTACTTGAGACCACCCCCACCCCGCTATCAAAAAAAATGTAGAGTGACCATTCTTATATTAAGCAGGACTATTCTCTCATCTGTCACAAAAGGAACACAATATTTTAGTTCACATAGTATCATAGTAGGTACAGCACAGGAGGAGGCGAGTCGGCCCATCGTGCCTCTGCTAGCGATATGAAAGAGCTATCCAATTAGTCCCATTTGCCTGCGCTTTCCCCGTAACTGTAATTTTTTTCCCCTTCAAGTATTTATCCAATTCCCTTTTGAAAGTTGCTATTGAATCTGCTTCCACCACCCTTTCAGGCAGTGCATTCCAGATCATTACAACTCGCTCAGGTAAAATAATGTTTCCTCCTGTCACCTCGGGCTCTTTTGCTGATCACCTTAAATCTGTATCCTCTAGTCACCGATCCTTGGAAACTGGAAACAGTTTCTCCTTATTTACTCTGTCAAAACTGTTCATGATTTTGCACAGCTCCATCAAATCGCTCCTTAAGCTTCTCTGGACTTAGGAGAACAACCCTAGCTTCTCCAATCTCTCCACATTACTGAAGTTCGTCATCTCTGGTACCATTCGAGTAACTGTCTTCTGCACCCTCTCCAAAGAGGAAAGGTACGAAAGGTGAGCCCCGAGGCGGGGAGCGGCGGTACGAAAGGTGAGCCCCGAGGCGGGGAGCGGCGGTACGAAAGGTGAGCCCCGAGGCGGCGAGCGGCGGTACGAAAGGTGAGCCCCGAGGCGGGGAGCGGCGGTACGAAAGGTGAGCCCCGAGGCGGCGAGCGGCGGTACGAAAGGTGAGCCCCGAGGCGGGGAGCGGCGGTACGAAAGGTGAGCCCCGAGGCGGCGAGCGGCGGTACGAAAGGTGAGCCCCGAGGCGGGGAGCGGCGGTACGAAAGGTGAGCCCCGAGGCGGCGAGCGGCGGTACGAAAGGTGAGCCCCGAGGCGGGGAGCGGGGGTACGAAAGGTGAGCCCCGAGGCGGGGAGCGGCGGTACGAAAGGTGAGCCCCGAGGCGGGGAGCGGCGGTACGAAAGGTGAGCCCCGAGGCGGGGAGCGGCGGTGCGAAAGGTGAGCCCCGAGGCGGGGAGCGGCGGTGCGAAAGGTGAGCCCCGAGGCGGCGAGCGGCGGTGCGAAAGGTGAGCCCCGAGGCGGCGAGCGGCGGTGCGAAAGGTGAGCCCCGAGGCGGCGAGCGGCGGTGCGAAAGGTGAGCCCCGAGGCGGCGAGCGGCGGTGCGAAAGGTGAGCCCCGAGGCGGCGAGCGGCGGTGCGAAAGGTGAGCCCCGAGGCGGCGAGCGGCGGTGCGAAAGGTGAGCCCCGAGGCGGCGAGCGGCGGTGCGAAAGGTGAGCCCCGAGGCGGCGAGCGGCGGTGCGAAAGGTGAGCCCCGAGGCGGCGAGCGGCGGTGCGAAAGGTGAGCCCCGAGGCGGCGAGCGGCGGTGCGAAAGGTGAGCCCCGAGGCGGCGAGCGGCGGTGCGAAAGGTGAGCCCCGAGGCGGGGAGCGGCGGTGCGAAAGGTGAGCCCCGAGGCGGGGAGCGGGGGTACGAAAGGTGAGCCCCGAGGCGGGGAGCGGCGGTACGAAAGGTGAGCCCCGAGGCGGCGAGCGGCGGTACGAAAGGTGAGCCCCGAGGCGGGGAGCGGCGGTACGAAAGGTGAGCCCCGAGGCGGGGAGCGGGGGTACGAAAGGTGAGCCCCGAAGCGGGGAGCGGCGGTACGAAAGGTGAGCCCCGAGGCGGGGAGCGGCGGTACGAAAGGTGAGCCCCGAGGCGGGGAGCGGCGGTACGAAAGGTGAGCCCCGAGGCGGCGAGCGGCGGTACGAAAGGTGAGCCCCGAGGCGGCGAGCGGCGGTACGAAAGGTGAGCCCCGAGGCGGCGAGCGGCGGTGCGAAAGGTGAGCCCCGAGGCGGCGAGCGGCGGTGCGAAAGGTGAGCCCCGAGGCGGCGAGCGGCGGTGCGAAAGGTGAGCCCCGAGGCGGCGAGCGGCGGTGCGAAAGGTGAGCCCCGAGGCGGCGAGCGGCGGTGCGAAAGGTGAGCCCCGAGGCGGCGAGCGGCGGTGCGAAAGGTGAGCCCCGAGGCGGCGAGCGGCGGTGCGAAAGGTGAGCCCCGAGGCGGCGAGCGGCGGTGCGAAAGGTGAGCCCCGAGGCGGGGAGCGGCGGTACGAAAGGTGAGCCCCGAGGCGGGGAGCGGGGGTACGAAAGGTGAGCCCCGAGGCGGGGAGCGGCGGTACGAAAGGTGAGCCCCGAGGCGGCGAGCGGCGGTACGAAAGGTGAGCCCCGAGGCGGGGAGCGGGGGTACGAAAGGTGAGCCCCGAGGCGGGGAGCGGGGGTACGAAAGGTGAGCCCCGAGGCGGCGAGCGGCGGTACGAAAGGTGAGCCCCGAGGCGGCGAGCGGCGGTACGAAAGGTGAGCCCCGAGGCGGCGAGCGGCGGTACGAAAGGTGAGCCCCGAGGCGGCGAGAGGCGGTGCGAAAGGTGAGCCCCGAGGCGGCGAGCGGCGGTGCGAAAGGTGAGCCCCGAGGCGGCGAGCGGCGGTGCGAAAGGTGAGCCCCGAGGCGGGGAGCGGCGGTGCGAAAGGTGAGCCCCGAGGCGGGGAGCGGCGGTACGAAAGGTGAGCCCCGAGGCGGGGAGCGGGGGTACGAAAGGTGAGCCCCGAGGCGGGGAGCGGCGGTACGAAAGGTGAGCCCCGAGGCGGCGAGCGGCGGTACGAAAGGTGAGCCCCGAGGCGGGGAGCGGGGGTACGAAAGGTGAGCCCCGAGGCGGGGAGCGGGGGTACGAAAGGTGAGCCCCGAGGCGGCGAGCGGCGGTACGAAAGGTGAGCCCCGAGGCGGCGAGCGGCGGTGCGAAAGGTGAGCCCCGAGGCGGCGAGCGGCGGTGCGAAAGGTGAGCCCCGAGGCGGCGAGCGGCGGTGCGAAAGGTGAGCCCCGAGGCGGGGAGCGGCGGTGCGAAAGGTGAGCCCCGAGGCGGGGAGCGGCGGTGCGAAAGGTGAGCGCCGAGGCGGGGAGCGGCGGTGCGAAAGGTGAGCCCCGAGGCGGGGAGCGGCGGTACGAAAGGTGAGCCCCGAGGCGGGGAGCGGGGGTACGAAAGGTGAGCCCCGAGGCGGGGAGCGGCGGTACGAAAGGTGAGCCCCGAGGCGGCGAGCGGCGGTACGAAAGGTGAGCCCCGAGGCGGCGAGCGGCGGTACGAAAGGTGAGCCCCGAGGCGGGGAGCGGCGGTACGAAAGGTGAGCCCCGAGGCGGGGAGCGGCGGTACGAAAGGTGAGCCCCGAGGCGGGGAGCGGCGGTACGAAAGGTGAGCCCCGAGGCGGCGAGCGGCGGTACGAAAGGTGAGCCCCGAGGCGGGGAGCGGCGGTACGAAAGGTGAGCCCCGAGGCGGCGAGCGGCGGTACGAAAGGTGAGCCCCGAGGCGGGGAGCGGCGGTACGAAAGGTGAGCCCCGAGGCGGCGAGCGGCGGTACGAAAGGTGAGCCCCGAGGCGGCGAGCGGCGGTACGAAAGGTGAGCCCCGAGGCGGCGGTACGAAAGGTGAGCCCCGAGGCGGCGGGCGGCGGTACGAAAGGTGAGCCCCGAGGCGGGGAGCGGCGGTACGAAAGGTGAGCCCCGAGGCGGCGAGCGGCGGTACGAAAGGTGAGCCCCGAGGCGGCGAGCGGCGGTACGAAAGGTGAGCCCCGAGGCGGCGGTACGAAAGGTGAGCCCCGAGGCGGCGGTACGAAAGGTGAGCCCCGAGGCGGGGAGCGGCGGTACGAAAGGTGAGCCCCGAGGCGGGGAGCGGCGGTACGAAAGGTGAGCCCCGAGGCGGCGAGCGGCGGTACGAAAGGTGAGCCCCGAGGCGGGGAGCGGCGGTACGAAAGGTGAGCCCCGAGGCGGGGAGCGGCGGTACGAAAGGTGAGCCCCGAGGCGGGGAGCGGCGGTACGAAAGGTGAGCCCCGAGGCGGGGAGCGGCGGTACGAAAGGTGAGCCCCGAGGCGGGGAGCGGCGGTACGAAAGGTGAGCCCCGAGGCGGGGAGCGGCGGTACGAAAGGTGAGCCCCGAGGCGGGGAGCGGGGGTACGAAAGGTGAGCCCCGAGGCGGCGCGCGGCGGTACGAAAGGTGAGCCCCGAGGCGGGGAGCGGCGGTACGAAAGGTGAGCCCCGAGGCGGGGAGCGGGGGTACGAAAGGTGAGCCCCGAGGCGGGGAGCGGCGGTACGAAAGGTGAGCCCCGAGGCGAGGAGCGGCGGTACGAAAGGTGAGCCCCGAGGCGGGGAGCGGCGGTACGAAAGGTGAGCCCCGAGGCGGGGAGCGGCGGTACGAAAGGTGAGCCCCGAGGCGGGGAGCGGCGGTACGAAAGGTGAGCCCCGAGGCGGGGAGCGGCGGTACGAAAGGTGAGCCCCGAGGCGGGGAGCGGCGGTACGAAAGGTGAGCCCCGAGGCGGGGAGCGGCGGTACGAAAGGTGAGCCCCGAGGCGGGGAGCGGCGGTACGAAAGGTGAGCCCCGAGGCGGGGAGCGGCGGTACGAAAGGTGAGCCCCGAGGCGGGGAGCGGCGGTACGAAAGGTGAGCCCCGAGGCGGGGAGCGGCGGTACGAAAGGTGAGCCCCGAGGCGGGGAGCGGCGGTACGAAAGGTGAGCCCCGAGGCGGGGAGCGGCGGTACGAAAGGTGAGCCCCGAGGCGGGGAGCGGCGGTACGAAAGGTGAGCCCCGAGGCGGGGAGCGGCGGTACGAAAGGTGAGCCCCGAGGCGGGGAGCGGCGGTACGAAAGGTGAGCCCCGAGGCGGGGAGCGGCGGTACGAAAGGTGAGCCCCGAGGCGGGGAGCGGCGGTACGAAAGGTGAGCCCCGAGGCGGGGAGCGGCGGTACGAAAGGTGAGCCCCGAGGCGGGGAGCGGCGGTACGAAAGGTGAGCCCCGAGGCGGGGAGCGGCGGTACGAAAGGTGAGCCCCGAGGCGGGGAGCGGCGGTACGAAAGGTGAGCCCCGAGGCGGGGAGCGGCGGTACGAAAGGTGAGCCCCGAGGCGGGGAGCGGCGGTACGAAAGGTGAGCCCCGAGGCGGGGAGCGGCGGTACGAAAGGTGAGCCCCGAGGCGGGGAGCGGCGGTACGAAAGGTGAGCCCCGAGGCGGGGAGCGGCGGTACGAAAGGTGAGCCCCGAGGCGGGGAGCGGCGGTACGAAAGGTGAGCCCCGAGGCGGGGAGCGGCGGTACTAAAGGTGAGCCCCGAGGCGGGGAGCGGCGGTACGAAAGGTGAGCCCCGAGGCGGGGAGCGGCGGTACGAAAGGTGAGCCCCGAGGCGGTACGATAGGTGAGCCCCGAGGCGGGGAGCAGCGGTACTAAAGGTGAGCCCCGAGGCGGTATGAAAGGTGAGCCCCGAGGCAGATTACAAATCCAGGTTCCAGGAGAGGGAAGCAAAAAGTCTTCGTAGCGTGACCTCACCAAAAAGCGGGTAAGTGATTGGTTGGTGAGTATTTTCTCTCAATCTTTCTAAACTTATATTTTGTGGTTACGACGGTCTCTTTGTGTAGCAGGGACGACTGTTAAGCAGGGGCCCTTGAGTATATCATTTAATTCCAGTGTGATTGGTGGGATCCATTTAATATTAATTTAATTTAAATCAATTAAAGGGTAAGTCATGGCAGCACAGCTCAGCCCCGTGGCATGCTCCTCCTGCTCTATGTGGGAAATCAGGGACACTTTCTGTGTCCCTGACGACCATGTATGCGGGAAGTGTATCCAGCTGCAGCAACTGACAGACTGCATTGCGGCACTGGAGCTGCGGATGGATACATACTGGTGCATTCACGACGCTGAGAACCACATGGATAGCATGTTTAGCGAGTTGGTCACACCGCAGGTAAAGGGTGTACAGGCAGGAAGTGAATGGGTAACCACCAGGCAGAGTAAGAGGTGCAGGCAGGTCGTGCAGGGGTCCCCTGTGGCCATCACCCTCTCAAACAGATGTACCACTTTGGATACTGTTGGGGGAGATGACTTATCAGGGGAAGGCAGCAGCAGCCAACTTCCTGGCACCATGGGTGGCTCTGCTGCACAGGCTGAGAGGAAAAAGAGTGGAAGAGCTATAGTGATAGGGGACTCAATTGTAAGGGGAATAGATAGGCGTTTCTGCGGCCGCAACCGAGACTCCAGGATGGTGTGTTGCCTCCCTGGTGCAAGGGTCAAGGACGTCTCGGAGCGGCTACAGAACATTTTGAAGGGGGAAGGCGAACAGCCAGCTGTCGTGGTGCACATAGGCACCAACGCTATAGGTAAAAAAGGGGATGAGGTCCTAAAAGCAGAATATAGGGAGTTAGAAGGTAAATTAAAAAATAGGACCTCAAAGGTAGCAATCTCAGGATTGCTACCAGTGCCACGTGCTCGTCAGACTAGAAATAGGAGGATATTTCAAATCAATATGTGGCTAGAGGAGTGGTGCAAGGAGGAGGGATTCAAATTCCTGGGGCATTGGAACCGGTTCTGGGGGAGGTGGGACCAGTACAAACCGGACGGTCTGCACCTGGGCAGGGCCGGGACCGCTGTCCTTGGGCGAGTGTTTGCTAGTGCTGTTGGGGAGGGTTTAAACTCAAGTGGCAGGGGGTTGGGAACCTGAGCAGTGAGACAGAAGAAAGCGTGTCAGGAAGGGACAGAAGGTAATGGAGTGAAAGGTGAAGTGTTAAAAAAGGAAAAAGCAGGAACTAAGTGTCACAAAACATATTTGAAAGTTCTTTATCTGAATGCACATAGCATTCGTAACAAAATGGACGAGTTAACGGCACAAATAACTACGTATGGGTATGATCTTGTGGCCATTACAGAAACATGGCTGCAGGGTGACAACGACTGGGAATTAAATATGCCAGGGTATTTAACAATCAGGAAGGACAGGTAGGAAGGAAGGGGAGGTGGGGTGGCTTTGTTAATAAAGGAAGGAATCACTGTAATACAGAGAAATGATATTGGGACAAAGGATCAGGATAATGAAACATAAGGAATAATAAAGGGAAAAAAAAACTAGTGGGCGTAGTATATAGGCCTCCTAATAGTTGCAACTCTGCTGGAAGAAGTATTAATCAGGAAATAGTCGGGGCATGTAATATGGGAACAGCTATAATTATGGGGGATTTTAACTATCATATTAACTGGACAAATCAAATTGGGAAGGGCAGCCTTGAGGAAGAGTTTATTGAGTGTATTAGGGATGGATTTCTTGAGCAGTATGTAACTGATCCGACAAGGGGGCAAGCAACCTTGGACCTGGTCCTGTGTAATGAGCCAGGATTAATTCATAATGTCCGAGTTAAGGATCCCCTTGGAATGAGTGACCATAACATGGTTACATTCCATATCCAATTAGAGAGTGAGACGGTTGGTTCTCAAACAAGCGTACTGAGCTTGAATAAAGGAGACGATGATGGTATGAGAGCGGAATTGATTAAAGTGGACTGGGAAAATAGATTAAAGGGTAAGACGGTACATGAGCAGGAGTGTTCATTTAAGGAGTTATTTTACAACTTTCAAAAAAATATATTCCACTGAGGAAAAAAGGGTGTAAAAGAAATGACAGCCATCCGTGGCTAAGTAAAGAAATTAAGGATAGTATCAGACTAAAAACAAGGACATATAAGGTAGCCAAACTTAGTGGGAGGATAGAAGATTGGGAAGTCTTCAAAAGACAGCAAAAAGTAACGAAAGGATTGATTAAGAAAGGGAAGATAGATTATGAAAATAAATTAGCAAAAAATATAAAAACAGATCGCAAGAGTTTCCAGTTATATAAAAAGAAAAAGGGTGGCTAAGGCAAACGTAGGTCCCTTAGAGGATGAGACCAAGAAATTAATGGTGGGAAACATGGAGATGGCAAAAATGCTGAACAAATATTTTGTTTCAGTCTTTATGGTAGAGGACACTAAGAATATCCCAACACTGGACAAACAGGGGGCTCTCAGGGGGGGGTGGGGGGGGAGGAGCTAGAGACGATTAAAATCACTCAGGAATTGGTACTCAGTAAAATAATGGGACTCAAGGCGGATAAATCCCCTGGACCTGATGGCTTACATCCTAGGGTCTTGAGGGAAGTGGCAGTAGGGATTGTGGATGCTTTGGTAATAATTTTTCAAAATTCTCTGGACTCAGCAAAGGTCCCACCAGATTGGAAAACTGCTAATGTAACACCCTTATTTAAAAAGGGTAGTAGGCAGAAGGCTGGAAATTATAGACCAGTTAGCCTAACATCTGTGGTGGGTAAAATTTTGGAGTCTATTATTAAGGAGACAGTAACGGAACATTTAGATCAACATAATTTAATAGGACAAAGTCAGCATGGCTTTATGAAGGGGAAGTCAGACAAATTTGCTTGAGTTCTTTGAGGACATAACGTACAGGGTGGATAAAGGGGAACCAGTGGACGTAGTGTATTTAGACTTCCAGAAGGCATTCAACAAGGTGCCACATAAAAGATTATTGCTTAAGATAAAGATTCACTGGATTGGGGGTAATATTCTGGCATGGGTGGAGGATTGGTTATCGAACAGGAAGCAGAGAGTTGGGATAAATGGTTCATTCTCGGACTGGCAACCAGTAGCCAGTAGTGCTCCGCAGGGGTCGGTGCTGGGTCCCCAACTCTTTACAATCTATATTAACGATTTGGAGGAGGGGACCGAGTGTAACATATCAAAGTTTGCAGATGATACAAAGATGGGAGGGAAAGTAGAGAGTGAGGAGGACATAAAAAAACCTACAAGGGGATATAGACAGGCTGGGTGAGTGGGCGGAGATTTGGCAGATGCAATACAATATTGGAAAATGTGAGGTTATGCACTTTGGCAGGAAAAATCAGAGAGCAAGTTATTATCTTAATGGCGAGAAACTGGAAAGGACTGCAGTACAAAGGGATCGGGGGGTCCTCGTGCAAGAAAATCAAAAGTTAGTATGCAGGTGCAGCAGGTGATCAAGAAGGCCAACGGAATGTTGGCTTTTATTGCTCGGGGGCTAGAATATAAAAACAGGGAGGTATTGCTGCAGTTATATAAGGTATTGGTGAGACCGCACCTGGAATATTGCATGCAGTTTTGGTGTCCATATTTAAGAAAAGACATACTTGCTCTCGAAGCAGTACAAAGAAGGTTCACTCGGCTAATCCCGGGGATGAGGGGGTGGACATATGAGGAGAGGTTGAGTAAATTGGGACTCTACTCATTGGAGTTCAGAAGAATGAGAGGCGATCTTATTGAAACATATAAGATTGTGCAGGGGCTTGACCGGGTGGATGCGGTCAGGATGTTCCCAAGGATGGGTGAAACTAGAACGAGGGGGCATAATCTTAGAATAAGGGGCTGCTCTTTCAAAACTGAAATGAGGAGAAACTTCTTCACTCAGAGGGTAGTAGGTCTGTGGAATTTGCTGCCCCAGGAAGCTGTGGAAGCTACATCATTAAATAAATTTAAAACAGAAATAGACAGTTTCCGAGAAGTAAAGGGAATTAGGGGTTACGGGGAGCGGGCAGGAAATTGGACATGAAGCTGAGTTCGGATCGGTCAAGGCCCTGTGGGTGGTGGAGCGGGCCCAGGGGCTGAGTGGCCGGGTCCTGCTCCTATTTCTTGTGTTCTTTGGATTTGAGGTTAGGATCAGATCAGCCATGATCTTATTGAATGGCGGAGCAGGCTCGAGGGGCCGATTTGCCTCCTCCTGCTCAAAATTCTTATGTTCTTATGTTCTAGGCCTTGCCATCGTTCCTAAAAAGTGTGGTGCCCAGAATTGAGCACATTACTCCAGCAGCAGCCTATGCAGTGTTTTATAAAGGATTAGCATAACTTCCTTGCTTTTGTACTCTATGCCTATATTAATAAAACCAACGATACCATATGCTTTTTTTAAAAAAAAAACAGCCTTCTTAACTTGTCCTGTCATCTTCAAAGATTTGTCTCTCTGTTCCTGCACTCCCTTTAAAATTTTTCGGACTGGAGGGAGGTGTGTGTGGTGTTCCCCAGGGATCAGTACTAAGATCGTTGCTTTTCTTGACATATATTAATGACTTGGGCTGGGGTGCACAGGGCACAATTTCAAAAATTTGCAGATGACACGAAACTTGAAAGTGTTGTGAACAGTGAGGAGGAAAGTGATAGGCTTCAAGGGGATATTGACAGGGCTACGGAGATAGGGCAGGGGGGTGGGACTAGCTGGATTGCTCTTGCATAGAGCCGGCACAGATTCGATGGGCTGAATGGCCTCCTTCCATGCTGTAACCTTTTTATAATTCTATGAAAATTGTGGCATGGGCGGACACGTGGCAGATGAAATTTAACGCAGAAAAATGCGTGGTGATACATTTCGGTAGGAAGAATAAGGAGAGGCAATATAAACTAAAGGGCACAATTCTAAAAGGGGTACAGGAACAGAGAGATCTGGGGGGAGATGTACACAAATCATTGAAGGAGGCAGGGTAGGTTGAGAAAGCGGCTAAAAAAGCATACGGGATCTTGGACTTTACAAACAGCAGAGTACAAAAGCAAGGAAGTCTTGATGAACCTTAATAAAGACTGGTTCGGCCACAACTGGAGTACTGTGTCCAGTTCTGGGCACTGCACTTTCGGAAGGATGTGAAGGCCAGAGAGGGTGCAGAAGAGATTTATTAGAATAATTCCAGGGATGAAGGACTTTAGTTATGTCGATAGACTGGAGAAGCTGGGGTTGTTCTGCTTGGAACAGGTTGAGAGGAGATTTGATAGAGGTGTTCAAAATCATGACAGAGTAGATCGAGAGAAATTGTTCCCATTGGAGGAAGGGTCAAGAACCAGAGGACATAGATTTAAGGTGATTGGCAAAAGAACCAAAGATGATATGAGGAAAAACCTTTTTGCACAGCGAGTGGTTAGGATCTGGAATGCACTGCCAAAGTGGGTGGTGGAGGCAGGTTCAATCACGGCTTTCAAAAGGGAACTGCACAAGTACTTGAAAGGAAAAAATTTACAGGGCTACGGGGATAGGGACGAGCTGGATTGCTCTTGCATAGAGCCGGCACGGACTTGATGGGCCAAATGGCCTCCTTCCATGCTGTAACCTTTTTATAATTCTATGAAAATTGTACCGTTTGGTTTACATTGCCTCTCCTCATTCTTCCTGCCAAAATGTATCACTTCACATTTCATCTGCCATGTGTCTGCCTATTTTACTAGTCTGTCGATGTCCTCCTGAAATCTAATACTATTCTCCACATTGTTTACTACATTTCGTGTCATCTACAAACTTTGAAATTGTATCCTCTATACCCAAATCCAGGTCATTAATATATATCAAAAGGAGCAGTAGTCCTAATAATGACCCCTGGGGAACATTACTATATACTTCTCTCCAGTTTGGAAAACAACTGTTCACCACCACTTTCTGTCTCTTAGCCAACTTTTTTTTTATTCGTTCACGGGATGTGGGCGTCGCTGGCAAGGCTGGCATTTATTGCCCATCCCTAATTGCCGTCGAGAAGGTGGTGGTGAGCCGCCTTCTTGAACCGCTGCAGTCCGTGTGGTGACGGTTCTCCCACAGTGCTGTTAGGAAGGGAGTTCCAGGATTTTGACCCAGCGACAATGAAGGAACGGCGATATATTTCCAAGTCGGGATGGTGTGTGACTTGGAGGGGAACGTGCAGGTGGTGTTGTTCCCATGCGCCTGCTGCCCTTGTCCTTCTAGGTGGTAGAGGTCGCGGGTTTGGGAGGTGCTGTCGAAGAAGCCTTGGCGAGTTGCTGCAGTGCATCCTGTGGATGGTGCACACTGCAGCCACAGTGCGCCGGTGGTGAAGGGAGTGAATGTTTAGGGTGGTGGATGGGGTGCCAATCAAGCGGGCTGCTTTATCTTGGATGGTGTCGAGCTTCTTGAGTGTTGTTGGAGCTGCACTCATCCAGGCAAGTGGAGAGTATTCCATCACACTCCTGACTTGTGCCTTGTAGATGGTGGAAAGGCTTTGGGGAGTCAGGAGGTGAGTCACTCGCCACAGAATACCCAGCCTCTGACCTGCTCTCGTAGCCACGGTATTTATATGGCTGGTCCAGTTAAGTTTCTGGTCAATGGTGACCCCCAGGATGTTGATGGTGGGGGATTCGGCGATGGTAATGCCGTTGAATGTCAAGGGGAGGTGGTTAGACTCTCTCTTGTTGGAGATGGTCATTGCCTGGCACTTGTCTGGCGCGAATGTTACTTGCCACTTATGAGCCCAAGCCTGGATGTTGTCCAGGCCTTGCTGCATGCGGGCTCGGATTGCTTCATTATCTGAGGGGTTGCGAATGGAACTGAACACTGTGCAGTCATCAGCGAACATCCCCATTTCTGACCTCATGATGGAGGGGGGAAGGTCATTGATGAAGCAGCTGAAGATGGTTGGGCCTAGGACACTGCCCTGAGGAACTCCTGCAGCAATGCCCTGGGGCTGAGATGCTTGGCCTCCAACAACCACTACCATCTTCCTTTGTGCTAGGTATGACTCCAGCCACTGGAGAGTTTTCCCCCTGATTCCCATGGACTTCAATTTTACTAGGGCTCCTTGGTGCCACACTCGGTCAAATGCTGCCTTGATGTCAAGGGCAGTCACTCTCACCTCGCCTCTGGAATTCAGCTCTTTTGTCCATGTTTGGACCAAGGCTGTAATGAGGTCTGGAGCAGAGTGGTCCTGGCGGAACCCAAACTGAGCATCGGTGAGCAGGTTATTGGTGAGTAAGTGCCGCTTGATAGCACTGTCGACGACACCTTCCATCACTTTGCTGATGATTGAGAGTAGCCTGATGGGGCGGTAATTGGCCGGATTGGATTTGTCCTGCTTTTTGTGGACAGGACATACCTGGGCAATTTTCCACATTGTCGGGTGGATGCCAGTGTTGTAGCTGTACTGGAACAGCTTGGCTAGAGGCGCAGCTAGTTCTGGAGCACAAGTCTTCAGCACTACAGCTGGGATGTTGTCGGGGCCCATAGCCCTGAATCGAATTGGCCGAAGACTGGCTTCCGTGATGGTGGGGATATCGGGAGGAGGCTGAGATGGATTATCCACTCGGCACTTCTGGCTGAAGATGGTTGCAAACGCTTCAGCCTTGTCTTTTGCACTCACGTGCTGGACTCCGCCATCATTGAGAATGGGGATGTTTGCAGAGCCTCCTCCTCCCGTTAGTTGTTTAATTGTCCACCACCATTCACGACTGGATGTGGCAGGACTGCAGAGCTTTGATCTGATCCGTTGGTTGTGGAATCGCTTAGCTCTGTCGATAGCATGTTGCTTCCGCTGTTTAGCATGCATGTCGTCCTGAGTTGTAGCTTCACCAGGTTGGCACCTCATTTTTCGGTACGCCTGGTGCTGCTCCTGGCATGCTCTTCTACACTCCTCATTGAACCAGGGTTGATCCCCTGGCTTGTTGGTAATGGTAGAGTGAGGAATATGCCGGGCCATGAGGTTACAGATTGTGCTGGAATACAATTCTGCTGCTGCTGATGGCCCACAGCGCCTCATGGATGCCCAGTTTTGAGCTGCTGGATCTGTTCTGAATCTATCCCATTTAGCACGGTGGTAGTGCCACACAACACGTTGGATGGTGTCCTCAGTGCGAAGACGTGATTTCATCTCCACGAGGACTGTGCGGTGGTCACTCCTACCAATACTGTCATGGACAGATGCATTTGCGACAGGTAGATTGGTGAGGACGAGGTCAAGTAAGTTTTTCCCTCGTGTTGGTTCGCTCACCACCTGCCGCAGGCCCAGTCGAGCAGCTATGTCCTTCAGGACTCGGCCAGCTCGGTCAGTAGTGGTGCTACCGAGCCACTCTTGGTGATGGACATTGAAGTCCCCCACCCAGAGTACATTTTGTGCCCTTGCTACCCTCAGTGCTTCCTCCAAGTGGTGTTCAACATGGAGGAGGACTGATTCATCAGCTGAGGGAGGACGGTAGGTGGTAATCAGCAGGAGGTTTCCTTGCCCATGTTTGACCTGATGCCATGAGATTTCATGGGGTCCAGAGTCAATGTTGAGGACTCCCAGGGCCACTCCCTCCTGACTGTATATCACTGTACCGCCACCTCTGGTGGGTCTGTCCTGCCGGTGGGACAGGACATACCCAGGGATGGTGATGGAAGAGTCTGGGACGTTGGCTGAAAGATATGATTCTGTGAGTATGGCTATGTCAGGCTGTTGCTTGACTAGTCTGTGGGACAGCTCTCCCAATTTTGGCACAAGTCCCCAGATGTTAGTAAGGAGGACCTTGCAGGGTCGACTGGGCTTGGTGTTTTTTTGCCGTTGTCGTGTCCGGTGCCTAGTGGAGATGAAGTCCCGTCTTCGCACTGAGGACACCATCCAACGTGTTGTGTGGCACTACCACCGTGCTAAATGGGATAGATTCAGAACGGATCTAGCAGCTCAAGATTGGGCATCCGTGAGGCGCTGTGGGCCATCAGCAGCAGCAGAATTGTATTCCAGCACAATCTGTAACCTCATGGCCCGGCATATTCCTCACTCTACCATTACCAACAAGCCAGGGGATCAACCCTGGTTCAATGAGGAGTGTAGAAGAGCATGCCAGGAGCAGCACCAGGCGTACCTAAAAATGAGGTACCAACCTGGTGAAGCTGCAACTCAGGACTACGTGCATGCTAAACAGCGGAAGCAACATGCTATAGACAGAGCTAAGCGATTCCACAACCAACGGATCAGATCAAAGCTCTGCAGTCCTGCCACATCCAGTCGTGAATGGTGGTGGACAATTAAACAACTAACGGGAGGAGGAGGCTCTGCAAACATCCCCATCCTCAATGATGGCGGAGTCCAGCACGTGAGTGCAAAAGACAAGGCTGAAGCGTTTGCAACCATCTTCAGCCGGAAGTGCCAAGTGGATGATCCATCTCAGCCTCCTCCCGATATCCCCACCATCACGGAAGCCAGTCTTCGGCCAATTCGATTCACTCCATGTGATATCAAGAAACGGCTGAGTGCACTGGATACAGCAAGGGCTATGGGCCCCGACAACATCCCAGCTGTCGTACTGAAGACTTGTGCTCCAGAACTAGCTGCGCCTCTAGCCAAGCTGTTCCAGTACAGTTACAACACTGGCATCTACCCGACAATGTGGAAAATTGCCCAGGTATGTCCTGTCCACAAAAAGCAGGACAAATCCAATCCGGCCAATTACCGCCCCATCAGTCTACTCTCAATCATCAGCAAAGTGATGGAAGGTGTCGTCGACAGTGCTATCAAGCGGCACTTACTCACCAATAACCTGCTCACCGATGCTCAGTTTGGGTTCCGCCAGGACCACTCGGCTCCAGACCTCATTACAGCCTTGGTCCAAACATGGACAAAAGAGCTGAATTCCAGAGGCGAGGTGAGAGTGACTGCCCTTGACATCAAGGCAGCATTTGACCGAGTGTGGCACCAAGGAGCCCTAGTAAAATTGAAGTCCATGGGAATCAGGGGGAAAACTCTCCAGTGGCTGGAGTCATACCTAGCACAAAGGAAGATGGTAGTGGTTGTTGGAGGCCAAGCATCTCAGCCCCAGGGCATTGCTGCAGGAGTTCCTCAGGGCAGTGTCCTAGGCCCAACCATCTTCAGCTGCTTCATCAATGACCTTCCCCCCTCCATCATGAGGTCAGAAATGGGGATGTTCGCTGATGACTGCACAGTGTTCAGTTCCATTCGCAACCCCTCAGATAATGAAGCAATCCGAGCCCGCATGCAGCAAGACCTGGACAACATCGAGGCTTGGGCTGATAAGTGGCAAGTAACATTCGCGCCAGATAAGTGCCAGGCAATGACCACCTCCCCTTGACATTCAACGGCATTGCCATCGCCGAATCCCCCACCATCAACATCCTGGGGGTCACCATTGACCAGAAACTGAACTGGACCAGCCATATAAATACTGTGGCTACGAGAGCAGGTCAGAGGCTGGGTATTCTGCGGCGAGTGACTCACCTCCTGACTCCCCAAAGCCTTTCCACCATCTACAAGGCACAAGTCAGGAGTGTGATGGAATACTCTCCACTTGCTTGGATGAGTGCATCTCCAACAACACTCAAGCAGCTCGACACCATCCAAGATAAAGCAGCCCGCTTGATTGGCACCCCATCCACCACCCTAAACATTCACTCCCTTCACCACCGGCGCACTGTGGCTGCAGTGTGCACCATCCACAGGATGCACTGCAGCAACTCGCCAAGGCTTCTTCGACAGCACCTCCCAAACCCGCGACCTCTACCACCTAGAAGGACAAGAGCAGCAAGCGCATGGGAACAACACCACCTGCACGTTCCCCTCCAAGTCACACACCATCCCGACTTGGAAATATATCGCCGTTCCTTCAATGTCGCTGGGTCAAAATCCTGGAACTCCCTTCCTAACAGCACTGTGGGAGAACCGTCACCACACGGACTGCAGCAGTTCAAGAAGGCGGCTCACCACCACCTTCTCCAGGGCAATTAGGGATGGGCAATAAATGCTGGCCTCGCCAGCGACGCCCACATCCTGTGAACGAATCTTTTTTTTTAAAAAGTACTTCCTCTTTATCAAATTTTAACCTATCTAATATCGCTGCTACCTCCTCCTTCACCGCTACAATGGCAGCATCCTCTTCTCTAGTGAAGACCGATGCAAAGTATTCATTTAGTACCTCAGCCATGCCCTCTGCCTCCACAAGATGATTTCCTCTTTCGTCCCTAAGCATCCCACCCTTCCTTTGACTACCCTTTTACTATTTATATGTTTATAAAAGACTTTTCGGTTCCCTTTTATTTTAGCTGCTAATCTATTCTCATACTCACTCTTTGCCCCTCTTACTTCCTTTCTTCGATCTCCTCTGTACTTTCTGTATTTAGCTTCGTTCTCTATTGTATTATAAACCGTACATTTGTCATGAGCCTCCTTTTTCTGTTTTATTTTAATCTCTGTATCTTTCGTCATCCAGGGAGCTCTAGATTCAGATGCCTTTCCTTTCCCTCTCATGATCACTCATATTGCAAAATATTTCTTTATGGGTATCCAAATGTAAGGGGCCACAAATCCATTATCCGACTTTTTTCTTCCAGTTTACATAGTAGCAGCACTGAAGTCAAAGATAATGGCAGCGGAAAAACGTGGCCACTGTCAATCTGACCTACCAGCAGCTCCATTATTCTTTCTGTTGGTAGTAGTAATAACAACTTGCTTTTATATAGCACATTTATCAAAGAAAAACGTGCTGAGGAACTTCACAGAAGCATAAGGGAAAAATATTGAAGAGGTGAGTTTTAAAGAGGCTCTTAAAGAAGCAGATAGAGGGGAGAGGCAGTGGGTCGAGGGAAAGAATTCCAGAACGTGTGGTCTAGGTGGCTGAAAGCAATGCCGCCAGTGGTGGGACAAGGAGATGTGGGGATGAAGAAGAGACTGGAGTCAAAGCAAAGACGAATTTCAGTGGTGGGGGGGGGGGTGGTGGTGGGGGGTGGTTGTCGGGAGGGTTAGGGTTGCAGCAGGTTAAAAGAAAAGCAGGAGAGGCAAGGCAATGGAGGGATTTAAACACAATGATGAGAATTTTAAATTTGAAGCATTGGGGAACCAAAAGCCAATGTGGGCTAGCAAGGACAAGGGTGATGGGATTGGATATGGAGAGCAGAGCTTCGGATGAATTGAAATTTAGTGAGGATGGAGGGCATTGCCCGGCAGCACAGCATTTAATTAATCAAGTCTGGGATTGACAAAGACAAATGAATGAGGGTTTCAGCATAAGTGGGTTAAGGTAGGGGTGGAGGTAAGTGATTTTACTGGGGTAGAAGACAGCGTTCTTTCTGATGGAGAGGATACAAGGTCAGAAACGCAGTTCAGGATTGAATAGGTCACCGAGGCTGGCAATAATTTGCTTCAACCTCAGACAATGGCAACCAATGTGGTTGACTTTTAACTGCTGTCTGAAATGGATTAGCCAGTCAGTTGTATCAAACTGCTACAAAAAAGGACAAGAATAAAAAAACCGGACAAACCATTTCGCTTCGACCTTAGCATCGAATTCGGACCGACAAAGATACACCCAGCCCAGTCGACCCTGCAACATTCTCCTCACTAACATTTGGGGACTGATGCCAAAGTTGTGAGAGCTGTCACAAAGACTAGTCAAGCAACATTCTGACAGATATGATTCTGTGAGTATGACGATCAGCCAATGTTCCAGATTCCTCCATCACGATCCCTGGGTATGTCCTGTCATACCAGCAGGACAGACTCACCAGAGGTGGGAGCACAGTGGTATACAGTCACGTGGCAGTGGCCCTGGGAGTCCTCAACATTCACTCCGGACCCCATGAAGTCTCATGGTTTCAGGTCAAACATGATTACCATTTGTCACCCTCCCTGAGCTGATAGCTCAGCACTCCTCTATGTTGAAAACCACCTGGAGGAAGCACTGAGGACAGCATGGGAACAGAATGTACTCTGGGTGGGGGATTTCAATGTCCATCTCTAAGAGTGGCTCAGTGGTACCACCATTGACCGAGCCCTGAAGCACATAACTGCCAGACTGGGCTTGCAGCAGGTGGTGAGAGAACCAACACGACAGATAAAGCTTTTTGACCTCATCCTCATCAATCTACCTGTCGCAGATGCATCTGTCCATGTCAGCATTGGTAGGAGTGACCACCGCACAGTCCCTGTGGAGACCAAGTCCTGACTTCACACTGAGGACACCCTCCATCATGTTGTGTGGCACTACCACCGTGCTAAGTGGGATAGATTAAGAACAAATCTAGAAACTCAAAACTGGGCACCCATGAGACGCTGTGGCCCATCAGCAGCTGCAGAACTGTAATCCACCACAACCTGTAACTTCATGGCCAGGCATATCCCTCGCTTCTCAATCACTATCAAGCCAGATGACCAACCCTGGTTTAATGTGGATTGTAGAAGGTCATGCCAAGAGCAGCACCAGGTGCACCTGAAAATGAGATAGCAACCTGGTGAAGTTACAAAACAGGACTATATGCATGCTCAACAGCAGAAGCAGCATGCAAAAGGTAGAGCGAAGCAATCCCACAACCAACGGATCAAATCAAAGTTCGGCAGTCCTTCCACATCCAGTCATGAATGATGGTGGACAATTAAGCAACTAAAGGGAGGAGGAGGCTCCATGAATATCGCCATCCTCAACGATGGCAGAACCCAGCACCTAAGTGCAAAAGTCAAGACTAAAACGTTTACAACCATCTCCAGCCAGAAATGCTGAGTGGATGATTCTTCTCGGCTTCTTTCTGAGTTCCCCACCATCACAGATGCCAGTCTTCAGCCAATTCAATTCACTCCACATGATACCAAGAAACGACTGAGCGTAATGGCCACAACAAAGGCAACGGGTCCCTACAACATCCTGGCTGAAGCGCTGAAGACCTGTGCACTAGAACTAGCCATGCCTCTTGTCAAGCTGTTCCAGTACAGCACTGGTATCTATTCAACAATGTGGAAAAATGTCCAGATATGTCCTGTCAACAAAAAGCAGGACAAATCTAACCCGGCCAATTGTGGTCCTGTCAGCCTACTCTTAATCATCAGTAAAGTGGTGGAAGGAGTAGTCAACAGTGCTACAAAGTGGCACTTACTCACCAATAACCTGCTCACCAATGCTCAGTTTGGGTTCCGCCGGGACCATTTGGTTCCAGAACTCATTACAGTCTTGGTCTAAATGAGGACAAAAGAGCTGAAATCCAGAGGTGAAGTGAGAGTGATCGAGTTCAGCACCAAGGAGCCCCAGTAGAATTGAAGTCAAAAGGGATCGGGGGAAAATTCACCAGGGGCTGGAGACATAACTGGCATAAACAAAAATGGTTGCGGTTGTTGGAGCCTAATCATCTCAGCCCCAGGACATCACAGCAGATGTTCCTCGGGGGAGCATCCCCTGGGCCTAACTATCTTCAGCTGCTTCATCAATGACCTTCCCTGCATCATAAGATCAAGCAGGGCTGTTCACTGATGATTGCACTGTTCAATTCCTCAGATTTTCAAGCAGTCCATGCCCCCATGCAGCAAGACCTGGACAACATCCAGGCTTGGGCGGACAAATGGCAACTCACATTCGCACCACACAATTGCCAGGCAATGACCATCTTCAACAAGAAAGAGTCCAACCACCTCCCCCTGACATTCAATGGTAATACCATCGCTGAATCCCCCACCATCAACATCCTGCAGTCACCAGTGGCTGGAAACTCAACTGGACCAGCCAAACAAATGTCGTGGCTACTAGAGCAGGTCAGAGGCTGGGTATTCTGCAGTGAATGGCTCACCTCATGACTCCACAAAATCTCTCCACTTCCTACAAGGCACATGTCAGGAGTGTGAGGGAATACTCTCCACTTGCCTGGATGGGTGCTGCTGCAACAGCTCTCAAGAGCCTCAACACCATCCAGGATAAAGTAGTCCGTTTGTTCGGCAACCTATCTACCACCACAATTGGCAATTAGAATAGGCCTTGGTGAGACCGCAACTGGAGTATTGCGTACAATTTTCATCTCCTTATCTAAGAAAGGATATATTTGCCATAGAGGGAGTGCAACGAAGGTTCACCAGACTGATTCCTGGGATGACAGGATTGTCATATGAGGAGAGACTGAGTCGACTAGGCCTGTATTCTCTAAAGTTTAGACGAATGAGACGTGATCTCATTGAAACATACAAAATTCTTGCAGGGCTTGACAGGGTAATGCAAGAAGGATGTTTCCCAAGGCTGGGGAATCTAGAACCAGGGGTCACAGTCTCAGAATAAGGGGTAGCCCATTTAGGACTGAGATGAGGAGAAATTTCTTCACTCAGAGGGTGGTGAATCTTTACAATTCTCCACCCAAGGGCTGTGGAGGCTCAGTCATTGAGTACATTCAAAACAGAGATCGATAGATTTCTAGATATTAAAGGCATCAAGGGATATGGGGATGGTGCAGGAAAATGGCATTGAGGTAGAAGATCAGCCATGATCTTGTTGAATGGCAGAGCAGTCTCGTGGGGCCAGGTGGCCTACTTCTCTCTACTACTAACTGCCACCTTGAACCCGTCTCCCCCGCCCACTCTAGCATCATCTCGAACACCAAGGGCAAGGAGCTCAGATTTCTTCATCAAGAAAAACATTCATCGGCTGCTTCTGCTGCTTCCCCTGCTCCCGCTTCTCCTTGCCAACCAAACCAAAGCTCTTCCCCACCCCCCCAAATCCAGCTTTGAACCCCCATCTCTCTCGAGTTTCATTCCCATTTCCTCCATGCCCTCTTCAAGCTCATCTTGTCAAAGAGACCTACCTCATGCCCCCTCAACCCAATGCCCATGAAACTCCTGAATACCCAATTTCCTTTCCCAGCCCCTATCCTTGCTGACATTGCAAATTCCTCTCCTCAGGCACTGTGCCCATCTCTTTCAAAGCTGTTACTATCACCCTCCTACCCTGTCGCCCCAATAACTACCATCTCCTTTCCTCTTAAGTCCTTTCATTATACTTTTGCCTCCCAAATCTATACTCATTTCTCCTGCAACTCCTGTCTGAATCCCTCCAATCAGATTTCCACTTCCACAGCTCTAACCAAAATCACATTTTGTGACTTTGGTGCTTATCCTTTTTCATGCTCCTCAACCTCTCTGCACCTTCAACATGATCAACCATACAATCCTTCTCCAAGCCTCTTCTCCGTTATCCAGCTTGTAGGACTGTCTTTGTTTTGTTCCACACTTTTCTACCCATCTTAGCCAGAACATCTCTAGAAATGTTTTCTCTTCCCACCCTCACATCCTCAACTCTGGAGACACCAAAGGATTCATCCTTGCACCCTTACTCTTCCTCATTTAAATGCTGCTCCTTGGCAACATCATCCGTATACGCGGGGGTCAGCTTCCACATGTATGCCAGTGATACCCAGCTCTATTTCTCCATTACCTCTCTCAACCCCTCCACTGCCTTTATTCTATCAGAATACTCATCTTGATGTCTAGTCTGAAATGAGCCCTAATTTCCACCAGCCAAACTTTGGGAAGACTAAAGCTATTGTCTTTGGCCCTCAGCACAAACTCTGTACCCCATGCTACCACTCCATTCTTTCCCTGGCCACTGTCTCAGGCTGAACCAGATTGCTTGCAGCCTCAGTGTCCTGTCTGATCTTGAGCTGAGCTTATGAAGCCATATCTTCTCCATCACAAAGACCACCAACGTCTATCTCTGAAACATCACCCGCCTCCGTCCCTACCTCAGCCCATCTGGTGCTCAAACCCTCATATGTCACTTCGTTACTTCCAGACTTAATTACTTCAATGCTGTACTGGCTGGTCTGTCATCCTCCACAAAATTCAACTCATCCCAAGCTCGACCACCATTATTTTATCCTGCAACAAGTTTTGCTTGCCCATCACACCCATCCTTACAAGCTGTTTATTAGCTCCCAGTCCCCTTAAGCCTTAAATTTAAAATTTTAATTCTAATTACATCCTTCCATGATCTTGCCTCTCTATCTCTAGTAGCACTCCAACTCCCATCACAAACTAAACTCTCTGATTCTGGCCTCTTCTTAACCGCTTCATTGGCAGCCGTGCCTTCAGTTGCCTCGGCCCCATGCTCTGGAATTTCCTCCCAAAATCCCTCCACATTCCCTTCTTTCTTTAAGATTCTTCTTAAAACTCACCTAAACCAAGTTTTTGGTCACCCCTCCTAATCTCTCCTTCATTGGCTTGGTATCCATTTCATCCTCACAGCTCTGTGAAATGCCGTGGGACATCTTACAACATTAAAAACACGACATAAATGCAAGCTGTTGTTATCCTTGTAACACAGTGCTACATAACTATGGTGGACAGCAATGCCAATTAAAATTTCTGAAGGGCTGTCAGGGCTATTTACAAAAGCAAAGTTCCACAACACCATTAGCACTCACATTTAACACAGCGTGAAGCCCAAAGTCATTTCATAAGGGGGAATGGCAATGGGAGAAACACACACCAAGCAGAATCTAGGAGAGGTTTTGATAAGCTTTCAAAGGTGTAAAAAGATGTGGCAAGTCATTGGAGTGTCAGCCTAGATTATGTGCTCAAGTCCCTTGTGGGGCATGAACCTATAACCCTCTGACTCAGAGGTGAGCTTGCTGCCAACTGAGCCAAGCTGATATAACCATCGTCACAATATAGTTGTCAAGCACAAACCAATTGGTATACAATGTAATTACACTGAAATCTGAATTAACTTTTATTTCCATTCCTTGTCAATAAAATTGTGTCACAACTGACAGGTTGCCAGTTTTCAATGGAATGCTGCATCAACTACTGTAGGCACAGTATTCCTCATTCTTTGGATGTTACTGACTGTATCTATTTAACAAATAAATACATCATAATCCAAACCAAAAGGATAATAGGGTAAGGAAAAAAACATTGGAACAATCCAAGTGCAGAACAAGGAAGCCTTTTTTCAAAAAAAAATTGAACTACAATGAAAGAATGAGAATGAAAACTATAGAAATAAAAATAGCCACTCAGTCCATCCAATGCACAGGTATGGTTTGTAATTAATATTCTTCATGCAAATTCATTATGTCAAAGCAATTTTGCTATAATAGTGGAAACAACAGAAATGCGAAAGTGTATGACTTACTCTGCAGCACCAGAGTACTTGCCAGGGTTATTTATCAAATGAAGACAATGATACTTCATAAAAGCATGTAAACTATTCTATTTAGCTGTCTCACCAATAACATCATGAGTTACCCTTGGCACATGATGCAGCTACGACATGAATAGGATGAAATTCAACTTTTCTTGGTGGAACACAAGTTAAACACTAACAAGATATACTGTGCTACCCAGTAAACTCTGCATAGCAATAGGTTTCAGTCAGTAATCAAATTAAACAAAACACTACCGAAGTTGAGAAATGTGCTCGGCTCTGATCTCAGAAAGCATGAATGTTCTGCAAAAAGTTTGCAAGGAAGCATGCTGTGGGCAAATAAAATTTCAGCACATTGACTTCCAAATAAAAATTTTGGAAGGGATCTTACAACTGTTGTAGTCAAATGACAAAGAATATCATGTGAAGCTAACACATTTTTCTTAGCAACCGAAATAAGAACAGCATAACTGTCTTAAAAGAAAGAAATGCAAGGCTGTCATTACAAGCACTGGTCTCTGACCAGTCAAGTTCAAAGCTCTCTGGCAGTCCTGGGTTCCAATGTTGGCTCCATCTCGAAACCTGTATAACAAAGTTGTTACTGCATGTGCAGAGCTCCACTCACTGGCCAGTCAGATTCTGTTACAAGAGAACTGATGGGAAAGTCAGCTCTCTTGTAACATTTAAAACACTGAAATTTTGGTTTAAAATGTTTCTACGTTTCCAGTCTGGAGTTACACTGCAGTTTCAAAACACACACTTCCTGGAGGCACCTTTTGGTTTTCAAATGTTTCAGAGTCAGATCTCTGACTCGATTCCAGTGTTTACTTACTTTCTACATTGATATAAAAGCAGCATTTTGGTGAGGTTATAAAATAACAGCTTAAATGATTGTGGCAAGAGTTTGTGCTAACGAGTCAAAGCCTAGGTAGGCATCATTGAATGTGCAAATATTTTAAATTAGTCAGGCACTATCATGCATCTGGCTATCAAGACACAACTAAATTTCTAGTCGGTGATAAGACAACCATTTCATATTGTGAACCCTTCATGAGCTGAGCGATAAACACTGAACACGAAAGGATTCATTATCCTAGCACGAGTTTACAAATCTTTTTTATTCAGCATTTTAAGGTTTTCAAGGAGATGTTTTCTTTGAAAGAATCATAGAAAATCCATAGAAAATTTACAGCACAGAAGGAGGCCATTCGGCCATCGTGTCCACGCCAGCTAAGAAACGAGCCACCCAGTCTAATCCCACTTTCCCACATTTGGTCCGTAGCCCTGCAGGTCACGGCTCTTCAGGTGCACATCCAGGTATTTTTTAAATGAGTTGAGGGTTTCTGCCTCTTCCACCCTCTCAGGCAGTGAGTCCCAGACCCCCACCACTCTCTGGGTGAAAAATGTTTTCCCCATTTCCACTCTAATCCTTCTACCAATCACTTTAAATCTATGCCCCCTGGTTATTGACCCCTCCACAAAGGGAAATAGATCCTTCCTATTCGTTCAATCTAAGCCCCTCATAATTTCGTACCCCTCAAATCAAATCACCCATCAGACTCCTCTGTTCCAAGGAAAACAACCCCAGCCTATCCAATCTGTCATCATAGCTAAAATTCTCCAGTCCTGGCAACATCCTCGTAAATCTCCTCTGCACCCTCTCTGGTGCAATTACATCCTTACTGTAATGTGGTGACCAGAACTGTGCGCAGGACTCAAGCTGTGGCCTAACTAGTGTTTTATACAGTTCCAGCATAACATCCCTGCTTTCATATTCTATGCCTCAGCTAATAAAGGAAAGCATTCCATATGCCTTCTTAACCACCTTATCTCCCTGTCCACTCCAAGTTCCCTCACTTCATCTACACTTCTCAGTAACCTGCCATTTATTGTGTATTCCCTTGCCTTGTTTGCTTTCCCCAAATGCATCACCTCACACTTCTCCGGATTGAACTCCATTTGCCACTTTTCTGCCCATCTGACCAGTCCACTGATATCTTCCTGCAGTCTACAGCTTTCCTCCTCACTATCAACCACACAGCCTATCTTTGTATCATCCGCAAATTTCTTAATCATGCCCCTACATTTAAGTCCAAATTGTTAATGTATACCACAAAAAGCAAAGGACCTAGTACCGAGCCCTGCGGCACCCCACTGGAAACAGCCTCCCAGTTGCAAAAACACCCGTCGACCATTACCCTTTGCTTCCTGCCACTGAGCCAATTTTAGATCCAATTTGCCACATTCCCTTGGATCCCATGGGCCTTTACTTTTTCGACCAATCTGCCATGTGGGACTTTGTCAAAAGTCTTGCTAAAATCCATGTGGACTACATCAATTGCACGACCCTCATCAATTCTCCTTGTCACCTCCTCGAAAAATTCAATCACGTTAGTCAGACACGACCTCCCCTTAACAAATTCGTGCTGACTGTCCTTGATTAGTCCGTGCCTTTCTGAGTGAAAGTTTATCCTGTCCCTCAGAATTGATTCCAATAATTCGCCCACTGGCTGACTGGCCTGCAATTACTCTGTCCATCTTTCGCTCCCTTTTTAAACAATGGTACAATGTTAGCAGTCCTCCAATCCTCCTGCACTATGCCTGTATCCAGTGAAGTTTGGAAAATGATTGTTAAAGCCTCCGCTATTTCCTCCCTGGCTTCTTTTAACAGCCTGGGATACATTTCATCCAGCCCTGGTGATTTATCCACTTTTAAAGATGCTAATTCCCTTAATACTTCCTCTCTCACTATGTTTATCCCATTCAATAATTCACACTCCTCCTCCATAACTTCAATCCCTGCATCATCCCTCTCCTTTGTGAAGACAGATGCAAAGAATTCATTAAGAACCATACCCACATCTTCCATCTCCCATCTCCACACATAGTTTACCTTTTTGGTCTCTAATAGGCCTCACTCTTTCCTTAGTAATCCTCTTGCTCTTAATGTATTTATGAAACATCTTTAGGTTGTCTTTGATTTTACCTGCTAATATTTTTTCATGCCTTCTCTTTGATACCAATAATAAATCCAAAACTAAAGGAATGTTGACCAAAAATGGTTGGAGCTCCTAAAAGTGAAGCCAGCAAATGGTCAGAGTGAGAAGCCCATTTCTGGCCCTTCATATGAAGCCAAACAATGGGACTGAGCAAAATGGAAGAAAGCAATTTCTACTTTCAACTAATACTAGATGACAATGTCAGCACATTCTGCCCTGGCATCTCTTGCTAACAACTAGCAGGCATGTGCAGAGCTCCACTCACCAGCCAGTTAGATTCTGTTAGAAGAGAGCTGATGGGAGAGTTGGTTCTCTTGTAACATTAAAAACACTGGAATTTTAGTTTAAAATGTTACTAGTTTCCAGGCTGGTTGCTAGGCATTGTGTGCCTACTCAATGGCACTATGTCAAGTCAATGTGGAATTCTGCAATTGGTCTCGCACATCAGCGCTGTGGCTAACTTAGTCCCATTACCTTCAGACTGCCCAGGATTTTAAGAGCAGTCTTCCAATAACACAGGAGATAACGTAAAATCCAGGAAAGGTTGAGATAGATAAGGCTTTGTTGTATTTCAGTGGCAAAAGGAGCAGGAATAAATAAAATAAACCAATTAATACCAATCATTTTTTTAAACATATCAGTAAGTTAAAGATTGAAGATGGCAATGAAGAAAAAATTAGAGATGCCCAAGTGAGGCAATTTACATATTTGGCTCAAAAAGAAAGTCAAGGGAAACGCCCCAAAGTTTTGAAAAGTCTTACTTCTCATGATGCTTGAAGGGTGTAGAATAAAGAACAACTAGCTTTTTGGAATGAAAATTAACAAGCATTTTCAGCTCAGCAGTACCAATTGATGAAATTGAATCAAATGAATCTGCAACAGTTCATGCAAAGTCATGATCAGGGCAACTTTGCAGCTATATCACAACAGGTGAATGGTTTCCACATTGTTAGATCAACTGTTACTACGTGATTTTATAAGAACAACTATCTGGTCTATAAAATGGTAAATGTGTATCTGGTGAGCATTACAGTAAGAATCCACAGTACCTAGGTGAGGAAATGGATGAATTGGCTCACAACAAAAAACAATGTAACAGTGGAACATGTAAATTAAGACATGGAAAATCAGGCATTGCGGCCCACAATTTTCCGATCAGTGCTCACGAGACGCACCACCCAGCTCCAGAAACACTCAACTGCAGAATCAACTGGGAATTTAAATTCTCCTTTCAAGTTCTAAATTGATACATTCATCATGACATGATACTGCAAAGTAGTATGCTGAAGCATCATTTAGTAAACAATTAGCATTCGAGACTCATGTATGCCATATCTAGTAGTGTATTCACGACTCTTAACAAACCTGTAATTGAACAGGGGTGGCATGTAGACCTTCCACAATAGGGTAGAATCTTTCCCAGTTCCTTAGTTCTCCTGCCATGGTTATGGCTTCTAAAATCTTTTCAAGGCTAAAAAAAGAATTCATCACCTGTCAGTGTCAAACTGAAAAAGATAAATTGAATGCAGCAGCATATGTCAATTGTAGATGATAGTTGAATGAACTTTTCATCCTGCACATCTAATTTGCAACCTCATATTCAGCAACTAGTACATTTTCATTATACACAGCAAATGCAAGTGTTGTTTATTATACACAGCAAAGCCTAACAGTTTTTGTGGCAATGTAAACAATGTAAAACACGTTTAATTAAACTACTTAATTATCCCCAATAAAGTTCTGACTAAGTTTAGAACTTATGTCATCAAACTGAAGGAAATAAATGGTCAAAACTTCTCATTAAATCCTTCTAGTTCGCAGAAACCAAATTATTGTAATAAAAAGGAGGAAAATGTAGGGGGAAACAAGCACAAGATATTCCTGATTGTGATCTTCATGTTCTTCTCCAATCAGTCTTCCTTTCCGCAGGGTGGAAATTCACTTGATAGGCAGCAGAGAGCTCCACTTGGAATCCAGTTCATTGGCATCCAGACTGGTTCTCAATTTTGCTTGCTCATACACCTTCCAATCTGCATCCAGGGCAGGCCTTGAAGCAATCTGCAGAATTTTCAGAGAACCTACTCATTGATGTCGGTGATTGCAAAGAATGGGTGATGAAGGAAAAGAGGGAACGCCAGATTATTGTGCAGAATATTTTGGGGGGGTCGGGGAAACAGCAGAAGTCGTGGTCCACGTAGGAGCCAATGATATCGGAAGGAAAAGGGTTGAGGTCCCACAGTCAAGAGTTTCAGGAGCTCGGGAGGAAGTTAAAAAGCAGGACCTTGAAAGGTGGTACTCTCCGGATTACTCCCAGTGCCACTCACCAGTGAGTATAGGAATAGTAGGATAAGACAGATTAATGTGTGGCTGGAGAAATTGTGCAGGAGGGAGGGCTTCAGATTCCTGGGACACTGGGACCAGTTCTGGGGCAGGAGGGATCTGTTCAAGATGGACGGGTTGCACCTCATCAGAGCTGGGACCAATGTCCTCACGTGGTGGGGGTTAACTAGTGCTGTGGGGGAGGGTTTGAACTAATTTGTCAGGGGGTTGGGCACCAGGATGAAACATTAGAGAGGAGAAACAAGGTGCACAGAGGACTGGGACAAGTAACACTAAAGTGAAGAATAGTTTAGAAATAGGAGGGATCAGACAGGGGCAAATGCGAGGCAATCTAAGATGAGTTTAGAGTGCATGTAAATGCACATAGGGGGTTAAATAAGATTGGTGAGCTCAAGTCGTCACATTGGACTATGATGTAGTGGCAATATCAGAGACCTGGCTCAAAGCAGGGCAGGATTGGGTAATTAATAAGAACATAAGAAATAAGAGCAGGAGTAGTCCATACGGCCTCTCGAGCCTGCTCAGCCATTCAAAAAGATCATGGTTGATCTCTGACCTCAACTTTACTTTCCCGCCCGATCACCATATCCCTTGATTCCCCCTCGAGTCCAAAAATCTATCTATCTCAGCCTTGAAGTTATTCTACGACTCATCATCCACAGACCTCTGGAAGAGAGAATTCCAAAGATTCACAACCCTCTGAGTGAAGAAATTTCTCCTCATCTCAGTCTTAAATGGCCGACCACTTATCCTGAGACTGTGCCCTCTAGTTCTAGAATCTCCAGCCAAGGGAAACAACCTCTCAGCATCTACCCTGTCAAGCCCTCTCAGAACCTTAAATATTTCAAAGAGATTACCACTCATTCTTCCAAACTCAAAGAGTACAGACCAATTCTGCTTAATCCCACCTCATAGGACAACCCTCTCATCCCAGGAATCAATCAAGTGAACCCTCATTGCACCGCCTCTAGGGCAAGTATATCCTTCCTTAGATGAGAAGACCAAAACTGTACACTGTACTTAGGTGAGCTCTCACCAAAGCCCTGCACAACTGTAGTATGACTTCCTTCCTCTTGTACTCCAACCCTCTTGCAATAAAAGCCAACATACATTTGCCTTCCTACTGCTTGCGGTACCTGAGTGCTAACTTTTTGTGTTTCTTGTACGAGGAGCCCCAAATCTCTCTGAACACCAACATTTAATAGTTTCTCACCATTTAAAAAATATTCTGTTTTTCTATCCTTCCGACCAAAGTGAATAACCTCACATTTCCCCACATTATACTCCATCTGCCACCTTCTTGCCCACTCACCTAACCTGCCATTATCCCATAACAGACTCTCTGTATCCTCCCCACAGCTTACATTCCCACGTGGCTTTGTATCGTCAGCAAACTTGGATACATTACATTCGGTCCCTTCATCTAAATCATTAATGTAGGTTGTAAATAGCTGGGGCCCAAGCACTGATCCTTGCGGCACTCCACTAGTTACAGCCTGCCAACCTGAAAATGACCCATCTATCACTACTCTTTGTTTTCTGTCCGTTATCCAAACCTCTACGCGTGCTAATATATTAACGCCCAAACCCATGAGCCCTTACCTTGTGTAACAACCTTATATGTGGCATCTTATCGAATGCCTTCTGAAAATCTAAATATACTACATCCACTGGTTCCCCTTTATCTACCCTGCTAGTTACATCCTCAAAAAACTAATAAATTTGTCTAACACCATTTCCCTTTTATAAAACCATGTTGACACTGCCTAATCAGATTATGATTTCCTAAGCGCCCTGTCACCACTTCCTTAATAATGGATTTCAGCATTTTCCAGATGACTGATGTCAGGCTAACTGGCTCCCTGTTTTCTCTCACCCTCCTTTCTTGAATAGCGGCTATTCAATGGCTAATATTCCTGGCTACAAGGAAAGATAGGGAAGGAAAGAAAGAAAGGAGGGGGATGGCAGTATTGATCAAAGAAACTATTACAGCACTGGAAAGGGATGATGCAGTTGAGGGGTCAAAGACAGAAACTATATGGTTAAAAGTAAGGAACAATAGAGGAGCTATTATGCTATTCGGTGTATACGATAGACCACCAAATAGTGGGAAGGAGACAGAGGAGCAAATTTGCAGGTAAATTACAGAAAGATGCAATAACAATATTGTGATAATGGGAGACATCAATTATTCCAATATAAGGATAGTAACGGTGCAAAGGGCAAAGAGGGGGAGGAATTCCTGAAACATGTACAAGTGAACTTTCTTGAACAGTGTGTTTCCAGCCCAACGTGGAAGGAAGCAGTGCTGGATCTACCTCTGGAGACTGAAGTGGGGCAAGTGAAGCATGTTTCAGTGGGGGAGCATTTGGGGAAGAGTGATCATAATATCTTTAGATTTAGAATAGTTCTGGAAAAAGACAAGGAACAATAAAGCATAAAAGTACTTAGCTGGAAGAAGGCATATTTCGGTAAGTAAAAAAAGGGATCATGCCCAGATGGACTGGAATCACAAAACAGTGGGCCAAACACCCACTGAACAATGGGAGGCCTTCATGGAGGAGATGGTTCGGGTACAGAGTAGACACATTCTCAGGAGGGGGAAAGGAAGGGTATCCAAAACTAGAGCTGCCTGGATGACTAAGGATATAGAGATTAAAATGAAACAGAAAAAGGAGGCTTATGACAAATGTAAAGTTCATAATACAGTACAGAACCAAGCTGAATACAGAAAGTGCAGGGGAGAACCAAAACAACGAATAAGAGACGCGAAGGGAGAGCATGAAAACAGATTGGTAGCTAACATAAAAGGGAACCCTTTATAAACATATAAATAGTAAAAGGGTAATCAAAGAAAGGGTGGGGCCGATTAGGCACAAAAAAAAGATCTTCTTGTGGAGGCAGACGGTATGGCTGAGGGACTAAATGAATACTTTGCATCGGTCATCACTGGAGAAGAGGATGCTGCCAATATAGTAGTAAAAGAGGAGGCAGTAGCGATATTGTTTAGGATAAAAATAAAGAGGAAGTACTTAAAAAGTTGGCAGTACTCAGAGTAAAAAAGTCACCCAGTCCAAATGGGATGCATCCTCGGTTACTGAGGGAAGTAAGGGTGGACATTGCTGAGGCTCTGGCCACAATCTTCCAATCCTCCTTAGACGGTGCCAGAGGACAGCAAATGTTTCACCCCTGTTCCAAGGGGAGAGGGATAAACCCAGCAATTACAGGCCAGTCAACCTAACATCGGTGGTGGAAAAACTTTTAGAGGCAATAATCAGAAACAAAATTAACTGTTACTTGGAAAAGTATGGGCTAATAAGTGAAAGTTAGCACGGATTTGTTGAAGGAAAATCGTGTTTGACTAACTTGATTGAGTTTTTTGATGACGTAATGGAGAGGGTTGACGATGGTAGTGTGGTTGATGATGTGTATATTGACTTTCAAAAGGCATTTGATAAAATACCACATAATAGACTGGTTAGCAAAATTAAAGCCCATGGGATTAAAGAGATGGTGGCAGTATGGACACAAAATTGGCTAGGGGACAGAAAGCAGAGAGTAGTGGTGAACGATTGTTTCTCAAACTGGAGAGAAGTATACAGTGGTGTTCCACAGGGGTCAGTATTAGGACCACTGCTCTTTTTGATATATATTAATGGCCTGCACTTGGATATACAGGGTATGATTTCAAAGTTTTCAGATGACACAAAACTCAGGAATGTAGTAAACAATGTGGAGAACAGTAACAGACTTCAGGAGAACACAGACTGGGGAAATGGCAGGTGAAATTTAACGCAGAGAAGTGTAAAGTGATAGGAAGGGTGTCAAGGCCTTGGAAGGTGCAGAAGAGATTTACCAGAATGGTGACAGGGATGAGGGACTTCAGTTATGTGGATAGGCTGAAGAAGCTAGACAACATTGAATATGAGAGTAAAAAAGCAAGAAATATGAGAACAGATTGTAAGAGCTTCTACAACTATGTAAAAAGGAAGACATTAACGAAAGTAAACATGGGTCCCTTAAAGGCAGAGACAGGAGAAATTATAATGGGGAATAAGGGAATGGCAGAGATGTTAAACAAATATTTTGTATGTGTCGTCACAGTAGAAGACATAAAAAAAAGAGCTGTGACCAATGTCCTCGCAGGGAGGTTCACTAGTGCTGTGGGGGAGGGTTTAAACTAATTTGGCTGGGGGAAGAGCACCAGGACATAGCATTAGAAAGGATTAAATAAGATGCACACAGAATTGGGAGAAAGAGATAGCACTCGAGTAAGAAATACGACAGTATTAGGTGGGATCAGACGAAGAGAATAAGAGAAGATCTAAGATAGGTTTAGAGCACGCGTGTGCAAATGCACGAAGCATGGTAAATAAGATTGGTGAGGTGCAGGCGCAAATAGCCACATGGGAATATGATGTAGTGGCGATAACAGAGACCTGGCTCAAAAAAGGGCACGATTGGGTCCTAAACATTCCTGGATACAAGGTGTTTAGGAAAGATAGGGAAGGAAAAAAAGGAGTGGGGGTTGGGTGACAGTACTGATTAAGCAGAATATTGCAGTGCTGGAGAGAGAGGATGTCCTTGAGGGGTCAAAGACAGAATCTATTGGATTAGAGTTAAGAAACAACAGAGGCGCCATTACACTGCTGGATGTATTCTATAGGCCACCAACTAGTGGGAAGGATATAGAGGAGCAAATTTGCAGGGAAATTACAGAGAGGTGCAAGAACTATATAAAGAGTAGTGATAATGGGGGACTTCAACTATCCAAATATAGACTGGGATAGTAATAGTCTAAAAGGCCAAGAGGGGGAGGAATTTCTGAAGAGTGTTCAGGAGAACTTCCTCGATCAGTATGTTTCTGGCCCAAGAGGAAGGAGGCATTGCTGGATCTGGTTCTGGGGAATGAAGTGGGTCAAATGGAGCAAGTGTCAGTGGGGGAACATTTAGGGAACAGTGATCATGGTATCATAAGGTTTAGATTTGTTATGGAAAAGGACAAGGACCAATCTAGAATAAAAATACTTAATTGGAGGAGGGCCAATTTCAGTGGGTTGAGAACAGATCTGGCCAGGGTAAATTGGAAACAAAGATTGGCAGGCAAAACTGTAACCGAAGAATGGGTGGCTGTTAAAGAAGAGTTAGTACGGGTACAATCTAGGTACATTCCCACGAGGGGAAAAGCCAGAGCTCCCTGGTTGACAAGATAGAGAGTAAGATGAAGCAAAAAAAAGGGGCGTATGACAGGTGTCAGGTTGATAATACAAGTGAGAACCAGGCTGAATATAGAAATTACAGAGAAGCGAAAAAGGAAATAAGAGGGGCAAAGAGAAAGTATGAGAATAGGCTGGTGGCTAACATAAAAGAGAATCCAAAAGTCTTCTATAAGCATATAAATAGTAAATGGGTAGTAAGAGGAGGGGGGGTGGGGGTGCGATTACGGACCAAAAAGGAGATCGACACTTGGAGGCAGAGGGCATGGCAGAGGTACAAAATGAGGTACTTTGCATTTGTCTTTACCAAGGAAGAAGATGCTGCCATAGTCACAGTAAAAGAGGAGGTAGTTTAGATACTGAATGGGCTAAAAATTGATTAAGGATGTTCTGGAAAGGCTGTACTTCAAGTAGATAAGTCACACGGTTGGGATGCATCCTAGGTTGCTGAGGGCAGTAAGGATGGAAATTGCCGAGGTGCCGGTCATAATCTTCCAAACCTCCTTAGATATGGAGGTGGTGCCAGAGAACTGGAGAATTGCAAATGTTACACCCTTGTTCAAAAAAAGGTGTAAAAATAAGCCCAGCAACAACAGGTCAGGCAGTTTAACCATGGTGGTGGAAATGATAATCTGGGATAAAAGTAAAAGTCACTTGGACAAGTGTGGCTGAATAAAGGAAAGCCAACACAGATTTGTTAAAGGCAAATTGTGTTTAACTAACTTGATTTGAGGTTTTTTTTAAAATGCAGGTAACAGAGAGGGTTGATGAGAGCAATGCAGTTTATCTTGTGGAAATGGACTTTCAAAAAGGCATTTGATAAAGTGCTACATAATTGGCTTGTCAGCAAAATTGATGCCCATGGGATAAAAGGGGCAGTGCATACAAAAGTGGCTAAGTGACAGGAAACAGGGAGTAGTGGTGAATGGTTGTTTTCCAGACTGGAAGAAGTTATACAGAGGTGTACCCTAGGGGACGGTAGTAGGACCACTGCTTTTTTTTATATATATTAATGACTTGGACTTGGGTGTATAGGGCACAATTTCAAAATTTGCAGAAAACACAGAATTTGGAAGGGTAGTAAACAGTGAGGAGGATAGTAATAGACTTCAAGAGGACATCAACAGGCTGGTGGAATGGGCGGACACATGGCAGATATAATTTAACGCACAGAAGTGTGAAGTGATTTTGGCAGGAAGAATGAGGATAGGCAATATAAACTAAATGGTACAATTCTAAAAGAGGTGTCGGAACACCTGGGGGTATATGTGCACAAATCTTTGAAGGTGGCAGGACAGATTGAGAATGAGGTTAAGTATATGGGATCCTGGGCTTTATAAACAGAGACATAGAATAAAAAAGCAAAGAAGTTGTGTCGAACCTTTATAAAACACTGGTTCGGCCACAGCTGGAGTACTGTGTCCAATTCTAGGCACCGCACTTTAGGAAGGAGGTGAAGGCCTTAGAGAGGGTGCAGAAAAGATTTACTAGAATGGTTCCAGGGATGAGGAACTTCAGTTACATGGATAGGCTGCACAAGCTTGGGTTGTTCTCCTCAGAGCAGAGAAGATTAAAAGGAGATTTGGTAGAAGTGTTCAAAATCATGAAGGGTTTAGATAAATAAAGAGAAACTGTTAGCATTGGCAGAAGGGTCGAGAACCAGAGGTCACAGATTGATTGACAAAAGAAACAAAAGCTACATGAGGTAAAATGTTTTTACGCTGCATGTAGTTATGATATGGAATGCGCTGCCTGAAAGGGTGATGGAAGCAGATTCAATCGCGGCTTTCAAAAAGGAATTGGGTAAATACTTGAAAGGAAAAAATTTATAGGGCTATGGGGAAAGCGCAGGGGAATGGGATTAACTGGATTTCTCTTACAAAGAGCCAGAAGAGTTTCGAAGAATGAGAGGTGATCTCATTGAAATGTATAAAATTCTTTGGGCTTGACCTGGTAGATGCTGAGAGGCTGTTTCTCCTAACAGGAGAGCCGACAACTAGGGGTCATAGTCTCAAATAAAGAGGTCGGCCATTTAGGATTGAGATGAGGAAAAAATGTCTTCACTCAGAGGATTGTGAATCTTTGGAATTCCCTGCTCCAGAGGGCTGTGGATGTTCAGTCATTGAGTATATTCAAGATTGAGATCGGTAGATTTTTGGACACTAAGGGAATCAAGGGATATGGGGATACGGCAAGAAGGTTGAGTTGAAATAGAAGATCAGCAATGATCTTATTGAATAGCGGAGCAGGCTCAAGGGGCCATACTCCTGCTCCTATTTCTTAACCTTCTCTGCCCTAAGGAGAACATAAGAGGAGATTTGCAGAGGCGCTCAAAATCATGAACAGTTTTGATAGAGTAAATAAGGAAAAACTGTTTCCAGTGGCAGAAGGGTCGGTAACCAGAGGACACAAATTTAATGTGATTGGCAAAAGAACATGATGCAGTGAGTTATGATGATCTGGAATGCACTGCCTGAAAGGTTGGTGGAAACAGATTCAATGGTTACTTTCAAAAAGGAATTGGATAAATACTTGAAGGGCATAAATTTACAGGACTATGGGGAAAGAGCAGGGGATTGGCTCTAATTGGATAGCTCTTTCAAAGAGCCGGCACAAGCATGATGTGCCGAATGGCCTCCTTTTGTGCTGTACCATACAATGATAGTATTTCGTTTTAGGCAGTGACCATTAGTCACTGGTAGGGATAGAAATCAACTGACGACACTTCCTTTCTTTAGCAGTCAGATACATTTGTTAAAGTCAGCTAAGACACTCCAGTCCTTAAAACACCATCCCTTCATCCACCCATTCCCTTCCCCAAAAGGAAACGATAGGAGTTTGGGAACACCTCGTGGCTTTGCTGTCTGGGGCCTGGGGGGACTTGAGCGGTGTCCAGGCTCTGGCAGCACAAGAAGAATGTAGAATTCGCTGTGTGGTTCAGGAGGACAGGAAGAGGAAGGAAGGAGGAATGGGAGCACTTAAGGAGTAGTCTGGAGACTGGGAAGCATTCGGGTGGGTTAGCACTAGGGGCTGGGAATCATCTGGGACAGGCTTCCAGATGGATCAGGGAGCAGCACAGTGGGAGTCTGGTTGGGAGAAGTTATTTTTGTTTAAAAATTAATCTCGTGGCATTGCTCACTGTTGGCTATAATGGAGGATCCCCTGTGCTAAACTCAAGTCTCATATGCTTTTGCTCTCCCTCTCTCCATGTGCACTTATCTCCCACATTTTTTCAATCCATGTGCAATACTTAGTGGTATTAAATATTATTTGCCATGTCTCTTCCCAATTACATAACCAATATTTTCCAAATAGTTTCTGCATACTTTGTTCCTACCATTTTATCTATTTTTTGTGTTATTAACAAATTTTGACTAGCCTACTATCAGCTTCCATATCGAGGTCATTTACGTCGATCAGAAATAACAGGAGTCTAAGTGCTGTATCTTATGGAAGTCCACTTAACATTCCTCCTCAGTCTGGCATTATACCTCTCACGTTCTTACCACTTCCTATTTTTTTTAACCATTTTCTAATCCAGTCCCATGTTCTCCCATAGATTCCTATGGCTTTTTATTTCATTGGAAGTCTTTCATGTGGAACTTTATCAAAAGCGTTCCGAACATCTAAACATGCTACATCATAGGGAGTTCTCAAAACAAATCATGGAGGTTTGTCAGGTAGGATATTCACATTCTAATTCAATGCTTTCTGTTTCTTATTAAGTTATTGCTAACCAGTTACTCTTCCAGCCTGCCCATCAGAATAGATTCCATTATTTTACTTGTTATTGATGTTAGGTTAAATGACCTGTTTTTGTCTGGGTTAGTTTCGTGTCCCTACCTGCTGTTAGTGCTGTAAAACTTTAACCAGTGCTCAGTAATTCTACCAAGAAGATTAAAACAATGAATATTTCTTAAAAGGTATAAAATGTTACTTGCATTGATGTTTTTGTTTAAGGACACCTGGACAAGGAACCTGGGAAGCAGTTTACCTTTAAAGGAGTACTCATTCCTCCTTTAATTATATATTTTATTTTCCTTCCATTTTTCAGGTTACAGTGCATGAATAAAACTTACTTAAAATAATCAACATCCAAATAGTAACACATTGATAACAATATAGGTGGTTGGTTAGCATGTGAAAACAGAAAAACAAAAGGTTGACATTTTGGGTTGAAACATTAAAAAGTGTTTTTTCTTTTCAAATGCTGACTGGCTAACTGTGCACTTCCAGCATTGTGTGTCATTATTTCAAATTTCTCCTATTTTTCTTTCATATATTAAGAAGCTATTTTCCATTATGTAACACATTATTATTACTGCATACATGTTATAATACAATTTGATCAATAAAATTTCATTGAAATCTATTACCATGACCATCAAATAAATCTCACCTTTGTAGAAACTAAGAAAGTTGTTGCTCTTATAAAAATTCTAAGAAAATCAGTAACAAGATAGCTTCTTTTGTGTTCCACATGTCAACATTCTCACATCAATGCAACATCACTTACCCAATGGTCAAAACGAATTAACCTTTAATACGTACTGAAGAGAACACTGTTGGAACACTAATTGTAATGGATGTATTTAAATTGGAAAAAAATATGCTTAAAAAGCAACTAATAAGGCATTGTGTGGGGGCAGTAAATAGAATTGTAATTTAAAACAGAGAAGATTAGCATTGACTTTAAACTCATCCAAAGGAGGAAAGATCAATAAAAAGAAGTGCATCTCCACCAGAATTATATACTGCATTTTCTTTTTTTGCCTTTACATCAAGCTGAAATATTGTAAACAAACCCGATTACGGGCAAGCAGAATGTTGTCCTTCAACAAACAAAGCAAATTTTATGTTAATTCAAAAATACATCCAAATTAAAAATAAATATCACCATATAAACTATAGTTTATTTAGGTTCCTAGTGTAATGAATACAAATTATCGCTCTCAAATGTTACATGTAATGATGCTGATTGCTGTGAACCATACGCAGAAGCGGCAAAAAAACACACACACATTAACTTACATATTTTCTTCTCCAACAATACAAATTGCTGATAGAAGCTTGACTGCATCTGTCATCATGTTAGGCTGCCTGGGATCAATAGCTCTGGCCAGCAAGGATGTACTTCGTTCTTCTCCCAAGATTCTTTCCAATCCATACTAAAATTAGTGAGATGACAGATTTATTGCATATTAGTCACAAAACTACTTTTTCAGGTTTATGGAGTAATTTGCAATCAATACTAAATATATATATATATATATTTGCTTTTATTTTCTAAAGTTGCTGAAAAGAGTTTACTGCATTCCATTAGTTGCAGCTCAATTTATCTGCTGTTTTTGCATATGCATGGACTTCATTTTCACAATTGGGCAGAAGGATAAATACATTGCAAAGATTAGAGCATCTTTTCAATATTAATTCAGTTAGCATATCATATTTTCACTAGTTACTGTTAACCATGCAAATATCAAGTTATTTTAGAAAAAATGTATACACAAATAATTTCAAGTCAAATTCGACAGTCTTTAATGAAGTATTCTTGCACTTAATCAAAAGCTGCACTCTATTTTTGATCAAAAATAAACTCTTCTCCCTAGCAGTTCCTTGCACTGGCCTTTAAAGGACGATCAGCACTAGAACGTTACACATCAAGCTTGTATGGCAAGAGCAGAAAATGATAACTTTTCAAAGGCAAAAATTCTTGCTATACATTAAAGATACAAAATCTAAGACACTACATCTAGTAAATCTGAAATTAAAACAATCGTCATAGTAACAGCACCATGAAATAATTAAGTTACCTTGTTGTTCATGAACGCCCTCAAACACTGAATCACTTTGTGTTGACTCTTCAGGTCATTGTTTTCTTGACTGTCATAAGGATAAAATACAACTTTTATTGTAGTTCAGAAAGCAAATGTGATGTCAATAGGCATATGATTGGGCAACTTAAAATGTACCATTAGGAACTGTACTTACTGCTTCTTATTGAGTAATTTCTCCAGGACATCCAACAGCTGACCCAAACCTTCATTTCCAAAGCTTCCGACCCAACTGGAAAAAAAACCACCATACTAAAATGTTGGAAGGTAGAAAAGGGTGGAAGAAATCATGGCATACTATTGAATATTTTTCACCCAAAAAAAAAATCATAATTCTATTCAATATTAAAGAATTTTCAGCATATATTAATTTCTACTTCAACAAGCTTATAATGAGTATAAATAATGTACATTAAGATAATTTGCATCCAGTGTTTTTATTTTTAATTATAGAAACTATGTGTTTAAACTGCAAATTATCTTTGCTAACCACTGTCATGGCAAACATTAAGTTGTTAAACTTCAGCACTTTAATGCAAAATACAGAAGATCTTCTCTATGGTACGATCTTTTCAAACAATATAAAAGTATTACAATGCGAGGCGCCTTCCTTTAAAAAAATGTTGTTTCCCCACCTGGAATTAAATTGCACTAATGTGTGTTATTCGAAAGGTCACATACATGTAAAAAGTTGTAGAGAGGTAAATGTCCAGCAACCCAAATCCATCTTTGGTTTCTGATATAAAATTTTGCCAGATCACACAGGATTTCATATTAATAGTGTCCAGCACTTAGCAAAGTTTTAAAGCATTTACATGTAGTATATTTCAACCAAAAATGAAAGCAGAATCATTCAATTCTGTAGGCGACAGTTACTCAGATATTACTTTAGTTTCACACATGGATTCATTAAAATCCATATTTAATGATTCTTCCAGAAGACAATTTCTAATTTCATCATGAAAAATGTTTGACCAAACCCTCAGGGATGTAGAAGGGTTGGTGTTGTAAGCAGCAGCTATTACATTTCCCACTATCTATATTCTGAAATTAATTTGTGCAATATTGAACATTGATGCAGTAATGCTGCTCGCATCACAGTGATGAAGATAAAATAAAACTATTAAAATTGTGCTTGTTATTCTTAATGAATTTAGAGGTTTTAAATGCGCTTATTCTTCGAGGAATAAGGTTAGGTCAAAAACAACCAAATGTTTCTGACGTGGCTCATTAGCTTTACCCAGCTATAATAACAAGATGGTATGAAAATAAATTGTAACCTACAGAGAGCGTACAGATTGAAGTACCATGTAAGACATCAATTTGTTGTATAATCCATTACTGGCACATAGTTTGTGTATCAGCAACCATATAATCAACACACTTCACGCCTGCCAGCATACTCAATCAAATTCCAGCATGCAGACAGTCAATAAGGTCCAGCAAAAGACGATCTGATCTCAAATGAAAGTTTCTGAGAAAATGTTGGAATGGTCTAATCAATTACCTAAACATTTGGCTTATCTGAAATGTACTCTTAGTTCATATGAATTTGTTTTGCTATAAACATAAAATAAGTCAACTTTATACTTGACATCACCTTAAAGAAGCTGCGTGTTTTGATGTTGGCCACAGACTTCTTAAACTAAAGCTACTCATTAGTGTTTGTGTTCGTGCTAGGTCGAGTAGCAGGGTACATTTTTCCCTCGAGGAACCTTATAATTTTTTTTTGTTTCAATGATGCCTCATTTTAGCTGCTGGTCATTAACCATAACTACTGCCATTTTTTTTTACACAATGATTATTTAAACGGATTTTCATCAATAAAAACTCACTACAACAAGACCAACTTTGTCAAATTGAAAACCTTGAACATTATAACTTAATAAAACATGAACCAATAACACAACAATTTTACAGATCATCCATCTATTCAAACTATCCAGGAGGGAAGACAACCCAGAACATCCAACCCAGGAGAATCCAAAAGACACGACTAAACCAAAGTCTTAGAATTATGGTAGACTTAACCAGAACTGTCAATACACTGAAAGTCCCAATAGTCGAGATCCGAACAGTCCAGATACTGGGACCTTAAAATGGGAAGGAATGAGCGATCCTGCATAACACTAATGAAGGAGAGGGAAAGGAGAAAGCGTGTAACAGGCAAAGTAACACCCAGAGTGATCATGAAGGATGAGAAAAGCATGTGATAAAATGTGGCAGGGAAGGAGCAGCGCAGGCAGAGCTCAATGGGGGGGTAAAATTAGAACAGCACAGACAGAGCCTAAAAGCCACAACCGTACACAAATTTCACTTCCAGAGGAGCATCCTTGTGTTGAATCCATCCACGGCTTCGCCCCTCCCTATCTCTGTAACCTCCTACAGCCCTACCACCCTCAGAGATCTCTGAGCTCCAATTGTGACCTCTTGCACATCCTCAATTTTCATTGCTCCACCATTGGCAGCTGTGCCTTCAGCTGCCTAGGCCCGAAGCTCTGGAATTCCACCCCCCCCCACCCCGCACCAAAACTTCTCCAGTCCTCCACATCTCTCTCCTCTTTTAAGTCAATCCTTAAAACCTACCTCTTTGACCGAGCTTTTTGTCACCTGTCCTAATATCTCTATGTGGCTCAGTGTCAAATTTTGTCTGGTAACGCTTCTGTGACACACCTTCGGGCGTTTTTACTACGTTAAAGGCGCTATATAAATGCAAATTGTTGTTGTTGAGACACAGAACCCTCATGGCCTCAACACCCGACCAAATCGGTCACCAAAATTCCAGAGGAAATGGGGGGAAATACCCTCAACAGTCCCAAATTATGGACCTGCAGTTCAAAAGCCAATTAACCCAGGCAGATCTCAAAAGGTACCATAGGAACAGTCATAGGTATGCCAAAACACGATTAAGTGAATTGACCTGAACTGCTATATTGGTAATAGATTTGATCTTTTACACGACATAGCGAAGTGGCCTTGAGTCAAAGGGCAAGTCTACAGAGTGGATGTTGATCCCACCACATCACCTCCAACATTAACCCAGTATTTCAGTAAACCAGTAGCATAGAAAAACTGTTGAGCAATAGGTTTGATGCAAGATTTTTAATTATCCCTTTTGAAAACTGTTGTTAGAGGTCAGCTTTGGGAGTGACTGGCAAACGGCCTCATTCGTAATCAATGCAGTTTCCTAAATTCATGAAAGGGTGAGCTTCCAAAAATTATGGAAAGCAATGATTAGTTTAGTCGAGAAAGAGTCAGCTCAGAGTGTGGCCTCTGGCATAAAAGAAAATGGCAAATCTGAAGACATTGGAAGAAGTCACCTCCTTTTAGGGAAAATTTACTTAGCTTGTAGTGCTTGAAAGGATCGAACTGAATCCCCTTCCAACATACAGTAAATGCACAACAATCCCACCTACTGCTGTCAGAAGCCAATGGCAGCTATTGTGGGTGAATCTTCGGATTATTCCTGCAAGCACTGCTCCTCACCAGAAGCGCTTGATCGCAGAATCAGTCTTCTAAAATAATCCATTGGTTCTAAAACATTACAGACATCCTCAGAATGTAATACGGTGCTATAGAAATGCACAGTCTCAAAAAGCAGAAACAGAGAACAATGGTGATCCAGTGATTTAGGGCTAACATATGAAGCATCCCATCGATTGATAATTTCTAAGAGTTAATGCCAAACTGTTCCTGAAAAAAAAACTTCATAAAATATATTACAGCAGAACTTTCAGATCCTTCTGGGGTGCTTAAAAAGTGTGTATCCTAATGAACTCTCAACAATATCACCCTTGGAAGAGAGGGCCCATGATGGCCCCATGAAACATTTGATTCACTTTTCAACAGATTACTAATTGAATCATCGTCATAAAGTCCATTCTCGATCTCAGGCCGCCATTCCACTGCAACTTGAATAGATTCTTCAATGAAATTCAAGTCAGCCTGCACTGAAGTCTTCAAAAGAATTCAGTCAATTTTCAAACACATTGCTCTTATTTCCTTTGACATAACAGCCTGTATTTCAGCACCAACAGGGATGTGGATTTAGGAATTCAACAAAGCAGGAGGAAGACGGTAAGGCTAAGGAGTGGGGGAGAGAAAACCTGCCAGAAATGTGTACACAAATACCAAACAATCCCACTGGTTTTGAAATCAACTGAATTCAGGTCATGATAATGGAGCAAGTTAATATTAAGAAAATTATATGGCTGGATCAAAATAGATTTTAAATTAAAAACCAGGAGCAATAATCTGGGGTATCTGAGTTGCCGATGACATCACCAGATTTTTTTTAAATGTAGAAGATTCTACAGGCAGAGTCTACATACTGATTGATTAAAATTTTAGTGATTTTAATTATAGCACATAGATTATTCAATGATCCATATATTATTGTGATGTCCATAAAAATTTATTTGGAAGATAGAAATGTTCACAAAACTTCTCATATGAAAAGTGTTGATAGATATGGTTGTTAAAGTCATTCACAACATAATCCAAACATGACAACAGGACACATTTATGAAAAATATATATTTTTTAATTTATACAAATTCTTACAGTATGTGATTTGTTAATTATGTTTCCCAAATACTGTGTACCACAGAAAGCAACAGATATATCAATGTCTCTGTCATTAAATATATGCCACGCAGAATGACAGCTGCATGAAATATTTTTGTACTTTAGTACTTCGTGAAGGTAACATAATAATTGACAGCAGATGGTAATAGAGAAGTGGCATCACAGTAACAACTCCTGAATCTGTGCACCAATTTAATTCCTTTCAAAGTAAATTTACACCTAATGTCATCAATTACCAGAATTCGTGTGTGACTTGGTCACTTAGGTGATAAATCGTATGCATTGGCTCCTCATTGTACAGCCTTTATGTATGTATATATGTGTACAAGAATACATTAAAAAAGTATGAAGCAAGTAGGGTGAAGTTTCAGCACTCATCAAAATGCCAATGCCAAACAATGAAATATAGCGATAACATTGTTTACAGGTCACGTATAACCTCAGAAAAGCACTTTCACTTAATACACCAATATGAATTTTCCAGTTCCCATATTAGCCAACCTTATGGCCTTTCTCCGTGAGGCGACTAAATATGTGACGTATTACAAAGTATTAAATTAAAGATGTGCTGAGATACCTTGGCTGGTGGAAATAGTCTTGCGCTGCAAGAGAGTTCTATTTCAGCCAATAGGTTGGTTTCCTTATGTGATTTTAGTATTCAGACAAAATTCACTACATTTAAAAACAGGCAGAGTCGACCAATCAAAGGAGGATTCTTCTTTGGGCCTGAGATTAAAAACTAGAAAACAGTCTTACAACTGAAGGATTCGGTTTTTTTCATTCGTTCATGGGATGTGGGCATCGCTGGCAAGGCCAGCATTTATTGCCCATCCCAAATTGCCCTTGAGAAGGTGGTGGTGAGCCGCCTTCTTGAACTGCTGCAGTCCGTCTGGTGAAGGTTCTCCCACAGTGCTGTTAGGAAGGGAGTTCCAGGATTTTGACCCAGCAACGATGAAGGAACGGCAATATATTTCCAAGTTGGGATGGTGTGCGACTTGGAGGGGAATGTGCAGGTGGTGGTATTCCCATGTACCTGCTGCTCTTGTCCTTCTAGGTGGTAGAGGTGGCGGGTTTGGGAGGTGCTGTCGAAGAAGCCTTGGCGAGTTGCTGCATTGCATCCTGTGGATGGTACACACTGCAGCCACAGTGCGCCGGTGGTGAAGGGAGTGAATGTTTAGGGTGCTGGATGGGGTGCCAAGCAAGCGGGCTGCTTTGTCCTGGATGGTGTCGAGCTTCTTGAGTGTTGTTGGAGCTGCACTCATCCAGGCAAGTGGAGAGTATTCCATCACACTCCTGACTTGTGCCTTGTAGACGGTGGAAAGGCTTTGGGGAGTCAGGAAATGAGTCACTCGCCGCAGAATACCCAGCCTCTGACCTGCTCTTGTAGCCACAGTATTTATATGGCTGGTCCAGTTAGGTTATAGTCCAACAGTTATAGTCCAACAGTCCACCCCAGTCCATCACCGGCATCTCCACATCATGGTCCAGTTAAGTTTCTGGTCAATGGTGACCCCCAGGATGTTGATGGTGGGGGATTCGGCGATGGTAATGCCGTTGAATGTCAAGGGGAGGTGGTTATTGCCTGGCACTTGTCTGGTGCGAATGTTACTTGCCACTTACGAGCCCAAGCCTGGATATTGTCTCGGTCTTGCTGCATGCGTGCTTGGACTACTTCATTATTTGAGGGGTTGTGAATGGAACTGAACACTGTGCAATCATCAGCGAGCATCCCCATTTCTGACCTGATGATGGAGGGAAGGTCATTGATGAAGCAACTGAAGATGGTTGGGCCTAGGACACTGTCCTAAGGAACTCCTGCAGCAATGCCCTGGGGCTAAGATGATTGGCCTCCAACAACCACTACCATCTTCCTTTTGCTAGGTATGACTCCAGCCACTGGAGAGTTTTCCCCGATTTCAATTTTACTGGGGCTCCTTGGTGCCACACTCTGTCAAATGCTGACTTGATGTCAAGGGCAATCACTCTCACCTCACCTCTGGAATTCAGCTCTTTTGTCCATGTTTGGACCAAGGCTGTAATGAGGTCTGGAGCCGAGTGGTCCTGGCGGAACCCAAACTGAACATCGGTGAGCAGGTTATTGGTGAGCAGGTTATTGATAGCACTGTCGACGACACCTTCCATCACTTTGCTGATGATTGAGAGTAGGCTGATGGGGCGGTAATTGGCCGGATTGGATTTGTCCTGCTTTTTGTGGACAGGACATACCTGGGCAATTTTCCACATTGTCGGGTAGATGCCAGTGTTGTAGCTTGGCTGGAGGCGCAGCTAGTTCTGGAGCACAAGTCTTCAGTACTACAGCTGGGATGTTGTTGGGGCCCATAGCCTTCGCTGTATTCAGTGCACTCAGCCGTTTCTCGATATCACGTGGAGTGAATCGAATTGGCTGAAGACTGGCTTCTGTGATGGTGGGGATATCGTGAGACGGCTGAGATGGATCGTCCATTCGGCACTTCTGGCTGAAGATGGTTGCAAACGCTGCAGCCTTGTCTGTTGCACTCACGTGCTGGACTCCGCCATCATTGAGGATGGGGATGTTTCCAGAGCCTCCCCCCGTTATAGTTGTTTAATTGTCCACCACCATTCACGACTGGATGTGGCAGGACTGCAGAGCTTTGATACTCTCTTTTTTATATTAAGAGCTACAAAAAGAGTATGAAAAGAAACTTGCAAGGAATATCAAAATCAATAAGAACTTTTATAGTTACATTCGGAAAAAGAGGGTGGTCAGGAGCAGTGTTGGCCCCTTAAAAACTGAAAGTGGGGATATTGTCATTGACAATGGGGAAATGGCGGACATGTTGAACGATTACTTTGCGTCAGTATTTACAGTCGAAAAAGAGGATAGCATGCCGGAAATCCCAAGAAAACTAATATTGAATCGGGGACAGGGACTCGATAAAATTAACTTAAGTAAAGCAACAGTAATGAAGAAAATAATAGCACTAAAAAGAGTGACAAATCCCCAGGACCAGATGGTTTCCATCCCAGGGTTTTAAAGGAAGTAGGTGAGCACATTGCAGATGCCCCAACTATAATCTTTCAAAGTTCTCTAGATTCAGGAAATGTCCCTCCAGATTGGAAAATTGCACATGTCACTCCGCTTTTGAAGAAAGGAGAGAGAGGGAAACCGGGGAATTATCGACCAGTTAGCCTAACATCTGTTGTGGGGAAAATGCTGGAGTCTATAATTAAGGATAGGGTGACTGAACACCGAGAATTTTCAGTTGATCAGAGAGAGCCAGCATGGATTTGTGAAAGGTAGGTCGTGCCTGACAAACCTGATTGAAATTTTTGAAGAGGTGACTAAAGTAGTGGACAGGGGAAAGTCAATGGATGTTATTTATATGGACTTCCAGAAGGCATTTGATAAAAGTCCCACATAAGAGACTGTTAGCTAAGATAGAAGCCCATGGAATCGAGGGAAAAGTACGGACTTGGTTAGGAAGTTGGTTGAGCGAAAGGCGACAGAGAGTAGGGATAATGGGTAGGTACTCACATTGACAGGATGTGACTAGTGGAGTCCCGCAGGGATCTGTCTTGGGGCCTCAATTATTCACAATATTTATTAATGACTTAGATGAAGGCATAGAAAGTCTCATATCTAAGTTTGCCGATGACACAAAGATTGGTGGCATTGTAAGCAGTGTAGATGAAAACATAAAATTACAAAGCGATATTGATAGATTAGGTGAATGGGCAAAACTGTGGCAATTGGAATTTATTGTAGACAAATGTGAGGTCATCCACTTTGGATCAAAAAAGGATAGAACAGGGTTCTTTCTAAATGGTAAAAAGTTAAAAACAGTGGATGTCCAAAGGGACTTAGGGGTTCAGGTTCATAGATCATTGAAGTGTCATGAACAGGTGCAGAAAATAATCAAGAAGGCAAATGGAATGCTGGCCTTTATATCTAGAGGACTAGAGTACAAGGGGGCAGAAGTTATGCTGCAGCTATATAAAACCCTGGTTAGACCGCACCTGGAGTACTGTGAGCAGTTCTGGGCACCGCACCTTCGGAAGGACATATTGGCCTTGGAGGGAGTGCAGCGTAGGTTTACTAGAATGATACCCGGACTTCAAGGGTTAAGTTACGAGGAGAGATTACACAAATTGGGGTTGTATTCTCTAGAGTTTAGAAGGTTAAGGGTGATCTGATCGAAGTTTATAAGATATTAAGGGGAACAGATAAGGTGGATAGAGAGAAACTATTTCCGCTGGTTGGGGATTTTAGGAGTAGGGGGCACAGTCTAAAAATTAGAGCCAGACCTTTCAGGAACGAGATTAGAAAACATTTCTACACACAAAGGGTGGTCGAAGTTTGGAACTCTCTTCCGCAAACGGCAATTGATACTAGCTCAAATGCTAAATTTAAATCTGAGATAGATAGCTTTTTGGCAACCAAAGGTATTAGATTACAGATCAGCCATGATCTTATCAAATGGCGGAGTAGGCACGAGGGGCTGAATGGCCTACTCCTGTTCCTATGTTCTGATCCGTTGGTTGTGGAATCGCTTAGCTCTGTCTATAGCATGTTGCTTCTGCTGTTTAGCATGCATGTCGTCCTGAGTTGTCGCTTCACCAGGTTGGCACCTCATTTTTATGTACGCCTGGTGCTGCTCCTGGCATGCTCTTCTACACTCCTCATTGAACCGGGGTTGATCCCCTGGCTTGTTGGTAATGGTAGAGTGAGGAATATGCCAGGCCATAAGGTTACAGATTGTGCTGGAATACAATTCTGCTGCTGCTGATGGCCCACAGTGCCTCATGGATGCCCAGTTTTGAGCTGCTGGATCTGTTCTGAATCTATCCCATTTAGCACTTGTTAAGGATGAAGGAGGGTTAGCAAAACGTCCACAAAACATTTTAGGGCAAAGGTCCTGTAAGTTTTAGATGTTGTGCAGAAGTTGAGGGTGAGCAATTACAAATGTCAAGTATTAATAGCATAAGTTTCTAAGCACTAATAAAGTACAGTACAACAGAAGTTGGAAAATATTATTACTGCTACCAAGGGATGTTAATCTTTTTCAATAATATTCCACATGGTTTGGACATAAGTGTGTCCGTAACAGCAAGATTTATTACAGACCCAAGAACAATGTTCTAATAGTTGTATCACACAACAAGCATTTGTACAACCTGGGCTTTTCCCACAGACTTCAAGGTGATCAAGCTTGGCCTTTGTCGGGTTGTGGGCCTCCGACTGTCCTGATTGCTCTAAAAATTGGGGTCCCACGTGCCCTGTTTTTATATTATTTAGCTGCTATGTTCTGCTGATATCAGTACTATAGTGCTCGACTGCTTCAGCAGTCTTTCAATGATATGTTCTATGGTGTTAACTGTTTCAGCAGTCTTTTAATGATATGACTCCAGAGCATCATTGAGCAGAATGGCAATGTCAGATACCACAGCTGGTTTGTGGAAGGGGATATGGTATTGTTTTTATTTTCATGTCACCAAGATACAGCTAATGCATGCTTTTGTCACCTCAACACTGAATTTTTCGAATGTCCTTCTCGATGGCCTCCATCCTCCATAAACTCCTACAGATCCAAAAGACAGTTGCCCTCATCTTGTCCTGTGCTAAGTCCAGTTCACCCACCACCACCACCTCCTGGCTAAGGTACATTGGTACCCAGTCCCCAATGTACCTAAATTTAAAATCCTTGCCCTCGACTTCAGATCTCTCCATGGAGTTGACCCAACTTGTCTCTATGACCTCATCATGCCTTGTGTCCCTCCTGCAACCTCAGGCCTCTGACTCTGGTCTTTTGTCCAATGCCACCTTTTGTCCCACCATTGGTGGAAGAGACTTCAATCACATGGGCCCTCCTGTCTCAAACTCCTTCAATAAACCTCTCCGTCTTCTCTCCTCTCTCCATCTTCGAAAACTTTCTCAAAACTGCTCCTTTTCATCAAGTTTTCAATAACTCCACCTAATCTCTACTCCCATGATTTGGCATTCATTCCTTATGTATTGCTGAAGACCTTCCGGTCACCCTGACCCCTGTAAAGTACCTTGGACCTTTTTACCACCTTAAAAGATTATATATTAAATGTAAGCTGTTAATTCTAGAGACCTACCAGTGATGCACAGAATAGACTTTGAGTTGAAACTCACTAAGACCATAGTGTAATCTTGGACATTGAAGTATCTCAGTGAAACTGTTAGTAAACAAATTATGGAGGTTTCATGAAGCTGATAATTAAGTTAGTGTTACAGTTAGGATGATTTAGATTCTAGTGATTCATTTAGCTTTGTAGTTATCACCAGCACTTAACTGTGTGATGGCACTCACCATATCCTTGCAACAATAGCGTTAATAATACATTTGTTATGATGAACCTTTATAAAACACTGGTTCAGCCACAACTGGAATAATGTGTCCAATTCTGGGCACCGCACTTTAAGAAAGATGTGAAGGCCTTAGAGAGGATGTAGAAGAGATTTACTAGAATGGTTCCAGGGATAAAGGACTTCAGTTATGTGGATAAACTGGAGAAACTGGGGTTGTAATCATTCTATGATTTCTGCAGAGAATCATAGAAGTTTACAACATGGAAACAGGCCCTTCGGCCCAACATGTCCATGTCGCCCAGTTTATACCACTGAGCTAGTCCCAATTGCCTGCACTTGGCCCATATCCCTCTATACCCATCTTACCCATGTAACTGTCCAAATGCTTTTTAAAAGACAAAATTGTACCCGCCTCTACTACTGCCTCTGGCAGCTCGTTCCAGACACTCACCACCCTTTGAGTGAAAAAATTGCCCCTCTGGACCCTTTTGTATCTCTCCCCTCTCACCTTAAATCTATGTCCCCTCGTTATAGACTCCCCTACCTTTGGGAACAGATTATCTGCCTCAGTCTTTTATATCTCTGGCAAGTAAGAGTTAAATTCCTCTTCACTCAATGTTCTACTGTGGTCCTGCTGTTGAGTGCTCTGATTTGGTCAATAGTTAATATCATATATTAAACCTTAAACATGAAACAGTAAATCTCAATCTAATCTTCTGATGTGTGCAATTTAGCAAAGGAGGAATATTCATTGAAAATCATTCCAGTAATATGGGCTACATATTGACATTTGTCAACACAATATGATACATTGGGGACATGGTGAGAGATTTAGCATTCACAGTGTTCTAGATGTGCATTGATCAGGCACTGAGTTCAGACCACACAAAGTCATTTGGAACCTTACAGCTGCCAGACACAGACTTTTATGCCATTAGTCTGAGCTGAATTGAAACCAATGTCCCAGAGGTGAATGAACAGTGTTTTAACCCCACTGACCCTACATTCCCTCGAATAATTATAGTCAGTAATGAAGTGGTAATCTGTTTATCACACCTGTTGAATGGTACAATAGTTTTTTTTTGACGAGCAAATCTCAAGTTAAGCACATGAGATCAGTAATTGCCATACTTGTTATGGGTTTACAATGTACAACAGCTTGTTTTACCTGTAAGTACAGTCCATGATGTATTGTTGCTGGTTCAGTGACTTTTGTGATGCACCCTTTTAGATAAATAAGACAATGCTCACAACATTCATCATATGAACAAAAAAATAATTGGATAAAGTCAGACAGTACTCATTTCACCTCTTTTACAGTATTTAAAAGAATGCTTTTTCTATTCCATTTCCCTTAAATTCTTAATAGTTTTTTAAAACAATAATCTGTGATGGATAGTTTGCATTCACAATATGTTTATACAACATTGCTCCCTCTATTTCTCTACCAATTATTCATATTAAAATTCTATGAAGGGAACTATAGGACTTCAAAACACAGCCAATGGCACTGCTTATAATATTGTGTAAATATATATGAAGCACACCTATACCCCCCTGCACTATACACACACAACCCCCCGCACCCCCACCCCTACACACACACACACACGCCCAGATCTATTTATATATTATCCGCACCCGCACGTATAACAGATCCACATACGCACGTCACACACATCGCATGCGTACACATTATATATGCACGCGTATATATTTTACACACACATTATACACACGCATATATTATATGCGTGTGTATATGTGCATATATTTACACATATCTACTTATGCTTCGCTCACATTATTTCCCCAACTCCTCTTCTTTCAACTACCTGTTCAACCCCCACCCCCCCATTCCATTTCCCCCCGCCCCCAAGGGTAGTTGCCAACAAAACACTCATCCTCAACCAGTTATCCTCCTCCTCTCGCCTTCCTATGCTCAAAGAGGCTGTGTTTGCTTTCAAAGTTCAATATTTCTTTTAAAAATTGAATGAGGAAAGAAAAGATTTTTCTTTCTTTGGATCTTTCTCTGTCTCTCTCTACACCCCTCTTCCATCCTTCCTTCCTCTCTCTACCACTCTGTCTCATATTAGAAATTAGAATCTCTGTCTCATAGGTGTAAGCAATAATTAGCAATTACTATTTTGAAACTGTTAACACAATGCAGGTGTCATAATTTTGGTTTAAAAATTCACCTGATGTTTTTTTAAATTGAATATGAGCAGGAAAAACAACATTCCATTTCTCAAAGCTTAATACATTTCTGAAGTTTATACAACACAAAACAAAAGCTACAACAAGTATGTAATTAGTACAGTGATGTTATCCTCTCAGACACGTTTTTTTTAAAAATAAAATCAATTTAAATTTTACCTCAAAATTAAGCTTTTGAAATTTCTCCCTTTTTAAAAATAAAAGCTACTGGTCAGGAAGTGTGCTAAGCTGAAGAAAAATATTGCATCAGTACAGCTGACCTGATGGTACTGCTCCTGCATCCTGGGAAATTAGTTGCACTGCATATGCTCAGATTCCACATGCCAAACATCTGGGAAAATATATTAAGTCTAAACCCAAGCATTTGGGAGAGGGAGAGGCCTTCAAGTAAAAACTCAAATGACACAAAAGACAAGTCAATGAATAAATTTAATTACATTTTTGTGACATGTAGGCTGAGGCTTTCGGGTTGCGTTACAATATCAGAGGTGCACTCGTCCAACGCAGCAGTCGGGAGACCCGAACCAATTTAAGGTTTGGACCTCATTAACATTTTCTCTGCAAGCTCCAGGCACCAAATGGCTGCCCTGCTGCAGCTCATTGGAACAGGAGTGGGCCATTTAGCCTCTTCCGCCATTCAATGAGATCATGGCTGAACTGTGACCTCACTCCATACACCCACCTTAGCCCCATATCTCTTAATAACTTTGGTTAACAAAAATCTATCAATCTCAGATTTAAATTAACAATTGAGCTAGCATCAACTGCCACTTGCGGAAGAGAGTTCCAAACTTCTACCACCCTTTGCATGGAGACCCGTTTCCTAACTCTAATTTTAAGGCCATGCCTCCCTTGTCCTAGACTCCCCAACCAGTGGAAATAGTTTCTCTCTATCTACCCTATCAGTTCCCCTTAACATCTTGAAAACTTCGATCAAATCACCCCTTAATCTTCTAAATTCCATGAAATACAACCCTTGTTTGTGTAATCTCTCTTCGTAATTTAACCCTTGGAGTCCAGGTATCATTCTAGTTAATTTACGCTGCATGCCCTCCAAGGCCAATATATCCTTCCTAAGGTGCTGTGCCCAGAACTGAACCAGGGCTTTGAATAGCTGTAGCATAACTTCTATCTCCTTGTATTCTAGTCCTCTAGATATAAAGGCCAGCATTCCATTAGCCTTTTTGATTATTTTCTGTACCTGCCCATGACATTTTAATTATCTATGTACATGGATGCCTACGTCTCTTTGGACCTCCACTGCTTTGAGCTTTTCACCATTTAGAAAGTACTCTGATCTATCCTTTTTAGGTTCAAAATGGATGACCTCACACTTGCTCACACTGAAATCCATTTGCCACAGTTTTGCCCTTTCACTCAATCTATTAATAGCTCTCTGTAATTTTATGCTTCCATTTACAATGCATACAATTCTGCCTATATTTGTGTCATCGGCATATTTGGATGTATGGCTCTCTATCCTGTCATCTGAGTCGTTAATAAAGACAGTGAATAGTTGAGGCCCCAACAGAGATTCCAGTGGGACACCACTCGTCACATCCTGCCACTGCCTGCTTACCTCTCGTTACCTCCTCTCTCATCATTGAAGTAATTTCATCCTTAATCACTAAGGCTACTCCTCCCCCTCTACCAGTCTCACTAATGGCTACCATGTCGTACCCTTTAAGTTGAATTTGCGCCTGCAATTCAATTTGTTCCTTGTACTCCGTACATTTGTATAAACGACGCTTATTTGGGCCACACACCCAAACCTGTCCTTCAGCTCAAATGTTGTTTTTCTAACATATTTCTTATTTCTCTCCCCTGATTTAATTACTTTACATCTTTTAGTTTTCCCATTACCTGTAGTGCCGAAAGCATAATTTCTGATTATTACTCCACTCTCATCCTTCTCGTTTATTTTAGGATTATTATTTATACTACCTTTTCCACCTGAGCCCTTCCCCCCCATTTACTAGTTTAAAGTCCTTGTGATCACCCTATTTATCCATTCCGCTAGGACCCTGGTCCCAGCCTGTTCAGGAGGAGCCTGTTCCAACGGTACAGTTCCTTCCTGTCCCAGTGTCCCATGAAATGGAACACCTCTTGAGGCACATGTTCACCTCCCTAATCTGCTTATCCCTATGCCAATTTGCACGTGGGTTGGATAATAATCCAGAGATTATAACCCTTGAGGTCCTGTTTTTAATTTGACTCCAAGTGCTCTCTGAACAGGACCGCTTCGCTACTCTTTCCGATATTGTTGGTCCCAACATGGACCACAACGACTGGATCCTCCCCCTCCCTCTCCAATATCCTTTCAAGCCGGTTCAAAAGGTCCTTCACCCTGACACCAGGTAGGCAACATACCAAGTGGGACTCTCGATCCTGCTTACAAAGGATGCTATCTGTCCCCCGAATTATTGAATCCCTTACAACTACCACATCACGGTTCCCCTCCTCCTCCTCTCCACTTTGGACAGCCTCCTGCTCCAAGGTGCCATGGTCAGTATTCTGGCTGTCCTTCTGACAGACTTTATCCTTATCCTCACAGGTAGCAAGTACATTGTACCTGTTGGATAGGATCAGTTTCTGCGGATCCTCGTTGTCTATCTCATCTGGGTTCCCTTTTCTCTGTACACTATCGGTCACACCAATCCCGTTCTGATCCTGTACCTCTCTATGAAGTGTGACCAAGGTCTGGAGCAAACTGTCCAGATACTCAACCCTCTTCCCCTCCCTTATGGGTCGGAATGTCTCCAACTCAATTACTCTGAGCTGGAGTGATTCGAGGTGGAGACATCTGCTGCAGATTTGTTTGCTCAGGACATTCTCAATGCCCACAAACTCCCACTTACTGCAGTCCAAACCCACAAACCTGCTCTGCCATATCTTAGTTTAAATTTATTTATTGATGATTACTTTTTCGTCTTTTTTTTTTGTTCTTGTTAAAATTTAGCACCTCCTTCCCCCTCTACACCTAATTCCCACTCTCACCAAATTCTCACGTTTCCACTAGGTTCACGATCCACTCTCATCTTGATGTGCCCTGTGCTTCAGCGGTTTAATCAGGAGGAAAATCGTCCAACTAATGCACGCAACCAGTTGACAGATTAACTCTCCTGGCACTGCGGGGTGGCGGGGGGGAAGCAATGACAGGTCAGCAGCGAGCTGGAATAATTTTTTTTAGGGCCTGGAGCAGTTCACCCCGTTTTGCATATCTAAACAGCCTCTCGACATTTTTGGGAGGGTGTGCTGGGCGCCTATTTAAAAGTCTGCCTGAAAGTTGATTCTGGAGGGCAAGTTGACAGACCAAACGTCCAACTGCCGGTTATCCGTTTTTCAGGCGAGAAACGGGCGGCCAGCAGTTGAATGTCTCCCCCAAAATTTTTTTTATATTTCATTTTGTTTCACCTCTTATTTGGGACAATAGAAAATTAAATTCCTGCAGGAAAAAATGGCATTTGGAAAAAAAAATTCAGAAACAATTTTCAGCAATTTGTGGGAACCCAGTGGCCAGATTGCAATCATAGTAACAAATTTGCATCGGCAAATCCCACTATAAGTACGGACTTATGAATTTTCAATGGAAAAAAGTGTGACAAAAACATGACAACAGGAAGTCAAGTTGTACAGACAAGAAGCACATGCAGACTTACAATTTTTAATAAGAAATACACAGTAGATGTTAAACTTCAAGTTTGAGAGTAAGGAAAATAATAAAGTTGGCAATCTCTATACAAATCTGTAAATTACAATTAACTTTTATGCAACTTTTAAAAAAATTCTTAGCAAGTATGGGAGCTACCTGGCCTTCAAAAATGATTCCTTGATTTAAACAGTACAGGCTAATAAATACCTCCCAGAAACTGTTGCCGAGATCATCGTGGATTTGAATAACTGTCAGCTAAATTAGAAAAAGAGCTGCCAGTCAGATACGTAACTGAATAAATCACAAAATATGTGTGTGTTTGAATTGTTTGACTTAGCTCCTCCCTCAAGATAACAGCCCAGAGGCAACTGAACAGTAGGCCTTGCAGTATATGTATCAAGTTAGGCTGGGACATGATTTCAGAAAGCACGTGGTTTTTACATCGTCTCATACCATAACTAATTAAAGGAGCCAATACTGTTAAAAGTAGACAAAAAAAAGTTTTATTTTTGTTACCTGTGAGATGGAAAAGTTTATTTTCTGACTTATATTTTTCATGTATTAATTATGAGATAAATTTTATTTGATGGGTATATAATGGACTGGATTAAGTATTGTCATGGCACAGATTTTTTTTGGTAGAATTGGACTGGTTAAACCAATTAGAAATGGCACCATAGAACTGATTCAATGAGTCAGTTTGGTACCTGGTTACATAGCTCTGCACTATTTTTGGATCATGGCTCGGGGAGCTGATCAGTTGAATAGACAGGTTGAAGAAACAGTTATCACTGAGATCTGATCCGTTGAGGTTCCAGGACATGATTGGCCAAAGGTGCAGTGGTCTCTGGATCTGCGACCTGTTTAATCCAAGTGATTTTGTGACACCACAGCACACAACAAATTGACACACCTTCACACAGATGCATGATTTTTTATTAAAGATAGATATGTTGAACCATGTATTTTAATGCATAATGCCAAATTCAACATTCTTGCTTATTCATTATCCTCTATATCCCAGAATCCTATCAACAATGTTTTAAAAAAATCACTTACTTTTGTTAAATTTTATAATGAAAAGCAAACAGATCAAAACAACATAATATCGGAGATACCATAATATAATGCACTTCTATCGATACTATTAATACTTAATTTCACTATCTGATATATGCTGGAAAGTATTTAATGTTTGCTTACTGGTTTCCCTTCCAGTGTTAGCCAACAGATGCCAGATCAAGCTTTGCCAAAATATTCCAGACACATCTGGGAAGGAAAATATTATTTAAACGTTTAAGTATCAAAAAGTTGTTAGGTCCTCTATTGTTTATTTTCTTCCAGATTTTCCATTACTTGGTACAAGGCGGACTGTTCAACCTAAATTTGCAAAGGGGAGAAAATGGCTAACAGCTAATAGCCAAATTCACACAGTCTTTCACCCTTTGCAGAGTGAATGGATTTGAAGTCAACCACAAAGTTACCTCCTTTCAAATGATGGTTAATTTTGGATACAATTCTCAAATCACATATGTATCCAGTGTCATAGCCAATACATCATTCAATTCTACAAGAGTCAACATACCTTGTTTTTGTAATCAATAGCTATTGCCTCAACCAAGAGGTGCATTAACAGACCCCTCACTATGTTCTGAAAAATCTCGGTGTGCAATTTGGATTGAGCGATGAATGGGCTGTAGTTCTACAAAATATTTTACAACAAAAGTATAGTTTACATTTAGTTACGACATTCCTGTTAAGTAAGGAGACAATGATGCTTGCCAAGTGTAATGTTTCCAGCACCGTTGCTCCTGACACCGTAGTGAATAGAGTTCATGACAACTGGCGAGAATTCTGTTTACGAGTAAACAACTTAAATGCAAAGTAATATGCAGAAGGGCACACCATGTTGTTTACTATGTTAAGGATTCATATGACACAAGCTCACAAAAGACAGCAAGTAAAACTGACGCTCAGTTCAGGTTCCTCCAGACCTTATCACAGCCTTGATCCAGGTGTGAATGCAAGAGCTCAATGCCAGAGGAGAGCAGCTTTTTAACAAGTTTGGCAACAAGGAACCCAAGCAAAACAGAGGTCAATGCATGCCAAGGGGGAAACCTTCCAGTGGCTGGAGTTATACATGACTTACAGGAAGACATGTCATAATTGTTGACAGTCAACAATCACGACCCCAAGGCATCACTGCAGGAGTTCCTCAGGGCTACATTATCAGCCCAACCAGCTTCAAGTGCTTCATCAACGACTTTCCCTCAATCACTCGATCAGCAGTGGGGCTATTTAATGATTCCACCACGTTCAGCTTCATTTGCAACCTTACAAATTATGAAGCTGTCCCATGTCAGCCTTCAGCACAACCTGGATACTATCCAGGCTTGGGTTGATAAGGTAACATTCATACCATATGTGTCAGGCAATTATCATCTCCAAGAAAAAGCCTAACCAGCTCACTCTAACATTTAATGACACACCATCACCATGTCTCTCATCATTAATATCCATGATGCAAAAGCTTAACTGGACTATTCATATTAACAAAAGATATGGCCTCCAAGATTTCCTTTTCAGGATCACAAATGACCAGATTTCTCTGCCCAAAAGTTTAACTTACTTTGTTCAGATGTTGACAACCCTTCTGTGTATTTCCAGCATTTTCTATTTTATTTCAGATTTGCAACATTTGCACTTTTTCTTTTTATCCATTTGTAAAGTCCTGAGTGATAAGATGCTGTACTAATGCACTGCAACGGTTTCCTCTCTCAATTTGGGCCTTGATCTCACACATGGGCTAAAGGACATTCTGTTGCATGTCTAGGAGAACTGTTGGGATACGTGTCTTATTTGTCACAAGCAAAACTTGCACTGAGAATTTCCTGTAATTTATGACACAAGACTGACCAGAGCACCCTTTGTCCCTTCTCAGTGTGGTCCTGAAGAACTGTATCCAAGCTGAAGTTGACATTCACGACAACCTTGCTTATGAAAAAAAACTCTTTAAAAAGAACAATGAAAGTACCAGGATTTAAGTCAATAAGCTACACAAAAAAGCAGAGGAAGCTAAATTTATCACCTATGGGAGGGGAGAAGAGGGGAATGGAACATGATCCAAGTATTTTTTTAAATCATTAAGAAAATTGGTAGAGAGGTTGAACCAGCTGGGAATTGTTGACGGTTCCAAAAGCAGATCTAAATAATGACCCGAGTGGGATAACAGCTTTTTCTCCTTCCTGGCACGCAGTGCGTCTTATACAAACCAAGGCATTCAGGATCAACATTGTTGAAGTCTGGTATCAAAACGTCAAAATGTCAAAGATCATACAGATTTAAAACAGCAAATCCTGGCAGGCAATCGGAAAACAAAACTCATCATAGAGAAGTACTTCTGTAAAATTTAGGAAGGGAGTCACATTGGCACCATACAACTATCAGGAGGATTAAAAGGACTACATCCTCCTCCTAAAGATAGTTCTAACTCTGGTGGTCGTTCTACAAGATAAGCATATTGGTGGCAGACGTTGGTACAAATAACACTAAAGGAGAAGTGCTGGCAGCACTGAATATCATTTCGGTACAGTCTTCGGCAAGCTGAATTGAATTTTGCATTTTCAGCCTATACAAACTTTCACCCCAATATCTTGAAAGACTTGTGTCCAAAATTATATCGCCACAAAAGCAGAAATATGAAGTAACTGTTGTGTGTAGAATCACACAATGGGGTACCAATCAAGCGGGCTGCTTTGTTCAAAAAGCTCAACACCATCCAAGACAAAGCAGCCCGCTTGATTGGTACCCCATCCACCACCCTGAACATTCACTCCCTTCACCACTGTCGCCAAGGCTTCTTCGACAGCACCTCCCGAACCCGCGACCTCTACCACCGAGAAGGACAAGAGCAGCAGGTACATGTGGGAATACCACAACCTGCACATTCCCCTCCAAGTCACATACCATCCAGACTTGGAAATATATGGCCATTCCTTCATCGTCGCTGGGTCAAAATCCTGGAACTTCCTACCTAACAGCACTGTGGGAGAACCTTCACTAGATGGACTGCAGCGGTTCAAGGCGGCGGCTCACCACCACCTTCTCGAGGGCAATTAGAGATGGGCAATAAATGCTGGCCTTGCCAGCGATGCCAACATCCCATGAACGAATAAAAAAAACTTTCAAGTCAAAATCCCTACTTTTGAACAAGCACATTGAAGTAATTGTTTCATTGTTGTTGCTGGTGTTGTGAGTCATTCCACAATGTAAATAAGGTGAATTTCAGAGCACCATCAAACCAAATATAATCTAATGTTTGAATATTCAGTGTTCTAATGGCAAATATGAAACATGTAGCAACTGTAATTTCAACGCTCAACTTGAGTGTAATACACGATGCAGCATTATTGTTGGAGCTGAAGGACTGCACTCATGAGGAGGAATCTCAATTTTGAATCCTGCTACTTCTGCAACAGAAGCATTGCAAAAGCTGATATTGAGTAACTAAGGGTACAACTACAGACCATCTTTAACGGCTACCACTTCACTGCAATGCTAAAGATGATCAGTAAAAGAATCAGTGTCCAATCAAATCACCTTGCAGACCCAAATATGGAATAACAGATCTCAGACCCGAGAGTAAGAGCAGTCTTGTGCCGCTCATCTTCCAAAGAGCAGAGTAAAGCAAGGCAAGGGAGGAGAAAATTTAAATTTAATACTATCTACTTGCCATGTTATAGGCACGGTAGCCTGGCAGTTATATTACTGAAATAGAAATCCAGAATTTGTGAGTTCAAATACCACCATGGCAAGTTGTGAAATTCAATTAATTAAACATGGTAATTTATAGGCTAGCACCAGAAAATTGGCCAAAGGTTTGTCGTCAAAACCCAGTGAGTTCACTAATGTCCTTCATGGAAGGGAACTGGTACCCCGAACTGGTCCAGTCAAGATGTGATTCCAGTCCCACAATATGTGGTTGGCTCTTAATGCCCTCTGTGGTGACCTAGAAAGCCTCTCAATTGTAAAACAACTACTTCAAAACAGAACAATAAGAGAAATATCGGACAGACCCGATCAGCAACAGCTCAGGCATCAGATCATGACAAGACTCAGAAAATCCTAGTCCAGCCAGCCAGCCCTGCAAAGTTCTCCTTGCCAACATTTGGATACTGGTGACGAGTTGATCGAGCTGTCATATGGATTAGTCAAGCATCAGCTGGATAGTCATACTCACAGAATCATATGCATCAGCCAACATGCCAGACTCTTCCATCACCATCCCTGGTTATGTCCTATCCCATCAGCAAAATAGAGAAATCAGAGGTGGGGCCACATGGTTATAAAGGGTTGGTGTGGCCCTGGAAGTCCTCAAAAATGACCTAATGAAGTCCCATGGCTTCAGGTCAAAGAAAGCCAAGAATGTTGTTGACGGACTTGGTATTGGTATTGTCAGGTATGATTCTAACGACTGGAGGGTTTTCCCATTGACCCCTATTGACCTCAGTTTTGCTGGTGCTGCTTGGTGTCATGCTTGGTTGAACGCTGCCTTAATGTTGAAGGCAAATACTCTCACTTAGCGAGAATTCAGCCCTTGCGCCCATGGCTGGATCAAGGCTGCGATGGGGTCTGGAGCCAAGTGATACAGCTGGTCCACTTAAGTTAGTTACTGGGTTCGATTATTCCTGCTTTTTGTGGATCGGACATTTCTGGGCAATTTCATGTTGATAATGGTGCCTTGTTACACCGGAATAGCTTGGTTAGGGACTAGCTAGTTCTGGTTCTCATGGCTTGAGCACTATTGCCACGGTCTTGTCAGGGTCCATAGCCATTGCTGTATCCAGGGTATTCAGTTGCCTTTTAATGTCATGTGGACAAACTGAATTGGTTGGACATTGGTATCTGCATGGAAGGAGTACTGATGCCTCAGTTGTGGGGAAGGGGTGGTAGGTGGTGATCAGGAGGTTTCCTTGGCTTTCTTTGACCTGAAGCCATGGGACTTCATTAGGTCATTTTTGAGGACTTCCAGGGCCACACCAACCCTTTATAACCATGTGGCCCCACCTCTAATTTCTCTATTTTGCTGATGGGATAGGACATAACCAGGGATGGTGATGGAAGAGTCTGGCATGTTGGCTGATACATATGATTCTGTGAGTATGACTCTATCCAGCTGATGCTTGACTAATCCATATGACAGCCACAATTCACCAAGATTACTTCCACAGCACTTCCCTCCCATGCGACCTCTACACCAAAAAGAAAAAGAGCAGCAATGTTGTGGGAACATCTCCAAGTCACACACCATCCAGACTTGGACATATGCTGCTATTGCTTCGTCATTACTGGGTCAGAATCCTGGGATTCCCTATCCTAACACCATCACAAGGACTGTAGTGGTTTAAATAGAAGATCCACCACCACCTTCTCTGGACAACTTGCTGGTGTTGCCCACTTCCCAAGAACAATGAGCAGGGGGGAAGCAGGTTTTGGGGGTGCAGTATGAATCAGCTCTCCAAACCCAAAGCAAACCCAGGAGCAATTCACTCCCAGTTCACTTGCTGAAGTGTGCATACTCTATAAGCCCTGCAATTCTGCCAGCAAATAATTAAAATGAAGATCTTCATGATACTTTTTAACATCAGTAGGACAAATGAAGTGCAATGGATTCATTAATTATTTTGGAGCTGGTAGAAAGAGAAATCCAACTTCGTGTATATTTTCTGAAGAACCCGAGCTGCAGCTTCCCCAGTGGTTCCCTGCCCAAGGTGGTAGTGAGCCATACAGAACACAAATGTTCCAGGTTCAACCCTCGCTTTGTGAAGTTAGTGGATCTTAGCCAGGGCAATGGTGGCTAAATTCAACATCACTGGTTGAGATGAAAGGAAGCATGCAGAGTTCGTATTTCCAACTGCAATCTAGTAATCTCTGCTGAAAAGGGTACATGCATGGATTTTAAGTGAAAGCAGGAATTGACTCAGATATGATACCAGCCAACATTTAATACCTTGCCATTACTTTGTGTAGGCTGATGCATGAACAGTCACTTGGCTGAGGTTGAGGAAAGGTTGCACCCAACCAAAAAGCTATATCCACCAGCATCAATCAGTGTCTTTGGGGAGAGTGAGGTTGGCCAAAGCCCACTCTGCCCCATTTTACTTCATGAAACAAAGTTCAGTTGATCTTATCTCCAAATACAGTAGTGCTGCTGAAGATTTGGAAATTGAGCACATATATTTTTGAAGTATTCCATGAAACAGGTTTAAGAATCACAGTAATAATGCTAAATTATTGAATTACAGATACATGGAACTAAATAATTCATAATTACACTGCACAACAACAGATTTTCACAGGTGCTGTATCCTTTTAGATTAACGGCAGTTCAATTCTATCAACATTATTTTACTAAAAACAGACCAGAGCAGCACAGTGAAACTGGCCCTAAGTCATCTGCTCTGGATTATTTTTTGGATAATGTACCAAGGGTAAACAAGCAATGAGGGAGAAGGAATTGACAATGACAGATCATCAAATGCCACTGATTTGTTCTGCAGATATCCAGAATCTTTCTTGCTACTTATTTTTAAACTGAGGAAGCAAGGTGAAGGAATAAGGCCAATGGTTCAGGACACTAAAGATTGAAAAGAGTGGGAGAAAAGGCAAGCTATATCAGAAGGTTGCGCAGGCAGGAGGTTCAGTCCAAAAAAAAATCCAAAATACATTTGGATTTTAAAAACCTAACAATTGTAGAAGCTAAGACTGATGGCAGTGAGGAGTTCGACAGTTATAATCTCATTGGAAAGAATCAGTAGGAGCCAGTACAATTAGCCTTGATTTTAACACACAATAACGATGCAGGAAGGAAGAACATCATGCAGGGCATCACATTTAGAGCTTGGTAGGAACAAATGAGGAAATCTCAGGAAAGGACAACCAAAGCAGCATTGATAGAGACAATTCACAACAATGAGCATTTATATAGCGCCTTTAACGTAGCAAAACATCCCAAAACAAACAAAAAATAAAAAAAAGACACCTTTCAAAACACTGCATACAGCTAATCTTGTTTTAAGGATAAATACAGTACCCATTTTGAATACAAACTGCCCTACAAACACAAATGGGATGAACTAGCAGTTATCTGGTTCTTTTGAGGGTGGTGGTTGAGGAAGGAATGTTGGTCAGGACTCGAGAACTCCCTGGGATCTTTAAAACCACAGAATTTGCAGCAGACAAAAGCTATGTGCAGTATAACTTTCAATATACAGTGAAACTGATTTCCTCTCAGCAATGTTGCAATTATGAAGGAAATAAATTTGATTGGCCATTCATATAGTGTTAAGTTAATAGTTTTTAACCACAGAAGGCAGCACCAGTTGACGACAAAGATACTTGTGTGATCCAATCCTGATCTCTCTGCAAACTACAGGTAAGACAGAAGCTACTGCAGTCAATGTGAATCTGTCCGATGCCAAATCATTGGTTCCAAATGCAGATTTCTTGCAGGATTCTATCAATCCCTGATGTGTTTTCCCACCTGCATTGGCCCTCATCTGCTGCTGGCCATTCTGAACGTGTTATCTCGTCATTAGAGGAAATAATAAGGCCAAAAACATCAGAAAAGAAAGATGGACTAAATGAGGAGCCATCAAAGGTAAATGTTGCTGGGCCAGAGTGCGGCACAAAGAAACTTTGTTTTTGATGTACTGAAATCAAGGAGATTTTCATTGCCCAAGGGGAATGAAAGAGATCAGGGTGCAGTGATTCAGCTATTGCACAAGAGAGAGGAATGGAGACTGCAATGGCATGTGATTTCAGTTAAGTTAGTGAATGCACAGTGGAACCATAAGCAAAAAAGAATGGATAGAGATGAATGATGAGTAATTGTAGTCTTTAATATAAAGAAGAAACAATGAGAAAAGAAGTTGGAGTCATTAACATGACGCCAGTCCTCTTGGAATAGTGCTATAGGATCTTTTACATTCAACTGAATCACCAGAAATGGTGTTGGCTTAAGATCTAATCTGAGATACAGCAAGTCAAGCAATGCAGCATTCCCTTACTGCACAGAAGCTTCAGCCTATAAATATATATTGAAGTCCTAGAGTGGGGATTGAACCCACAACCTCTGATTCATTAAGGTATGACTTGAGTTCCTCCCCCACATCCCGCAGATTTCTCTCCCAAATGTGCATGACAGATTGGCAGCTTAGCTGGTTGAGCATTAGACCTGGGGCCAGTAGGTGTTGCATTTGTATCCCAGCAAGCTTAAGAGAAATCAGAAAAAGCAGGAGACAGTAAGGAGTGAGCAGTGCTTGCAACATTGAGAATATTTGCAGACTGTTCAAAACAAAACGAGGATCATGCCATATATATTGGGCACCCTCATCTGATGGAGTCTGGCCTCTAGAGGTAATCTCTTTCCCTGTCTCTCAAAGTTTTGACAATTGCTGGGGTATGGTTCCACAGGTGCCAAAAAACCTTTGATATCCCACCCAAGTGGCTGTTCTTCATGTCAAGCCCAGGCACTGAATGCCAACAGGTATGCCAACACCCAATCCTGTCCACAACACATGTTCATGTGCGCACAATTAATAGCAGAAATCACTGGACAGTCAGAAGAACATCCCCAGGTAATTTTTCATCACCCAATGGTTCTGGGGCAAATTGCGTTCCAATTCCTGCCCCAGCTGAATTCTGAGCAGAGAGAGAGAATCAAACTTGGGACTTGCTGGCTCAGTACTGTACCAAGTGATGGCTTCACCACTAGAGCATTGGCGGAAGATATGTATGATTTTATTAACAATTATTATAAAATTAAGCATAGATTAGGGCCGAAATTGCGAAACCGATCAAAACATTTCACAAGAACATTTCTTGTTATGCCATATGGTTAAAATCTCTACAGAGGTGATAATTTGCACACAGACACTATAGAGAGAAGAAATAAAAGTTTGAAATCCAAGATAAAAACAAAAATGCTAGACATGTCGTCAGTCAGAAGCTGAAAAATAAAGAGTGGTTAACATTCTGGGTACAATCCTTCATCAGAACTGGTATCATCAGTAGAAAGACCTACGTTGTAGGGCAGGTCAAAACTAAGAGTGGAACAGAGAATGACAGCTATGCTAAGTACTGTCACAAAGGGGCATGTATAGAGTGTAACAGCACACAATTAGATTCTGAACTGCTGAAAAGAAGTGGAACATGCTATGTACTGTATAAAAAGAGCATCTTATACATGTGAAGACAATCAACAAGTGCAACACGGCTCTAAAATGGAGGGAAACTTGCAGAATGTGAATATAGCAGAAAAGTCAGCAGACAACAAGGGTGAAATCCATGTTCATCCACAGGGTCTGAAAGTGCCCAGGAGGAAGATGAAACAATGATCCATAAGTTTGTGCTGGACCTGGAACAGTGTAGGAGACCCTAGGATGGAACATTATAGTGAGAATGGGAGCTCAGAAACTTGTTTACACACAGATATAGAGGAAACATCACCATGAGCAAAAGGAGGCACACAAATGACAGCCCCAAAATAATTTTCATCAAATCTAGATGCAATACAATTTCACCAAATCTAGATAAGTTTCAGGAAAAAACTTTTCTCTTTATATATACACATACTTATATTTCCTCCCTCTCCCTTCTCAGACGATGTTCTCCTTCCAACTCAGGTAAGCTGAGGCTAACTGTTGCCCTCTTAGTGCTGCTTTTGCTGAAACAACTAATTTAACACAGATTAAGATTGAACCTGGGTCCTTCCTGGTCTCTATGGCTCAACTACTGATTAGATTAATTTGCTGAGCCATCAGAAGAGTGAGAAATTTTGACCTCACTGCGGGGGAAATCATGAGTGCAAACAGACATCCTAGAAACCTAATAACATAGCAATATGCCACATGCATGAGAAATGATTCCTAAACAAAAAGAAATACACTGCATTACATCTACATACAGGTTTCCCTTTAACAAAATTCATATTCCGACATTTGATTCTCTGAATTGTCAGCTTCTTGTAGGGCTCTCTCAAATACTGTACGGTAAGCAGAAATTAGGCCTTCAGATATCAAAGCTTATGAATTTATTATCTCTGTGGTTCAAAGTCTATTGTGTTTTCAAAAGCTCCTCAGTCTTAACTTTAGCCAAGCTTCAACAATTATGCTCAGATCTATCATACATCACTGAGATGTTGTTACAGTAACTGAAGTCAAAGGGACGGCTGAAATCCAACCAACAAAAATGTTCGTATCATATTAAAAAATACAACTTTCAAGAGATTGCCTGCATGGACAGATTTTGCTTCAATACCATTGCCACATGACTATATGTCTCACCCTTTTCATGAAGGAACTTAAATATTTAGGTAGACGAGCCAACATAGTCATGAATTGCACAGCTGTATAAACCTCTACATCATCTGTATACAATTAATGTTTTTAGATATGAAACCAAACCAAAAGCATGGACTTGAAGTAAAAAGTACAGGATGCATAAGCAATGTTAAACATAATGTACTTCGAGAATCTAGGTCTAACCTACAATGTTAAATTGAAAGCTTAAGAAAAGAAATAAAATGATAAACCGAAAAAGACTTACATTTATATAGCACCTTTCACAACCTCAGAACATCCCAAAGCGCTTCACAGCCAATGAAGTACTTTTTGAAGTGCAATCACTGTTGTAATGTAGGAAACGCGGCAGCCAATTTGCACACAGGAAGGTCCCACAAACAGCAACGAGATACATGACCAGATAACCTGTTTCAGTGACGTTGATTGAAGGATAAATATTGGCCAGGACATTGGCCAATTTCTGTTCCTCTTCAAAATAGTGCCATGGGATCTTTCATATACACCTGAGAGGACAGATGATGCCTCGGTTTAACGTCTCATCTGAAAGACAGCACCTCCAACACTGTCGCATTCCCTCAGTGCTGCACTGGAATGTCAGTCTAGATTTTGTGCTCAACTCCTGGAATGGGAATGAACCCATAACCTTATGATTCAGAGGCGAGAGTGCTACCACTGAGTCACGGCTGACACCTAGTATTATTGGTTGCTACTTACAAAACTGATGTTGACTGCAATATTATGCTGATTAAGTGACATAGAAGCTCAGCTGTTTCAAGTGTCAGTCCTCTGACAACTTGAATGCAGCAATCCAAAAGAGAAAAAAAATAGCATCTCAAAAAAGTTAAGAAAGCATATTAGGCTAGCTATAAAAAGAGAAAAAAATAGCATCTCAAAAAAGTTAAGAAAGCATATTAGGCTAGCTATAATGCTTTTAGGATCAAACAATAGATTATGCTGATTAGACAGCTTAGTATCAACATTTGTGCATTTGAAAATAGATTTTACTATATAACAAAAATTACAAACTCCATCTCTGCAAAAGTTGAACAATGTATTCATGAAACATATTGTATTAATGAGGCGTTCTTCACAGGCCAATTAAAGTTCTGCACCACCTGCACACAATGAATGTGCTTTGACACCTACAAGTGAAGCAGATGAGTTAGTTAGCTAGCCATGGAGAACTTCCATTACTTTCTCAATATGTACTTTTTCCAATTGTTTTGGAAATCTGTAAAGCCCTATTAGAATTGTTCTATTAACGTGAAAAAGACTCTTAAGTGTGAACTCACCTGAGGGAGATCATTAACATTACAAAATAATAGTTACATAGTTCGAAAACAAAATCCTCGGGGACTTGAATTGCAACTGCCTTTAAATCTCACAATGTATTTTAATCTAGATTCCTTTGATGTCTGCTGACTTAATGTGAAAAATTTGAATCAGTAAAACAGAATTTATGAGTCCGTACCACGAACCTTCTTCAGATCTGAAAGCACAGTATCACAGGTTTTCATTATCAACACTAATATAAATCTGGTTAGTCAATTTAAGTGAAGTTATAAAGGTAGAGTGTCCTGCCAGCTAAGGGTGTAGTTGTGTGATCCTGAGTAGCACGTTTTTCTATCAGTCTGTACAGATTTTTATTAGGAAAGGGTATCAAGAGATATGGATCAAAGGTGGGTAAATGGAGTTGAGGTACAGCTCAGCCATGATGTAATTGAATGGCAGAAGAGGCTTGGCGAACTGAATGGCCGACTCATGTTCCTATGTTCCGATCCAGGGCAAAACTCTTATGAGTGCAATTTAAATCAGGAGTTCGACAGATCAGTAGTTTCAAAAGAACTTCAATACTGGAATAACTTGAGATCTTCTAAGAAAACTTTAAAAAAATAACTTGAATTTGGAGGCATTTTTAGATTTATTGCCAGATCTCCTATGGCATTGCTCATGGTTAGTCAGATTATATTGTTGCTCAGGGAAGGGATGCTGCGGTATGAAAGTGGGTTATGCGTACACATCTCTATTGAAAGGATAGTCAAAGAAGATTTTTTTAAAAAAAGATTGCCTCACAAATATTGAAGTGCTTGTTGATTATTTCCTAGAATAGTGCACTCCTGATCGACAGCAGGATGAAAAATAAATAAATTTGTTCTCCTCCCCCAACCTGCATATCATACTTACATAAACAACAATGACTATAATATGGAGGAGCAGTTCTCCACGTACACTGCCCATCTGTTTCGGCTGTGGATTTTCAGTTCGAACTGAGAAACATATAAGCAGCAACTTGCACTTATATAGCGTCTTTAATGTAGAAAAATATTCCAAGGCATTTTGCGGAAGCATAATCAAAAAAATTCACATTGAGCCAAAGAAGAGATTTTAGGAGGGGTGACCAAAATCTTGGACAAAGTGATGGGTTTTAAAAAGGATCATAAAGAAGGAGATGAACATAGAGAGACAAAGGGAATTATGGAGGGACTCCCAGAGTGTTGGCCCTGGCAGCTGGAGGCACGGCCGCCAATGGTGGGATAAAGAGTGGAGGTGCATGCACGAGTCCACAATCAAAGGAACGAGGAGTTCGGGTGGGGCTGTAGGAGAGTTTTAAGTTTGAGGTTATGGGGATCCAGGAGCCAATGTAGGTCAGCAAAGATTGATGAGTGAGCAAAATTTGATGTGGGTTACAACACGGGCAATAGAATTTTGGATGAGCTGAAGTTTTAATTAAGGACTCATTTTGAAACTCCCTCCAAGCTTGAACAATGGTAGAATCTTTCCAGAACTGCCCACTGTTTATATGAATATTTTGTTTTTCTGATTACGTTTATCTCTGAACTCAGAAATAATTAAAAGAAATGCAGCTGATCTCGCCATTTAGAATACATTACAAAATATAAAGACTCTCTGAGTGGCAAAATAAAGATTTGTTTAGTTCTGCAAGTTTGATCTCCATTCCGAATAAGGTCAATTATAGGGGAATATAGCACAACTTAAATACCCTCCGTGCATATTTACAATGCATCACAAAATAGAAAATACATTTAATTTGTCTCTTTATTGTGGCATTCTTGGGAGTGATACGCATTTGCAAGGGTTGGCAAAGCAATTACAGATTTTTGTCTTTCTAAAGCATTTTCTCCGATATAAAACTAGAGTCAAGTAACAGTGGCTGCAGGTCTCTTATAGGTGATGGTTATGGTGGGAGCAATTTGAGGTTAAACTTAATTTGAATTAGGAGTATCATGTAAGAAGGATATTGCACAGTTAGTATATTGGTTTGTGTATGATTTTATTAAAACATATTGGAAGCAGTGGGCTAAGTACACTTTGTGACAGCACCGTTAGGGATGGCAAACCTTGCTCAGTTTGAATGTGAATTTTGAGTGGGTAAAATTCAGATTTGACTTCTAAACCGAATTGATCATGTTTTCCAGTAATAAAGATTGCAATAAGATCAGATTTTGGACAGTTTTCTCAGAAAAATGATACCAAAAGCCTAGTTGTTAAATAATGAAGATCCAGATCATATATTTTGGTAAAAATTAATGTTCATACAGGTAGTTTAGATTCCTGACCCTTCACCTATAAACAAATAGGTCAGACGAGGCAATCCAACTATATTTGGCCTCAAAATTAAATGTCCAAATCTACAGACCTTCAGATTCATCTGAACATGTCCAAATTGGTAACATTTAGATGGGCTTGATTCAGTGTGCATCCAATTCAATATATTAATCTGCACCGATTTTGATATTGGTTCTCATTTACCTGATATTTCATCTCCACAGTAAGAGGTACATAGTTATTAGTGCTTCAGTTATGCTGCATCAAACAGCATAGTATCTAGAGTATTTCCCCAAGAGGTGCAATGGAGGAGCTATTACGCAGCTGGGTATATACCAAAGGACATCAAATAGTGGAAGGGAGATCGAGGAGCAAATTTGCAGGCAAATTGCAGAAAGATGCAAGAACTATAGAGTAGGTGATAATGGGGGACTTCAATTATCCTAATATAGACTGGGTAAATAAGAGTGCAAAGGGCTAAGAGGGAGCGGAATTCCTGAAATGTATACAAGAGAACTTTCTTGATTAGTGTGTTTCCAGCCCAACAAGTAAGGAAGCAGTGCTGGATCTAGTTCTGGGGAATGAAATGGGGCAAGTGGAGCATGTTTCAGTGGGGGAGCATTTGGGGAGCAACGATCATATCATCATTAGGTTTGGAATAGTTAGGGAAAAGGACAAGAAGCAATCAAGCGTCAAAATACTTAACTGGAGGGGGGCTAATTTCAGTGATTTAAAAAGGGATCGTGTCCTAGTGGATTGGAATCAAAAATTGGTAGGCAAAACAGTAAATGAACAATGGGAGACCTTCAAGGAGGAGATGGCTCAGGTACAGAGCAGACACATTCCCACGAGGGGGAAAGGAAAAGCATCCAATTCCCTGGATGACTGAAAATATAGAGATTAAAATGGAACAGAAAAGGGAGGCTTATGATAACTGTCAGTTTCATAATTCAGTAAAGAATCCAAGTGAATACAAAAAGTACAGGGGAGAACTGAAAAAGGAAATAAGAGGGACAAAGAGTATATAAGAATAGATTAGCAGGTTGCATAAAAGGGAACCCAAAAGTCTTTTCTAAACATATAAATAGTAAAAGGGCAGTCAAAAGAACGATGGGGCCGATTAGGAACAAAAAAGGCCTTCTTGTGAAGGCAGAGAGAGCATGGCTGAGGTACTAAATGGGTACCTTGCAATCTCTCTTCACAAAGAAGAGGATTCTGCCAATGTCACAGTAAAGAAGGAGATAGTAGAGAAATTAGATAGGATAAAAATAGATAAAGAGGAGGTACTTAAAAGGTTGGCAGCGCTCAAAGTAGAAAAGTCACCCTCTCCAGTTGGGATGCATCTGAGGTCACTGAAAGAAGTAAGGATGGAAATTCCGGAGGCTCTGGCCACAATCTTCCAATCCTCCTTAGATATGGGAGTGGTGCCAGAGGATGGAGGATTGCAAATGTTACACCCCTGTTCAAAAACGGGAGTGGGATAAACCTACAGGCCAGTCAGCCCCATGTCGGAGGGGAAACTTTGAGACATTAATCAGGGACAAAATTAATTGGCACTTGGAAAAATATGGGTTAATAAATGAAAGCCAGCATGGGTTTGTTAAAGGAAAATTATGTTTGACTAATTTGATTGAGTTCTTTAATGAAGTAACGGAGAGGGTTGATGAGGGTAGTGCGTTTGATGTTGTGTAGGTGGACTTTTAAAAGGCGTTTGATGAAGTACCACATAATAGACTTGTTAGCAAAATTAAAGCCCACGGGATTAAAGGGGCAGTTGCTTCGTGGATACGAAATTGGCTAAGGAACAGAAAGCAGAAAGTTGCGGTGAACAATTGTTTTTCCAGACTGGAGGGAAATGTGCAGTAGTGTCCCCCAGGGATAGGTGTTGGGACCACTGGTCTTTTTGATGTATGTTAATGACCTGGACTTAGATATACAGGGCATAATTTCAAAGCGTGCAGATGACACGAAACTCGGAAATGTAGTAAACAGTGAGGAGGATAGTAACAGACTTCAGGAGGACGTGGACAGACTGGTGACATGGCAGATGAAATTTAATGCAAAGAAGTGAGAGGCATTACATTTTGGTAGGAAGAATGAGGAAGGAAATATAAACTAAATAATACAATTTTGAAGGGAGTGCAGGAACAGAGAGACCTGGGGATATATGTGCACAAATCTTTGAAGGTAGCAGGACAAGTTGAGAAGGCTGTTAAAAAGGCATACGGGATCCTTGGCTTTATAAACAGAGGCATAGAGTACAAAAAGCGAGGAAGTTATGCTAAACCTTTATAAAGCACTGGTTAGGCCTCAGCTGGAGTATTGAGTCCAATTTTGGGCATCACACTTTAGGAAGGATGTCAAAGCCTTGGAGAGGGTGCAGAGGAGATTACAAGAATGGTACCAGGGAAGAGGGACTTCAGTAATGTGGAGAGACTGGAGAAGCTGGGGTTGTTCTCCTTCGAGCAGAGAATGTTAAGGGAAGATTTACTAGAGGTGTTCAAAATCATGAAGGGTTTTGACAGAGTAAATAAGGAGAAACTGTTTCCAGTGGCAGAAGGGTCAGTAACCAGAGGACACAAATTTAAGGTAATTGGCATAAGAACCAGACGCGACAAGAGGAAAAACATTTTTACGCAGCGAGTTATGATAATCTGGGATGCACTGCCTGAAAGGGTGGTGGAAGCAGATTCAATAATAACTTTCAAAGGGGAATTGGATAAATATTTGAAGTAGAAAAATTTGCAGGCCTATGGGAAAAGAGCAGGGGAGTGGGATGAATTGGATAGTTCTTTCAAGGAGCCGGCACAGGCACGAAGGACCAAATGGCCTCCTTCTGTGGTGTACCATTCCATGATTCTTTGAATTGGACAGCTGTCGTAATTCACTTTGCTGTCAAATCAGGAAGAACAAACCTTCCCTCAATCATGCATAAATGCAATGTTGGCCTCTGAATGCAAGTTAATTTTCTAATAAGACAGCATTGAGAAGATGCCCAGGATTAGAAACTCCTGACAATGTTTGGCACTACTGATGTGAGACAACCAATTTATAAGAAATTAGCACATCTACGCTGCACATTTGATGAAAAATGCTATGCAAAACATCAGGCACCATAAAAATGGAATAATTACAGCCCAACCTGTCATGCAGCAGGACAAGGGTCATGCAGCAGGCAAAGTCTGAATTACTCATACAAGAGAAATCCAAACTAGCTATAATTTTCTCAATTATATAAACAATAGTCTGGGGGATGGGAGTAAGGAGAAGTTGAAGCAACTTTTTAATCATAATATTTTTAAACAGAGCAAGCAAATACGTAGTCTTGCAAAAAAGACGGCAATTCTAGATAGTTTTAAAAACAAACCATTTACATTCACAGCCTGTTTAAACCTTTTTTTTACTAAGCACTGACAACAGGGTATATAAATTTGCATATCTTACATAGTTCATTCCAATTGAGTGCAATTTACAACTTAGCAATAAAATATTACATAAATATAGGGTAGGAATTCTGATGCAACGTTAATAGGAAATACTTGAAAAAATTATCGCAGTTGACAGAAAATGATCAAATTTTGTGAAGTGATGTCAAGATTTTAAAGTGTTCGAGTTCATTTATATATAAACGGCAGTAGGCATTATTTGATTACTTGTAAACATACACAATTGCAATATTTTAATACGAGTAGGATTACTTATGCTTTACAAGTTTACAGGTTAAGTAAAAGTTATCTAATTCAAACCTCCAACTAATTTTCTTATCTTTTTGACAACTTTTTCTCTGAATACTATACTACGGCTAGCTAAGCACCTTTTATTTATATAGCATGTTAGATACAATTACTTCAAACTGGAGAAAATGTATACTACAGTATATATGACAAAATAACAAATTTGGTACCTTCAGCTTGAAGGTCAGCTTCAATATAATATCAAAAACCAATTTCCACTCCTCTGTCAGAGTCATTTATCACCCAAGTCTAATACAATTATACAGCATTTTGAGCTTTCAGTTGCACCTTCTCTTCTTTCAACTACAAGGTGGTAGAACACTTAGTGCATATCCTTGGAGACTTTGAGAAGTAACACTGATGCACAGTAAATCAGAATGCAGTGATATCCTCACATTCATAAGTGACACAGCTAAAATGAGAACAGTAATGACACTCAAACACAAAAAAGGCCACTTCAAAATCCTTAGCAAGATGCAAATGTGATATGCAAAAGATGAACAGCATCAACCACATAAACTAAGAATTTTTAAAACGCTCAACTCTCTCCACTTCCGCCTCCTCCACCCCCATCCCCCTCTCCCAACCCCCCTCCCCCACTTCTCCCTCCTCCCCCACCAAGAAAAACAACAGTCCAATTCCTTATAGACTGAAGAATAGGACAGCCCACACAAAATTATTTTCCACGTATGAACCAGCAAGAGACTTCAGCATGTGATTAGGTGTTTTAGGTTCTTCTCTCCATTTTCCTTGGATACAATATTCTTATATGTAGCCTTTTATGATGGGACAGAAGACCACTGACAGAAGTGAATCAACTGACTTGAGTGAATATCACAGGTATTATAGTCGTTAAAGCAGCAACATTTGGGAAGAGGGATATTAAATAATATTGTTTTTGCATCCTAGTAATCAAACAACATTGTCTAATTATTTGTTTAGTAATCAATATGCACAACATAAAAGGGAATCCAAAAGTCTTCGACACACATGTTAACAGTAAACGGGTAGTAAGAGGAGGGGTGGGGCCGATATGGGACCACAAAGGAGTTCTACTCATGGAGGCAGTGGACATAGCTGAGGTACTAAATGAGTACTTTCCATCTGACTTTAGCAAGGAAGAAAATACTGCCAGAGTCTTGGTAAAGGAAGATATAGTTAAGATGCTGAATGGGCTAAAAATTGAGAAAGAAGTAGTACTAGAAAGCATAGCTGTACTTAAAATAGATAAGTCATCTGGTCCAGATGGGATGCACCGGAGGATGCTGAGGGAAGGGGGAAATTGCGGAGGTAATGGCCATAATCTTCCAGACATCCTTAGATACGGGGATGGTGCCAGAGGACTGGCAAATTGGAAATGTTACACCCTTGTGCAAAAAAGGGTGTAAAGATAAACCCAGCAACTATAGGCCAGTCAGTTTAACCTCGGTGGTGGGGAAACTTTTGGAAACGATAATCCGGGACAGAATTAACAGTCACTTGGACAAGTGTGGATTGATCAGGGAAAGCCAGCACGGATTTGTTAAAGGCAAATCGTGTTTAAACAACTTGATAAGAGTTTTTTGATGAGGTAACAGAGAGGGCAGATGAGAGCAATGCAGTTGATGTGGTGTATGTGGATTTTCAAAAAGCATTTGATAAAGTGCCACACGGTAAGATTGTGGCCCATGGAATAAAGGGGGCAATAGCAACATGGATACAGAATTGGCTAAATGACAGGAAACAGAGAGTAATGGTGAACGGTTGTTTATCGAACTGATAGCGAACAGTGTAGATGAAAACATAAAATTACAAAGCAATATTAATAGATTAGGTGAATGGGCAAAACTGTGGCAAATGGAATTCAATGTAGGCAAATGTGAGGTCATCCACTTTGGATCAAAAAAGGATATAACAGGGTACTTTCTAAATGGCAAAAAGTTAAAAACAGTGGATGTCCAAAGGGACTTAGGGGTTCAGGTACATAGATCATTGAAGTGTCATGAACAGGTGCAGAAAATAATCAAGAAGGCTAATGGAATGCTGGCCTTTGTATCTAGAGGACTAGAGTACAAGGGGGCAGAAGTTATGCTGCAGCTATACAAAACCCTCGTTAGACTGCACCTGGAGTACTGTGAGCAGTTCTGGGCACTGCATCTTCCGAAGGACATATTGGCCTTGGAGGGAGTGCAGCGTAGGTTTACAAGAATGATACCTGGACTTCAAGGGTTAAGTTACGAGGAGATTACACAAATTGAGGGTGTATTCTCTAGAGTTTCAAAGGTTATGGGGTGATCTGATCAAAGTTTATAAGACATTAAGGGGAACAGATAGGGTGGATAGAGAGAAACGATTTCCGCTGGTTGGGGATTTTAGGAGTAGGGGGCAGAGTCTAAAAATTAGAGCCAGACCTTTCAGGAGCGAGATTAGAAAACATTTCTACACACACAAAGGGTGGTAGAAGTTTGGAACTCTCTTCCGTAAACGGCAATTGATACTAGTTCAATTGCTAAATTTAAATCTGAGATAGATAGCTTTTTGGCAACCAAAGGTATTAAGGGATATGGGCCAAAGGCAGGTATATGGAGTTAGATCACAGATCAGTCATGATCTTATTAAAATGGCAGAGCAGGCACAAAGGGCTGAATGGCCTACTCCTGTTCCTATGTTTCCTATGTTCCTATGAAGGGAGGAGTGCAGTGGCCTTCCCCAGGGGTCAGTGCTGGGACCATGCTTTTCTTGATATATATTAATGACTTGGACTTGACAGTACAGGGCGCAATTTCAAAATTTGCAGATGACACAAAACTTGGAAGGGTAGTGAACAGTTGGAGGATAGTGGTAGACTTCAAGAGGATATCGACACACTGGTGGCATGGGCAGACACGTGGCACATGTAGTTTAACGTGGAAAAATGCGGAGAGGCAATATAAACGAGAGGGCACAATTGTAAAAGGGGTAGAGGAACAGAGGGAACTGGGGGTATATGTGCACAAATTGTAGAAGGTGGAAGGGCACGTTGAGAAAGCGGTTAAAAAAGCATACAGGGCACTGGGCTTTATAAAGAGAGGCATAGAGCACAAAAGCAAGGAAGTCATGATGAACCTTTATAAAACGCTGGTTTGGCCACAACTGGAGTATTGTCTCCAGTTCTGGGCACTGCACTTTAGGAATGATGTGAAGGCCTTCGAGAAGGTACAGAGAAGATTTACTAGAATGATTCCAGGGATGAAAGACTTTAGTTATGTGGTTAGACCGGAGAAGCTGAGATTGTTCTCCTTGGAACAGAGAAGGTTGCGAGGAGATTTGAGAGAGGTATTCAAAATCATGAAGGGTCTAGACAGAGTAGAGAGGGGGAAACTGTTCCAATTGGCGGAAGGGTCAAGAACCAGAAGGCATAGATTTAAGATGATTGGCAAAAGAACCAAAGATGATATGAGGAAAAACTTTTTTACACAGCGAGTGGCTAGGATCTGGAATGCACTGCCCTAGGGAGTGGTGGAGGCAGATTCAATCATTGCCTTCAAAAGGGAACTGGATAAGTACTTGAAACAAAAAAATTTGCAGGGCTACGGGGATAGGGCGGGGCAGTGGGACAAGCTGGATTGCTCGTGCAAAGAGCCGGCGCTGACTCGATGGGCCGAATGGCCTCCTTCCATGCTGTAACTTTTCTATTATTCTAATATTCATTATTAAACAATAAAATGAGACAATAGTCGTCACTTTGCAGGCAACCATCCAGGAAATAGTCTGGCTGGGAAGCAGGGGAATTGAAAGGATTGAGGAAGACTCAGGACAGTACCCAAGAATTCACTTGGTGCCAGGTCAGGCTGGGAAGTGTGAAGAATCATGTGAGGCAAAAGGGGAAAAAATATATTTCAAACCTTGAATGCAAGCAAACAGCAAGTTAGCAAGCAACATAAGGGCTGAATGAGGAAGCGAACATGCCAAGAAACACTCAGGCCAGGTGGATAAACAGGTAGGCAGGTGTGCATTCAGGCTAGGTTAAGTGAGCAACAATCAAGCAGGCTGGGAAGCACTATGGGATGAGCAAGGAGGTTGGCTTGGAAGCAGGCAAAGAAGCAAGCTAGCAAGTGAGGTCGGGAAGCTCATGGGCAGGGCGGGTGAGGAGAGGGCCTTGGGAAGCACTTACGTTGAGTGGGTAGCAAAGTTAGCAGGTGGGTTGGGAAGTACCTGATCTGGACAGATAGGCTCGGATGTTGAAACTCACTGATCTTTCTGACAACTTTCAATGCTGTGTTCATCCATGGCAAATATAGGGCAGAAGCCTAACACAGCAAACGGCACCAAAGTGAAAGAGTAGATGAGTGGGCTGGGAAATACTCAAGCCAGGAACAACGCTTGATTGATTGGGAGAAGAAAATCTCAGTGCAAGGATTTGGGGCAGGCTGGGCTGGGGTCTGTCAGAGATGGAAAAAACTTGGGCCGGGGAGAGTCAGTTTGGGCAGGAATCTGGATGGGACAGGAAATTACTTAGGGCAAATTAGATAGCAGCAGGGTAGGCAGGGACAGACTTAAAAAAGTGAACCTTCCATGGCAAGGTTCAAAACCATACCAGCCTTAGAGTCAAACTCAAGCCCCAGGCCACTGACAGAGGATAGGCCTCAGGACGCAAAACTTATTCTACACATTTCCATCGGCAGTTAGATCATTTTTATGTATAAGCTGCATTTTTTAAGCAAATTATTTGACTTTAAGGTTACATTATAAAATTGTTTTATTAGCTGTATGAAATCAACTTAAAGTGACAACTGAAAGGATTTTGAAAAAGTATTTTCAGTGATTTCATAGGTTCCCATTCCCTTTTGTTTGATGGGCAGCTGCTTACTGCCAATTGTTGCTTGTTGATTGTTGGCTTTCATAAATCCTTAGCAGTATTTCATTGGTAGGTTCCATTGGCACTTGCTAGTTGTTGATTGGTATGTTTGGTACCAGTTTGCTTGTGATTTATTGGTGTTTTCAAATTATATGTGAAATAATCAGGTGCAAGTGTGGCTTACACTTTGAAATGTGACAATTCAAGGTGTGACCAATGGTCTGGATGCAAGACTTTTACACATATTGATTGATTGTTATACAGGGGAACTTCCAAATCCCAGCCTAGCTTAATGAAGAGAAAGCACTAACGCACTAACGAAATGTAGCAAAAATCTGGTGATAGTCTTTTTTTAAATTCTTTTAAGATAACAAAGTTATTATTTGTGGCTGGATAAACACCAGCAGTAAGAAAGATTCCCCTCCAATTTCATTTTTAACAGACAGAATGAAACCAGGATTTCCAAGGAGAGGGGAATTGGGGCCATGTGGGAGGCTTGAAACTTTAATTGTAATTTACTGAAATTTAGATAATTCATCCCTTGAAAAAGCAAAATTAAAGGGAGTACTGACTGCAGCTTTCAAAATTATACATTTGTTCTCCCAAAAATTGGTTCACTTTGACTAAAAACATCACTCTTTATTAATAACCATTTACCAACATATTCCTACCCAAAACTCAAAATTCACCGTAGCTACTTCAAAGTAACATGCTCTAGGACAACATTGCAAGCAACAGCAGGTTTCTATTAATTATTAATGCCTTATGAAACAGCAGTGCTAAATGCAGGCAAGTGTTTCATCTAAAATAATTTCCACATCTGGATGAAAAACACCTGTGGATAGAAAATGAGAAAGAATATCCACAGAAGGATGAATGCACTCAGCAAAGAGAAAATTTATTCTTTAAAACATATAAAATCACGCGAGTATGTTACTCTGTGAGGAAGCATGGATCCTTTTCTCCCCACTCGCAGGACCACAAATCATTTTGTCAGGATGAGAGGGGGAGCAGGCAGCCTATTTCCAAGCCGCTACCAATGCCATTTATCCACCAGAAGGTATATAGTTCTCTTCACACTCCTGCAGCAATATGGCCAACACCAGAAACTCAAAGTGAAACCTAAGTTGCACCAATCCTTCTTGCCGTACAATGGTGGTTAAAATTAAGGAGCACTGTATTTTTAGACTTAACAAAAGTTATTGATACTCACTTTATCCAGTGATTAGGTGAGCAGTCTACACCAGAAAGGCCGTTGATTCAATCTCTGCACTCAATCTCTGCTGAGCTTGCTGATCCTAGCCAGGCCAATGGTGGCTGCATTACGATTGAACTCAGCGCCCCTCAATTGGGGAGCGGAAAAATTGAGGAGGATTCCCACTCCGTATCGGCATTCAGTGAACCCTGCCATTAATGCACCTGTGTGGACATCGGGTGAGGGCAGGGTTGGGTTCGGCTGCAAGAACCCATCATGTTTGAAAACCTGCCAACACTCACCATCAAGATTCACACATCAATAATGGCCACAGCATCACACCTGCAGGTCTATTGTGGCAATGCTCATGATGGGTCAGAGGTTACACTGTTGCAAGAGGGTGTTTGCTGGACATTAAAGTGTGTGAGAGGGTGGGGGGAGGCGCTCACCTTCTCTGAAAGAATTTGGAAAGATGTTTATAATATCTTCCTAGAGACAATAAAGTAAATGGTACTGGTACATACTGTTTTTTTTATCCACTCAGGTAAATTGATCTCAGTTGAATAATGCATCTATTTATATGACCAATTGTTGTTCTTAGCATATATCTTAGTTAAGTTCTTAGCATAAATCAATCAAAAGCAGGTGCTATAACTTTTAGAATGGATTACAAAATATAAACTTTCCACTTTGAAATTTAGCATTGTTTAAAATGTAATTTATCAAGTATGAAACATGTTATAAACAACTGTTGAATATATAAACCTCTCTCTCTCCACCACACTTACCTCCCCCGCCCCAGACAGATAGAAACACAAACAGAAAAGTACAAAGAGAAAGACAAAGAAAGAAAGACAGACAGACAGACAGACAGACAGACAATCAATGACACCGAGGACAGCTCCACAAAACTGGTCCATGTTCATATTTATGATGGTTTCTTTGACTTGACATTATTACCACGATTAATGTATGATTTTCCCAAAAATATGTCATGACAAATTTACAGGCCCATTAATACCACTCGATTTTCTCGTTCATTAGCTCCACATTTCAATACTATAAGACCAGGATAATCTTAGCCCCAAGAAATTTGCCAATAAGATTGTAATTAGAATTTTATAAATGAAACTTTGTTTCGACCAGCACTTTGATCAATGTTGTCAAAAAGTCTGAGAACATAAACACAAGATGTTCTACAGCTAACCGCAATATAAAACAATCTAAAATGCTCCAGCATGCAAAACACAAAGCACGATGTTCACCATTCTGATCACCAACCCAGAAAGTCCATATAGCTATTCCAGAATTTCTGAAATAAGCTGGTGCCAATGTACTTCAAATTTTTAGACTGCAAAGCTGTAAATGCAACTTTAAATTCAATACCTTTACTGTACCTAAAATCCTTTTAATGTCAAATAAATTTACAAGCGAATGGTTCGCGACAAATACGAAGCCGTTCTCTAATGGTTTTAGTCTGGTAGCTGTCCCTTTAAATCAAGCACAGAACTAAGGGTTAAAAGACACCTGCAGCCTGAGCTGCTGCAAAGTTTGTTGTTATTGTCTCCCAGGGTTGCAGTTTAATAGGGAGACAAATAAATAAATTCAATTTTTTTTTTGGAAGAGATTTTATGACTAAGAATATAAGAGCATAAGGAATGGGAACAGGAGTAGGCCACATGGCCCTTGGAGGCTGGTCAGCCATCAATAAAATCATGGTTGACCTTCTACCTCAATTCCACTTTCCCGCCCGATCCCCTCAAGTCCAAAAATCTATCTCAGCCTTGAATATACTCAATGAATGAGTATCCACAGCCCCCTGGCGTAGAGAATTCTAAAGATTCACAAGCCTCTGAGTGAAGAAATTCCTCATCTCAGTTTTAAATGGCCGACCCCTTATCCTGCAACCATGCCCCCAGGTTCTAGACTCTCCAGCCAGGGAAAACAACCTCTCAGTGTCTACCCTGTCAAGCCCTCTTAGAATCTTATTTGTTTCAATGAGATCACCTCTGATTCTTCTAAACTCCAGAGAGGAGACCTATTCTACTCAACCTCTCCTCCTAGGACAACCCTCTCATCCCAGGAATTAATCTAGTGAACCTCCGTTGTACCGCCTCCAAGGCAAATATATCCTTCCTTAGATAAGGAAACCAAAAATGTATGCAGTACTCCAGGTGAGGTCTCACTAAAGCCCTATACAACTGTAGCAAGACTTCCTTACTCTTTTACTCCAACCTGCCATTTGCTTTCCTAATTGCCAGCTGTACCTGCAAACTAACTTTTTGTGTTTCTTGTACAAGGACACCCAAGTCTCTCTGAACACCAACATTTAATAGTTTCTCACCATTTAAAAAATATTCTGTTTTTCTATTCTTCTGACCAAAGTGAATAACCTCACATTTCTCCACATTATACTCCATCTGCCACTTTCTTACCCACTCACTTAATCTGTCCATATCCCTTTACAGACCCTTTGTGTCCTCCTCACAGCTTACTTTCCCACCTAGCTTTGTATCGTCAGCTAACTTGGATACATTACACTCAGTCCCTTCATCTAAGTCATTAATATACATTGTAAATAGCTAAGGCCCAAGCACCAATCCTTGCAGCACCCCACTAGTTACAGCCTGCCAAACTGAGAATGACCAGTTTATCCCTATCTGTTGTCTGTTTTTTTAACTAATCCTCTATCCATGCTAATATATTACCCCCAACCCCATAAGCCTTACCTAAATGTAACAACATTTCATGTGGCACCTTATCGAATGCTTTTTGAAAATCCAAATACACTACATCCACTGGTTCCCCTGTATCTACCCTGCCAGTTACATCCTCAAAAAACTCTCATCGATTTGTCAAACATCATTTCCGTTTCATAAAACCATGTTGACTTTGTCTAATCATATGATTTTCTAAGTGCCCTGTTACCACTTCCTAAATAATGGATTCCAGCATTTTCCCTACGACCGATGTCAAGCTAATTGGCCTGTAGTTCCTTGTTTTCTCTCTCCCTCCCTTCTTGAATAGCGGGTTAAAATTTGCTACCTTCCAGTCCACTGAGACCGTACCAGAATTCGAGAGAATTTTGGAAGATCGTAACCAATGCATTTGCTCTCTCTGCAGCCACCTCTTTTAGAACCCTAGGATGTAGGCCATCAGGTCCAGGGGATTTGTCCGCTTTTAGTCCCATTAGTTTGTCCAGTACTTTTTCCTCCAGTGATAATAATTCCAAGTGCCCTGTTTTAAGTTCCTCACTCTCATTTACCCATTGGTTCCCCACTATTTTTGGTATGCTTTTTGTGTTTTCTACAGTGAAGACAGATACAAAATATTTGTTTAACGCATCTGCCATTTCCTGATTCCCCATTATAATTTCTCCTGTCTCAGCCTCTCAGGGCCAACTTTCACTTTTGCTACTCTCCTTTTTACATACTTGTGGAAGCTCTTACAATCAGTTTTTACATTTCTTGCTAGTTTACTCTCATTCTATTTTCTCCGTTTTCATCAATTTTTTGGTCATCCTTTGCTGGTTTCTAAAACTTTCCCAATCAGGCGTACTACTCTTCTTGGCAACATTATAGGCCTCTTCTTTTGAACTATTATCCTTGACTTCTTTAGCTAGCCACGGATGAAACACTTTTCCCATGGAGTTTATATTTACCAATGGAATGTATACTCGTTGAGAATACAGACATACAAAATAGGAGCAGGAGTAGGCCATTCGGCTCTTCCAGCCTGTTCCGCCATTCAATATGATCATGGCTGATCCTCTATCTCAGTACCTTATTCCCGCTCTCTCCCCATACCCCTTGATGCCTTCTGTGTCTAGACATCCATCTAGCTCCTTCTTAAATATATTCAGTTACTTGGCCTCCACAGCCTTCTGTGGTCGAGAATTCCACAGGTTTGTCACCCTCTGAGTGAAGAAAGTTCTCCTCATCTCAGTCCTAAATGTCCTACCCTGAATCCTGAGACTGTGACCCCTTGTTCTAAACCCCCCCCAGCCAGGGGAAACATCCTCCCTGCATCCAGTATGTCTAACCCTGTCAGAATTTTATATGTTTCAATGAGATCCCCTCTCATTCTTCTAAACTCCAGTGAATACAGGGCGAGTCGACCCAATCTCTCCTCATACGACAGTCCTGCCATCCCAGGAATCAGTCTGGTGAACCTTCGCTGCACTCCTTCCATGGCAAGTATATCCTTTCTTAGGTAAGGAGACCAAGACTGCACACAATACTCCAGGTGTGGTCTAACCAAGGCCCTGTATAACTGCAGTAAGACGTCCTTGCTCCTGTACTCAAATCCTCTTGCAATGAAGGCCAACATACCATTTGCCTTCCGAACGGCTTGCTGCACCTGCTTGCTTGCTTTCAATGACTGGTGTACAAGGACAGCCAGGTCCCTTTGTACATCAACATTTCCCAATCTATCATTTAAATAATACTCTGCTTTTCTGTTCTTCCTTCTGAAGTGGATTACTTCACATTTATCCACGTTATACTGTATCTGCCATGTATTTGCCCACCCACTCAACTTGTCTGAATCGCCTTGAAGCCTCTTTGCATCCACCTCACATCTCACGATCCCACCTAGTTTTGGGTCGTCAGAAAACTTGGAAATATTACATTTGGTTCCCTCATCCAAATCATTGATATATATAGTCAATAGCTGGGGCCCAAGCACCGATCCCTACGGTACCCCACTAGTCACCGCTGCCACCCCGAAAAAGACCCATTTATTCCTACTCTCTGTTTCCTGACTGTTAACCAATTTTCAATCCATGCCAGTATATTACCCCCAATCCCATGTGCTGTAATTTTGCACACTAACTTCTTATGTGGGACCTTCTGAAAATCCAAATAAACCACATCCACTGGTTCTCCCTTATCTATTCTACCAGTTACATCCTCAAAAAACTCCAGTAGGTTTGTCAAACATGATTTCCCTTTCATAAATCCATGTTGACTTTGTCTAATCCCATTGATATTTTCTAAGTGGATGTGGTTTATTTGGATTTTCAGAAGGCCTTTGATAAAGTCCCACAGTGTCCTGTTATCACATGTTTTATAATAGACGCTAGCATTTTCCCTACCACTGATGTTAGGCTAACCAGTCTGTAGTTCCCTGTTTTCTCTCTCCCTCCTTTTTTAAATAGTGGGGTTACATTTGGCACCCTCCTATCTGCAGGAACTGTTACATAATCTATAGAATTTTGAAAGATGACAACTAATGCATTCACTACACCTATATTGAAACATTTATTTAAATGTTTGCCATTGCTTATCTACAGTCATACCCTATAATCTAATTTCCCAATCTACCTTAGCCAACTCACCCCTCATACCTATGTAATTGATTTTATTTAAGTTTAATGACTCAAGTTTCTGATTTAAGTACATCACTCTCAAACTCAATATGAAATTCTATCATATTATGACCACTCTTCCCTAGAGGATTCTTTACTGAGTGATTACTAATTAATCGTGTCTCATTACACAATTCAAGCTCTAAAATAGCCTGTTCTCTGGTTGGTTCCATGACGTATTGTTCGAGGAAACTGTCTCGAATGCATTCCATGAACTCGTCCTCCAGACGACATTTGTCAATTTGATTTGTCCAGTCCATATGAAGATTGAAGTCCACCACAATTATTACATTACCTTTGTTACAAGCTCCTATTATTTCTTGATTAGTACTCTGTCCAACAGCATGGCTACCTTTAGGGGACCTATAAACTACTCCCACAAGTATTTCCTGCCCCTCGTTATTTCTAGTTTCCACCCATACTTATTCTACTTACGAACCAAGATCCTCCATCACCCATGTCCTTATGCCATCCTTTATTATCAGGGCTACACCCACCCCTTTTCCATTCTGCCTGTCTTTTCGAAACGCCAAGTACCCTGGAATATTTAGTTCCCAACCTTGGCCACCTTCCAACCACATCTCTGTGATGCCAATAGATCAAACCCATTTATCTCTATTTGTGCAACTAATTTGTTTATCTTGTTATGAATGCTCCGTGCATTCAGATGAAGAGCCTTCAATTTTAACATTTTACCATTTTCTCCTACTTTGACCTTATTTGCTGATGCACTATTACCGTTAAACTTTCTGTCCCTTCCTGCCACACTCTGCTTATCTTTACCCAAATCACTACACTGCTGTTGCCTTGACGTTTCTCATTAGATTTCTAAATTTCCCCTCAGCTGACCCCTTTCCCCACCCCCGCCCCACTTTTTAGTTTAAAGCCCGAGTTATTCGATTCGCCCGGGCACTGGTCCCAGCCCGGTTTAAGTGGAGTCCGTCCCAACGGAACAGCTCCCTCTTTCCCCGGTACTGGTGCCAGAGCCCCATGAATTGAAACCCCTATCTCTAACATCACTCTTTGAGCCACGCATTTAACACTCTAATCTGTTTGTCTCTATGCCAATTTGCGCGTGCCTCACATAGCAATCCAGAGTTAGCTTCTTACTTTTTTGACTGGATATAGCCTCTATTTTTTTTAGAATAAGGCAAGCAGCGATGAATTTCTAGCGAGCCTTGGCAGCAGGTCAAGGAATATAAAAAGTGATGATTTGAGAAGTCTCAAAGGAGTAGAGTTGAATAGAACAAACTGCAATCCACATAGAAGGGCATGTAAAGAAAGAACTTATATTTATATAGAGCCTTTGATGACCTCAGGACGTCCCAAAATGCTTCACAGCCAATTCAGTATTTTGAAGTGTAGTCACTGTTGTAATGCAGGGAAATATAGCAGCCATTTTGAACACTGCAAGGTCCGAACAAACAGCAATGAGATAAATGACCAGACAACCTGCTTTCGGTGGTGTTGGGTGAGGGATAAATGTTGGCCAGGACATTGGGACAAAATGCCCTGCTCTCCTTCGAATGGTGCCACGGGATCTTTTGTATCTACCTGAGAAGACAGACGGGACCTCAGTTTAACATCTCACCCGAAAGGTGGCACCACCAACAGTTCTTCACTCCCTCAGTGCTGCATTGAAGTGTCAATTTCTACAGTGGATTTGAACTCTTAGCCTTCGAACTCAGAGGCAACAGTGCCAACACTGAGCCAAAGCTGACCACTTTGAGATTTTAGCTACCACGCGCAGTTCATTAGGAGACAAGAGGGCAGCTGTGCATTTAACAAGTGTTCACAGACAAACAGGTTAGGATATAGATTTGCCATGTTTTATTGTTTTCCCTTTTGAGAAGATAGATAAAATTTACACTGTTACATATTTGCTTACTCATTATTTAATACATTTGCTTAATAGTTTAAAATTAGAGCATGGTGATGCTGAATAACTTACAAAAACTGCAGAAAGAGCCCTTGGAGCCATAGGAATAATTCCAGCAGTTTAGAACTCCAAATTTTATTTTGAGAGAAAAAGCAATATACTCCAAATCTGAAAACAAATACAGAAAAGACTAGAAATACTCCATCCTGAGGTCGGGTCTTTAAACTTGCGACGTCCACTGACTGACACTTCTGTTTCTCCACGGATGCTGCCTGACCTGCTGAGTATTTCCATCTTTTTCTGTTTGTTTTCTACTTGCTGACACTTCTGTTGTAATGCATATTATCAGGTTAACACATTGCATTTCTTGTATATGTACTCAATGGGCCAGATTTTGTTGTGAGCAGTGAACGAACGGCACTTGCACTTCCACATGGGGTGTTGCACAGCAGATGCTCGGGCAACATTGTTTGATATTTTAAAACACGCACAGAAAACGGAATAATGCCCAATGCAATAATTCAACCTCCAGACAAGTACTCTAAATTGTGCATCAGGTCTCTCCAAAGAAACATTTTCCTGGGACTCGCAACACTGTACAGGCAACTCTATGACTAAGAATAAGCATTTTTGCAGGGCTACGGGGAAAGGGCAGGGGGGTGGGATTAGCTGGATTGCTCGTGCATAGAGCCTGCGTGTATTGATGGGCCGAATGGCCTCCTTCCGTGCTGTAACCTTTCTATGATTCTAAGTTACTGTAAGTTAAAGATCCATTCAGTGCAGCTCCCTCTATAGGTCATCTGGGACACAACTGTGTATCTCCTTAACCAATCAGATTGAAGAATCTTCAATGAGCAGCACAGAGACTGAACCAGGAAGTGTAAGTTAGAATAGTGAATTCAGTGTCAAACCAGGTACAATAAGCAAAATAAAGAGGGAAAGATTGGATTAAGAAAAAATATTATTTATTTATTTTTTAAATGTCCAATAATTAAAAGCTGAACGAATGAGACGCCACACTTCTAAAAGTTAATTTTCAGTGCCAGAGAGGTTGTTTGGCAGTAATTAAGACTTACCATGCCATTAAAAGGGTACTTACACTGGAATGGACAAGCCCTAACTTTTTTTTGCCAAGTTTTGTCCACATCTACGAGGTAAGTACAGGAACTTCACTGCATTCAATACATTTGAATGGTGAGTCAGACGGTGAGATGTCGTTTCCACAGCTTTTGGAGGCAGCGCATTTCGGACAGCAACTTCCAGATTTCTGCATTTAACTGCACAAGTGCAGTCACCGGAAGTTACTGTCTGATTTGCACACAAAAATAGTGAGCGTTGTTAGCCTCACCGTTATTTTTACAGCGACATCTGGCCCATCGTAAAAAAAACACTTCAACTGTAATAAAAGAACCTTGTCACGAAAAATACAACCAATATAGAGACTTTGACGATTGAATTGCACACAAGAACAGAACCAACCTTACATTCAACAGACATACTTCACTAATCACCACAAAAGGGACATGTTTTCTTTGTATGAAGTGAAGTGATTTGTCACCATAATGCAGGGTTCTCTTCAGGAAGTGTTACAAAGTTTGCGGTGGACACTGTGTGCTACATTATTGCCAAGTTATCGAAGAAGGTACTTCGCCTTCCTGCACCCACCAATTTAAACTTTATGCTGAAAGAAGATTAAGAAATTTGGGAATCCAGTTGAGGCTTCCTCTATGCAACAACACTGCCATCAGTGGCCATCTGGAACAGCGCCACAGTATAAATGAGGAAACACAAATGCCTCTGGGACCAAGGAGTACCATCTCGAGAGCGTTTTTCCTCCTTCATACAACCGAAACCCTGGCTTATGCATAGTACTATCCAACTGTAAAAACTAACTACACACTTGTTACTATATATTAGTGCCTTTACCTATATCATTACCTATCTGGATATGCACATACAAATGCTGCATGACCTTGCCGTAACAAGGTAACAACATTCTAAAAGGCCTGTACTGTCTAGTTTATATTGATTTTGTTGTTACCACTAGCAAAGTTTATTTTGAGCTTTCAGAAATGTCAAGTACAACTGTACCATAAACGTGAAATGGTAGAAATAGTGTGGCTTTTGAAGAAATCTTTGGGCAGTAGGAAATGTTCAGATTTCAAAATTTGTTGAGTGCTTACAGCTTCAGGATCTCTGTCCTACATCCATGATTCAGATCATGCTGAACATGTAATTCCCTAACTGCTGTTAGACTATGCCATTGCGTATTAAAAATGTAACAGATAAAAGAATTGTTTAATGCAATGTACGTAACCATTAAATGCATTTAACATGTAACTACACGTATTGTATTAATCATACGTTTGTATTAACCACATTTATTTTATGTAACTACATTTTATTCAGTATATTAACCAAGGCAGTTGTGTAGTGGTTAGCATGGACAATGTGTGTTTAAACCCCAGTTAATACTTTGTTTAAGTTTCATAAATATAAAAGAATCTAGCATGTCTGGAAAAAGGCAAGCTACATTCCCCAAAAGAGATAAGGGGAACACCAAGTGTCTTGCAGTTATCTACAACACGTCCAACAAAAAAATCTTGAGCAGTGCTCATAATGCTACTTGCCTGTATGCCGGTTCCATATGTAAAGGGTTAAAGTAAACACGGACTTTTACTGTGATCAGCCTAACCTCCTCAGCAAGTTCATGAGGTTAAGCATTTTTTAGCCCTGACCTCCTCAATAAGTTGATAATGTTAAGAGGGCGTCTTCAGCCGTGATCTTCTCAACAAGTTGATGAGGTTAAGTTGGCATTTTTAGCCCTAATCTCCTCAGCAAGTTAATGAGGTTAAGTCTGCATGCCACATGATCCTCAGCGACAGTGTATAAATATACAGCTCGAACAAAGGTTAAGAGTAGAAGGAACCCCCGAGGATGCAGACTAGATTTGTCTGGGCGGACATACATGCTGGCAGGAGCCTAATGTCTGTATAGTCTGAAGAAGTCTGCAGAAAGTAGCATCCACAGGATCCAAGGGGTGGGGGCAAAGGGGACCACAAGAGGTGAGAGGCCATACACAAGCTCCACCCAGCGTCGAAGCTGGTAATGTACCTCCAGTTTCCATTCAGTAAACTGCTGCTTAAATACTAAATGTATTAAACCATTCAATGAAGTATTTGCCACTGTAACCAACTGGTGTCAACTCAAATCTTTCGGAATTGGGACATAAGTAGCGGAGCAGGAGCTCCCTAAGAGTTCCTACACCCTATTCCGTACACTGCAATTTAGACCACTCTGTGATTATGGTTATCCCCTTTGACTGAAATGACTACAAAAGCTTCAGAATAATATGTACTTCAAGCAAAGCTCAAACACCTGGCCCCATTGTTGCCTCCAGATCTAAGAAAGGGTGCCTTGCAATCAATCAGTCTTAATGTTAGACTTTGGAAATGCCACACACTGTAATTCAAATTTAACTTTATTTCCTCTCTGCTCCTGTAAGCATAGACACATTATGGGGTATTATTCCATGGGCACCAGCTATCCTTTGCTGCCTCAGCATACTGCACATTCTTTGAGTGAGCTTAGATCGTAACGGTCAACAGACTATTCAGATGAAATGGGGCATGACAGCTAAGCCTTAGCCTGACCCCACTTTTCAAAAGAAATTACTAAGCAGGAGCTGGAACACAGGTTGAATATTGCACTTTGTAGCCCAAGGACACTGAAACTTGTGTTGTATTGTAGTGCAGTTCAGATCAGCTAACTAAGCACAGACTAGGGATTCAAAATCACACCATGCCATTCCTCACCAGCTAAACAACTGAAGGAGCCCATTTTGATATTTCCAATCCTGGCCAGAATTTATATATAACATTAGACGACATGGCTGAAAAAAAAAAATTTTACTCACCATGTCCTCTACTGCTATCTCGCATCACACTCATTCAGTTAATTATGGGTTTCTCCATTGCTATTATCAATATTACTTTGTAATTGGCTGAAAGATGTGTTTTCTGGGGGAGAACTGGATTTACAGTTTTTTCCCTCTTCTCCACTTTACAGAAAGTAATGAAGAAGAATTTTAAAACATACCAGCTGTTTTCTTGTAGCACTGCTCATGGACAAAAATAAAAGTAAAATGGTTGCGTGCCTCTTTATGTAACTGTCAATGCTCACTCCCACTCTCTAATTCTTTGCGTCTCCCTCCTCTGTCTTTCTTTTCATCTTTTAATTTTTCAGTCTAGATAGCTCTGAGATACTTTCTTGTTGCTGTGTCTACATCCATATTCAAGTCCTGCTCACTCCTTTCTATCTCCCCCTTTCTGTATCCTTCCCTTTGTCTCGTCTATTCCATATAGGCACTTTTACATTGCCTCTTTCCCACTGTTCCTGTCAAGGGGGTGCAATCTGCACACACTGATCTTCCCTTTATACCTTTCAGTCATGTGCCTGTTGCACTGGGGCTCCAATTGCTTATTTAAGTCATACAACAGTTAGATTTATTCCGTATCTCGAAAAACACATTTATTTCAAATTTGAAGAAATGTTCTCAACATAAGACTAAAACCATGCACAATACCTGTGTCTGTAGATTTGCTAACTTCAAAAAGGTCCTATTAATATTATTCCAACTATTCCCAGCTGTGATACACAGTTTGTATTTAGTGTCAGTTTGGCTCTGTGTAGCTCTGTTGATGCAAGTCAGAAGGGTGTGAGTTCAAGCACTATTCTAAAATTCAAGAACATAATTTAGGATGATACTTCAGTGCAGCACTGAGGGAATGCTGGATTGTCAGAGGTGCCGTCTTTCAGACGAGACATTAAACCTGCCTGTTCCGGTGGACTAAAATATCTCATGGCAGTCTTTGAAGAGGAGGAAATTCTCCTGGTGTCCTGTCAAACACTCATCTTTCAACCAGCACCAGCAAAGCAGATTAACTTCATTTATTTCATTTGATGTTTCTGAGACCTTGCTGTGAGTAAACTGGCTGGCGTGCTTGCCAAAAATACAAAAGTAATTAGTCAGTAGTGAGACATTTGGGATACCGAGGAAGTGAAAGGCATAACATAAATAGAACAACTTCTTTCGCCATACTAATGCCTCATTGATTACTTTCTCCATCGTCATTTCTCTTTATTAGAACTGTCTCTTATTCTGAATGAAAAAGCATAGCATGTATGCACGCTTTCTTTCATTTGTTTCCATCAAGCACCAGGCGTACCTAAAAACGAGGTGCCAACCTGGTGAAGCTACAACACAGAACTACATACATGCTAAACAGCAGAAGCAGCATGCTATAGACAGAGCTAAGCAATCCCAATGATCAGATCAAAGCTCTGCAGTCCTGTCATATCCATTCGCGAACGGTGGTGGACAATAAAACAACTAACGGGAGGAAAAGGCTCCATGAACATCCCCATCCGCAATGATGGCAGAGCCCAGCACGAGTGCAAAAGACATGGCTGAAGCGTTTGCAACCATCTTCAGCCAGAAGTGCCGAGTGGATGATCCATCTCGGCCTCCTCCCGAGATCCCCACCATTACAGAAGCCAGTCTTCAGCTAATTCAATTCACTCCACATGATATCAATTAACGGCTGAGAGCACTGGATGCAGCAGAGGCGATGGGCCCCGACATCATCCCGGCTACAGTGCTTTAGACTTGTGCTCCAGAACAAGCCGCGCCTAGTCTACTCTCAATTGTCAGCAAAGTGACGGAAGGTGTCATCAACAGTGCTTTCATGCGGCACTTACTCACCAATGCTCGGTTTAGGTCCACCAGGACCACCCAAATCCAGGCCTCATTACAGCCTTGGTCCAAACATGGACAAAAGAGCTGAATTTCAGAGGTGAGATGAGAGTGACTGCCCTTAACATCAAGGCAGCATTTGACTAAGTGTGGCATCAAGGAGCCCTAGTAAAATTGAAGTCATGGCGAATCAGGGGGGAAACTCTCCATTGGCTGGAGTCATACCTAGCACAGAGAGCTGGGAGTAGTTGTTAGAGGCCAATCATCTCAGCTCCAGGACATCACTGCAGGAGTTCCTCAGGGCAATGCCCTTGGCCCAACCATCTTCAGCTGCTTCATCAATGAACTTCCCTCCATAAGGTCAGAAGTGGGGATGTTTGTTGATGATTGCACAGTGTTCAGTTCCATTTGCAAACCCTCAGATAATTAAGTAGTCCATGCCCATGTGCAACAAGACCTGGACAACATCCAGGCTTGGGCTGATAAATGGCAAGTAACATTCGCGCCAGATAAGTGCCAGGCAATGACCATCTCCAACAAGAGAGAGTTGAACCACCTCTGCTTGACATTCAATGGCATTACCATCGCTGAATCCCCCACCATCAACATCCTGAGGGTCACCATTGACCAGAAACTTAGCCGGACTAGTCACATAAATACTATGGCTACAAGAGCAGGTTAGAGGCTGGGTATTCTGTGGTGAGTGACTTACCTCCTGACTCTCTAAAGCCTTTCCACCATCAACAAGGCACAAGTCAGGAGTGTGATGGAATACTCTCCACATGCCTGGATGAGTGCAGCTCCAACTCAAGAAGCTCAACACCATCCAGGACAAAGCAGCCCACTTGATTGGCACCTCATCCACCACCCTAAACATTCACTCCGTCCACCACCGGCACACTGTGGCTGCAGTGTGTACCATCTAAAGATGCTCTGCAGCAACTCGCCAAGGCTTCTTCGACAGCACCTCCCAAACCTGCGACCTCTACCAGCCAAGAAGGACAAGGGCAGCAGGCACATGGGAGCTCCACCAACTGCACGTTCCCCTTCATGTCACACACCATCCTGACTTGGAAATACATCACCGTTCCTTCATCGTTGCTGTGTCGAAATCCTGGAACTCCCTAACTGGCAGCGCTGTAGAAGTACCTTTGCCACATGGACTGCAGCAGTTCAAGGCGGCGGCTCACCACCACCTTCTCATGGGCAATTAGGGATGGGCAATAAATGCTGGCCGTGACAGCGATGCCCACATCCCATGAATGAATTTTTAAAAAAATCCATGGATCTCCCACTGGCGTCCCGTCTGCAATGAAGAGTGTCGACTCGCTCTCGCTCTCTCGCTCTCCCCTCCCACCTCCCACCTCCCACCCCTGAACTGCACATCTTTCTCTGACCGCCTTTTTTCAGTTAATCTGCTTGACTGTCACATGCTTTCTTAATTCTTTTCTTACCCTTTTTAACCTTTTGAATTCACTTTGTTTCTGTTTTCCCGGGATTTTCCATTCCTCTTTTACATCTCAAACTTTTTTTCTTGCAGACTAATTTCTAATTTGCCATCTAAATTAATTTCTTTGTGTTTACTTTCCCAGCCCTGGCTCCGAGGCCATGCTTGACAGGGAGGAGAGCATAGGAACAGGTGTAGGCCACTCAGGCCCTCGAGCTGATTTGTACCTCAACTCCATTTACCTGCCTTTGATCCATATCTTTTGATACCCTTACTCAACAAAAATCTATCGATCTCAGTCTTGAAAATTTCAATTGACCCAGTATCCACAGCCTTTCAGGGGAGCAAGTACTAAATTACCACTACCCTTTGTATGTGAAAGAGCTTCCTGATTTCACTCCTAAATGTACCTCTGCACTAGCTTTTAGTGGTTTGTGTGCACAGACACCTAAATCCCTTGCTCCTCCACAGCTCCTGCTCAGACACCATTAAGTATTCTGATTTGTCTTTCACAAATCCAAAATGGATTACCTCACACTTCTCCACACTGAACTCTATCTGCCATAGTTTTGCCTGAACACTTAGTCTGTCCACATCCCTTTGTAACTTCCTGCTCCCGTCCACACAAATTACTGTGTCTCCTAACTTTGTATCATCTGCAAACTTGGATATACAACTCTATTCCTTCATCCAAGTCATTGATATATATGGTGAAGAGTTGAGGACCCAGTACAGATCCCTGGGGAACACCACTTATCACATCCCACCAATCAGAACAAATCCGATATCCCGACTCTCATCACGTCCGACCAATTACAAACCCATATCATAAGGTTGGCTCCAATTCTCATTTTTGCTCATAATCTCTTGTGCGGAACCTTATCAAATGCCTTTTGGAAGTCCATATAACAACAACTTGCATTTATATAGCGCTATTAACGTAGTAAAACATCCCAAGGTGCTTCACAGGTGCGTTATCAAACAAAATTTGACATCAAGCCACATAAGGAGATATGAGGACAAAAGCATAATATTGCAGATGCTAAAAATCTGAAATTAAAACAGAAAATGCTGGAAACACTCGAGCAGGTGAGGCAGCATCTGTGCAGAGAGAAACAGAGTTAACGTTTCAGGTCGATGACCTTTCATCAGAACTGGAAGCTAGAGATTTAACAGTTTATAAGCAAGTACAGAGCCGGGGAGGAGGGGAGGAAAGAACAAAGGGAAAGGTCTGTGATAGGCTGGAGAGCAGGAGTGATTAAATGATGATAACTTACATTTATATAGCGCCTTTAACGCACTAAATCATCCCAAGGCTCTTCACAGGAGCATTATCAAACAAAATTTGACACCGAGCAACATAATGAAATATTAGGACAGGTGATCAAAAGCTCGGTCAAACAGGTAGGTTTTAAGGAACCTCTTAAAAGAAAAGAGAGGTAGAGAGACGTAGAGATTTAGGGAGGGAATTCCAGAGCTTAGGGCCTAGGCAGCTATAGGCATGGCCTCCAAAGGTGGAGTGACGAAAATCGGGGATGAACAAGGGGTCAGAATTGGAGGAGCGCAGAGATCTCGGAGGGTTGTAGAGCTGATGGAAGGTACAGTGATAGGGAGGGGCAAGGCCATGGAACGATTTTAAAACAAGGATGAGCATTTTAAAATTGAGGCGTTGCTGGACCGGGAGCCAATGTAGATCAGTCTTGGGTCTCAATATTTCCCATGCCTCCGCAAAAATCAAAGCAAGAAGAAAGAATAAATAGTGGAAAAGAGGAGATAAATGACAAAAAACCGGGGAATACCAGAAAAAGAGATGAAAAGGCAGAAATGGAAAGAAAAAGAAAGAAGAAAATACATTAAAAAATTTAATGGGTATGCACTACACGCTAGTGAGACAGCTAGAAGCTTACCCCAGTTTTCACAGAACCCCCAACCACCCCATAAATATCGGGGCCCCAGATTTCGTCACAGCTCTGGACCTGAATTTTGGGCCATGTGTCTGATGGAAAGGCCAAGATAGTTAACCCTGTATCAACTGTAATTCTACAATTTGTAATCATTCCTGTTCACTTATCCATTTAATATTTTATAAATCTGTTTGACAGTTTTCAGCCTAAGCCATGGTCCACTGAAGTGTTTATTCTCAAGACATTACACATCCAGCCTAAGCCAAATTGCAGTGAAGAGGGTTCCCTAATTGACCCCTAGACTAACTACAAATTACCTTGGTATGGTGGAGGCATGCTCCAAGACAAAGGGAGTGAGACCTCGTCTATGGGAGTGCCTCAGATGCTGAACCAGTGAGAAATATCTGGAATAATGACCAAGGTAACACCATCTTTTACTCATGTACATCATTAAGCAAGGAGTGGTGCATGGTGACCTGAGAAGCATTATCACACACATGTTTTTCAAGCTCCTCCTGTATATTGAAATACAGCCCCACCATTTAAATCAGGCAAACAGTGGAAACCATTTTTCATAACTATTATTGTCAATTGCAAAGTTGCCATTTACATCATGTTAAGCGTGCCTGGTATTTCAGGCGGAAACAGGTATTCACTGAGTAGTTCACACCTTGTTACGGCGCAATTACCTTTTGCACTTCATCACCTATAACTGGTGTCAGGTTACAGTTTACTCTCCATAGCATTGACTGCAGTAACAAGCATGGTCAGTGAGTGGTTCGCACCTCAATAAGATACAATTATCTTGTGTACTTAATCCCTTTTAAGTAAAAAGGTATTTATTGAAGCACTCAAGCTTGACTTGCAATATTAAACAGTGAATTTGCAAGTATGTCTTGTTACATTTAATAGTTTGGGGCAAACAAAAACATGGAATATAACTGAATTCATATAAATCATCCAAAGCGTAAAGCAGGCAAAGTGCGTTAGCATGAACGCGCCTACTATAAGCAGTGCGGACAGTATATGTTATTCCTATATTTAGAAAGGGAGATAGAACAAGTCCTGGGAACTATGGACCAGTTAACTTAACGTCAGTGGTAGGAAAGATAATGGAATCTTTACTCAAAGATGGAATAGAAAATCATCTAGAAACCAAAAATAATAAAGAATAAAGAATAGTCAGCACGGAATTCAGGCTTGACCAACCTTATTGAATTCTTTGAAAAATTAACGGAAAGAGTAGACAAGGGTAATGTAGTAGATGTAATATATTTGGATTTTCAAAAGGCCTTTGATAAGGTACCACATCGTAGATTCATGACGAAGGTCAAAACACGTGGAGTCAGGGGACAGGATGCAGAATGGATAACAAACTGGCTACAAAACAGAAAACAGAGAGTAGGGGTTAATGGTAGTTACTCAGACTGGCGGAAGGTGGGAAATGGTGTTCCACTGCTCGGACTACTGTTGCTCACTATTTACATAAGCGGTTTGGACTCAGGAATCGGAAGTAAAATTTCAACATTTGCAGATGACACCAAATCGGGGGGTATCGTTAATACTGAGGAAAACGGCAACAAAATACAAGACGATGTTAATAAACTTGCACAATGGGCATGTAAATAGCAAATGAATTTCAACATAGATAGATGTGAGGTGGTGCATTTTGGTAGAAGGAATAAGGAAGCCACATATTCCTTGGAAAATAAGAGTTTAAATGGGGTCGAGAAGCAAAGGGATCGAGGGGTACAGATTCACAAATCATTAAAAGTAGCAACACAGGTTTATAAATGCAAAGCAAACACTGGGGTTCATTTCTAGAGGAATAGAAATGAAAAGCAGAGAAGTTGTGTACAAATTATTTAGAACCTTGTTTAGGACTCACTTAGGGTAAGTACTGTGTACAGTTCTGGACTCCATATTACAAAAAGGATATAGAGGCACTGGAGAAGGTGCAAAAAAAATTTACAAGGATGATACCAGAACTGAGGTTATAACTATTAGGAAAGACTGAACAGGATGAGCTCTTTTCTCAAAAGAAAAGGCTGTGAAGAAGAGGGGTGACCTGACAGAGGTCTTAAAAATTATGAAAGGGTTTGATAGGGTAGACATAGAGAAGATGTTTCCACTTGTGGGGGAGACCAAAACCAGAGGCCATAAATTTAAGATAGTCACTAATAAATCCAATAAAGAATTCAGGAGAAACTTCTTTACCCAGAGAGTTTAGAATGTGGAACTAGCGAATAGCATAGATGCATTTAAGGGATAGCTAGATGAGTACATGAGGGAGAAAGGAATAAAAGTATATGCTAATAGGGTTAGATGAAGTAGGGTGGGAGGAGGCTCATGTGGAGCATAAACACGAGCATAGACCAGTTGGGCTAAATGACCTGTTCCTGTGCTGTAATTTCTATCTAATTCTATGTAATGTAATATATAGGGCCTGAAATTCTTAGATGCCTGCTTCACCATCGGAAGCATGGCAGGCATAGAACTTCGATCCAACCATCTGTCCCAGTCCCAAACCTGTCCAAAATTCCAGGTTTGGGCTGAATTGCATGATGCTCCTTGGTCATCCTCCCCATGGGGGGGCACTTTGTCATTCCATTAAAGACTCAAGCCATCGTGGCCAAAGATTGCAGGATTTTTAAAAAAATTATATTTTAGTGCAACCACTTCGTGGGAAATATTTCCTTCCAAAGATGAACATTGTTATGCAGAGACCTGCATTGTAAGCCCCACTTCAGTCAGTGGAACACAGGCTGGTATCATGAAGGTGTACTCTGCATTCAGGGCAAAGGAGGCTGATCTTGTGGGATTTCTGGCAGGTGGCATTATCCCACCAGTCCTACCTCTTCTGATGTCAGGACAAGGAGCTGGGGGTAAACAGTACACAAGAAGCATAAGACCATAAGAGATAGGAGCAGGAGTAGGCCATTCGGCCCCTCAAGCCTGCTCCGCCATTTAATGAGATCTTGGCTGATCTAATTTTTACCTCAACTCCACTTTCCCGCTCTTTCCCCATCTCCCCCATTCCCCAAGCAAACCCATCACCCCACCTCCCCTCCCGCCATTAGAATTTCTGATCGTTGGAAAAAGCAAAACCACATCCTGCTCCAAAATCCAATGCCCATCTGGCATACGCCTCTGTAGCACCTCCCAGGCACAGGAATTTCAGGGCCATAGCATTTAGGGCATCAGGAAGATAGCATTCTAGAATACTTACAATTGACATTCACATTTGCACCTTGAATGTTACAGCAATGGTAAACAAGCTCATTTTTTCAATCTGTCCTTGTATATCGCCTATGGTGTTGTATACGGGGAGTCAACACCAAGTGCTGTCTACAGGTCAGGGAACGTTTAGGGACGGGGAGGAAGCCCGGACCTAGGCAGCGAAGAGGAAAAGGAGTGGGGAGAAAAGGGAGGGAAAAAAAGGGAGTAGTGAAGGTGAAGAGAAAAGGGAAGGAAGTGGGAGGGGAGAAAACTTAGAAGGATGGGGGAGCTGAAAGGGTGAGAGGAAAAGGGGGACAAACAGGGTATGGGCAGGGTAAGGTTACTACCTCCGTAGAGAAGGAGCGAGGATAGGAAGCTATGTCAGCACCAGGACAGGGGTTGAGCAATGCCTCAGCAGTAATATTTTTGTGACCCAAAATGCACTAACCTGAAAGTAGTATTGTGATTTTTAAAAGGGAGAAATTCCTTATAAGTGTCATACAACTGATCGGGTGTAGGATGTGCGGAGGCCGGTACAAAGTCTGCACTTACCTAATATTCACCTTGTCCAAGATGTCCACCAAAAAAGAGTTTCAGAGAGGTTCATTGTTTCAGAGCCACCTGATGGCCAGAGCATGGACCTGCAGGCACACTTAAACCAGACTTTTTGATAGTGAATTGCAATCACCAACATTTGTCACTGAAAAGGAAATGTAAGGAATCTTACAACACCAGGTTATAGTCCAACAGCTTTATTTGAAAATCACAAGCTTTCGGAGGCTTTCTCCTTCGTCAGGTGACTGAAAAGCAAGACAAAGGGCTGAGTGCTCCAAAGTGGAAAACCCTATTAGAGCACCACCTACTGGCAACTACAAATAACAGTGATGTGGACACAATTAACATTGGAAACTTCATATGGAATGTTGATAAAAGACAAAGCATACCGATTTTCATAATACTAGTTGATCTTCTGCGACATTACACATGGGAGTAAAGACTACATGCGATATTCAGGTCATGGGGGGGTTAGAGGGCAGAGGATAATTGGACACAGGTGGGAGATGGCGAAAGAAGGTGGAGGGAAGAAAAGAAATGGTGGAGTGGAAGAGAAGAGATGGGGAGAAGGAAAGGTGAAGAGGGGATAGGAAAGGGTGAATGGAATTGGGAGAGGGAAACATGGAAGAGGGGGGGGGCAGAGGGAGGGGAGAAGGGAGCATGGGAGAAGGGACCATGGGGGAATGGGGAGTCAAGGCAGGAAACTTTAACCTCAAGATCCCCATTTCACAACACCACCTACCAACTTAACAGGTACTGCATGGTATGTTGTGACCCAACTTTCATTATATAATCAATGTTTAAGTGTAGGTTGCTTGTGGCAAAATAACGTTGAGGAATCTTTAATAGTCCTAGTTGATCTTCAATGGCATTGCAATGCTGTTTCCTGCAGCTTTTTAAACTTAAGATCCCGTGCCATGAAAATAAACTACCATTATTTTTCATCAGATTACTCGAACAATTCTTAAGTGAAGGATTTTCTGCTAAAGGGTATTTCTAAAGTCGGACACGTGCTGCCATGCTCATTAACATAGATAAGTCTCATCTTGCTCCACGATGCTGAAGACCACTAAAAACAACTACCAACATTTCGACACACACAACAGCACTTTACAGCATCTGTTTTGTTAATGACTAAGGCAAAAAATTACTGGTCAATAACCACAGCAGCCCAGTGTGAAAACAGAACACCACTGGCTTAAACTCCTGCACGAAGCAGGAGTTCATAAGTTTGTTCCACACTTCCAGTCATGGGGAATAGCTATGTTCACTAACCACTTCAACAAGGGAAAACTACCACAAAAATTGCTGAACCACAGGCTATCTCTTGTAAAATTCAATAATAGAATTCCATGAAAGTATGGACATTGCTTCAGCTTGTAGCTGAATCAAAAGGCACAACACAGCATAAAAGTCAGACATAGTAAAAGAAACCGTTCAAAGACCCTTCTGTAAACTTTTTCACAATTTTTAATACATTTTATCACTTGAAAAGTATGAAGTACTGACTAGAATGCCAATCTTCAATTGATGTAAACAATTCTGCATATTGCCTTAGCACATTAGTGCACCTCTAATAAAAGCAGTATTCTATGCACATGTATGCAATGCGACAAGTGCACCGTCTCTCTGGTGGCTGTGAATGTAGAAAAGATAGTTGTAAAATTTCTACATTACTTTAGGGTGAAACAGCAGACCCAGACAAGTACACGGTCTTCAAAGATCTGTCAGTATGAAGGATCAATTACACAGGTCAGTAATTCTCCATTTCCTTCAGCTGAAACAAGTTTTGAATGTCAGTTTCCAATTCAGGACAAAACCTTAAAGTGACATTTACATACTCTAAAATGACAATGCTTTATATTCCCTTGAGAGATGTGGCTTTAGTTTAGTGATTGAAATACCAGACACTTTTGAAACTGCAGAATGTTTACTTATATATACAGGTCATAGATTGGTGAAACTATTAGCTGCTTGGAAATTGACCAAGTTTGGTCTTCGGTTTTATGGCCCCAGACGAATCCAAGCACCAGAGGGCTTCTGCAGCATAGTTCGTCTCTCAATGATCTAGCACAATTTACATCAAGCTAGCCTGTTTAAGATGTCCCACTTTGCTCTCCCATAAGGCTTGCATATTGCATTTCCAAACACCCCATTTGGACACATGAATTCCCAAGCCTTAGGTTGGTTTGATCAACACTTCTGAATCTACCACTTATATTTATTGATACAATCATACTGGAAATGAAAATCGGGTGGATTCTACAATGGGCAGGCGATGTAGTGGAGGTGAAAATTATCCCCAATATTTCTAGGATAATGTCAGAGGGGTTAGGATGCAGGGCCTTGTGAGCCAAACACCAAACCAACAGTATGCACGGCTATAAAAAGTTTACAATCTCTTCTCAATTGCTCAAAATTTGAAATCTCTCTCCTCATATAGATCTTTAATTCTCATTCCCCAACAACACAGCATCCAATTCTAAACAATATGCTGTACCAAGCAGATAGATAAATTGAACTTTTATTTTCGAAGAACAGCGGAGTTCTTCAGGTGTTCTGCCAATATTTATCCCTCAACCAATAAGACCTAAATAAAAACAGATTTCATGGCTATTTATGGGATCTTGCAAATTGGCTGCCACATTTCCCGACGTTGGAACAGTCACTTCAAAAGCACTTCATTGGCTGTAAAGCATTTTGGGGCATCCTGCAGGTGTGAAAGGCACTTTATAAATGGAAGTTTCTTCTTTCTTTCCAATCATACATCAGCCTGTACAACCAAATTTTGCTGAAACTTGCTAGACACCATCACCATTTTGGCATGTCACAAGACGATTGTGGCCCTCATACATGCCATCAATGGATTCCAGTGACAGGGTTTCTAGGCTTGTGTCCACTTCCCACCTTTTGCTGGCAAATATCAGCATGGGATTGAAACTTCCCAATCATATGGCTTCCACACCGTCTTCTGACTTCAGCACCCAGCAGCAGAAAAGCAAACCAAAATTTGTGTGCTTTACTCACTAATCAATCTACAAATGAGAGGCTATAAATAATTGAAGACGTGCTGATTCGTAAAATGAAGTCAGATTATAAATGGAGTTGCATCAGTTGATGAGACTTCGGGATGAATTTCTTCTAGGCAATGCTAATGTTTGGATATGCATTTTACAAGATGTCTAATTTCAATTCAGTTGCTGGCTTAATAAACACTGAATTTAGTACAAACTTCCCACTATTTTCAGAATGTTTGAACAATATATTTCAGCTAAAACACTTACTCTGGGAATCCAAGCTCAAATTACTACGGTTTGATGACAATTAGTCCTTCCTAATGTTTGCTAAGTCTAAGTTGTAATCATGCTAATAAGAAGCTAAAGAGAGCTTCGAGCTGCAGATCCTTTGTGTGACTGAAATATACTTCAGAAGTATAAAGATTCAGAGCAAGTCCAAGTAAATTGATTATTACGACACATGACAACCATCATCATGAGGGGAGGCAAATGGCAATTATCTTGAAGAACACTACCAAAAACCACCAACTTACATTGGAGCCACCTCTTCAGAGACTGGTCATTAGGATTTGGTTTAAGGCATGCAGATGCTCAGCGTTCCAGAGCTCAGTTATGATTTTGATCCGCAAGAAGGGAGATCCTAGTAATTAGAAAATTGCGGAGGAATCTCGCTTAAGATTGTTCTTTAGCAGCATGCATATCGAACACTTGAGGCCCATGGAGCAATCAGAAAAAGGAAGAGGTTGTGGGTTTACAAGAGAATTCAGAGCACTGAGGCTCAGAAAAGACCCACTAACATTCCTTTCATCGATTTTCATATAACTTTCGACTCAATACCTAATAATAAAAAAGCTGTAAACTATGGGGATACATGGCCAAATCATAGATTTTATCCAGGATGTGTATTCCAGTTCGAACATGAGCACATGGCAAAACTTGCTGGAGAAAATTTAAATTGGTATGTTCTTGACATGACTGTTGTGTTCAAAACATTGCATATTAAGAAACCTATTTCAATATTTTACATTATAAACCAAGCCTAATGACATGGGATGGGAATTAGTTAGGAGATAGGAGACAGAGTAGGGATAGTGGGTATGTACTCAAATTGTTAGGATGTGACTAGTAATGTCCCTCAGAGATCTGTATTGGGTCCTCAGCTTTTCTCTACATGAATCAATAACTTGGATACATAGCTCTCTATTCTGTCATTTAAGTTTGCTGACCTCACCAAGTTCGGTGGCACAGTAAACAGTGCAGATGGGAGAAGAAAGTTTTAACGGGACATTGATCGATTAAGTGAGTGAGCAAAACTGTGGCAGATTGAGTTCAATGTGGGGAAGTGTGAGGGCATCCACTTTGGAGCTAAGAAAGATAGATCAGAGTATTTTCTAAATGGTGAGAAGCTAAGAACTATGAATGAGCAGAGAGATTTAGGGGTCGAAATACAGAAATCACTAAAAGCTAGTGGACAGTACAAAAAATAATTTAAAAGGCAAATGGAATGTTGGCCTTTATCCCAAGCTGGAAAACAAAGGGGTGGAAGTTATGTGACAGATATATAAAGCTCTGGTTAGACCCCATTTGGAGTACTGCATTCAGTTCTGGCCACCACACCACAGGAAGGATATATTGGCCTTGGAGAGGGAGCAGCACAGATTCACCAGTATGTTACCAGGACCAAAAGGGTTCAATTATGAGGACAGGTTACATCAACGAGGCTTGTATTCTCTTGAGTATAGGAGATTACGGGGTGATCTAATTGAGAAGTTTAAGATGATTAAAGGAGTTTATAGGGCAGATAAAGAGAAACTATTTCCTCTGGTGGGGGAGTCCAGAACAAGGGGGCATAACCTTAAAATTAGAGCTTGGCCATTCAGGGAGCACTTATTCATACAAAGGATAATGGAAATCTGGAACTCTCTTCCCCCAAAAAGTTACTGAGGCTAGGTCAATTGAAAACTTCAAAACTGAGATTGATAGATTTTTGTTGGGCAAAGATATCAAGGGTTACAGAACCAAGGCAGGTCGATGGAGTTAAGATCCAGATCAGCCATGTTCTATCTGAATGGCGGAACAGGCTTGAGGGGCTGAATGGCCTACTCCTGTTCCTAAAATCCATTATTACATCAATTGAACTATGGTGCATGCAGAAATGTAGGCCTGCTGTGTTGTGTGTATTACTTTCTGATGAGACAAAAATAGTAACTTGTAACGACCACATAATTTTAATATTCAGAATATCTCCAAACATTCCAAGATGAATAATATTGGCTTCAAATGCAGAATCACAGTAAACTTAAAATGCTGGAAAATTAACAAAAAGCGTCAAATATCACACTTTCCTGCACAGTTCGGGAGCACCTTCAGTGCTCACTTTACCCTTCATGATTTTCCACATCCGCCAATGTACAAAAGCACTTTTCGGGACTTTACTTTCGGTGTGATGCAAGTGACTGGATAGTCAGCATACCTGACAATGAAGTTATACCAAGCTTATGCCCCAGTGCGCGCTCACACTAACTACTTGTCATAGTCGCGGTCATTTTTCAAGAATGGACAAAAATGCAAAATTAATCCCCGAAGCACTGGTAAAAATTATGGAATCTCATGTAATTACAATTAAAATTAAAATTAGCTTAGTCACTGTAAAGCAGTGACCCTGGTCGTAGGCATACGTTCAGGGCCATTCGTGAAAAACTACATTTTTGAGCAGTCAGTTTTCTTGAAGCTATGTCAGCTTTTGGAAGTTTTCTCGATTGGCATTTATGTTACTTTCCCCAAACAATGGTGGTGGTGGTGAGGGAAATTGTGTTAGGTAGGAGGGCACCCCAGATATAAACTGGCACCATAGAAAAAGCTGAAAGAATCTGTAAAGCGCACCTCTCCTGCATCCAACAGGAGTCCACGTTCTCAAAGTATAAGAAATTCAGTAACAACAGAAGTCTACCAAAAAGGCAGGAGAGAATATATTGAGGGTAAATTGTTGAAGACATCAAACTAAGATGTAAACATTTCCATGGAAGACAACTGAATGCTTTGAAACTAAACTGCCACTGGATTAAGTTCTGTTGTACTTTCATGAATGAATCTAATACTGTTATGTGGAAATGAAACCAGCTAGTAGTATGCTGTGGTTGGATGGTTGTAACAATTACATTGATGGTTACATTATCTTGCTAATAGTTATTAAATGTATTTTTTAAATATAAGTCATTGTGTCCATATAGTCCTTGATGCATAAAAGGTAGGCCGATGTTAAATGGCTCCTTCTGCAATTATGCAGTGTATCCCTGTTGATATCTGAAGGGAGTCTGATCTTTATTGAAATCTGAAATGCGTTCATGTTGACCCAGAGCAAGCTAAATCCAGAATTCAATACAAAATACCACACAAATGTAAATTCTGGTAACTTCTTTCCAACAGTAACCTGGTCTCTGCCTGAAAGGATATCCAAGTATGAATCTGAAACCACTGCACATGAATAAATTCCCTATCAATGTGCACGTAACAAGGGCAGGGACAAGGAATGACAAAGGAGCAACAGAAATATCTAAGATATCCACCAACGGGAATCTTGATCTTAAGGGAAATACTGAATGCAGTGTTGCCAAGGACATCATAATTAACAAGAAAAATGTCAAATATATATGCAACACAGAGCATGAAACAAACTACGATTCTACTGATAATAGAAAGTTAAAATCCAGGGACTAAGAAATAGCAGAGTTGACAAATATTACTTCACATCGGTATTTACAGAAAAGGAGAAGAAGTGAAAGTTATCGAAAGTCCACGCAGATGTCCAAATTTCAAGATTTGCCAAACAAGCCGGTTTGCAAATAATTCTGCATTTTATTATTAAAAAAGGACATTAAAGCCAAAGAAAGCATGCAGTGTAGATTCACTGAGATGATACCAGAGATAGGGACTGTTTCCAGCAGAGGAGGCCACCGAACAACGGGTGGGAGAATGGTTAAAAATTTAAAATCGTGAAACGTGACCCCAGTGCATGGGATACATGCCTGTTGCCATTTTTACGGCAGCAGGTTGCATGCCATGTCTGTATCCCGCTCTCAAGAGGCGGGACATTTCATTGTAATATTTAAATCAGACTCCCACAATGCAACTGGGATCCTGATTTAAATGTAACACTGACTGGCCAGATTTCCCAGCGCTCTGGAAATCAGGCAGCAAAATGGAGACAGGGGCTGCCGGATCAAGCAGCTTTTCAAAGCACTGCTCGTGAGCCAGGAGGAGCAGGATTGCGTACCCCGGCCCCCCAAGCAAACCTTCTGCCGATCGCAGACTCACCTCACTGCTGCGTTCGGCCGACGGTATCCCCCGCCACCCCCAAACCTGCGATCCTGAGCCTTCTGCCCTGCGATCTTTGCCGACCGCCACCCCCCCACCCCACCCAATCCCTCCCTTCCGATTGCCGGTCTGACCCCACCCCTCCAACCCTATTATGCCCCACGATCTTTGCCGACCCCCCATTCAATCCACGATCCCTCCCTCTCGATTGTCCGACTACCCCCCTGCCCCACATTCTCTGCTGATTGCCGGGAACCAACCCCAGAGGTCCCGAGCCGCAGCCTTCCACTGCAGGCTTTCCCGCCCAGCCTTCAATCCAGCCAGCTGCCAGGCAGGAAACGGCATTAAAAAATTATAATGAGGTCCTGCCGTTAAATTCGGCAGGACCTCTGCGTGCCCGAGATTTGTGCGTTTCCCCCCGCAAATATGCTACACACTCCCTTCCCGTAAACATAGGAGCCAATGTCTTTGCAATGGAACAAACCAGTTCTTCATATCTTGGGAAAACCCTGCTGTTACTTACACCAATGAGAACTATCTGCAATATAAATGAATCAGCTGAATCTAATTGAAGATCAGAGACACCAGCTTTGAAGTTAAAAGACAAAAAGACAAACTACTCAGACACCATCATAGGCAAGCTCAAGTGGATAAGTACACAGTAATGCAAAGATAAGCACTCAAAGATTAGCCATTTATCACGGCGAGGACTGCAGCAGCCACAGCCGATGTTGCAATAAACTGGTTGCATTCAACAAGGTGTATGTGTGTATTCATTCTCTCTCAAAACCAGTGTATAACCAGACTTTCTATTAGCCCAGTATCTCCGAAAACCATATGCAGTCCTTGGCTACACTGCCATGATCTGAAGGCTGCATAAATCTAGGTTGAGTAAGTTAAAAATAAGCAAATTAAATGATCACAAGAACAAATTAATCCGAGGAGTCATTCCGCTTAATTTTACAATCCAACATTACAATGTTGGTTCTGTTGCATGAGTGAATAGCAGTCAAAATTACAAGTTATGTAAAAGCAAGTTTACCTGTTTCTGACTACACAGATAGTCATTTGAACACTCAACAAAATGACAGTATTCTACACAATGTCAGTCTTCTAATGTGAACAATTTATGGTGGACATCAAATCTGCACATAAATTATCTTGGTCTGCTTTAGCTTAGCTAATGAATATTTATGGTGGACCAGCATGTGGTTAATGTTAGTTTTACTCATAGGAAGAAGAAATTTCGAATAAAATTAACAATGAAGTGTAAGGCTACAGGTTCAGTACATCTATTAGGTTTACTGCCGAAAGGCCATCGCCAACAGGCTCAAGTCTGCTCTGGAAACCACATGCAGAACAGTGGGGTGAACACCTGCCTCATCAGCCGAGACCAGGAGAAGGCCTTTGACAGAACATCTCATACGTACATGATGGACGTGCTCTGCAAAATGAGTTTTGGGGAGGGAATCCGCGATTGGATCCGATTGCTCTATGCGGACATCGTAGCACAGTCCTAATCAACGGGTGGGAGTTGGAGAGCTTTCCAATCAGATCTGGAGTCAGGCAGGGCTGTCCTCTCCACGTGGTATTGTTCGTATGTTGTATCAAGCCGTTTGCCACGTTCATCAGGAAGGATGTGAGTATCAGGGGGGTGACGATCCCAGGCAGCTGAGGCTCTCAGGTTAAAGCCTCCCTGTACATGGACGATGTCACTGTTTTCTGCTCCGACCAGCAGTCGGTCCACACACTGATGGGCATCTGTGACCCTTTCGAACTGGCATCAGGGGCCAGAGTAAACCGAAATAAAAGCGAGACCATGTTCTTTGGCGGTGGGAGCCCGATCCTTTGTCCCCTTCACCGTCAGGTGCAACTACCTGAAGGTGCTGGGGATCTGGTTCGGAGGGCCCCTGGCCTGCACAAAGAACTGGGAGGGGTGAATCGCCAAGGCCAAACAAAAGCTTGGTATGTGGGTGGGGCGATCCCTCTCCGTAACCGGCAGGAACTTGGTGATAATGTGGTACTTGCGATGTTGCTCTATGTGGCCAGGGTCTGGCCCATTCCCCACAACTCCACCGTCACAGTCACCCAAGCTATCCACCACTCCACCACTTTGTCTGGAGATCCAAGGTAGAATGCATCCGCAGGACTACAATGTACAAGACCGCAGGCTGGGGTTGGGGGGGGGGGAAGGGGGGGAAAGAGAGCATCCCCAGCACCACTCTGATCCTGATGGCCATCTTTGTGTGTGGCTGCATCAGGATATGTGTACAGTCCCAGTACACAAACACCAAGTGTCACTACGTGCCGGGTTTCTACCTGTCCGACACTGAGAAGGCTGGATTTGGCCACACTGGCCGAGCAGACGTCCGTCCATCTGGACCATTTCCCTCCCACACCATCCCCCCCACCGTCCACCTGCCCCAGGTGGAGAAGTTCCTGAGGAGGAACCCCTTCGACCAAAAGGCCGTCAGACAGTGGTCGAAACTAAACTTTCTCAGAGTCCTGCAAGGAACTGAGAAGGTGGACTCAATCAGTCCCTTCCTCGACCAGACGGTCGAGGCCATTTGGCAGAACGTCTCGTCGCCGGAACTGACCAACAGGCACCAGGAAATCGCCTGGATAGTGGTGAGGAAGGATCTCGCAATGTGGTCCTTCCAACATGCACGGAACCTCAGCGTCACCGCGAGCTGCCCTCGAGGCTGTGGCTGGGAGGAGACCGTCTTCTACCTCCTGACGGGCTGCCGCTTTACACAGAGGGTGTGGAGAGATGCGGTGGTATCTGTCCCGGTTCATCCCAAACAGTTCTGTAACACAGGACGCTGTGTTCTACGGACTGTTCCCCGGGACGCACACCGACACAGATATTACCTGCGGCTGAAAGACCATCAACTCTGTGATGGAGGCCCTTTGGTCCGCCCGAAACATGCTGGTCTTCCAGCTCAAGGAGCTGTTCACGACCGAGTGTTGCCACCGAGCACACTCCAAGGTGCAGGAGTACATGCTGTGGGACACACTGAAGCGAGGTGCAACCTACGTAACGGCTTTATAGGGAAAGACCACATTTAGAGCCCTCCTGTCATTGTATACCAAGGGGCTGGAATCAGGGAAAAAAAACCCTCAGGCAGAATGTAAAATGATATGTGAACGTATCGAAATGTACTGTACCTGTAACCAGTAATGACTGAAATGCAATGAGGCACCCTAGGGTGCCATGAACTGTATTTACAATGTATGGTGCATAACTATTGATAGTACCGGGACCGTTGATTTGTACTGTATGTATTGTTACAAATTGTATGACCTGTATTGTGTTGTTTGAAGCGTGACTTGAATTCATTGTATGTACCTTTACAAATTTTATGAATAAAGTTTATTTTGAAATTTAAAAAAAAGGTTTACTGCGAGTGCCTGATTTGCATTCTTGGGATGTCTTCATTACCTGACAGGATTGCTGGTCAAAGATATTCGAAGGGATTCAAGAGAACTGAAAAGCCTTTCATCTGCAACACCTGATTTTAGCTCATGGATGAACTCCTGGGGTAAGGTAGCAGTATATTGTCTGTTCTTCAAACCGCCCTGCAAAGTAACAGAAATCATACTGAGAAATATTGTTTGATTAGGGTACAGAGATGTAAGTAATGGATTATCCATCACAGCTGCTACCAAAGAAAAAAATGTATTCTTGCTACCGACTGCGCTTGAAGAAAGGACACTTAATAATAAAGTGCATAATGAGTCTCAAAGTTTTAGGTCATGTGACAAGATTTATGTGCATTAGAGCAAATATTTATTATATGCATCAACTGTGCTGCATTCTGCTGAGAGTTGTGTATTTTAACTCATTCAAATCGAATTCGAGACAAAGAAGGATCAGTCAAATAACTATTTTAGACTGACAATTGGAAGACTTAAACTCAGATTTCCATCTTCCCTTCGAAATCAGGTTTTCCAGCTTCAACTGGGCTTTCTCATCACCAATCAAGACAGTCTCATGTATCTCCAGAACACTAGCCAAGAAATAACAATTACATTACCCATGCGCAGCACCATTCCACCATTCCACCTTCACAGCACTGGGGTGGGGGGATATAGAAATAATCAGTAATAAATTGTGTTTAGTTGTTCACTGTATCTCCAAATTCTCCACTTCTGGACATTTTTAAATACAGACAAACTAATTTATACCTCACTTAGTATTTATGATAGAGTAGATTCAGACCTGATGTGCTCCCACTTGCTTAAAATCTTTTGGACAAGTGAGATGTCCAAATAAAATCTCTAATTTCGCTTAATCTCAAACACCAGTCAATTATGATTCAGAAAAGATTCTGCTAAACAACTCCCTAGCCCATGACAGTATTTGAGGAGGATGGTGCACCAATAAATGATAGCAAGAGGTTGGATAAGGATAAACATACCGAATAAGTCAAAGAGAAACTATAAACACATTTTGAGGCGCACAATATTAGTTAACCAGTAGCATTATAATGGCAACAAACAAGAAAAATAAACTATACAAAACAAACCATCCCCTTCTATCCTACTGTACTGCTTTGGGGACCCACCCTGTTCAGCAACTGTTGATGTTCTCACATTTTTTTTATTCGTTCATGGGATGTGGGCGTCGCTGGCGAGGCGAGCATTTATTGCCCATCCCTAATTGCCCTTGAGAAGGAGGTGGTGAGCCGCCTTCTTGAACCGCTGCAGTCCGTGTGGTGAAGGTTCTCCCACAGTGCTGTTAGCAAGGGAGCTCCAGGATTTTGACCCAGCGACGATGAAGGAATGGCGATATATTTCCAAGTCGGGATGGTGTGTGAGTTGGAGGGGAACGTGCAGGTGGTGTTGTTCGCGAGTACCTGCTGCTCTTGTCCTTCTAGGTGGTAGAGGTCGCGGGTTTGGGAGGTGCTGTCGAAGAAGCCTTGGCAAGTTGCTGCAGTGCATCTTGTGGATGGTACACACTGCAGCCACAGTGCGCCGGTGGTGAAGGGAGTGAATGTTTAGGGTGGTAGATGGGGTGCCAATCAAGCGGGCTGCTTTGTCCTGGAGGGTGTCGAGCTTCTTGAGTGTTCTTGGAGCTGCACTCATCCAGGCAAGTGGAGAGTATTCCATCACACTCCTGACTTGTGCCTTGTTGATGGTGGAAAGGCTTTGGGGAGTCAGGAGGTGAGTCACTCGCCGCAGAATACCCAGCCTCTGACCTGCTCTTGTAGCCACAGTATTTATATGGCTGGTCCAGTTAAGTTTCTGATCAATGGTGACCCCCAAGATGTTGATGGTGGGGGATTCTGCGATGGTAATAACGTTGAATGTCAAGGGGAGGTGGTCAGACTCTCTCTTGTTGGAGATGGTCATTGCCTGGCACTTGTCTGGCGTGAATGTTACTTGCCACTTATGAGCCCATGCCTGGACGTTGTCCAGGTCTTGCTGCATGCGGGCTCGGACTGCTTCATTATCTGAGGGGCTACGAATGGAACTGAACACTGTGCAATCATCTGCGAACATCCCCATTTCTGACCTTATGATGGAGGGAAGGTCATTGATGAAGCAGCTGAAGATGGTTGGGCCTGGGACACTGTCCTGCAGAACTCCTGCAGCAATGTCCTGGGGCTGAGATGATTGGCCTCCAACAACCACTACCATCTCGGTATGACTCCAGCCACTGGAGAGTTTTCCCCGATTCCCATTGACTTCAATTTTACAAGGGCTCCTTGGTGCCACACTCGGTCAAATGCTGCCTTGATGTCAAGGGCAGTCACTCTCACCTCACCTCTGGAATTCAGCTTTTTGTCCATGTTTGGACCAAGGCTGTAATGAGGTCTGGAGCCGAGTGGTCCTGGCTTGGTAATGCTACCGAGAAAAGCGAAATATGCTAGCAAATGGTCTTAGGCAGCTCATCTTGGTCTGCAGCACCAGCTTCATGACTAGAGAGTACCCCTTGATAACGAGGAGCATCTCTGGCAGTACTATCAAAAAATCCAGGCCACGATACACGACTCAGAAGCAGAAATGGTAGTCAGAGCTATGTTTGTTATTGGCCTTCTTTGGATGCTCCCCAGCAATGCAAGCTAGTGGAGCAATAGCATTCGAAGCAACACCCAAACAGCCTTTTGTTGTGCAGTAGCAAATTAGCAGTTATAATACCAGTGGATTCCTGAGCAATTAATTCCATGTCTGACAGTGCTCGATCAGTCTTGCAGCAGTGATTGGAAGTCCTCTTATTATTGATATGCCCATCCGAAGCAGAGACAATTCTCGTATGAAATGTGATACGGCTGGTTGAGGCCAGCCATCTCCCTAACTGGCGAGCAGCCTGTCCACGTTCCAAATGCTCGCGAACTGCATGGTAATAAGGGCCAACCATCAAAACTGGTTGGGCCCGTCACTGGTGACTTTGGGGCACTTTGAAGACCGTTCAACTTGAGTTTCAACTGTTAAGAGGAGTCTAGCATGCAGAATTCTGGAAAAATCAGCATCAGCAATTCTCACAAATAGCATACTTACACAATTCTGCACACTCTCAATCTGATGTCAGGGAGGCTACACTCATATTTGGAACATAGGAACAGGAGTCGGCCATTCAGCCCCTCGTGCCTGCTCCGCCATTTGATAAGATCATGGCTGATCTGTGATCTAACTCCATATACCTGCCTTTGGCCCATATCCCTTAATACCTTTGGTTGCCAAAAAGCTATCTATCTCGGATTTAAATTTAACAATTGAGCTAGCATCAATTACCGTTTGCGGAACAGAGTTCCAAACTTCTACCACCCTTTATGTGTAGAAATGTTTTCTAATCTCGCTCCTGTAAGGTCTGGCTCTAATATTTAGATTGTGCCCCCTACTCCTAGAATCCCCAACCAGCGGAAATAGTTTCTCTCCATCCACCATATCTGTTCCCCTTAATATCTTATAAACTTCGATCAGATCATCCCTTAACCTTCGAAACTCCAGAGAATACAACCCCAATTTGTGTAATCTCTCCTCGTAACTTAACCCTTGAAGTCCGGGTATCATTCTAGTAAACCTACGCTGCACTCCCTCCAAGGCCAATATGTCCTTCGGAAGGTGCGGTGCCCAGAACTGCTTACAGTCCTCCAGGTGCAGTCTAACGAGGGTTTTGTATAGCTGCAGCATAACTTCTGCCCCCTTGTACTCTAGTCCTCTAGATATAAAGGCCAGCATTCCATTAGCCTTCTTGATTATTTTCTGCACCTGTTCATGACACTTCAATGATCTATGTACCTGAACCCCTAAGTCCCTTTGGACATCCACTGTTTTTAACTTTTTGCCATTTGGAACCAAGAAATTACAAAAAATAAATCTAACGATTATTTTTCTTGATTGATGAAAAATCCCATCTTCCCAAAAAAAAAACTCTGGATTCACTGAATTGCATTTGCAGCCTTCCACTGTAAGGGAGCTCAAATGAGCCAACTGTCCAGACAAGGAAGTGGAGGTATTACAGTCACTGAAGGTTTTTACCATCAATAAACACTTTGTAAGCATCATGAATGCTGAGTTCCCCCACAGCCCTGAACTTTTAAGCATAAACAATGTCATGGACAGACATTGTGTTAGTCCCCTAAACATACTACTTGCAAAAAGATAGAACAATGTTACTGTTTTGTAACCTTCCAGAAGCATTTGCTCTAGAATGCAATCTATGATGAAGTGTCTGCTGAACAAATTAACTGGACTCACTCCACTTGGTGGATTCTGTATGGCCAGACAGTAACAAGATGCATCTCATTTACCCAATTCGCAAGCCTCTGTTTGGTGATGGCTTTATTCACATTTAACAGCTGTGTACAAAGTAAATGATTGCCTACATAGGTGTAAACTACTGCTTTTACCTAAACAGAAAATTTAAGGCCAATGCACATGAACAGTTACTTCCCATCAGTGTAAGAAATGAACGGTAGCAGATTAAAACTTTCCCATTTTGATTTTGAGACAAATGAAATACAACATACAACTTTAAAAGCAAAAACACTGAGTTATAATACCAGCGCCGATTTATACTTAAGCAAAGGTAACAATCTGAAACAACCAATGCAACATTTCATATCACATCACTACAGATTCTGTGATTCCCAGATGTACAATGCAATTGACAGCATGATTGACATGGACTCATAGTTGTTGGTGGAAAATGCAAATTAAACGAAATGGCACAAATTACCAATGTCAAGAACATTATAAGATGGATGAGTGGGACAGAATACATGGAGCCAAGTTTGGAACGAGTTGGAGTTTATGAAGGGTGGCGGATGAAAGACAGCAAGAGAGTGTTACATTGGTCAAGTCAAGAAGTGACAGAAGCATACAAAAGAGTTTCAGCAGCAGAGAGGCTGAGGTGGGGCAAAGGTTAGAAATGTTGCAGATGTGGAAATACATAATATTGGTAATGGATAGGATGTGAGTTTTAGATCTTAGCTCAGTGTTGATCAAGATGCCAAAATTACAAATGGTCTGGTTCAGCCTCTGGATGTGGCCAGAGACGCAGCTGGAATCAATGACAAGGAAGTTTGTGGTAGGGCTGCTCTTCCTGATTTTGAGCTGAAAGCAATATGACAACACAAAGGCAATTTGAGAAATCAAGAGAAGTGGTGGAGAAATACAGCTGGGTAATATTAACACGCATGTGAAAGCTCACCCCATGCCTACAGATGATATTGTCGAGGGGCAGCATGTAAATAAGGAAGAGGGGCAACGGTAAACCTGGGGGTGATCATGTGATGGAGGGAAAAGAAGCCATTGCTCGGTTCAGATAGGTAAGAAATGAATCATGCAAGGGCAGCCACATTGAGCTGAATGACAGAATCAAATTTTTGGAGAAGGATGATGTGGTCAATAGTAACAAGCAATGCAGAAAGGTTGAGGAGGAATAATGCACCACGATCACAGTCAGATGTCGTCATAGATTTTGGATAGAACCATTTTGGTTCTGTGAGAAGCTGGAATTGAGAGTTTCCAACATGGTGTTTTGAGAGCGATGGGAGGGAATGACATATTTGAGGACCTTAGAGAACAATCGGAGATTGGCAATTGGGCAGTACTTGGAGAGGATGGACAAGTCAATGATCGTTTAATGAAAAGGAGGGTGATGACAGTGGTTTTGAAAAGGAGAGGGACAATGGGTGGTGTAAGGGAGCTACTGACTTTGTCAATCACCACAGCGGGGTGGGGGAGAGGGGGGCCTCGAAAAGGAGTCCAGTCATCAGGAGTTGAGTGGGGTGGGAATCAAGAAAGGAGGATGTGCGTCTCATGGACAACATGAGCTTTGAGGGAGCAGGACATCAGTTGACTGGACAAACAACGCATGAACACAAAGTCGCAAGTACGTTATGGCTATTGCTGCAATTGGAAAATAGAATGGACTCAGCTGCTCAACAGGTTTTCTGTTAAACTACCAAAAAAATTACATAATTTAGTTTGAAGGGAGAAGTAAGCAAGCATTAAGATTGTGGAATAAAAACAGAAAATGCTGGAAATGCTCAGCAAGTCAGGCAGCACCTGTGGAGAAAGAAACAGAGTTAACATTTCAGGTCGATGACCCTGCGTCAGATTATGTCATATAAAGTGACCTATAGATGTGATCAAATCTTAAAGCTACATAATGCAGTTATATGAGCTAAAATTACCACGAAACACAATATTTTTCTGTTTTATGACCTACATCACTATTTCATTTGTTTTGAAATTGCAGTTTGTCAATTACTGTTTAGTATCATCCACCCAGAGGTCAAAGAATATATAATGCACAACTTATATTCTCTATTTTTTTAAAAATGATTCTATGATTCCCTGATATACCATGCAATTGACAGCATGATTGACATGGCGGGGTGCGAGCAGCCCAAAAATAAAAAAAAGGATCATTTCAAATTAAATTCAAGTTAAACATAAAATTGAATTTACATTACTGATTTATGGACTGCTCATCAGATATTCACTTCAAAAACAACCAACAAAACCTAGAGCTTGAAAAATTTTCCTTAATAAAGAGGTAAACCTGGAGCCATCTCAAACTGCTGAATATTCTTCATGTGACCTTTGAGTACAACAGCCTGCCTCCAAGTCAGAAGGTCATGGATTCAAGCTCCACTCCAAGATGTAAGCACATAATCTGGGCTGACATTTTAGTGCAGTAATGAGGGAGTACGACATGGTGAGAGGTGCTGGCTTTTGGATAAAACATTAAACTGAGACCTGTCTGTCTATTCAGGTGGACGTAAAAGATCCCAAGGCATTGTTGAAAAAAAAGCACCAAATCCTCCTGGTCTCCTGGCCAACATTCCTCCCTCAACCAACACCGTCAAAAATTAATCAACTCATCATTCATCTTATTTGCTGTTTGTGGGATCTTGCTGTGTGGAAATTTACTGCCACATTTGTCTACAAAACAACATTGACTATACTTGAATAAGAACATTGCTCATTGGATGGGAAGTACTTTGGCATTTCCTGAGATGATGTAGTGTTACATAAATCTTTAAATGGTACATTATCCCCGTTAATCAGCAACATTTTAATTTCCTGTTAGTAATACCTCTAATAACCTTAGGCATCAACATTTTTATTATGTAATGGGTTCAACTCATTTATGATCTCACACACCACTTGCTTTTCGTATATTTAACTCTGTATAGACTATAATAGGGCCTCATCTCCAATAGCAGGCCTTACCTATAACTAACTCTTGTATGTCCTGCAAAAAATATCCAAAATTAAACAATGTCAACAGCAAATATTGAAAGTTTTGAATTCCACAAAAAATGCTTGCAGGAGCATGAATACCAAAGTTCAGTTCAATTGCAAATATCTGTGGTTTATTCACAATCAATGAAATGCTACCTTTCTCAATTCCTAACCTTTTAAGACTCATGTACGTGTAGGTAAAAGACACACTGAATCTCTCTCTTGAAAGACAAGTGAGACACTGTAACCAATCCTATACAATATCTCCATCAATGCTATGTTGGATGGCATCATAAGGGAGTGTCTCTTCCTAGCATGCATATTTTTAAGTTGTGCAGTGTTCTTTTGATGTGTTGTTGGCAGAGTCACCTGGACAGCTAATGTGCTCTGCCCACTATCTTCTACAATGGGCTAACCAGTGGAGTATCTTGAGTGCCCCTAAGTGTGCAGTATGCCTTTACATGACAGAAGAGGGGGCCTCAAAAAGGTACTGATGGGTTTCGAGGAGGCTTTTAAAGGTAGGAGAGAGATGTAGCAAGGCAGAAGGGTCTAGGAAGAAAATTCCAGAGAGCAAAGATGTGACAAGTGAAGAATTTGCAATTGGTGGTTGAGCAGGGCTGGGGGCAAACAGAATGGGACACACAGTAGTCCAAAAAACAGTGTGTGTGAACTGGTACCTAAGACTGGAAGAGATGACAGAGGTAGAGTACAGCAAAACCATAGAGAAATTTGTAAATGAGGATGAGGATTTTGAAATTAATGCATTGTGGCCAAGGAGCAGTGAGGTATAGCAAGGATTCACTTTGAAGGAGCTTCACTTTGCACGGATAGAATGCAGGCAGTGGAATAACAGACAGATTTGAGTTTATGCAGAGTGATGCTCAGGAGGCAAGCTGGGAGGATATTGGTAATATTTCCATTTATGGGAAGAGCTTTGAATTAGAGAAAAGGGGGAGGGGAGTATTCCAAACCGAAGCTCCAATTTGACAATTGTGTACCACCAGTGGGGGTACATCCCCATTGACGCACCACTCACAAATGTCCAACTATTTAATTTTAATGGGAGAGAAATTATGGGCAGTGCACCTGTGATTTCCCAATACAAGCAGGCAACAGGCAAGGCAAGGCTGTCTGATTGAGAGCATGCCTAAAATCGACATTCCAAAATTTAGAGAGGAAAAAAATTGAACAAAGCTGATAACAAAACTGGTGTCAGACACCAGGCATTTCTGAAGGTTAAATCCACTCTCTGGAAGATCATTTTTGACACAAAGATGAAATGAAGATTACCAAAGGCTTAGTTGCAAAGTACTCTTGAAGTTTCTCAATCCTTCATGTATTATAAAGGGGGATCATAGATAAGAACCAACAGTTATTTAACACGCCACTTGCGGGGATTTGTCACCTTTGTAATAAAAAGAAAGATACCATATGGAAGAGTTTTAATAACTGATCATCCACCAAAGTGAATTTATTTCAAAAATCAGCCCCAAGATCTAAAAATACAGCAATATATGCATATAAAATACCAAAAGGCTCAAGACTGTACGAGTTCTGTTACATACTGTTGCTGTTCCACCTTTTCAAGAAAACAAGACAGAGTGCACTCTTTTGTTTGGACGTTGGGAGCCAAATAATTCCAGCACTAAATTATGACAGCAACAGAAATATTGCGAAAATAAACCACTCAATGTCGCACAGAGTTTTTACATGTTAGTACGTGCATGCGCAGTTTTACAAAGTGTACAGTTTACAAAAAATAGCACATCCATCGCAGAACACAGCACATGAAATCTTGAGCATTTTGGTATTTTGTACACACTTTCATTAGTGTTAAGTCAATCTTTTCTCTCTATTGGTATCTCCTTGTCCTGACCTTTTATCTCTCTCTGCACCACCCTCTCTCATTGCCTGCCCATCTCATTCACTTGACTTCTGACCCCACTTCTGGTCCCAGAACTCTGCCACTCAGTGAAAACTTCAAATGATTACTTTTCCTTTCTTTTTTTATTATTCATTCATGGGATGTGGGCGTCGCTGGCGAGGCCAGCATTTATTGCCCATCCCTAATTGCCCTTGAGAAGCTGGCGATGAGCCGCCTTCTTGAACCGCTGCAGTCCGTGTGGTGAAGGTTCTCCCACAGCGCTGTTCGGAAGGGAGTTCCAGGATTTTGACCCAGCAACGATGAAGGAACGGCGATATATTTCCAAGTCGGGATGGTGTGTGACTTGGAGGGGAACGTGCAGGTGGTGTTGTTCCCATGTGCCTGCTGCCCTTATCCTTCTCGGTGGTAGAGGTCATGGGTTTGGGAAGTGCTGTCGAAGAAGCCTTGGCGAGTTGCAGCAGTGCATCCTGTGGATGGTACACACTGCAGCCACAATGCACAGGTGGTGAAGGGAGTGAATGTTTAGGGTGGTGGATGGGGTGCCAATCAAGCGGGCTGCTTTGTCCTGGAGGGTGTCGAGCTTCTTGAGTGTTGTTGGAGCTGCACTCATCCAAGCAAGTGGAGAGTATTCCATCACACTCCTGACTTGTGCCTTGTAGATGGTGGAAAGGCTTTGGGGAGTCAGGAGGCGAGTCACTCGCCGCAGAATACCCAGCCTCTGACCTGCTCTTGTCGCCACATTGTTTATGTGGCTAGTCCAGTTAAGTTTCTGGTCAATGGTGACCCCCAAGCTGTTGATGGTGGGGGATTCGGCGATGGTAATGCCGTTGAATGTCATGGGGAGGTGGTTAGACTCTCTCTTGTTGGAGATGGTCATTGTCTGGCGCGAATTTTACTTGCCACTTAACAGCCCAAGCCTGGACGTTGTCCAAGTCTTGCTGCACGTGGGCACGGACAACTTCATTATCTGAGGTGTTGCGCATTGAACTGAACACTGTGCAATCATCAGCGAACATCCCCATTTCTGACCTCATGATGGAGGGAAGGTCATTGATGAAGCAGCTGAAGATGGCTGGGCCGAGCACACTGCCCTGAGGAACTCATGCAGCAATGTCCTGGGGCTGAGATGACTGGCAGATCCAGCACCGACCCTTATCCCCTGCCCCCAAAGTTGACCTGACTTTTACTTTGCTCCAATTCTCTGTTTTCCTGCATTGAATGTGCACATCACAACTGCCAACTTTAAATTACCTAAATTCCAAGCCCCTCTACACCATTTAACAGCACGACAACAGCACTACTCTACATGATTGCTGAACCACACAAGCCCAAAGTGAGTCCAAACATCTCACACAGGAGCCACATCATACAACATTGGATATTAAAGCACCAACACAAGTACCTCCCTCGAGGACAAAAGTATGGGGAAGAGGAAGCTTATTTGAATTTGAAATGTGCAAACAAAACTGAGAATGTACAGTGTGGTATAAATTGGATGCATGTGGAGGGGGGAGATGGTTCACTAAAAACACTTCAATTCAAGACTAAACAACTCCAAGAGATCCCTTGTATTTTTCTGCGATTACTTAGGAAGGACACTGCTGAGGATAGCACCTCCATTCAGCTGTACAATTTCCAATTTCTTCCTCGCTTCCCAGAACCCTCAGTTCAAGCACTGCACAATCGCTGCACAGATTAGAATATACAAGACAGAAAGCTGGACAATAGGCCCAAGAAAGATACTTCTAAGCAATGAAGATGTTCACATGTAAAAACAGATGTCTGGGAGAAAGAAACACTACCTGCTTAACGAGGACTGAATTGTCACGCAAATACTCGACCACCTTAACCAGGGTTGACTGAATGCATTATAATTATATTGTGAGCATGTAGATGGAGAGATTGAACGCCATCACTGCCGAACTGGGAATCTGTCTTATGGTGAGACACAGCAAGGTCAGGGAAGCTGCCCTGTGGGAATGCAGACTAAGGGCACATTACTAGAAGGACTAGGGGATATTCACCAAGGCTAGCAGTAATCACTAATTTTTGGTCAAATCCCACAATTCCAAGAAGTGACTGAGGGCTAACAAACTTGCCACATGCTCCTCTCCTTTGCCAGTCACACATCTCCCCCCTCACAGCTGGTCAGCCATATCTCAGTGGGAACACTCTTGTTCCTGAGTCAGAAGGTTGTGGGTTCAAGTCCCACTCCAGGGACGTAAGCACAAAATCTAGGCTGACATTTCAGTAAAAGGCTGAGGAAGTGCTGCACTGTCGGAGATGCCGTCTTTCAGATGAGACGTTAAACTGAGGCCTCATCTTACCGCTCAGGTGAACTTAAAAGATCCCATGGCACTATTTCGAAAAAGAGCAGGGGAGTTCTCCCAGGTGTCCTGGCCCGACATATCTCTCAACAAACACCTGCAGCAGATTATCTGGTCATTATCACATTGCCATTTGTGGGATCTTGCTGTGCTCAAATTGGTTTCCACATTTGCTATTACAACAGTCGCTATGTTTCAAAAGTATTTCATTGGCTGTTAACCGCTTTGGGATGTCCTGAGTTTGTGAAAGGCACGATATAAATGCAAGTCTTTCTTTCTTTTGTTTATCAAACACAGCCACACAGTCAATGAGGTTTATAACAGAAACAAAGGATGTTCCTAATAATTAATAATTTAATTTGAGCTGCATTTATAGAATCAAATCTGCTGTCTCATATGAAAGATGTGTTGAAGCTGCTTACTTTGCACATAGAGTTCAGAAAGTACGCTGCAATTAAATGCTCCTCTTGTCTTTATTGAAAGCCCCGTAATTTATCAAATGTCTGTCATTTCAGGTTCGGAGATCAAGGAGGCTTTCACCTTCATACAACATCATACAGGTATCTGAATGCCAAGTGTTATTTCATTTTTAAAAATTTGTTCACAATAGTACTGTAAATGCATTATTTACAAATTGTTCCAGACCATCAGGCAAGGAATTTCACCATTCGCTTCATTATTGAGCAACAGCATACATGGAGTTTGACACCTGGCTGCAACAGCACAAAAGAATCCAAAAAGATGAATCAGCAGGATTCATAGTCTCATAGTATGGTACAGCACAAAGGAGGCCATTCGGCCCATCGTGCTCATGTCAGCTCTTTGAAAGCACTGTCCAATTCGTCCCACTCCCCTGCTCTTTCCCCATAGCCCTGTAATTTTTTTTCCTTCAAGGACTAATATCCTTGCAGGGGGGTTTGCTACTGCAGGGGTTGGGAACCTGAGCGGGGAGTCAGAAGAGAGTAAAGTTGAGAGCAGCAAGAGAGGAGAGGACCCAGGGGAAATTTACAATACAAATAGTTGTTCAAGAACAAGTGAAAGGGAAAAGTGTAGAACAGCAGAAAGAAAGTGTACTTTAGGCACTACAGATAAAGTGAAAACTAGAAGGTGTAAAGCGATTAACCTAGCATCAAAGCTGAAGGTCAGGCCAGGGTGTGTGGCCCAACTAAGAGTTCTATATACAAATGCACGGAGTATAAGGAATAAATTAAATGAACTACAGGTACGAATTCAAATTGGAGGGTATGACATGATAGCTATTACTGAGACATGGCTGCAGGATGGTCAGGATTGGGAACTAAATATACCAGGTTATAAGGTCGACAGGAGAGAGAGAGAAAATGGAAGAGAGGGAGGAGTAGCCTTCATGATTAGAGATGAAATCACTTCAATGATAAAGGAGGATGTAACGAGGGGTAAGCAGCCAACAGAGACCTTATGGGTTAAAGTGAGAAATAGGAAAGGATCTAAGACTATAGTGGGAGTTGTGTATAGGACTTCTGGCAGCAGCTCTGAAGTGCTCGATTGTATAAATGCAGAGATTAGACAAGCATGCAGCATAGAGGTCTTAATGGGGGACTTTAACCTTCACATAGATTGGGAAAAGCAGACGAGCAACTGTCAGAGAGGTGGTGAATTTCTTGAGTGTGTCCGGGATAATTTTCCACAGCAGTATGTCCTAGAGGCAAGGGGGCAAGCCATACTAGATTTAGTAATGAGTACATGAACCAGATTTAGTTAACAGCTTAACTGTGCGTGAACATCTATCCAATAGCGATCGTAACATGATCGAGTTCAATGTAGTGTTTGAAAGGGAAAAAAGTGAATCAGCTGCTAAGATTCTAGACTTGGGTAAGGCCGACTTCAATGGGATGAGACAGAGACTGTCCACAGTAAACTGGGCAAATCTGTTAATGAGTAAACCGACTGATGATCAGTGGGAAATGTTTAAAGAAACATTTAATGTGATACAGAATCGGTTTGTACCCCTGAGGGTACAAGAACTCTACTTGCCAAAAAAAACAGCCATGGACAACTAAAGAGGTAAGGGACAGTATTAGACATAAGGAAAGGGCGTACAAAAAGGCAAAAAATGGCACAGATCCTGGCGAATGGGGAAGATACAAAGATCAACAAAGGGTCACAAAACAGATAGTAAGAGCTACAAAAAGAGTGTATGAAAAGAAACTTGCAAGGGATATCAAAACCAATACGAAGAACTTTTATAGTTATATTAGGAAAAAAAGAGTGTGGTCAGGAGCAGTGTTGGCCCCTTAAAAACTGAAGTGAGGATATTGTCATTGATAATGGGGAAATGGTGGACAGGTTGAATAATTACTTTGCCTCAGTAGAAAAAGAGGATAGCATGTCAGAAATCCCAAGAAAACTAATACTGAATTGGGGAAAAGGAACTCAATAAAATTAACATAACTGAAACAACAGTAATGAAGAAAATAATAGCACTAAAGAGTGACAAATCCCCAGGACCAGATGGTTTCCATCCCAGGGTTTTAAAGGAAGTAGGTGAGCACATTGCAGATGCCCTAACTATAATCTTTCAAAGTTCTCTAGATTCAGGAACTGTCCCTCGAGATTGGAAAATTGCACTTGTCACTCCGCTTTTGAAGAAAGGAGAGAGGGGGAAACCGGGGAATTATGGACCAGTTAGCCTAACATCTGTTGTGGGGAAAATGCTGGAGTCTATAATTAAGGATAGGGCGACTGAACACCGCGAGAATTTTCAGTTGATCAGAGAGAGCCAGCATGGATTTGTGAAAGGTAGGTCGAGCCTGACAAACCTGACTGAATTTTTTGAAGAGGTGACTAAAGTAGTGGACAGGGGAATGTCAATGGATGTTATTTATATGGACTTCCAGAAGGCATTTGATAAAGCCCCACATAAGAGACTGTGAGCTAAGACAGAAGCTCATGGAATCAGGGGAAAAGTACGGACTTGGTGAGGAAGTTGGTTGAGCGAAAGGCGACAGAGAGTAGGGATAACGGGTAGGTACTCACATTGGCAGGATGTGACTAGTGGAGTCCCGCAGGGATCTGTCTTGGGGCCTCAATTATTCACAATATTTATTAATGACTTAGATGAAGGCATAGAAAGTCTCATATCTAAGTTTGCCGATGACACAAAGATTGGTGGCATTGTAAGCAGTGTAGATGAAAACAAAATTACAAAGCGATATTGATAGATTAGGTGAATGGGCAAAACTGTGGCAAATGGAATTCAATGTAGACAAATGTGAGGTCATCCACTTTGGATCAAAAAAGGATAGAACAGGGTACTTTCAAAATGGTAAAAGGTTAAAAACAGTGGATGTCCAAAGGGACTTAGGGGCTCAGGTACATAAATCATTGAAGTGTCATGAACGGGTGCAGAAAATGATCAATAAGGCTAATGGAACGCTGGCCTTTATATCTAGAGGACGAGTGTGCAAGGGGGCAGAAGTTATGCTGCAGTTGTACAAAACCCTGGTGAGACCGCACCTGGAGTACTGTGAGCAGATCTGGGCACCAAACCTTCGGAAAGACATATTAGCCTTGGAGGGAGTGCAGCGCAGGTTTGAATGATACCCGGACTTCAAGGGTTAAGTTACGAGGAGAGATTACACAAATTAGGGTTGTATTCTCTGGAGTTTCGAAGGTTAAGGGGTGATCTGATCGAAGTTTAGAAGATATTAAGGGGAACAGATAGGGTGGATAGAGAGAAACTGTTGCTGCTGGTTGGGGATTCTCGGAGTAGGGGGCACAGTCTAAAAATTAGAGCCAGGCCTTTCAGGAGCGAAATTAGAAAACATTTCTGCACGTAAAGGGTGGTAGAAGTTTGGAACTCTCTTCCGCAAACGGCAATTGATGCTAGTTCAATTGTTAAATTTAAATCCGAGATAGATAGCTTTTTGGCAACCAAATGTATTAAGGTATATGGGCCAAAGGCAGGTATATGCAGTTAGATCACAGAGCAGCCATGATCTTATCAAATTGCGGAGCAGGCTCGAGGGGCTGACTGGCCGACTTGTGTTCCTGTATTCCTATGTTCCTAAGTATTTATCCAATTGTCTTTTGAAAGTTACGAAGGAATCTGCTTCCACCACCCTTTCAGGCAGTGCATTACAGATCATTACAACTCGCTGCATGAAAAAATATTTCCTCATGTTGCGTCTGGTTCTTTTGCCAATCACCTTAAATCTGTGCCCTCTGGTTAACAGCCCTTCTGCCACCGGAAACGGTTTCTGCTTATTTATTCGATCAAAAGCATTCATGATTTTGAACACCTCTATCAAATCTCCTTTCAACCTTCTCTTCTGTGAGGAGAACCAACGCCAGCTTCTCCAGTCTCCCCACATAACTGAAGTTCCTCATCTCTGGTACAATTCTAGTAAATCTCATCCGCAACCTCTCTAAGGCCTTGACATCCTTCCTAAAGTGTGGTGCCCAAAATTGAATGCAATCCTCCAGCTGCGGCCTAACCAGTATTTTATAAAGGTTCAGCATAACTTCCTTGTTTTTGTACTCTTATGCCTCAATTAATAAAGCCAATGATCCCATGTGTTTTTTTTTAAAAACAGCCTTCTCAACTTGTCATGCCACCTACCAACATTTCTGTGCATATATCCCCAGGTTTCTCTGTTCCTGCACTCCCTTTAAAATTGCCCCATTTAGTTCAAATTGCCTCTCCTCATTCTTCCCACCAAAGCGTATCACTTCACACTTCTCTGCGTTAAATTTCGTCTGCCATGTGTCCACCTATTTCACCCGTCTGTCTACGTCCTCCTGAAATCTGTTACTATCCTCCACATTGTTCACTACATTCGAGTTTTGTGCCATCTGCAAACTTTGAAATTATACCCTGTGTGCCCAAGTCCAAGTCATTAATGTATATCAAGAAGAGCAGTGGTCCTTATATTGACTCCTAGGGAACACCACTGTATATTTCCCTCTAGTTTGAAATACCACCGTTCACCATACTCCCTGCTTCTGTACCTTCGCCAGTTTTGTATTCATGCTGCCACCCTCCCTTTAATACCACGGGCTTTAATTTTGCTAACAAGTCTATCATGTGGTACTTTATCAAATGTCTTTTGAAAGTCCATATACACATCAACCGCAATATCCTCATCAACCCTTTCCGTTACTTCAAAGAACTCAATCAAGTTAGTCAAACATGATTTTGCTTTTGCAAATCCATCCTGACTTTCATTTTAGTCCATACCTTTCCATGTGACATTTTGTCCCAGATTATTGTCTCAAAGTTTCCCCACCCCCGACAAAAGGCTGACTGCCCTGTCATTGCTGGGTTTTTTGCAATCCTCCAGTCCTCTGGCACCGTCCGAATATCGAAGGAACATTGCAAAATTGTGGCTAAAACCTCTGCAATTTCCACCCTAACTTCCCTCAGTAACCTAGGATGCATCCCATCCGGGCAGGGTGACTTTTCTACTTTGACTACTGCCAACCTTTTAAGTACCTCCTCTTGATCTATTTTTATCTGATCCAATATCACTACTACCTCCTCCTTTACTGCTACATTCGCAGCATCCTTTTCCCTAGTAAAGACCGATGCAAAGTATTCATTTCGTACCTCATCCATACCCTCTGCCTCCACATGATGATCTCCTTAGTCTCTAAGCAGCCCCACTCTTCCTTTGACTATCCTTTTACTATTTATGTGTTCATAAAAGACTTTTGGGTTCCCTTTAATGTTAGCCGCTAATCTATTCTCATCCTCTCTCTTTGCCCCTCTTATTCCCCTTTTCAGATCTACTCTGTACATTCTGTATTTAGCTTGGTTCGCCACTGTATTATGTACTTTATATTTGTCATAAGCCTCCTTTTTCTGTTTCATTTTAATCTCTATATCCTTAGTCATCCAAGGAGCTCTTAGCTTTCGATACCCTTCCTTTTCCCCCTTATGGGAATATGCTTACTCTGCACCTGAACTATCTCCTCCTTGAAGGCCTCCCATTGTTTAATTACTTTTTTGCCTGCCAATTTTTGATTCCAATCCATCTGGGCAAAATCCTTTTTTAACGCACTGAAATTAGCCCACCTTCCAGTTAAATATTTTTATGCTTGATTGTTCCATGTCCTTTTCCATAACTATTCTAAACCTGATGATATTATGATAATTGTTCCCCAAAAGCTCCCACTGAAACATGTTCCACATGCCCCATTTCATTCCCCAGAACGAGATCCAGCACTGCTTCCTTCCTGGTTGGGCTGGAAACACACTGATCAAGAAAGTTCTCTTGTACACATTTCAGGAATTCCCACTCCCCCCCATCTATGCATTGTTACTATCACCCATTATCACTACTTTATAATTCTTGCATCGTTCTGTAATTTACCTGCAAATTTGCTCCTCTATCTCCTACCCACCATTTGGTGGCCTATAGTATACACCCAGTAGTGTAATAGCTCCTCTATTGTTCCTTACTTCTAACCAAATAGATTCTGTCTTTGGCCCCAAAACAGCATCATCCCTTTCCAATGCTATAATAGTTTCTTTGGTCAATACTGCCATCACCCGCCTCCTTTCTTTCCTTCCCTATCTTTCCTGAATACCTTGTAGCCAGGAATATTAAGTTCCAAATCATCCCCTTCTTTGAATCAGGTCTCTGTCATTGTCACTATATCATTGTCCCATGTGTCAACTTGTGCCTGCAGCTCACTAACCTTATTTACCACGCTGCATGTATTTACGCACATGCACTCCAATCTCATCTTCGACTGCCTCACATCCTGTCTGATCCCTCCTATTTCTAAACTATTATTTATTCTAGTGCCATTTGTCTTTCCCAGTCCTCTGTGCACCTTGTTTCTCCTCTCCAATGTTTTATCCTGGTGCCCATCCCCCTGCCAAATTAGTTTAAACTCACCGCCCCCCCCCCCCCCGTCCACAGGACAAGTTAACCTCCCCACAAGGACATTGATCCCAGCTCTGTTGAAGTGCAACCCATCCATCTTGAACAGATCCCTCCTGCCCCAGAAATGGTCCCAATGCCCCAGGAATCTGAAGCCCTCCCTCCTGCATAATTTCTCCAGCCACACATTAACCTACCATTCCAAAATTCACTAACACGCAGCACTGGGAGTAATTGAGAGATTACTATCTTTGGGATCCTGCTTTTTAACTTCCTCCCTAGCTCCTGAAACTTGGACTGTATGAACTCAATTTCTTTCCTATGTCATTGCTTCCCATGTGGACCATTACTACTGGCTGTTCCCCTCCCCCCTCAAAATGTTCTGCGCCCTCAGTGATGTCCTTTACCCTGGTACCATACAAGCATCACAACATGCGCGACTCACATCGATGGGTGCAGAAAAGCCTGTCTGCCCCCGACGATTGAATCCCCTATAACCACTGCGTTCTTGCACTTCGCTGTGCCCCCTTGTTCATTAGAACATGGGTAGCCAACTGGTGTCTGTTGATCTGCATGCTACTCCTCTGTAACTGAAATATGGCTTTTTGCATCTATTTGCCAGTGAGCCACAGTAAAACAGCATTCTTTTCAATGTGACCCAGTTAAATAATATATTTAAAATTAATCGCAATGTCAACTAACTTAGTCAAGTGCACCAATACAACAGGCAACAGGAAGCATGCCACAGAGTAAATGGGGTGCAGCAAAACCACTACAAGCACAAGCCTGCAGTCTCCGCAGAAAAAAAAAAGTTAGATGTTGCCACCTGGATTGAGTCATCGTTTGCAGTTTATGGAACAAGGCACAGCTACTAACTATGCAAAAGAGATGGAATTACGAAAGTGGGGGAATAGTGAGAAAGCGAGCGCGGATGAGGGGAGGAAAGAGGGAGGAGGGAGAGTAATAAAAGATAGAAAGTCCTACAGTCCATTTGATATTACCCTTCTAGAATATCAATCCTAATTTCATGAACGGATTGTGGGGGGAAGTACAAGAGCACAGTAAAAGAGAAGAAAAAATTAGATTGGGAGAGGCGAATGGAGGAATGAAATTTGGGAGGGCAAAATAAGCAAATGGTGAGAGGAACATGAGAGTTCAACCAGGATTTCAAAAAAGTTGCTGGACTGGGGTTCAAAACTTTTCACATTATACACTTGAATGAATCAGCGTGCATCCATAGTATGTGCTACATTTAAGGGTCTGTCTGAATACAATTTATTTTTCTGATTCTGGAACTCAAAGGTTGGATACATCTGCATGAGAACTTCAGTCACCTCACTGTTTTCCTTTGCTTAAGATGTTTTTTTCCCCATTAAAAATCATGAAATTAAACTTGGCTTCAACAGCAAATGGGCAAAATTGTTTGGGGAGAAAAAAAACCTGTGCTGTTAAAATTCCATATTTAACCAACGGATGGTACAAATCATTGCACAATTATTTCTGTGATTGGGGCATTGTTGCGGTAGGATATGTACTAAGCAGAGGCATTTGTTTCATGATGTCATCATACAACAGATTATAAACTCCCTTTCCTGCTTTAAGACCCTCCTTTGAACCCGTTTCTGGTCACCAGTTGTACTATCTGCTTCTTTGGCTCGGCATCCAATTTTTGATTACACCACCCTGAAGCGCATCAGCACGTTTTTCTATCGTAAAGATGCTATATAAATGCAAGTTGTTTTTCTTGTTGCATTCAGCAGGAGAATTTTGCACAATGCAACTGTCAGCAGAATAAGGCTCATGCTAAGAAAGCAAGGATTGATCTTATAACGTTTGTAAAGCATAAAATATATATTTATACAGGTTGCTTACGCATTTGAAATAGCATAAATTTACTTCTGCATTGTTATAATATTCTAGCTGAAATGATCAAGTATCCAGATGCCCTTTTTGTATACTAATGGATTAAAAGGGCTGTGTTCATTCAGATGATCATGATTTGCTGAGCAATGCTAAAAAGGGTTAACATCTAGAAGCTGCACACGAACCAAGTCAGGACATTTGCAGACAACACAAGCTGCTGGAAAAATTCAGTGCTGTGAGGAAATACTGTATAAACAACTGGTCTGATTAAAAACTTGAACATGAAGTTGAATATATCTCCTAGTTAAGCTTTAATTTGATGGATTTAATAAGTCCATAATGGTTGATAAACTATTTAAGTGAAAGACGCTGTGGTCAGGACTTTGAAAAATGGTGTATGACTACCATGAAACACACAGAACCCCATGAAAGGTTGAGTTGAGAGTTGAATAGATCTAATCAGTGGCAGTCAAAATTAGTGATCATGCAAGAAGATGATGTAGAGAAGCTGTTAAAAGAGAAAATAAACAGAGAAGATTTGCTCTTATGGCTGTTGTTGCTTTTCTCTTCTTTAAAACCAGAACATTTGGGCACAGGATCAAAACACAAAACAACTGAAAGTGAAGAGATTAATCAACAATGAGAACAAAGTAATGGTAATGAGCACAGAAAAAAGTGTCAAGGTGTCAAAGACTAGCTCATTCAGGGTGCAGTTCATTAGCACAGAAGGAAATCGGAACTGATGGAAATCAGACATACGGTAAAGGAACTTGTAAGAAATAAGATTTCTAGACCAAATCATAATCATGTATCCCATCCTGCAAAACTTCAGACGCTTGGCTAAAAAGCAAAGCGCAGGCATTACGTCTGTGAGAATACAAAGGGAGCCAGCATTCCACGGAAACGATATGCCCGACATCAGGCCATCGGGCAAATTGATTGGGAATATTGCAAAGATGATAGAAGTGTGAAACTGACACACTGAAGACCAATTTCAGAAACAGATAACATGAAGTCCCAAGGCATCAACAAAGACTCAGGACCTGGACACAGACTAACCCTGTTATGTTAATTGCAGGAGCTTTATTCAGATAGTTAAGTAACCTTCGTGATTGGCATATACAGGATGAGGCATCTTAAATGTCTGCATCCAAACAATCAAAATACACAGAAAGATAAGGTCACGTCCCTCCCCCATAAGAGATGATAGAATTGGCAATAGTCAACATCACAGAACAAATACCCGACAGATGTCTGGGACAATGGGCGCCCTGGGGGAGAGGGGGGATGTCCGGGACAGATGACATGATGGGACGAATGTTGTTAAGCTACTAGAAGCAAATATGTTTCACAAAGATATATAAACTGAGGCACTGTCCCACTACAGTTAGAAGCAGTTTCTTGGGACGGACTGAGGTCCATACACCCTACAAACCAGGCCTGATCATCCTGACATTTCCTCGGGACAGGTTGTACCATCCTTGTTTATTTGATATAACTGTATTAGAACATTGTTATATAAATACTTGTTGTTTGGTATAACCGCATTAGAACGTTGTTCTTGTGTCTGTAATAAAGCTTGCATGTTCAGTCACGCTCGGGCCTGAATCCTTGTGGAAGTTATTGTTAAGAAGGGTTAACAACCCTTGGTAATATTAATAACATATTTCCAACAGACCTAGAAGCAGATTACAGTCAGGTGTGGAAAACAACTGAAACCCTAAAATGTCACAAGGGACAGAACCCAAAAACCTTCAACGAAAGTGGAAAAATTAACATTCTTATTCCAAATAGTGATCAAGATTGAAGCAGATCAGAAAAAGGTTAGAAGCATTTGTTGTTCAGTTGAAAGTTCCAAGTTCGAAAAAGCCAGATAAAGTGAAGGGAGTCGGAGCGGCGCACCAAGAAATCGGACAATATGAAGGATATTGAGATCTGTTAAGAGTCCAGCTCATTACGTCAAAGGTGAAGTACTAACAGGGAACACAAAGAACTAAAAAAAATGGCCCAACATATGAAGAATTAGCAGCACCAACCAGGAACCTTAAAGAAAAAAATTTGGAACTGTGCATTAATTTATGCAATTAGGTGGACCAAGGGTCTGATAAGAAAAACGAGGCGGGAAAAGACGATACGTGAACTAGCAATTGAAAATTTCCAATTTAAAGACACACAAACGAACTGAGGGCACATTAAACAAAGCTGAAAAGGAAATAAGGAAATATGGGGCAGAAAACACTGTTGGGAGTAGTTTATAGGCCCCCTAACAGCAGTTTCAGTGTTGGACAGAGAATAAATCAAGAAATTACACGAGCATGTAACAAGGGTAATGCAATAAATCATAGGGGACATGAATTTTCATATACACTGGGCAAACCAAATTGACAAAAGTAGCTTGGAGGGAGAGTTCCTGGAAAGCATTCAAGACAGTTTTCTGGAACAATATGTTGAGGAACCAATACAGGAACGGGCTATTTTAGTTCTAGTATTGTGTAATGAGACAGGGTTAATTACTAATCTTATAGTTAAGGATTCTCTGGGGGAAGAGTGATCATAATATGATAGAATTTCATACTGAGTTTGAGAGTGATGTAGGAAAGTCCGAAACTCGGGTCTTAAATTTAAACAAAGCCAATTATGTTGGTATGAGAGGCAAGTTAGCTGAGGTAGATTGGGAAATTAGATGAAAAGATCTAACGTAGATAAGCAATGGCGAACATTTAAAGAAATAATTCATATTTCTCAATGAACATATATCCCCTTGAGGAATAAAAACACCACGGGAAAAGCGATCCAACCGTGGCTAACTAGGGAAGTTAAGGCTGGTATTAGATTTAAAAAAGGGACTTACAATGTTGCCAAAAAGAGTAGTACGCCTGAGAAGTGATAGGGTTTTTAGAAATCAGCAAAGGATGACCAGGAAATTGATGGAGAAAGAAAACTGAATATGGGAGTAAACGAGCAAGAACTATAAAAAAAATTGTAAGAACTTCTACAAGTTTGTAAAAAGGAAGAGGTTAGAGAAAGTAAACGTAGGTCCCTTAGAGGCAGAGACCGGAGAAATTATAATGGGGAATGAGGAAATGGCAGAGACGTTACAAGAAATATTTTGCATCCGTCTTCACAGCAGAAGACACAAAAACATACGGGAAATAGAGGGAACCAAGGGTCTAATGAAAGTGAGGAACTTAAAGTAATTAAGATTAGTAAAGAAGTAGTACTGGAGAAATTAATGGGACTAAAAGCCGACAAATCCCCTTGACCTGTTTTAAAAGAGGTGGCTGCAGAGATAGTGGACGCATTGGTTTTGATCTTCCAGAATTCCCTAGATTCGAGAATGGTCCCCGTGGATTGGTAGATAGCAAATGTAACCCCATTATCCAAGAAAGGAGGGAGAGAGAAAACTAGAGGCCAGTTAGCCTGACATCAGTAGTTGAGAAAATGCTAGAATCTATTATTAAGGACGTGGTAACAGGGCACTTAGAAAATCATGATATGTTTGGGTAAAGACAACAATGTTTTATGGAAGAGAAATCATGTTTAACAAATTTATTAGTTTTTTGAGAATGTAACGAGCAGCGTAGATAAAGGGGAACCAGTGGATGTAGTATATTTGGATTTTCAAAAGGCATTCGATAAGGTGCCACAAAAGAGATAGTTACACAAGATAAGGGCTCATAGGGTTGGGGGTAACATATTAGCATGGATAGAGGATTGTGTAACAGACAAAAGAGAGTTGGGATAAACGGGTCATTTTCAGGCTGGCAGGCTATAAATAGTGGGGTACCGCAAGGTGTTGTGCCTCAGCTATTTACAATCTACATTAATGACTTGGATGAAGAGACCCAGTGTAGTGCATTCCAAGTTTGCTGACGATACAAAGCAAGGTGGGAAAGTAAGCTGTGAGGAGGACACAAAGATTCTGCAATGGGATACAGACAGGTTAAGTGATTGGGCAAGGAGGTGGTAGATGGAGTATAATGTGGGGAAATGTGAAGTTATTCACTTTGGTCGGAAGAATAGAAAAACAAAATATTTTTTAAATGGTGAGAAACTATTAAATGTTGGTGTCAAGAGAGAGTTGGGTGTCCTGGTACAAGAAACCCAAAAAGTTGGCATGGAGGTCCAGCAAGCAATTAGGAAGGCAAATGGCATGTTGGCCTTTATTGCAATGGCGTTGGAGTACAAGAGTAAGGAAGTCTTACTACAATTGAACAGGGCTTTCGTGAGATCTCACCTGGAGTACTGTGTACAGTTTTGGTCTCCTTATCAAAGGAAGGATATACTTCCCTTTGAGGCAGTGCAACAAAGGTTCACTCGATCAATTCCTGGGGATGTCCTGTGAGGAGAGGTTGAGTAGAATGGGCCCATACTCTCTGGAGTTTAAAAGAATGAGAGGAGATCTCATTGAAACGTATAAGATTCTGAGGGGGCTTGACAGGGTGGAGGCTGAGAAATTGTTTTCCCTGGCTGGAGAGTCTAGAACTACAGGGCATAGTTGCAAGATATGGGGTCGGCCATTTAAGATCGAGATGAGGAGGCATTTCTTTACTCAGAGGGTTGTGAATCTTTGGAATTCTCTACCCCAGAGGGCTGTGGATGCTGAGTCGTTGAATATATTCAAGGCTAAGATAGATAAATTTTTGGACTCCAAGGGGAATCAAGGGACTTAGGGATCGGGCAGGAGAGTGGAGTTGAGTTTGAAGATCAGCCATGATCTAATTGAATGGTGGAGCAGGCTCGAGGGGCTGTATGGTCTTCTCCTGTTCCTATTTCTTATGTTCTTATGACTTACCCTTTACAAATCCATGCTGGCTCTCTCTAATCAGCTCATATTTATCCAAGTGCTCAGTCATTCTGTCCGTAATAACAGATTCTAGTAATTTCCCCACAACAGACATCAGACGAAGACACCTACAATTTCCTAGTTCATCTCTCTTACCCTTCTTAAATAGTGGAGAAACATTGACAATTTTCCAATCCAGGGAGACAATTCCTGAGTCGAGAGTGTTTTGGAAGATCATGACTGGAGCATCTACAATTTCCTCACCTACTTCTTTTATACCCTGGGATGGAAACCATCATGTCCTGGAGATGTGTCTATCTTTAATCTCATTATTTTCTCCATTATCTTTTTTTAAAAATTTACATTAAATCTAGTAAGTTCCTTCCCTTGATTTATTTTTTACTTGCCCTCTACTGTTTAAACCAAAACAAAGTAAATATTTAGCAAGTCTGCCATTTCCTACTTTTCAATTACAATATCACCTGTGACTGTCTTCAAGGGGCCCACATTACTCTTAGCTGCGCAATTTCTCTTAAAATTCTTATAAAATCTTTTCGTTTTGTCCTTAATATCCCTCGGAAGTTTTTTCTCTTCCTCCCTTTTTGCAGATCTTACTATTTTCTTAGTATCCCTTTACCGTTCATTATATCTCTTCCAGTCGTAGAATCTCTACTGTTCCTTGCATTCATACAAGCACTTGCTTTTAGTTTTATACTATCTCTCACTTCTCTTGTTGACCAAGGTTGTTTAATTATACAAGTAGAGCTCTTGCCCTTTAGGGGTAGATACAGGTCTTGTATTCTGCAGAGTGTTTCCCTGCAAAGACTCAATAAAATCCACACTGAATATGTTCCCCATGTGAGCAAATTTGACAGCATCCAAGCATCTGAGCACTTTTGATTGCTAAATCACATTTACACCATGTGTGTTACGTATATATCTATGGAAAACTGGACTTGGCTTCCAGCTCTCACTGTAAGCCACACAATACGAACATGAGCAGAGGCAAGTAACATTAAATGGCAGGCTTCTACAGAGCAATCTGAGATGCTAATGTTGGCCAGGGATTGCAGTAACCCGAGACATCAGCTGCTGACACACAGGCAAGAGCAACTTTTGAACTGAAGTCACCTGAGTTCAGTCGCTGGCCTGAGCTGGCTGGAACCGGTTTGAATGAGCTAAGTTTTGTGAAAGACAAAGGAGATGTGATAAGACATAAGTCCTTATTTAGAAAAGGAGTAATGAGGTAATGCTACCTAAGTCCTTAGGACAGAGCCAATGAGGAGAAAATGCAGACTAGGCGAGCAAGCCTAAACCAAAGGGAGAGAGAGATAGCACAGCTTGAAGAGATAAGATTCTGAATAAGAATGAAGAAACTGGGGCGTGGAGCCAGAGCGAAGACTCCGGAGACCAACCATCGCGGAACTGGAAGAACCTACGTCGGGGACGTAGAGACGACGTCGAGAGAGAGAGAGAACGGAACGCCTGGCCAGCGTCAGCTCTCCTTTTCGGGTATTATCCTTCATATTCTGTGACCACTCAGGGAGTGTCAGAGAAACCTAGTGGGTGTGCGTTTAGATCCGAGTTTGGGTATAAAACTGCATAACCTGGTGCAAACTGCATGTCTATATCTAACCAGACGTATAAGCTATATGTTTCTGATCTAACGGCGTGAATAAAGTGAATTGAGAGTTAAGAGAGAATTGACTCTTCTCCTCTTTGTACTAAGCCAGTGACCGTAACCGGTGACCTCTGGTCAACACTAAAAAGGGAGGATAGAAGTTTTCATATAGTGTAGCTGAAACATTCAGTACAAAACAACACAGGGAAAAGATTTTCAAAAAAAGGGAGAAGGACGAACCAGGCAACCGCAGGCCAGTCAGCCTAGCTGTGGTGTTGTGGAAACTTTGAAAGACAATATTCAGAGACAAAATTAATAGTCACTTGGAAAAATATGGGTTAATAAATGACAGCCAGCACAGATTTGTTGACAGCAAATCGTGTTTGAATAACTTGATTGAGTTCTTTGATGAAGTAACGGAGAGGGTTGATGGAGGTAGTGTGGTCAATGTTTATTTGGATTTTCAAAAGGCTTTTGATGAAGTACCACATAATAGACATGTTACCAAAATTGAAGCCCATGGGATTAAAGAAGTAGTGGCAGCATGGATACAAAATTGGCTAAGAGACAGAAAGCAGCTAGTAGTGAACGGTGGTTTTTTCAGACTGGAGAGAAGTATTCGGTGGTGTCTGCCAGGGGTCGGTAATAGGCCCACTGCTCTTTTTGAGATGTATTAATGACCTGGACTTGGGTATCCAGGGTATAATTTCAAAGTTTGCAGATGACATAAAATTTGGAAATGTTGTCAACAGGGAGAAGGATAGTAACAAGCTTCAGGAGGACATCGACTGTGAAATGCGCAGACATATGGCAGATGCAATTTAACAGAGAGAAGTGTGAAGTGATGCATTTTGGTTGGAAGAATGAGGAGAAGCAATATAAAATAAATGGTATAATTTTGAAGGGGGTACAGGAACAGAGAGACATGGGGGTGTACGTGCACAAATTTTTGATGGTGGCAGGACAATTTGGGACGGCTGTTAAAAAAAGCATACGGTATCCTTGGCTTTATAAAGAGCGGCATAGAGTACACAAGCAAGGAAGTTCTGCTCAGCCTTTATAAATCACTGGATAGGCCCCAGCTTGAGTACTGTGTCCAATTCTGGGCACCACACTTTTGAAAGAATGTCAAGGCCTTAGAGAGGGTGCAGAGGAGATTTACTAGAATGGTAACAGGGTTGCGGGACCACAGTTATGTGGAAATACCAGAGAAGCAGAGGTTGTTCTCCTTGGAGCAGAGAAGATTAAGGAGAGATTTAATGGAGGCGTTCAAAATCATGAAGGGTTTTGATAGACTAAATGAGAAACTGCTTCCAGTTGCAGAAGGGTCAGTATCCAGAGAACACAGATTTAAGGTAATTGGCAAATGAACCAGACCAGAGAGGAGGAGAATTTTTTTCTACGCAGTGAGTTATGATCTGGAATGCATTGCCTGAAAGGGTGTTCGGGACAGATTTAGTAATAACTTTCAAAAGGGAATTGAGTAAACACTTGAAGGGGAAAAAATTTGCAGGGCTATGGGGAAAGAACAGGGGAATGGGACTAATTGGATAGCTCTTTCAAAGAGCCAGCACAGGGATGATGGGCTGAATGGCCTCCTTCTGTGCTGTATCATTCCATGATTTTATGAAAGATTCTGCAATCCATTTGGCCTGTCCCAATAACTAATTATTCTCAGTTGTCCACTCCCTCATAGAGCCAGCAAATTTTCCCACACCATTTGCCTCCCTGGGCAGTCCACTCCACATGCTCACATCCTCTGCATTAAATAGGTACATCTAAACTGTTGGTGCACCATCCCTCTTCTCCTAGCCATATTTTTACGACTTCAAGACTTGACACCCTACTCGCCAATCTCCCACCCACACAAACCTAGCTGTTCGCATCCTGTCCTACACTAAAAGAACAACCTTGTATTTCTATAGCACCTTTCCAGTCCTCATGACATGCCAAAGGACCTTATAAACAATTAAATACTTTTGAAATCTAGTCATTGTTGTAATGTAGGTAAAAGTGGCAGGCAATTTGCGTATAACAAGGTCCCACAAACAACATTGAGATAAATAACCGTACAATCTGCTTTTGGTAGTGTTGATTGTGGGATAAATGTTGGCCAGGACAACGGCAGAAATATCCTGTACTTTTTTTTGAATAGGGCTATGGGATCTTTTACATCCACCTAAAAGGATTTAATATCTCTCGCAAATTCGGCAACTCTGACAGTTCAGCACTTCTTCAGTATTGCAGTGAACTGTCAACCTAGATTATGGGCTCAAGTCGCTGCAGTATGGCTTGAACCCATGACTTTTTGACTCAGACGAGAATGCTAACACTGAGCCAAAGTCGACACCAATTCATGACATATTTATCCAAGCTGCTAGATTTAACATTAAATAGTATACAAAGTACTGAAACAGTTCTGCAGACATAATTAGTACAGTGAAGTTTATTCAGAAAGGGAGGTGAACAAGAGTTTTACCAACTTCCCTGACCTTAAGTGGAAGATTGGACAGATATTATTCCATTATGCACAGCAGACCTTCATTTAACACTAGGAAATGTGGATAAGAACGACCTCAGTACATGAAGTTAGAACAGTTATCTCACTCTACTTGTAATGGACTGGTACTTGATACTGAGTTAGTGAGATGATAATTACAAAATGTGTGCTTTATTGGCACAGGTAACAGGTTAATTATATTGATATGAGACATTGTCATTGCCTGTTCCAGGTTTTAAAATGATTTTATTAATTCAACTAAAATCCATCGACAATATGAATATCTACTAACAGTTGATTTATTATGTTATCAATCGTTTACATTACTGTTGTACCCTTTAAATTTATACTTGTAATTCTTTATATCTGTTGTGTACTTTAATGGGATTTTAATTAGTTGGCTTGTTATGTAACTATTAATTGCTCTTGTTTGTAAACCATATGAATTTATACTTACTCACCTTCCATTGAGATTCTATTTGATTTATTATATAACTATTAATTTTGCTGTTATGTTGGTATGATTTATGAGCTTTGATTATGTATTATGATTATGATTATATGATAATCTGATCATTTGAAATTGATCCTAAATTAAGAGTATAGGTTAGTATACTCATTAAGATGAAGTATTGTTGGAATACAGACATATATTGAACCCCAGTGTAAAAGGGGAGATTGTAGGGAAACCAGTTAATCCAACATGGAGGGAGATCCACTTTGTTCACCACGTATAAATCAAACTTATTTACAATTCAGTTAAAAATCGCACACATTTTTCTCCAACAAGTTTCATTTCTTGCATAATTTCAATGTTCAAGTTGAGTAATAATCCCTGTGAAGCGTTTGCAGATGGTTTCAACCAAACAATGGAGCATTTGTCCCATAGCATAAAGTGTCCTGCCAATGCTGAAGTTCTAGAGACATGAATGATGATCGGGCAGTAGAATTAAGACACAGAGGTATTTATTCTCTCTGGTTTCAGGGTCCACAGCATGTGGTATTACAGGCCGTGACAAGACCTCAATAGTAGAGCATAGAGCATACCAGACCAAAAGATTCACAAGCACAGGTACTAGGCTTTGCGTAGAAAGGTTAACCGTGGCAGTTTCAGTTTCTAAGATAGGTTTGTGTAGTGAACTGCACTTTTAGAATGATTCACACAGATTAATTTGTTTGCTGTGCTTGGTCAGACGACCTGAAGTTATGTTCACTACTTACTGTAGCTTAAGGTATTTAAAGTTGAAAAATCAATCAACTAAATTAGGTTTTATTGTGAGGTTCAAACATATTCGAAGCAGGCCCTGGAAAGCTCATAGATGGTTTTTGAAAGGTTAGGTTGTTTAAAATCAATATATATGTGGAGAATGTCAGAGTACTCAAACTGTTAATGTACTTTCCATACAATTTGAGTAATTGTATGACCAGGATTTACATTTAACAATTTTTCTTCCAGAAGCCTTGTTCATTTATGCTCATTTTTTAAAAACCTTTTAATGCTCTCTTTATAGTTACCTAATTGTAGTGATTGCCATATGACCATGAAAGTGCACTACTTGCAGTTGATTTCACTTTTAATTATTCCTATTCATATCCCAATAAAGAAAGCACTGCTTTTCTGATATTTGTTTTACAACAAGGGTTCCAAAATGGTGGACCACAGCCTGTTTCCAGTCTTCAAAGCCATTTATTCTGAACAACACAGAACTGTTGAATGTGGGAGCACTGAAAACCAATTTGTCAGATAATCATAGAATTGGAGAATCAGAGAGCGAAACAGCATAGGTGGCTACCAATTGGCCCAACATATCTATGCCGGCTCTTTGAAAGAGCTATCCAATTCGTCCCATTCCCCTTCCCTTCCCCCATAGCCCTGCCAATTTTTCCCCTTCAAGTATTGATCCAATTCTCATTTAAAAGTTATGATTGAATCCGCTTCCACCACCCTTTCAGGCAGTACATTCCAGATCATAACAATTCACTGCATAAAAAAAATTCTCCTCATCTCGCCTCTGGTTCTTTTGTCAATTATCTTAAATCTGAGTCCTCTGGTTACCAACCCTTTTTCCACTGGAAACAGTTTCTCCTTATTTACCCGATCAAAACCAATCATGATTTTGAACACCTCTATTAAATCTCCCCTTAACCGTATCTGCTGTAACGAGAACAACCCCAGCTTCTCTCGTCTCTCCACGTAAATCAAGTCCTGCTGGTACCATTCTAATAAATCTCCTCTACACCCTCTCAAAGGCCTTGTTATCCTTCCTAAAGTGTGATGCCCAGAATTGGGCACAGCTGGGGCCAAAGCAGTGATTTATGAAGGTTTAGCATAACTTCCTTGCTTTTCTACTCTTATGCCGCAGTTTATAAAGCCACGGATCTCCTATCTTCTCTTTAAAAACAGCCTTCTGCCACCTTCAAAGATTTGTGAACGGACATCCCCAGATCTCTCTGTTCCGACACTCCCTGTAAAATTGTACCATTTATTTTATAAACCTCTCCTCATTCTTCCGACCAAAATGCATCACTTCACACTTCGCTGCATTAAAATGTGTCTGTCTATATCCTCCTGAAGTCTGTTACTGCCCTCCTCACGGTTTACTACATTTCCAAGTTTTGTGACATCTGCAAACTTTGAAATTATACCCTGTATAATAAGTTCAGATCATTAATATATATCAAAAAGAGTAGTGGTCCTATTACCAACACATAGCAAACACCACTGCATACTTCTCTTCAGTCTGAAAAACAACCTTTCACTATTACCTCTTGCCTTCTGTCTCTTGACCAATTTCATATCCACGCTGCCACTCCCATGGGCTTCAATTTTGCTAACAAGTCTATTATGTGGTACATCATCAAACAATAACTACTATACTGCCCACAATTGTCTTTTGCTTGCAGTTATTTGATTTGCTGTTTACTTGTTCACTTTTGCTCACCTCCACAGATCAGAACAGCTAGAAATAAAAGAGAATGAATGAACGACTCTGTCTGCGCACAACAGTTGCTAGAGTCTGCATAGTTATATGTGGATGATACGAACATACAAATTAAGAGCAGGAGTCGGCCATTCGGCCCCTCAAGCCTGCACTGCCATTTGATAAGATCATGACTGATTTGATTGTGACCTCAACCCTACCTTCCAGTCAACCTACTATAACCTTTGACTCCCTTGTTAATCAGGAATCTATCCAACTCAGCCTTAAAAACATTCAATGACCCTGCCTTCACCGCTCTCTGGGGAAGGGAGTTCCACAGACTCACGACCCTCAGGAGAAAACATTTCTCCTCATCTCCGTATTAAATGGGAGACCCCTTATTTTTAAACTGTGGCCCCATTTCTAGTCTCTTCCACAAGGGGAAATATCCTCTCACCAACTACCCCTTCGAGTCCCCTCAGGATCTTATATGTTTCAATAAGATCACCTCTCATTCTTCTAAACTCCAATGTATACATGCTCAACTTGTCCAACCTTTCCTCATAAGATAATCCCCTCATCCCAGGATTCAGTCGAGTGAACCTTCTCTGAACCGCCTCCAATCAATTATGTCCTTTCTTAAATAAGGAGACCAAAACGACACACAGTATTCCAGATGTGATCTCAACAATGCCCTGGACAACTGCAGCAAAACATCTCTACTTTTATAGTCCATTCCCCTTGCAATAAATGACAACATTCCATTTGCCTTCCGAATCACTTGCTGTACCTGCATACCAGCTTCTTGTGATTCATGTACAAGGACACCCAGATCCCTCTGTACCTCAGAGTTCTGCAATCTCTCTTCCATTTAAATAATATACTGCTTTTCTATTCCTCCTGCCGAAGTGGACATGCTCACATTTTCCCACATTATACTCCATCTGCCAAATTTTTGCCCACTCACTTAACCTATCTATATCCCTTTTGCAGACTCCTTATGTCCTCTTCAGAACTTACTTTCCTACCTACCTTTGTCTCATCAGCAAATTTCGCAACCATACATTCGCTTCCTTCATCCAAGTCATTGATATAGATAGTAAATAGTTAAGGCCAAGCACTGATGCCTTGGCACTCCACTGGTTACATCTTGCCAACCTGGAAATGACCCATTTATGCCTACTCTCTGTTTCCTGTAAGCTAAACAATCCTTTATCCGTGCTAATATGTTACCCCCTAAACCACGAGCTCTTATTTTGTGTAGTAGCCTTTGATGTGGCACTTGTCGAAAGCCTTCTGGAAATCTAAGTACACCACATCCACAGGATCCCCTTTATCCACGTTGCCTGTTACTTCCTCAAAGAACTCTAATTAATTAGTCAAACACAATTTCCCTTTCACAAAGCCGTGTTGACTCTGCCTGATTGCATTGGATTTTCTAAGTGCCCTGCAAAAACCTCCTTAATAATAGATTCTAGCATTTTCCCTATGACAGATGTTAAGCTAACTGGCCCGTAATTTCCTGCTTTCTGTCTCCCTCCTTTCTTGAATAGAGGAGATACATTCGCTATTTTCCAATCTGATGGGACCCTTCCAGAATCTCAGGAATTTTGGAAAATTAATACCAATGCATCTACTATCTCTGCAGCCACTTCTTTTAAGACCCTAGGATGAAGTCCATCAGGACCTGGGGACTTGTCAGCTTTTAGTCCTAATATTTTTTCAAAACCCTTTCCCTGGTGATTGTAAATGTTTTAAGTTCCTCCCTCCCTTCCACCTCTTGTTTCACAATTATTTCTGGCATATTATTTGTATCCTCTACAGAGAAGATGGACGCAAAATATCTGTTCAATTACCATAAGACCGTAAGAGATAGAAGCAGGAGTAGGCCATTCGGCCCCTCGAGCCTGCTTCGCCATTCAATGAGATGATGGACCAACGCTCATTTCACTTACTCTTTTCCTTTTTAAATACCTGTAGAAACTCATATTATCTGTTTTTATATTTCTCGCTAGCTTTCTCTCATTCTCTAATTTCTCCTCCAGACAGTGTGTGTGGGGAGTTAATAATGGAGAATAAGGAAATGGCGGATGAGTTGAACAAATAACACTCGTGATAGATGCATACAGCTTGAAAAATGAAAGGAGTGATGATGGACCTGTTGGATTTCACAAAATCTTTGAGCAGGGGTGTCAAACATTTGGCCTGTGCAACAGTTTCATCAGGCCCACAGTGTGCTGTACTTAACGTTGCCGTGTGCCAAAATGGGACATGATCCTCCCGGGCACTGCTTTTAACAGGCTGGAAGAACTGTGCCTTTTAAATTTTGTGCCGCAGCACCACCCCCCACTTAGAAGTGACTGGAAACAGAACTGTCTGGTGGAGGGAGGGGAGAAAGAGAAAGAGAGAGAGAGAGAGAGAGATCAGGAATATGTGGAGTTGGGCTGGAAGAGGGAGACCAGGGGGCAAGACATTGGTACTCAACTTGTTGGGGAAATGGGGGTCTGAGGCAGAGGTCGAGACACTAGGACTGGGGGGTGGGGTTGTCGGGTGACTGGACTGGAGGGACAGTTGAGAGATTGGGGCTTGGGGAGAAAGGGAAACTGGTGAATAGGGGTTGGGAGATGGCTCAGGGTCAGAGATTGGGAAATGAGGGTCGGGGATGGGGACTCAGAGGTGGGAGAGAAATTAGGTATCGGGAGGGGAAAGAGAGGACTATGGCGGGGTGGGCATGGGACCCAGCATTTCCTGCAGAGCCAGGGGCAGCAGCAGCAGCAACATAGTGAGTGGGAGCGCCGCGAAGAGAGGAGCAGCCAGTAAAGGGGTGAGTGAAACCTGAGCACCTTGCTATGGCTAAATAATGAAATATTTTTTCCAGAGATGGGCAAATGGTGAATAAGGATACAGAGACTGCAATTCTTACTGTGAGCAGAGATCTGCACCCTGATTTTACATTACAACCTCCAATACAAGGAGGGGTGAGATGCAGGATGGCTGAGTATGGGCCAGGAGCACCCCACAGTAGTGCTGTGGAGCTGGGAGGAGCACGCCTAGTCCTCCACGCTCCACAGAAGGGGAAGTTATAAAAGACTTGAAGTACCACTGCTTATGCCACTGAAGAACTGGAAAAACTAGTCGGAATTTGCACGGCACAAGCTCCACCTAGTTTTTCACGCATTTTTCAGAAGGGGCCTGAAACATATTTACATCTTTACATATTTAAATTGATCCAACGCTAATTTCAGGCAGCCGCCAGATATGCTTAAAAATAGCGAGGAGCCGATTAGGTGCAGGACCTGGCACCCAGAAATTTTCATACTTCGCATCCATTTAACACCCAAAAAACAGGCAAGACACATACCAATTTTTACCCAGTGTCCAAATAACTTTTGCTGAATGTGGCCCATGCCATGGATCAGGCCCACGTAAATAGAGTTTGACACCCCCTGTCTTTCAGCAAATGTGGCACCAACTATCCACAACTTTGCAACATTTCATGTGTACTATGCACATCGTTTCTCCAGAATCAATTCAAGCTAATCTTGACCAAGAAAGCAGCTTAAATTTTTTTTTAAAAACACCAGACTACAAAAGCTAAAGCTGAGTCCCACATTGGATGACACTTTCAATCATTACCAAAGAGCCAAAAGAGTAGACTACTTTTAATGAATAAAAAATGAATACAGCTATCAAATCAAGTCACAAATCCAAAATCCTGGTAACCTGATGCTAAATTTGTTGCTTCCCTTGAGTCATCAACATGTTGACAGACATTAATGAACTTAGCACGGCTAATTTTGGGTGTAAAAGGAAGTTTCAAATCTAATTAAGCCATACGATCTACTGCCAGATTAATCCACTGTTGGATATACATCAGTAAAAAGCCTTAGTAACAGGAGCGACAGCAAAGCCAAGATAGGCAGAATTTAATTCAGGACATATCAAATGACACAGGAGAGTCGGTGAACAAAAAGCAACTTAAACATAACTCTTATTTTGCATGCAACTGGAATTATTTTATATGATTAGGATGTTTTCTACGGTATTAGCAAAGCTGACTGGGAAATTCTTGTATACTCCAACAGAGGCCTTTTTTTGATTTCATGGGACAGTATTCTACCAACAACAAACACTGAACTCTTACTAAACGATTGTGGTACACTGATTGAGTTCATTACTATGGCAACAGATTCAAGATACTCTATGAATGTACAGAACTCTGGTTAGACCACCTCTGGAATACTGCACTCAGTTATGGCCGCTACACCTCAAGAAGGATATATAGGCCTTGGAGGGGGTACAGCGCAGATTCACCAGAATGATACCGGCGCTAAAAGGGTTCAATTATGAGGACAGATCCATAGACTAACTTTGTATTCCCTCAAGATTAGGGAGTGATCTAATTGAGGTGTTTAAGATGATTAAAGGAGTTGGTAGTTTCTCTCTAGCTAAACTATTTCCTCAGGATGGGGAGTCCAAAACAAGGGGGAATAACCTTAAAATTGGAGGTAGGCCGTTCAGGGGTGACGTCAGAAAACATTTCTTCGCACAATGGGTAGTGGAAATCTGGAACTTTTTTTTAATTCGTTCATGGGATGCGGGCGTCGCTGGCAAGGCCAGCATTTATTGCCCATCCCTAAATGCCCTTGAGAAGCTGGCGATGAGCTGCCTTCTTGAACCGCTGCAGTCCGTGTGGTGAAGGTTCTCCCACAGTGCTGTTAGGAAGGGAGTTCCAGGATTTTGACCCAACAACAATGAAGGAACAGCGATATATTTCCAAGTCGGCATGGTGCGTGACTTGGAGGGGAACGTGCAGGTGGTCTTGTTCCCATGTATCTACCGCCCTTGTCCTTCTCGGCGGTCGAGGTCGCGGGTTTGGGAGGTGCTGTCGAAGAAGCCTTGTCGAGTTGCTGCAGTTCATCCTGTGGATGGTACACACTGCAGCCACGGTGCGCCGGTGGTGAAGGGAGTGAAAGTTTAGGGTGTTGGATGGGGTGCCAATCAAGCGGGCTGCTTTGCCCTGGAGAGTGTCGAGCTTCTTGAGTGTTGTTGGAGCTGCACTCATGCAGGCAAGTGGAGAGTATTCCATCATACTCCTGACTTGTGCCTTGTCGATGGTGGAAAGGCATTGGGGAGTCAGGTGGTGAGTCACTCGCTGCGGGATACCCAGCCTCTGACCTGCTCTTGTGGCCACAGTATTTATATGGCTGGTCCAGTTAAGTTTCTGGTCAATGGCGACCCCCAGGATGTTGATAGTGGGGGATTCGGCGATGTTAATGTCGTTGAATATCATGGGGAGGTGGTTAGGCTCTCTCTTGTTAGAGATGGTCATTGCCTGGCACGAATGTTACTTGCCACTTATCAGCCCAAGCCTGGATGCTGTCCAGGTCTTGCTGCATGCGGACAAGGACTGCTTCATTATCTGAGGGGTTGCGAATGAAACTGAACGCTGTGCAATCGTCAGTGAACATCTCCATTTCTGACCTTACTTTAGACGCTGCCGAGGAACTCCTGCAGCAATGTCCTAGAGCCGAGATGATTGGCCTCCAACAATAAATGCCGGCCTCGCCAGCGACGCCCACATCCCATGAACGAATAAAAACAAACCATTACCATCTTCCTTTGTGCTAGGTACGATTCCAGCCACTGGAGAGTTTTCCCACTGATTCCCACTGACTTCAATTTTACTGGGGCTCCTTGGTGCCACACTCGGTCAAATGCTGCCTTGATGTCAAGGGCAGTCACTCTGACCTCACCTCTGGAGTTCAGCTCTTTTGTCCACGTTTGGACCAAGGCTGTAATGAGGTCTGGAGCAGAGTGGTGCTGGTGGAACCCAAACTGAGCATCGTTGAGCAGGTTATTGGTGAGTAGTTGCCACTTGATAGCGCTGTCAATGATACCTTCCATTACTTTGCTGATGATGTGGAGACAGATACCACCATCACACAAGAGGACACCACCCACCAGGTACATGGTTCATACTCCTGTGACTCGGCCAACATTGTCTACCTCATACTTTGCAGGAAAGGATGCCCCGGAGCATGGTACATTGGCAAGACCATGCAGACACTGCGACAACGGATGAACGGACACCGCGCAACAATCGCCAGACAGGAGGGTTCCCTCCCTGTCGGGGAACACTTCAGCAGTCAAGGACATTCAGCCACCGATCTTCGGGTAAGCGTTCTCCAAGGCGGCCTTCGAGATACACGACAACGCAAAATCGTCAAGCAGAAATTGATAGCCAAGTTCCGCACCCATGAGGACGGCCTCAACCGGGATCTTGGGTTCATGTCACGTTACACTTAACCCCACCAGCAGGAAAAAAAAAAGTTATCTGTTTTTAATACAACTGGACATTCTCTCTCTCTCTCTCTCTCACTCTGCCTTTCGAGTCTCTTTCTCTCTTTGTTGGTGTAATCTGACCCATTGTGTATTCAGTATACTGGGACGTACTGTGTTCCGTGGCGAACCTGTCTGAACACCAACGACATCTTCGATTGGTGTGATTGCGTCCCAGCCTAATATAAGATATGCGATTTGAAAACCTTTCACTCACTCACCTGATGAAGGAGATAATCTCCGAAAGCTTGTGATTTTCAAATAAAACTGTTGGACTATAACCTGGTGTTCTAAGATTCCTTACTTTGCTGATGATTGAGAGTAGGCTGATGGGGCGGCAATTGGCCGGATTGGATTTGTCCTGCTTTTTGTGGACAGGGCACCTGGGCAATTTTCCACATTGTCAGGTAGATGCCAGTGTTGTAGCTGTACTGGAAGTTTGGCTTGAGGCGCGGCTAGTTCTGGAGCACAAGTCTTCAGCACTACAGCCGGGATGTTGTCGGGGCCCATAGCAGTTATATCCAGTGCACTCAGCCGTCTCTTGATATCACGTGGAGTGAATCGAATTGGCAGAAGACTGGCTTCTGTAATGGTGGTGCTATCGAGAGGAGACCGAGATGGATCATCCACTCGGCACTTCTGGCTGAAGATGGTTGCAAACACTTCAGCCTTGTCTTTTGCACTCAAGTGTTGGACTCGACCATCATTGAGGATGGCGATGTTTACAGAGCCGCCTCCTCCTCCAGTTAGTTGTTTAATTGTCCACCACCATTCACGACTGGATGTGGCAGGACTACAGAGCTTTGATTTGATCCGTTGGTTGTGGAATCGCTTAGCTCTGTCTATAGCATGTTGCTTCTGCTGTTTAGCATGCATGTCGTCCTGAGTTGTCGCTTCACCAGGTTGGCACCTCATTTTTAGGTACGCCTGGTGCTGCTCCTGGCACGTTCTTCTACACTCCTCATTGAGTCAGGGTTGATCCCCTGGCTTTGTTGGTAATGGTAGAGTGAGGAACATGCCAGGCCATGAGGTTAGAGATTGTGCTGGAATACAAATCTGCTGCTGCTGATGGCCCACAGTGCCTCATGGATGCCCAGTTTTGAGCTACTAGATCTGTTCTCAATCTATCCTATTGAGTACGGTGGTAGTGCCACACAACACGTTGGATAGTGTTCTCAGTGTGAAGTCAGGACTTCGTCTCCACGAGGACTGTGCGGTGGTCACTCCTACCAATACTGTCATGGACAGATGCATTTGCGACAGGTAGATTGGTGAGGACAAGGTCAAGTAGGTTTTTCCCTCATGTCGGTTCGCTCACCACCTGCCGCAGGCCCAGTCTGGCAACTATGTCCTTCAGGACTCAGCCAGCTTGATCAGTAGTAGTGCTACCGAGCTACTCTTGGTGATGGACATTGAAGTCCCCCAACCAGAGTACATTCTGTGCCCTTGCTACCCTCAGTGCTTCCTCCAAGTGGTGCTCAACATGGAGGAGGACTGATTCATCAGCTGAGGGTGGGCAGTAGGTGGTAATCAGCAGGAGGTTTCCTTGCTCATGTTTGATCTGATGCCATGAGATTTCATGGGGTCCAGAGTCGATGTTGAGGACTCCCAGGGCCACTCCCTCCTGACTGAATATCACTGCACCGCCACCTCTGGTGGATCTCTCCTACTGATGGCACAGGACATACCCAGGGATGGTGATGGAAGAGTCTGGGACGTTGGCTGAAAGGTATGATTCTGTGAGTATGGCTATGTCAGGCTGTTGCTTGATTAGTCTGTGGGACAGCTCTCCCAATTTTGGAACAAGTCCCCAGAAGTTAGCGAGGAGGACTTTGCAGGGTCGACTGGGCATGGTTTGCCTTGGTCATGTCCGGTGCCTAGTGGTCCGATGCTGGAGGGTTTGTCCGGTTTTATTCTTATTCTAACTTTTCGTAGCGAGATTGTGCAACTGATGGCTTGCTAGGCCATTTCAGAGCGCAATCAAGAATCAACCACGTTGCTGTGGGTCTGGTCACGTGTCGGCCAGGCCGGGTAAGGACAGCAAGTTTACTTCCCTGAAGGACATTAGTGAACCAGATGGGTTTTTACGACAATCCGGTAGTTTTATGGCCACCATTACTGATACTATTTTTTTTATTCCAAATTTTATTTGATTAATTGAATTTAAATTCCCCAGCTGCCGTGGCAGGATTTGAATTCATGACTCCGGATTACGAGTCCAGGCCACTGGATTACCAGTCCAGTAACATAACCACTATGCTACCTGGAGTTAAGGAAGCACCAAGGGGCAAAAAACACTGGTGGGAGTGGTCTATAGGCCTCCAAACAGTAGTGGTAATATAGGGGAAGGCATCAAACAGGAAATTAGGGATGCATGTAACAAGGGTACTACAGTAATCATAGGTGACTTTAATCTACAAATGGACTGGCCAAATCAAATTAGCAATAATACTGTGGAGGATGAATTCCTGGAGTGTGCACAAGATGTTTTTTTAGACCAGTACATTGAGGAGCCAACTAGGCAACAGGCTATCCTAGATTTGGTATTGTGCAATAAGAAGGGGTTAATTCATAATCTTGGTGTGCGGGGTCCTTTAGGGAAGAGTGACCATAACATGATCGAATTCATGAAGATGGAAAGTGAAGTAGTCCAATCCAAAACTAGGGTCCTAAATCTAAACAAAGGAAACTACAAAAGGTATGAGGAGTGAGTTGGCTATGATAGATTGGGAAGCTTCATTAAAAGGCATGACGGTGGACAGGCAATGGCTAACATTTAAGGAACGAATGCATGAATTGCAACAATTATACTTTCCTTTCTGGCACAAAAACACAAAAGGAAAAGCGGCCCAATCATGGCTAACAAAAGAAATTAAGGATAGTATTAGATCCAAAGAGGAGTCAGTCATATAAAGTTGCCAGAAAAAAGTAGTAAGCCTGAGGATTGGGAACAGTTTAGAATTCAGCAAAAAAGGACCAAGAGATTGATTAAAAGGGGAAAAATAGAGTATGAGAGTAAACTTGCAAGGGACATAAAGTGGACTGTAAAAGCTTCTACAAGTATGTAAAAAGAAAAAGATTAGTGAAGACAAATGTAGGTCCCTTTCAGTCAGAAACAGGAGAATTTATAATGGGGGACAAGGAAATGGCAGAGCAATTAAACAAATACTTTGGTTCTGTCTTCACAGAAGAGGACACAAATAACTTCCCAGAAATGCTGGGGAACCAAGGGACTAGTGAGAAGGAGGAATTAAAGGAAATTAGTATTTGTAAAACAATAGTGCTGGAGAAATTAATGGGACTGAAAGCTGATAAATCCCCAGGGCCTGATAATCTGCATCCCAGAGTACGAAAAGAGGTAGCCATGGAAACAGTGGATGCATTCGTTGTCACCTTCCAAAATTCTGTGGATTATGGAACAGTTCCTGCAGATTGGAGGGTGGCAAATGTAACCCCACTATTTAAAAAATGGAGAGAAAACAGGGAACTACAGACCAGTTAGCCTAACATCAGTAGTAGGGGAAAATGCTCGAGTCTATTATAAAGGATGTGATAACAGGACACTTAGAAAATATCAATGGGATTGGACAAAGTCAACATGAATTTATGGAAGGGAAATCATGTTTGACAAACCTACTGGAGTTTTTTGAGGATGTAACTGGTAGAATAGATAAGGGAGAACCAGTGGATGTGGTTTATTTGGATTTTCAGAAGGCCTTTGATGAAGTCCCACATAAGAGGTTTGTGTGCAAAATTACAGCACATGGGATTGGGGTTAATATACTGGCATGTATTGAAAATTGGTTAACAGACAAGAATCAGAGAGTAGGAATAAATGGGTCTTTTCCAGGGTGGCAAGCGGTGACTCGCGGGGTACCACAGGGATCAGTGCTTGGGCCCTAGCTATTCACAATATATATCAATGATTGGGATGAGGGAACCAAATGTTATATTTCCAAGTTTGCTGACGACACAAAACTAGGTGGGATCGTGAGTTGTGAGGAGGATGCAAAGAGGCTTCAAGGAGATTTAGACAAGTTGAGTGAGTGGGCAAATACATGGCAGATGCAGTATAATGTGGATAAATGTGAAGTTATCCATTCGGAAGGAAAAACAGAAAGGCAGATTATTATTTAAATGGTGATAGATTGGGAAATGTTGATGCACAAAGGGACCTGGGTGTCCTTGTATACCAGTCACTGGAAGCAAACATGCAGGTGCAGCAAGCTGTTAGGAAGGCAAATGGTATGTTGGCCTTCATTGCAAGAGGATGAGTACAGGTGCAAAGATATCTTACTGCAGTTATACAGGGCCTTGGTGAGACCACACCTGGAGTACTGTGTGCAGTTTTGGTCTCCTTACCCAAGAAAGGATATACTTGCCATAGGGGGAGTGCAGCGAAGGTTCACCAGATTGATTCCTGGGATGGCAGGATGTCGTATGAGGAGAGATTGGGTCGACTCGGCCTGTATTCACTCGAGTTTATAAGAATGAGAGGGGGTCTCATTGAAACGTATACAATTTTGACAGGGCTGGATGCAGGGAGGATGTTTCCCCAGGCTGGGGGGATCCAGAATGTGGATCAGTCGATACGGGGTAGGACATTTCGGAGTGAGATGAGGAGAAATTTCTTCACTCAGAGGATGGTGAACCTGTGGAATTCTCAACCACAGAAGGCTGTGGAGGCCAAATCACTGAACATATTTAAGGAGCTCGATAGATTTCTAGACACAAAAGGCATCAAGGGGTATGGGGAGAGAGCGGGAATATGGTATTGAGGTAGAGGATCAGTCATGATCATATTGAATGGCAGAGCGGGTTCAAAGGGTCGAATGGCCTACTCCTTCTCCTACTTTATGTTTCTATGTAGCTTCACAATTCAGATTGGTTTGCGTTCCCAATATGAAATATCATATTCAGATTCAAAGTTTTTTTTTAAATTGCCTTTTCAAGTAGCTGTAAACATACCAGGAGTATCGAGTTAGCTCATTATGTCTGAATGACCACAATCTCTCTGAATGCTCTGGTAGTCCACTAAATTGGAGAGGCAATTCCTACTCGCATTTTGACATCACCCAATCAATTAATTTGTGGCACTGTACTTGGACTTTTCATAGTTGGCAAAGAAACATTATAAATTCTTTTGTTAAATTAATAAAACTGCAGTATAAGGTCACTAATGTAAGGACATGTTCTGTAAGTACCAACACAAGTGAAAAAGACTGAAAATACTTAGTACTGTAATTTTCCATAACTCATATTGGCCATTTTAGAAGACTTTTTAATCATGACAGTAAGGAACTAAGTTTTTATGTAGCCAACAGCACCAAACAAACCCGAATACAAATGTTAGCTTTAGTTAGATTTAAGAAGTGAATCAAAGAAGAAACACACTTCATGCTTAAGCAGTTATTTCTCCATCAAACATTTCAATTATCAATTGCAATATAGTTGCACTACCTGAGAACTAGCAAATGACTATGCAGAACAGCTTCAACAAAATTGTTCAAGTTAATGATAAAAAATTTTCATCCAGTCTGACAGACTTGGAGTATATAGCCTATAATTTACAGGGAAAACACATTGCCCAGTTGGTGAAATTGAATGGGTGTTGTATATTGTTCACATAAACGGATGAAACTGCAGAATTAACACGTTTGCATGTCCATGTGCCATTCTAACAAGACAGAAAACTAAATATTGTGTTCTACATTTGACTACCGTTTGATTATGTCACTCTCTTGTAAAATGTGATAGTGGGAGCTTTGGGTGCCACTGAGAAAAGTGTTGCAAACTTATTTGGGGCCATGGCTAGGGAACTGGGTATAAGTTCTTCAAAATGCTTTTACTATCCAAGTAAAAGTACTTTAAGTGATTTGAAAAACTTAAAGCTAATTCTCATGTCATGACCAGGAATATGGACCAGGATTTTGTTGATCCAGCTTACGCCGCAATTAACGGCTGTTTCTACACTGATCTTGCCAACGGCAATTTACACCGAAATTTCCTGAGAATCTCATCAGCATACACGCTAACATAAAATCCGGCGTAAAATGAGCAGAAGTCAGCATGAACAATCGGGGCCCAGGAAAAGCACGGAATATATGTGATCTATCTTCTTTCAGTACCTCTTTATTTTTTAGGTGTTATGAAAATTAAGGTTTGAAGCCATCATACCATCATTTATGCACATTAAGGACAGCATATTTAAGAAAATGCAATTGTGAAAGCTTTTCTCTTTTTAATTTAACAGATTTTGATGCCATAAAAAAGCATCCAAATATTTAGAAAACACAGTAAGGAAAAAGATATTTTAAAAATCACTAACAAACACCAGAAACAGTAACCTTGGGCCCTGTTGCATAAATTTACACCTGTTCATAACTGGCGTAAATGCAGGAAACTCACATTCTCTGGGTCTTATGCATATGGGTGGAGTTATGATAATGAGCTAACTCGTGTTTCGGACGATGTTCATTTATGCTACTCCCGAATTACAAGGAAATGCATGCACAGCAATGTTCTGGTGTAAAAAAAAAGTGTAAATCAGTTGCACTCAAATTTCCTTGGGAAAAAAACGTGCAAGTCCGTTCTTGCATTGTAGTTACGCTGAATCTTTCCAGGAAATTCCATGCCTCTTTGAGGAGGCAGATGGAAACAGGAAAGTCACGAGCTTCCATAGCAAGTAGGAATGACTAGAGGTAGTACGAGATCGCAGGGAACAGCGAAAGGCAGTGAGGAGAGAGGCATAGGCACTTGGGGCATAGGAGAAGAGGTGACGGCTAATGAAGGTAGTAAAGCTTCAATTTCCCCTCCAACCTTCCCATGGATGGCTTAAAAAAGCAATGGTTTCCCCACAATTTTGCTGGTGTGGCCTCTAATATTTGAAGCTTAAGTAACGATTTACTATAAGTACTGCATTTTAAATATTGTTGCGGGAAGCTGTTGTAGCGACCGTCTCGGTCACCATTCAAATCACCTACGCTGAGTCCAGAGAGCCTTTCTGAAGCAGAGTTTATTCAAACATGTGCAGGGGAGAGCCTTGGTGAGTCAAGGATCTCTCCGATTAAATAATTTCATCAGGTTTTATACACAGTACAATTGATACTGATCGGCAGCAGTCTGTTGGCCTCATGCATGTGACCACCGAGGTCCCGCCTATACCTTGCCCATAGACATCATGGAGTCTCACATGTGCGCAGGAGCAGATGTTCCTGTTATCTCAACTGTCTTAAGCTCTTACTTCTGCCTTTCTATGGTTTTACAATTCCCCTTATCCGGTGTCCAAGGTATCCCATTATCATTATCTTAGTCCATTGTTCTTGTTATAAGGTTTTGTGAAAACACGTTTATGACAAGTGCTACGGTTAAACTGCTGACACTATGCTTTAGTCCTTTTTGGTCAAGCTTCCCATTATGCCTAGCGGTCACACTGGTTGTCTCGTAGCTAGCATAACTTCAGTGTACACACACACACACACACACACACACACACACACACACAAAGATTATACACTCACACCTCTTCCATCAGCATCAATATCGCAAAGCCCGTAATTCCTTAGTTGCCGCGACAGAAGCCCCCCAGAGAATCACAGTCCTATTGTGCAAAAGCCACTTCTTAGGTATGACTGGGAATCAGCTTTAGATTACTTCAGCGCTTCCTGTGATGCTGAAATTTGCATGAGCAAACGATGGAATGATCATTCTGTTAAATAAGATACTTCACAGCAGAAAGCTTCAAACAACAGTGAATGCAAAATTACAATAAAATATTGGGTTGGCCTGCAAGTACTGCAAATCCACTGTACCTTTAAAAGTATCAGCTTGGCTTAGTTGGCAGCACTCTTTCCCTCTGAATCAGAACATTGTGGATTAAAACCCATCACGGGTTTGAGCATATTAGCCAGGTTTTTCGCTTGTGCACCCACCAGCCTTCAATTTTCCTCCATTCCTTTTAATGGACAAGAAAATTGTGGGCTCGTGAGCGCAGAGCAGAGAATCCCAGCCATAAACTGGGCTGAGAGTACACTGCAGTACTAAGGGAGAGCTGCATTGTCAGAGGTACCACATTTTGGATGCAACATTAAACCAAGGCCCTATTTGCTGAAGGGGGCATGAAAAAAAATCTCATAGCACTATTCAAAGAGCAAGGAGTTCCCCAAGTATCCTGGCCAACACTCCTTCCTCAAACATTACCTGAATCAGATTGACTGGTCATTCATGTGCTGTTTTTGGGATCATCCTGTGCACAAATTGCTTGCCTTAATTGCCTACATAACATTAATTGAACTTGAAAAGTAATCCATTGGTTATAAAACGCCGTGGAATGTCCTAAGCATGCGAAAGCATCTTACAAAAAGCTATATATGCATTAATAGAATGTAGATGAACTCAGAGAATAAACATTATTTTGAGGCTGTGAAAAGAACCAACTCGTGTTCAAAGAATTTCACGTGTGGTATTGTGCTTAAAACAATTTTAAAATCACTTTTAAAATGTAATAGATTGAATTTCAGGATGTAGTTTTGGATCAATTTTATATATTCTCTTCTTTTCCTTTCTGCATTTAACATGCAATTGTCTACATTTGCTTTAAAAAAAAATTAGAAAGAAACTGTGCAGTAAGTATCGAATAGAACCATTGCAGTTACAATTCAGAAGAATCCGATATTACTGTTGATCTTCCAAAACAAGGCAACTATTGAAATATCACTTATGCAATGGAAAACTGTAGACAGTCAGTGTCACAGTGGAATGAATACTTTTTAGTATAATGCTCATTCAGACTTATAATTGCCAAAAAGTAATTTCACCAGAAAGTTTTAATTCTGAGACGAGAAATAAAGCTATGCCACACATTGGCTAAACAATGTCAGCATAAACACTGCCATGATAAGTGTGATTTAATTAAGGCACCAAAAGCACTTAGCACATTTACAATGTTTCCTAATGCAATATATTCACAGACGAGAATATAAATTTTAAAAACATAGCACCCACCAGAGGTAAAAATAAACTGGAATTTTCAATGAAAGGATGTCTTTTGTAGCCAGAGCTACAAATAGCAATATTCCCAGATTTGCAATTACATTATTTTCTTTGCCCAATCCTGATATATACAATGAGGTATGTATTGGGAATGGTTAATGACCAATCTGCATTTTAAATCCTGTTTTAATATCTTCAAAGAATAATGCAATTTCAGAATCTTTATTATATACTTTCATTACTCAATCAGAATTATGTAATTATGGGTAAGACTAACAAGGAATACGCTGCACGGCTCAACTATACGGTTCATAGTTCACTTACAACTGACTTTAGCCAAGCATATTAAATTGTCCCGCACCACCAAAAATTCTCGTGGTCTGTGTTGGCACTTCAGGTGCACTAATTAACCAGTTTCTTTCAATTTAATCGCATATTTTTTAATGTGACACTATAATGAGACACTGCTTTATATTTGAGAATGTGCTGCATTCATGTTCCCTCGTTAGAACATTTCTCTTATTCAACTTCAGAATATAGCTGAAAAATTTACATTTGCAGATGCTGCGACAGAAAATAATTACTAAAACTATAGCCTGTTTCCAAGCATCAACATGTATATTTTTTTAAAAATCTCTTCAGCATTCGATAGATCAAAATGTTCAAGTCTTGCTGCAGTGTATTAATCCTCTGAATGCCACTGTTGTACTCTTAGAATATTCCTCTCATTCCCACCTTCATGCAGAATGTGATCTAACACTGTATTCAGGATGGTATACTTAACCAATTAGGCACGAGAGCTGCGAAGAGGCTTACACAGATTTTCCCCATATATATTTTTAAGATCCTTCAAATATGTTATTTTGAATTGCACTGTTCATAAATGCTTTTGGAGACCTTTATTGTTTTTGAAATATAGATGGTGGAATAAAAGATTGAAAGGTGGCAGGTATCACTTTTCAGGTTCCAGGTAATATTCCACATATGGCAGATTTATTGAAGATCAATCTGGTTTCCTGTTTGCAAACTTAAGAGAGTCTGTACTTCACAGATTGTGCAAACGAGAATGGAGAAATCTCCGTAAGAGGTCACGCTGTACCATGGACCAGAAATCTAGCTTTATTCAAACAGGAAATTTAGAGTAACATCTTTTTCCCTCAACAGACTTCCCTACAAGAAACTGCACCATCTCCCCTCAGTGCGTCCAACAAGACTGTTGCCTTATCTGTCCTCAGAGATTTCAATCTTCACTTCTGCTCCCCTTGCCCTTTCTCCTGCTTTCTCGAAACCTCTCCCTCCATATAAACTCTTCTGCCCATATTCATGGCCACCTCCTTGACTTCAACATTTCCCATGACCTCTCTACTCCCATGCTCTTTATCACTGATAATCTCTATTTCCAAAGTACAAACACAATTCTGTATGTTAAAATGTTGGTCCTATTCAGACAGAAAGGTAAATATGTGTGCACATCACGCAACTGATACTTCCCTCCAGTGGGAGGAATGAGATGGTGGATACAATTATGACCCAGGGCAAAGAGAATTAGACGTGACAGTAAAACTTAAGTGAATTTTAAAAAGAGCTCGAGAGAACAATTACTAGGACTTTGCTAATTGCACTCAGAAGTGGCAAGTTTGAAGTGCAAACCTCTTCGATGTAGTTAAAATAAGTATATCGAAAAATTATCTTTCTTTCTCCAATCTGCATTTGCATTTCTCCAGATTCAACCATATTTTCACCCCACAATTCCTAATAACTCAAGATGAGGTAATTCATTCTTATTTAAAACAAATTGTTTTCCATGTGTTGTTCTTGGACAAAAATATATATATATTATTTAACAGCTTTCCCCTTTCATCCCCTGGTTCAGATCTTGGCAGCCACATATAAAATTATTTTTTCTCTGTGTAATTGTCCAATTCCTTGTCTTCCTGTCTTATTTGTTTATTTTTCATGTTTTCTTAGTAACCTCTTTGTACACTTGAGCACGCATTCCAGGCTCAAAACCCAGTGCAACCCTGAGGAAATGCTATATTATTTGAGGTACTGCAATTCAAGATCAGATGCTAAAGCAAGGTTCCATCTGTCGGTTCAAGTGGTCATTAACGACCCAATGACACTACTGGAAGTAGAAGCTGATTCCCAATGTCAGAAGACTGACTAGAGAAACTTCAGCCTTTAGGGGAAGAAACCAAGAGAGAATGTCATATAGAGTTATTTATGACAATAAACAATGCAAGAGAGATAAATTTACTTCTAAGCAAATCTTCACAGTGGGACAAAGGACACAGATTCACACTTGTAAAAGACATATTTCTGATATATGCTAGGAATATCTTCACAAAGTAATAAACATTTGGAATGGACTTCCAGAAAGACTCCACATTGGAGTCACTGAAGGGACAATTAGATGGCAGAATAGGAGGATTAAGTTTTTCTAGACGGATGAGCCGACTTGCACTGATTGACTTCCTTATCTGTACTTGGGAACTATTTTCCACCACAAAGGCGAGTCTAGATTGAATTCTCTTTATATTCTGCGACTGTAAACATTTTTGGTACTGATATTAATCAGGCGATAAATACTCAATAGACAAGGACTATAACTCCAAACCTGTATAGGTGTACATAAACTTGTCAGAAATTAGTCCAAACACCTTCCTCTCTTTCACCCCGATTCAGATCATGGCAGCTATATATAATGTTGCAACAGTATTGGTTTCTGCTCACTCAACTAACAAACTGATTTGCATATCAATCCCCAACAATGTACTATGATCTCAGAAAAACAAAAGGAAACAGAGGGCATATAATTTAATAGTCTATTGTTCAATATAAGAACGCAACATGGTATGTAACAGTTATCTCTTCAATTCGTTCACCTGGTGCTCCGAAAAAATCTTTAAAAATTATCTGTCTGATGCTAATGTCAATAATTTGCATATTTCTCTAACAGACGAAACTCATGTATAAATTTCAACAGTTGACACAGTGAAGATTAAAAGAAACTGCAATACTGGAATTATGGAAAAGAAACAAAAAATGCTGGAAGTGTCTGCCAGCATACAAAATACCCATTTTATCAACAACACAGGTTGTTCAAAAATAAAATTCATGAGTTGAGTTCCAGTCAAAACAGGAAAATCCAAGGTTCCACGCAGAATCTTGTCTTATTTCCAATCACAGCAGTAGTAGCAAGGCAGCAGTGGGGTGCTATAATAAACAAAAATTGGTCAAGGTTCTCGCCCCTGCTCACTGTCCACTGACGTCTGATGCAGGAATGGAGATATATTTCCAAGTCGGGATGGTGTGTGACTTGGACGGGAACTTGCAGGTGATGGTGTTCCCACACGCCTGCTGCCCTTGTCCTTCTTGGTGGCAGAGGTCACGGGTTTGGGAGGTACTGTCGAAGAAGCCTTGGTGAGTTGCTGCAGTGTATCCTGTAGATGGTACACACTGCAGCCATGGTGTGTCGGTGGTGGAGGAAGTGAATGTTTAAGGTGGTGGATGGGGTGCCAATCAAGTGGGCTGCTTTGTCCTGGATGGTGTCAAGCTTCTTGAATGCTGTTGGAGCTGCACTCATCCAGGCAAGTGGAAAGTATTCCATCACACTCCTGACTTGTGCCTTGAGTCACTCGCCGCAGAATACTCAGCCTCTGACCTGCTCTTGCGGCCGCAGTATTGATGTGGCTGGTTCAGTTTAGTTTCTGGTCAGTGGTGACCCCCAGGATGTTGATGGCGGGGGATTCAGCGATGGTAATGCCGTTGAATGTCATGGGGAGATGGTTAGACTCTCTCTTGTTGGAAATGGTCATTGCCTGGCAATTATCTGGCGTGAATGTTACTTGCCACTTATCAGCCCAAGCCTGGATGTTGTCCAGGTCTTGCTGCATGTGGGCACGGACTGCTTCATTATGAGGAGTTGTGAATGGAACTGAGCACTGTGCAATCATCAGTGAAGGGCCTGCCGCTGGAGAGTTTTCCCCGATTCACACTGACTTCAATTTTACGAGGGCTCCTTGATGCCACACTTCTTCAAATGCTGCCTTGATGTCAAGGGCAATCACTCTCACCTCACCTCTGGAATTCAGCTTTTTTGTCCATGTTTGGACCAAAGCTGTAATGAGGTCTGGAGCCGACTGGTCCTGGTGAAACCCAAACTGAGCATCGGTGAGCAGGTGCCACTTGATTGCACTGTCAACGACACCTTCCATCACTTTTTTTGATGATTGAGAGTGGACTGATGGGTCAGTAATTGGCCGGATTGGATTTGACCTGCTTTTTGTGGACAGGACATACCTGGGCAATTTTCCAGATTGTCGGGTGGTTGCCAGTGTTCTAACTGTACTGGAACAGCTTGGCTCGAGGCACGGTAGTTCTGCAGCATAAGTATTCAGCACTACAGCCGGGATGTTGTGGGGATCCACAGCCTTGGCTGTATCCAGTGCACTCAGCCGTTTCTTGATATCACGTGGGGTGAATCAAATTGGCTGAAGACTGTCTTCTGTGATGGTGGGGATCTCAGGAGGAGGCTGAGATTGATCATCCACTTGGTACTTCTGGCTGAAGATGGTTGCAAACACTTCAGCCTTGTTTTTTGCACTCACATGCTGGGCACTGCCATCATTGAGGATGGGGATGTTCACAGAGCCTCCTCCTCCAGTTAGTTGTTTAATTGTTGACCACTATTCACAACTGGATGTGGCAGGACAGCAGAGCTTCAGATCTGATCAGTTTCCACTTGCGGGGAAGTCCAAAACTAGACAGATAGTCATCAATAAATCCAATAAGGGATTCAGGAGACACTTCTTTATTCAGAGTGGTGAGAATTTGGAACTCGCGACCACATGGATTGGTTGAGGCCAATCGTATAGATGCATTTAAGGGGAAGCTAGCTGAGTACACAAGGGAGAAAAGAATAGAAGGATATGTTGATATGGTGAGATGAAGTAAGGTGGGAGGAGGCGCGTGTGGAGAATAAATACCGGCATAGACTTGTCGGACTGCATGGCCGATAGCTACAGCTATACAAAGCCCTGGTTGAACCACACCTGGAGTACTGTGTTCAGTTCTGGACACCGGATCTTAGGAAGGAAGTATTGGCCGTGGAGGGAATGCAGCTTAGATTTACTAGAATGATCCCTGGACTCCAAGGGCTAAATTACGTGGAGCGATTGCACAAACTTGAGTTGTATTCCCTAAAATTTAGAAGAAGATTACATGGTGATTTGATCGGAGTCTTCAAGATATTAAGGGGAACTGATAGGATAGACAGAGAGATTGTATTTCCGCTAGAGTGGAGCACATAGTCTAAAAATTAGAGCCAGGACTTTCAGGAGTTAAGTTAGGAAACATTTCTACACGCAAAGAGTGGTAAAAGTTTGGAACGTTCTTCTGCAAATGGCAGTTGATGATAGCTCAATTGTTAATTTTAAATGAGGTTGATAGATTTTTGTTAACCAAAGGTATTAAGGGATATGGCGCTACGGCAGGTATGTGGAGTTAGGTCACAGGTGAGCCATGATCTCATTGAATGGCGGAACAGGTTCAAGGGGATAAATGGCCTACTCCTGTTCCTACGTTTCTGTGTAACTATTTTTAGTGAATCTTAAAGGATCTCACTTCTTCGAAAGCATTTTTAATGTAAGTTTATGCAGAGTAGCTGAGTGTCATATACAGTCCCCACCACTTAAAACAACAACTGGCATTCATACAGTACCTTTTACGCAGTATGGCGTCCCAAGACACTTCACAGGAGCGGATGCAAACAAAATTTGACACCAAGCTACACAAGGAGATATTAGGACAGGTGACCAAAAGCTTGGTCAAAGAGGTAGGTATAAGGAGCATCTTAAAGGAGAGAGACATGGAGATTTAGGAAGGGAGTTCCAGAATTAGGGCTGAAGCAGCTGAAGGCACGGTTGCCAATGGCAGAGCGATGAAAATCAGGGATGCGCAAGAGGCCAGAATTGGAGAAATGCAGAGGTCTCGGAGAGTTGTAGGGCCGGAGGAGGTTACAGAGGTCGGGTGGGGCGAGGCCATGGAGGGATTTGAAAACAAGGATGAGAATTTTAAAATCGGACCAGGAGCCAATGTGAGCACAGGGGTGATGGATGAACAGGACTTGGTGTGAGCTAGCATACGGGCAGCAGAGTTTCAGATGAGCTCAAGTTTACGTCCACGATTAAAACAGGCAGTTGCTTATATCAACCAAAAACTGATAACCATTCCTTATTTGCATTAACGTCAATTTCGAAGTTGCTGGTTATAATGTCTTACATGCTTCATATATTTTGGGCAGAAATAAACACAATCGATCAGTTTCCAAAAATCCCTGTGCTATTGTATGAGTGATATATTTATATTTATCAGTTTTTCATAAGTACATTTTAAGTAACACAACATAACAAAAATAACATTGCATGCACATTAATCCGAGCAGCCGAAATTTAGTGCCCTAATTTGGTGTATGGGTTGTTTAAATGAATGACGAATCCTGCTCCTCCCACAGCCAGGGTGAGGTTGGCGCTACAGAGCTCAGGGTTCTTGGTCAGGTCTAGAGTCCGGTAGTAAGGAGATTTGTTCAGGTAGTGGCTCAGGGAGCTGTAAATGTTGATGAGCAATGACAGCGTTCTTGTTATAATTGAGCGTGCACGCTCTGGATGGGAATTCCAGCTCCTGACCACAAAATGCAGCACAGATCAAACCCCAGAAGAGCATCAGCAACAGATAAGAACCAAGAGCAGCAATGAAGCATAAATCAGGAACAACATAATGAATTTTGGGGGTAGTAGTATTTTACTGGATTCTGCAATAAAAACAGCCACAGTTCATACCACGTTATACCGGCCATCGTGTAAATGGGCAAATCGCGTTTGCACCCACCATAAGCAGTGGGGACTCTACTAGGTATGATTTCTGTTGGGGTTAAAGTTGCTGATCTCAGGCTGGGTGGCAGTAATTCGTCTTATTGCCCTAAGGCAAGAGATGATCATCCAGGTTTCCTGCTCCTAACTGCTGTCCAGTGACCAGAGTTGGAAGTGCATATGTGTGAACATCAAATGAGGTCAGGATTGGACTTGGGTGTTCTGCCCCAGCAGTTAAATAGCCTGCCGACAGTCACTGTCATGGCTCTAGTGTCAACAGTGTTCACATAAATAAGATACCATAGATTAACCAGTGCTCACTGGAGAGAATGGGAGAAAAGAGCCACAAATTATTGGAAAAAAGCACAAAAATGTGTAACAGCTTATGAGCATTTTATTGATCATATAATTCTTAAGGTCACAGATTCTTTTATCTACGACAACATGTTGCCGTTCAACCGATCTGTGGCCTTAAAATTTATTTTGCGAGCACTGACTAACCTTAATGCATTTTGGCTACCACAGTTCTATAAACTGTATTTTTAAACCAGAAAAAAAGCTTCTACTAGCTGAAAAGATGAACTAATAGCCTCCCAAATCTCACCTTGGAAATGTTTTTCAAAAAAAACTACAGGTAAAAGTAAATATATGCCTGATATAATTTACTGTGTGTGTGCGTGCGCGTGTGTGTGTTTTTTTTAAATGGAGATCCTGTTTTTCCCCTCAAAGGAAAGGTTCCTTTGGGAAAGAGCCATGAAATAAAGGTTCACATGAATGTTATTATCCCCAAGTTCAATCATATGTGCAAATAGGAGTTTCTTTTCAATCTTCAGAGCAGATGTAGGCAAGATGAACAATGTGTCACAGGGATGTGCAGCAGATGAAAGAAAGTGGTGAATAAGAAATGTGGCTATAATTATGAAGTTTTGTATTTGCTTCAGCTGGTCACCAACATATGGGCATGCACTACAATAGAATACTGAAGTCTGTTATGTACAAAGGCAGTTTAATAATCACAATGTAGAAACTACTCCGGCATTGATTTCATGATCTTTAAGAAATTTCTTTTTTCATTACAAAATGAACTCAAATGTTACACTGCAGCAATTGTACTTCTTAACCACAACAGAAGGAATTGAAGTGTCAACTAAGTACCAATTACCCATTGGTACTTCACTCACATGATCGTTCACAGGCATTTTAATTGTGCTTGGGGAAAGGGAGAGGACATCACAGCCAAGCCCAATCTTGTCCTCACCAGATGTCCACACATATGTACTTGCCAGTCGGAGTCAATGGATAACATTAGACAAAGTCAGCCAAAGCTCCGACCACTGTTCCAGCTGAAATCAACCAACTCAGCATTTTGCAGAAATTGAATCTGGGACCTTCTTAGTCTGTATGGCTCAGTACTGCACTGGACTGGGCATTTATCTGATGAATCATCACAGACCCCAGCAAAATACATTTCATAAACATGCACATCTCCACTACAACCCTGCCACGGCAACCTCTGCAAGACATGCCAGATCATCGACACAGATACCACCATCACACGAGAGGACACCACCCACCAGGTACATGGCTCATACTCCTGTGACTCGGCCAACGTTGTCTACCTCATACGTTGCAGGAAAGGATGCCCCGGAGCATGGTACAATGGCAAGACCATGCAGACACTGCGACAACGGATGAACGGACGCCGCGCAACAATCGCCAGACAGGAGGGTTCTCTCCCAGTCGGGGAACACTTCAGCAGTCAAGGACATTCAGCCACCGATCTTCGGGTAAGCGTCCTCCAAGGCGGCCTTCGAGACACACGACAACGCAAAATCGTCGAGCAGAAATTGATAGCCAAGTTCCGCACCCATGATGACGGCCTCAACCGGGATCTTGGGTTCATGTCACGCAACATGTAACCCCACCAGCGAATAAAAGTTATCTGTTTTTAATTCAACGGGTCATTTTCTGTCTTTCTCTTCCTTTCGGATGTTTCTCCCTCTCTCTCTCTGTTTTGTGTTCTGGCCGTTTGTATATTCGGTGGTCCTGGAGGTAACACCTCTCTGTCTGAACACTTTGATTGCCTTGACAACGGGTAGTTGGAATGATTATCTGTAATCACCAGGTATTGTTCTCTGAATATAAATGTGAAAGGTTCAAGGATTTCCTGACATTCATCTGACGAAGGAAGAAGCCTCCGAAAGCTTGTGATTTTCAAATAAAATTGTTGGACTATAACCTGGTGTTGTAAGATTGTTTACATTTGTCAACCCCAGTCCATCACCGGCATCTCCACATCACGACTGTAACGAGTTGTTGGACATTTTTTTTTAAATTTCTTAAAGTTTTGTTTAAATTTTTCTTCATCTCTTTTATCACTATCTTTTAATTCGCTATTTCTTAACCTCTATTTTTCTGTCTCTGTTTTTACAAGATTTATAATTTTTTACGTTTTAATTTCTTGGTTTTGACTCAATGGGCCCGATTTTATCAGGGGTGCGGGTTCCCGGCGGATGGGCAAGCGGGCGCCGAAATTAGTGGGTTTCCCGCGCGATCGCAGCAGGCAACGCATTAATTGGATCCACTTACCTGCTCCGCCGGGTTCCCCGCTGCTGATCTGCGCGTCGGGCGGGCTGCGCATGCGCAGTTAAATCTGTCAGCTGGAGGAGCTCTATTTAAAGGGGCAGTCCTCCACTGACAGATGCTGCAACAAATAGCAAAGATGACTGCATGGAGCAGCCCAGGGGGACGGCTGCTCCCAGTTTAATGATCCCTCACCCCAGGTATCAATACATGGGGTGAGGAGGAGGGGGAGGACAGAGATCTTCCACCGGGCGGGCGGGAGGAAGCGGCCCGCCTCTGCCACCAGGAAGGCCTGGCTCGAGGTGGCAGAGGGAGTCACCCGCGCCACCAACATATCACCCACCTGCACACAGTGCATGAGGCGGTCCAATGACCTCAGTAGGTCAGCCACAGTGAGTACACGTAGTCTTTCCCCTACAGTCCGTCTGCTACATCACTGCCCCCACCCCACATCTCCTTCGGCACTGCCAACACTACTCTGTCACATCACCCCTCATACCCACTCAAACCCCATCCTCATCTTACCTGCACCTACTCACCTCGCCAGTACTCACCCCGCCACTACCACGCAACCCAATCCTCATACAATCTCATGGCTCTATCCCATACTCACCCTCTCGTGCATCTCTCTCACGGCCAGCCTCACTCAACCTGCCACCACCTGTGCTGCAGCCACAGGGCATGCATCACATATGTGCAGTAGGCAGCGTAAGGCAAACGTGTCATGAGCATGAAGGGGATGCACAAGGGTGTTTGAGGGTTTGTCATGGGTGTTACTTTTATTGAATTTCAGAACAACTCACATCACACATTCTATTGGCACCACTACTGCCATGTCTTCGCGAATCCTGTCTGGTTTGTGCAATAAAGCCCACTCGTGGGTATCACTATGAAGACCCACCACTGATGCCACCCATTGTGTCACTACAGAGTGGGTGTAGGTGTATTTGCAGGGCTCTTCTGCGCAGACGACTGAGAGCCATCGGCGATGTCCCCGGTGGCACCCTGGAAGGATGCGGAGGAGAAGTTCGGGAGGGCAGTGGTGACTTTGACAGCGACAGGTAGGAAGATGGTGCTCGGGCCAGCCAGGAGCAGCTCGGCATGAAAGAGGCTGCAGATGTCCACGGCTACATGTCGAGTGACTCTGAGCCTCCGTGTGCACTGCTGCTCAGAGAGGTCCAGGAGGCTGCACCTCGGTCTGTGGACCCTGTGGCGAGGGTAGTGCCCTCTGCAACGCATCTCTCTCTGCTGTAGCCCTCCCTCCTGCTGTACAGGTGGATGTGTCACAGCACTCTGTTGTGGAGCTCCACGTGTCAGAGGTGGACGAGGTGGACGGCGTGGATGGCGAGGCTGGCGATGCTGTTCGCCCTCGGAGGAGGTCATGACTGCAGCTACGGCGGCCCCCATCCGCAAGATGTACATCTGAGGGGGTCCGCAAGGTAGGTACATGTCTCCGGACCCCGGGGTAAGTGTGCAGGTTGGTGACTTTGACCGTCAGGAGGAGGGTGGTGGAGGCCAAACTTTGTCCCAAGTAACAGAGTGGCCTCCTGCAATGAGTGAGGGTCTCCCCCCACCCCCTCCCAACCTGTCAAATGGACCTTTGCAGCTGCCACAGGCTGACAGCTGCAACACGTCCATTCCAGCTGGGAGTGTTTCCCCCAGTACGGGAAACAGTCCCATGTTGCTCAAAAATCACACACAGTCCCTTAATCAGGTCAGTTAATGACCTGAAATAGCTACATAAATACTCTCAAGTGGCATCCCGCTGGCTTTAATTGCCTGCGGGATTCCCAACAGCGGGGGCTGCGCGCGCACGCCGGGGAACCCGGAAGTGGGCGGGATCGAGGCGCGATCCGGTCCCGCTCCTGGATTTCACAATTTGAGGCCCCCCCCCCCCGCCGAGAACGCACCCGAGAGCGGGTGCTAAAATCGGGCCCAATGACTCTTCGCGGCTTGTCAAAAATGCTGCAAACTGTTTGGTTGAGGGGAGAGAAACATCCTCTCGTCGCTCACATAATCCTAGCTCCGCTGGAGTTAATGGTGGACTCTTTTCAGCTTTGAATTAGAGGAACTTCAAAGAGTTTGTGGGTGAGAATAAATCTATGGAGCGGCAAGCATCGTTCGTTCGCCACTTGGAGCAATTTCTGGGCCATTATTTATTTATTCTCGGGATATGTGTGACATTGACATGGCCACATTTATTGCCCATCCCTGGAAATTTCATGGTGGGCTTTCTCCTGGAACAGCTGCAGTCCTTGTGGTGAATAAGCTCCCACAACCGTGTGAAGTAGGGAATTCCAGGATATTGACCAAGTGTCAATCCAAGAACAGCATGGCATGCAACTTGGAGGGGAACTTTGGTGCTCTTGTTCTTTGAGGCATTAGGGGAGGGTGGTGCTGTTGAAGTAACCGCGGTGAGTTGCTGCAATGGATCCTGTAGATCGTACATACTGCAGCCACAGTGCGCTAGTGAGGAAAGGGATGGATCTATTGACAATAGCAGGGGTGCTGATCAAGTGAACTTCTCTGTCCTGCATGGTGTCAAGCTTCAAGTGTTGTAGCAGCTGCACCCATTCAGGTAAGTATTCTATCACTCTCCTGACATGAGCCTTGTATTGTCGTGGAAAGGATTTGAAGGGCCAGGAGGTCAGTCACTTGTCACAGACTACTCAGCCTCTACCCTGCCCTTGTACCAACAGTGTTGATATGGCTGGTCCAATGGGGAGGCTGAGCAGCTCAAATGACAACAGTTATGATCGTCAGGTGAAGGGGCACATAAGCAATGGGGAAATGGCGAGAGGGTTAAGGGGATCCATGATGGTTTGTGGGTGGAGAGGCCATGAACCAGTTCAGGGCCAGAAAAAAAATCTTTTTTGGACAATTAGGAATAATGTCCCCAAAAATACATGATTTTGCATCTAATAACTGAAAACACAGCACAGCTCCTGAACTGTGTGAATTAACTGCTACAAAGCCAAGCAAGTAGATTCTAAACAAGGGGCTCTGACAAACCAATCATCTAGGTACGGATAAACATTACATCCGAATGTGTTGCGCCTGTGGATGGACGCTTGATAAAAAAACCTTGGGTGCTCAGACGAGCCCATACTATTAGCCTTAATATTACTTGCAAGTTTGTTGTATATTCCCTTTTTGCAGTTCTTAATATTTTCTTTGTGTCTCTTTGTTGCTTTCTATATTTCCCCCGGTTCTCTGGATGACCACTGTTCTTGGCATTTGTGTAAGCCACTTCCTTTAGCGTTATACTCAGTTTTACCGCATATGTTGACCATAGTTGCTTGACCGTGCAAGTGGAACTTTTGCTCTTTAGGGGTATGTATTGGTCTTGAACTCGACTAAATACTTGTTTGAATACCCCCCATTGTTTTTCTCTCGGTTTACCTACTAGCTCAGCCCAGTTTAATGTGTTCAGCTTACGTCTCATTCCTTCAAAGTCTGCATTACTTAAGTTTAATACTAATTATTTAGGTTTGTGTGTGATCTTTATCCTTTTCAAACTTAATTAATTAATTATAATGAGTTTGACATTAATTCTGGCTCGTTACTCTGGAGTTGTTGAGTTACATCACAACTGCAGCACAGAAACAGGTCATTTGGCCCAACTGGCCAATGCCGGCGTTTATGCTCCATCTGCGTCTCTCGACTCATCTAACCCTATCGGCATACCCTTCTATTCCTTTTTCCCTCATCTGCTTATCTAGTTTCCCCTTAAATGCATCTATGCTATTTGTCTCAACAACTCCTTGTGGCAGCGTGTTCCATATTATTACCACCCTTTGGGTAAAGAAGTTTCTCCTGAATTCCCTCCTGGATTTATCAGCAACTATTTTATATTTACAACCTCTAGTTTTGGACTACCCCACAAGTGGAAACATTTTCTCCACATTGACCCTATCAAACCCTTTTATTATCTTAAGGACCTCAATCAGGTCACCCCTCAGCCTTCTCTTTTCGAGAGAGAAGAGCCCCGGCCTGTTCAGCTTTTCCTGATAACTGTATCCTTGTGAATCTTTTTTGCACCCTCTCCAATGCATCTATACCCTTTCTATAATAAAGAGAGCAGAACTGTGCACAGTATTCCAAGTGTGGTCTAACCAAGGTTCTATACAAGTTTAACATAACTTCTTTGCTTTTCAATTCTAGCTCTCCAGAAATGAACCCCGGTGCTTGATTTGCCTTTTTTAATAACCAGTGTCGCTGCTATTAGTGATTTGTGTATCTGTACCCCTCGATCCTTTTGCTCCTCTATCCCATTTTGACTCTTGTTATCCAGGTAGTATGTGGCCTCATTATTCTTCCTACCAAAATGCACTACCTCACACTTATCTATATTTAAACTCATTTGACAACTACATGCCCATTCTGCAAGTCCTTTTGCATTTTGATGCATTCTTCTTTTGTATTAACTATACCCCCAATTTGGTGGTGTCTGCAAATTTTGAAATTGTACTTCCGATTCCCAAAACCAAATTGTTAATGTAAATTGTGAACAACAGGAGTCCCAGCACCGATACCTGTGGCACACCATTTCTCATCTTATGCCAGCCTGAGTACATACCCTTAACCCCTACTCTGTTTTCTGTTTTCGAGTCATCTTGCTATTCATTCTGCAACAGGTCCCCTGACTCTGACCTTAATTATAAGTCTACAAAGTGGTACCTTATCAAAGGCCTTTTGAAAATCCAAATGTCTTACATCTACATTACCCTTGTCTACTCTTTCTACTACTTCTTCAAAGAATTCAATAAGGATGGTCAAGCATGACTTTCCCTTCTGCAATCTGTGCTGACTATTCCATTATATTTTTATTCTTCACTTGTTTTTATATTACATCTTTGAGTAAAGATTCCATTATCTTTCCTACCAGCGACTGCAGAGGAGCCCATAAAAGAGGCCCAGCAGAGAGTAGTGGAGGAGGAGGAGGAGCACGGAGAGCCAGGAAGAGAGGTTAAAAAAAACACCTAAAGTGACGCTGGCACAAGGGAAGAAGCTGATTGGTGAGTAGCTGGTGAGTGTTTTTTGTCCAGATCAGGGACAAGTCTTAAGTTTATATCTGGTAAGTTTAGTTAGTCGTCTAAAAAAGGCAGGGCAACTCAGTTCCATCATCTGTGTCACGTGTAAACTCTAGGGCGCTTCTCATGTCCTGGACAACCACACGTGTGGGAAATGTCGTCAGCTGGAGGAGCTCGAGCTCCAGGTTTCGGAGCTTGAACAGTGGCTGGCTTCACTGCAGTGCATCCACGAGGCTGAGAGCTACGTGGATAGCACGTTTCATGAGGTGGTCACACCACAGCTTAAGAGCGTGCAGGCAGAGAAGGAATGGGTGGCCACCAGACAGACAAGGAGGAGCAAGCAGGTAGTGCAGTAGTCCCGAGAGCTTTTGGTGCATCATAAACTAGCAGGAAATATAAAAACGGATTGTAAGAGCTTCTACAAGTATGTAAAAAGGAAGAGAGTAGCAAAGGTAAAAGTTGGTCCCTTAGAGACTGAGACAGGAGAAATTATAATGGGGAATCAGGAAATGGCAGATGCGTTAAACAAATATTTTGTATCTGTCTTCACAGTAGAAAATACAAAAAGCATACTGAAAGTAGTAGGGAACCAAGGGGTAAATGAGGGTGAGGAACTTAAAATAGGGCACTTGGAAATATTATCACTCGGGAAAAAGTACTGGACAACCTAATGGGACTAAAAGCCGACAAATCCCCTGGGCCTGATGGCCTACATCCTACATCCTCGGGTTCTGAAAAAGGTGGCTGCAGGGAGAGCAGATGCATTGGTTACGATCTTCCAAAATTCTCTCGAATTCTGGTACAGTCCCAGTGGACTGGAAATTAGCAAATTTTACCCCGCTATTCAAGAAGGGAGGGAGAGAGAAAACAAGGAACTTACAGGCCAATTAGCCTGACATCGGTCGTAGGGAAATTGCTGGAATCCATTATTAAGGAAGTGGTAACAGGGCACTTGGAAAATCATAATATGATTAGGCGGAGTCAACATGGTTTTATGAAACGGAAATGATGTTTCACAAATCTATCAGAGTTTTTTGAGGATGTAACTTGCAGGGTAGATACAGGGGAACCAGTGGATATAGTATATTTGGATTTTCAAAAGGCAGTCGATAAGGTGCCACATAAAGGGTTGTTATACAAGGGCTCATGGGGTTGGGGGTAATATATTAGAGGACTCGTTAAAGGACAGAAAACAGACAGGGATAAACGGATCATTTTGGCAGGCTGTAACTAGTGGGGTGCCGCAAGGATTGGTGGCTTGGGCCTTAGTTATTTACAATGTATATTAATGATTCAGATGAAGGGACTGAGTGAAATGTATCCAAGTTCGCTGATGATACAAAGCTAGGTGGGAAAGTGAGCTGTGAGGAGGACACAAAGGGTCTGTCAAGGGATATGGACAGATTAAGCGAGTGGGCAAGAAGGTAGCAGATGGAGTACGATGTAGGGAAATATGAGGTTATTCACTTTGGTCGGAAGAATAGAAAAACAGAATATTTTTTAAATGGTGAGAAACTATTAAATGTTGGTGTTCAGAGAGACTTGGGTGTCCTTGTACAATAAACACAAAGTTAGTATGCAGGTACAGAAGGCAATTAGGAAAGCAAATGGCAGGTTGGCCTTTATTGCAAGGGGGTTGGAGTAAAAGAGTAAGGAAGTCTTGCTACAGTTGTTCAGGGCTTTAGTGAGACCTCACCTGGGGTACTGCGTACAGTTTTGGTCTCCTTATCTAAGGAAGGATATACTTGCCTTGGAGGCGGTACAACGGAGGTTCACTAGATTAATTCCTGGGATGAGAGGTTGAGTAGATTAGGCCTATTGTCTCTGGAGTTTAGAAGAATGAGCATTGATCTCATTGAAACATAAGATTCTAAGAGGGCTTGACAGGGTAGATTCTGAGAGGTTGTTTCCCCTGGCTGGAGAGTCTGGAGCTGGAGGGCACGGTTGCAGGATAAGGGGGCAGACATTTAAAACTGAGATGAGGAATTTCTTCACTCAGAGGATTGTGAATCTTTGGAATTCTCTACGCCAAGGGGCTCTGGATGCTCACTCATTGAGTATATTCAAGGCTGAGATAGATAGATTTTTGGACTCGAGGGGAATCAAGGGATATGGGGATCAGGCGGGAAAGTGGCGTTGAGGTAGAAGATCAGCCATGATCTGATTGAATGGCAGAGCAGGCTCGAGGGACCATATGGCCAACTCCTGCTCTGATTTCTTATATCCTTATGTTCTAATCTCGCTCTCGAACCAGAATACTGGTGAGGGCGATGGTTCTTCTGGGGAGTACAGCCAGAGCCAAGTCCACTGCACCATGGGTGGCTCAGTATATGGGGAAGGGGTGGGGGGATAGGAGATAGGTCAGAAAAGCAATAATGGTAGGGGATTCAACAGTAAGGGGGAACAAACAGGCATTTCTGCAGCTGCAGACATGATTCCAGGATGGTATGTTGCCTCCCTGGTGCCAGGGTCAAGGATGTCACTGAGCAGCTGCAGAACATTCCAAGGGGGAGGAGGGAGAACAGCCAGAGGTAGTGGTCCATATCAGTACTAATGACATATGTAGAAAGAGGGATGAGGTCCTGCAGGCAGATTTTAGGGAGCTAGGAAAAAGATTAATAAGCAGGACCTCAAACATAGTAATCTCCGGATTACTCCCGATGCCACGCGCTAGTGAGTACAGAAATAGGAGGATAGTGCAGATGAATGCTTGGCTGGAGAGATGGTGCAGGAGGGAGGGCTTTAGATTCCTGGGGCATTGAGACCTGTTCTAGGGGCGGCGGGACCTGTACAAGCTGGACAGGTTACATCTCAACAGGGCTGGGACCAATACCGTTTGCGGGGAGGTTTGCTAGTGCTTTTGGGGAGGGTTGAAACTAGCTTGGCAGGGCGGTGGGAACCTGAGCGTAGATTCAGAAGATAGAAAAGCAAAGCTGGAAATGGAAGGCAGAAAATTAGTAAGGGAGTTTGGAAGGCAGAGGAAACCAGGGCTAAAAAATAGACAACTAAGGAGTTTGGCAGTGCTTAATGGTATATACTTCAACGTAAGGAGTACAGTGAATATGAGATGAGCTGAGGGCACAGATAGACACACAGAAGTATGATATCATAGCTATTATGAAACATGGCTTAAAGAAGGACAGGAATGGCTGCTCAATATTCCAGGTTCCGGGGTTTTCAGACGTGAGACAGGGGGATAAAAAAGGAGGGGGATTTGGTTGCAACATTGGTTAACGAAACAATTACAGCAGTGAGGAGGGATGATGTTGGAAGGATCATGAAATGAGGCCATATGGGTTGAACTGAAAAACAAAAAAGAGGCAATCACACTGCTGGGAGTGTACCATAGACCCCCAAACAGTCAGAGGGAGATAGAGGAGTAAATTTTTGAGAAGTGCAAAAACAGTAGGGCAATAATAGTACGGGATTTCAACTACCCTAATATTAACTGGGATACAATCAGTTTAAAAGGTATATTGGGCTCAGAATTCTTAAAATGCATTCAAGAGAACTTTTTTAGCCAGTACATAACAAGCCCTACAAGAGAGGGGGCAGTTCTGGACTTAGTTTTAGGGAATGAAGCTGGGCAGGTGGAAGGGGTATCAGTGGGAGAACATTTTGGTGGTAGTGATCATAATTCAGTTAGATATAGCGTAGTTATGGAAAAGGACAAAGACAGACCAAGAAAAAGTTTTCAATTGGGGAAAGGCCAATTTTAATAAGCTGAGATGTGATTTAGCAAAAGCGGACTGGAAACAGTTACTTGAAGGTAAATCAGTGTCAGAGCAGTGAGAGACACGAAAAGAGGAGATAGTGAGGGTTCAGATCAAATATGTTCCCACAAAGATAAAGGGTGGGACCCCAAATCTGGAGCCCCCTGAATGTCAAGGAGCATACATGGTAGGATAAGGCAAAAAAGGGGAGCTTATGTCAGATACCGAGAGTTCAATACTGCAGAAGACCTGGAGGAGTATAGAAAGTAAAGGGGTGAAATTAAAAAGGAAATTAGGAAAGCAAAGACAGGGCATGAAAAAATATTGCCAAATAAAATCAAGGAAAACCCAAAGATCTTTTATGAATACATTAAGTGCAAGAGGTTAACTATGGAAAGAGTAGGTCTATTAGAGAGCAAAAAGGTAACCTATATGTGGAGGCGGAAGACATGGGTATGGTTCTTAATGAATCCTTTGTGTCTGTCTTCACAAAATGGGGAGACTATGCAGGCATTGTAGTTAAGGAGGAGGGGTGTGAAATATTGGATGGGGTAAACATAGTGAGAGAGGAAATATTAAGAGGTGTAGCATCCTTGAAAGTAGATAAATCATCAGGCCCGGATGAAATGTATCCCAGGCTATGAAGAGAAGTAAGGGAGGAAAGAGCGGAGGCTCTGACCATCATTTTCCAATCCTATCTGGTTGTAGGTGTGGTGTCAGAGGAGTGGAGGACTGCTAACGTTGTACCATTGTTTAAAAAGGAAGAAAGGGATAGACCAAGTAATTAGAGGTCACTCAGCCTAACCTGGGTGGTGGGCAAATTATTGGAAAAAATTCTGAGGGACAGTATTAATCGTCATTTAGAAAGGCACGGATTAATCAAGGACAGTCAGCATGGATTTGTTAAGGGAAGGTAGTGTCTGACTAACTTGATTGAATTTTTTGAGGAGGTAACGAGGAGGGTCGATGAGAGTAGCGCATTTGATATAGTCAACATGGATTTTAGCACGGCATTTGACAAGGTCCCACATGTCAGACTGGTCAGAAAAGTAAAAGTCCATGGGGTCCAAGGGAAAGTGGCAAGTTGGATCCACAATTGGCTCAGTGGCAGGAAGCAAAAGGTAATGGGCAACAGGTGTTTTTGTGACAGGAAGGCAGTTTCCAGTGAGGTTCTGCAGGGCTCAGTACGAGGTCCCTTGCTTTTTGTGGTATATATCACTGATTTAGACTTAAATGTAGGGGGCAAGGTTAAAAAGTTGGCATTTGATACAAAAGCTGGCCCTGTGGTTGACAGTGAGGAAGAAAGCTGTAGACTGCAGGAAGATATAAATGGACTGGTCAGGTGGGCAGAAAAGTGGCAAATGGAATTCAATCCAGAGAAGTATGGGGTAATGCATTTGGGGAGGGCAAACAAGGCAAGGGAATAAACAATAAATGGGAGGATACTAAGAAGTGCAGAGGAACAGAGGTACCTTGGAGTGCATGTCCACAGATCCCTGAGGGTAGCAGGACAGGTAGATAAGGTGGTTAAGGCGGGACACGGGATACTTTCCTTTATTAGCCGAGGCATAGAATATAAGAGCAGGGAGGTTATGCTCGAACTATATAAAACACTAGTTCGGCCACAGCTGGAGTACTGCGTACAATTCTGGTCACCACATTACAGGAAAGATGTGATTGCACTAGTGTGCGCAGAAGAGATTTACAAGGATGTTCCCAGGACTGGACAATTTTCGCTATGGGAAAAGATTGGATAGGCTGGGGTTGTTTTCTTTGGAACAGAGAAGGCTAAGGGGAGATTTAATTGAGGTGTATAAAATTATGAGGGGCCTAGATAGAGTGGATAGGAAGGACCTATTTTCCTTAGCAGAGCGGTCAATAACCAGGGGACATAGATTTAAAGTAATTGGTAGAAGGATTGGAGGGATGTTGAAGAGAATTTTTTTCATCCAGAGGGGGTCTGGAACTCACTGCCTGACAGGGTGGTCGAGGCACAAACCCTCAGACCAAGAGCTGGAAAGTGGGATTAGGCTGGGTAGCTCTTTTTTGGCCGGCACAGACACAATGGTCCAAATGGCCTCCTTCTGTGCCATAAATTTCTATGATTCACCAACGTTAAGCTAACTGGTCTGTAGTTCCCTGGACTTGTTCTATCTCCCTTTTCAAATATAGAAATAACATTAGATGTCTGCCAGTCCTCTGGCACTATTACATAATATAAAAGTACATTAGAAATGGGAATAGTGCTTCTGCTATCTCCTCCCAGGGTTCTTATCCTCTCTCAGTTTATCAACTATCTCCCCCCTTTCTACCTTTAATGTTTTTATGCCTTCTTTGATCTCTTCTAATGTCATGCCCACCTTGTTAATCTCCCTGGTAAATACTGAAGCAAAGTAACTATTCAATATTTCTACCATTTCGCTGTCATTACCTGTGAGTTTATATTGTGCATCCCTTTGTGGCCCTATCCTTATTCTGATTTTTCTTCAGTTATTTATGTATCTGTACAATCCTTTACTATTTCTTTTCATATTCTTTGATAATCTAATTTCGTAGTTCCTCTTTGCTCTCCTAATTACTTTTTTTTAAAAAAACCTTCTTTTCTAACTTCTTCGTATTCCCTTTTGTCATCCTCTCTTTTATTGTCTATGTACGTAGAGTATGCCTTTTTCTTTCATTTCAATTTTACCCTCATTTCTTTATACATCCGTGGTGTTTCATTGTTAGCTAGTTTGTTCTTGCTATTTAGAGGAATATATTTCTCCTGAACGCTATTGATAACCTTTATGAACATTATTGCCTAGATGTTCCCCTACGCTTACTTCTCGTATCTGCTCCAGTTCATTTCCCATTACTAGATCCAGAAGTGATTCCGTTCTTGTTGGGCTTCACACAGACTGGCTAAGAAAGGAGTCTCCCATCCTTCGCTGTTTCTTAACTCCACCTATAGTGTTTTCATTGCCTGCTCACCCTCACTGATATCCTTTCTTTCAACTGCTGTAATATTGTCAGACACACAACAACACAAAATAATCGAGCAGAAATTGATAGCCAAGTTCCGCACCCATGAGGACGGCCTCAACCGGGATCTTGGGTTCATGTCACGCTACATGTAACCCCACCTGACGTGGAGTCATCCAGACTCAAGTCGTAGTTGGCTTGTTCTCCATACACAGATGTGGCCGGACCTGCTGCAATTTCCAGCAAAAAAAAGTTATCTGTTTTTAATACAAACCCCAGCATCTGCTACATTTGACCCCTGGTGACCCCACCTCAGTATTCTTGGATGTAATGTTTCCCTGACTAACCTGTTTGAACATGTTTACACCCTTTTTTGAACAAGGGTGTAACAGTTGCAATTCTCCAGTCCTCTGGCACTACCCCTGTATTTAAGGATGTTTGGACGATTATGGCCAATACCATGGCAATTTCCACACTTACTTCCCCCTCAGCAACCTAGGATGCATCCCATCCGGACCGGGTGACTTATCTACTTTAAGTACAGTTAGCCTTTCTCTTACCTCCTCTATCAATTTTTAGCCCATCCAGTATCTCAACCACATCTTCCTTTACTGAGACTCTGGCAGCATCTTCTTCCTTGGGAAAGACAAATGCAAAGTACTCATTTAGTACCTCGGCCATGCCCTCTACTTCCATGAGTAGATCTCCTTTTTGGTCCCTGATCGGCCCCTCCCCTTCTCTTACTACCTGTTTACATGCCTGTAGAAGACTTTTGGATTCCCTTTTATGTTTGCCGCCAGTCTACTCTCATACCCTTTCTTTGCCCCTCTTATTTCCTTTTTCACTTCCCCTCTGAACTTTCTATATTCTGTCTGGTTCTCACTTGTGTTATCAATCTGACATCGATCATACGCCCCTTTTTTCTGCTTCATCTTACTCTCGATCTCGTCATTCAGGGAGCTCTTGCTTTAAGTGCCCTACCTTTTTCCCTCGCGGTAATGTGCCGACACTGTACCTGAACCATCTCCTTCTTAAAGGCCGCCCATTGTTCAATTACAGTTTTGCCTGCCAATCTTTGATTCCAATTTACCCGGGCCAGAGCTGTTCTCATCGCGCTGAAAATTGGCCCTCCTCCAATTGAGTATTTTTACTTTAGAGTGATCCGTGTCCTTTTCCATAGCTATTCTAAATTTATGATGCTATGATTGCTGTTCCCTAAATGTTCCCCCACTGACACTTGTTCACTTGGCCCGCCTCATTGCCCAGAACCAAGTCCAGTAATGCCTCCTTCCTTGTTGGGCCGGAAACATACTGGTCAACAAAGTTCTCCTGAACACACTTCAAAAATTCCTCCCCCTCTTTGCCCCTTATATTTTTACTATCCCAGTCTGGGGTAGTTGATGTCCCCAGTTATCACCACTCTATGGCTTTTGCACCTCTCCCTAATTTCCCTGCAAATTTGCTCCTCTATCTCCTTCCCACTGGGTGGTAGCCTATAGAATCCACCCTGTAGTGTAATAGCACCTCTATTGTTTCTTTGCTCGAACCGAATAGATTCTGTCCTTGACCCCTCCAGGACATCCTCTCTCTCCAGCACTGCAATATTCTCCTTAATCAATACTGCCACCAACTCCCCCCGCCCCCCGTTTCTTCCCTTCCCTATCTTTCCTGAACATCTTGTATCCAAGAATATTTAGTACCCAATCCTGCCCTTTTTTGAGCCAGGTCTCCGTTATTGCAACATCATATTCCCTTGTGGCTATTTGTGCCTGCAGCTCACCAACCTTGTTTAACACACTGTGCATTTACACACATGCACTGTAAACCAATCTTCGGCTTTCTTGTATTTTTAGTCTGGTCCCATCCACTACCGTACTATTTCTTGCTCTGGCGCTATCTTTCTCTCCCAATCCTTTGTGCACCTTGTTTCTCCTTTCCAATGCTACATCCTGGTGCCCATCCCCCTGCCAAATTAGTTTGAACACCCACCCCCATAGCACAAGCAAACCTTCCCACAGGGACATTGGTCCCAGCTCCGTTGAGATGCAACCCATCCGGCCTGTACAGATCCCACTTCCCCCAGAACTGGTCCCAATGCCCCAGGAATCAAAAGCCCTCCCTCTGCACCATCTCTCCAGCCACGCATTCATCAGCTCTATCCTCCTGTTTCTATACTCGCTAGCGCGTGGCTCCGGGAGTAATCCGGACATTACTACCTTTGAGGTCCTGGCTCTTGATCTCTTTCCTAACTCCTTAAAATCTGCCTGCTGGGCCGCATCCCTCTTTCTACTTATGTCGTTGGTACCGATATGGACCACGACTTCTGGCTGTTCACCCTTCCCCTCCAGAATGTTCTGCCGCCGCTCAATGACATCCTTGATCCTAGCACCAGGGAGGCAACATACCATCCTGGAGTCACGTCTGCGGTCGCAGAAATGCCTGTCTGCTCTCAACTATAGAATCCCTTATCATCATCACTTTCTTGACCTATCTCCTCGCCCCTGTACAGCTAAGCCACCCACAGTGCTACGGTCTTGGCTCTGGCTGCACTCCCCAGGGGAACCCTGTCCCTCACCAGTATGCAGAACTGAATACCAGTTAGAGAGCGAGATGCCCTCAGGGGACTCCTGCACTACCTGCCTGGTCCTTCTTGTCTGCCTGGCAGTCACCCAGTCCTTCTTTGCCTGCACTTTCTTAAGCTGCGGGTTGACCACTTCCTGAAACATGCTATCCATGTCGATCTCAGTCTCGCAGATGTACCACAGTGATGCCAGCTGTTGCTCAAGCTCCGAAACCCGGAGCTTGAGCTCCTCCAGCTGGTGACACTTCCTGCACCTGTGGCCGTCCAGGATACAGGAAGCATCCTGGAGTTCCCACATGACAAGTTGTGCTTTCCTTGGGGCTGAGAAACCCTGCCATGCCTCTGTTTATTATATATTATTAACTAAACTTAACAAAAATAAACTTGAAGACTTAAAAAAAAACACTCCACAGAAAAAACACTCACCAATCAGCTCCTTCCCTTGTGCGGACGTCACTTTGTTTTTTTTTCCTCTCTCCCTGCACTCAGGCTCCGGCTCCCACTCCTCTGTTGTGCTGCCTCAGCTGCTCTCGGGCCTCCGACTCCCACTTTTTTTGCTTCTAATTTGCTTGTTTTATTCCTTATGCTGTGCGCACGTATGTGGAAAACTCTTGATTTGGTTAATTGTCCCCACTCTGCCCATGTGCACAGATGGTGCTTTTCTCGGTTTTTAAACTTATCACACATTTTCTTATTTTTCAACATTCCCGTTTTATTTATCATGTATATTATTAATTCCTATACTATTATCTGAACTCGGATTATTTATGTCTCTTTTTGCACTGACCTTTGCTCTCCTCCCTTTTTCTTATCTTCATGTTATCGATTTTACCATTATTTCTTGCCAAACCAACCCCATTTTATTGGTTTGAAGTTCTTTCGAAAGCTCTATTTATCCTTTGAGACAAAGAAGTCCATAAACTCCTCATATCGTATTTGAGGTGAGGATGGAGAGGGTGGGAATAATGTGGGATCAGCAGACTCTTTTCTGATGATGGGTACATACCTGAAATGTGACAAGCTGTCTTTTCTTTTTGCAGATGCCAGACTGGCCTGTCTATTTCAAACATTTGCAGTTTTCCAATTGCGCAAAATGCTCAGAGACATTTAAATATGATAAATGCAAGTATTTCCTTCATACTCACATTCATTGTTATAATAATCAGTGAGCTAGGGAGACCGTTCCATCTCTGATAGTCCGTGTATACACTGACTGCGGGAGGAAGTGGTTTGACATAAAAGTCCCGGAGTGAGTGTTGGCATTACATCTAGTTTTCAAAACCAGTTTCTGCCCATGTTCTGGGTAATTATCATTCTCTCCATTTTGGAATAGCTGAACTTACAGTCTGAAATGCAGCCAAATTTTTTGATGATTTTAAAAATGGGTAAGGAGGAAGGGGCAAGGTTGGTAACATGCAGCAAATTGCTATCTTCTAAACATGCTCTCCATGGATTCGTGGATTGTTATGACCGCAACAACAGGTTCTATAGATTAGGTAAACATGAGGGGAGGGAAAACAACAATCCCTACTTCATTTCTTTATGGCAAATGCAAGGCAGGTGTCACAATTGGCACTCACCAAGGAGAAGAAGTGAAAATACAGGATTTTGAATTGGATTCTGAATTCTATGCAACTGAACATTAGAAGTAGCAAATTCTACTTTACCTCGCTAAAGACTCCCTCACAGCATTCAGTGAGAGCAATGCAGCAGGTGTGCTTGTGTTATACTGATGCATACTATCTACCTTCAACAGTCATCACGCATCCACCCTTCTCCCCACCCACGAAGGGTTCTCCCCAAATTAAAATAGTTTGGCCTGCGAAGACAGGTCTTGGGATCACCGAGTTCTGTCCCGAAGCATTGATGTTGACAAGTAATTTATAATCACAGATGACCTGTAGCGCACAAATTCTTCAGTCTTTTGTTCTGGATTTCAGCAATTGCGGCAGAGTTGAGGTAATTGGGACAATTATCTGTACTCTACTATGTGATGGAAGAGCCTGGTCGGTCAGGGGATCAGTTCAGTGTTAGACTACGCTTGAGGCCTCCACCTACAAGGAGCTTTCTAGGTTACTTTTAGGTCCCGTTACAAACCAAGCCTGATGGCAATTTTGTGACCATTAAACAAACGCCATCAGACCCAGATCAGCATGAACAATAGCAAGTAAGCAAGCTAAGAATCGCACTTATAATCAAGGTGTCTGAAGGGATTCTAGACGTACCATGCAAAATACCAGTACACCCATGTGGGGATAAACAGAATTCCCTCGTCTGGATTTATAATTTGGCTCCAAAGCCAATCTGAGCATGTGCTTGTGCCACAGCCTTTTGACTTTCTCAATTCAGCTGAGTCCTAATGTGCACACATTTCTGACCTTCCCAACTCTTCTGGGTCTGTGTCAGAGAGTCAGGTTTTATGAAATTCAGCAGAAAATCAATTTGGCCCAGGTCCTTTACCAGAATGCAGATCCTGATTATAATTTTGGATTTCACTGTGAAATTGGTTCATTAACTGCCTATGGCTTGCTCTCCAAGAGGCAGGGGAAATGGAGATAAAATGGAATGTGTTTCATTTCCTGCTCTGTGGCCCCTGGTTCTTCAGGTAGAAAGGGAAACATAATAGCTAGGAAATTCTTTATTGATTTCAGTTGGATCACTGGTGGTTTTGCCATCCATTTAAAAACTGAACAATTGCTCCACTGCTTATTTGTACCGGGTTTCTGCGTGGACTTTTCCACTCTCATACTCATAGTATTTTGCCTTGGTCTCATGCAGCATTCTTTCAGCACTTGATGAAAGCACATTTTGTAGCCTGGAATGGATCAGGGCTCTTTCACTACTGACTGATCGATGCTTCAGGAGACACTTTTAACCCATCAGTGTGGGCTAGTTTGGTCTCAGTGGATCAGTGTTGGTACTATAGGGTCAAATCTCAGAACTTAAAGGATGCTATGCAAACCCATAACACCACTCAATACCACAACCATTCACTTTTACATCAAATGGGTACCTGCATTTTTAAAATGAAGGTTTATCTATGGTCACTGTGACAAAAGTCGCCAATAACAGCTTTCATCGTAAGTATTAAGTTTCTTGTCAACAATTGATGATAGTGTAAAGATAAATATATCTGCTTGGTTGGTCAAGGGTGCAGGGTTGTAAAGATACAGTAATTAATTGTAATTGCTGCGGACCAGAAAATACTTTATTCCTGCAGGTTTTGACTTAAATGTGGAAACTGGTAGATGCTCAGATTAGCAAAATTAAGCAGAATGGGTTAATTAGTGAATCTGCCAAATTCAAATGCAGAAGATGCTACAAATGGGACACAAGGAAAGTGATCTGCATCACTGTTACAACAGTAACAGTCTTCTTTAATCAATCATCTGTCATTTCAGGCTTTTCATAGATGAATGTTCTGAAAAGTCAAGGCTCGTACAGAATTGGTTTTCTTAATAACCTAACCTAGACCCACTTGGGATTTAGGATGTTGAAGCTTTCAGAAATGATTTGCAGTAACCTTCTGCCCACACAATAAGTCTTCCCCAAAAAGGACTCCTAATCACTTTCATTTGAACCAAAGTGCTTGAACCACAACATGAGATTTCAAAATTTAACTACATTGAAGGGATATTTGTTCATTGGTAGATTCTACTCTCGTGTGTAATATGGTTTTAAAATAAATGGTCAACCCATCTTATATTAACTTAAAAACGTGGTTGGATTAAACGCACACATTGTTAAAGGGAGGTGCATTTTATGGAGACTGAATTGAACACACAATTTACTGCTCTGCAAATATACGAATATTTTTTAAAATATTACAATGACTTGTAGATTGACAGCTCAGTGTACAAGACAGCAACCTCGACTGTGTGCACAGCAAAGAATGGACAAAGTCAAACTGAAATAAGAAAAGATGAAATTCCCCTTGCAATAGGCAAGCTGAAACTAGGTAAGACACCAGGAATTGATCATCTCAGTGACAGACTTATAAACGACAATGAGGACACAAAAATCAGTAACATATATATTCTTTGCCAGAAAGTCATGGAGAGATGAGACTATTAACACACTGGACTTGTGTTCATGATTAATGCTCATGGGGATGGTGCCAGAGAATTGCAAATGTTACACCCCTGTTCAAAAAAGGGGAGGGATAAACCCGGCAATTACAGGCCAGTCAGCCAAACTTCAGTGGTGGGGAAACTTTGAGACAATAATCAGAGACAAAATTAATTGGCACTTGGAAAAGTATGGGCTAATAAATGAAAATCAGCACGGATTTGTTAAAGGAAAATCGTATTTGACTAACAGAGGGTTGATGAGGGTGGTGCGGCGGTTGATATGGATATGGACTTGCAAAAGGCATTTGATAAAGTATCACATCATAGACTTGTAAGCAAAATTAAAGCCCATGGGATTAAAGGGACAGTAGCACCGTGGATACAAAAATTGGCTAGGGGACAGAAAGCAGAGAGTAGTGGTGAACGATTGTTTTTCAGGCCGGAGGAAAGTATACAGTGGTGTTCCCCGGGGGTCAATATTTGGACCATTGCTCTTTTTGATAGAAATTAATGGCCTGGACTTGGATATGCAGGGTATAATTTCAAAGTTGGCAGGTGACACGAAACTCGGAAATGCAGTAAAGAATGTGAAGAATAGTAACAGACTTCAGGAGAACGTGGACAGACTGGTGAAACTGACAGACACATGGCAGATGAAATTTAACACAGAAGTGTGAAGTGATGGTGGGAAGAATGAGGAGAGGCAATATAAACTAAATTATACAATCTTGAAGGGGGTGCAGCAACAGACACACCTGGGGATGCACATACCCATCTTTGATGGTGGTAGGACAAGTTGAGAAGGCAGTTAAAAAAGCATATGGGATCCTTGGCTTTATTAATAGAGGCATAGAGTACAAAAGCAAGGAAGTTATGCTGAACCTTTATAAAACACTGATTCGGCCTCAGCTGGAGTATTGTGTTCAATTCTGGGCACCACACTTTAGGAAGGATGTCAAGGCCTGAGAGGGTGCAGGAAAGATTTACGAGAATGGTGCCAGGGATGAGGGACTTCAGTTATATGGAGAGACTGGGGAAGCTGGGGTTGTTCTCCATAGAACAAAGAAAGTCAAGGGGAGATTTGATAGGGGTGTTCAAAATCATAAATGGTTTTGACAGTAAGGAGAAATTGTTTCCAGTGGCAGAAGGGTCAGTAACTAAAGGACACACATTTAAGGTGATCGGCAAAAGAGCCAGAGGTAACATGAGGAAACATGTTTTTTTACGCAGGGAGTTGTTATGATCTGGAATGCACTGCCTGAAAGGGTGGTGGAAGCAGATTCAATAGTAACTTTCAAAAGGGAATTGGATAAATATTTGAAGGGTAAAATATATACAAAGCTATGGGGAAAGAACAGGGGAATCGGAATCAGGCACAACGAGCCAAATGGCCTCCTCCTGCACTGTACCTTCTACAGTACTATGATAAGAATTCTAAAAAAGTTATGAAAAGTTGCACAATGTTGAGGCCTGAAAACCAGTGATTAGCAAACGATCCTTTTACCTGTGAATCCAGTCCAGTCTGCTGGTATGAAAATATCCCCTCTCCTAAATTAAGGATTCTTCACAAGTTGATTTGAGGTTGTCTCAGATCAGCATCCAATAAGCACAGGCATACAGTGCAAAACCGTTGTTAATTTGGGGACCTTGTTTAGAGCTCTCAGGAATAACTGGTGTAGAAAATGAGAATGTTACACTTGCACAGTATGGGGTTAAACAGGCAGAATGGTTTGGGGAAGTAATTTTATAGAGTAGGGTCAAGACAGCTGATGGTTCAGCCAGCAGTTTTAGGACACGAAGGAAGGATGCATAAAAAGTCAAAAACAGAGGACCAAAGAATGTGTTGGAAGATAGAAGTCTGGAGAAGATGCAGAGACAGGACGAGGCTAGACTGTAGAAGGATTTAATAAGAACATGGATTTTAAATTTGAAATGCTAGGGCAATGGAAGCCAACATAGGTCAGTGAGGGTGAGCAGGACTTACAGGGAAGGATATGGGCAAATCAATTTTGGATCTGTTGGAGTTTATGGATGGCAGAGGATGAGAGGCCAGCGCGGAGAACATAAACAAGATCAAGCATATACACATGGCAAAAGGATGGTTAAGAAATTCAGCAGCACAGAAGTTGTGGTAGGATGGAAGTGGGCAATATTGCAGAGGTGAAACTAAGTGGTTTTGGTGGTGAATAGGATGTGGGGTTTTAAGATAATCTCTGGGTCAAATAGAACATCATGGTTTTGCAGAGTTTGGTTTAGCCTGCTTGAGTGGCAGGGGAGGGGGTGGAGAAAGTGACACGGGAGCAGAGTTTGTGATGTGGTCCGAAAACAATAGTTTTGGTCTTCCCAATGTTAAGTTAGAGGAACTCGTGACTCATCCATGTCTTGATGTTGGACAGGCAGTCTGACATGGAGGTGACCACACAGTTGAGAGAAGTGGTGGAGAGATAGAGCTGGGTATCATCAGTAGACATATAAAAGCTGACTCTGTACCTGCTGATTATGTAATCAAAGGGCAGCATGCAGATGGGGAATAGGAAGGAGCCAAGGAAAGATCAATCGGGGACTCCAGAGGTAAAGGTGAGCATATGGGGAGAGAAACTAGTGCTAGGTGAGTAAATAGAGTTAGGATTGGAACCATGCAAGAGCTGTCCCACCGGAGCATATAAATGGAGGACTGGCAATGGAGATCAACCATGTCAAACACTGCAGAGAAGTTGACAAGGACTTGGTGGGATAATCATGGTATGACGATTGCAGTCACAGAGAATTTCATTCATGGCTCAGTGATGTGAAATGGGCAGAAGCCAGATCGGAGATTTGAACAGAAAGTTTTATGACAGACAGGTGCGGAGCTGGGAGGCAATGACACGTTCAACAACATTATGAAGAAAAGGAGATTAGAGATGGGTGATGGTTGGAAAGGATGGATGGTCATGTTTTTGAGAGGGTGATAACTGCAATTTTGAAAGGAAGAGAGAAGGAAGCCATTAACATTATGTCAACTGGTATACAGGCCAGAAGAGGTAGTTAAGTGGTCAAGAGTTGCGTGGCGAGGAATTAATAGATAAGGACATGGGTCTCACGAAAGATGACCCAAAAGAAGGGAAAGCGGAGATGTGAGAGAATCTGCAGAGTGATAAGGAATTGGGGCTTGGAGCAGAAGATACGAACAAGAGGGAGAGAGAAAGGAAAGATCGCAGAGAGAACTGGGTATCAAGCTTAGAAACAAAGAAATCCATGAGCTCTTCACACCTCGAATTATCTTCTACACCCTCTCTCTGGCCTGGACATCTTCCCTGAAGTAAGGCACCCAAACCTGGGCATAATATTCAAACTGTGGCCGAACCAATGATTTGTATATGTTTAGCATTATCTCTCCGTTTTTGTACTCTGTGCCCCCATATATAAAACCTAAGATGCTCTAAGTTTTTGTTTACAGCTTTATCAACTTGTCCTCTCACTTTCAAAGATTTGTGTATCTGAACTCCTAAGTCTCTGTGCTCCTCTACTAGTTTTAAAACGTTACCATTTAGTGTACATGCCCTCTCCTTAATCATGCTCCCAAAATTTACCTTACATTTCTCTGCATTAAATTCCACCTGACATATACTATCCAATCCATTAATCTAAATATGTCCTAAAGAAGTCGCTGACAGTCCACTCCAGTTAACCACTGTCACATTTCAGGACTTTTGTCTATTTCATCTAGAAGGAATTTTGGCTAATTTACATTAAGATTAACTACCAAATTTATTTCATAAAGGACATCCACAACATACAGTTTACAAGAATGCATATTAGAATTAAGACCAAACATCGATCTGGAGCGGTGATTCCCAAATACCACACATCATTGAAGACATTCCAGTGAACATTCACGCATCGTTCGTTGGAAAGGCTTTATTCAAGTGAGCTCAGCAGGAGTTAACGGCCAGGAACCAACATTCAAGGCGGCAGTAGCAGGTTAAATAGCAACTCAACTGGCCAATCCCCAGGCATGGAGAGCCTTCGGTTTTCTAACCAGCTAAGAAAGAAAAAGATATCCTGCAGAGGTCTGATGAAGTCAGGCACAGGGTGATATCTCTCTGCTTAAGCTTAGTGCCAACTGGTTTCAGAGAAACCATAAGTCAGAGAAGTGGATGTAGCCCAGTAACAGGCATAGTGTAGCATGCTTTGTTATTTTCTATGTTACAAGCAGCATTAATGCTAGAGGGATCAAGGGATATGGGGAAAAAACGGGAACAGGGTACTGAGTTAGACGATCAGCCATGATCATTTTGAATGGCGGAGCAGGCCCGAAGGGCCGAATGGCCTACTCTTGCTCCTATTTTCTATGTTTCTATATTACAAACCGGTCAAAATTCACTGTAAATGCCACTCGGTGCATATATCATATATAAATCCGTGTATTAACATATATAGCAAATACCTAGTTCACATAACGTGAGGTTTCATATCCAGTTCACATAACGACTTGAGGCTATTATTATTATCCCCAGGTCAATCTACTGTATGAAGAGATACTGGGCAGTGAAGGGAAACTCCGAGTCATAAAATGGACAAAAGATCTGCTTACAGGAAAGACAGATGATGCTGAATCCAAAGGGCTCTCTCAGGAAAACCCAAAATTTGTAACAACCACATTCACTTTTTTAGTGTTGGCTGCAAATTTTAACATTAAATTTGTCAAAGACAACTTGCCTTTTACAAATGCATGTTGGATATCCTTAATTAACCCATGTCTTTCTCGGCGTTCAAATATCCAAGTCCAGATTGGTGAGCCAGTGGGTAGATTCGGAAATGTGTCAGAAGCCTCCAGCAAATAAAATGGACATTGACGTACCATATGATCCAGTGTCCACAGTCAAATTGTGCCTCGTCTCTCATTTTCCAGGGACGTAACAAAATGATCGCATCTGCCTTGTGATATTTTGAAATGGTTTACTGACCATTGTTTCTGGGGTAAATCAAAGCCTGGGAGTTCTTTTGTGGGGCCAACAATCAGGTGCTTATTTTGGGATATTACCATAAGAACATAAGGAGCAGGAGTGGTCCATATGGCCCCTTGAGCTTGCTCCACCATTCGATATCATGGCTGATTTTCTACCTCAACTCCACCTTCCCACCCTATCCCCTTAGTGTCCAAAAATCTATCAATCTCAGTCTTGAATATACTCAATGACTGAGCATCCAAAGATTCACAATTCTCTGAGTGAAGAAATCTTTCCTCATCTCAGTCCTAAATGGCCAACCTCTTATCTTGAAACTATGACACCAAGTTCTAGACTCCCCAACCAGGGGAAACAGCCTCTCAGCATCTACCCTGTCAAACCCGCCAAGAATTTTATACATTTCAACGAGAGCATCTCTCGTTCTTCTAAACTCCAGAGAATATAGGCACATTCTACTCAATCTCTCCTCACAGGACAACCCTCTCATCCCAGGAATCAATCTAGTAAGCCTCCATTCAAGTGAGTTTTAAAAGTCAAGTTTTTGTCCACAGTTATACCCAAATACTTCGAATAGGGTTAATGTCAGATCCAGCGACATTAAGTGGTTCTTAGGCAGCTTTTTTTTTTAAGGCGAAGAGCTGTCACCGCAGTTTTGGAAGCGATCATTAACTTCAGGTTAACGAAGAGAGTCACGATTATGGTGGTGAGATCTATACCTTGTGTCACAAGGGCAATGTCGTCAGCATAACTGCATCAGGGAAGTCACTAACACAGATGTTGAATGGTGATGGAGCCAGCACAGATCCTTGAAGTAGACCATCATTGAGGGTGTGTGCTCTATTGATCTGCTCATTCAAAAGGACACACCATCTACAGTTGCTAAACATTGTGACCAGGAGTCGCTTAGTGCTACGCCATTTGACCCTTGATGTCTTGAGCAATAGCCCATATAGCTATACCGCTTCGTCGGCATCAGATAAATCTATCAGCGCTGTTCTAGTTTTCAGATTGTGCTGGAAATATGACTCATAATGGCAAGAACCCAGTTGTAGTAACTTTGCCCCCATCCGAAACTGACCATAAAAATTAGAACACGCCAGGTTCAATTTCCATTTTATGCTGAGCTCACTGACAGCAACTGGAGTAGCATTTGGGCACCACATTTAGCCTTTACTTCCTTCGGCAAGGAAGAGGGAAATCAGCCAGGGTTCACAATTCTATGAATTTGATGTTTACAATGTATATTGTACATCTTTTCCCTTGTGGCTCTCTGCCTCACAAGTGTCAGTAATTACCATATAGACATTTGCTTTCTGTTTGCTTTCAAAATATAACAATTTTTTAAAATTTCATTTCGGGATGAGAAGAATGTTTGTGTGCGCGCATGTCACTGTCTGTATCTTGTTCTCGGGTGTCACAGGTGTCAACAATTTGAAGGTTTGCATGTTCTAACTATCAACATCAGTGATAACCAAGTGGCACTTAAGAGGCTTCCTGCTTGCTTTCAAAATTCAACTAATTTCTTTCTGAAATTAGGATGAGGAAAGACATTGCCTGTATTTCTCTTTCTCTTTCTCTCTGTGTGAATGTAATACGCTTTCTGAAAATTATAGAGTACAATCTGAAATCCAGCTAAAACTACAAGTGTGTAATTAGTACGGTGTCATTTTATTCACACACACACAGCCTATTTTTTTTTAATTATCTGGATAAAACTTTGAAATCTGTCTAACTTTTCTTCAAATATCTTTGAAAAACAACCAAATAGATTTTATTACAGAATAAAAGGTAAGCATTCCATCATTTGGCGAGCTTAAATGATACTGTTGAATCCTGAAAAATTGTCCACATCACACATGCTCAGACTGCAGGGCCTGCTTTCACCAACCAGAGTTACTGTTCTGGACAAAAATATTAAGTCCAAGCCTGGACTGTTGGGAGAGGCTATATCCTTGAAGCAAAAACTTTAAATTAAGGTATTAAACGTCATAAAAGCAATTCAACTTATAAATTTGTTGCTGTGACGTATAATTTTTGGAATTTTATTTTGCTCAATAAGATGGTAGAAATTTCAGGGGAGGAAGAGACGAAATTTGGAAAAATCATGAAGCAATTTAATTCGCCAACAAACCATAATGATAACAACAACAACAACTTGCATTTATATAGCACCTTTAACCTGTAATAATAGATCCCAAAGCGCTTCACAGGAGCGTTTTCAAATAAAATATGACACTGAGCCACAAAAGGAGATATTAGGACATGTGACCAAAAGCTTGGTCAAAGAGGTAGGTTTTAAGGAGCGTCTTAAAGGAGGAGAGAGTGGTTGAGGTGCGGAGAGGCTTAGGGAAGGAATTGACAGAGAAAGTTGAATGAGAAGTGTGGACAGAGGAATTTACAATGGGCAGAGTTGACAACAGTAGCAGGTTAGGTTTTAGACAAGATATGCACTCAGATGCAAGATTTTTAACATAATATTGCCAATCTTCCTGTGTGGCACTGCACACATGGACTCAAAACAAGTGCAGCTTATAGGTGCAACTGTGTTAGAGGGTAGCAGATAATTGGATCAACGCTGAGAACTGTAACTCTGGAGGTCAGAAGAGGCAAGAGGCTGAAGGTAGATTGGGAGCAGGGTTAGAGGTCAATGGGGAGGGGTGAACGTAGAGGAGAGTTAGAGGGTGGTGGTGGGCAAGGGGAGGGTAGAAAATAGAAAGTGATACTAAATGTGAAGCAGGACAGAAGAGCAATCAATCATCATTTATTTTTGATTTTTTTTTATATACGTTCAAAATTGTGAAGTAAGACCGAGGCTAACACTAACACCAATACAGCCAGTGAGGGACCAGGCGGAGTAGAAGATCCACCTCAGAGGGGACAAGATCTGGTGCTGGGGGAAATTACAAGATGTTACTAAATTACAACTGTAATAGCATCACCTACTAGGAAGAGAACAAGAGTCAACACCTTCAGCAGAAAGGGGGAAAAATTATAAAACAATCAAGTTTCAAGATTCTGAATTGGGATTTCATAGTAAACAAAGATGCCAAAGATCAGGTCATTTTAAATATTTATGCTGGCTCAAATTAAAAAGAAACATATGCACCATCTACGGTGTTTGGAATTTCTCTTCTGTCCGGTTTTGCATCGAGTAGCATTCTGTGTTACAGATCCAAATAAAATATTCAGCAGTGCACAGATACCACTGTATTAAGTTTTCAAATATAGTCAACATTTTGAATTAGTTACACAGCTGAATAAACACTGATTATTTCATAGGTGGCCAGTAATCACAAAAAAATTAATATAATTCTGAACATTAATTCAAAAAAGCACCACACTTAAATTTTACCCTGAGGTATTTTGTTGTGATACATCATAAATTGATTAACAACTATAATTGACATTGCAGTATTATACAGAACAGTCATTAGGTTACATACAGCACATCTTGAGCCAAGAAAGTGAAATACAAAAATAAGGAAGTGATGCTTCAGTTTTACAGAGCCTTGGTTAGATCCCACATGGAGTACTGTGTTCAGTTTTAGGCACCAAACTTCAGTAAAGCTAATATAGAGGTCTTCAAAAGGTGCAGCGCAGATTTACCAGAATGATACCGGGGCTTAAAGGGTTAAATTATGTGGCCAGGTTGCATAAACTTGGATGGATTCCCTTGAAGTTAGCCGGTTGAGGGGTTATCTAATCTAGATCTTTTAAATGATAAAGGGATTCGATGGAGTATATACAGGGAAACTATTTCCTCTGGTGGGGGAATCCAGAACAAGAGGGCATAATCTTAAAATTAGAGCTCGACCATTCAGGAATGAAATCAGGAAGGACATTTTCCACACAAAGGGGATTGGAAATCCCGAACTCTCTCCCTCAAATTTTTATTAGGCAAGGGTATAAAGGGTTACAGCACCGAGACGAATAGATGGAGTTAAGATACAGATCAGCCATGATCTAATTGAATGGCGGAACAAGCTCGAGGGTTTGAATGGCCCATTCCTGTTCCGATGTTCTTAAAAGACTATGGATGCCGGGTCAATTGAAATTTGAAGACTGATATCAAGACTTTTGTTAGCTAAGGGTATCAAAAATCAGGCTCGAGGAGCTGAATGGCCTACTTCTTCTCACACAATAGAACTTTTCCAAATCTTGACAGGTTCTGGGAAAATTACGTGATCAAACACACCCCTAAAATTTGCATAACTTCACACCACGTTAGCTACTGCTCCTGCATCAAACAAACACAGGTCCTGCATGATAGCTTCAGTTCTTTTTAACCTGGAGCTAGCCTACGTGGACTTCAGTGCAAAGCCCTGGCCAATTCAATCAGAAAAAAAATTCAAGCCTGAAAGGAATGATCGTCGGGGATCCTGACATTTAAAAAGTTCACATCATTGGCAGAATGAGGAACCCACAAAGTAATTTATCTTCTTCCTTCATTCTAGCATCTTTCACACATTCAAAGAGCCATGCCAAAATAGCACCATTCCTGGAAGAGGAATATCCTGGCTAAGATGCTCCGACTTCCTGCTGCACAAGAGCCAGTTGAGTCTGGCAAGAATTAAGGTAATAAAAGTGCAGGGTTTTGAGCAGGCAAGGGAAGTGGCATTGTGAATGAATTGAAGTTTATGGAGGGTGGAAGTGTTAATTATATCATGTGATTTATATCAATTAGTGTTAATTGTATTCAGGCAGTGTGTGTCAATTGGAGACTCTCTTGTATCCTTTTTGAGAGCACTTATCTGGGGTCTGGTGTGTGTTGAAGGGGAATCTCTGTGGGTAAAGGCTTGGAAGCAACTGAAGACCAGGCTCTAATATTCTATCCTTCACCACTTGGCTATCCAATTTATAACAGGAAGCAGGGAAATTGGCTAGCTGACCATGAGAGAAGTCAATCATTGGTAATAAAGGCAGTCGACATGATTTTGTACATAACAGTATTTGTCATGCATGGAGGTGTAAAATTTGTTAGCGAGCTGGTGGAAAGGTGAGCAATCTTGCCTTCCAGCAGAAACCGGTCAAATCTGGTACTCTCTCATGCCAGGCTCTGTATCCATCTGAGGCACGTGCTCCTGTGATCTTCCTAATATGCCAGATTGAGGAAGGTATTGATAGATCTGGTGGAATCTTTAAGAAGGCACAGTTCTGCCTCGAGTCCGAGAGTGGCAACAATATTGGTGTGTTTCTGGCTTTTTTATTAGTCTCTTACAAGTGTCTATGAGTAATCAGCCGTGCAGGGGATAGGAAAGAAGTCCAAGCTTCCTTTCCTAGCCATGGGTTTTGCTGAGGGTCCAAGGACCAGGCCACAGCCACTTTGATGTGGGCTATCCAGTATTAGTGTATGAAATTTGGGCTGCAGAATCATCCCCCCCCACCCCCGCTTATTTTGAGAAGTGAAGGTGTTTCAACCATATTATTTTGCTCTTGCATCTTAAAGTTCCCATGGGCAGGAAATTGTGATGAAATTGTCAGGCTGCATCTGAAATACATAGAGGAGATGGAGCAGCATGTTCATTTTCTTTAAGTTCACTTCACCCGGAATTATATGGGAAGGTTACTTCAACTGGTTATGTCAGTGTGTGTTGGTTGGGAGCAGGGATAGCCCCTTTTATACAGGGTGGAGAGATTCAGTGTGACAGGGATACCAAACATCTCAAGTCACCCCTGACCATGCAACGGGATAGGCTTATCTTACTTATGCAAGAACATCCTATATAAGAGACACACCCTCTGTTTCACAATAGTTTGTAACCAGATAATAGCTCAAATTCTCTGCTGGGAGTGAAGTGATTGGTTTAGTTATGGACAGCAGTCTGTCATCAGCATGCAGGGATATTTGTGTTCAGTCCCTCCTGCCTGTATTGCCTGGTATATTGGGAATGCAGAGGAGCTGAGGCCATTGGTGCACATTATGGACATGGGGTAATCAAGTGTCACAAGAATGAATTTTCTATTGATCTGGATCAAATGCCTATTCTGCATCCGAGAAGGGTACCAAGGCACCCTCTGCCACATATTCCGGCCATGCTTGGTGGCGCTGTCAACTGCAGAGTGAGAGGCCCCTGCCACAAGCAGATGAGTGCAAATCTTGCTGTTTGCTGCAAGAAGATACATTCCCCACTCTGTGACCAAGTGCTTCTCCCCTCCACAATAAATATGCAGCTGAAAAATCCAATCTGCATTTTGTATAATAACTTACTTTAAATTCTGAAATGCAGAAATATTGTTCATACAAGCCTATTCTCCCAAAACTCGAGAACGGCTTTTATTTTCTCTGTTATCCTTGGGGCTGTCAATCACCTGGTCCCTGGGCGCTAACACTTGCTTCCTTGTTGTCCTAAGTCGCATTTTTGACCACAGTCTCGATTCAGCAATGAATTCCAGCTTTTTTTTAAAAAAAAGATATGAGGAGCTTTGAAAGAAATAGCCGATTTACTGCTAGCTTGCCTTTCCTGCTTTCATCAGGCTCTCAAGTCATAAATTTCCCAAATGTAAGACAGTATCACTTGCACGTGAGGAGGAAAAAATAACTTACATTTATATTATGCTTTTCATGTCCTCAGGATTTGTCCAAAGCACTTCACAGTCAATTAAAAACTTTTGAAGTGTAGTCATTGTTGTTACTTAGGAAAACATGACAGCCAATTTGCACAGCACAAGTTGCCACAGACAGCAATGAGATAAATGACCAATTAATCTGTTTTGATAGTACTGGTTTAGAGATAAATGTTGACCAGGATGCCAGCAGGACACTCCAGCTCTTCTTTGAAGTGTGTTACGGGATCTTCTACATCCACCTAAACAGGAAGACAGGGTCTCAATTCAATGTCTCACCTGCAAGATGGCACCTCTGACAATCCAGCATTTATGCACTCAAGCCACAGGTGGGGCCTTGAATGAACATCCTTCCAAATCAGAGGTCGCTTCAACTAAGCCAAGATGGCACTTAACAGTATGACTTTGTAAACAGGTCATTGTTGGTTACCTACAAGCAATATTACTATGAAGTTGCACTGGATTCAAATTGGGGCATTTCAGAATGCTCATTGTCGGTGGGATTCATTGGAACAGGGTACAATTATCTCTAGCTCTCAGCACACATTTCATGCTTCAATGTACTTGATGTCAGTTCAACATCACTTGTGAGGATGTAATGTATCAACAGAGACAGAGTGACTGAGCACTTAGACAAGTATGAGCCGATCCAAGAGTCAGCATGAATGTGTGAATGGTAGGGTATGTCTGACTAATCCAGTTGAATTATTTGAGGAGGTCACTCCCATGGTGGATAGGGGAGTGTCTTTGGACATTGGACTTCCAGATGGCATTTAATAAGGTTCAACTCAAGAGATTAGCAAAAATTCACGGAATTCAAGGTAACCTTGTGACATTGGTTTGTAATTGGTTGGGAGGCAGAAGCCAAAGAGTAGGGATAAAAGGAACGTTTTCTGATTGACAGGATGTGACAAATGGTGCTCCCCAGGGATCTGTTCTGGGGCTTCAGTATTTTACCACATAAATTAATGACTTGGATGAAAGAATAGAGTGTATTATATCCAAGTTTGCAAATTACACAAAGTTAGGCAGCACTGTAAATTGTGTCCATGGGAGCAGGAAGTTACAAAGGGACATATACAGACTAAGTGAGTGGGCAAAACTACAGCAAATAGAGTTCAATGTGGGAAAGTGTGAGGTCATCATTTCGAACCAGGAAAGCCAAATAGGATTTTTTTTTCATAAATGCTGAGAGGCGAGGAGCTGTTGAGCAGCAAAGGGATTTAGGTATGCACAAATCACTAAAAGCTGGTGCATGGAGAAAAAAAGTAATCAATAAGACTAATAGAATGTTGGCCTTTCTCTCAAGGGGGTTGGAATACAAAAGTGAGGAAGTGATGCCTTAGTTTTACAGAACATTGGTCAGACCCCATCTGGAGAACTTCATTCAGTTTTGTGCACCGAACTTCAGGAAGGCAACAATGGCCTTGGAGAGGGTGCAACGATACCAGGGCTTAGAGGGTTCAATTATGAGGATAGGTTGCTTAAACTTGTCTTGTATTTCGTTAATTTTAGACAATTGAGGGGTAATCTAATCAAGGTCTTAAATGATTCTTCATCCCTCCAGTCTTAAATAATGGCATAACATTTACAATTTTCCAATCCAAAGGCACAATTCCCGAATCTACGCAGCTTTGGAAAATTATGACTAACACATCTGCAATTTTCCCACCGGTATCTTTTAATACCCTAGGTTGGAAATCATCAGGTCCTCGAGATTTGTCTATCGTAAGTCCCATTATTTTCTCCATTACCATTTTTTTAAAACTTACATTAAATCCATTAGGATTTAGTTCCTCCCCTTATCTTATTTTTAGGTTCCCGCTGGTATTTTGTCCTCTTCCTCCACTGTGAAAACACATACAAAGTATTCATTTAACAAGTCTGCCATTTCCTAATAATCCATTATAGTATTCCCAGCATCTGTCTTTAAATGGGCCCACATTCCCTCTCACCACACTCTTTCTCTAAACATATTTATAAAACATTTACTGTTAGCTATGCTGGGCCAGAACTTTTCTTTGCTACCAGTCCTAACTCTTTGCTCACTGCTGGACTGTTCTAAGCAATGTCGCCTAACTGCCTCTTCCTGAATGCTTTGGAACAAATCACATTTGGTAAACAATAGCAGTCTTGTTTGGTGCTACAAAATCAGCAAACTGGGACAGTTCGACATCTCTGGTTTTTGCAGGTCCAGTTGCTGTCTTTACCCTTCTGATCTTTCTATCTGAATTAACTAATCTGATTGAAATGAAAGAATGAGATATGGAACTTATCAAGCCAATCAGGGCTAGCACTGCATTTTCATATAATCATGCCCATCAATCTGGTGCTTCTTGTAAAAATGATGCCATTTCAGTGCAGTACTGCACAAATGCTGCTTTCTCTGAGGTGTCATCCTTTGCATGACATGTTAAACTTTGGCTGTTTTCTTCGTTCCAGTAGTTCAGATCAACATTGAAGATCACATAGCACAACACTAAGAGCAGCAAGAGTTTTTGGGGTGTCCTGGCCAACATTCCTAAAAACATATTAACTAGTTATTCAACTCATTGTTATTTGTGGGATCTTGCTGCGTGCAAAATGGATGCCACATGTGCCTACAAAACTATTATTGTACTTCAAGGTCATTCACTGTATGAAACGCTTTTAAGACTTTTCTGAGAGATATGATAAAACACGATATAAAACTAAGTCTGCCTTTCCTCCAACCCTTCTACCTTTCTTTGTTTCTTGATCAGTCTGAAGGGTGCATAAAAAGAGATGAGAACAGAGCAGGCACATGGGATATGGGTGACTGCTCATATGGAGGACAAACACCATCACGGATTGGTTGTAATTTCTACCTATAATCCAAAACTTGTAGCATAATGGAGTTACGGTTTCAGTGCCTCGCTATGCAGAGTTCCCAATCTTAACTGCACTGCTATTAGGAGTTAAGAATCACCAGTGATGCTAACAGGCATGTCACTTGTCTCAGGTGGCCAACAAAGGAAATGCTTTCGCAGCAGCTAAGGAGCAGGTTGTTTGCCCAAATGAAGTACCATTTTCAATAAATGCTCAATAAAAAAGCAGCAAAAAAGTTAACAGGTCCTCTCTTCTTAATTTCAAGACCAGTTATTCCACTACCTGAATAGCCAGAATTTTAATCAACACCTTGTGATCAGTATTGAACAGGGAGCAAGTACATGAAGAGAAAAATCAATAATTTAAGCCACCTTCCCATCCAACCTCAAGATAAAGGTAATAGATAAAGTATTTCCAGTCATCAAGGGCTGCATTATATTGTCATCAACACATTCACCTCCAAAACTTTTTGTAGCGTTTTATTTTCAGATCCAAATCTAACACCGTCTCACTGGACCCGTTTTTCTACTGTTCATTCTGATGAGCTTTGAAAGAAAGATTATCAGGCCAGTAGTGAAATAAATTTCAACAGATTTTTAAAAAAAAAATTAGATGACTTATTGTTGCAGAAGTCATGACTTTAAAAAAAATGCTGTTATCCCCTGTGCTATTTTCATGGTATACAATAAAAGTAACAACATCTACTGGGCAAAATTTGATTCTAGCTCCTTTAAGAAATTTACCAAAAAAACCCATAAAGTAAAAATGCATGTTTTTCACTTGTAACATACATGCTTATAAAATATAACCTTTAGGATATCAATTTATAGCTCAAGGTAGCAAACTGACCATAGTGCAATGCAGTAGATGTTCATTGTCCACCACAATATTCACCTTGTGTGAGGTAACAGAACTGTATGTTTCCGTTGCTGTTTGTATTTCTTTTCCTTTCCTTGGTAAATAAAATTGCTTAATGTTTATTATTTATGATGTTGTATTGGACTTAGCTTCATTGTCATGCATTTTGCCATCTCATAAATACAAGCGCAAAATTTATGAATTCTGAATTATCTTCCAAATTATCCCTTATCCATCTGTGGGGTCTCTTCCATTATGGTGGTAGCTGATGTCTACTGCTTCAACACAATCATCCAATTCAGAAATTATTATACTTTTTTTTTCTGTGGAGGGTTTGGACTTTGACCTTCATCATTATCCATAGATACTTAGCCTGCCCTTGTTTCGCAAAAGGACAAGCCTCATATATATGGGATGACTGGGGCAAGAGTCACACGTTCTGTTTTGGAATAGCTGAAGTTGTAACCGCAGATCTGGCTAAATTCTTCATTATCTGGTTTGGAGGTGGGAGCTGGTAAAAAGGAGCGTAAAGCAATATTTTGTATTCCATTCTACCCTGGATGCAAAGGTTCATCACTATAACCACAGTTAAGGTTCTATATATAGTCTGGCATAAGAGGACATAGAATAGGTGGCAGCCCTGCCTGACTCCTCAGTTCAGTGGAAAGGCAGGTGAGACGCAGCCATTAGTGCTCAATGATGATGAGATGATTATGGGAGAAACAGTATAGGAAATAGCAAGCTCCACTTTACTCAGTTGAAATCTTCCAGGCATCCAAAGACAGCACCAGAACAACAATGTTTCAACTTTTGCAGAGGTGCACAATACTGAATAATCATCCAGTATTGTCCTGGCTGACCTACATTGGCTCTCGGTTCCTCCATCACCTCCACTTTAAATTTCTTTTCCGAATGTTTAAATTCCTTCATGGCCTCTCCCCTCTATCTCTGCAACCTGCTCCAGCCCTAAAATCTCCTGAAATCTATGTTCCTCTAACCCTCCCTTCATCCCACCATTGGCAGGCATGCCTTCAGTCATCTAGGTGCCACGCTCTGGAATTCCCTCCCTCACCTTCTTTAAGACCCTTCTTCAAACCCACCTCCTTGACCAAGTTGTTGATCACTCTCCTAGCATCTTATTCATTGACTAAGCATCCATTTTTTGGCTGAGTACATCTTTGTTAAGCACCTATATTAAAAGCGCTATATGACGGAAAGTTGGTCGTCATTGTCATCTGCTAAGCGGGGGGTGGGGGAAAGAAATATGTAGTATGAAAATGTGAGCAACAGAATAGCAGGAAATATGATATAGTACAATGCATATAAACATAGTTTTGAAATGTTTGCCCTTGAGCAATACCATGAGAGATCAATTAGCTTACTTCTTGAAAAAAAACAAGACCAGTGGACTTGACTTAAAGAAAGCAAAAGTTGCATGAAGTGAAACTCAACAAGGATACTCAGCTGGCTGACATCTGGAAAGAACAATATTGTGTACAGGCGGTCTTAATGGTTCAACGATAATCGTTCCTTTCAATCATTGACAGTATTGATATTTATGCCATATGGCTGAAAAAAAAACTTCATGGTTCACTTACGGTATTCGAAGCTGCACCGATGTACTGCACAACCATTTCTCTTTTAGTACTCATGTCCTTCTCGCGCAGAGGAGCCTTTCGCTCTTCATTTAAGTTCATATCTTCCTGTGAAGAGAACAATTAGCTGAAGTTAACTTGCTGAAATGCTGTATATTGTTCTACATTATTAGTTATGACAATCATGCAAACCCTATCCTAAAACATCCTGAACCTTATATTTATTGGTGTCGCCACATATCTAGTGACTTTTAGGATCAGTTTTTAAATCAATTTTCATTTGTAAATTCCCAGATTCTTTAGGGGTGCTGAAAGGCTAACCATCTAAATTTGAGTGAGAAAACTCCCTGAAATTTCCCACTACGTTCTTACAAAAAAAAAAAATCAGGTCTGGAGGTGTGAAGAACGAAAGAGCTTGCACTTATATAGCGCCTTTCTCATTCTCGGAATGTTCCAAGTGCTTTTTTTAAAAATTCGTTCATGGGATGTGAGCATTGCTGACAAGGCCAGCATTTATTGCCCATCCCTAATTGCCCTTGAGAAGGTGGTGATGAGCCGCCTTCTTGAACCGCTGCAGTCCGTGTGGTGAAGGTTCTCCCAGTGCTGTTCGGTAGGGAGTTCCAGGATTTTGACCCAGCGACGATGAAGGAGCGGCGATATATTTCCAAGTCGGGATGGTGTGTGACTTGGAGGGGGACGTGCAGGTGGTGTTGTTCCCTTGCGCCTGCTTAACTTGTCCTTCTAGGTGGTAGAGGTCGCGGGTTTGGGAGGTGCTGTCGAAGAAGCCTTGGCGAGTTGTTGCAGTGCATCCTGTGGACGGTACACACTGCAGCCATGGTGCGCCGGTGAAGGGAGTGAATGTTTAGGGTGGTGGATGGGGTGCCAAACAAGTCGGGTGCCGTGTCCTGGATGGTGTTGAGCTTCTCGAGTGTTGTTGGAGCTGCACTCATCCAGGCAAGTGGAGCGTATTCCATCACACTCCTGACTTGTGCCTTGTAGATGGTGGAAAGGCTTTGGGGAGTCAGGAGGTGAGTCACTCGCTGCAAAATTCCCAGCCTCTGACCTGCTCTTGTAGCCACAGTATTTATGTGGCTGGTCCAGTTAAGTTTCTGGTTAATGATGACCCCAAGGGTGTTGATGGTGGGGGATTCGGCGAGGGTCATGCCTTTGAATGTCATGGGAAGGTGGTGAGACTCTCTCTCTTGTTGGAGATGGTCATTGCCTGGCACTTGTCTGGCGCGAATGTTACCTGCCTCTTATCAGCCCAAGCCTGGATGTTATCCAGGTCTTGCTGCATACGGGCTCGGACTGCTTCATTATTTGAGGGGTTGCGAATGGAACTGAACACTGTGCAATCATCAGCGAACATCCCCATTTCTGACCTTATGATGGAGGGAAGGTTATTGATGAAGCAGCTGAAGATGGTTGGGCCTAGGACACTGCCCTGAGCAACTCCTGCTGCAATGTCCTGGGGCTGAGATGATTGGCCTCCAACAACCACTACCATCGTCCTTTGTGCTTGGTACGACTCCAGCCACTGGAGAGTTTTCCCACTGATTCCCATTGACTTCAATTTTACTGGGGCTCCTTAGTGCCATACTCGGTCAAATGCTGCCTTGATGTCATGGGCAGTCACTCTCACCTCACCTCTGGAATTCAGCTCTTTTGTCCATGTTTGAACAAAGGCGGTTATGAGGTCTGGAGCAGAGTGGTCCTGGCGGAACCCAAACTGAGCATCGGTAAGCAGGTTATTGGTGAGTAAGTGTCGCTTGATAGCGCTGTCGACAACACCTTCCATCACTTTGCTGATGATTGAGTGTAGATTGATGGGGCGGAAATTGGCCGGATTGGATTTGTCCTGCTTTTTGTGGACAGGGCATACCTGGGCAATTTTCCACATTGTCGGGTAGATGCCAGTGTTGTAGATGAACCGCAACAGTTTGACTAGAGGTACGGCTAGTTCTGGAGCACAAGTCTTCAGCACTACAGCCCGGATGTTGTTGGGGCCCATAGCCTTTGTTCCATCCAGTGCACTCAGCCGTTTCTTGACATCACGTGGAGTGAATCGAATTGGCTGAAGACTGGCTTCTGTGATGGTGGGGGTATCAGGAGGAGGCCGAGATGGATCATCTACTTGGCACTTCAAAATCATTGACATACTTTTTATTTAATAAAAGTGTATTCAATGTTGTTATGTCGGCAAATGTGGCAGCCAATTTGTGTGCAGCAAGGTTCTTCAAACAGCAATATCCAAATACTCTGTTTTAATGGTGTTGACTCAGATGAGTGTTGGCCAAGACACAAGGAGAATTCTTCTGCTCTTCTTGCAATAGTGCCATGGGATCTTTTACATCCACCTGAGCATATGGGGCCTCAGTTTCACATCTCTTGTAAACGACTGCACCTCGGACTGTGCAGCAGTCTCTAAGCACAGCATTGATCTGTCAGCCTAGATAAAGCACTCAAGTCTCTGGAGTGGATCTTGCATCCACAACTTTCTGACTCAGAGGTAAGAATGCTACCACTAAGCCAAAAGCTGACAAATCAAATCTCTGTTTCAGCAGCAAACATGCTGTGTGCTGTACTGAGGCCACTGCTGTGATGCACGTGGCTCTCTGAACTGTGATTTTCAGCATGAGATGAAGGCTGTGCAATTTGGATTTTTTTTTAAAAAGGTGACTTGGATCAAGTTTAGGCACTGTTGTGAGGACTATATTAGACCATATTATTACTACTACTGAAGATGTCAGACTTTCATTCCTAATTAGGTATGGAGCAAAAAACAGAAGTGCATTGACATGGTTACCATATTGATATAGTCCCCTGAAGACTGAGGTCATCAACAGCTGGCTTAGGGGAGACACCAAGGCATCACTTACTATAAGCAAGATCGTAACCATTCACCTGCGCATAATTTCCAACTTTTTTTCAATATCCTATCAGAGTCGCAGAAGCAAGTTATACCTACTCAATACTTTGAAATTAGAACAGCAACACAATATCATAATTAACGTCAACCATAGCAGGGTTGTGTCCCAGAAACCTGTCTTCAAGTGATGCAACCCCTTTCAGGACAAAGTCAAGCAAGGAGTCTTGCTTGCAGCCCCCCCTGGTAGGACAAACAAACAAACAATTAGCTCTGTCTGTTTCTTGTGATCAAGACTTTAAACAATTACAGCTTTCTTGACAAAAGAACGTGAAAGGCTGCACATCAGTGCTCTGTGTTCAACTGATTAGATGCAAGATTAAAGACAAAATTGGAACCAACCCAACTGTGGTAGCAAATTGTGAACAATATTAACACCAGCGTGAAGAGTGCAGCTAACATTTGTTGAGCCTGCCATGAGGCAGAACCAACTCATCTGCTCTTCGAAGTGACTTTGGCACACAAGGCACGAATGCGCAAGTCAGGCCCACAAAGGCAAGCTATTTCCTGAAAGCAATCAAATTCATGTGGTCATCTACCAAAATCTCAAAGACAATGTTAAAACTATAGAGTCTATGATGATTTGAAACAGATCTCTCATCTGTCAAAGCAACCTGTACAAGAGTTCCAAGGTCGACCTCAAAAATATTTAATTGCTATTGAGAAGTGTACGGGAAAAGTGAAGCCAAATGCAGATTCTGAAAGACAAGCATTCAATGCATAGAAATCAGCTAACAGTATGCAACATTTCAGCGAAAGGTTCATACGAGGCCCCCCACCCCCCCATCACTGTCTATGATGTCTAAATTAGCTTACTTCAGCCTGCCCGACATAAACCAATTTGAAGAATATTGATTAAGCAAGATGTGTCTTGAGCAGTGCCACACTCCCACTCCTGCCTTCTCCAACCTTCATCCTTTTCCCACATCCTCCTCTTCCTCCCATTTCTTGTCATTTTCCCTCTCCCTTCCTTCTCCCCCTCCCTCTGTCGTCCTCCTTTATCCCTCGAGTCCGATCCCCTCCCATCCATTTTCATTCTCTCCTTGCTCCTCTGGCAGCTGTTTGCTTCCACTCGCTCCTTTGACATCTTCCTTTTCACCTCCCTCCATCCTCTATTGCCTTCCTGTTCCCCATTTTCACTCCCTGTGCTTCTTGTTCCTCCTCCCACTTTCCCAGTTCTCCTTTCCTTCTCTTTTCCTGTATCCATTTCCCTCCCAATTTTTCATCTCTTATAATCCTTTCCCTTCTCTTTGCACCCCCCTCCCTCCACCCCATCATCTCTCATGTCCCCATCCTTTTCCCCTCTCTTCTACCCCCCACTCACCCCTTCAGTCTCACAGCTCGCCCATCCCTCCCTTTTCTCACCCTCTCTCCTTTTTTTCTTTTCTATTTCATTTTCCACATCCCACCAGGTTGTGGATGCAAGTGCCACCTTTGAGGTTTCCTTTTCCTTTCTCTCCAGGAAGAGAAACAAACTCCATGAAGCAAAGGCTTTCCCAGAATCTACTGCACTAGTGAAAGCCCTTGACTTTAATAGGAAGCTTTTACAGATGTTGCAGATTCTGGGAGTTCATTCATCTCCATAGCATTCTTCTACTTTCTCTCACTTTTCAGCTGAAGAAAGGAAAAGAATATTAAACCAGGGCTTACCAGCACAAGGCAACTGAAAGATTGCAATCCACATGCAGGAAATCTCGGCTATAACTTGGGCACATCCTAAGTACTTTTTCTGGTTCCCAACATGAGGTTCACTTCCACGGGCAACTCTCCACCCCTCAGGAATCATAACCTGACATTCTGCAATAAGTAATCTAGTTTGCTGGCCACAAAATGAACAATAAGCCCTTTTACCATTGAGATAAACAGTGGAACTAATTACCTAAAAACTCCTGATCTCTCCAACTGATGGTCAGATAGAAGACAAAAGACCATATATTTCAAGCTATTGCTAAAATCAGGTTTATTAATAAAAATGGCACAAGTCAAACAGTAGCAGATAGATAAATTACAGTTGTGACAAAAATGAAGCATTTCTGTTATGTTTTACCATGCTATTGGCTCCTTTAATTCAATCACTGTAGATTAGGAAACCAGCTGCATTGCCAGAAATCATGTCTCAGCCTAAATCAATACAATGCTTCAACTGGTATTCATGCATCTCTGGGCAAGTTTCTCAAGGGGGAAACCAGGCCACACATTCAAACATAAGCATGCTGGGTGATCGGTTCAGATGTATGTCTGGTTGACACACATTTCGGAGACAGTTATTAAAATTCTACAATGGCCTGGTCGGTATTTCTTCATCTGGAGCTCAACCATCTTAGAATTCGATCTTGGGTGTGTGAAGGGAGGTCAGCTACATAGAATCTGAGAGGCTAGCTATTGAAATCACCAGGAAGTCTCTGGCCTACTCACTTCCAATATATATTAAGAAAACAACAAGCCTCCTGTGAACAGAGACAGTTGGGCTGGTTCTCTCTCAAGGGGTCAATTAGGCATCCTGTCAAAGAAAAGACAAGTTGAAGAACCTCTCAAGTTTGGCAGTTACCTTGAGGTCCTCAAGAAAAGGAATTTATCACGTTTAATATTATAGGTAACACTGGAGAAATTTTGTATAGATCTTAAGTACAAGAAATTAAATGAGTTGAAGAGTTGCTGTTATTTTTAATCATTCAGAGGCTTTTAGATGATGGCCTGACTGTAAAAGAAACACTATTAGAATACTTTCTTGTTCAGCATTTATCTAATAAATGTTTTACACTTTAAGCAAGGTCTTCTGTGATCTCTATTTACTTTTCAAGACTTAACGGCAATCTTAAAACAGCATAAAATAATCCAGTGTCTAATAGCAATTACCAAACAGATTAACCTTGGCACAATATTGAAACCTTTACTGGAATTCCAGGCAACTTTAGGCTTGGGGAGTTGAAACTCGCCAATTTCAAACATAGCCAAAATAATCCAGGATAAAAAGGTTTCAAAAATTCCAGAAGTGTGCAGTATCTCAGACGAGAATCAGCTCACCAGACAGCTCAATCACCTGCTCCTTTTGCATCCCCTATCAGCTTCCCACAACCTCCTATCCATCATCACAATCCCATCACCATGCCTATATCTTCCTCTTTGAATTACACACTTTGGCCTCTTCTTCACTGCAGCTTTCACTCACTTCACCCTTAACCTTGCATCCATTCCCTGCCCACTCCCACTCAGCCCCCCCATCCCTGCAAAGAGCCAGAGGCACCCTCATCCTGTTTCCCTCCTCTGCTCTCAGCTTAACTCTCTCCACCACCACCCACCACTCCCTGCCCCAGAGACGCTTAGTTTGCTTTCAAAATGTACTTACTTGGTTTGTTTCAATCAAATTCAAATGAGAAAATACAGTCCGTCTTTCTCTCCAGTACACATACCTGCGAGCAATCAATCAGTTTCTTACAGATATAAGCAATTAACAATTACCTTTTCTGTCAACCAAAAGTGAGATAATAAGTTGCTTCAAAATTCTACTTTTTTTTTGAAAGATTGGACATTAAATGAAGCAAGACTCTCCCCCTCTATCCCTCATCCCCCAATCCATTTTTCTCTCTCCCTCAGATTAGAACACGTTCGAAAGTTTATATAAAACAGAGCAAGTTTACTCGGCACAACCCATTACAAATGTGGACATAGGAATTTATAACAGTAAAACAGTTAAACGAAACTTATGAAAAAACTTGATAAGCAGGAAATAGGATTTTGCAGAAAGGTAGTACATCAGATGTATTATTTTTAATACGAGATTTATATTGCTGTGACTTATTCAAATGTAAGGAATCTTACAACACCAGGTTATAGTCCAACAAATTTATTTTAAAATCACAAGCTTTCGGAGATTATCCCCTTCGTCAGATGAATGAGTGAAAAGGTTCTCAAATCGCATATCTTATACTAGGCTGGGACAGCATCACACCAATCAAAAGGTGTCGTTGTTATTCAAACAGGCCAGTCACGGAGAACAGCACGTCCCAGTACACTGGATATACATTGTGTCAATTACATAGACAGGCAGAAAGAAACCCAAAATGGCAGAGAGAGAGAGAGAGAGAATATTAAAAAACATAATTTTTTCCCCTTTTTTGCTGGTGGGGTTACGTGTAGCGTGACATGAACCCAAGATCCCGGTTGAGGCCGTCCTCATGGGTGCGGAACTTGGCTATCAACTTCTGCTCGACGATTTTGCGTTGTCGTGTGTCTCGAAGGCCGCCTTGGAGAACGCTTACCCGAAGATCGGTGGCTGAATGTCCTTGACTGCTAAAGTGTTCCCCGACTGGGAGGGAACCCTCCTGTCTGGCGATTGTTGCGCGGTGTCCGTTCATCCGTTGTCGCAGTGTCTGCATGGTCTCGCCAATGTACCATCCTTTCCTGCAACGTATGAGGTAGACAACGTTGGCCGAGTCACAGGAGTATGAACCATGTACCTGGTGGGTGGTGTCCTCTCGTGTGATGGTGGTATCCGTGTCGATGATCTGGCATGTCTTGCAGAGGCTGCCGTGGCAGGGTTGTGTGGTGTCGTGGACGCTGTTCTCCTGAAAACTGGGTAACTTGCTGCGAACGATGGTCTGTTTGAGGTTGGGTGGCTGTTTGAAGGCGAGTAGTGGAGGCGTGGGGATGGCACCCATGAGGACGGCCTCAACCGGGATCTTGGGTTCATGTCACGCTACTCGTAACCCCACCAGCAAAAAAGGGGAAAAAATTATGTTTTTTAATATTCTCTCTCTCTCTCGGCCATTTTGGGTTTCTTTCTGCCTGTCTGTGTAATTGACACAATGTATATCCAGTGTACTGGGACGTGCTGTTCTCCGTGACTGGCCTGTTTGAATAACAACGACACCTTTTGATTGGTGTGATGCTGTCCCAGCCTAGTATAAGATATGCGATTTGAGAACCTTTTCACTTATTCATCTGACGAAGGGTATAATCTCCGAAAGCTTGTGATTTTAAAATAAATTTGTTGGACTATAACCTGGTGTTGTAAGATTCCTTACATTTGTCCACCCCAGTCCATCACCGGCATCTTCACATCGTGACTTATTCAGTTATTATTGAATAAATTCTGCTGGCAATGAAAGCCTAAAGTGTTGTGTCATGATACTGCTACTTGAAGTCACAAAAAGGATTCTGTGAAGCTATGAGATAGAACCTGAAGATGAACAAATCTGAAGAAGGGGTTTTGTTCAATATCCTGAACACATGATCAAACTTATAAAGATATCGTGCAAATGTGAACAGTCTTGAGGATGAAAGGAACAAGTGCACATTTCCGCGAGTAGTCAGAAACACAAGCCAGAAGTACATCTCGAGTAAAAAGGGTGAAAAGACTCTAAAACATAATGATGTTTAACTTAAGGCCCTAATTACAAAGTAAATAAAATTCTGCAGTATTACACGTTTTACAAGCTAACATGGTGAAAGGCCTTCAATAAGCTGCCGCATAGTGGACTCATAGCTAAGGTCAGAGCATGGAGTCAGGGAACAAGTAGCAGAATGGATTGCAAGCTGGCTACAAAACAGAAAACAGGGAGTAGGGGTTAGGGCAGGTATAGTTAATACCGAGGAGGACTGCGACAAAATACATCAATAAACTTGCAGAATGGGCACGTAATTGGCAAATGAATTTCAATGTAGCTAAGTGTGAGGTATTACATTTTGGTAGGAAGAATAAGGGGACCACATACTGCTTGGATAATAAGAGTCTCAATACAGTAGAGGAGCAGAGGGATCTGGGGGTAAAGATACACAAATCACTAAAAGTAGCAACGCAGGTTAATAAGGCCATAAAAAAAGCAAACCAAGCACTAGGGCACATTCTAGAGGAATAGAATTGAAAAGCAGAGAAGTTATATTAAACTTGTATCGAACCTTGGTTAGACCACACTTGGAGGATTGTGAACAGTTCTGGTCTCCATATTATAAAAAGGAGAACCAGTGGATGTCGTACATTTGGATTTTCAAAAGGCATTAAATAAGGTGCCACATAAAAGGTTGTTACGCAGGATAAGGGCTCATGGGGTTGGGGGTAATATAGCACGGACAGAGGATTGGCTAACGGACAGAAAACAGAAAGTAGGGATAAACAAGTCATTGTAAGGTTGGCAGGCTTTAACTAGTGCCGCAAGGATCAGTGCTTGGGCCTCAGCTATTTACAATCTATATTGATGACTTAGATGAAGGGACCAAGTGTAATGTATCCAAGTTTGCTGACGATACAAAGCTACATGGGAAAGTAAATTGTGAGGAGGACACAGAGTTTGCAAAGGGATATGGACAGGTTCAGTGGGTGGGCAAGAAGGTGGCAGATGGAGTATAATGTGGAGAAATGTGAGGTTATTCACTTTGGTAGGAAGAATAGAAAAACAGAATATTGATTAAATGGTGAGAAACTAGTAAATGTTGGCTCAGAGAGATTTGGGTGTCCTCGTACTAGAAACACAAAAAGTTAACACGCAGGTACAGCAAGCAATTAGGACGGCAAATGGCATGTTAGCCTGTATTGCAAGGGGATTGGTTGATAAGAGTAAGGAAGTCTTACTACAATTGCACAGGGCTTTGGTGAGAGCTCACCTGAAGTACCGTGTACAGTTTTGGTCTCCTTATCTAAGTAAGGATATACTTGCCTCAGAGACGGTGCAACTAAGGTTCACTGGAGCGATTCCTGGGATGAGAGGGTTGTCCTACGGGGAGAGATTGAGTAGAATTGGCCTATAATCTCTGGAGTTTAGAAGAATGAGAGGTGATCTTTTTGCAACATATAAGATTCTGAGAGGGCTTAACAGGGTAGATGCTGAGAGGTTGTTTCCCCTGGCTGGAGAGTCTAGAACGAGGAGCCATAGTCTCAAGGTAAGGGGTCAGCCATTTAAGACTGAAATGAAGAGGAATTTCTTCACTCAGAGGGTTGTGAAACTTTGAAATTCTCTACCCTGGAGGGCTGTGGATGTTGAGTCATAGAGTATATTCAAGGCTGAGATGCTAAGATTTTTGGACTCGAGGGGAATCAAGGGATGTGGGGATTGGGCAGGCAAGTGGAGTTGAGGTCGAAGATCAGCACTCGGCGCCATAAATATAAGTCACTAACAAATCCAAAAGGGAATTCAGTAGAAACCTCTTTACCCAGTGAGTGGTTGGAATGTGGAACTTGCAACCACAAGTAGTTGAGACAACTTGCATAGATGCATTTAAGGGGTGGCTGGATAAGTACATGAGGGAGAAAGGAATAGAAGCATCTGCTGATGGGGTTCGATGAAGTAGGGAGGAAGTAGGGAGGGAGAAGGCTCGTGTGGAGCATAAATACGGGCATGGACATGTTGGGCTGAATGGTCTGTTTGTGTAATTCTATGCAATGATGCAAAGTTTATACATGAAATTGGATATTCGTGAATTATTTCACTAGCCCCAATTTCTCACCTACCAAGCAAAGCAAATATTCACCAAAGAACAGAGACTGGTTATACAGTTGCCCACTCTTTGAAATCGAGCAGTAACAAAAGGAGACTGACAGATATTGCACTCAATTAATTAAAACTGACTTCTTGCACTGCCACTGATAGACCTGACAATTGAATTACATTACACAGGCAGCAAGGAGGCTGCTTAGGTATCCGCCTCAAATCTTTAATTTATGTGCACAACAAAGCAAAGCTGAGCGTCTGGTGAACAGGACACTCCTGTTGGGATAAGTACTCTCAGTTCCTGGAGGTGGCTCTTATAGTAGCTAAACATATCTTAGGTGTCTGCTCAACCGATGAAAACTTTATGACAAAATGCTTATGACAAATCGAGGTAACAGGCAAATCAAATCCCACTGAAGTCACAACTACATGCAAGACAGGGGTATGTGCATTACATATACACATGCAGCCACGCAGAAGCAAACCCCTTTCAGCTAGCAGCAAAAGAAACCTCTCCTATTTTGCTCATCTTAACCTAGTTGAAAACGTATGTAAAGAATAGTGAAGTTCTTAAGATTTGAAACTAGACTGATCTTAAATCCAGCATAATCTCCCATGCTAAACTTCCGCTAAACGTAGGAATGTCAGTACGGCTGCTTCAGTGTGCCAGTAACTCGGGTCGTTCAAGATCCAGAATGACCAGCACTTAAATCACTTGTGGGCAGGAATTTCAAGGCCAAAACAAAGACTTGCAAGGGCTTTAATTAATCATTTAATGAATATCCCTTGCATCGATAAAAAAATAACAGGACAAATTGTTTCCAATAACAAGGTCACTATGTCCATGTAAATGACGACAAAAGTCAATTTCATTCTTGTTATTCTTCAAAATGCCATTTCAGATACAAAGTTACCTTAATATTGAAGCTTCCCTGAAAGAGGACAGCAAAACAGATAAACAAGATATCTAGGTTTCTGCGAATGAATGAGTTGAGTTAGTACACTTCTTGCACAGAAGTTTAAGTCGCCAAGTTTGCTCAACGTGTGAAAATTGTAAACCAAAATCATGCATCTTGAGGATTCAAATCCAGTTTTGGACATTAGCTTTTTCCATGGATACGAAATGTTGATAAACTGTCAAAGTAATTTAAAAAAAACAGGAAAGGAAAATTATGTTCACACAAATTTTAAGTTAATATATCTATATTCCACTCGGTCAGTCCACAGCATACAATGTAGAATTTGCACAGGGCTTGTGGGAAAATGCACTGGATTTTTGCTGACGAGATTACATGTCTACCAGAAGTAAAACATGCTTAGAATAAAGGCAGTTTCCACACTTCCTGAAGTGCTGTTAGATGACAGGGAATGGGGTTCCAGTCTGCATTGCTTGATTGTGCACAGGGCTAAGCTTAGCCCTGCGCACAAATCGGAACTAATGTACGATTCCTGTGCTCAGGTCTGTCTCCGAGACAATGGTTTGGATACCCAAGAGCATGAGGGCTTGTGTTTTGTTAACCTCCAGAAACAGGCCTCAGATTAAATCATACTAGTGTGACTGAGGAAGGAGGCCCTACATCACACATTCCAAATTATATGCATCACATTGTTATTTTAAAAACATGTTGGTTATGGGGAGGGGACAGAGAGCTGAATGTTTTGCTACAATAAGGAAATACACCTTATTGCTCATAGAGATAGCTGCACTTCCCATATGGATTCTAAAGCCAGTCATGGCCCTTATTGGCTCCCAGAGTACTTTCCAAAATGGCTGGATGCAACAGCACAACTGGAACACATGCAGCAGAGTGCAAGTCTGACCCCAATCCCTCCTGCACACATCTGGTCAGTGAGAAGTTGAATTTATATGCTGGGCAGCATGTGTAGTGAATGATCCTAAGTTGGCTCTCTCACGTTCTGCTGCAAATAGTTGTTGTCTGCTCAGCTCCACTTTGGTTCTGGTTCAGAAAATGGTTCATGTCGCAACAGAATTATTTGAGTTTATAATTTTAACTGAAATACACATAATCCTGTTCACAATGGTACTGGAATTTTCTAATTTCTAGAATTGGAAGACATAAGAAGCACAATCAAGTCTCGGTCATAACTTCATTCATATTTCTTTTCTGCATTTGTTTTCTTGCGCATTCCTGAACTCAGAATCCAGTGCTCCTAAATCTTTTACTTTCTCATTTATTGATCCCAGAAGAAACAGCTTAGTCCTGACAAACAGTCTCATGAATTTGTTAAAGGCAAATCATGTTTCACCAATTTGATTGAGTTTTTTGATGAGGTAACAGAGGGTTGATGAGGGCAATGCGGTTGATGTGTGTATGGACTTTCAAAAGGCATCTGATAAAGTACCACATAATAGGCTTGTCTGCAAAATTGAAGCCCTTGGATACGAAATTAGCTCAGTAACAAGAAACAGAGAGTAGTGATGAACGGTTGTTTTTTGGACTGGAGGAAGGTATACACAGTTCTCCAGGTGTCGGTACTAGGACCACTGCTTTTCTTTAATATATATACATAAATATATATATTGATGACTTGGACTTGCCTGTACACAGCACAATTTCAAAATGTGCAGATGATGCAAAACTTGGAAATGTAGTGAACAGTGAAGAGGATTGTAATAGATTTCAAGAGGACATAGATAGGCTGGTGGAATGGGCGGACACACAGCAGATGGAATTTAATGCAGACAAGTGCTAAGTGATACATTTTGGCAGGAAAAATTAGGAGAGGCAATATAAACTAAAGGGTACAATTCTAAAGGAGGTGCAGGAACAGAGAGACCTGGGGGTACATGTACACAAATCTTTGAATGTGGCAGGGCAGGTTGAGAAAGCAATTTTAAAAAAAATACGGGAAAAGCAAGGAAGTCTTGATGAACCTTTATAAAACACTGGCTCGGCCACAACTGGAGTATTGTGTCCATTTCTGGGCACCACACTTTAGGAGGGTGCAGAGAAGATTTATTAGAATGGTTCCAGGGATGAGGGACTTCAGTTATGTGGATCGACTGGAAAGGCTGGGGTTGTTCTTTTTAGAGCATAGATGGTTGAGAGGAGATTTGATAAAAGTGTTCAAAATCATTAAGGGTCTAGATAAAGTAAATAAAGAAAAACTGTTCCCATTGGCAGAAGGGCTGAGAACCAGAGGGCACAGATTTACAGTGATTAGCAAAAGAACCAAAGGCGACATGAGGAAACCTTTTTTTAAAAACAAAGCAAGTAGTTATGATCTGGAATGCACTGCCTGAAAGGGTGGTGGAAGCAGATTTAATCATGCCTTTCAAAAAGGAACTAGATAAATACTGAAGGGAAAAAAATTTGCAGGGCTCAGGGGAAAGAGCAAGGGAATGGCACTAATTGGATTTCTCTTCCAAAGAGCCGGCACGGGCTCAACGAGTCAAATGGCCTCCTTCTGTGCTGCAACCATTCTATGAATCAACACGACAACTACCCACGAACAACAAATGCAGAGAAATACAGTCCAATTATGTGAAGTCCCCTCCTTCATGCCAAACACAATTCAATATATTTTTACATTAATGAACCACCACCAAATTGACAAAACTGACAGAGCAGAAGTGAACCAATTCATAACATTTACACGAAACTGTAGCAGATGATATTCATAATGTAAAGCAAATATTTTAATTTTTCTTACACAGTTCATAGTCTGATCCATTACGTTTTCAGGTATCAGAGGGCCACCTGTCTATATTTCTATCAGTCTTGAGAGAATATGACAGATTTTCAACTTTGTTCCTGCCTCGTCCTGTGAAACGCAGCCACAATCTTAATTCACTCAACGGGCTGGATTTTGCTGTGAAAATAACAGCGAGCCTAACAGCGCTCACGGTTCTTTCAATGGAAATGGTCACGCAACTTCCAGCGACCGCACATACACAGTTAAACACAGAAATCTGGGAGTTGCTCAACCAGATGCCCTGCTCCTCCGTAAGCTTTGCGAGAACGACATCTCAGCGGCTGACTCACCGTTCAAATGAATAGAACAGCGTGAAGTTCCTGCACTGACCTGATGGATACGAACTAACTTCACCAAAAAAAGGTACATCAAGTCATTTAAGTCTAAGCATCCTTTTAACAGTGTAGTAAATCTTAATGTCTACCAAACAACCTCTCCAGCACTGAAAATTAACTTTTACAAGTGTGGAGTCTCTCATTCCTTCAGATTTTAATTGTGGTTGGACACTTTTTTTAAAAATCTCTCAATTTTTTTTTTTACTTTTTCGTTGTCTCTTATCTATGTCTCCTAATTCAATATTTCTTACCCCCTCTTCATTTTGTTTTCTAACACTGAATTCACTATTCTAACTTACACTTCCTGGTTCTGACTCATGACTGCTCATCAGATGCTTCAATCTGATTGGTTAAGGAGACATAGTTGCTTGCCCCATTCACACAGATCGCAACTGTCCTATGAAGGGCACCGTTTTGGATTCAGCGCCCCATGAGAGGAACTTGCCATGAAAAAAAAAGTTTGTGGACAAGTGCAAGTCTAACGAGTGGCGAGCAGCGTTCACTTGCCGCTTAGAAGAAAATCCGGGCCAACGTGTTTAATTTACTGCACCTGCCACTGCACCAGAATAGATTCAAATTAGTGAGCAGCTGGCATTAGTCAATGATGCAACTGAACTAAAATTTGATGAATTAATGACTAAATATCCAAATCTTAAAATGTTCAAATATTGCATCAAAGACTTATGAAAATATCATAGCTATGGGCACAAACAAGAAGCAGATGAAACGCTAAGATTAGGAATGTCTTCCAAGTGTACTGTTCAACCGAGGATATTATAATATGATTTTCCCAGCGGCACAATATACAGGAAACCCCGAACTGCATCACTGCACAGATAATTGATATTAGTGAGACATGTACACATTAATTTCTTTTTTTATTGTAGTGGTAGGCAGTAGATCAACATGCCACGGTGATGAGACTTCCATTTGAAAGTTATCTATTCTTCAGCTCTCCTAAATCAGCCAATCTGGACAACCCAAAGAGTAGGAAAAAAAACATAAGCACTCTGGGATGACCTGAGGACGTGAAAGATGGTCACAAATGCATGTTCTTCCATTCTTAATAAAAGCAAAAATGGAAAATTAACCAATACTACTCATCCACCCCCAAAGTGCTTAATGATAATGGGGAAAAGGGAGCAAGGGGTGAGTCTCATGGGCAAGGTAAGCCGAAGACATGAGGGGAGATGGAGGAGAAACTAGAGAAAGATGAGGGTTCAGGGTTAGGGCAGGGAGGAGCCTAACAAGAGGTTTGGCATCATGGACAAGGAGTAGGGGTTGGCAGGGGTGGGGAGGGGAACAGCAGAGGCAGCTGGACAGATGGTCTCAACTTTAGTCATATTAATCCACAAGCTCCTTGTGCTCGATATTGGTGAGTGGGGAGAGTGCAAGTTAGAGGAGACAGTTGGTAATGGAGAAAAGGGGTTATCTTTGCTCTCCAGGATGATCCTAGAATAGTGGGCAATTTGGGCAGAGGAGAGTGTGGCTCGATAGTACTTGACATGGTCCAGCCAGATCTCGTGATATATGGCTAAACCAGTTATGCACCAGATACGTTCAAGCCTGCACTCCTTGGATTTGAGGGAGCAAAGATGGAAGTTACACCAGTGGGAACAATCAGAATGGGAGAGTATAAAGGGTTTACTGGGGAGAAGGGTATCAAATGCAGGAGAGGGCATGGTTAAGCAGATCGACAGCTACATAAATATCACGGCGAATGGAGGACCAAAGGCCAGATAAGTTAGGAATTTGAAAGTGCAGTTGTACATGACTAGGGGAACAGTTTTTCACGGGTTGGACATGGAAGCAGGCAAGATTGGAAGAAGGTAGGGGGATGTGGATGGTGAAAGATACAAGTGGTTGGCGATGGCCTTGTCTGTGATCAGGGACCGTTGGAGTAGAGAGGTCACATGGGATGGCAAGGTCAATGGGGTGGCTGTGAATATGGGAAGCAAGTTTATATGGAGGGAGGGGTTTCGAGAGTACAGTGAAATCATAGGGAAGGCAAGCAAGGTGAATTGAGATGGAGATTAAAGTCACTGAGAATGAAAAGTCAATTCGTGCAAAGACTGAGGGAGGATAGCTCAGTGAGAAACTCAGGGTGGGGGGGGGGGGCAATTAGAGAATGAGGATTTTAACAGAGGAAATCACATAGTATATGTTTGTTTGAATAAGGCTCATTCCTCCCTCAAGCCTTTCAGAAGAAAAACAGACCATATGGTCCTCAATATTTAAATCGATTTGAGCTGGGACATGGACTCTTAACAGCAGCTTGTTTTTAAAAATATCTCTTTTGAAGAGTTAAAAGAACCCAAACAAGCCAAACCAAGACAAAAATGCTTCATTTTTGCAACAACTTCGTCTAACACCGACTTTCAACTTGACATCGGTCAATTGAGATTACCTGATCAACTTTGCAGCTGATGGAAACAAGAGCCACATTTTCCCATTTTAAAAATGAAGAACTGCTGGCAGGTCGAATCCTACGAATTCCCCACAATCGAAGCACTAAATCCTGCTATCCACCCCACCCAAAGCTGAATACAAGAGCTATAATAGTAAATTTTACCAAGTACAGAATATCCAGGTAATTACGTATCCTGTTGGATCATAAACCCAGTAAAAATAAGAATATAAATTTGCATTTTACCTGGTTGATGCAAAACTACGGCCTAACGGATAACTGGCAGTGTGTGACAATAAAGATTCCATGACAGTACTCTGCCAATTTTTGTTTGAGGGTATTATATATACCTAACAGATTGACTGTGGCATTGCTCACAGCAAGTCAGACCATATGCTATTTTATGCTATGTAGTTTATTCCATCTCAAACCAAGGAAACAGGAAAGCAATAGGGAAAGTGCTCCAGTTTGCACGCAGAGTGCGTGGCAGCATTGGGAGGGGGGCCTACAGGTTGGTAGTGTCTGGGAACATCGAGTGTCAACATCAGGATATATGGATTCATGGGAAGGGTGAAGGTTTGGAAGAACCAGGAGCTGGGTTGCAGGATAATGGATTCCAGGGAGGGGCAGTCCTGGTGTTTGGGAGCACCGAAAAGAGGAAACGAGGTTCTGATACAAGTGGGGACAAGAGAGTGGTGGCAGGGCAATGACGGATGCGCACACGCACAAACAAGCCCCCGCCTTATTCGATTAAGCGAGACTATCTACCTAGTAGGGTCTTCTTCATTCATTTGGAGAAATAAGGTCATAGGGTGGGGAGGGGGAAATGGACTGTGAAGATGATTAGTGGAGGCAATAATTCTTTGAGATTTTTTTGACATCGGGAAGTCTATGACATTACTTTTACCCACCCACCCTTTGCATACAATGCATTATCCTCAACGATACTTCTGATCAAAGGAGAAGTGAAAGCACTTGTTACTCAAACTAAATATAAGCTCGTATCAAATTAGCTGCATACATAATTTATCGTTCTGGAAAAAAAAACTTTGCTGTTAATAGATAGGTGGGAGGTAAACGGAAGATGAGTGTGCATACTTTTAGCGAGAGGCATTTAAAACAAATGCAATTCAAAGCAGAAGATATGGTAAAAGAGCATCTTGATAAGCTGCTTACCCATCCTTTGACTTCTCACTTCTAAATGGCTATAATGGGCCAGATGTTGCTGTGGCAGGGCATCTAATGGTGTGTGCCGTTACTTAGACTTGCCCTGGCACGTTTAGGTTTTTACAATTTTTGAGCAAGTTGCTGAAAGTGTGAGCTGATAACGTTGCAGCAAGGAAAACAGGGCAAACAACTGTGGATCTCCTGAACAAATCAGATTGAGGGATTGTGAAATTAATAGCACAAGGACTGAGAAGGAAGTGTAAATTAGAGTGGGTGAATTCAATGTCAAATCAGGTACAGAAAGATTAGATTATGAGAGGGAAAAACACACATTAAATTTAAAATGTTACATTTTTAAAATCTCAATTAAAACCTGGAGGAATGAGACTCCATACTTGTACGAGTTAATTTTCAGTGCCAGAGGTTGATTGGCAGTAATTAACACTTATCACATCGTTAAAAGGGTACTGAGAATGGAATGGACAAGACTTAACTTTCTGTGGTGAGTTTAGTGCGTATCGACCGTGCAAATACAGCAATTTCACAGCATTCAATGCATATCAATGGTGAAGCAGACAGCGAGATGCCAGTTTCACGAAGCTAACAGCAGAGCGGCGCAACTCTGACCATTAGCCTCACCAATATTTTGACAGCAAAATCTGGGCCAATATAAAGTACCACTATCCATTCAACAAGCCTCCATTCAAAAACTGCTGGCCCGTGAGCACTATTCCTGAACAGTTCAGTGTTCCAAATTGGACTGTGAGAAATTGATTGATGTATAAACCACATTTGGGATTAAAATAGTCGAAACTACACTTCACATCCGAAGGATTAGGTTGTCAGGATGTCCCAAAGCACTTTACACCCAATTAAGTACCTTTGAAGTGCAGTCACCTTCAGTTGCACCCCGTTGCCATGCCACCAATTATTGGGGGAGAAAAATACTATTCCAGGTTTTAATAAGTCCAGTTCTTCTCAACTGTATTCCATATTGGTTTCATCTAATCACGAGCTTTGAATTAAAATATTCACTTAAATTCATGGCGTTATCACATCCTTATTGTTTCAACATAACCAAACAGCCTGCAACAAACACTTAGCAGATCTCTAAAGGGGAAAAGCAACTGTACAAGGAAATAGTATGGCTAATAAGTATTAGCTTCTAACTATGTCCCAGGTATTCTAGGAATGTTAGACTGGGAACTAAGCTACCAGTTTTTGGTTGGTCATCCGTTCTTTTTGACTAAAGCAGAAGGAATACTGCCCAATGTAACAATTTATTGAAAATATTTAGAATACCCACGTTTTCCCAAATCACAGAGGAAAGCAAGGGAGGCGGAGTGGCGATGTGGGAGATTAACTTCATTCAGAATACAAGACCATGCCAATGGTAGGTAAATAGACATTTTTTTCCAATCACAAACTCCACCGAGAACAGGATATAATCACACAAAAAATCAACACAACAAAGGAATTGTTGAGTTCATCTCAGTAGGGGATCAGGAATCAAACGCTTTTTTTTGCGACCAATATCAATATAACACACTCAGATCAGGTATGGCATGGCCAGATGCACAGCAAAGTTGTCTCTAATCTCCCCCAAAACTCATCCAAATGCCAATGTCAGAAGGCCATCCCCGACTACAATGACGTCAAATTTTTTCACTTCCTACATTAGCCATCTTTAAGGCTTCTTCGATCATATCCACAGTTCAGTAATAATTTTTGCTCATTTATGTGCAGCTTTGTATTCTCACTCCACACCCTCAAAAGAACCAGCATAAAATGGCACAAACTGATTATGTATAAAATCAACATAGCACCAGAGAAAAAAGGCTTTCATTCCATTTATCCATGCTGGACTCACACCCAGCTCCCAAAGGTGTCTGAACCTTATCTGCCACCCACTCCATTTGTTCAGTGACTTCAACTTTACACCAATTTAGGATTGCCGTAACAAAAACATGGCATCCTTTCCAGAGTACCATAAACTTTAATGCTTCAAATAGTAAGAACTGCTCCCAATAGAAGTCATAGAAATGAAACCTAGTTAATTCTTAACATCAGCTAACCAAGCGGCCATAATGCTGGTAGAAATAGCTTCGAATTTATCTCAGGGAAAATCCATTCTACAAAGCGTTTAGCAAGACAAAGTTATGGTGAACATTGGGACAGGAGCAGGCTATTCAGCCCCTCGAGCATGTTCTGCCATTCAATTAGATCACAGCGCTTAACTCCATTTACTCGCCTTGGTTCTGTAACTCTTAATAACCTTGCCTAACAAAAATCTCTCAATCTCAGTTTTGAAATTTTCAATTGACCTAGCCTCAACAGCTTTTTTTTTTTAAAAGGAGGTGGGGGGAAAGAGTGTTCCAGATTTCCACTACCTTTTGTGTGATGAAGTGCTTTCTGACATCACCCCTGAATAGGCTAGCTTTAATTTTAGTGTTATGCCCCCTTGTTTTAGACTCTCCTGCTAAAGCAAATACTTTCTCTCTCTCTACGTAATCAAATCCTTTAATCATCTTAAACGCCTCAATTACATCACCCCTTAATCTATATAGAAGGGAATACAATACTAGTCTATGAAACCTGTCTTCATAATTTAACCCTTTTAGCCCCGGTATCATTCTGGTGAACGTGCGCTATACCTCCTTCAAGGCCAATATATCCTTTCTGAGGTGCGGTCCCCTGAACTGAATGCACGACTTCAGATGGGGACTAACAGCTGCAACATAACTTCCACCCCTTTGTATTCCAGCCTTCGAGATAATGGCCAACATGCAATTAGCCTTTGAAATTATTTTTTGTACCTGTCCATTAGCTTTTCGTGATTTCTGTACTGAGACCCCTAAATCTCTCTGCTCATCCACAGTTCCTAGCTTCTCGACATTTAGAAAATACTCTCATCTATCTTTCTTATGTCCAAAGTGGATGATGTCGCACTTTCCCACATCGAACTCCGTCCGCCACAGCTTTGCCCACTCGCTAGATTTGGAATTGTGCCTTTGGATTGGAGAATTGCCAATGTCACTCCATTATTTAAGACATGAGGGAGGGAGGGAGAATCAAGGAAACTACAAGACCTGTCAGTTTAGCATCAGTTGTGGGGAACTGACTGGAATCAATCATTCGAGACAGAGTGACTGAGCAGTGGAACAATTATCAGCTAATCAATGAGAGTCAGCATGGATTTATGAAGGGTGTCATGCCTGACTAATCGAGTTGAATTTTTTGAGGTCACTAACATGGTGGACAAGGAAGTGTCTATGGATGTTGTCGATATGGACATCCAGAAGGCATTTGGTAAAGTTCAGCACAAAAGCTTATTACCAAAAATGAGAGTGCACAGAATTGGAAGTAGCCTTGTGACACGCGTTATTAATTGGTTGGGAGGTAGCAGACAAACAGTAGGGATAAAGGGAATGTATTGATTGGCGCAATGTGACAAGTAGCATTCCACTGGAATCTGTACTGTCACCTTAGCTTTTCACCATATATATCAATGACTTCGATCAAAAAGAGTTGTCGGTCCAAGTGTGCAGATGACACTAAATTGGGAAACAAGGGAAATTGTGTAGATGGGAGCAGGAAGTTACAAAGGGACAGAGACAAATTAAGCAAGTAAGCAAATATGTGGCAGGTGGACTTCAACGTAGGGCAATGTGAGGTAATCTACACAAAGACAAACTGGAATATTTTCATTAATGGCAAGAAACTGAAAACTGTGGAGGAGCAAAGAAAGTTGGGTGTCCAGGTACACAAATCACTAAAAGCTAGTGCACAGGTAAAAGAGTAATCAAAAAGGCTAATGGAATATTGGCCTTTATCTCAAGGGCATTGGAATACAAAGTGGAGGAAGTTATGCTTCAGTTTTACAAAGCCTAGGCCAGACCCTATCTGGAGTACTGCTTTTCAGTTATTCACACTGCACCTCAGGAAGGATATATTGACCTTGGAGGGGCACAGCGCAGACTCACCAGAACGACACCAGGGCTTAAAGGGTTGCATAAACTTTGGTTGTCGTCCCTTGCTTTCAGAAGGTTATGGGGTGATCTAATTGAGGTGTTTAAAATGAAAAAGTGATAGAGTAGATACAAGAGATGATATTTCCTCTGGTGGGGAAATTCAAAACACAGGGGCACAATCTTACAATTAAAGCTAAACCATTCAGGAGTAAGATCAGGAAGCACTTTTCTACATAAAGGGTGCTGAAAAATGTGGGATTGTCTGCCCCAAATGACTGTGGATGCTGGGTTAATTGACATTTTCAAGACTGAGAGTGACAGATTTTTTTTTATGAGGTAAGGGATATGGATCAAAGGCGGGTAAATGGAGTTGAGGTACAGATCAGCCATGATCTAATAAAATGGTGGAACAGGCCTGGGGACGAAAATGGCCTTCTTCTGTTCCGAAATTGCTTTGAAAAACTAGAGGATTATTGTTCTGTGGTGCTGGAGTCCCACAGCAGAATCTGTCAAGCTTCCCAAGAAAATGTGACTTTTATCAAATGGAAGTTGCAGAAGCTAACCTTCATATCACATTACTTCCCCTTAAATTATTAATTCTTTTTCAGAGTTTACCACATATGGCAGGATAACGATGCTATTTGGAAATCATGGCATTTTACAAAAGATGTCCTGCTACTGTTGTTTCAACAGAGCATTAGATACACCAGGAATGCTGATCTGTGACATTATATTAGACACAAAAATGTAAACATAAGTAAACTTCTCAATTTATTTTTATAATTTTGGCTGCCAGGAACGAAACAGTAAGGTGACCCAAGATGGAAAACAGAATTACACATTTTAATTTTTATGTCCCTTTTCATGTTTTCTATAACCAACACAATTTGTGAAGAACAACAAATATTGCATTTCTTTTCCATGTTTTAAATATCTAAAAACAAATTTTCCGATTACACTAAAAGAACAATTTATTGCAGAACAATGCATTATGAAGGAAGAAAATAAATTTTGCCAATATACAATGCAATTATAATCAAATTGCTAAGTACGTACAGTTGTTAACACACAGATCAGAAAATCTACCCAAGTCATAGAACACATACCAGAAGTTGGCAAATGATTGGTCGGTAACAGCCAATAGAACATTTTTATTGGCTTCTAAGACGTGTGCAACTTCAGAGGTGAAGAAGCTCATTATATGTAAACCTGATTTCAGGGAATAGGTAACTTAGTGACAGCAAGAAGGGGAAGGTCTCAACGGTTAAAACTACAACCATGGCAACCTCCAAGCAACACTTGTACAATCAATTCACTGACATTCATGTTAAAAAAAAAGGAAAAAAATTGCAGATGCCGGAAATTGGAAACAAAGACAGAAAATGCTGGAAACACACTACAGGTCAGTCAGCATCTGGGGAAAGAACAGTCACAATAGAGTGAAGGGTCATTTAGGGTCCACACTTGAAATCCACAGATGCTCACTAACCTGCATAGGGTTGCAGCATGTCCTGTTTTTGTTTCACTGACATTCATGCTAAACTACTTTTTTTTGGAAAAATAATTCACGGCATCTTCAAAGCATTGTTGCATATCCATTATAATAATTACTGAATTTAAAAGACAAGCAGAAATTACTTTCATGAAAAACCTTGCATGCAATTGTAAAACTATCAAATATTTACTAACTTGGGTTCGAAGAAAAATAAACACAAAACCATACTGTGTGAGCAACAGCCCACTAGGCAAAAAACTTACCATCATCTTTTCGAAGAGTACAATAACTTCCTTTTCTGGCAGTTGCTTTGAGGAATATTCGTATTCTGATGAAATGGCAGACCAGTCACGACTGGAAAGTTGTGCATGTTTAAGATGTGGAAGAGGAGGCCTACCACGTCTGCTCCCTGGAATTCGGATACTAGCAAATCTGTCCAGCTGCAAAAAGTAAAAAAATTCAAGTGAAGTAGTTACAATTAGCTTAGTTTGTACAATCTAGTATTTAAAATCCAAACTTCTGATAAAAGATACACAAATAGTCAATGAATTTTAAAAAAGATAATTGTTGCTAATATCTCTTCTGCCTTAATTTAAGTAATCAACACTTGGAAACATTACAATACCAACATTTGTCACGCTACTGATGTAAATGCTACACATCATCCAGGGAAACAACAAACATAATTCGTGCCCTGTGAGCAATGAAGACCTCAAACGCCCTCAGTGCTACGTCAAGTTATGTGGGTCTCATGTGAATTTTTGCAATTCAATTATAAAATATTCACAGTTGCCAAACCCTGATACCACCCCTAATTTTCTGACTGAGAACTTTTAATTTATTCCCAGATCTGTGCAAATGTCAGCCCAAAGGTTGCAGGTGCACAGAATGATTATTCACTCTCAATGTTCCCTTTCTTTGAGTATATTCCTAAATGCCATTTGGTTCCCATTCACATGGTCCAGCTGAAGCAAGGAACTTATCGAGTGACTCACTGCGTGAGAAAACCCACATCATATCATTCCTTAGCACACGGCAAGGGAATGTTAAGTCACGAGAGCAAGTTTTTTTTGTTACTAACCATTTTTTATTGCTACTAACCATTTTTTATTTCACAAAAGTAGAAACAAAGAAACAACATACTGCATCAAAGCATAATGGAATGTTACCCAAACATTTGGGAACAGGAAGAAACTGGTGAGATTATATCCAGCTATAATAATTTTGGTTTTGTTTTGATGTACATTTTAGTATTCTAAGTTTATGGAGAATGTTGCTTTCATAAAATTTACTTAACTGTTCAGGCCACTTAATGCAGCAGCTTATCATAGAATCATATAAAGTTACAGCACGGAAGGAGGCCATTCGGCCCATCGAGTCCGCGCCGGCTCTACACATGAGCAATCCCGCTTGTCCCACTGCCCCGCCCTATCCCCGTAGCCCTGCACATTCTTTTGTTTCAAGTACTTATCCCCATGATTGAATCTGCCTCCACCACTCCCTCAGGCAGTGCATTTCAGATCCGAATCACTTGCTGTGTCAAAAAGTTTTTCCTCATATCACCTTTGGCTCTTCTGCCAATCACCTTAAACCTATGTCCTCTGGCTCTTGACCCTTCCGCCAATGGGAACAGTTTCTCTCCATCCACTCTGTCAACACCCTTCATGATTATGAACACCTCTATCAAATCTCCTCTCAACATTCTCTGTTGCAAGGAGAACAATCCCAGCTTCTCCAGTCTATCCACGTAATTTAAGTCCCTCATCTCTGGAATCATTCCAGTAAATCTCCTCTGCAACCTCTCGAAGGCCTTCATATCGTTCCTGAAATGTGGTGCCCAGAACTGGACACAATATTCCATTGTGGCCGTACCAGCGTTTTATAAAAGGTTCATCATGACTTCCATACTTGTGCACTCTATGCCTCTATTTATAAAGCCTAGCAGCCTGTATGCTTTTTTTAAAGCCGCTTTCTCAACCTGCCCTGCCACCGTCAACGATTTATGCACATATACCTCCAGATCCCTATGATCCTCCACCCTTTTTAGATTTGTGCCCTCCAGTTCATATTGCCTCTCCTCATTTTTCCGACCGAAATGCATCACCTCGCATTTTTCTGCGTTAAACTTCAGCTGCCACGTGTCTGCCCATGCCACCACAGTGTCTATATCCTCTTGAAGTCTATCGCTATCCTTCTCAATGTTCACTACCCTTCCAAGTTTTGTGTCATCTGCAAATTTTGAAATTGTGCCCTGTACACCCAAGTTCAAGTCATTAATATATATCAAGAAAAGCAGTGGTCCTAGTACCGACCCCTGGGGAACATCACTGCACACCTCCCTCCAATCTGAAAAATAACCGTTCACCACGACACTCTGCTTCCGTCATTTAGCCAATTCTGTATCCATGTTGCTATTGCCCGCTTTATTCCATGGACCGCAATCTTAATAGCAAGCCTACTACGCTTTTTGCAAATCCATTAACACAAAATCAACTGCATTGCCCTCATCTGTTACCTCATCAAAAAACTCTTTCAAGAGTTAATCAAGCTTAAACAGATGGCCCTTTATTAGCGATCTGCACTTATGCAGCAGAACAGACACTTCAGTCTTTGGAGAAGCCCTGTGATTACATAAAAATTCAATTAAATAAATAAAATCTGGAATTAAAAAATACTAGTATCAGTAATGGTGGCCGTGAAACTACTGGATTATCGTAAAAACCCATTTGGTTCACTAATGTCCTTTAGGGAAGGAAACCTGCCGTCCTTACCCGATCTGGCCTATATGTGACTCCAGTCCCACAGCAATATGGTTGATTCTTAATTGCCCTCTGAAATGGCCTAACAAGCCAATCAGTTGTACAATCTCGCTACAAAAAGTCATAATAAGAATAAAAACGGACGGATCACCCGGCATCGGACCACTAGGCATCGGACACGACAAAGGCAAACCAAGCCCAGTCGACCCTGCAAAGTCCTCCTCACTAACATCTGGGGACTTGTGCCAAAATTGGGAGAGCTGTCCCACAGACTAGTCAAGCAACAGCCTGACATAGCCATACTCACAGAATCATACCTCTCAGCCAACATCCCACACTCTTCCATCACCATCCCTGGGTATGTCCTGTCCCACCGGCAGGACAGATCGACCAAAGGTGGTAGTACAGTGATATACAGTCAGGAAGGAGTGGCCCTGGGAGTCCTCAACATTGACACTGGACCCCATGAAATCTCACGGCATCAGGTCAAATATCAGCAAGGAAACCTCCTGCTGATTACCACCGACCGCCCTCCCTCAGCTGATGAATCAGTCCTCCTCCATGTTAAACACCACTTAGAGGAAGCACTGAGGGTAGCAAGGGCACAGAATGTACTCTGGGTGGGGGACTTCAATGTCCATCATCAAGAGTGGCTTGATAGCACCACTACTGACCAAGCTGGCAGTCCTGAAGGACACAGCTGCCAGACTGGGCCTGCGGCAGGTGGTGAGCGAACCAACACGAGGGGAAAAACTTACTTGACCTTGTCCTCACCAATCTACCTGTCGCAAATGCATCTGTCCATGACAGTATTGGTAGGAGTGACCACAGCACAGTCCTCGTAGAGATGAAGTCCCGTCTTCACACTGAGGACACCATCCAACGTGTTGTGTAGCACTATCATCATGCTAAATGGGATAGATTCAAAACAGATCTGGCAGCTCAAAACTGGGCATCCATGAGGCGCTGTGGGCCATCAGCAGCAGCAAAATTGTATTCCAACACAATCTGTAACCTCATGGCCCGGCATATTCCTCACCCGACCATGACCAACAAGCCTGGTTCAATGAGGAGTGTGGAAGAGCATGCCAGGAGCAGCATTAGGTGTACCTAAAAATGAGGTGCCAACCTGGTGAAGCTACAACTCGGGACTACATGCATGCTAAACAGCATAAGCAACATGCTATAAACAGAGCTAAGCGATTCCACAACCAAAGGATGAGATCAAAGCTCTGCAGTCCTGCCACATCCAGTCATGAATGGTGGTGGACAATTAAACAACTAACAGGAGGAGGAGGCGGCTCTGGAAACATCCCCATCCTCAATGATGGCGGAGTCCAGCACGTGAGTGCACAAGACAAGGCTGAAGCGTTTGCAACCATCTTCAGCCAGAAGTGCCGAGTGGATGATCCATCTCGGCCTCCTCCCGATATCCCCACCATCACAGAAGCCAGTCTTCCGCCAATTCGATTCACTCCACGTGATATCAACAAACGGCTGAGTGCACTGGATACAGCAAAGGCTATGGGCCCCGACAACATCCCGGCTGTAGTGCTGAAGACTTGTGCTCCAGAACTAGCTGCGCCTCTAGCCAAGCTGTTCCAGTACAGCTACAACACTGGTATCTACCCAACAATGTGGAAAATTGCCCAGGTATGTCCTGTCCACAAAAAGCAGGACAAATCCAATCTGGCCAATTACCGCCCCATCAGTCTACTCTCAATCATCTGCAAAGTGATAGAAGGTGTCGTCGACAGTGCTATCAAGCGGCACTTACTCACCAATAACCTGCTCACCGATGCTCAGTCTGGGTTCCGCCAGGGCCACTCGGCTCCAGATCTCATTACAGCCTTGGTCCAAACATGGACAAAAGAGCTGAATTCCAGAGGTGAGGTGAGAGTGACTGCCCTTGACATCAAGGCAGCATTTGACCGAGTATGGCACCAAAGAGCCCCAGTAAAATTGAAGTCAGTGGGAATCAGGGGGAAAACTCTCCAGTGGCTGGAGTCATACCTAGCACAAAGGAAGGTGGTAGTGGTTGTTGGAGGCCAATCATCTCAGCCTCAGGACATTGCTGCAGGAGTTCCTCAGGGCAGCGTCCTACGCCCAACCATCTTCAGCTGCTTCATCAATGACCTTCCCTCCATCATAAGGTCAGAAATGGGGATGTTCGCTGATGATTGCACAGTGTTCAGTTCCATTCGCAACCCCTCAGATAACGAAGCAGTCCATACCCACATGCAGCAAGATCTGGACAACATCCAGGCTTAGGCTGATAAGTGGCAAGTAACATTCGCACCAGACAAGTGTCAGGCAATGACCATCTCCAACAAGAGGGTCCAACCACCTCCCCTTGACATTCAACGGCATTACCATCACCGAATTCCCCACCAACATCCTGTGGGTCACCATTGACCAGAAGCTTAACTGGACCAGCCATATAAATACTGTGGCTACAAGAGCAGGTCAGAGGCTGGGTATTCTGCGGCGAGTGACTCACCTCCTGACTCCCCAAAGCCTTTCCACGATCTGCAAGGCACAAGTCAGGAGTGTGATGGAATACTCTCCACTTGCCTGGATGAGTGCAGCTCCAACAACACTCAAGAAGCTCAACATTCAGGACAAAGCAGCCCGCTTGATTGGCACCTCATCCACCACCCTGAAGATTCACTCCCTTCACCACCGGCGCACTGTGGCTACAGCATGTACCATCCCCAGGATGCACTGCAGCAACTCACCAAGGCTTCTTCGACAGCACCTCTCAAACCCGCGACCTCTACCACCTAGAAGGACAAGAGCAGCAGGTACATGGGAACACCACCACCTGCACGTTCCCCTCCAAGTCACACACCATCCCGACTTGGAAATATATCGCAGTTCCTTCATTGTCGCTGCGTCAAAATCCTGGAACTGCCTTCCTAACAGCACTGTGGGAGAACCTTCACCATACGGACTGCAGCGGTTCAAGAAGGCGGCTCACCACCACCTTCTCAAGGGCAATTAGGGGTGGGCAATAAATGCTCGCCTCGCCAGCGACGCCCACATCCCATGAACGAATAAAAAAAATAAAACTAATTGCGTGCTTAGTTAAGAGTAGCTGCTTCAGACTAACCAATCAGCAGAATTTTTGTCCGAAGTCTTCACTAAAACAGGAAGTAATTAAAAAGGTACCAGAAATGCATGACAAAATCAGGAATGGGTACAAATCTATGAAATACATGTCCATGTGGGTGCATGGGAACAGGAGTAGGCCATTCAGCCCCTCGTGCCTGCTCCGCCATTTGATAAGATCATGGCTGATCTGTGATCTAACTCCATATACCTGCCTTAGGCCCATATCCTTTAATAACTTTGGTTGCCAAAAAGCTATCGATCTCAGATTTAAATTTAACAATTGAGCTAGTGTCAATTGCCGTTTGCGGAAGAGTGTTCCAAACTTCGACCACCCTTTGTGTGTAGAAATGTTTTCTAATCTCGCTCCTGAAAGGTCTGGCTCTAATTTTTAGACTGTGCCCCCTATTCCTAGAATCCCCAACCAGCGGAAATAGTTTCTCTCTATCCACCGTATCTGTTCCCCTTAATATCTTATAAACTTCGATCAGATCACCCCTTAACCTTCTAAACTCCAGAGAATACAACCCCAATTTGTGAAATCTCTCCTCGTAACTTAATCCTTGAAGTCCGGGTATCATTCTAGTAAACCTACGCTGCACTTCCTCCAAGGTCAATATGTCCTTCCGAAGGTGCGGTGCCCAGAACTGCTCTCAGTACTCCAGGTGCGGTCTAACCAGGGTTTTGTATAGTAGTAAGACAAGGTTCAATTTCACTGGTAAGGAAATGCTGATATCCTTAAGATTTGAACTGCAAAAGAGTGCCCTACATTTGCTTTAAGATGGAGTTATTCCCAAAAATAACTAATCTGGGCATGAATTCTCAGCAGACAAAAACCAGTACTACCTAACGCAAGGCACTTCATTTTTTTTTTGTAAGGTGGAGGGGAGGAATAATCCCGGCTCGGTCGAAAACATACTTCTTTTCAAGAGGACCAGGACTAAAAAGTCATTTTTTTCTACATTGGTACTAATGTAGCCTTGCAAATAGCACCAAAGTAGATTTTACGTTTGAGGAATGCATTCAGTCCATGTTAATTCACCCATCCATAGAGATCGTAACATGTTCCCACTGTAGCATCTGATTGGCTCTTCACGGACTCCGGAGAGAACGTCCTCGTCCTCCTCCTCCTGCCCCATCCGCTGGGAGGCGTTCCCCCTCAGACCTAATTGAGGAGACCTCTTTATAACAAAGTTGCACAGCAGGCAGTCCACCATTCAGGATTCTCATCAAACTGCACTGCAGGGGACGCGACGCCCCGCCCCGCCCTGCCCCCCTGCCCTGCCCTGCACCCCCCCCCCACCCTGCCCCACTGATGAAGGTGTGCATGAGATTCCTGCATCATGTCAAAGTGATGGCTCCAATGATGATTCGAATAGCCAAAAGGGCCTCACCATATGGGTGTTCAGTTTGTATCCTGGATAATTCCACAGCTGTCATCAGCTATGCCTTGACCTCCCAGCAGCCACTCAGAAACCGGCCTTTCTAGGTCCAAGAGTGCTGGCATTGTGGAGCTTCTTACTATGAAGGCATTATGGCAGCTGCCAGGGAAGCAGGCATTCACTTATGTAAAGCAGAACTGGTGTATCTGAACAGGGTGGACATTGAGCGAGCGAGTGGAATCCTTTCTCTTTGTTAAGGGAAGATGAAATTTAACGCAGATAAGTGCAAAGTGCTACATTTTGGAAGGAAGAATGAGGAGCGGCAATATAAACTAAAGGGTACAATTCTAAAGGGGGTGCAGGAACAGAGAGATCTGGGGGTATATGTGCACAAATTGCTGAAGGTGGCAGGACAGGTTGAGAAAACAGTTCAAGAAAAGTATACGGCTTTATAAATACAGAGGCATAGCGTACAAAAGTATGGAAGTTATGTTGAACCTTTATAAAACGCTGGTTCGGCCACAACTGGAGCTTTGTGTCCAGTTCCAGGAACCGCATTTTCGGAAGGCCTTGGAGAGGATGCAGAAAGATTTACCAGAATGGTTCCAGGGATGAAGGACTTCAGTTATGTGGATAAACTGGAGAAGCTGGGGTTGTTCTCCTTGAGAGCAGAGAAGGTTGAGAAAAGATTTGGTGGAGGTGTTCAAAATCATGAGGGGTCTGGACACAATAGATAGAGAGAAGCTGTTCCCATTGGCAGAAGGGTGGAGAACCACAGGACACAGATTTACGGTAATGGGCAAAAGAACCAAAGGCAATGAGGAAAAACTTGCTTTATGCAGCGAGTGGTAATGATCTGGAAGGCAATGCCTGAAAAGGGTGGTGGAGGCAGATTCAATCGTGGCTTTCAAAAGGGAATTAGATAAGTACTTGAAGGAAAAAAATTTGCAAGGCGACGGGGAAGCGGAACTAGCTCTTGCGGAGAGCCGGCACAGGCTCGACAGACTGAATGGCCGCCTTCTGTGCTGTAACCATTCTATGATTCTAACGGTGTTAGAATTGATCAAAGGAGCAGGCATGACCACTTGAGTGCCATCTGTGATTTGTACTTTGAGACATTCTGGCACTTGCGTGAAGTTGCAGTGGCCGGTAAGCTGCCACTAGTCGCCAAAGAAGTGCACAAACTGGCATGCTCAAGCAAACATAGCATCTCTTCAGAAAAAAGTGAAGCATTTCCTCATCCACTGCAGGAATGTTACAATTAGATAAATAAATAACATGTTCTCTGCACATAACTGGAAGTACATCAGTAAATTTTTGCATATAACACAAGGGAGCTGCTCTTCACCGTATCGCTAATGAGTTTTTTTTGTATATAGCAATGGACAAGAAATACATAAACTGAAATTTAACTGATTTACTATTTTCCTTCTTCACCATACATCTCTGCTCCAGTCACTAGTATCACTAAATGGTTCTGCTTAGATAAACTTGTTTAATTCAGAATCTCCTCCTCCAAACTTGAACAATGTTATTGGTCTTCATGAATTTATGTTTCCATTTGAATTCTGACATTAAAGTGGATAAAATAAATGGAGCCGGTGCAATCAATCATTCAGAACACATTACAAAATATAACAGATTGAACAAATTTCAACATACTGTATTTCTTGAAAAATATCCATTTTTTAACCTCAAAAGTTGAAGAGTTCATACTTCATCTTGTTTTGATGTGTTAAAAATAAAAATTATAGTTACTTTCACTGTTCCAAAAACTGGTTTTCCCAGCAGGTTTTATCCTCATTAAGATTTCCATCAATACACAGAAGTGTAAGAGGGGAAGAGAGCTTAAAAACATCCTGTCAAACTTCAGTCTTGCTGTCAATCAAAAAGAATTCTGGTAGTAGGCAAAAACGCATGCTGGGATTGCAGCCTATTCTTTTGTTGAGTCTTTTCGCAAAAAGTAATGACTCTGGGAAGCCCAAAGAGTCAAGACCTTAGGTTCTGAGGCATAGGCCTCAGACATAAAATATTTTAAGGTACTAAGATAAATGTCCAGCTAAACGAACAGAACTTTTTTGGCAATTTTTCATTGTGTGTGTTTATTAGGCTTCAAGCCTCATCTCTACTAAATCCTCACCACACAGCAGAAAACAAGATAGCAGCCAACAATGTTTTAAAAAATATTTGGAGCAATTTTATTGGCTCCTCTTTTTTTCTTTTATTGATGGATGTTGCTAGTCACTCAGGATATATTCGTTGTTTTCAAGTGTCATTAGTTGTTTCTCATTGTTCATTTTCTCACCACTTTCCTCAAGTTTGATTCTTATGTTCACTGCTACTTCAGTCGTGATTCATTACTGTTTTATGAACTTGAAATTTGAGCCAAACTGTAAGAAATATGAAAAGCAAAACACTGCAGATGCTGGAAATCTGAAATAAAAGCAGAAAATGCTGGAAATCTGAAATAAAAGCAGAAAATGCTGGAACTACTCAACAACGCAGGCAGCATCTGTGAAGAAAGAAACAAAGTTAACCCTTCAACTCGATGACCTTTCACCAGAGCTGGAAGAAGTTCAAGATTTAACAGTTTTTAAGCGCATAGAGCCAGGCAAAAAGGGGGGCGCGCGGCGGGGGGTGTAAAGAACAAAAGGGAAGGTCTGCGTTAGGGTGGAGGGCAGGAGTGATTAAATGACAAAAGGGATAACGGTGCAAGGGAAGGAGGGTGGTAATGGGACAAGTGAAGAAAGTGAAGATGGGTCTAGAGGAGCTGTAATTGGCAACAGCAGAACCATCACCAGCACCTGCTGTCCGAAAAAAGCAGTGATTATGATCTGAATTTATTGAAACCAATGTTATGTCCAGAAGGTTGTAAACGGCCTAATCGAAAGATCAGGTGCTGTTCCTCAAGCTTCAATGGAACAGTGTAGGAGGCCGAAGTCAGAGCTGGAGTGGAATGGAGAATTAAAACACAAACAACCGTCAGGGCGGACTGAGCGGAGGTTTCACCCAATTCACGTTTGGTCTCCCCAACGTCAAGGAGGCCGCATCATGAGCGGTGAATACAGTGTACTAAATTGAAAGAAGTACAAGTAAATTGCTATTTCACCTGGAAGGAGTGTTCAGGTCGCTGGATGGTGGGAATGGAAGAGGTGAAAGGGCAAGTGTTGCATCTGCTGCATTCGCATGGGAAGGTGATGTGGGAAGAAGAGCGGTTGTTGGAGGTGATGGAAGAGTGGACCAGGGTGTCGCGGAAGCAACGGTCCCTTCGGAATGCTGAAAGGGGAGGGGAGGGGGATGATGTGTGTGGTGGCATTGCACTGGAGGTGGCGGAAATGGCAGTGGATGATACGTTGAACACGCAGGGAGGTGGAGTGGAAGGCAAGGACAAGGGGGACCCTATTGTGGTTTTGGGAGGGAAGGGAAGGGGCGAGGGCAGAAGTGTGGGAAATGGGACGGACAAGGTCGAGGGCCCCATCAACGACAGTGGAGGGGAATCCTCGGTTGAGGAAAAAGGAAGACATTTAGGAAGCACTGGTGTGAAAGAGGGGACAAGGTTTCTCCGTTGCATCTGTTCCGACAACGCCACCTTCCACACCAGTGCTTCCGATATGCCTTCCTTTTTCCTCAGCGGATTCCCCTCCACTGTAGTTGACGGGACCACATCCGTCCCAATTCCCACACTTCTACCCTTGAACTTTCCCCTCCCTCCCAGAATCACGCAAGGGTCCCCCTCATCCTCACCTTCCACCCCAGCAGCTTCCGCATCAACAGATCATCCTCTGCCATTTCCACCACCTCCAGCGCGATGCCACCACCAAACACATCTACCCCTCCCCTCTTACAATTCTGAAGGGACCGTTCCCTCCGTGACACCCTGGTCCATTCTTCCATCACCCCCAACACTCGCTCTCCTTCCCACGGCATCTTCCCATGCGAGTGCAGGAGACGCAACACCTGCCCTTTCACCTCTGCCATTCCCACAGTCCTTTCTTGTGAAACAGTGATTTACTTGTACTTCTTTCAATTTAGTATACTGTATTAGCTGCTCATGATGCGGTTTCCTCTACACTGTGGAGATCAAACGCAGATTGGGTGATCACTTTGCTGAACACCTCCGCACAGTCTGCAAGTGTGACCCTGACTTTCCAGTCGCTCTCCATTTTAATTCTCCATCCCACTCCAACTTCCACTCTGACCATGGCTCCCTGCACTATTCCAATGAAGCTCAAGGTAAGCTTGAGGAACAGCACCTCATCTTTTCGATTCGGCACTTGACAACCTTCCAGCCTCAACATTGATTTCAATAATTTCAGATCATAACCACTGCTCCCATTTTTTCGGACAGCAGGTGCTGGTGATAGTTCTGCTGTTGCCATTTATAACTCCTCTAGACCGATCTTTTGTTTCTTAACTTGTCCCATTACCACCCTCCTTGCCTTGCACCGTCATCCCTTTTGTCATTTAATCACACCTGCCCTCTACTATCTCTGACCTTCCCATTTTTTTTAAAATTAAAATTAATTGAATTTTTTTTCCCCCTTCTGTCTCTAATTTAATTCAATTTATTTCTTTGGCTTTTTATAAAAATGATTTGAAATGTTTGTTGGCCAGGGGCTGCAGAAATACTGAGTTTATTCCAAACTGCTAACACACAGGCAAAAGCAACTGCTGAACTGAAGTAACCTGAGTTCAGTCGCTGGCCTGAGCTGGCTGGAACCAGTTTGAATTAGCTAAGTTTTGTGAAAGACAGAGGAGATGTGATAAGACACAAGTCCTTATTTAGAAAAGGAGTAATGAGGTAATGCTACCCAAGTCCTTGGGACAGAGCCAATGAGGAGAAGACACAGACTTGGCGAGCAAGCCTAAACCAATGGGAGAGAGAGAGACAGCACAGCTTGAAGAGATAAGATTCGGAATAAGAATGAAGAATCTGGGCCATGGAGCCAGAGCGAAGACTCCGAAGACCAACCATCGCGGAAATGGAAGAACCTACGTCAGGGACGTAGAGACGATGTATATTCTGTGACCACTCAAGGAGTGTCAGAGAAACCTCGAAAGAGAGAGAGCGAAGACTCCGGAGACCAACCATCGCGGAAGTGGAAGAACGTACGTCAGGGACACAGAGACAACATCGAGAGAGAACAGAATGCCTGGCCAGCGTCAGCTCTCCTTTTTGGGTATGATCCTTTATATTCTGTGACCACTCAGGGAGTGTCAGAGAAACCGAGTGGGTGTGCGTTTAGATCCTAGTTTGAGTATAAAACTGTATAACCTGGTGCAAACTGCATGTTTATATCTAACCAGACGTATAAGCTATATGTATATGATCTAACGGTGTGAATCAAGCAAATTGAGAGTTAAGAGAGAATTGACTCTTCTCTTTGTACTAAGCCAGTAACCGTAACCGGTGACCTCCGGTCAACAGTTTTCTTTACAATGACATCCAGAATACTAACTTTAAACAAATAAAGTCAGCTTGCTTGCTTGAGCAATGCAGCCTGATTCTGTGGGCATCTTCTATTCTCACAGACCATTCCATGAGCATCAACTCATGCTGCTCTGAAGCCGGGTTGATAGCACACAATTTCTTTAAAATTCAAAATCAAGCAATTCGACACCACAGAGCCTGCAGTAAATACATTTGTTAATTTGCCACAGCGTTCTACGCAATTTCTGGCCCAATACACTAACCCACCACATCAACACGGCAATGTTGGCTTGTTTGTTTTGGTGAGGGGAGTAGAGTTGTCTATCAGGTATTTATATTGTTCATTTTTGCCAACACTAATTATTCTGCAGTGATAATCAGATGGTACCCGCAGTATCAGTTCTGCATCATTCCCACATGAAGGTAAAATCAGGGCATTAAAGAATTATACTTTAACATTCTTGTGGAGTTCTGGTCACCAGCATCAAATGCCAGTTAAATTTTTTATGTTAGTTAAGAGCAACTATCCTGTCAGCTCTTCACTAACATTAAAACAACAGTAGTAATAATAGGATGAGCAAACTGGCCATGGCACCTTGGTTCAGGGGGCCATTCAAGTGGGGGGAGTAAAAGGAATGTGGTTGTAGTGGGCAACAGTATAGTTAGAGGGCGAGATACTGTTCTCTGCAGCCAAGAGCGAGAGTCCCGAAGGCTGTGTTGCCTACCTGGTGCCAGGGTTAATGGCATCTCCTCAGGGCTGGACAGAAACTTGGAGTAGGAGGGGAAGAATCCAGTTGTCGTGATCCACGTAGGTACCAACGACATTGGTAGGACTAAGAAAGAGGTTCTGCCGAGGGAGTTTGAGCAGCGAGGGACGAAATCAAAAAGCAGAACCACAAAGGTGATTATTACCTGAGCCACGAGCAAATTGGCACAGGGTAAATCCGATCAGAGAGATGAATGCGTGGCCTCAAAGAATGGTGTGGGAGAAGTGGGTTTCAATTCAGTACTGGAGAAAGAGGGACCTGTTCCGTTGGAACAGGCTTCATCTGAACGATGCTGGGACCAGTGTTCTGGCAAACTGGATAACTAGGGCGGTAGAGAAGGCTTTAAACGAAACAGAGTGGCGGGGGGAGGGCTCAGGTGGGGCGAAGTTTAGATTGATAAAGAGAAAAGACAAGGAAGTAGTACAGGAAAGTGATGGGGGTAATGATAAACAGAGTGTGTCAGGAAGGGACAGAGCTTACAAACATAAGAGTGCATTAGCAAATGGGGCCAGGGTAGGAAAGATTGGAAAAAGACAAAATTAAATTAAAGGTTCTTTATCTGAATGCGCACAGCAATCGTAGTAAGATGGATGAATTGACGGCACAAATAGAAACAAATGGGTATGATCTCGTGGCCATTACACAGACGTGGTTGCAAGGTCACCAAGGTTGGGAGCTAAATATTCAGGGTTATTTAACATTTCAGAAGGATAGAAAAAAAGGTAAAAGGTGGTGGGGTAGCCCTGTTAATAAAGGATGAAATTGGTGTAATACTGAGAAATGAAGCAGTCCGAGCCCACATGCAGCAAGACCTGGACAACATCCAGGCTTGGGCTGATAAGTGGCAAGTAACATTCACGCCAGATAAGTGCCAGGCGATGATCATCTCCAACAAGAGAGAGTTTAACCACCTCCCCTTGACATTCAACGGCATTACCATCGCCAAACCCCCCACCATCAACATCCTGGGGGTCACCATTGATCAGAAACTTAACTGGACCAGCCATATAAGTACTGTGGCTACGAGAGCAGGTCAGAGGCTGGGTATTCTGCGGCGAGTGACTCACCTCCTGACTCCCCAAAGCCTTTCCACCATCTACAAGGCACAAGTCAGGAGTGCGATGGAATACTGTCCACTTGCTTGGATGAGTGCAGCTCCAACAACACTCAAGAAGCTTGACACCATCCAAGATAAAGCAGCCCGCTTGATTGGCACCCCATCCACCACCCTAAACATTCACTCCCTTCACCACCGGTACACAGTGGCTGCAGTGTGTACCATCCACAGGATGCACTGCAGCAACTCGCCACGGCTTCTTCGACAGCACCTCCCAAACTCGCAACCTCTATCACCTGGAAGGACAAGAGCAGCAGGCACATGGGAACAACACCACCTGCACGTTCCCCTCCAAGTCACACACCATCCCGACTTGGAAATATATCGCCATTCCTTCGTCATCGCTGGGTCAAAATCCTGAAACTCCCTTCCTAACAGCACTGTGGGAGAACGTTCACCACACGGACTGCAGCGCTTCAAGAAGGCGGCTCACCACCACCTTCTCAAGGGCAATTAGGGATGGGCAATAAATGCCGGCCTCGCCAGCAACGTCCACATCCCATGAACGAATAAAAAAAATGAACTTGGTTCAGAAGATCAAGATGTCGAATCAATTTGGGTGGAGGTTAAGAAATAGCAAGGGAAAGAAATCACTGGTGGGAGTAGTATGTCGGCCCCCTAACAGTAGCTACACTGTAGGGCAAAATATAAATCAGGAAATAAGGGGGGCTTATGAATAAGGAAATGCAATAATCATGGGCGATTTTAACTTTCACGTAGATTGGACAAATCAAATTGGCAAAAATAGCCCTGAGAAGTTCATAGAGTGTATTTGGGACTGTTTCTTAGACCAATAAGTCAGGGAACCAACCAGGTAACAGGCCATTTTGGATCTGGTAATGGGTAACGAAACAGGATTAATTAATGATCTCAAAGTAAAGAATCCCTTGGGAAGCGATGATCATAACATGATGAATTTCACATCCAGTTTGAGAGTGAGGATCTTGGGTCTGAAACTACTGTACCAAACTTAAATAAGGGCAATTATAAAGGAATGAGGGTGGAATTGGCTAAAGTGGACAGGGTAAACAGATTAGATGGTATGATGGTGGATAAACAGTGGCAAACATTTAAAAAGATATTTTATGACTTGCAACAAAAACATATCCCTGTGAGGAGGAAAGATTCCACAAAAAGGATGAACCAACCAAGGCTAACTAAGGAAGTAAAGGATAGTATCAGGTTAAAAGAAAAAGCATACAACTTGGCAAAGATTACTGGTAAGCCCAAAGATTGGGAAAACTTTAAAAATCAGCAATGGATGACTAAAAGAATAATAAAGAGGGAGAAAATAAATTATGAGAGTAAACTAGCAAGAATTATAAAAACTGACAGTAAAAGCTTTTACAAGTATATAAAAAGGAAGAGCGTAGCTAAAGTAAACATGGGTCCCTTAGAGGATGAGACTGGGGAAATAATAATGGAAAACAAGGAAATGGCAGAGGAATTGAACAGATATTTTGTATCTGTCTTCACAGTGGAAGACACTAATAACATACCAATAATAGTAGAAAATCAAGGGGCAAAGGGGAGGGAGGAACTAAAAACAAACACGATCACTGGAGAAAAAGTACTAGGCAAACTAATGGGTCTAAAGGCTGACAGGTCCCCTGGACCTGATGGCTTGCATCCGAGGGTCTTAAAGGAAGTGGCTACAGAGATAGTGGATGCATTGGTTGTAATCTTGCAGAATTCACTCGATTCTGGAAAGGTCCCAGCGGATTGGAAAACCGCAAACGTAACACCCCTATTCAAGAAGGTAGTGAGACAGAAAGCAGTTAACTATAGACCAGTTAGCCTAACATCTGTCATTGGGAAAATGCTAGAATCCATTATTAAAGAAATAGTAGCAGGACATTTGGAGACTCATAATACAATCAAGGAGAGTTAACATGGTTTTATGAAGGGGAAATCATGTCTAATAAATTTGTCAGAGTTCTTCAAGGAAGTAACGGGCAAGTTGGATAAAGGGGAACCAATGGATGCAGTATATTTGGATTTCCAAAAGGCATTCGATAAGGTGCCACATAAAAGATTACTGCACAAGATAAGAGCTCATGGTGTTGGGGGTAATATACTGGCATGGATAGAGGATTGGCTAACTAACAGAAAAAAAGTCAGGATAAAAGGGTCATTTTCAAAATGGCAATCTGTATCTAGTGGGGTGCCACAGGACTCAGTGCTGAGGCCTCAACTATTTACAATATATATCAATGACTTGCATGAAGGAACAGAGTGTCTTGTGGCCAAATTTGCTGATGATACAAAGATAGGTGGAAAAGCAAGTTGCGACGAGGACACAAAGTGTCTGCAAAGGGATATTGACAGGTTAAGCGAATGGGCAAAAATTTGGCAGATGGAATATAATGTGGGAAAATGTGACGTCATCCACTTTGGGAGGAAAAATAAAAAAGCAAAATATTATTTGAATGGAGAAATACTACAAAATGCTGCGGTACAGAGGGATCTGGGTGTCCTCGTACATGAAACACAAAAAGTCAACATACAGGTGCAGCAGGTAATCCAGAAGGCAAACGGAATATTGGCCTTTATTTCGAGGGGGCTGGAGTATAAAAGCAGGGAAGTCATGTTACAACTGTACAGGGTGCTGGTGAGGCCACACCTGGAGTATTGCATACAGTTCTGGTGCCCTTATTTCAGAAAGGACATACTTGCATTGGAGGCAGTTCAGAGAAGGTTCACTAGGTTGATTATGGGTATGGAAGGGTTGTCTTATGAGGAAAGATTGAACAGGTTGGGTCTATACTCATTGGAGTTTAGAAGAATGAGAGGAGATCTTATTGAAACATACAAGATTCTGAGGGGACTCGATAAGGTAGATGCTGAGAGGATATTACCCCTCATGGGGGAATCTAAAACTAGGGGGCATAGTCTCATAAGGGGTCGCCCATTTAAGACGGAAATGAGGAGGAATTTGTTCTCCCAGAGGGTTGTGATCCTATGGAATTCTTTACCCCAAAAAGCTGTGGAGGCTGAGTCATTGAATACATTCAAGGCTGACTTAGACAAATTTTTGATCAGCAAGGGAGTCAAAGGATATGGGGAAAATGCAGGAAAGTGCAGTTGAGGTAAAAATCAGATCAGCCATGATCTCATTGAATGGCGGAGCAGGCTCGAAGGGCCGAATGGCCTACTCCTGCTCCTATCTCTTATGGTCTTATGGTCTAACTTGCATTTATATAGTGCTTTTAACGTCCCTCGGTGCTTCACAGGAGCACAATCAAACAAAAACGTGGACCTTAATGTTACAAAGTTTATTTCCGACTGAGAAAAGTAACATTTGGAGCATTTTATTAAATTTACCCACACAATTGCATTTTTGTGCTTAAAATGTGTTTAAAAAGTATTTCCTGCACAATATCTCTGCCTTTCTTACACCTCGGGGGCTTAAATTCATGGGCTTCCCAAAGGCAACTGAAGATGCTGAATAAGGTAGCTGCTTACAGTACTGCGAGTGCATTTACATTTCAGTCAACATGGAGCCGAAGTGGTATTTGACTACCTTCCAGAGTCACCCAAAATCAACATCAAAATTTACATTGGTCTGATTCCCTTTACAATGTGCTTTTTGCACTGCTGCAAAGGCAAAACCACTTTACACCAATATAATAGCCCTTTTAAAGATGTTGAAATTTCTGAACATAATCTAAAAAAACACTTACAGACAATTAAACTTAAACTAAAATTTGTTGAACTTTTAATGCAGGAAAAACACATCACTTCTTACAAATCTGCATGGACTAGACTCGTATTCACCCTTAATTTTCTATACTCAAGTGAACTAATGGAGTTGTTTATGATTAAAGGATTTGATAAGGTAGATAGAGAGAAACTATTTTCTCTGGTGGGAGAGTCCAGAACAAGGGGGCTTAACCTTAAAATTACAACTGGGCAGTTCAGAGGTGATGTCAGGAAGCACTTCACACAAAGGGTAGCAGAAATCATAGAATCTTACAGAACAGAAGGAGGCCATTCGGCCCGTCGTGCCTGTTCTTTGAAAGAGCTGTCCAATTTCGTCCCACAGCTCAGCTTTTTCTCCCAGAATCCTGCAAATTAGTCCTCAAGTACATTGCCTTTTGAAAGTTCCTATGGAATCTGTTTCCACCACTCTGTCAGGGATTGCGTTTCAGATCTTAACAACCCTCTGTGTGAAAAATATTCTCCTCATTTCCCCTCCAGTTCTTTTGCCAATTATTTTAAATCTTATGGCCTTTGGTTACCGACCCACTAGCCAGAGGAAACAGTTTCTCACTATTTAATCGATCAAAACTCCTCATTATTTTGAATACCTCTATCAGGTCTCTCCTTAACCTTCTCTGCTCTAAGGGGAACAATCCCAGCTTCTTTAATGTCTCCACATAACTGAAGTCCCTCATCCCTGGTAAACCTCCTCTGTACTCTCTCCAAGGCCTGGACATCCTTCCTGAAACGTGGTGCCCAGAATTGTGCACAATACTCCAGCTGAGACATAATCGGTGATTTGTAACGGTTCAGCATGACTTCCTTGTTTTTGTATTCAATTCCCCTATTTACAAAGCCAAGTATCACATCTGCTTTCTGAACCACCTTATCAACTTGCCCTGCCACCTTCAAAGATTTGTGAATATGCACCCCCCTCAAAATAGTACCATTTAGATTATACTGCCTTGCAATGTTGCTCCTCCCAAAGTGCATCACTTCACACTTACCCGCATTAAATTGCATCTGCCATTTGTCTGCCCATGTCCTCCTGAAGTCTGCCACAATCCTCACCATTTACAACGTTGCCAAGTTTTATGTCATACGCAAACTTCGAAATTGTACACTCTGTACCTAAGTCCAAGTCATTTACATATAACAAGAAAAGCAAGAGTCCCAATACCGATCCCTGGGGGACCCCACTGCAAATTTCAGTCAGAAAAACATCCATTCACTACTCTTTGCCTCCTATCCCATAGCCACCGGCCAAGTTACCACCGCCCCTTTAATCTTGTGCTTCTATTTTACGAATATGTCTGTCATGTGGTACTTCATCAAATGCCTTTTGAAAGTCCATATATAAAACATCTATTGCACTACCTTGATCACCCTCTCTGATACTGCCTCAAAAGAACTCAATCAGGTTGGTCAGGCACGAGTTGCCTGTAACAAATTCATGCTGGCTGTCCCTCATTAACCCATGTTTCTCCAAGTGGGAATTAATTTTGTCCTTGACAACGGTCTCTAGAAATTTTCCCACCACTGACGTCAGACAGCAGTTACCAGGTTTATCCCTCTCCCCTTTTTTGAATAGGGGTGTAACATTTGCAATCCTCTCGTCCTCTTGCACCACTCCCAAATCCAAGGAAGATTGAAAGATTGTGATCAGCGCTTCTGCTATCTCCACCCTTGCTTCCCTCAGTTACCAAGGATACATCCCATCTGGACTGTGTGACTTGTTAATTTTGAGTGATGCCAACCTATTTAGCACCTCCTTTCGATCTATTCCATCCAATATCTCTATTTCCTCCTCCTCTAGTGCAAAATCTAGAACATTCTCCTCCAAAAAGCTGTTGAGGCTAGATCAATTGAAAATTTCAAAAAGGAGATTGATAAACTTTTGTTAGGCAAGGGTATTAAGGGTTACAGAACCAAGGTGGGTAAATGGAGTTAAGATACGGATCAGCCATGATCTAACTGAATGGCAGGACAGGCTGGAGAGGTTGAATGGCCTACTCCTTTTCCAACATTACTGAATTTACAAAGCAGATATTTCCACATGTGCCCATTTTTTGAAAAGAGTTTTTGTGAAAGGTGGTAACAACAGTCAAGTGGGAGTACTGTAGAACAAAACCTCAACCTAATTTGTCAACCATACTTAAGGAAGCCAGAAAGAAATGGAAGCATGACAAAGGTTTAATAGCAAGTGCTTTTTTCTAAAATTGGGGTCTGGCTGTCATGTTTTAGCTATGCACAGGAAGATTTGCTTTACTTCTAACTTACATGGTTCAAGTCCCACTCCAAAGACTTGAGCACATAATCTAGGCTGACACTTCAGTGCCGAAATGAAGGAGTGCTGCACCGTCAGTGGTGCCATCTCTCAAATGAAATGTTAAACCGAGGCCCCGATTGCCCTCAGGTGGAAGTAAAAGATCCAATGGCACTATTCGAAGAAAAGCAGGGGAGATTTCCTGGTGTTCTTGCCAATAAAAAGTCCTCAACCAGCATCACTAATAAACAGATCATCGGATTGCTATTTGTGGAACCTTGACGTGCACAAATTGGCTGCCTCATGTCCCTGCATTACAACAGTAAGTACACTAAGTACTTCATTGGCTGCAAAACACTTAGGGACGTCCTGAGGTCATGAAAGGCGCTATATAAATGCAAGTTCTTTCTTTCTGTTGCACAAGACCTGGAAAGGTCAATTGGTGCAAACAAAATGGGGAAAATGCATTCCCAACATGGATATGCCTCACGTTCCTGAGCACAAAAATGGAATCATAAATGAAAAAAGCCTTTTCTTAATTTTGCCCTATCTTCAACATTTCCCCACATCATGCATCATTAAGACTCTGCCAATGCTACTGTTTATCCAGCTTCTATTAACAGCAAAGAGAAATTCACAGCAATGCCCCTCAATATCTTCACTTCCTTCAAGCATCATGCTCAGCATCTGCTCAGCACTGTCCCCAACAGCATACCCACAACAGGTTATTACTTGGACTGAAGGCACTTCTGACAATTCCATCCCATATGTGGTGTTAAGGATAAACCTATGGTAAACAAGTAGTTCATTTAGCCAATACTACACTTTTCCCATCAGCAGTCTGCAAAATAGCATAAATAACCATCAATTAATGGAACACCTGAATTAAGAAAGGTGGCTTAGCATTAACAGAATATTTTTGCACAATTTTGGCATGTAATTTATTAAAATTAGACCAGCTGAAAATGTTAGCTCTTCCTGCATTCATTTAAACTGTGAATTAAGCAACTACAAAAACATACGGACATAGAACATAAGAAATAGGAGGAGTAGACCAAACAGCCCCTCGATCCTGCTCCTCCATTCAATAAGATCATGGCTGATCTTCCACCTCAACTCTACTTTCCCACCCTTACTTTCCCGCCCTATCCCCGTATCCCTTGATTTCCTTATAGTCCAACTATCCATCGATCTCAGTCTTGAATATACTCAACAACTGAAACGATTAATATAATCAATGAAATCTTACAAATTGTCAAACTGTCAACATTTTGTAATTTTCAATTCGTAAGTATTTTGTCTCGGGACTTGCAATAATCACAATGAATTTAAATTGGCTAGATGCAATGAAAATTAATCTAATTACTATATACATGCCCTTTCCAAGTCGGGTTTTCTCGAAGATAGTTTCTCTAACAATCAATTACAGAGCTCCTTCGCCTGAAATTTAAAAGAACCACCCCTTAGGGTACATTGGCTGAACATTCTTCAAGCCTGTATGGCAGCAGCATACTAACAATTGTGGTTCATCCAGGACAGGGCTGCAAAATTAAGCTTGGCAACAGTAAATAAATTGGATTTCAAATGGTTCCTCCATCAGACTTCACAATTTGCATTGTGAAAGGCTGAATAAATAAATTATGTTCAAAAAATCAGAAAATGATCTAATAACTTAAATTCAGGGTCTCTAAACACACAGAATTGCTACAAAAATGCTTAAAGAATGTGTGCTGCTCTAAACTTCTTAGCGGGGAAAAGAAAAATCAAGATTCACAAACTATTTACCTACTAATGTCTGGGTGAAAATATGTTTACTCCAAAACATCCATGTGTATTTGCAACCTGAAAAAAGTTTTATCCAAGACTGGTTATTCACATAAATATAATATTGGAAAATTGTGAACTTTGTAGAATAACTATCAACCTTTCAATGTTATGACGTTTTACTAAACAAAACAGCTTCAATCACTTGACTCATCAGTATCCTGCATCAACCCCACCTTGACATTTCCCTTCAGTTTTCACAAAAAATAAAGTGCAGTCAAAGCTACTGGCACAACAGAAACTGATTACAAGAATGGACAGAGGCCAGGAACTAGTTATCTGACGACTTACATAATATAAACAATACAAATATCAAGATGGATGAATTTTTCAACTATTCACTTCCACGTATCATGGAACACAAACCTAGCAGCAACCCAAGCAAGTGTGAGCAGCCTGTCGCAAAATCATGTCGTTTTCAGAATTTATGCAAAAATGCAAGTGTCGGCTTCTTTAAGATGTGAGTTCACAGAAAATGAAGGTCTGCCATAGATATCTGCTCTGGTTTAGTGGTGTCATTCGCTGCTTTAAGCAGTCTGGCTGCTTGCTTTTAAAAAAAAATGGAAGCAAACGCCCACAGTCCTGTATCAGCTTGCGCAGAGTGGAACCCAGAAGTATAATAAAGAAACTCCTTTGTGATCTGGACCAGATCTCCGTGTCACCATGAACTCCTCGAATCTCTCTGAGGGGAGATGGAATTAACACTAACTGAGGTGTTACTTGGTTCAGTTCGCAAGCTGCTTTATTCACAATCTTACATCACAGAAGGAGGTCATTCAGCCCATTGTGCCTCTGCCAGCTCTTTGATAAAGCTACCCAATTAGTCCCACTCCCCTGCTCTTTCCCCACAGCCCGACAAATTTTTCCTTTTCAGGTCAATATCCAATTTCCTTTTTCAAAGTTACCATTGAATTTGCTTTACCACCCTGTCAGGCAGTGCATTCCAGATCATAACAACAAGCTGCATAAAAAAATTCTCATTTCCCTTCTCGTTCTTTTGTCAGTTACCTTAAATCTGTGCCCTCTGGTTACCGACCCTCCTGCTAGTAGAAATAGTTTCTCCTTATTTATTCTATCAAAATCATTCATAATTTTGAACACCATGTGTAAACTTCCACAGTAGGTAATTTATTCCACAGTCGGTAAAACATACAGACCACTAATGAAAAGCCACTTGGCACAATCAGTTCAACTTCTGTGTATGCGTACTGTTACAAAAAAAAACACCAAAATGAAGAACGCACATATGCTCGTCCAGTTCAATGGGTTCTTTAACTTAAAAATCCCACAATCCTTGAACAGGGCAGAGGTTCCTCACTTGCACCTTTTCTGCTACCTTATCAGATTCTGATGTTTCTGTTTTGATTCATAATAACCCTCAATCCCCCAACCCAGAGAGATCAAAACAGTACGTCAACACTAAGGTGCTAGATGTCATCCTCTATGGCCACAAATTACGAACAAATCAGTCATTTTTAAGGATCTGTGGGGAAGAAAACTGCTTAGCCTGCACTCAAATCACCTCACGTAGAATCATCGAATGGTTACAGCACAGAAGGCTGCCATTGGGCCCGTGCCAGCACTTTAAGAACATAAGAAATAGGAGCAGGAGTAGGCCAATCGGCCCCTCGAGCCTGCTCCGCCATTCAATAAGATCATGGCTGATCCGATCCGAACCTCAAATCTAAATTCATGTCCAATTTCCTGCCCGCTCCCCATAACCCCTAATTCCCTTTACTTCTTGGAAACTGTCTATTTCTGTTTTAAATTTATTTAATGATGTAGCTTCCACAGCTTCCTGGGGCAGCAAATTCCACAGACCTGCTACCCTCTGAGTGAAGAAGTTTCTCCTCATCTCAGTTTTGAAAGAGCAGCCCCTTATTCTAAGATTATGCCCCCTAGTTCTAGTTTCACCCATCCTTGGGAACATCCTTACCGCATCCACCCGATCAAGCCCCTTCACAATCTTATATGTTTCAATAAGATCGCCTCTCATTCTTCTGAACTCCAATGAGCAGAGTCCCAATCTACTCAACCTCTCCTCATACGTCCACCCCCTCATCCCCGGGATTAGCCGAGTGAACCTTCTTTGTACTGCCTCGAGAGCAAGTATGTCTTTTCTTAAATATGGACACCAAAACTGTATGCAGTATTCCAGGTGCGGTCTCACCAATACCTTATATAACTGCAGCAATACCTCCCTGTTTTTATATTCTATCCCCCCAGCAATAAAAGCCAACATTCCGTTGGCCTTCTTGATCACCTGCTGCACCTGCATACTAACTTTTTGATTTTCTTGCACTGGGACCCCCAGATCCCTTTGTACTGCAGTACTTTCCAGTTTCTCGCCATTAAGATAATAACTTGCTCTCCGATTTTTCCTGCCAAAGTGCATAACCTCACATTTTCCAATATTGTATTGCATCTGCCAAATCTCCGCCCACTCACCCAGCCTGTCTATATCCCCTTGTAGGTTTTTTATGTCCTCCTCACTCTCTACTTTCCCTCCCATCTTTGTATCATCTGCAAACTTTGATATGTTACACTCGGTCCCCTCCTCCAAATCATTAATATAAATTGTAAAGAGTTGGGGACCCAGCACCGACCCCTGCGGAACACCACTGGCCACTGGCTGCCAGTCCGAGAATGAACCATTTATCCCAACTCTCTCAGGAGTTAGATAACCAATCCTCCACCCATGCCAGAATATTACCCCCAATCCAGTGAATCTTTATCTTAAGCAATAATCTTTTATGTGGCACCTTGTCGAATGCCTTCTGGAAGTCTAAATACACTACATCCACTGGTTCCCCTTTATCCACCCTGTACGTTATGTCCTCAAAGAACTCAAGCAAATTTGTCTGACTTCCCCTTCATAAAGCCATGCTGACTTTGTCCTATTAAATTATAAACAATTTTACAACACCAAGTTATAGTCCAGCAATTTTATTTTAAATTCACAAGCTTTCGGAGATTTTCTCCTTCCTCAGGCACATTTGCCTGAGGAAGGAGAAAATCTCCGAAAGCTTGTGAATTTAAAATAAAATTGCTGGACTATAACTTGGTGTTGTAAAATTGTTTACAATTGTCAACCCCAGTCCATCACCGGCATCTCCCTATTAAATTATGTTGATCTAAATGTTCCGTTACTGTCTCCTTAATAATAGACTCCAAAATTTTACCCACCACAGATGTTAGGCTAACTGGTCTATAATTTCCAGCCTTCGGCCTACTACCCTTTTTAAATAAGGGGATTACATTAGCAGTTTTCCAAACTGGTGGGGCCTTTGCTGAGTCCAGAGAATTTTGGAAAATTATTACCAAAGTATCCACAATTCCGACTGCCACTTCCCTCAAGACCCTAGGATGTAAGCCATCAGGTCCAGGGGATTTATCCGCCTTGAGTCCCATTATTTTACTGAGTACCAATTCCTTAGTGATTTTAATCGTATTTAGCTCCCCCCCCCGCCCCGAGAGCCCCCTGTTTGTCCAGTGTTGGGATATTCTTGGTGTCCTCTACCGTAAAGACTGAAACTAAATATTTGTTCAGCATTTTTGCCATCTCCATGTTTCCCACCATTAATTTCCCGGTCTCATCCTCTAAGGGACCTACGTTTGCCTTAGCCACCCTTTTTCTTTTTATATAACTGTAGAAACTCTTGCTATCTGTTTTTATATTTTTTGCTAATTTATTTTCATAAGCTATCTTCCCTTTCTTAATCAATCCTTTCGTTACTTTTTGCTGTCTTTTGAAGACTTCCCAATCTTCTATCCTCCCACTAAGTTTGGCTACCTTATATATCCTTGTTTTTAGTCAGATACTATCCTTAATTTCTTTACTTAGCCACGGATGGCTGTCATTTCTTTTACACCCTTTTTTCCTCAGTGGAATATATTTTTTTGAAAGTTGTAAAATAACTCCTTAAATGAACACCACTGTTCATGTACCATCTTACCCTTTAATCTATTTTCCCAGTCCACTTTAATAAATTCCGCTCTCATACCATCATATTCTCCTTTATTCAAGCTCCGTATGCTTGTTTGAGAACCAACCGTCTCACCCTCTAATTGGATAGGGAATGTAACCATGTTGTGGTCACTCATTCCAAGGGGATCCTTAACTAGGACATTATTAATTAATCCTGGCTCATTACACAGGACCAGGTCCAAGGTTGCTTGCCCCCTTGTCGGATCAGTTACATACTGCTCAAGAAATCCATCCCTGATGCACTCAATGAACTCATCCTCAAGGCTGCTCTGCCCAATTTGATTTGTCCAGTTAATATGATAATTAAAATCCCCCATAATTATAGCTGTTCCCTTATTACATGCCCCGACTATTTCCTGATTAATACTTCTTCCAGCAGAGTTGCAACTATTAGGAGGCCTATATACTACGCCCACAAGTGTTTTTTGCCCCTTATTATTCCTTATCTCTACCCAAACTGTTTCATTATCCTGATCCTTTGTCCCAATATAATTTCTCTGTATTACCGTGATTCCTTCCTTTATTAACATAGCCACCCCACCTCCCCTTCCTTCCTGCCTGTCCTTCCTGATTGTTAAATACCCTGGCATATTTAATTCCCAGTCGTTGTCACCCTGCAGCCATGTTTCTGTAATGGCCACAAGATCATACCCATACGTAGTTATTTGTGCCGTTAACTCGTCCATTTTGTTACGAATGCTACGTGCATTCAGATAAAGAACTTTCAAATATGTTTTGTGACACTTAGTTCCTGCTTTTTCCTTTTTTAACACTTTACCTTTTACTCCATACCTTCTGTCCCTTCCTGACACGCTTTCCTCTGTCTCCCTGCTCAGGTTCCCAACCCCCTGCCACAGCTTTGATGCTGGGTTAATCGCCTTACGCCTTGTAGTTTTTATTTTATCTGTTGTGCCTAAAGTACACTTTGTTTCCGCTGCTCTACGCTTTTCCCTTTCACTTGTTCTTGAACAACTGTTTGTACTATTTGTATTGTAGATTTCCCCTGGGTAAAAGCAATCCAGTTCGTCCCATTACCCCGCAGCCCTGCAAATTTTTTCCCTTCAAGTATTTATCCAATTTCTTTTTGAAAGCCACGATTGAATCTGTTTCCACTACCCTTTCAGGCAACACATTCCAGATCATAACTACTCACTGCGTGAAAGAGTTTTTCCTCATGTCGCCTTTGGTTCTTTTGCCAATCACCTTAAATCTGTGCCCCCTGGTTCTCGACCCTTCCACCAATGGGAACAGTTTCTCTTCATTTATTTTATCTGAACCCTTCATGATTTTGAATACAACTATCAAATCTCCTCTCAACCTTCTCTGCTCGAAAGGAGAAAAACCCCAACTTCTCCAGTCTATCCATGTAACTGAAATCCTTCATCCCTGGAACCATTCCAATAAATCTTTTCTGCACCCTCTCTAAGGCCTTCGTACCTTTCCTAAAGTGCAGTGCCCGGAATTGGACACAGTAATCCAGTTGTGGCCGAACCAGTGTTTTATAAAGGTTCAACATAACTTCCTTGCTTTTGTACTCTATGCCTCTATTTATGAAGTCCAGGATCCCGTACGCTTTTTTAAGCGCTTTCTCAACCTGTCCTGCCACCTTCAGAGATTTGTGCACATATACCCCGCCAGATTTCTCTGTTCCTGCAACCCCTTTAGAATTGTACCATTTAGTTTATATTGCCACTCCTCATTCTTCCTGCCAAAATGCATCACTTTGCACTTGTCTGCATTAAATTTCATCTGCCATGTGTCCACCCATTCCACCAGCCTGTTAATGTCCTCCTCACTGTTCACTACAGTTCCAAGTTCTGCCATCTGCAAATTTTGAAATTGTGCCCTGTACACCCAAGTCCAAGTCATTAATATCTATCAAAAAAAGCAGTGGTCCTAGTACCGACCCCTGGGGAACACCACTGTATACCTTCCTCCAGTCTGAAAAAGAACCATTCACCACTACTCTCTGATTCCTGTCACTTAGCCAATTTCGTATCCATGCTGCCACTGCCCCTTTTATTCCATAGGCTTCAAATTTGTTGACAAGCCTATTATGTGGCACTTTATCAAACACCTTTTGAAAGTCCATATACATATCAACCGCATTTCCCTCATCAACTTTCTCTGTTACCTCATCAAAATACTCACTCAAGTTAGTTAAACACAATTTGTCTTTAACAAATCTGTGCTGGCTTTCCTTTATTAATCCACACTTGTCCAAGTGACCATTATTTTGTCCCAGATTATCGTTTCTAAAAGCTTCCCCACCACTGAGGTTAAACTGACAGGCCTGTGGTTGCCGGGTTTATCCTTGCACCCTTTTTTGAACAAGGACGTAACATTTGCAATTCTCCAGTCCTCTGGCACCACCCCTGTATCAAAGGATGGTTGTAAGATTATGGCCAGCACCTCTGCAATTTCCACCCCTCTTTACTATTTATGTGCCTGAAGACAACTTTTGGATTGCCTTTTATGTTAGCCACCAGTCTATTCTCATACTCTCTCTTTGCCCCTCGTATTTCCTTTTTCACTTCTCTGTACTTTCTATATTCAGCCTAGTTCTCAGCTGTATTATCAACCTGACATCAGTCATGCACCCCTGTTTTCTGCTTCATTTTACTCTCTATCTCTTTCGTTCTACCCCTACCTTTCCTCCTCGTGGGAATGTACCTAGACTGTACCCGAACCATCTCCTCTTCGAAGGCCGCCCATTCTTCGATTACAGTTTGGCCTGCCAATCTTTGATTCCAATTTACCCGGGCCAGCTCCGTTTTGAACCCACTGAAATTGGCCCTCCTCTAATTAAGTATTTTTACTCCAGATTGCTCCTTGTCCTTTTCTGTAACTAATCTAAACCTTATGATGCTATGATCACTGTTGCCTAAACGTTTCCCAACTAACACTAGCTCAACTTGACCCACCTCATTCCCCAGAACCAGATCCGGCAATGCCTCCTTCCTCGCTGGGCCAGAAATATATTGATCAAGAAAGTTCTCCTGAACACACTTCAGGAAATTCCTTCCCCTCTTTGCCCTTTACACCATTACTAAAGAGCAAAGAGGGGAAGGAATTTCCTGAAGTGTGTTCAGGAGAACTTTCTTGATCAATATATTTCTGGCCCAGCGAGGAAGGAGGCATTGCCAGATCTGGTTCTGGGGAATGAGGTGGGTCAAGTTGAGCTAGTGTTAGTGGGGAAACGTTTAGGCAACAGTGATCAGAGTATCATACTCTCCCAGTCTATATCAGGATAGTTGAAGTCCATTATCACTACTCTATAGTTCTTGCACCTCTGTAATACCTTGCAAATTTGCTCCTCCATATCCTTCCCACTAGTTGGTGGCGTATAGAATACACCCAGTAGTGAAATGGCACCTCTATTGTTTCTTAGTTCTCACCAAACAGATTCTGTCCTTGCCCCCTCAAGGACATCCTTGCTCTCCAGCACTGCAATATTCTCTTTAATCAATATTGTCACCCATTCATCACCTCCTTTTTTTCCTTCCCCATCTTTCCTAAACACCTTGTATCCAGGAACATGCCTATTGATGGCCAACCCAGCATAAGCTATCTAGAGAAACTACTTCTTTTCAGGTAAGCACCTGCTCAAATCATGCTAAGACAGTTCGGCTGAGTCCTACTCATGGAAAACAAAATAACCACTGAATCCTGAACCATTAATAAAGCCACTACCTTAAATTTTGAATTTACCACCTGCTGAGACATGTTTTGTGACAGGAGTGCCACACTTTTGATATGCATTGTTTAAAAAGCCTATTGCCACTCATTGCTGACTGCACTCCATGCTCTCGACCTGGTTCCACTTGGACCATCAAGCTGAAAATTTGCTCCCTGTCGCAATGTGCCAACTGCAAGTTAACTCCCACTCCCTGCAGCATTCGAATGTTCTTAATGCCCACAATAGTCCAGGTGGTATTGAGCAAAAGAGCCAATACATGTTGGAGCATGTCCGTGTGACAAGAGAAAGATCAAGTGTAAGAACAAGAAAGGAAGAGATATAGGGAGCACATAAAAAGAGAAAGCAGAAGAGAGAAAAAACTAGAGCACAAGCAAGAGAGCATGAATGAGAGAATGTGACTGGAAGAGAGCACAAGCGCATGTTCTTCCGAGAGAAGGCAGGCAAAGGGAGAGGGCATTTGTCCAAGAAAGATAAAGAACAAAGAGCTCCAGAAAGCAGAATGAAATGTGAAATCAAAAGAAAGTAACAGAAATAGTAAGAGCACACACAAAAAAAGTAAACCAGGGAGACAGAGTAACAGGAGACAATGAATGAATAGCAGGAAGGGAAATTAATAAGTCACGATGAACATATAAAAAGTAAAAATGCAGTGAGTTACCAAGGAACAGTAGGAATCTTAAATATACTAAGAGTGAAGAAAAACCATCATGTGCTCGATGGCTAATGAATATAATGAGCAATTGATTTTATTCATTTTAGCTTTATGTCATTGTTGTATATTACTATGCCTTAATTATTGAGTTCTACATATATCTGCTTAATAAATGGAAATTGATTTACCTTCAAATGCTGATATCAACAAATTAAGGAGAGAAGTCAGCAATACAACATTGCAGAAGATGTAAACTGAAATGCAGTTGGTATACAACAGATGGTTAATAGAGCACAAACAGGAAATGTGAACTGTAAGATATCTAGTTTCAAAGAATATTTTTAACTTCTGCAACTGGCATGCATGGTTGTCTTTGGTTCCTTGAGCTCGATGACAAGAAAACTGGACAGGATGGTGGACGGCAAGGGGGCTCAATTTCATTAGTGCCCATGAAGACCTGATTTGTGCTCCCTGGAACCCAGTGAAAACCTGTAATATACACAGGTGGAAGGAAGAAAGACACACAAAACACATATGGACAGGGAGTTGAGAGTTTCAAGTAATTTACTGTCTAAGGTGGGCACATGGCATTAGTGAGCATTTCACAAAGACAGCTTGCAAAATAAAACACAAGTACTTTTGCTCCAACTATCCAGTCCTGCCAAGAGGATGGCATTAAAACTCTTGATCTGGGCCAAAGATCCAAACAAGGCTCCATAATTTACAAGTTTCCAAAAGGCTCAGGAAGCGATAACTATATTGGGCATTTTAGTTGCTTCATCTCTCATACAAAACGAATCTGAAGAGTCCCAACCTATGCTGGGTCTCATACAGAGTGGGTAGTTTTCTTCAGACCTTGTTTGTTGTGGCCTCCAGTCGTGCTCCACTGAGATACTACAAACTTAAATTCGTTGGAGGGTTCATAATCAAATAAGTCCCTTCTATTGTTCAGTTGGGCTCTCTCTAAAAACTCCGTTGGATCATTGTATGGTCTGTTTGACTAATAACACGACAACTAATAACCTATTTTTTTCACTACAAGGTGTTGCACCCTTGTCAGATGGCATCAAACTTCCTCTTCTCCCAGAAGTCCTGCTGGCTTCATGCATTACAAAAAAAATTGGCCCGGGCACACAATTATTTTTGTACTTTCATTTACAATCCAAGTTTCCATAGATATGCCCCTATTCTTGAATTAGCTCAAAATTTCCTCACGCAGATCACTGCAATCAACTCAATTCCCATTAACCTCACCGTGGGGAAGGGATGGAATTTGATTACAAATTTGATCTTCACTTCTCTGTGCTTTCAGAAGCAATCCACAAATTTGCCTTACTGTCTGATACTAGTATTCTGCCTGTGTGTTGGCACCTACAAAGCTTTATCCACCGACACTAGCTGCAACGTGCTTAATCCATGGGGAAACCATTGAGACAGGAAGCAGAGACAGAATGGCATCAGGGACAATTTTATTTCCAGCCTACTATAAGAACAGGTCCACCTTATAGTCTTCCTCATTTTTCAAATGAAATGGTTATCGTACATGCCATAGGTTTTCAAATTGACATTGATGGACCCTCGAGAACCTGTGAGAACTTCCCAGAGGGCATGAAAGCTCATCATATTTCTATCCATCTGGGGTGAGGCATACCATAGACTTCAAGCACATCTTAAGATTTCTGTATTCCATTTTTTCTGTACTTTTCTTTATTTATTAGCTTACCAGTGCATTATTTCTTTTGCTGCATACAAATATAAAATATTCTCTTCAATTATAACCATTTTTTCCTTTGGATAGCTGACATGGTCTTTTAGAAGTTAAGACAGCAGGTATTGGGAGTGTGTCAATATGTGCAGGAGTCTCCCTACCCCATTTGTTAACTGAAAAGTTGAACATCTCTTTTTCATATGTGGCTGATATGACCAGGCACCAACACACATCAAATGGGCAAAAATATTAAAAGAGGGATAACTCCCTCCTTGAATGTAAGACATTTCAACATAGTATTAGAAGGTCAAAAGCCTTCGCCACCCTCTCCCCGCCTTACCCATGCAGTATAAAAGTCAGCACACATGGTACCATCATTTCATTATTAGCCTAAGGCCACCTCTGAATACAGGGACATACCAAATGGAAACCCATAAGGTACGGGGGCACAGCCAAGTGAAAACATTGAGTGTGGAGAATGCCATTTCTTTTAAATAATAAAAACTACCCTACAAAATAAGTATTCTTTGTTAATTTGTTCATTCAGCATCCTCCATACACCATGGAGGCTGCGTAAGTAGTTCTCAAGATAAAAAGCAGGGAAGTCCTTGCAAAGCAAAAGAAACCCTAGCCCACATGATGGTTCTGCCAACAAATCATCAATGGCTAAGTTCAAAGAGTAACATTTTGTGAAGTATGGTCCAAATTACTAACTACTATTTTGGATGGGTACTTCTATTAAGGATACTCAAAAAACAACTGTGTTAGTGATCTAATGACATGTTATGGAGCCAGAAATATTCCAGCCAGGGAGGGGATAGCAGTGAAGACTGCACTCCAATAGCCACTTAGCAATCTGCTTCTTGGAAACAGGCTTACCAAAGACTTTGAGACAGTAGCTTAATGGCTAAAAAAATATTTTTTGTGTTGGTAGCTACATATATTTTAGCAGAGCTCCCCATGGCATTGCTCATGTTGAGTTGCACAATTCACTGTTTCATCCCACGTAACATTATCAGGGTCACTGATTTACATTAACGAAATTGCACTTTCATTACATTATGGTAGTATTAGAGACATTTTCATGCTCAAATTCAATGATTATGCTTATGCACAAAAATTGTTTACTAAGGACAGGAAGTTTATATGAGTTAATACAGAATGTATTACCATGCTGGTATATTTTAGGTGTTAGGAATGTCGATTAAAAATTAGAGCGCTAATGCAAAATAGAATATATAAGAGCAATCATATAGAAATTTAAATTAAATTCATTTATTTAAAATAAGATTAAATGTGTATCCTTCAAGAGGATAAAGACAGGTTGGTGGAATGGGCGGATATGTTGCAGGTGAAATTTAACGCAGAAAAATGCGAAGTGATACATTTCGGTAGGAAGAGAGGAGAGGCAATATAAACTAAAGGACACAATTGTAAAAGGGGTGCAGGAGCAGCGAGATCTGGGGGTATATGTACACAAATCATTAATAGTGGCAGGGCAGGTTGAGAAAGTGGTTAAAAAAGCATTTGGGATCCTGGGCTTCATAAATAGAGGTTAAGAGTACAAAAGTATGGAAGTCATGGTGAACCTTTATGAAACACTGGTTCGGCCACAACTGGAGTATTGTGTCCAGTTCTAGGCACTGCACTTTCGGAAAGATGTGATGACCTTCGAGAGGATGCAGAAGAGATTTACTAGAATGATTCCAGGGATGAGGGACTTCAGTTACGTGGATACACTGGAGAAGTTGGGGTTGTTCTCCTTGGAACAGAGAAGATTGAGAGGAGATTTGATAGAGGTATTCAAAATCATGAAGGGTCTAGGCAGAGTAGATAGAGAGAAACTATTCCCATTGGCAGAAGGGTCAAGAACCAGAGGACATAGATTTAAGGTGATTGGCAAAAGGGCCAAAAGATGACATGAGGAAAAAAATTTTTTTTTGTGAACGGTGTGTGGTTGGGATCTGGAATGCACTGGTGGAGTGGTGGAGGCAGATTCAATCACAGCTTTCAAAAGGCAACTGATAAGTACTTGAAAGAAAAAAAAAAACTGTAGGGCTTCTGGGATGGGTGGGGGAGCGGAACTCGCTGGATTGCTCTTGCATGGAGCCGGCACGGACTCGATGGGCCAAATGGCCTCCTTCTGTGCTGTAACCTTTCTATGATTCTATATGGAAAGGTTTTTATGAAATTGTAGTTTTATGGAGAGAATAGAAAATCTGCAATATATGTGAATAACATATGTGAATATTCAATATAATTTATACAGAGTATTTGGTTTATAGACACAATAAAAATATTTAGACTTTTACATTTGTGTTGAAATTTAATTTGTACGTTGTGGAAAAGTTGTATTTATGCTGGTGAGTGAAAGCTGGGCTAAGCTTTAAGCTCCATAAGCTCTTTTAAAAAACATTTGATAGCATGGAAGGGGTGGCCATGGGGTTTGGCAAAACTGGGATGGGAGTTAATTAGTTAACAAACACATAGCTTGCATATCAAAATATCACCAAGTACATATATTGTTTCTCATGTCAAAAATTACCAGCCTCAAAAATTCATGTTAATTGTTGTTTTCATGTGGGTGCTAGGATGTGTACATTAAGAAGGAGTGCACATTTCCAATGGAAGAATTTGAAAAAAAAGTCAAGACTTCATTGCCCAAAGACAGTGAAGCATATTCCTGAAAAATATTAGCATTTCCCTGAGCCACTATGTGAACAAATCTGATGTACACAAGTTTTATATTATATATATTTATAGCGTGTGTATGTGCGTGTGCGTCTTTTTTGCTCACTTTTGGCAACGCCTTTATTCAGGAGTAAAAAAAAAAGTTAATTCCCTTCATATGACACTTCAGCTCAAAAAGCTAGAGAGCAGAGCAGAGCATCATGGGAGACAACTAGAGAACAAATATGAAAGGAGTCGAGGGAAAACTGACCTGGGAGAGTGCGGAGCGTCACGGGAGACACCTAGAAAGCAAGTATAAAAACCCAGGAGAGAGCATAGCATCACGGGAGACACCCAGCGAGCGACAGCACTGATACAAGAAGAGGAGAAAAATCTGAAAAGTGACCGAATAGCCAACACAGGGGAAGGAACGGTGGAGGCTGAGGAATAATAGTTACGTGTTTCATTTATCTATTTACGCTTTCAGGTATAAATATATAGGGGATTAGGGGCTACTAAACTAAGTAAATTAAGTAAACAGACAGCAAATTTAAGTAAAATGGTAGAACAGCTCAGACTCGTTGCACACATATCCTGTGCCATACGGCCAGATGCTTCATGTGTCCTGGGCAACCACATGTGCAGGAAGTGCCTTTGGCTGCTCGAGGTCAAGCTCAGGGTTTCTGAACTTGAAGAGCGGCTGGTGCCACTACAGGGCACACAGGAGGCTGAAAGTTTCTCGGACCGCACGTTCCAGGAGGTGGTCACCCCACAGCCACAGTACGTTCAGGAGGAGAGCAAATGGGTAGCCATCCGGCATAGTGGGAACAAGAGGCAGGCAATGCAGGAAACCTGCGGGAGTGTGGCATTCACGAACCAGTTTGGGTGACGGCACCCCAGGGGAGTGCAGTCTCGAGTAAATCCACGGCAGCGTGGGGCAAATGACTGCACGGGGGCACAGCGAAGTGCAGAAATACAGTTGTCATAAATGACTCGATAATCAGGGGTATGGACAGGCGATTCTGCAAGTGACGACAAGAGTCTAACATCATGTGTTGCCTCCACGATGCCAGGGTAGAGGATGTCATGGAATGGGTGCAGAATATTCTGGGGGTGGGGGAGGAGAATAGCCAGGAGTCGTGGTCCACGTTGGAACCAGTCACATAGAAAAGGAATGAGGTCCCACAAACAGAGTTTCAGGAGCTCGGGAGGAAACTGAAGAGCGGGACCTCAAAAAAGTAGTAATCTCTGGGTTCCTCCCAGTGCCACGTGCTGATGAGTATCGGAACAGCAAAATAAAGCAGGACAATGCACGGCTGGAGAAATGGTGCTGGGGGAGGCAGAGGAGGCTTCAGATTCCTGGAGCATTGGGACCAGTTCTGGGGCAGGAAGGACTTGTACAAGGTGGATGGGCTGCACCTGAACAGGGTTGGGACCAACGTCCTCGCAGGGAGGTTAACTAGTGCTGTGGTGGAGGGTTTAAACTAATTTGGCAGCGGGGATGGGACTAGGATGAAGCAGAGGAGAAACAAGGTTCATAGAGGACTGGGAGAGACATATACTCTTTATTCTAAAAATAAAGAGTACTTATTTTTATTTAAAGAGTAATTCAGAAAGAGGAGGGATCGGACTGGGGACAAATGTAAAGCAGACTAAGGCGGGTTTGGAGTGTATGTGCGTCAATGCATGGAGCCTTACAATTAAGGTTGGTGAGCTTTTGACACAACTTGCCACAAGGGGTCATGATATCGTGGCAATAATGGAGCAAACAAGGGCATAAATGGGAAGTAAACATTCTTGGCTACAACGTATTGAGGAGAAATGGGGAAGGAAAAAAAGGAGGGGAAGTGGCTGTCTTGATCAAAGATACTGTTTTAACCCTGGAAAGGGATGATGTGCTTGAGGGTTCAAAGACTGAATCTATTTGTTTAGAGTTAAAGAGCTGTTACGCTGCTGGATATATATTATAGACCACTAAATAGGGAAGGAGATGGAGGAGCAAATCTGCAAGCAAATTTCAGAAAGATGAAAAAGCAATAGACTAGTGATAATGGGGAATTCAATTATCCTAATAAAGACTGGGAAAAAAATCTGTGTAAAAGGCAAGGAAAAGGAGGAATTCTTGAAATGCGTACAGGAGAACTTTCTTCATCAGTAGATTTCCAGCTCAATGAGGAAGTAAGCAGTGTTGTATCTCATTCTGGGGAATTAAGTGGGGCAGGTGGAACATATTTCAGTGGCAGAGCATTTGGGAAACAAACAGTGGTCGCAATATTATTAGGTTTACAGTAGTTATGGAAAGGGACAAGGAACAATCAAAAGGTGAAGAGACTGAACTGGAAGAGGGTTAATTTCAGTGAGTTGCAAAGGGATCCCGCCCAGGTGGATTGAAACAGATTGGCAGGCAAAATAGTAAATAAGCAATGGGAGGCCCTTAAGGAGGAGATAGTTCGGGTACCGACGAAGTACATTCCTGTGAGGGGGAAAGCAACAGCGTCCAAAGCTACAGCTCCCTGGATGACTAAAGATATAGAGATTAAAATTAAACAGAAAAAGGAGGCTGATGATAAATGTCGCGTTCATAATACAGTGGAGAATCAAGCAGAGTACAGAAAGTGCAGAGAAGAACTGCAAAAAGCAAATAAGAAGCCCTAAGAGAGTGTATGAGGAAAGATTAGTGGGTAACATAAAAGGGAACACTAAAGTCTTTTATAAACATACAAGAAGGGAAAAGGATAGTCAAAGGAAGGATGGGGCAATTCAAGACCAGAAATGAAATCTTGTTGTGGAGGACAAAAGCATGGTTATGGTAAATGAGTACTTCGCATCTGTCTTCACAACAGAAGAGGATCCTGCTAATGTCAAAGTAAATGAGGGGGTTAAAGAAATTGGATAGGATAAAAACAGATAAAGGAGGTACTAAAAGGTTCGGCAGTGCTCAAAGTAGAAAAATCACCCAGTCAGAATGGGATGCATCCTAGGTTGCTACGGGTGGAAACAGATCTGGCCACAATCTATCAATCCGCCTTTGATGTGAGAGTGGTGCCAGAGGACTGGAGGGTTGCAAATGTTACCTTGGAAGGAAGAATGAGGAGAGGCAATATAAATTAAATTGTAGAATTTTAAAGGGAGTGAAGGTACAGAAGACCTAGGATTCACATACACAAATCTTTGATGGTGGCAGGACAAGTTGATAAGGCTGTTAAAAAAGCATATGGAAACCTGGGCTTTATGAATAGAGGCATAGAGTGCAGAAACAAAAAAGTTATGCTAAACCTTTATAATTCACTGGTTAGGCCTCAGCAAGAGTAGTGTGTCCAATTGTGGTCACCACACTATAGGAAAGATGTGCAGCCTCAGGGAGGGTGCAGAGGAGTTTTGCTCGAATGGTACCAGGGATGAGGGACTTCAGTTATGTGGAGAGACTGGAGAAGCTGGGGTTGTTCTCCTCAAAGCAAAGAAAGAGAAGGGGAGATTTAATAGAAGTGTTTAAAATTCTGAAGAGTTTTGCGAGAGCAGATAGGGAGAAATGGTTTCCACTGACAGGAGGGTCGATAACCAGAGGATACAGATTTAAGATAATTGACTGAAGAGCCAGGGGGAGCAGAGGAGATTTATTTTATGCAAGTTGTGATGATCTGGATTGCATTGCCTGAAAGGGTGGTGGAAGCAGATTCAAGCGTGATTTTCACAAGTGAATTGGATATATACTTGAAAAGTAAAAATTTGCTGGGCTATGGGCAAAGAGCAAGGGAGTGGGACTAATTCGATAGCTCTTTCAAAGAACCGGCACAGAGACAATGGGCCAAATGGCAGCCTCCTGTGATGTATAAATTTCTATGAAATTCACCTTCCAGTCGGTTTTCAAATTATTTGGAAAACATTGAATACAGTGTACTAAGACCCTATCAACTTTTCCACTGACAAGACTACTTAACTTTTTGAACACAACAAATTCTTAATGTGAACAGAACAAACAACAGGTGTTGAAGTCATTCTCTCTGTCTCCCCCACTCTTTCCACCGCCCCCGCTAACCCCACATCCCTCACTGGGCTCTCTATCAGTGTCAGTTTGCAGTAAAATTTAAATATTAAACTGATAAACTGTACTTAAATAAAACAGTTAGAAATATTCTCCAGCTGGTTTTCAAATTATTCAGAAAAGCAAAGGAACGCAGAAATGCTATTACAGCATGAGAACACAGCCTGTTAATTTTAGTAGAGAATCATATTGATGCAATCAGGAAAATACTGCACATGCTCAAACTGGGGCATTCAGGGAACTGCAGGTACAGAGTGAGCTCTAGAAAGAAAATATCAACTGCAAGCTCAGAATTTTGAGAGAGGCTGAAGTCTCCAAGTAAAAGAGTTAATGACGGTAATTAAGTCAAAAAAGTTAATCATGTTTTTGTGAATTTTGTATTTTTTATGTTTTTATATTACAAACCTTATTTAATCCTGTAGTTATTAAGTGATTGGGAAAATGTAGTAGACTAAAAAAGATTTTCAAAAAGTAGTTCGAGAAATGTGATTGATTCCTTTCCTAATTTCTCTTGCAACTGGTCGTTCATGATTGGCAATTTCCTAGTTGCTTTATTTGTTTTTGATTAATTCATTCCCTATCCCCACAGTTCTGATTTGTCAATTTTTACTTTCAGCCAGCCAAGTGTGACACCAATATTGACCAGATTTACTGAGTGGAGAAACAGACAGTATGAAATCGAATTTATGTATTTAACATTTTTTGCCAGTGCAAACAACTTTATATTTAAGCAGTTTCTTTATATAAAAGTGGCAGAGTTATTAAAGTGATAATATGCTATTTATACTTTTTTAAGCTATTAATATTTGATTGCAATATTGATTCAGTTGATGTTTGATTGTGATTTCTAGTTAACATTTGTTTTATGGTGTGTTTTTTTAAATAAAAATTGCCATTACATTTTAATTAAAAATAAGTTTCTAACACTGAGTAATGTGCACAGGAATCTGAATAGACCTGAACAGACTTTTCTGACTACAGAATTCAGTTAGGGTTGCCACAAAAATTGGCTTCAAGCCTGGTTATATTTCACAAATGATGCATCATTCATGCCATCAGCAAAGGAAATAGGAAGATAGCAAGAAAATAATTTGCAACAAAACTTATCAAATGGTCACACTGATAATCAAAATATACTTACTGTTATATTTAAAACTCTGGCTCTTTGCTAATGTGTATTTTTTTTTCTGGCACTTCAGCTTTGAATGTGTGGCCACACTTGACCTAACCATTGGATGAACCAGTGACTTAGTGATGTCCACTAGGTCATCTTTTTCTTCTCAGTCTCACTCTGACTTTCTGCTGCTGTCCAGGGTGAGGCTGTCTTGGAGACAAAACTGTCATGCTGAATCATCAGTGAGGGTTCGAAGATAACCATTGGGGACAAAGCAGCAATGTTTCACATGCGATTTGAAATTACCATTTTTGGCGCAGTCTAACCAGTGTCCCCCCCGCCAAACATCAGCTCCTGCCATTCAAAAGAAGGTTCAAGTGAAGCACTTGTGCCTTCCCTAGGAAGAATGCTCCCTGGGTACTCAGTTATCCCCCAGGATTTGCAAGGAGTGCACTGAAAATAGACCCAAAATCTTAGCGATAGATCAAGACCTGCAATAAATAAACGGCAAAGATCTGTACTCCCCTCATCGATGCAGTTATCTTTGTATCAGATTAACTGGTGACAGTTCTGAACTAGAGTAACAACTCAACTGATGAAAAAATACAACAAAAAAAACTCAATGGAACAGTGAAAAGTTTGTGTAATGAATAAAAACAAACACCTGACTTGGACATGTTTATCCTTTTATACAACATGAGAATGAGGGAAATCATGGATGGCTGCTGATGTCAAAACATCTTAACAGAGGCTGATCTTCCCCAGTGATCAAAGCCAGTGCCTGTCCACTGATGCGTGCAGAGAATGTCCAAGTATGAAGAATATCATTTGCAAACAACCCATTGCAACAGTATTCTAGGTTCACAAACTTTATAGGTCATAGTATTAGTCACCACATGATACCTAATATCAGTATCAAAGCCAGATAGGGCTACCATCTGCAATACTGATGTTGATTAATGTGAATCGAAAATGAGTGCCCGATATGAAGAAAATGTTTACACAAAGTACTTATTTATTCCAAACCAATTCTCTAGTTTAAGTACATTATGCAACACTAATATTAATCCATTATTAACAGTCAAATCTTGAGTTGCATAAGAATTAAATTGCAACTCAATAAAAACACAGCATCAAAACACAAGGATGTTAGTTATATATTCAAAAAAAAGCCTTACCACATCGTCTGTCAATGTTTTGATATTTAAGTTCTGTAGAAAGAAGAGAAAAACTCATTATTGAATAATATTAAAAAGTTATACACAAATTAATGCTTACTCAGGAAATATAATTGTAAACAATTTTACAACACCAAGTTATAGTCCAGCAATTTTATTTTAAATTCACAAGCTTTCCGAGATTTTCTCCTTCCTCAGGCAAAACATTTGCCTGAGGAAGGAGAAAATCTCCGAAAGCTTGTGAATTTAAAATAAAATTGCTGGACTATAACTTGGTGTTGTAAAATTGTTTACAATTGTCAACCCCAGTCCATCACCGGCATCTCCACATCAGGAAATATAATGATTACGACAAAACAAAATAAACTTTTAAATGGTATTCTTCTGTTTTTTTAAACCATGCTATTGCTAAGATTTTGTTTTAAAAAGGTTCATAGTTGTTGGAGCATCATCCATCAGTCACTGCAGCAATAAATAAAATCTTTCTTTGTGGTTTCATAGTATACAGTACATGTTATACAATACAGTCTTGTCATCCAGATTTACAGCCCAGCAATCCAGTTATTTATGCCTTTAAGTTTGTATAGCTTTGTGGTTGATGGCCTGAAGGTATGAAACCCATCTTTTTAAATCTCCTCTTCATTTTCACTTATGAAATCAAATCAATAAATTCTCATCAGGCTCAAATGGTTCAACAATGTAAACGAACAGCAGATGAAACCAACCTTTTTCACAAACATAATTTAAATAGACAGCTCACTAAAACAGTATTAGCAATGTATAGTTACATTTAAACATCAACAATCTTATTCTGCAGTAGCAGTCAAAATCCATAAGCTCTCATGATCTTTGTAAATTATTAAATGTTAAGATAATTCTCATTCCATTCTTGAAAAATGTATTAGCTTGGTTATTTATTACTCATTGAAAAAGCCATTCCACAGCAGTCACACACACTGGATTCAAGCCTTTTATTTAAAGCAAATCACAATTTCACTGAAGTGTATTTTTTTTGAGGGGGTTAAAATAAATGTTTTATACAATGTGTTTCTATAAATGTGATATAACATTCTTGGACTGTGAGACAGTTTCATTTCTTCAACCTGCTCATCCAGTGATTACACTTCAAACAGTACTTCATTGGCTGGCCAATATTTATCCCTCAACTAATATCACTGAACAATTATGACACGTTCATTTAACTGTAGTTCATTTTATTTCTAACCGTTTTTAAAAGCACAGAAGGTGACAGAAAGGGTGTTCCACCTTGAAGGCAGTTAGGAGGTTGCTTCCATTTGCTGTGTGCAGCAGTATGGGGTAATGAGGGAACTGTAAAGTTTGGTAATGTGTGAGGCACTGGGAGGAGACTGTAATGGCCCAAGAGGTTTTAGAATCCGGGAGAACTGAGAAATAGCATCATTGGATGTGCAAGCAGTGGTCAGGGGCTCCCGGGGGTATGCTCGTACAGGCGAGACCAGGGTCTAGGATCATCATGAGTGGAGGTAATGTGATGTGGGAGTAGTGGGTAGGGGGTTGAAGGTCCGGTTCGTTGGTAGCATCAGGAAGGGGGGGAAAAACAGGATGTGGTCAGAGTGGGAAGAGTCTTGAGGTGGGAAGTAGTGGGGAGAGAGCTTCCAGAGTGTGGAGGTTGGGAGCAATGGACAAGGCTCCCATGATGTGGGTGTGTTGACAGGGGTTGTGGGATCTTGGAGAACAGAAGCGAGAAAAATTCAGGGACGTGGGTGTATCGCGATGGTCCTGGGATAGGGTCTTTGGATAGTTGAAATAGCCTCACAGGATCTGAGAATTTTTGGAGAATGGCTCTGGGGTGCAGAAGTTTTGGGGAGGGGATTCCTGGGTTCAAATGTGCTGGAGTACTGGGGAGAAGCACTTAAGATATAATAGCTTAGTAACAGTACAATAATCTTTTAAATAACCTAAAGCTTTTTCCCATTTCATCACCAAGAATATGGCTACTGGGCTTTCCCAAGGAGTCCCAAAATGGCTTCCCCAGCATTGAGCTGGGAAGCCTTTGTATTTGAACTATATTGTGCAATTCCTCCTCGACCAACAATATACACACACACCGTGCATTCAGACTCTGCAACCCCATCACATATTTCCCATCTTCCAGGATCTCTCTCTCAGTACTCCGACACACGGAAGCCTCTTTTCCCAATAAGCCCACATCCCAAGTCCCTTCCACCACCCCACCACCACTTCCAGACCCTGGAGGATTTCTCAAACTATTCCCAAACCCAAGGAGACCTTTGCCCAACACTCCAAGAACCTCCTGCATCTCACCACTCCCAGACCCCTGAACTAATCTCTCTGCATGAATCCTACCTGCCTGCAATGCAAAACATCATCCCTCCCTGTGGCTCAATTGGTAGCACTCTCACTTGAGTCAGAAGGCTGTGGGGTCAAATCCCACAAAAGCACAAAACATAGACTGACACTTAGTGCAGCACTGAGGAAATGCTGCACTGTTGGCGGTACAGTCTTTCAAATGAGACATTAAACGGAGTCCCAGTTTGCCCTCTCAGATGAACATAAAAGATCCCATCGTATATTTGAAGAAGAGCAGAGGAGCTCTGCCTGGTGTCCTGACCAATATATTTCCCTCCACCAACAACTAAAATAGATGATCTGGTCATTTATCTCATTGCTGTTTGAAGGGCCTTACTGTGCAGAAATTGGCTGCCACGTTTCCTGCTTTACAACAGTGACTGCACTTCAAAAGTACTTAATGGGCTGTAAAGTGCTTTGGGATGACCTGAGATCGTGAAAGACGTCACATAAAAGCAAGTCTTTCTTTCTTAGCATCTTCATGGACTTGAAAGATATGAAATTTAGGAATGGCTGAACAAACATTTGTAAATTCTTAAAATTTGTTTGCCCCATCATTGCTTATTGGGATTTCCATGTTAATAGGGCCACACAAGTGGCACTGTAATAGGGTTTTTCTCATTTAGAGCACAGCTCAATCACATTTTTCAGTCACAAAAGTCTATGGGCCAGATCTTGCTGGAGCAGGACATCTCTCGACATGCCCCCTTCAGACTTTTTTCTGCACCCTGAAGCTCAAAATCTTTTTGCACCTTTACATGCTGGAAGTGCAAGCTGATAACGGCGTGACGAGTTTAATGGGCAATTAATGTGCAAATCGAGCAAGTATTTAAAAATAACCTGGAGGCTAAGGGCAAGATTGCTGTTTGCTTCGTACAAACAGTGAGCGGTGTAAATTGACCAGCAAGTTCTGGAGATTCACAACTCATGCGGTGTCTCTTAATCCTCTGAATTTTCTGATTGATTTGCACAACAACTGCATGCGTCATTAACATGCTGTTATTTTTCAAGCAAGATCCGACCCAATGTCCTTTTGCAATTCCCCATTTAAAAAACATGGTTTGAATCTGCTTGCATTTCCATACTCTGGCCACTGGCAGGCACTGTGCAACACCAAATGCTTCTTATCTCTGAATCACCACCATTACATAGAACATACAGCACAGAAACAGGCCATTCGGCCCAACAGTCTACGCCGGTGTTTATGCTCCACACGAGTCTCCTCCCTCCCTACTGCATGTAACCCTATCAGCATATTCGCTATGATTGATTTCTTTGGAATGAGACCAAACAGGTGAGCAGTTAACTTCAACTATCAAAATTTTTTAATCTTTTGGATGATTTTTCAAGTTTATTTTATTTTCTCCCTTCTGGGCTCCCAGTCCAGTTTTTACTTACCCACCCACATTCCTCCCTGCCTCACAGACCATTTGGCTATTAAGACAAACCTCCTCTGCCACGTTACTAATTTTTTTTTTAATTTCCGATTGTTTTCGCCCACATTCCCTTATTATTTATTTAAAATATTCTAGACTCACTAAAATATTCCCATCCAAGCCCAGCTACAGCTCAAAAATATATATTTTTTTAAATATCACCGGTATCACCTTCATAATTAAATACTACCTCCTCCTTTTATTTCATGATTACATTTTGCAATATATTTCATTCTCAAATTTTCAAGCAATCCATTTAGATTAAATCTCCAGTCCTTTTATCTGACCAATTAATTTTGGGATAATACCTATTTTATTTAATTCATAAATTTATAAGAAATCCTAGAATTAAATTGATATTTTTAAACTTAATTGATAAGCTTACAAGCCCAGCACATTAAATGCCCAACTCTATCACCATCAAATTACCACTATTTTTATTTCATTATTATTTTTCAAACTCATTGCATTCAATAACCAATCCTCCTAATTAGCTTATTAAATTTTGGCAGAAACTTATTGCAGGAAATGCCTATTATCTTTATTCAATAAATTATTTTTTGCGGCCTTCTCCAATTCTTTTGATTTCCCATCATCAACACTATAGGAGAGACACTAGTCCAATAACAATAATAAAGGCCACTGATTTATAATCACGAAAATGTGAATGTATTCACAACCCAAAAATGCTAACATGCCCATAATAAAAAAAAAATCACTTCTTCAATCACTACAAATCAGTAACTCAGCTAACAGGTTATGTATTACATAGCAGCATTTCATAGCCTAGACCACAACCTTCTAACCACCATAAGCAATACCACAGTATATTGCACAAACTTCCCATTATACTTTACTTTGAGACAAGCAGAAATGAAGTCCTGGAATGCAAAATCAAAAGCGAAGAAAGCAGGTAGAAAACTACCAATGATAAGCTACTACGAGCTTATGAAAATAACCAATCCTGAATTACCAGCATGAGGAATCTATGAATAAAAAGGAGTTGCACCAAATCTCAAAAGAAAATGGCCGAAGTCTTTCGTCGGCTTTTTTTTCTTTCAATAACTGAAAAATCTAATTTTCAATGTATAAATATTTTCTATGGTAAACCATAGAAAACTTATTTCTGAGGGTGCCTTTCTTAAAAAGGCAAACAAATTAAATCTTGAAAAACTTTTCAGTTAAACAGAGCAAGCCAATTGTTGAATTGCTGGAGAAACAAAGCTTGGAGCTATTGTTTTTGTATCAGAATGAGAGTTCTCGATGTTGGAGTTTATGCTTATAAATTTATTAGAAGAGTTGATACTCACAGACAACACACCCGATGATGCAAAGACTGCAGGAGACCTCACATTAGTTGATAAGCTCAGTAGCAGCAGGGTGATGAGCCCGGAGTCTTCTTTTATCCCTCAGCTGAGATGGCAATTACATCATAACTCTTCCACAACCTTTACCCTCGGTTCATATCAACTTTGCACGTCAGCCTTGGCTTCGTGTGAGCACTCTTACCTCTAGCTCAAGCATCACTCCAGAGACTTGAGCACATAATCTCGGCTGACACCTCAGTGCAGCACCAAGAGAGTGCTGCACTGTCGGAGGTGCCGTCTTTGGCTAAGACATTAAACTAAGGTGGACTTAAAAGATCCTGTGGCACTATTTGAACAAGAGCAGGAGAGTATTCCAGGTGCCCTGGCCAGAATTTAGTCCTCAAAACAGTCAAAAAAAAATAATGCTGCAATTTATCTCATGCCTGTTTCTGGACCTTGCTGTGGGCAAACAGGCTGCCACATTTGCCTATATTGCAACAGTGAATGCACTTCACAAATACTTCATCGGCTGTGAAGAGCTTTAGAACATCCTGATTATGTGAAAGGCACTATATAAATGCAACTTATTTCTTTGTTTAGTTATGGCACTTATGTTTCAACCTGTGCAATTAACCTAATGTGATTTTTAGTACTGAAATAAAATAGCAGTTATTTAAACAAAAATAAATTGCACTACATATTCCTGTATTCAAATAAAAGGCATTTCTCCACACAGAAATTGGTGATATTCGCCTTGGGCCTTTGTCAAAAAATTGTGAAGACAGTCTTGTTACTGCAGGCATTGTTCAGATATTGTACAAGGAATATAACATGAGTTATCAATATAGCATGCCATTTTACCACTTCAAAGGGACAATTCCAACTGTCAAAGACATGTTTGTGTACTTGAGCAACATCTTAGGATGTTATACAACTAAAGTGGCCTTTGATTGGTTGAGTCACCTAAAATAGTCTCTGGAGTGATGCTTGAGTTAGAGGTAAGAGTGCTAACATGAAGCCAAGGCTGACATGCAAGGTTGATGTAAACCAAGGATAAAGGTTATGAATTCCCTTTACAACAGCTTAAAGTATTTAAGACAAGATTCCATTTGGAATCTCACTTCGCAGCTCCATTAATATAATGCCAATGATAAAGAATACCTCCTTTAACGCTAAATCCTGTCTGTTCTGCCTATCCAACCTATCTCGGTTCTCTAATTCTTGCCTGCTTACCTGAATTCAGAAAAAAAGGCCAGTACAAAGTGTTAATTGCATAATATTTAAGCACTGAGCGAAGCATCATATAACAGTTGGTAAAAGGTTAATAATGTGTATTTGTTTACTAAGAATAAACAAGAATAAAAGAAAGGCAACTACACCTTACTACAGGCATGTCCCATAAGTGCCGCAGGGCACAAACAAGAGCAACATTGCCCAGAAATACTGCCGGTCTGCTACTCAAGGAAAGGTTGTATGCTGTTCTGTTCACATCAAGAGCCAAATGCTACACAAATACTCTACCATTGATTGATAAAAAAGGTTTTGAACTTCAACTCACTAAAACTGTACTCTCATTGTGAAACTTAAGTTACTGTTCTAGTTATTATGATTTAGATCCCATTGATGGTTGAGAATCAAGTTCATTTTATTGTATTCACTAGAATTTAACCTGAGGGTGATATTGAAATAAATACAGGCTTGCATTTATATAGCACCTTTCATGTATCATGTGTAGTTCAGTAATTAAGCAGTGCTCGTAATATATCTCTGCCTATCTTGGTCTTTTGATGTCTTTGATGAGTAAGAGTTAAATTGCACTTTATTTAGCATTGGCCTGTTGTCCTGCTAATAGTTGTTACCTTCAGATTAGTTTACACAAGTCTGAAGTCAGTAATTTCTTCAATTTTTTTTTTAAGAAGAACTTGCATTTATAAAGTGCCTTTCGCATCCTCAGGACATCCCATGGTGCTTCAAAGCCAATGAATTACTTTTGAAGTGTAATCACAGTTGTTATGTTGACAAATGCAGCCCGCTAATTTGCACATAGCAAGATCCGACAAATAACAAGATAAATGACAAGTTAATCTGTTGTTATGATGTTAGTTGTTATGATGTTAGTTGAGGGGTAAATGTTGACCAGGGCAACAGAATTCCTCTGCCCTTCAGTGAATAGTGCCATAGGATTTTTACACGCATCTGAACAGGCTGATGGACCCTCCATTTAATGTCTCAAGTAGCAATGCACTGAAGTGTCAGTCTAGATGATGTGCTCAAGTCCCTGGAGTGGGGGTTGAACCAATGATCTTCTGATTCAGTCCTTCCGGTATTGCACTTTTATAATGGAAAACTCATATCAACATGCCAAGATAGAAAAGCCCGATGTAAACATTTTATAATGCGCAAACCGTATGTGTACTATCATGGTTTGTTAATGATCCAATTGAATCAATCAATATTCTTTGACAAAATCTTTGTTCACAATCTTATTTCTCAGGAACTGAAATTTCTAATAGCCAAACCAAAGTTTCAAAACAAAATGTTAAAAAGTCACACATTTTACAATAACACTTCAATTTACCCACTGAATTGACTTTTCGTGTTGTTCAATACCTTCCTCAAAGTTTTCATTTCACTACGGTGATGCCCAACAAACCAGAAATGGAAAATTAACTCCAGATTATCCTGAACTCCACAGCCCCTTTTAATGCTGCACAATGGTGCCAGATTCCACCACCTTCATCAAGACCTCGGTCCCTCCTATCCCCCACAAGCTGCTGGGCACTGGGACCACAATCCCGTGTGTTCCTAGGCCCCAGTATCCCATTCCAAACGAGCTCTCAAACCCTCAAAATGAAGACCACTCATTTATGATTTTCCACAGAATAAAGAACAGAGCTGTGGAATTTGATTCCCAAAGCATCAGTAAAAATCCCAGAATATTGTGCAATAAACATAAAATTTGCCGTCGTCACTGTAAACCATTGGCCTCTATATTATACCCTACATAGCAGAAGAAACTAAAAAACAGCAACAGATCTGCTCGTAGTATATTGTATATTGAATTCAGTATGTGTGAGGTGTGCATCTCATTGAATAATGATTCTAAATACTTGCAGCAGCTGTTACATATGTAGGTGGCACGGTCATAGAGCTTTTCAATGTTACAGGTGTCACAGCTGTCTTTACATGGGTGAAATAATACCTGCTATTTCCTAGCAGGGAATAGCAATCTAGTCACCCAGGTTCTTATGGATCGCTCAAAATGTTTGGGGGGGGGGGGGGGGGGGGTCAAGTGGGAGGTGGAAGAGGAGATGGCAACCAAAGGGAGAACTGGCAAGGGAAGAGAGGATTGGGAATGGTAAGGAAAGGAACAGGGGTGCTGGTGGGAGGTGGGTAGCAGGGAGGGCTTGGGGGTAATGCTACAGGGGAGGGATGGGACAAAGTCGCCCCTGGAAACCCATAGTTGCTAAAAGCTCATCCTCCAAGTGGGCCTTTCACCCAATGAGACTGCTCTTCATGCCAGTTGAACGAACAGTGTTTTATAAATACCAAAACTGAATTTGCTGACTATATTTACATACGCTATTTTTTTTAAAAAAAGCTTTTCTACCAAATCTTTTCTTTCACCATTTCCCCAATCATAAGTGCCCCAACTTATGCTTTTCCATTCACACCTTATCCTACCAACCGGTTCCATGCTCACAACGACCAAACTTAAACTCCCTCATCTCTTCCCAAATCTTTCATCATTTTCTGCTGCTCAACTTTTACCACCCAATAGCCTCTCCAAAGCTCCAGTATTTCCTCCTCTTCACTCCCTTAACATTTCATAGCTTCCCACCACTCAACCCAAACTCTACAACCTACTCCCATCCAACCAACATGTTCCCAAATTCACTTGCATTCCAACTAGATTCTGACTCATACAAATAAAATTCTATTAAAATGCATACATGAAAATATTTACTCTCAACAGATTTTATTATGCGTACACACAATCACATGTATATATCAACCCCTCACACTTGCCCAATTGCTTGCGTGCCCCTTCATCCATCTGTTGTCTCTTGACCCCCCTCAGCCTCTGCCCCTCCTATTATGCCTTGCCCTTCCCCTATTACCCTTCTCTTCTCAAAACCTCACTTTCCCCCATTACCCTTCTCTCCCCACTTTTTGGATTTCCATTCACTTGTGGCTCAAAATGGATTCCCTCACTTCACATCTTACAGCCTTAACCCAAAACTTTTGAGCGAGAAAATGAATGACCACCAAATTTCTGATGGCTAATCATCGCAATGGGCAACCTATGTATCACCTTGCCACTGTCAGCTTCCTCCTCCTGCTCCCATTTCTTCTGGTCCCCAATCTTGGCCTGTTCTGTGAAACTGGCTATTTAGTTTTATGACAGACATTTGTGTTTACAATGTTGGAAATTACAAGTGGATAGAGAGCTAGAGATAGAACAAATAATAGAATTACATAGAATTTACAGCACAGAAACTGGCCTTCCAGCCCAATGGTTTATGCCAGTGTTTCTGCTCCATATGAGCCTCCTCCTACTCTATTTACTTCATCTCACCCGAACAAATCCGTGTATTCCTTTCTCCCCCATGTACTTACCTAACTTTCCCTTAAATGCATCTATGCTATTTGCTTCAACCACTCCATGTGGTACCGAGTTCCACTGACCTAGTTGATTGATCTCCATTTCTTTTAACTTACAGGCACTTAAAAAAGCTCAACATGAGAGAAGAAGCTAAGTCCTTTTCATGCAGCAAGCATGTGTCAAATTTGATCTGAAGGAACCCATGTCTGTGAGCGAAAATGCACCAACTGTAACTTCTTTCTTATCCACCCTGTTCATCTTAGAACAAGATGAATATTGTAAGCCAAAAAACAAAATACTGCAGATGCTGGAAATTTGAATCAAAAGCAAACACTGGAGACACTCATCTGATTTAGCACTATGCCTGGAACCTCAACATTTTTCTTTTCTTTACAGATGCTGCCTGACTTTGAGTGTCTTCAAGATGAATAATGTTTCTGGCGCCACACTACCAGACCTTTTCCATAAAGACACTTGCATTACAGTAGTGCAACCAACAGCAGGCACACAGATATGTACATCTGTGAACCTGGAGAGACAGGGTATCTTAACGATATAGCAAAGTAAATGTGAGGAGGTCGTCACCCATATTTTCACCCTATTAAGCAATCCGCAGTGGCATCCTGGAGCACAATAGAGCCCAGGACCCAGTAGAAATGTTTTTAATAAGATACAAGATAAAAGAGCTACGCGTGGAAGTTATTCATGCAAGACAGAAGTACATAATTTTAAAAGCACCTTAAGCAGTATAATAATTTAGTTTACTTTCCCCCTCCCCCAACAACAAGTGGCTCCTGAATTAATACATTCAGTAGCCAAACAGTTAAGCAATTACTGCCCCCTGCTGGCATGTTTAAAATGTTTTTTTTAAAAGCACATTTTGAGGCGAGTTTACAACTTTTAAGCAGGCTGCCCACAGACATGTCTTGCCAGCATCAGCCAATCCAATGAGATTGCAGTCAGCTGCACGAGACCTGTACACAGAGCCTGAAACCCTGGCATCCCATTAAACACAACAAAAGCTAATTTACAAATGCTCTGCCTCAAGCCTTCAAATTTGCTCATAGGTCTCATGAACATCTCAGAATAATTGTGACCAAGCCTGAAAAAGTTTCCCCATTCCAAATTTATGAATGATGTTCCCAATGGCCTAAGAACTGTGTGCTACAAGCAACTAATAGAAGTTATGCAAGGATTTTAACAATTCATGTAAAAACACAAAACTCTAAGGGCATCCATGAAGTGGAAACAGTATTCAAACTCAGAAGGTTAAAGTGCCAGAAGAAAAAATGGAATTGAAAAACACTAGGTAGGAACTAAGGCAACAGGGTGAGCAACTTTATTATGCCAAACCAGGTAAGGCTATACAATAATAATTCAATGATTCTCAGCTGATCAGCTCCCCAGTGGCTCAACAAGTTTAGGCAAATAAGTGAGCCACAGAAATCAAGAAAGCCCAGTTCCAATCACAATCAGTGCAGACAGCTGATCTTAGTTAGGATGGTGAAAGGGGCACTACAATGGGCCTCAACATTGTTGGGTAAGCAAAGAGAGAAAAAGAGAGGGTTCTGCTCAGTGACTATCAAACAACACTTGCTAAAAGCAATGGCAAATCTCACAGTCAAGACTCACATAAATAATGCCCACTTGGGCCAAAGTTTCCAAGGAACTATGCATCAGCAAAGAGTGGATTAGAGAAAAATGTGTGAATAGAAGAAAAACTCTTGAGCTGAAATAAAAACTACTAGGAGGACTGCATCCCTATCAAAAACTTCACACAATTTAAATTGAAGGGCTCAAAGTGTTGCTTTATGAAACGCCAGATTTTTACATAATGATCCTGATATATAACATATGGTACTATATTATATATACACACACCAAAATAATTTGGAAAAGCAACTTTCATATTGCACTTAAATCTGTAAACTTATTACGGATTATAAGTTCTCTTATAAATTAATTTAAAACATACTTTGCTTCTAAAATTTATAAATGATGACAAAGGATACCAGAAAAGAGACTGCAGTAATACCACTGCCTAAATTAAACATAAGGAATCTTACAACACCAGGTTATAGTCCAACAGTTTTATTTGAAAATCACAAGCTTTCAGAGGCTTTCTCCTTAGTCAGTTCAAATAAAACTGTTGGACTATAACCTGGTGTTCTAAGATTCCTTACATTTGTCCACCCCAGTCAATCACCGGCATCTCCACATCATAAATTAAATATGTTTTTAACATTTGCAATCCACATGTACAATCTACTCATTTCTCCAGTTCACAGCTTTTAGGTACTAAATTAAATGCAGTACATGTGAGCAGCATAAAATAATCTTTCAGGTTCGTGCCTGTGACAGAGTTTGCATCCATTCACTGAGACCCATACAATTTCTAACGGCTGTGCCTGATAATACAATATTATAAGGATTACAGATTGCTTGGTCTAGCTCCTTACCTGTATCTCTCTTTATATAAAAAAAGGGATTTTTTTTTTTTTTTTTTAAAAGGTATGTCTTTTGAAATTGGTGTGAATAGTTTAGAAAATAACTATGTCTCATTCAATAAAGCACGAAGCATTTTCTGTCAAATATATGCCAAAATGTCAGATTGGGATATCAATGCATTTTTAACACACAATGCAATTAGTGCTGCCACTGGTGGGTCCCTATGTTACTACTCACACAAAATCAACTGGATCTTGCAAGTCTCAGGCCATCAATGCCACAGCATTCAGAAAAATTAATAGTTAGATTCAATTAAACCAGGGTTTACCAATGTATATTGACATACTGGTCCAAGACAAAATATTCAGCTCCTCAAACAGAATTGAACATGAATATGAAATTAATATTTCATACCGTTCTGCTCAAACAGTGTCAACTCACTTAAAAAAAAAACAAATTACACAGAACAGCATGTATTTATTGAGTTTTAGGTAGTGTTTATAAACCATTTATTTAAATAGCAGGTGCTGAAACTTTTGGTAGTACTGGCTTGACAGTGTTACTAAGGCCAACAGTCAATAAAAGTTGAGTTAACATATATACTTGATGCTAAATCATGCCTAAATTTATCAGCGTTTCTACTTGTGTTTATTCAGCCTTCTCGCAGGTTCAGGCTTAACAATTCTTAAGCCAGGATTTTAAAAATGCATCGAAGAGGCTCCAAATATTAATTATTAAAAGCAGTTTTAGTGATAACTAAAAGATGAAACCTTTTAAATGTTTAGTTTCCACACATATATCTGTTACAAAGTATGGAGTAAAGGATATCCCCCAAGCCATTTTTTACTTAACTGAAAACGAATATTATTTCACTCCTGGGAGTACTGTACCAGGAGCGACAGGAATGTTGGAGCTCCCTCCAGTGACAGAAAATCAGGGCCTCAGTGACCATGTGTAGAAATAGAGGCGGTTCCATCCAATGACAATATTTATGTAACTGCCAATATTTTTTTTCAGTCAATTACATGTACAATATACAAAGCATTTTTTCTTTCATCAAGATACCAGATGAAATGGATGAAGTAATCCACATGGAAATCAATAGATCACAGATTTCAGCTTGGCAGACAACCTACTTCCCTACAAAACAGTCTACAACATAGCAAAAGCTGAAATGCGAGAAAAATGTATGACTTCACGAAAAAGATTTTATAAATTGCAAATGAAAAAAAGGCCATAATATTCTTTTTAATAAACTCTACAGAATATAAAGCACTTCACACTTTCAAAAGGATCATCCCCTGAGATTTGTTGAAACTCAATTTCGATTTGCTCCTATAAAAAAATCCACCATCTACATTGTAAATATGGTACAGATGGCTCAACATGTTTTCCTAGCCAGCAACTGAATGGCATAGGTGTCAAGACAAATTTACCAAAATCACTGTCTTAATACTGTTTCCATTTGGCAAAATGTATAAAATAGTAGCACTCTCACCTCTGAATCATAAGGTTGAGGGTTCAAGTCTCACTCCAGGTACATAATTTAGGTTGACACTTCAGTGTAGTACTGAGGGAGTGCTACACTGTTGAAGATGCAGTCTTTCTGATGATATGTTAAACCAGAGTCCCATCTTCCCTCTCAGGTGGACATAAAAGATCCCATGGCACTATTCAAATTCTCCCCGGTGTCCTGGCCAACAGTTGTCCCTCAACCAACATCACAAACAGATTATCTGCTCATCATCTCATTGATGTGGAGATGCCGGTGATGGACTGGGGTTGACAAATGTCAAGAATCTTACAACACCAGGTTATAGTCCAACAATTTTATTTGAAAATCACAAGCTTTCGGAGGCTTTCTCCTTCGTCTGGTGAATGTGGGAATCCTTGAACGTTTCGCATTTATATTCAGAGAACAATACCTGGTGATTACAGATAATCTTTCCAACTGCCCGTTGTCAAGGCAATCAAAGTGTTCAGACAGAGAGGTGTTACCTACAGGACCACCGAATATACAAACGGCCAGAACACAAAACAGAGAGAGAGAGGGAGAAACATCCAAAAGGAAGAGAAAGACAGAGAATGACCCGTTGTATTAAAAACAGATAACTTTTATTCGCTGGTGGGGTTACGTGTAGTGTGACATGGACCCAAGATCCCGGTTGAGGCCGTCCTCATGGGTGCGGAACTTGGCTATCAATTTCTGCTCGACGATTTTGCGTTGTCGTGTGTCTCGAAGGCCGCCTTGGAGAACGCTTACCCGAAGATCGGTGGCTGGATGTCCTTGACTGCTGAAGTGTTCCCCGACTGGGAGGGAACCCTCCTGTCTGGCGATTGTTGCGCGGTGTCCGTTCATCCGTTGTCGCAGTGTCTGCATGGTCTCGCCAATGTACCATGCTCCGGGGCATCCTTTCCTGCAACGTATGAGGTAGACAACGTTGGCCGAGTCACAGGAGTATGAACCATGTACCTGGTGGGTGGTGTCCTCTCGTGTGATGGTGGTATCTGTGTCGACGATCTGGCATGTCTTGCAGAGGTTGCCGTGGCAGGGTTGTGTGGTGTCGTGGACGCTGTTCTCCTGAAAGCTGAGTAATTTGCTGCGAACGATGGTCTGTTTGAGGTTGGGTGGCTGTTTGAAGGCGAGTAGTGGAGGCGTGGGGATGGCCTCAGCGAGGTGTTCGTCGTCATCGATGACATGTTGAAGGCTGCGGAGAACATGGCGTAGTTTCTCCGCTCCGGGGAAGTACTGGACGACGAAGGGTACTCTGTGTTGTAGAGTTGGTGTACGAGATGGTTGCGGAGTGTACCTCTCGCACTCTCTGTAACCATCTCAGACAACAACTCTGCAGCAGACACCGCAACCTCGAAACCAAATTACCCAGTTGTCTACCTCATACGTTGCAGGAAAGGATGCCCTGGAGCATGGTACATTGGCGAGACCATGCAGACACTGCGACAACGGATGAACGGACACCGCGCAACAATCGCCAGACAGGAGGGTTCCCTCCCAGTCGGGGAACACTTCAGCAGTCAAGGACATCCAGCCACCGATCTTCGGGTAAGCGTTCTCCAAGGCGGCCTTCGAGACACACGACAACGCAAAATCGTCGAGCAGAAATTGATAGCCAAGTTCCGCACCCATGAGGACGGCCTCAACCGGGATCTTGGGTTCATGTCACGCTACACGTAACCCCACCAGCGAATAAAAGTTATCTGTTTTTAATACAACGGGTCATTCTCTGTCTTTCTCATCCTTTCGGATATTTCTCCCTCTCTCTCTCTGTTTTGTGTTCTGGCCGTTTGTATATTCGGTGGTCCTGTAGGTAACACCTCTCTGTCTGAACACTTTGATTGCCTTGACAACGGGCAGTTGGAAAGATTATCTGTAATCACCAGGTATTGTTCTCTGAATATAAATGCGAAATGTTCAAGGATTCCCACATTCACCTGACGAAGGAGAAAGCCTCCGAACGCTTGTGATTTTCAAATAAAATTGGACTATAACCTGGTGTTGTAAGATTCTTTACATTCATCATCTCATTGCTATTTGTGGGGCCTTGCTGTGCGCAAACTGGCTGCCATGTTTCCTACATTGCAATCGTGATTATACTTCAAAAATACTTAATTAGCTGTGAAGCACTTTGCAATGTCATGAGGTCATGAAAAATGCTAAATAAATGCAAGTTTGTTCCTTCATAGCCAGAAAGGTCCCAGGTTCAATCCATAGTCTGTGTTAGGCTAGCTGATCTTGGAAGGAGATAGCTCCCAACAGCTATCCAGCAACTTGTTGAGGACAAGATCAAGCTTGGCTGTCATGTGGGCCTTTCCCTCCTCCCCTCCCCCCTCCCTCCATATTTACACTAGAAATGCATATTTTTATTACTTCTTCCAGAAGTGTTTGTGTGGAATAAAGATGGTCAGATCAATGACAAATTGGGGAGGGTCTTTTTAAAAACATGTACACATGCTCTGCTGAGGTTGCAATTCAAGGTTTAGGTCTCTTCTAATACTGTAAGCTTCACCTTTTTATAAACAACAGTACCACAGAGTTCACTAAAAACAAATAGATCAACTAGTATAAATGAGCCAACTGCCTCCCGGGTAATTAGCGATAAGTCATTCAAGGGTTCTCACAAACTTATCACATTTTAACAAGACAGAGTATATTCTGCAAAACTAAACAAACAGATTTTTAAAAACTACAGGTGCTTTTGAATTGAAAATAGGCAAAACCAGCTCATGAAGACACACTATTGACCGAACATATGACATAAAAAGCATGAAACTGAATATAAAAATCATGTTGTAGTTTGGAAAATGTTGCTCAGATATCACTTCCAAAAGTAAGGCAAGTAGTAATTTATTTTTTTTTTTTTTTTTTTTTTTTTTTTTTTTTTTTGAGTGTGGCTGAAGGGAATTGAACTCATCTGAAAAATGTTTCTACACATTTCATCTTACCCATCTCATCTAAACTTGCTCTATTTTTAATCTGTTATGGTTACTATCCCATAATTTTTCCCACAAATCAAGACATCAGTGTCATACACACTTGCCTTATTATTTATGGCCTGATTATTTGTAAACCAGGATCACTTCCCATGATCAACACACCCTGGTTTGTGAACACTGATTTCCCACATACTGGAATAGATTGTCCTAGACATTCAATTTTGTTAATATAAAGAATCCAATCCACAGAATCTGGGACAAAACTGAGAATCATCTAGGAATGAATGTAAATGTTAGTTAAAATGGTGCTCACACAGGCAGACACCAAAGCAAAAAGTGTGTCAAATAAATGTCAAATCAAAAGATTTGAGTAACTTATCAACTGGTCAATTACCATCCCCTTCAATTATACCAGAACTTCTCTGGATGCAGAATCAACCTTTTCTTGCCTCAAACAAACCTCTGCTTCCCAAAGTAATGGCTCAAAGTTTGAATTGTGGTTATGACTGTGCTCCACCAGCCATAGCCACTGTCACAATTTGTCAGTTCTTAGGCACAACACTACCAGAGCTTACTGATCTGTCCATCCCCAAGAAAATGCAACTGAAAATTAAGCAGAAAGCAGGGATGCCTCGGGCATGCAACTGGATGAACAACAATGTGTAATCAGGAGAAAACAGATAAACTCAATTAAAAAATGAAATCTGATTCAAGCATACCTGTTCAACAGAGTTTTAAAGATCACAATTCACAATCTGAAAATCACAAAGAACCCGACAATTTGTCATACTGGTGGCTAAAGCTTTTTAAAGAAAATCACTGCAATATAAGAAATAAAGTTTATTAAATGAAAACATGCAAATATTTATGCACAAATTCTAGGTTTTCAAAAAACATGCATAAAAGTGCCCACTGCAGCTCCTGAAGGGGAAATGAAAATAATAGAACTGGGCAAAAATTTAAATTAACACTGTAAAACCTCTGACTCAATGGACTGCATGTTTACTTCATTGGCCAACATGTAAACGTCTAGAAATCAGAGTGGTTGGTAAATAGTCCAAATGTAACTCTAAATAAAAATATTGAGAAATTATGCTATAGGAAGGGTGAGGACAGGTGACCTGATGAAGGATTTTCTTTGTTCTGTAAAAGATTTTCACGCTTCAGGAAGTGCTGGAATTTTGACAAGCTTGATGGGTTCTGGGAAAATCCAATGCTAAGCATGTCCCAATTTTTTTGTCCTGATCGTGCCAAGTTAGTCACACAGTACCTCACATTGTATAAAGCCCCAGGACCGACACAATAGCATCAATTCACTTTGCCCTAAAGCTGATCTCAACGAACTCAGACTAAGATCCCAAAACAAACCAAAGAAACAAACCGCAGGACCTGTGGGAAAGATGATTGTATGTGAAGCACTTTGAAAGAAAGTTGATTCTACAAGGAAGGGCATTCATCTTTCTTCTTTAGGCAGCTTTAATATGCTTTAGGAGCAAAATTATCACAGAATCCAGCACGAACAAGACCTCTGCTGATGAGTTTGAACCCCTGTTTCAAAAACAAATCTACCAAAATCACTGTCTTGTGCATTTGCCAAATAGAAACTGCATTACAAGTGTTTAGGTTTCAACCTTGGCTCAGTGGTAGCACTCTCGCTTCAAAGTCAGAGGACCATGGGTTTATGCCCCATTCCAGAGATTGCAGCATATAATCTAGGCTGGCACTTCAGTGCAAAACAGCGGAGGTGCAATCTTTTGGATGAGACGTTAAACAGAGACCCCATCCGCCCTCTCAGGTGGATGTAAAGATCTCACGGCACTATTCGAGGAGATGGGGAGTTCTCTCGTGTCCTACCCAACATTTATTCCTCAACCAACACCTAAAACAGATGATCTGGTCATTTATTTTATTGCTGTTTGTGAGACAACATAGCCTACATGATAATGGTGACTACACTTCAAAAATACTTCACTGGCTGAAAAGCACTTTGGAATGTCCTGAAAGGCAGGTCATAAATGCAAGTTCTTTCTGTAACTAAGGGGTGGGGAGTGGGGGCTAGCTGGAAGGGCCACTCAGTGAGGGCAAACAGAGATGGTGGTTAGAAACTCTGAGGAGGTGAGGCTCTTCAGGTGCCACAGACAGACCACAAGTATAGGCCAAGTCTACAAGTGCAGGCTCAGTACCCAAGTACTACCCCATGTCTGAAAGTGGGCAGACCTGGGAACAGAGCACAGTAATCAACCAGAAGTCTGGCAGAGAGAGTGACAACAGCGAGAAGTAGAGTGAGTCACACATCAAGCAAAAGATGTAGGCACAGCTGAAGATTTTACAACTTGCATTTATATAGTGCCGTTAAAGTAGAAAAGTGTCCCAAAGTGCTTCACAGTTTCTGGTCAACCCAGAGCATGAAGAGGAGAGAGACCAGGATAAAATGGCAGAAGGCGCTGTCAAAGACGTGGATTTTAAGGAGCATGTTGAAGGTGGGGAGTGATAGAGCAAGAAAAGGGGTTTAAGAGAGGGAGTTCCCATGAGTAGAAGCAAGTTGATTGAAGGTTATTCCACCAATGGTGGAGGGGAGGGGTGGGGAATGCACAGTTGACCAGCATAGGTAAAAGGGGAGGACATGGTCACAGATGAAGGGCTGTAGTGGGTTGCAATGGTAGGGAGGCACAAAACTTGAAGGAATCTGAAGATAAGGATTTTGAAGTCAATATCCTGTGGGATGGGAGTCAATGGGGGTTGACGAGAATAAGAGTGAAACATGAATAGGGCAATATGCAGGATAGTAAAGCTGGCGATTGCAAATCACATTACAGACATTCTGTACAACAAAAGGTTAATCCCTGCGTTGTGCATAAAATGAAACTCAGATGAAGTACCGACACATCCTGGTGTTACAAGGTAAATGGAGATGCAACCTGCTGAGCTGGATCTGAATGAAACTTCTGAAGGTTATGGCATAGTGAACTGAGTAGTGTGCTATAGGTTTTGCAACATAAAGAATTAACAGGCAGGAAAAGCATTGACACAGTTCAGGTCAGTATCCTAATTGTGAACTGAGCGGTTAGGACTTGCAACATAAAGACTTAGTGAGCAAGAAGAGCCTCGATTCATGTCACCACCTCAGCTGCCTGGACATCAACCAGCAGCAGTGTAGCATCAGGCATTCGTCATTCTAATTGGCAATCATAGTTTCTGACACATGCCCGCCCAGTTGAACAACTCCTTGGAAAGAATCCATGCAGCCAAGATAATCTTCTTGATTTGCCACTAAGGTTTTGATCCCATAAGTGGTCTTAATTGAAATGAAGCGCTGCTTTTCCCCACCTCTAATTTTGGGAGATGGGAGGCAAGGAGGGGTAGGTGAGAAAGCAAGAAAGAAAGAGACACAATGCTAGAGCAGCCAACTTACTAGAAAGGAAGTCACATGTTTTCTATTTTTATTTCAGAAGAATCACCAAATGCTGAAAATTGTCACTGACACTTTGAAAACTTCACCTTGCTAAGCTGTACTACAATCTTGGACAATATTGTCAGTAAGCAGAAACCCAGCTAAAGCAGATATATTATGTCAATACACTTAAGAACCAAGCACTTATTGTGATTCTCAACGTCTAACCTTATCACAAAATAATTACAGATGAGGAAAGCCATACAAGTCTTGCCTCCACTACTCTATCTGGGGGTCCATTCCAAGTGTTAATCACTCTTCTTGTGAACAACTTCCTGATATCAGTCCTAAATTTACCTCTTACGAGTTTGTACCCTTCATCTCTTTAGAAGGGCACACGTAATTTTGTTGCAGCAAAATCCTTAAGCTCCAGAACAAAATAATTGTCTTTATATTTTGATGTGCATGTTTGCTTGCTGCATGATGTCCATCCTTAACAACAATTATCATAGTAGGTACAACACAGGAGGCAGCCATTCAGCTCATCGTGCCTGCTCTTCAAAAGAGAATCATAGAAATTTACAGCGCAGGAGGCGGCCATTTGGCCCATCGTATCTGTGCCAGCCAAAAAAAGAGCGATCCAGCCCAATCCCACTTTCCAGCTATCCAATTAGTCCCATTCCCCTGTATATTTTTTCACTTCAAGTACTTATCCAACTCCCTTTTGAAAGTTGCTTATGAATCTTTCACCACCCTTTCAGGCAGTGCATTCCAGATCGTTACAACTCGCTGCGTAAAAAAATGTTTCCTCGTGTTGCCTTTGCCTCTTTTGCCAATCACCTGAAATCTGTGTCCTCTGGTTAACCACCCTTCTGCCACTGGAAACAGTTTCTCCTTATTTACTCGCTCAAAACTGTTGATGATTTTGAACACATCTATCAAATCTTCCCTTAACCTTCTCTGTTCTAAGGAAAACAACCCCAGCTTCTCCAGTCCCTCCACGTAATGGAAGTCCCCCTTCCCTGGTACCATTCTAGTAAATCTCTTCTGCACCCTCTCTAAGGCCTTGACATCCTTCCTAAAGTGTGGTGCCCAGAATTGAACACAATACTCCAGCTGCGGCCGAACCAGCATTTTATAAAGGTTTAGCATAACTTCCTTGCTTTTGTACTCTATGCCTATATCCCACACTCACCTGACGAAGGGGAAAGCCTCCGAAAGCTTGTGATTTTCAAATAAAACTGTTGGACTATAACCTGGTGTTGTAAGATTCCTTACATATATTAATAAAACCAAGGATCCCATATGCTTTTTCTAAAAAAAACAGCCTTCTCAACTTGTCCTGCCACTTTCAAAGATTTGTGTATGTGCACCCCCAGGTCTCTCTGGTCCTGCGCCCCTTCAAAATTGTACCATTTAGTTTATATTGCCTCTCTTCATTCCTCCTACCAAAATGCATCACTTCACACTTCTCTGTGTTAAATTTCATCTGCCATGCATCTGCCCATTTCACCAGTCCGACGATATCCTTCTGAAGTCTGTTACTATCATCCACATTGTTTACACTGGAGTTTCGTGTCACCTGCAAACTTTGTATTATACCCTGTATACCCAAATCCAGGTCATTAATTTATCAAAAAGAGCAGTGGCCCTAATACTGACCCCTTGGGAACACCACTGTATACTTCCCTCCAGTCTGAAAAACAATCGTTCACCACTGCTCTCTTCTTTCTGTCCCCGAGCCAATTCTGTATCCACGCCGCACACTGTCCCTTTAATCCCATAGACTTTAATTTTGCTGGCAAGTCTATTATGTGGTACTTTATCAAATGCCTTTTGAAAGTCTATGTGCACATTAACCGCACTACCCTCATCAACCCTCTCCGTTACTTTATCAAAGAACTCACTCAAGTTCGTCATGCACGATTTTCCTTCAACAAATCAGTGCTGACTTTCGTTTATAGCACATACTTTTCTAAGTGCCAATTAATTTTGTCCCAGATTATTGTCCCGAAATGCTTCCCCACCACCACCGTCAGGTTGACTGGCTTGTAATTGCCAGGTTTATGCCTCTCCCTTCTTTTGAACAGAGGTCTAACATTTGCAATCCTCCAGTACCACCCCCATATCTAAAAAGGATTGCAAGATTGTGGTCAGAGCCTCCGCAATTTCCACCCTTACTTCCCTCAGTAACCTAGGATGCATCCTATCTGGACCCGGTGACTTTTCTACTATGACTACTGCCAATCTTTTCAGTACCTCCTCTTTATCTATTTTTAATCCTATCCAATTTCACTACTACCTCCTCCTTTATTGCTGTAATGGCAGCATCCTCTTCTCTAGTGAAGATGTGGAGATGCCGGTGATGGACTGGGGTTGACAATTGTAAACAATTTTACAACACCAAGTTATAGTCCAGCAATTTTATTTTAAATTCACAAGCTTTCGGAGACTTCCTCCTTCCTCAGGCAAATGTTTGCCTGAGGAAGGAGGAAGTCTCCGAAAGCTTGTGAATTTAAAATAAAATTGCTGGACTATAACTTGGTGTTGTAAAATTGTTTACAATTCTCCAGTGAAGACGGAGGCGAAGTATTCATTCAGTGCCTCAGCCATACTCACTGCCTCCACAAGGTCTCCTTTTTTGTTCTTAATTGGTCCCAACCTTCCTTTGATTGCCATTTTACTATTTAAATGTTTATAATAGACTTTTGGGTTCCCTTTTATGTTAACCGCTAATCTATTCTCGTACTCAATCTGGTTCTCAACTGTATTATGAACCTTACATCTGTCATAAGCCTCCTTTATCTGTTTCACTTTAAACTCTATATCTTTAGTCATCCAGGCAGCTCTAGCTTTGGATGCCCCTCCTTTTCCCCTCGCAGGGATGTGTCTACTCTGTATACAAACCAACTCCTCCTTGAAGGCCTCCCATTGTTCAATTACTGTTTTGCCTTACAATTTTTGATTCTGATCCACCTGGGCACGATCCCCTTATAACTCACTGGAATTTGCTCTCCTCCTGTTAAGCATTTTCATATTTGATTGTTCCTTGTCCTTTTCCATCACTATTCTAAACCTAATGATATTATGATCATTGTTCGCCAAATGCTCCCCCAGCCCCACTTTTTTTTTCATATTCGTTGATGGGACGTGGGCGTCACTGGCAAGGCCAGCATTTATTGCCCATCCCTAATTCCCCTTGAGAAGGTGGTGGTGAGCCGCCTTCTTGAACCGCTGCAGTCCGTGTGGTGAAGGTTCTCCCACAGTGCTGTTAGGTAGGGAGTTCCAGGATTTTGACCCAGCGACTATGAAGGAACGGCGATATATTTCCAAGTCGGGATGGTGTGTGACTTGGAGGGGAACGTGCAGGTGGTCTTGTTCCCACGTGCCTGCTGTCCTTGTCCTTCCAGCTGGTAGAGGTCATGGGTTTGGGAGGTGCTGTCAAAGAAGCCTTCGCGAGTTGCTGCAGTGCTTCCTGTGGATGGTACACACTGCAGCCACGGTGCGCCAGTGGTGATGGGAGTGAATGTTTAGGGTGGTGGATGAGGTGCCAATCAAGCGGGCTGCTTTGTCCTGGATGGTAACGAGCTGAGTGTTGGTGGAGCTGCACTCATCCAAGCAAGTGGAGAGTATTCCATCACACTCCTGACTTGTGCCTTGTAGATAGTGGAAAGGCTTTGGGGAGTCAGGAGGTGAGTCACTCGCCGCAGAATACCCAGCCTCTGACCTGCTCTAGTAGCCACAGTATTTATATGGTTGGTCAATCGTGACCCCCGGGATGTTGATGGTGGAAGATTCGGCAATGGTAATCCCTTGAATGTCATGGGGAGGTGGTTAGATTCTCTCTTGTTGGAGATGGTCATAGCCTGGCACTTGTCTGGCGTGAATGTTACTTGTCTCTTATCAGCCCAAGCCTGGATGTTGTCCAGGTCTCGCTGCATGCGGGCACAGACTGCTTCATTATCTGAGGGGTTGCAAATGGATCTGAACACTGTGCAATCATCAGCGAACATCCCCATTTCTGACCTTATGTTGGAGGGAAGGTCATTGATGAAGCAGCTGAAGATGGTTGGGCCTAGGACACTGCCCTGAGGAACTCCTGCAATGTCCTGGGGCTGAGATGATTAGCCTCCAACAACCACTACCATCTTCCTTTGTGCTAGGTATGACTCCAGCCACTGGAGAGTTTTCCATGATTCCCATTGACTTCAATTTGACTCGGGCTCCTTGGTGCCACACTCGGTCAAATGCTGCCTTGATGTCAAGGGCAGTCACTCTCACCTCACCTCTGGAATTCAGCTCTTTTGGCATGTTTGGACCAAGGCTGTAATGAGGTCTGGGGCCGAGTGGTCCTGGTGGAACCCAAACTGAGCATCGGTGAGTAGGCGCCGCTTGATAGCACTGTCGACGACACCTTTCATCACTTTGCTGATGATTGAGAGTAGACTGATGAGGCGGTAATGGGCCAGATTGGATTTGTCCTGCTTTTTGTGGACTGGACATACCTGGGCAATTTTCCACATTGTCGGGTAGATACCAGTGTTGTAGCTGTACTGGAACAGCTTGGCTAGAGGCGTGGCTAGTTCTGGAGCACAAGTCTTCAGCACTACAGCCGGGATGTTGTCGGGGCCCATAGCCTCTGTTGTATCCAGTGCACTCAGCCGTTTCTTGGTATCATGTGGATCGAATCGAATTGGCTGAAAAATGGCTTCTGTGATGGTGGGGATATTGGGAGGCGGCCGAGATGGATCATCCATGCGGCACATCTGGCTGAAGATGGTTGCAAAGGCTTCAGCCTTGTCTTTTGCACTCACGTGCTGGACTCTGCCATCATTGAGAATGGGGATGTTTACAGAGCTTCCTCCTCCCGTTAGTTGTTTAACTGTCCACCACCATTCACGACTGGATGTGGCAGGACTGCACAGCTTTGATCTGCTCCATTGGTCATGGAATCGCTAAGCTCTGTCAATAGCACGCATGTAGTCCCGAGTTGTCGCTTCACCTGGTTGGCACCTCATTTTTAGATACGCCTGGTGCTGCTCCTGGCATGCTCTTCCACACTCCTCATTGAGCCAGGATTGATCCCCTGGCTTGTTGGTAATGGCAGAGTGAGGACTATGCCGGGCCATGAGGTTGCAGATTGTGCTGGAATACAAATCTGCTGCTGCTGATGGCCTACAGCGTCTCATGGATGCCCAGTTTTGTGCTGCCAGATCTGTTCTGAATCTATCTTATTTAGCACGGTGGCAGTGCCACACAACACGTTGGATGGTGTCCTCAGTGCGAAGACAGGACTGCGTCTCCACGAGGACTGTGCGGTGGTCACTCCTACCAATACTGTCATGGACAGATGCATTTGCAACAGGTAGATTGGTGAGGATGAGTTCAAGTAGGATTTTCCCCCATGTTGGTTTGCTCACCACCTGCCGCAGGCCCAGTCTGGCAGCAATGTCCTTCAGGACTCGGCCAGCTCAGTCAGTCGTGGTGCTACTGAGCCACTCTTGATGATGGACATTGAAGTCCCCCAGCCAGAGTACATTCTGTGCCCTTGCTACCCTCAGTGCTTCCTCCAAGTGGTGTTCAACATGGAGGAGGACTGATTCATCACCTAAGGGAGGGCGTAGGTGGTAATCAGCTGGCATTTTCCTTGCCCATGTTTGACCTGATCCCCATGAGATTTCATGAGGTCCGGAGTCCATGTTGGGGGCTCCCAGGGCCACTCCCTCCTGACTTTATATCACTGTACCGCCACCTCTGGTGGGTCTGTCCTGCTGGTTGGACAGGCCGTACCCAGGGATGTTGATGGAAGAGTCTGGGACGTCGGCTATGTCAGTCTGTTGTTGTCGAATCTGCGGGACAGCTCTCCCAAATTTGCCACAAGTCCCCAGATATTAGTGAGAAGGACTTTGCAGGGTCGACTGGGCTTGGTTTGCCTTTATCGTGTCCGGTGCCTAGTGGTCCGATGCCAGCTGGTCCGTCCGGTTTTATTCTTATGACTTTTCGTAGCGAGATTTTACAACTGAGTGGCTTGCTAGGCCATTTCAGAGGGCGATTAAGAATCAACCACATTGCTGTGGGTCTGGAGTCACATGTCAGCCAGACTGGGTAAGGACGGCAGGTTTCCTTCCCTTAAGGACATTAGCGAACCAGATGGGTTTTTACGACAATCCGGAAAATCCCATTTCATTCCCCAGAATTAGATCCAGCACTGTTTCCTTCCTGGTTAGGCTGGAAACCCAGTTCAAGAAAGTTCTCTTCAATACATGTCAGGAATTCCTCCCCCTCTTTGTCCTTTATACTGTTCCGGTCCCAGTCTATATTGCGTTAATCGAAGTCCCTATAATCGCTACTCTATAGTTCTTGCAACCTTCTGTAATTATAATTGAAAAAAATATGTAGTTCAATAACCAGAACTTTTTGAGCCTTGCCACATCAAATAAAAACAGGTCCCTCTAGCGAAGAACTATCAAATCTGCAAAAAATGTCAGTTTCCCATTTTCACTCATTTTTCCTTCTCTCCTTCATTTTTGTGCCTCGCTCTTGCTCCACTTCCTCTTTCACTTCTCACTCGCTCTCCACCTGTGTCCTTTTAGTGTTTCAGTGGACCAAGAATCACTAAAGATAGACGGGCAAGTTGGGTGAGCTGAAAAGCACTTGGGCAAAACAGAATGCACTAGAAGGCAGTCGAAAGACAGGTTAGCCAGCAGGACTTGGGCTGCAGGCCAGGAAGCAATTGGGTTGTATGGGAAAGCGGGTGAACAGCAACAGCTTGGGTCAGATGAGCAAGCAAGTGGGCAAAGAAGCACTCTGGGTGGATAGGCTGGTGGGCCAAGAGACGTGCTGAGTGGGGGTGGGGCGTCCTTTGCAGTCCAACCCACACCCTCTCATGACCCAGGGTCATTGCCTAATTTTCCCTCCACCCCCGCTCCTCCCCAAGTCATTTTCACCCAAGTCCTTATTCACCCACTGTTTTCTTATCAGCTTTGTACTATTTGGTTTTCCTACTCTACTTGTTGACTCAAGTGCAGTACAAGAGCTGCAAGTGTAACATATGATCAGAAAGCTACAGATGAAGGAGGTTTGAGATGGAAAGAACCCAGGTAAGTGCAGGATTACAGGTGGGTCAGAACAGGCCAGGAATACCCAAGGTTGGCAAGAAGCAAGAGAGTGAGTCAGATCATCAGAACTCAGCAGAGGTGGTTAGTGGCCAAAATGAAGAGGAGAGGGGCTGATGGACTGCAACTAAATGAGTAGAAGTAAGGTTGGAAAACAAAGCAGGCAACAAAACCCAACTCAACAAACGAAGCGCTTGCCAAATCCACCAAATTGAGGCATAGGATCCAATACAGGAATAGTCACATCTGAAAAAAAAACATTTTCCAGAGACTTCCAAAACTATACAGATAACTATGAGCAGTAATAAGCATTGTGCTTTTAATTTTTTTTTAATGGGACATCTCACATTATAAATGTTACTTTTATGGTACATTTTCAAGCAGCTGAAAAATTTGATATACCAGTTCAAACCAACTTCACAAAATTATTTTAACAGTTTTATTGGTTGCCTCCTGCTACTTTGACAAAAAAAATAGAAATATAATTGCTCCATTTTGTGCTGCTTACTCATTGGTAGTTACCAAATGAATCAAACTTCTTTTGATTTGTTGACAGTCAGTCACCCAGCAAATATTCGACTGACTCACTTCAGCCAATTACTAAATTTTGCCCTGCAGAGGTATGATACCTTCAAAAGTCATAAGTGATGCTACTCCAGATACTCGATAAACAAGCTCGTTGCATGGTGTGCAGTTTTGGATATCCTATCTTCAAAATACCATTCATGCATTAGAGAAGGATGACAACAATTCTAGGACTGAAGTGTAAATGCCTAAATCAAAGTTGATACACACAGGTAGTTTATACAGATTTTAGCAGAGGCTTGTTGGTTTTTCTTCTTCCTGTAATGCCACCTACCATAATACCTCACTTCTTTCCAGCCCTGCTCTTTCTTCAATCTCACCAGTCTTGGGCTTCAGCAGTCACCTTCAAGGAGCGACCCATTGTGCTCCAGCCTTCCAATGCAAGATGTGAACATACAAGAACTTGGACCACCTATGCTCAGTGCCCAGCCATACACACAGCCTCTCCCTTCTATGAAGTCCTGGCCACAGCCTACTGCTCAAGAGGTCCACCTTCATTGATCCAGCTCTACTCCTGGCCCAGCCACATCACGACACCATCCCCCCATTTCAGTGGTCCTGGGAATAGGAGCTCAGCAGGCTCAAGATTTAGTGAAAGCTGAGGACACACAAGACCTCACAAGCAATTCTTCAGGAGATTCATGAGTGCATTTAAAATGTAAATTTAAAGATAAAGATATAGTGTACAATTATGTGACATGATTGATAAGCTTCTCTGCTCCAAGGAGATTATAACAGGAGATTTGATAGAGGTGTTCAAAATCATGAACGGTTTTGATAGAGTGAATAAGGAGAAACTGTTTCCAGTGGCAGAAGGGTCAGTGACCAGGGGACACAGATTTTAATGTATTTGGCGCAAGAACCAGAGGTGACATGAGGAGAAACATCTTTATGCATTGAGTCATGATGATCTGGAATGCACTGCCTGAAAAAGGGTGGTGGAAGCAGATTCAATAATAACTTTTAAAAAGGGAATTGGATAAATACTTGAAGTGGAAAAATTAGCAGGGCTACAGGGAAAGAGCAGAGGAGTGGGATTGATTGGATAGCTCTTTCCAAGAGCTGGCACAAGCACAATGGGCCGAATGGCCTCCTTCTGTGCAGTATCCTTATATGATTCTATGAAGTTGAATCCCACCTCAAACGGCAACCACCATGGAAGTCACTTAATGTATAAGTCTTCAGCATTTTTTCTTTCAGTGAAATCTTTGTTCAGTAAGTTCATCCAACCACACACTCGGCAAAAGAGGCTCATGCCGAGGTAAACTGAAACATGTCAATGTACTTTGTAAAGATTTACTAAAAAAAAGTAAATAATAAATTATACATATAAAACTAAGCACTTGCATACTTTACAGCAACTCCCTAAATCTCTTCAGTCCAATAAAACCTGAATAGTTTAAGATATTAATAAGTATATCAAGGCATCCCAAAGGAAGATGTTTTGTTTCCCCGAAAGTTATGCATCTTCTCAATCAGTAAACATCAAATGGTAATTTGGCAACGGAGGGTGAAAAACCATGCTATACTGAAATTCACTTCAATAGAAACACTTTTCCAATGTGTAAATCAGAAGAATTATTAAAAATGCATTAATGTTTGATTATCTCACCATGAAGGACATCAATATTTCACATCAGGATTAACTGAACTTCCACCTGTTCGGAGTCGGTGCCAGCACATTTTTAGAGGATACTGGTTAACTGAATAAAGTAAAAGCCCAACAGACCAGTAACACAAACTAATTATTCCTATTTGTGAAACGGCTTCTTTCTTTCATTCCCCCACCCACTAAGTTTTTTTACTCAATTTTCTTCCTTCTTTTCTTAAGATGCAGGCTTTTGTTTCAGTATGGTTCCACAAACACCAACAGTCCTTCATTACCTCATCCAAGTAGTCATTCTTCCTTCCTGAGCCTCATGAGTTAAAGCCGACTATTTCACGTCAGTCAGACCGAGCCTGACATCCAGACATGTGCACGCAAGCTAACACAAAACCCGGAGTTAACTTCTGCTATGTATAGTGAAGTGGCAGTGTGGTAGATGTACCCCATAGACCACTAATGGAGAAATCAACACTTCCTAGAAGATTCAGGAGCATAGAGCTTCAGTTTAAAAAAAAGTTACTGAAAATGTAATTTACTTTGAAAGAATGGAGAACAGTACATCTCGTGCTATGATTTAACAATGGAGTGATATAGGTCACACTAGCACAGAACATAAAGCTTTAGTATTTGATGGTTGGACCCATTTTCTAGACGTATTTATGTTTATTAACTTTTTAACTTGTGTACAATCCATCTAAAATGCCCATTATCACGCCCTCCATCAACCCATGGACAACAGTTGGGGCTATTATCTAGGAACATAATCCATATCTACAAATGATTAATACAGCTCGATTTTTGGCTAGCTTTTATGACCAGAGCACCTATAAAAAGTAGTGTCTTATAATACAGTGTTAGACTTAAGGGAATAGAAATAGATGCTCACCTTCAAGAAATTCCCAGGTAGTGTGCTGTTGTACTAAGCTGTACAGGCCAGAAGAACTCAGGTTCAATTCCCACGCCACGCTGCATTAACTGATTTCACCCATGTGATGGTTGGAGTGCAAGAATTGGCCTCGCCCCTGCCTCAGCTCATCTGCTGCTGAAACCCTCATCCACGCCTTCATTACCTCTGGACTTGATTATTCCAATGCTCTCTTGGCTGGCCTCCCATCTTTCACCCTCCACAAACATGAGCTCATCCAAAACTTTGCTGCCTGTATCCTAACTCGCACCAAGTCCCGTTCACCCATCAACCCCGGTGCTCACTGACCTCCGTTGGCTCCCAGTCCAGGAATGCCTCGATTTTAAAATTCTCATCCTTTTTTTCAAATCCCGCCATGGCCTTGCCCCTCCCTATTTCTAACCTCCTCCAGCCCTACAAACCTCAGAGATCTCTGTGCTCCTCCAATTCTAGCCTCTTGTGCATCCCCAATTGTAATCACTCCATTATTGGTGGCTGTGCCTTTAGCTGACTCAGCTCAAAGCTCTGGAATTCCCTCCCTAAACCTCTCCACCTCTCATCTTTTAAGACGCTCCTTAAAACCTATATCTTTGACCAAGCTTTTGGTCACCTGATTCGGTGTAAAATTTTGTTTGATAATGCTCCTGGGAAGCATCTTGGGATATTTTAGTATGTTAAGGGCGCTATATAAATGTAAGTTGTTGTTATAATTGCCCGAGCTTCAGAAAGGTTAAATCAGGCGGGTTACCCACCCGTGTTCACTATTCAGAGGCCTCTGTTGTAAAGTAGGCATGTGGGGACATCAACAACAACAGGATGGGGTTTAGATGTCTATTTGGCAACACAAAGATTGACCTGTCTCTTTCGGGCTCTCGAATGAATGGAACGGTAATGGTTTCTCAGGTGATAACCTTCACATATCAACTCAGCAACTGAAACACAACCACTGAATCTGCGACAAAGGAATGCTAAACAGTGGATCCAGAAATCCTGTTTAAGAAAATGGCCCTCTGAACAGCTGAATTATGGGAAAACCTGAAGGATTAATACTGGAATTTGGAGAGAGCTGACAATGTGTCTCAGAAAAATAAAGACAAAGGACACACAGACATGTAACAAATATGCTAATTGAACCTTGAGCCACAGTACGCTGAATCTGTCAAAAGGGCAAACCCAAGAGGCTCGTTGTTGATTGCATAAAAAATTGTGAATTAAAAAAAGTTTTTCAAGACATCACTGTCAGAAAGTAGCTATCTGGGGAAGCCAGATGTGGACATTGCTGTATGGCCTGGTCTTCATTTCGATACTTGAAATTTGATCCTAACTTCTGACACTTCTGTCAATTTGAATGCACCTCCTAAAAAGTCCATGTGACAGAATGTATCATCTTGGTTTGTCACTAATAATTAAGTCCGTCCAGGTGGGATTTGCTTTGTGAAAATAGGGTTACATTTGGTCTGCCGGAATCAGAATAGAAGGCTTCAAAGATGATCAAGTTCAAGCATCTAGTTTAAGAAGAACGTTTTTAAAAATTACGAGAACAATCTGCAAGCAGAGAAATTATTAAATGAAAGTTGGAAAATTAAGGTTAAGTGTTTAATCTGAAACAATAAACATGTAAAGTGTATCACAACTGTGTTTAATAGCTCTAGTCTTTGAGCTCAGTGAGAACACAAATTAGCAGCATAACAATAGAAACATATACATGCAACCTAAGTTAATCTAGGATAAGATCACAATCAGAGAAAGAAAATTACTACGAATGACAACTCGGTGACAACAGGTGAAAATGAAGAATCCAGAGAAATTTGTTCAGCCAATGCATAAAGCCAATCTAACCAAAGGACAAAGTTGTATGTTTGCCCTCACACCAACATGGTATATACACTGTACATTCAAAGCTGTTAATTTACCAGCAATACATTGAAAGCAAACTCTAAAAATAACTTCGCTAATCTGTACAGTAATCTCAGACATTGATCATAACTCTACTATACCGTAACCAAGAGAAACCAGCTGTTGCCAAGACACTGCAGTCGATTAATTTGCTGCAGGCGCAAATGCAGTTTAACAGTTAATTATATGTGTCTCCATCGTAATTTTCAATACTTAAAATTATGATATTAGTTGTAGTACCTTAAATGTTGTGAATAAAGTTGCATCTGATTTTGTCTTAATGACTTGGGCAAGAAGTTAACTCATTCAACTCCAGGTTGGACGTAACTGGCTCAATGTGATACCTCAGATTGGTGATGCAGGACAGTTCAAAGAATTACAAACGATGTACAGCACAGAAACAGGCCATTTGGCCCAACAGGTCCATGCCAATGTTTATGCTTCACGTGAGCCTCTTCACACCCTTCTGCATCTAACCCTAACAACATATCCTTCTATTCCCTTCTCCCCCATCTGTTTATCTAGCATAGATGCATTCAAGGGGAAGCTGGTCACTTCAACTACCACTTGTAGTTGCAGGTTCCACATTCTTACCACTCTCTGGCTGAAGAAGTTTCTCCTGAATTCCCTATTGGATTTGTTAGTGACTACCTTATATTTATAGACCCTAGTTCTGGTCTCCCCCACAAGTGGAAACATCCTCTCCACGTCTATCCTATCAAACCTTTTCGTAATCTTAAAGACCTCTATCAGGTCACCCCTCAGTCTTCTCTTGTCTAGAGAAAAGAGCCCCAGCCTGTTTAACATTTCCTGATAGGTATAACCTCTCATTTCTGGTATCATCCGAGTAAATCTTTTTTTGCACCTTCTCCAGCGCCTCTATATCCTTTTTAGAGTGTGGGGACCAGAACTGTTCACAGTACTCCAAGTGTGATCTAACCGAAGTTCTGTACAAGTTTAGCATAACTTCCCTGCTTTCCAAGTCTATCCATCTCGAAATGAACCCCAGTGCTTGGTTTGCTTAAGGGCCTTATTAACCAACTTTTAGCGATTAGTGTATCTGTACCCCTAAATCCTTCTGCTCCTCTACCTCGTTTAGACCCTTATTTTCCAAGGAGTATGCAGCCTCATTATTCCTACTAAAATGTACCACCTCACACTTCTATATTGAAAGTCATTTGCCAATTGCACGGCCATTCTGCAAGTTTATTGATGTTTTCCTGTATGTTGTCAGAGTCCTCCTCAATATTAACTATGCCCCCCAATTTGGTGTCATCCGCAAATTTTGAAATTGTACTTCCGATTCCCCAGTCAAAATTGTTTATGTATATGGTGAACAAGTGGTCCCAGCATAGATCCTTGTGGAACACCACTTCCCACCTTTTGCCAGTTTGAGTAACTACCTGTAGTCCCTACTGTTTTTTGTATTGTAGCTAGCTTGCTATCCATTCTGTTACTTGTCCCCTGACTCCACATGCTCTGACTTTAGTCATGAGCCTTATGTGTCACCTTATTGAAGGCCTTTTGAAAATCCAAATATATTATATCTACTACATTGTCCTTATCTACACTTTGTGTTACTTCTTCAAAGAATTCAGTAAGGTCGGTCATGCATGACCTTCCCTTTTGGAATCCGTGCTGACTGTTTATTATATTTTCGGCTTCAAGATGTTTCTCTATTATATCTTTGAGTATGGATTCCATTATCTTTCCTATCACCGACATTAAGCTAATTGGTCTATAGTTCCCTGGACTAGTTCTATCTCCCTTTTTAAATATAGCAATCACATTAGCTGTCCACCAGTCCTCTGGCACTATTCCCTTTTCTAATGAATTTTTATATATATGTAATAGTGCCTCTGCTATCTCCTCCCGAACCTCTTTTAGTATGCATAGATGCAATCCATCCAGACCTGGGATTTGATCAGTTTAGTATCTCCCCCCTTTCTATCTTAGTAGCCATGATGTGGTGATGGACTGGGGTAGACAAATGTAAGGAATCTTACAACACCAGGTTATAGTCCAACAGTTTTATTTTATGCGATTTTAAAACCCTTCACTCACTCACCTGACGAAGGAGGTAAGCTCGGAAAGCTTGTGATTTTCAAATAAAACTGTTGGACTATAACCTGGTGTTGTAAGATTCCTTACACTTTCTATCTGAAATGTCTTTAGATTTTTGATCTCTCCTTCTAATGTCATGCCCACCATATTAGTCTCCATGGTAAATGCAGAAGCTAAGTTGCATATCTTATTAACCTTAGACGCGAATCGTAGAAATCCAGTCCAATAACTATTTACATGTTAGAAAAAAGACCAAAGATCTTTAAGGCATGTAAGACAGACTGCTGGAAACTAATATATTCCTGAACATGATTTTGCATCTACCGTAATCTCACTCAGGCATTTCTGGCTGTGAATGTAGGTTGCCGATATAAATCAGCATGTGCTCTCTTGGTGGCAATCCACATCCAAGATTGGTCAAGGATGACAAATCCCACAAAGGCCAATGCGAGATCTTGAGCAAAGACTCAGCGCTCCCCTCATCCCAGAGCAGATGATTATTCACACCGGCCAATTAATTAAGCAGTAGCACCATCATGTTAGTCTGCCTTCGCCCTTGGAATCAGACTTTATTTTTTATTCACCTGGCTGGAGAGGCCGCCTTTGCTAAATTCAACAAGGAAGTGCGAATAGTAGCCCTGGGAGCAGGGATGAGGGCAGCTACATTGGCTGCAAGCTCAAAAAAAAGGCATTGATGGAATTGCACCCCAAGATGCAAGCTCCTGCCTTTCAAGTACTAGTAGTGCAGAGGAACCCTGACCCATCTTGGACATGAATACTCTAGGAAGCTAGATATCCCCCTATAGCTCAACAAAAAGAAACAAAGGAGCCCCCAAGCAATATGGAAGGGGGGGGGCGGTAAAGAGAGGGTGGGAGGGGTGTTCAGACCTATGTTATCTCAGCCAATATCCAAGGTGGGGAACAATACACCACCTGCCCAATGTATAAAAGCCAAAGCTATATTTATTCGCAGAACCATAATACATGGTTCTGTGTTATATATTATTTATTCATACAACCATAATATATGGTTGTATGAATAAATAATAATATATAATACCAGAACCAAAAAGACATAGCAAGATGTGATATTGTCTTTAACTTACGTGGGAATAATTCCTCACTGAGCCGCTAAAGACATAAATTACTGGCAAGGCAAATGATCAGAATTCCACGGTGACTTTTTGAAGATCGAACTATTTCTTCTCAATAGTCAGGCAATCAAAATGTTTACCACTTTTAATGCTTCAGTGAAAAGGTGGAAATTAACTACGAGGCAGCATATTTATTTGACAGCAACTGGAAAGCACAATTGCATCTGCCTCATCACACCAAGACAAATGCAAGTTGTCATTCGATCAAAGAAAAATATCAAGCTGTGAGTCAGACAAAGTATCTCTGAACATCAGAGACCAATTTTTCACTTAAATCCCTTAAGAATCCATCTTGAGCTGACAACTCTAAAATATGCACGAAGAATTGAATCAAAAATCCTATCGGAAGAATTGGATCTGGATTTATTGTTACTGTAAAGGGTTCGACATGTGATGCCATTTGGCTCAGGGAGGAGTCCGACATAAAACATTTTACTTAAAAGAAACCATCACACCAATTGTTAACATGAGCATAATGCAATACTGCCACGCTTTATTCCTGTCAGACTTTGACAACTTCAAGGACATAACAAAACTCAATGTACCACCAATTTAGAGTGGCTTGGGCAAAAGACTATTGTTCCCTTCCAAACATTTCAGTTTCCTCATGTGATTCTGGAAGTATAGACCTGTATCCTCTTTCCAAATAGGAATTCATCCAGTCTTTTCTTTCAATACTGGCCATGGCTTTCTGTTCCACAAATCCTCTGTTATAAAAGTACTCTATAAATTCCAAATATTCCTTCAATACCCTTAATATGAAATTGTGTCCACCAGTCCTCGAATCTTGTGCCTGACAAGAGCTTTCTTGGATCCAAATTTTCCATACCTGTGAAAATCTTCAAGACATCTATCAACAACAGCAACTTGCATATGTAAAGCGCCTTTAACTTAGTAAAATGTCCCAAGATACTTCACAAACAAAATCTGACACCGAGCCACATAAGGAGATATTAGGACAGGTGACAAAAGCTTGGTCCAAGAGGTAAGTTTCAAGGAGCATCTTAAAAGTAGGAGAAAGAGGTAGAAAGGCAGAGATGTTTAGGGAGCGGATTCCAGAGCTTAGGGCCTAGGCAGTGGAATGATTAAAATCAGGGACTTGCAAGAGGCAAGAATTGGAGGAGCGCAAAGATCTTGGAGGTTACAGAGATAATTGTAAACAATTTTACAACACCAAGTTATAGTCCAGCAATTTTATTTTAAATTCACAAGCTTTCGGAGATTTTCTCCTTCCTCAGGCAAATGTTTCAGGCAAATGTTTCTTGAAACATTTGCCTGAGGAAGGAGAAAATCTCCGAAAGCTTGTGAATTTAAAATAAAATTGCTGGACTATAACTTGGTGTTGTAAAATTGTTTACAATTGTCAACCCCAGTCCATCACCGGCATCTCCACATCGTTACAGAGATAGGGAGGGGTGAGGCCATGGAGGGATTTGAAAACAAGCATGTGAATTTTTTTTTCCAAAAAGAGGCGTTCCTAGATCGGGAGCCAATGGAGGTCAGCGAGAACAGGGGTGATGTGTGAACAGGACTTGTGCCAAATCAAGTGCCGCCCCATTTTCCTCTGAGTAAGTGAAGTTCCAGGGAGATGATCATTCCTCAAAAATCAGCCCTCCAAGTTCAGGAAAAAGCCTCATAGCCCTACTCTGGATTCACTCCAATAATTATACATATTTCATATTATATGGCAACAAAAGCTGAACACAGAACCCAAAAAACATGGCCTCGCCCAAAAACAGATACAAATTCAACATTGCCTCCTTATAAGTCACAACCTCAGCCATACATCCCAACATTTTATTTGCTCATCAGAATTCCTTGCCTCACCAAATCTCTTCGGATTATCACACGTTGATGAGCATCATTAGCCGCTGCATCCAATTTGTGAGATTTGCAAACTGAAATATTATTCTGTTCTATGAATCATAACTTATGCAAGAATTATAAACAGCAATGGCTCCAACACCATCCGTTGTAGGACTCCACTTTGCTGTCTATTTTTCAGTTGTGCATCAATCCATCTATCCCATTGAACTGAATACCCACGCCCTCCACCACCAGCAAACTGTAGCTTCAGTATGCATTACTGAATGATGCACTGGAGCAATTCGCCAAGCTTACCTTGACAGTGCCTCCCTGCCCTGAAACCTGTACCACCAAGAAAAACAACAGCAAGCGTATCATGAGAACACCATCACCTAGAAGATCCCCTCCAAGTCTAAAACCATCCTGACCGGAACATATATGGTCATTCCTTCATCATTGTCATGTCAAAATCCTAGAATTTCCGACTAAACACCATCATAGGAGCGTCATCAGAAGATTGCAGCTATTCAAGTAAGAGGCCCACCACAGCGGCTCAGGGTAATTAGGGATGAGCAATAAAGGGAGCCTTCACCAGCATCGCCTACATGCCAAGACCAAAAAAAATAACAGGTTCTGCCTCAATAATCGTAGTAAAATTAACTGACACTAAGTATCGTCGCCAGGGTCTGATTCACACAATATCACTGCATTAGCTGAGTTTAACCTAACAAATATGAAAATTCAGCTTTCAAGGTTATAGCATGTACCTGTCAATGTTCAAAGTAGCATTAGTGTGCTTTCAGGTTACGTTTCTAACTTTAATTTTCAATCACAAAAAGATATAACCTCTTTCAAGTAGTAGCTGGAGTACTGAACTGTTCAGTCATTTTTAATGTTGCATTGATGTCAAATTTTCCCACTTGGCAAAATAGAGAAACCTTTCCCTTTAAAAAATTATGCCCATCCTTAAATGCCTTAAGATGATATCATTGAACATCACTTCATGCAGCTTGACTAATCATGGCAAAATAAATCCATTACAGTCTACACTTTTTAATTCCAAGTTGCTTCATTTGATAACTGGAATTTTTTGCACCAATTTCCCCACTTTGTTTTGTTACTTACACTGCTTAATTATTGGATTATCTAATTTTGAGAGATAAGATTCAGCAAGAAAAGGCACACCCCCAAAACTTTAGATGCCAAAATATATGTACAAAGCAACATTGCACTAATTTTTTTTTTGTTTTGCATCAAGGATTTTAGTACACTGTGTTGTCGGTCACAAGACAAGGGAAAATATATCCCTTTTGTTTTCTTTCACTGGGCTAGATGAATGTGCCAGATAGCGTTGTTCTACTAGGAATTATCTAACACTACTTATTGAAGGGGGTTAGGCAGTACGAATGGTGCCGATTTTGACTTTCACTTCATGTGATCCTCCAAGACCTTAAACAAGATTTTGCATCTCGTTCAAGATGTACACCATAAACCCAAGATACTATAGATGGGGCACAATGCGCATAATTCCTGGATGGCTAACATCAACTTCTCCTGTTTGTCACCGTGAAGACTTGCCTGCACGACTTAAACTATTTAGAATTGACACCAATGACCAACAATTGCAAATACATGATTTGACAATAAAAATGAATGGGAATAGCATTAATAAACATTACATATGTGTAGAACGAAATATATTGATCATAAACTTCACATCAGGCTTTCCTACGCCACCCTCAGTGTCCCTTATTTCCATGTTTATTTCAAATGCCCTTCTCCTTCCAAATTTCACTAGTATTACCCAATGCAAAAATCCACCACTGCCTGAACAAAAACAATTTCTTTGGTACACTAAGATTGTTTTGCAACAACAGCTTTAGATGTCTGTCTAACGGATAGAATTACACTCCTTTGAAGCATATTGTTCAGAAATAAATATTTATCCAGTTGTTTGCCAAAACTATGATCAACTGTACTTTGGGTTACAGTATATCCTGCAACACAAGGCCATACAAAAATGCAAATAAACTACTGGGGTTCATTTCTAGTGAAACAGAATTGAAAAGCAGTGGTTATGTTCAACTTGTACAGAACATTTGTTAGACCACACTTGGAGTAGGTGCAAAAAAGATTTACAAGGATGATAGCAGAAATGAGAGGTTATAAGTATCAGGAAACACTGAACAGGCTCGGGCTCTTTTCTCCAGAAGAGAGAAGACCGAGAGGTGACCTATTAGAGATCTTTAAGATAATGAAAGGGTTCGATAGGGTAGATGTGAGATGATGTTTCCAATTGTGGGGGGAGTCCAAATCTAGGGGCCATAAATAGAAGATAGTCACTAATAAATCCAATAATGAATTCAGGGGAAACTTCCTTACCTAGAGAGTAGTTAGAATGTGGAACTTGCAAATAGCATAGATACATTTAAGGGAAAGCTGGACAAGTAATGAGGGAGAAAGGAATAGATGGATATGCTGATAAGGTTAGATGAAGTCGGGTAGGCTCATGTGGAGCATAAACACCGGCATAGGCCAGTTGGGCCAAATGGCCTGTTTCTGTGCTGTAAATTCTATGTAAATGAGTAATTTCAGACACATGTGCTAAGTGTAGCATATTTGGGAGCAGGTGACTTTGGACCTATGGTTCCCAAAGCTTTCCACCACTGGGGTTTTCCTCACCTCATGTCTGGGTCTGTTAAGATTATAGGAACAGGAGTAGGCCATTCAGCCCCTCGAACTTGCTCTTCCATTCAATTTGGCTGATCTGCACTCTGCCTTTGCTCTATATCTCTTTATATCCTTACCTAACAAAAATCTATCGCTCTGTCTTGAAAGCCCAAATTGTCCCAGCATCCTTATGGAACAGAGAATTCCAGATTTCTACCTCTGGACAAAAAAGTGCTTCCTGATTTCCCCCTTAAATGGGTTAGCTCTACTTTTAAGATTATGACCCCTCGATTTTGATTACCCCCATCAAAGGAAATAGCATCTACCCTATCAAATCCTTTTCTCATTTTAAATACCTCGATCAGATCACCCCTCAATCTTCTATGCTCAAGGTAATACAAGCCAAGTTTATGTAACCTGTCTTCACAATTTAACGCTCTAAGCCCCAGTATCATTTTGGTGAATCTGTGTTGCACCCCCAAGGCCAATATATCCTTCCTGATGTGCGATGCCCAAAACTGAACACAATACTCCAAATGCACTCTGACCAAGGATCAATACAACTGAAAGGAATCTTACAACACTGGGTTATAGTCTAACAGTTTTATTTGAAAATCACAAGCTTTCGGAGGCTTTCTCCTTCGTCAGGTGAGTGTGGGATTCCATGGAAGGTACCGCATATATAGTCAGAGAACAATGCCTGGTGATTACAGATAATCTTTCCAACTGCCCGTTGTCAAGGCAATCAAAGGAGTCGAATAGTGTTCAGACAGAGAGACATTACATACAGCACTACTGAATAAAATTGTTGGACTATAACCTGGTGTTGTAAGATTCCTTACATTTGTCCACCCCAGTCCATCACCGGCATCTCCACATCATCAATACAACTGAAACACATCTTCGTCCCTTTTGCAATCCAGCCCCCTCGAGATAAAGGCAAATGAAAATTGCATTCGCCTTTTTGATTGCTTTTTGTAACTGTCTATTAACTTCAAATGATTTGTGTAAAAAAAGACTTGCATTTACATAGCACCTCTCACAACCTCAGGACATCCCTAAGTGCTTTATAGTCAATTAAGTACTTTATGAAGTGCAGTCACTGCTGTAATGTCGGATACACAGCAGCCAATATGCACACAGCAAGGTCCGACAAACAGCAATGTGATAATGACCAAATAAGCTGTTTAATTTTAGTAATATTGGTTGAGGGATAAACGTTAGCCAGGACACTGGGGAGAACACCCTCATGTCTTCTTCAAAATAGTACCACGGGATCTTTTACCTCCACCATGGAGGTGTAAATTAATTGAGAGAGATTGATTGCTATGCCATTATCGTGCGACTAACAGGATGGTAGAAGGCGAACTAAATAGGCCTGGGTCTAACAATTCCTATCAGAGTCACAGCTTCCATCACAACAGAACAGACTCCTTCAATTATCCAATAAACGAGACGCAGCTCCTCCCTCCAGTTACAACAACTCACCACCACCACGTCAGTGTTCTTGCAGATTAACCCAGACTAATCGGGCTCAGTAAACTAAAAATAAAACATCCAACATCTCAAATTTGAACAACACTTTTTTTATGCACGTTATTGACCAGGGCATCAATATCAGTACAGTAATCGTTTTTTAAACTAGTACAGTAACCCACTGCAAATAAACAAAATAAATCACAGAAAGGGAATAAAAAGTATGCGGGATATTTTGCTATACTAAGAACAGAACTTATCGATAGTATAGGCAATGTCCAAATGCAGTAACCGACTCTCAGAGACAATATGTAAATAAGTCAAAAGTTTGCTTTCCTGAAAGGGTAAAGCACTTACGAATTTATTCCTTCTCTCTGCATCTTCACGTTGCGGCCCAAGGACTGCCTCCCCGTCGCAACTACCAGAACCTCCCAACGCTTTCTTCCAATGGACCTTGTTCTCCCCACGATGGGGAGAGTGGTGCCGCTGACGGTGATATCGTTCCATATTTATTTCACAGTCGCTTCACTTCTGTTTTGAAGGAAAACCCTGCTAATGACTGGTTTCACCTCTCACCCCCTTCCCGGTGTAGTGAACTCGTGAGCCGGCCCTCCGTGTAATCCTGTTTAGCGTCACTGCAGCCTCCACTCCATAATCCGATAAGGGAAAACGAGAGAAAAAAAGGCGGGGGCGACAACCCGCTCGCGCGCAACTACCCAACGGCGTCCGTTTGTATCTCCTCGAACAGGAATCAACCCTATAGATATAAAAATAATAGAAAAAATCCTTCACAAAGTTCGCGCCTTTTTTTCAATTCAGGGCAAATAACCCGCCGTCGCGCACCGTTCGGGCCAATCAAATCCGTCGCAAACGAATGCGCGCGCTGATCTTCCCATGACGTCACGCGGATTGCCCACCTTCTGCCCGTCATTTCCTAACGGTCGCTGTGTGCGCGCGCTGCCAGGTGTGGTAGATGATGATGTCGCAGGTAAAAGTTGTTGTGTCACCGGTTCAGATTTATTGAGCCTGGTTCTCTTGTCTTCCCGATTACTGGCGCGTGCTTCGGTATTTTATTCGGCTGCCCAGGTGAGGTGGATGGTCGTACTTCGCGGACTTGCTATCGAAATATAATGCGCTGTAATATTTAAGAAGGAGGCACAAGGCAAACTGACCGCTTAACCACAGGCAGGTGGATTTCAGAGGCTGGAAGGGACGAACAAAGTATAACAAGGAAAACATTAGGAAGAAAGAGCTTGCGTTTATATAGTGCCTTTCACCACATCAGGATGTGCCAAAGCCCTTTATAGCCAATGAAGTACTTCATGCAATGTCGGAAACGGGGCAGCTAATTTGCGCACAGTAGGTCCCACTAACAGTACTGTGATAATGACCATCTAACCTGCGTTAGCGATGTTGGTTGAGGGATAAATATTGGCCAGGACACAGGGGAGGATTGCCATGAGATGGCCACCTGAGAGGGCAGACAGGGCTTTGGTTTAACATCTCATCCAAAAGATGGTGCCTCCAACAGTACAGCGCTCCCTCAGCACTGCACTGAAGTGTCAGCCTAAAATTTTGTTCTCAAGTCGCTGACACCTACAAATTTAATGATATTTAATGGCCTAAAACACACAAAAAAAAGTCTCGGATGACAAGCACCGGAACAGGTAGTCAATCACCATGGTCCAGGTCTGGATTGCTCTGGCCACTACGTGGGAGGTTTGCATTGAAATGTATCAAACATGCCTGTTCTCTTACAGTTACTGACAATGACTAGAATCTATTCCGTAGATTCTTGAATGGTCCCAGTGGATTGGAAGGTACTAAATATAACCTCGCTTTTCAAGAAAGGAGGAAGAGAGAAAACAGGGAACTACAGGCCAGTTAGCCTGACATCAGTTGTCGGGAAAATGCTGGAATCCATTATTAAGGAAGTGGTAACAGGATACTTAGGAAATCATAATATGATTAGGCAGAGTCAACATTGTTTTATGAAAGGGAAATTGTGTTTAACAAATTGATTAGAGTTTTTTGAGGATATAACTAGCAGGGTAGATAAAGGGGAACCAGTGTATGTAGTGTATTTGGATTTTCAAAAGGCATTCGATAAGATGCCACATAAAAGGTTTGGGAGGTGCTGTCGAAGAAGCCTTGGCGAGTTGCTGCAGTGCATCCTGTGGATGGTACAGACTGCAGCCCACAGTGCGCCGGTGGTGAAGGGAGTGAATGTTTGGGGTGGTCGATGGGGTGCCAATCAAGCAGGCTGCTTTGTCCTGGATGGTGTTGAGCTTCTTGAGTGATGTTTGTCCTCAAATAAAAATTCTAAGCTCATGTTGATTGGGGTGATTATTTTTGTTACTGAGAGGAACTAATGTTTGTTGCAAGAATAGAGGGGGATGTTCGAGACAAAAATAGAAAATGAGAACATAAGAAATAGGAACAGAAGGCCATTTGGCCCCTCGAGCTTGCTCCATCATTCATTAAGATCATGGCTGATCTTCGGCCTCAGCTCCACTTTCCCGCCAGATTGCCATATCCCTTGATTCCCTTAGAGTCCAAAAATCTACCTATCTCAGCCTCGAACATATTCGGCATCCACGGCCCTCTGGGATAGAGAATTCCCAAGATTCATAACCCTCTGAATGAAGAAATTCCTCCTCATGTCAGTCATAAATGGCCGACACCCTATCCTGAGACTATGCCCCCTAGTTCTAGACTCTCCAGCTAGGGGAAACAACCTCTCAGCATCTACCCTGTCAAGCCCCCTCAGAATGTTGTATGTTTCATCTCTCATTCTTCCAAACGCCTGTGAATAGGCCCATTCTATTCAATCTCTCCTCATAGGACAATGCTCTCAACAGTTGTAGTTTACACCTGTTCATACCAAACTACAATACAGTGAGTGCATGACAGGTCACATCACATCAATCAGTTCAAAACATTTTTTTAAATGGAGGCACAGATCCGAGTTTTTGAAATGGTGACAAGCTAGGAACAGTGGAGGTCCAAAGAGATTTTGGGGTCCATGTACACAGATCACGACCCTGAAGTGGTCAGGTACAAAAAATAATCAAAAAGGCTAATGGAATGTTGGTCTTTATATCCAGAGGGCTAGAATATAAATGTAAGGAATCTTACAACACCAGGTTATAGTCCAACAGTTTTATTTGAAAATCACAAGCTTTCAGAGATTATCTCCTTCGTCAGGTGAGTGAGTGAAAGGTTCTCAAATCGCATATCTTATATTAGGCTGGGACACGATCACACCAATCAAACGTGTCGTTGGTGTTCAGACAGGTTAGCCACGGAAAACAGTACATCCCAATATACTGAATACACAATGGGTCAGATTAGATAGACACAGACACCTGAAAGGGAAAAAGAGAGAGAATGTCCAGTTGTAATAAAAACAGATAACTTTTTTTTCCTGCTGGTGGGGTTACGTGTAGCGTGACATGAACCCAAGATCCCGGTTGAGGCCGTCCTCATGGGTGCGGAACTTGGCTATCAATTTCTGCTCGACGATTTTGCGTTGCCGTGTGTCTCGAAGGCCGCCTTGGAGAACGCTGACCCGAAGATCGGTGGCTGAATGTCCTTCACTGCTGAAGTGTTCCCCGACTGGGAGGGAACCCTCCTGGCGATTGTTGCGCGGTGTCCGTTCATCCGTTGTCGCAGTGTCTGCATGGTCTCGCCAATGTACCATGCTCCGGGGCATCCTTTCCTGCAACGTATGAGGTAGACAACGTTGGCCGAGTCACAGGAGTATGAACCATGTACCTGGTGGGTGGTGTCCTCTCGTGTGATGGTGGTATCTGTGTCAACGATCTGGCATGTCTTGCAGAGGTTGCCGTGGCAGGGTTGTGTGGTGTCGTGGACGCTGTTCTCCTGAAAGCTGGGTAATTTGCTGCGAACGATGGTCTGTTTGAGGTTTGGTGGCTGTTTGAAGGCGAGTAGTGGAGGCGTCGGGATGGCCTCAGCGAGGTGTTTGTCATCATCGATGACATGTTGAAGGCTGCGGAGAACATGGCGTAGTTTCTCCGCTCCGGGGAAGTACTGGACGACGAAGGGTACTCTGTTGGTTGCGTCCCGTGTTTGTCTTCTGAGGAGGTCTATGCGATTCTTCGCTGTGGCCCGTCGGAACTGTCGATCGACAAGTCGAGCATCATATCCCGTTCTTACGAGGGCGTCTTTCAGCGTCTGTCGGTGTCCATCGCGTTCCTCGTCTGAGCAGATCCTGTGTATTCGCAGGGTCTATCCATAGGGGATGGCCTCTTTGACGTGGTTAGGGTGGAAGCTGGAAAAGTGGAGCATCGTGAGGTTGTCCGTGGGCTTGCGGTAGAGTGAGGTGTTGAGGTGCCCGTCTTTGGAGATTTGTGTGTCCAAGAAAGAAACTGATTCTGAGGCGTAGTCCATGGTGAGTTTGATGGTGGGATGGAACTTGTTGATGTTATCGTGTAGTCTCTTCAGTGATTCCTCACCGTGGGTCCATAGGAAGAAAATGTCGTCGATGTATCTGGTGTATAGCGTTGGTTGGAGGTCCTTTGCAGTGAAGAAATCGTGCTCGAACTTGTGCATGAAAATGTTGGCGTATTGGGGTGCGAATTTGGTCCCCATGGCTGTTCCGTTTGGGTAAAGAACTGGTTATCGAAGGTGAAGACATTGTGATCCAGGATGAAGCGGATGAGTTGTAGGATGGCATCTGGAGATTGGCTGTTGTTGGTGTCGAATACTGAGGCTGTTGCAGCGATGCAGTCATCGTGGGGGATACTGGTGGAGAGTGCCGAGACGTCCATCGTGGTGAGAAGTGTTCCTGGTTCAACTGGTCCGTGGGTGCTGAGTTTTTGTAGGAAGTCTGCAGTGTCGCGACAGAAGCTGGGGGTTCCCTGCACATTGGGTTTCAGGATGCCCTCGACGTATCCAGAGAGATTCTCACACAGGGTTCCGTTGCCTGATACAATAAGACGTCCGGGTGTGTTGGCTTTGTGTATCGTTGGGAGGCAGTCGAAGTCTCCCACGCGGGGAGTACGTGGGATGAGAGCGCGTAGGATGCTTTGAAGGTCTTGATCAAAGGTCTTGATCAGTTTGTTGAACTGGTGGGTGTGTTCTTTGGTCGGATCTGCGTGTAACCGTCTGTAGTGTTCCTGGTTGTCCAGTTGTCAGTGTGCTTCTTTGCAATAGTCCGTTCTGTTCTGTATGACGATGGTTCCTCCTTTGTCCACTGGTTTGATGACGATGTTGCGGTTGGTCTTGAGAGCGTCGATGGCATTGCGTTGTGTTCGGGTGACATTCTGGACTGTCTTGTGAGTGCGGCTGATGAATCTGGCATTGGCGCATCTCCTGATAGCTTGAGCATACATAGAATAGAATCATAGAAGTTTACAACATGGAAACAGGCCCTTCGGCCCAACATGTCCATGTCGCCCAGTTTATACCACTACGTTAGTCCCAGTTGCCTGCACTTAGCCCATATCCCTCTCTACCCATCTTACCCATGTAACTGTCCAAATGCTTTTTAAAAGACAAAATTGTACCCGCCTCTACTACTGCCTCTGGCAGCTCGTTCCAGACACTCACCACCCTTTGAGTGAAAAAATTGCCCCTCTGGACCCTTTTGTATCTCTCCCCTCTCACCTTAAATCTATGCCCCCTCGTTATAGACTCCCCTACCTTTGGGAAAAGATTTTGACGATCTACCTTATCTATGCCCCTCATTATTTTATAGACTTCTATAAGATCACCCCTAAACCTCCTACTCTCCAGGGAAAAAAGTCTCAATCTATCCAACCTCTCCCTATAAGTCAAACCATCAAGTCCCGGTAGCATCCTAGTAAATCTTTTCTGCACTCTTTCTAGTTTAATAATATCCTTTCTATAATAGGGTGACCAGAACTGTACACAGTATTCCAAGTGTGGCCTAACTAATGTCTTGTACAACTTCAACAAGACATCCCAACTCCTGTATTCAATGTTCTGACCAATGAAACCAAGCATGCTGACTGCCTTCTTCACCACCCTATCCACCTGTGACTCCACTTTCAAGGAGCTATGAACCTGTTCTCCTAGATCTCTTTGTTCTATAACTCTCCCCAACGCCCTACCATTAACGGAGTAGGTCCTGGCCCGATTCGATCTACCAAAATGCATCACCTCACATTTATCTAAATTAAACTCCATCTGCCATTCATCGGCCCACTGGCCCAATTTATCAAGATCCCGTTGCAATCCTGGATAACCTTCTTCACTGTCCACAATGCCACCAATCTTGGTGTCATCTGTAAACTTACTAACCATGCCTCCTAAATTCTCATCCAAATCATTAATATAAATAACAAATAACAGCGGATCCAGCACCGATCCCTGAGGCACACCGCTGGTCACAGGCCTCCAATTTGAAAAACAACCCTCTACAACCACCCTCTGTCTTCTGCCGTCAATCCAATTGGCTACCTCACCTTGGATCCCGTGAGATCTAACCTTATGTAACAACCTACCATGCGCTACCTTGTCAAAGGCTTTGCTAAAGTCCATGTAGACCACGTCTACTGCACAGCCCTCATCTATCTTCTTGGTTACCCCTTCAAAAAACTCAATCAAATTCGTGAGACATGATTTTCCACTCACAAAACCATGCTGACTGTTCCTAATCAGTCCCTGCCTCTCCAAATGCCCGTAGATCCTGTCTCTCAGTATACCCTCTAACAACTTACCCACTACAGATGTCAGACTCACCGGTCTGTAGTTCCCAGGCTTTTCCCTGCCGCCCTTCTTAAACAAAGGCACAACATTTGCTACCCTCCAATCTTCAGGCACCTCACCTGTAGCTGTCGATGATTCAAATATCTCTGCTAGGGGACCCGCAATTTCTTCCCTAACCTCCCATAACGTCCTGGGATACACTTCATCAGGTCCCGGAGATTTATCTACCTTGATGCGCGTTAAGACTTCCAGCACCTCCCTCTCTGTAATATGTACACTCCTCAAGACATCACTATTTATTTCCCCAAGTTCCCTAACATCCATGCCTTTCTCAACCGTAAATACCGATGCAAAATATTCATTTAGGATCTCACCCATCTCTTGTGGTTCTGCACATAGATGACCTTGTTGATCCTTAAGAGGCCCTACTCTCTCCCTAGTTCCTCTTTTGCCCTTTATGTATTTGTAGAAGCTCTTTGGATTCACCTTTGCCTTATCTGCCAAAGCAATCTCATGTCCCCTTTTTGCCCTCCTGATTTCTCTCTTAACTCCGGCTATCACTATACTCTTCAAAGGATCCACTTGATCCCAGTTCCTCTTCTTTCTGACTAGGGCCTCAATCTCCCAAGTCATCCAAGGTTCCCTACTTCTACCAGCCTTGCCCTTCACTTTATAAGGAATGTGCTTACCCTGAACCCTGGTTAACACACTTTTGAAGGCCTCCCACTTACCAGACGTCCCTTTGCCTGCCAACAGACTCTCCCAATCAACTTCTGAAAGTTCCTGTCTAATACCATCAAAATTGGCCTTTCCCCAATTTAGAATTTTAACTTTTGGGCCAGACCTATCATTCCACATAGCTATCTTAAAACTAATGGAATTATGATCACTGGTCCCAAAGTGATCCCTCACTAACACTTCTGTCACCTGTCCTTCCTTATTTCCCAAGAGGAGGTCAAGTTTTGCCCCCTCTCTAGTCGGGCCATCCACATACTGAGTGAGAAATCCCTCCTGAATACACTCAACAAATTCCTCTCCATCCAAGCCCCTAATGCTATGGCTGTCCCAGTCAATGTTGGGAAAGTTAAAGTCCCCTACTATTACCACCCTATTTTTCTTGCAGCTGTCTGTAATCTCCTTACATATTTGCTCCTCAATTTCCCGTTGACTATTTGGGGGTCCGTAGTACAATCCTATCAAAGTGATCTCTCCCTTCTTATTTTTCAGTTCTACCCATATAGACTCCGTGGGCGAACCCTCGGATATATCCTCTCTCACTACTGCCGTGATGTTCTCCCTAATCAAGAACGCAACTCCTCCTCCTCTCTTACCTCCTGCTCTATCTTTCCTATAGCATCTGTACCCTGGAACCTTGAGCTGCCAGTCCTGCCCCTCCCTTAGCCATGTTTCAGTAATAGCTATAACATCCCAGTCCCATGTACCCATCCATGCCCTGAGTTCATCTACCTTGCCCATCAGACTTCTTGCATTGAAATAAATGCAGTTTAATCTAGACTTCCCTTGGTCTTTGCCCTGCTTTCTCAGACCATCTGTCCGGTCATGTTTTGTACACTCTCCCTTACTGCCTTTTGTTTCTGTCACCACTTTACTTCCCACTGACTTCCTGCATCGGTTCCCATCCCCCTGCCACATTAGTTTAAACCCTCCCCAACAGCACTAGCAAACACTCCCCCTCGGACATTGGTTCCAGTCCTGCCCAGATGCAGACCGTCCAAGACATGTTAAGCTTAGGGCAGCGACCCTCCGGAGGAGTCCAGTTTGACTCTTTCTTCTTCGGTTGCTGTTCCGCGGATCCCTCTGTCTGCTGTTCCGGATCGTTGATTGTCTCATTGGGTTCGCTGCTGAAATCTTGGGATTTGTGGAAGAATTCCCGGAGTCTCATTCTCCTGATGAATTCCTCTGTGTCCGCCGCAAGACAGATTGGGTCCATTTTGGTGGTGGGGCAGAAATTGAGCCCTCGGCTGAGAACTTCGATTTCGTCTGGTTGAAGGGTGTGGTCGGATAAATTGACGATAGACTTCCCTGTGGTTGCAACCGTGGTACCGGGGGAGGCTTGGTTGATGCTGGTGGTGATGCCGAGTTTCTCAAGCTTCCTGCTCTTGGTTTTCATGTAGGCACCGTAGTTCCGTTGCCTCGTCCACCCCAGTCCATCACCGGCATCTCCACATCTAGAATATAAAGGGGAGGAAGTTTTGCTGCAGCTGCACAAAGCCCTGGTTGGACCACATCTGGAGTCCTGTGTACAGTTCCGGGCACTGTGCCTTAGAAAGGATATATTGGCCTTGGAAGGAGTGCAGTGCAGATTCACCGTAATGTTACCAGGGTTCCAAGGATTAGATTATGAGGAGAGCTTACATGAACTAGTTTTGTATTCCCTGGAATATAGAAGATTAAGGGGTGATTTGATTGAAGTTTTTAGGATTTTGTAAGGAAATGATAGGGTAAAGAGAAACTTTTTCTGCTGATGGAGGGAGTTCAGGACAAGGGGACATAACCTTAAAAACCGAGCCAGGCCATTCAGGAGAGAAGTTAGGAAACACTTCTTCATGCAAAGGGTGGTAGAAATGTGGAGAAAACTCCCACAAAAAACAGTAGCTGCTAGCTCAATGAATAATTTTAAATCTGAGATCGATAGATTTTTGCTAGCCAAGGGTATTCAGGGATATGGAGTCATGGTGGGTAAATGGAGTTCGGGTACAGATCAGCCACGATTTCATCGAATGGTGGAACAGGCTCAAGGGGCTGAATGGACAACTCCTGTTCCTATGTTCCTACTCCAGATTGTCCAAACTTACAATAAACTAATTATGTCTCCCAAATTGTTGTCAGCCAAAATTTAAAGAACAAAAATGTACCTACCTCTTTAACCATACTTGGTGGGTTGGGGAAAGATACAGGTTTAATCAGATAATGCAGAGAAGTTGAGGCTGATCAGGCAGTGATTTGGATGTGTGCAAAGAGAGGTAACACAGGCTGAAGAAAGAGATTGTAGCTGAGCAAGCCAGGAGATTGGCATGAGCTTTTTTTAAAGGCAAGCTCTGGAACAGAATCTCTGAGCCAGAGTGTGTGAAGGAGCACCTGCTGGGGGAGCTGGACTCTGGCAGCTACTCTGAGGCTCAGGATGATCATTCAGTTTGCAGCATTTTATTTTATGATTGTTTTGTTACTGTGATTTCTCACATGAGGGTAAGAGAAGAGGGAAGAATAGATTTTGACATTGGCTCATGCAGTATTAACTTCACTTGCTGCTGACGGGTCCCTCAAGCATTTTTCTGCTGTTGAATTGGTGCATTAAATGACACAGACCAATCTGATCACACAAAAACAATGGGGGAGAAATAAAACCTGAATGAATTTATACCAGTGTGACAGAAATTAGCATGGTGTTGATGTATATTTTGTGTTGCTGGGATTCTTCCGATATTGGTGCCAACATTTTGGTTTCTTTTGTCACGAGGAGTGACAATTAAATTCTATAGCTGCTGGCCATTTGATATTTCACTATTTCCTTAATGAATACAGTTTGTATAATGATGTTTTTAATCAAGAATATGTCTACAGCATTCTACCTCTGAAAAGGATTGTACATTCAATAGGCAAAAAAATGCTGATTGATTTAAATAACCATTATCTTAAGTTAACTTTGCTGATGGATGCAGATAGTCAATTGTTGCAACTATCCTGCTGACTAAATGCAAAGCAATCAAAAACCAGTTCCATTCATTAGACCTACGTTTGTTGTGTTATTTTAGATGTATTGTGTGACCTGAGTGAAGAAGCAAAATGCCAGTTGAAACTGTGAAGAAATTGACTTAATTTATTTAGTTTATTGGGATTGCGCATTAAACCGAGACCCCGTGTGCCCCCTCAGACGGATGTGAAAGATTCTGTGGCATTATTTGAAGAAGAGGAGGGGAGTTCTCCTGGTGTCCTGGCCAATATTTTTATATCTCAACCAACATCACTAAAACTGATTATCTGTTCATTTATTTCAGTGCTATTTGTGGGATATTGCTGTGTGCAAATTGGCTGCTGTGTTTCCCCACACTATAGCGATGACCACATTTCCAAAAAGAACTTAATTGGCTGTGAAATGCTTTGCGACGTCCTGAGGTCATGAAAGGCGCTATATAAATGCAAGTTCTTTATTTCTTGCTTTCATAAGTGGTGGGAAGGTGAGAGACAACAATTCGTACAGTTTAAACCATTATATCAAAGTTCAGAGCTAACAGTTTGGGATGACTGTTGCTTTGTGTTGCTGAGTGGACAAATGTTTGTGTTGCGCTGGAGGGGACGCCTTCGATGCTGAGCTTAGATTACGGCTCCAGCCAGGTATAGACCATGGCTAATGTCAGACTGTACATGGTGCTGGTCAGTCGAGATTGGATAGTGGGAAAACCTTATGGTGCATTGTTACACTACTAACCGAGATTAAAAATGTATTTTATAATCATGAAAACAACAAAAAAGGGAAGAATAAAGTAATTGCATCTTAATCGGATACTGCAAATTCACTGTGTTCGGTAGAGGAAAAATATTTGTGTGATGTAAATGATTGGAAATAAAAGTTTTTGGGAGGTTAGAACAACATTTCTTAAACCTTTGAGCTTTATAAAGTGGAGGTAAGTAATATTACAGATGTATCTGTGAGGCATTTTATCTTTCACTATCAGTAATGTGTGTAATGTTGTTGTCTCTTGTCTGTCATGCAACACTGCTATCATGCAGCAAATTTAGTAAAGCAATGGATGGACCACTCTTGCATTTAGACTGCAGTGGACATCAAAAATTGCACTTCAGATCCTGTGGTTCAGTGAGAAACACCACAGAAGGCCTAACTTAATCTGTATAACACAATATCTCTTCCACTACCATTAATACTTTTGATTCTTACAAGGCATATAACAGTGCGCAAGCAAATGGAAATCAGGTACTTGGCTTTTCCAAGATTGAATCCTGCAGAATAACTAGTTTAATTTATTGATTGGAATTCTAGTGTAGTAATCATGTTATAATAGGCACAGCATTTAAATGTATGTTTATTTCAATCAAACTCAAGTCTGATCTGCATTGCCTGTTGAGAACAGACTTAAATATTAACTAGTCGAAGCGTTCCTCATTTTGTTGAAAGTAGCTTATACATGGCAACAAAATCTGTCACTTCTTGAATTTCCTGTTAAAGCAGCAGGTTAACATTCGTATAAATCAGTTTGATTAGTATCAATAAATTTGAAAATACAATGATTTGTGGAGTTATGTCAGGGTGGGGTGCTCCGGGGATTGATGTAGCGACCACTACTGTTTCTAATTTATATCAATTACTTGGGGTACTTGGGGCTCGATTTTACAATGGTGGCAGGTTGGCAGCGGTGGAGGGGGGGGTGAAGGTGCACATGGCAAACCCACATGAACAAAACTTACCGTTTCCAACGCGATCGCACATTGATTGATGGTGATTAACGTCCTCTCCAGGTTTCGCGCTCGGCAAAACTTCGCGATTGACAGCCTGGCTGCCGTCAGGAGCTGCAACGTGAGGCGGAGGGTGGGGGAAGCGAGAAAAACAAAGCAAGTCGTCATCCGGCACTGGAACGGAAGACCCGGGGGGGAGGGATTGGAAGATCCGACACTGGACTGGAAGATCGGAGTGGGGGGGTGGGGAAGAGGGGAAGATCGGGAGGGGGGAGAGGGGACGATCAGGAGGACAGCAGGGGGGTAAAGAGAGGGACAATGGGGGGACATCGGGGGGGGGGTGGTGAAGAGGGAGACCTTGGAGTGGGAGACACGGAGCAGGTTTCAAAGATAGGTTCATTTCGTGTTTTCACTTCCGTGGTTTTTTGTTTAGTTTCTTTTTGCCTGATCCGGCCCTTCATGCCTGGTTTCACCAGGTGAGAATCAGAAGTGGTGGGCAAGCCGCCCAGGTAAATTAAAAATCTTTCCAAGTATTTAATCTGTCACAGGTAAAGTGCCTTAAGTACTCAATGAGGTACATTGGCTCTTTAACTGTCATCCTGCCGGCTTTAATTGCCGGCAAGACTTCCGTTTTCGGGTCGCCTGCGCACATGCAGGTGGGTCCCTGGGAAACTCGGAAGTCGGTGGGTTGGAGCCAGCTTCCGAACCCGAATGGCATTTCCGCGATTTTCGGAGCCCTGCCCCCAATGCACCCGCAATGGCACCTAAAATCACCCCCTTTGATTCAGAAACTTAATGCAAATTGTTCAATTTTAGAAATGACATCAAATTAGAAGGCAGCTCAGAAAATACAAAATAAATTGGACAAAACCGGTAAATAGGCAGGACGCTGGTGGATAAAATTTAATGCAGATGAGTGTAAAGTACTGCATATAGGAAGGAAAAATGGGCAACACATATAATCGGTGAATGGTGTTGAAATAACTGAGGATGAAGTTTGAAGTGACCTCGGAGTTGACTCAATGCTCAACATATCCAACCATTGCAGAGGCATGATTGTGGTTCTTATTGAATGCAGTTACAATGTTGCTGCACATAGCAACCAGAGCAATTTGTTCCTCCCCCGCTCCTTCCTCAATTGTGTTTCTGGTCTGCCTATTGATTTGCAGGCCAAGTTGTTACAAATACTTTCCCAGAGACGGTCTCTGTTAAAGGAGCCACTTGAAGCATTTTTAATTTTCAGGAAATACCAATTGCATTTGAAACTTCCCTTTAGGATGGTTTGAACAGTTGGGCCTCAGTCAAAAACAGAAAATGCTTCAAATACAAGGCAGGTCAATCAGCCTTTATAGAGAGAAAAGACAGTTTAAAATTTTGGGAAAAACTCTTCAGAAGTGAAAGCTGGAGACAAAAAGCATTTTAATAGAATTAGGTAAAAAATATTCCAATCACAGAGAGGAAGCTAATGGGTTGAATGACCTGCAGTGTCCTTAAAAAAAAAAGCAAGAGATTGTTAATTGCTGGAGAAGATTATTTCAGTCAAGCAATAAAAAGACATTGAAGAAACAAAATGCAAATAGATAAGACAGTGAAAGGTCCCCCCAAGGGAAAAGGCAAGAAAATGGAAATTAGAAATAAAACAGCCTGCAGATGTAGGTCTAAATTGAAAACTAAAATGTTGGAAATTCACAATGGGTGCATCAGTCCTGCATGAAGAAAAAACAGCCTAATACCAAGGACACAGATCCCCTCCTGACAGAACTCTGTTCATCCAGAACAATAACCTACCTCCCGCATACCATCCGCCCCTGGGAAATTGACAGGCACAACCCCATCACCAGTGTCTTTTGCAGTACAGAAAATGGTGGCTAAAAGGTTCGAAGTGATTAAAGTCAATGTTAGTTTGGTTGGAACAATGTAGGATGCCAAAGATGAAGGCATCAGAGTGGGAGGAGGAATTAATATAGCTCGCTCTGGGTCACATTTGCAGATAGAATGGAGGTGTTCAGCAAAGCAGTCACCCACTCTACGTTTGGTCTCTCCAGTGCAGAGGCCTCACCATAATCAGGGAATGTGCTGTACTGGGCAATATAAACTAAATGGTACAATTTTAAAGAGGTGACAGGAACAGAGTGACCTGGGAGTGTACTTACACAAGTCTTTGAAGGTAGCAGGACAAGTTGATAATGCTGTTAAAAAGGCATATGGGATCCTTTTGAGGCATTTACAAATTGAGGCATAGAGTACAAAAGCAAGGAAGTTATGCTAAACCTTTTTATAAAGCACTGGTTAGACCCCGCCTGAAGTATTGTGGCCAGTTCTAGGCACCACACTTTCGGAAGGATGTCAAGGCCTCAGAGAGGGTGCAGAGGAGATTTAGAATCATAGAAGATTTACGGCACAGAAGGAGGCCATTCGGCCCATTGTGTCCTCTCTGGCTGAGAAACGAGCCACCCAGCCGATTCCCACTTTCCCGCATTTGGTCCGTAGCCCTGCAGGTTACGGCTCTTTAGGTGCACATCCAGGTATTTTTTTAATGAGTTGAGGGTTTCTGCCTCTCCTACTCTCTCAGGCAGTGAGTTCCAGACCCCACCACTCTCTGGGTGAAAAGATTTTTCCTCATTTCCGCTCTAATCCTTCTGCCAATCACTTTAAATCTATGCCCCCTGGTTATTGACCTCTCTGCTAAGGGAACTAGGTCCTTCCTATCCACTCTATCTCGGCCCCTCATAATTTTGTACACCTCAATCAAATTACCCCTCAGCCTCCTCTGTTCCAAGGAAAACAACCCCAGCCTATCCAATGTGTCATCATAGCTAAAATTCTCCAGTCCTGGCAACATCCTCACAAATCTCCTCTGCACCCTCTCGAGGGCAATGACATCCTTCTTGTTATGTGGTGACCAGAACTGTGCACGGTACTGAAGCTATGGCCTAACTAGTGTTTTATACAGTTCCAGCATAACATCCCTGCTTTTATATTCTATGCCTCAGCTAATAAAGGAAAGCATTCCATATGCCTTCTGAACCACCTTATCTACCTGTCCTGCTACATTCAGGGATCTGTGGACATGCAATCCAAGGTCTCTCACTTCCTCTACACTTCTCAGTATCCTCCCATTTATTGTGTATTCCCTTGCCTGTTTGCTCTCCCCAAATGCATTACCTCACACTTCTCCGGATTGAACTTCATTTGCCACTTTTCTGCCCATCTGATCAGTCCATGGATATCTTGCTGCAGTCTACAGCTTTCCTCCTCACTATCAACCACAGGGCCGATCTTTGTGTCATCCGCAAATTTCCTAATCATGCCCCCTACGTTTAAGTCAAAATCGTTAATGTATACCACAAAAAGCAAAGGACCTAGTACCGAGCCCTGCGGCACCCCACTGGAAACAGCCTTCCAGTCGCAAAAATACCCGTCGACCATTACCCTTTGCTTCCTGCTACTGAGCCAATTTTAGATCCAATTTGCCACATTCCCTTGGATCCCATGGGCCTTTGGTTTTTTGACCAATCTGCCATGTGGGATCTTGTCAAAAGCCTTGCTAAAATCCATGTAGACGACATCAATTGCGCTACCCTCATCGATCCTCGTCACCTCCTCGAAAAATTCAATCAAGTTAGTCAGACACGACCTCCCCTTAACAAATCCGTGCTGACTGTCCTTGATTAGTCCGTGCCTTTCTAAGTGACAGTTTATCCTGCCCCTCAGAATTGACTCCAATAATTTGCCCATCACGGAGGTTAGCTGACTGGTCTGTAATTACTCGGTCTATCCTTCGCTCCCTTTTTAAACAAAGGTACGACATTAGCAGTCCTCCAACCCTCCGGCACTACGCCTGTATCCAGTGAAGTTTGGAAAATGATTGTTAAAACCTCCACTATTTCCTCCCTGGTTTCTTTTAAGAGCCTGGGATACATTTCATCCGGCCCTGGTGATTTATCCACTTTCAAAGATGCTAATCCCCTTAATATTTCCCCTCTCACTATGTTTATCCCATCCAATATTTCACACTCTTCCTCCTTAACTTCAAACCCTGTATCATCCCTCTCCTTTGTGAAGACAGATGCAAAGAATTCATTAAGAACCATACCCACATTTTCCACCTCCACACATAGTTTACCTTTTTGGTCTCTAATAGGCCCTACTCTTTCCTTAGTTATCCTCTTGCTCTTAATGTATTTATAAAACATCTTTGGGTTTTCTTTGAGTTTACCTGCTAATATTTTTTCGTGCTCTCTCTTTGCTTTCCTAATTTCCTTTTTAACTTCACCCCTGCACTTTGTATACTCCTCTAAGCTTTCCGTGGTATTGAGTTCCCGATGTCTATCATAGGCTTCCTTTTTCTGCCTTATCTTACCCTGAATGCTTCTTGACATCCAGGGAGCTCAAGATTTGGCAGCCCCTCCCCTTTTCTTTGTGGGAACATGATTACCCTGAACCCCTTGCATCACCCCTTTGAATGTCTCCCACTGCTCTGACACTGATTTACCTTCATCTGTTTCCAGTTTACTTCTGCTAAATCACTTCTCAGTTGAGTAAAATCGGCCTTTCCCCAATTGAAAACTTTAACTCCTGCTCTGTCTTTGTCCTTTTCCATAACTATGCTAAAACTAACTGTATTATGATCATGACCACCAAAATGCTCTCCCACTGCTATTTTTTCCACCTGACCCTCTTCATTTCCTAAAACTAAATCCAGAACTGCCCCCCCCCCGCCCCTCTCGTTGGGCTTGCTATATACTGGCTAAAAAAATTCTCCTGTATGCAATTTAAGAATTCTGCGCCCTCTATACCATTCACACTGTATCCCAGTTAATATTAGGGTAGTTGAAATCCCCTGCTATTACTGCCCTGTTGTTTTTGCACTTCTCTGAAATTTGTCTGCATATTTGTTCCGCTATCTCCCTCTGACTGTTTGGTGGTCGAAAGCACACTCCCAGTAGCGTGACTGCCATTTGTACTCGAATGGTACGAGGGATGAAAGACTTCAGTTGCATGGAGATACTGGAGAAACTGGGGTTGTTCTTAGAGCAAGGAAGGTTATGGGAAGATTTGATAGAGGTGTTCAAAATCATGAAGGGTTTTAATAGAGTGAATAGGAGTAACTGTTTCCACTGGCAGAAGGGTCGGTAACCAGAGGACACGGATTGAAGGTAATTGGCAGAAGAACCAGAGGCGACATGAGGAAAATTAATTTTACACAGCAATTTGTTATAATTTGGAATGCACTGCCTGAAAGGGTGGTGGGAGCAGATTCAATAATAACTTTCAAAAGGGAATTGGATAAATATTTGAAGGGGAAAAAAATTGAATGTCTATGGGGAAAGAGCAGGGGAATGGGACTAATCGGATAGCTCTTTCAAAGAGCCGGCACAGGCACGATGGGCCGAGTGGCCTCCTCTGTGCTGTATCATTCTATGATTATATGACAAGAATGAAGGAAATTACCTCATTCAAAATGAGTGTGTAGGGCCCTGTACTGTGGTGTGGGAGCGGATGAATGGACAGGTAATGAACCTGCTTTTGTTGCAAGGGTAAGTGCTGGGTGAAGGGGAACTGGAAATTAGGGTGAGGGGAGAGTAGACAAAGATACTGTAACAGGAACGGCTCCGCTGTTGCCGCTGCTCTTTGCTTTCCAATGTGTTTGGAGGTGTGATTGTGTTGGTCGCGGAAATGGCAGAAGATGATCTGACAGTTGCACAGGCTTTGGGATGGAAGATGACTCCAAGGGAGACGCTACAATAATTGTGAGGCAGGGGAGGGAGTGAGAGCAGAGGCATGGAAAATGGGATGGACCTTGCCTGACGAAAATGGAACATTTCATCAACTCTGGCATTGAAAGTGGAGTCATCAGCAGGTGCATATAAGATAGAGAAATGGGAATGGAGACTTTACAAGAAACAGGGTGTGAAGAAACATCATCCAAGTCGTTTTTGTTTCATATTTCCAGGACTTGCAGTTTTCTTGCTTGTTTTTAAACCTCAGTCAAACTTGGTGAGTTGGCTACGGTAGAAGTTAGACATTACTACCTCCTTCCCTCTTTTACCCCTTTTCTTTTGAGGAAAAGGATAGAGGCATGAAATTCAATATCTTGGAGTGGCAAAAATTATTAGTGTTGTCACATCTCACATTTTGGCATGAGTAAGTCTCAACTTCTGTTCTCCACTCCCTACTTGAACTATGGAGGGAAGCTGTATTCAGCAATGCTCTGTTCACTGAAGCTCCAATGATTTCCAATGTAAAGGTCTTCAAAATAGTACAGTTTGTGCGCTTTCATTCATTTCGAATGATTGAGTTCAGTATTCATTTGTTTTGTAAAAGCACCTTTGAGTCAATCATTTGAGCAGAAACATTAGAACTGCTAAGAATCATGTTATAGAAAAGTAACCTGGTAAAAGGAGTGAGGAGGAGTCTATCTTCCTACGCCCCGCCCCACCCCACGAAAGAAAGCAGAAGGATTGTGCCCAGACTTGATTTTTGCACCCTCAATGTTATGACTAATTTAGTTGCTGGTTTGTGTAGTTAACTCGGCTATGATGGCAGTAGAATTGCTGAAGTTAGCTCAGTGCTTTTGAGTGCAGGGGCAAAAATACAGCATACTTGCTCATAATTGTTATCCAGCAACTTGTAATTGAAATAAAATTGGACCTCAAGTGATGACAGGACTCTCCTCAGCTGTAGTATCCTATTGATCAAGACTATCATGGCCACTGGGATGTGGTACCAGAGGGGACTAGTGCCTGTCGAATCATACCCCAGCAAGGTGACAATGCCTTCATGAAAAGAAAAATGTCATGTAAAGTAAATAAAGTTCTGAGGCTAATTATGTTCAGTCCCTAATCTGAGTCATGTCAAATGGAGAGATACCAAGTGGAGGTGTCTTGCAGTCGGAGGAACAAAAAAGTTGGAAGAGGGAGCAAATCCTAAATGGGTCCATTATAATCTTGGTACCCAGCTATAGATGACATTGGTGAAGGCTTATAGTAGGTCATGTGTCTACCCTTTTTGCTGCTGAAGTTGTCAAATCAGGCAGTTGAGGAAGGAAATAAATTACTAAAAACGGAGAGACAGGCATAAAAATATCCCACAAAAATTAAGTGTTTTTAAAACAAAACTTTCAGAATGTTCATGATGCCAAGTAGGTTCCAGCCACTCGACCCACAAGATTTCTAGCAACAGTCATTTTCCAAGATACATATTTTCCTGCACCCATCACTTCTCGTACAAAAAAACACCTCCAGATTCATAGAATATAGCCCTTTGGGCTAATATCAGCACCCAGAATTTTCACCAATACTTGTTGATGGATGAAGATCATCTACAGTTTTGATTGTTGCATGTCCACAATGTAACTCTCATTATGTTGTCCATCCTCCTGGAACTCTGAGTGAATAGGGCAAAAGCAGACCTTGAATCCTCCCAAGACCACTTGTCCATAACTGCTCAGTTCCACAATGTATTACGGATTGTTTCCTTTCTGCCAGAAATTTTTTTGCCCCACTCAGGGACCTACCAAGAATTACTGCAATGACAAAGTGGTGAATTGATGCCCAGATAAACTACAGTTTTCCAATTAACTTGAATTTCTTAGTTGTGTTTTCGTGATTGCAAGACTGCTGGACAGAGCAATTTATCGACACGAGTAATTCTCCCAAATCAACGCGCATTATAAGTCAGACTGATGTAATGTTTTATAAGGATAGAAGTGTTATACCATTAATGCACAATTCTGCTAGGGTGAACCTGTATCTCTTTAACATCACATAGCCTAATTGATCGTAAATAGAGGGTCAGGTCAGTGTAACACACAATGATTTATAGCGAATGGGCCAAATTTCATTTTTATTACTTGGTGTTTTTGGGATTGAATTCACTCATTTCTATCTAGCTTTCTATGGGGAAAACATGTAAATCAATGACTTGGATTTATGGTTCGGTGTTCTTTTACCCATGTACTTAATTTTTACCTCCTACCATTTTTAGGAGATATACACAGAAAGATAGGCGAAATGTATCTGGATGAAGGTAGGTACCTCGGATTTAGCAGGACTGGTGAGTGGTGTATTTAGAAGCACTGGCAGAGCCGTGCACTTAGGTAATGTTGGGGAGTGGTCTACGTTTGGATTGGCGGGTTCTGGAGTTGAGCAGCACTGTAGAGGTTTAGCAGAACTGGAGCTTGGTAGCGCTGGACGGTCCTGGGGTTTAGTACATGGGAGGGGCAAGGCACTGAGATTTGGCAGCATTATGGGAGTGGCTCTGGGCTTTGACAGCATTGCCATGGGCATTGTAAGAAAATGACCCTTCGAAACCAACTGTTGGCATTCTGGGAAAGTGCTAAATGTTTCCAATTTAAAACCAGCTTCCAATTAAAACTCTGCTGCCAGATTGAGCTCAACCTATTGAAGTTGTGGGCCAATAGTCCAATTAATATGTTGTTGTGCCTGAGAAGATAACTGCAAAGTGAGTAAGGCAGAACCTTGAAAAACGTTAACAGACTGGTCTATGCCGGCGTTTATGTTCCACACGAGCCTCCTCCCTCCCGACTTCATCTCACCCTATCAGCAAACCCTTCTATTGCTTTTTCCCTCATGTGCTTATCTAGTTTCTCCTGAAATGCATCAAACCTGTTCGCCTCAACTACTCCTTGTGATAGTACGTTCCACATTCTTGCCACCCTTTGTGTAAAGATGTTTCTCCTGAATTCCCAACTGTATTTATTAGCGACTATTTTATATTTATGACCTCTAGTTTTGGACTACCCCACAAGTGGAAACATTTTCTCTACATCGACCCAATCATGGGCAAGGAAACCTGCTGCTGATTACCACCTACCGCCCTCCCTCAGCTGATGAATCAGTCCTCCTCCATGTTGAACACCACTTGGAGGAAGCACTAAGGGTAGCAAGGGCTCAGAATGTACTCTGGGTGGGGGACTTCAATGTCCATCACCAAGAGTGGCTCGGTAGCACCACGACTGACCGAGCTGGCCGAGTCCTGAAAGACATAGCTGCTGGACTGCGCCTGCAGCAGGTGGTGAGCGAACCAACACGAGGGAAAAACTTACTTGACCTCGTCCTCACCAATCTACCTGTCACAGATGCATCTGACCATGACAGTATTCGTAGGAGTGACCACCGCACAGTCCTCGTGGAGATGAAGTCCCGTCTTCGCACTGAGGACACCATCCAACGTGTTGTGTGGCACTACCACCGTGCTAAATGGGATAGATTCAGAACAGATCTAGCAGCTCAAAACTGGGCATCCATGAGGTGCTGTGGGCCATCAGCAGCAGCAGAATTGTATTCCAGCACAATCTGTAACCTCATGGCCCGGCATATTCCTCACTCGACCATTACCAACAAGCCAGGGGATCAACCCTGGTTCAATGAGGAGTGTGGAAGAGCATGCCAGGAGCAGCACCAGGCGTACCTAAAAATGAGGTGCCAACCTGGTGAAGCTACAACTCAGGACTACATGCATGCTGAACAACGGAAGCAACATGCTGTAGACAGAGCTAAGCGATTCCACAACCAACGGATCAGATCAAAGCTCTGCAGTCCTGCCACATCCAGTCGTGAATGGTGGTGGACAATTAAACAACTCACGGGTGAAGGAGGCTCTGCAAACATCCCCATCCTCAACGATGGCAGAGTCCAGCGTGTGAGTGCAAAAGACAAGGCTGAAGCGTTTGCAACCATCTTCAGCCAGAAGTGCCAAGTGGATGATCCATCTCTGCCTCCTCCCGATATCCCCACCATCACAGAAGCCAGTCTTCAGCCAATTCGATTCACTCCACGTGATATTAAGAAACGGCTGAGTGCACTGGAAACAGCAAAGGCGATGGGCCCTGACAACATCCGGGCTGTAGTGATGAAGACTTGTGCTCCAGAACTAGCTGCGCCTCTAGCCAAGCTGTTCCAGTACAGCTACAACACTGGCATCTACCCGACAATGTGGAAAATTGCCCAGGTATGTCCTGTCCACAAAAAGCAGGACAAATCCAATCCGGCCAATTACCGCCCCATCAGTCTACTCTCGATCATCAGCAAAGTGATGGAAGGTGTCGTCGACAGTGCTATCAAGCGGCACTTACTCACCAATAACCTGCTCACTGATGCTCAGTTTGGGTTCCGCCAGGACCACACGGCTCCAGACCTCATTACAGCCTTGGTCCAAACATGGACAAAAGAGCTGAATTCCAGAGGTGAGGTGAGAGTGACTGCCCTTGACATTAAGTCAGCATTTGACCGAGTGTGGCACCAAAGAGCCCCAGTAAAATTGAAGTCAATGGGAATCGGGGAAAACTCTCCAGTGGCTGGAGTCATACCTAACACAAAGGAAGATGATAGTGGTTGTTGGTGGCCAATCATGCGGGAGGCCAATCATCTCAGGCCCGGACATTACTGCAGGAGTTCCTCAGGGCAGTGTCCTAGGCCCAACCATCTTCAGCTGCTTCATCAATGACCTTCCCTCCATCATAAGGTCAGAAATGGGGATGTTCGCTGATGATTGCAGTGTTCAGTTCCATTCGCAACCCCTCAGATAATGAAGCAATTCGAGCCCGCATGCAGCAAGACCTGGACACCATCCAGGCTTGGGCTCATAAGTGGCGAGTAACATTCACGCCAGACAAGTGCCAGGCAATGACCATCTCCAACAAGAGAGAGTCTAACCACCTCCCCATGACATTCAACGGCATTACCATCGCCGAATTCCCCACCATCAACATCCTGGGGGTTACCATTGACCAGAAACTTAACTGGACCAGCCATATAAATACTGTGGCTGCAAGAGCAGGTCAGAGGCTGGGTATTCTGCGGTGAGTAACTCACCACCTGACTCCCCAAAGCCTTTCCACGATCTGCAAGGCACAAGTCAGGAGTGTGATGGAATACTCTCCACTTGCCTGCATGAGTGCAGCTCCAACAACACTCAAGAAGCTCGACACCCTCCAGGACAAAGCAGCCCGCTTGATTGGCACCCCATCCACCACCCTAAACATTCACTCCCTTCACCACCAGCGCACAGTGGCTGTAGTGTGTACCATCCATAGGATGCACTGCAGCAACTCACCAAGGCTTCTTCGACAGCACCTCCCAAACCCGCGACCTCTACCACCTCGAAGGACAAGGGCAGCAGGTACATGGGAACAACACCACCTGCACGTTCCCCTCCAAGTCACACACCATCCCGACTTGGAAATATATCACCGGTCCTTCATCGTGGCTGGGTCAAAATCCTGGAATTTCCTTCCGAACAGCACTGTGGGAGAACCTTCACCACACGGACTGCAGCGGTTCAAGAAGGCGGCTCACCACCACCTTCTCCAGGGCAATTAGGGATGGGCAATAAATGCCGGCCTCGCCAGCGACGCCCACATCCCATGAACGAATAAAAAAAAACCCTTTCATTATCTTGAAGACCTCAATCAGGTCACCCTTCAGCTTTTTCTTTTCTGGAGAGAAGAGCCCCAGCCTGTTCAGCCTTTCCTGATAAGTGTATCCTATCAGTTCTGGTATCATTGTTGTGAATCTTTTTTGCACCCTCTCCAATGAATCTATATCCTTTCTATAATATGGAGACCAGAAGTGTGCACAGTGTTCCAAGTGTGGTCTAGCCAAGGTTCTATACAAGTTTAACATAACTTCTCTGCTTTTCAATTCTATCCCCCTAGAAATGAACCCTTGTGCTTGATTTGCCTTTTTTATGGACTTAATAACCTGCGTCGCTACTTTTAGTGATTTGTGTGTCTGTACGCCTGGATCTTTTGCTCCTCCATTCCATTTCGACTCATTATTCAAGTCGTACGTGGCCTCGTTATTCTTCCTACCAAAATGCACTACCTCACACTTACCTCTATTGAAATTTATTTGCCAATTACATGCCCATTCTGCAAGTTTATTAATGTTCTCTTGCATTTTGACGCATTCTTCCTATGTATTAACTATACCCCCCAATTTGGTGTCGTCCACTAATTTTGATATTGTACTTACGATTCCCGAATCCAAGTCATTAATGTAAATTGTGAACAACAGTGGTCCCAGCACCGATCCCTGTAGAACACATCTTCCCACCTTTTGCCAGTCTGAGCAGCTACCCTTAACCCCTACTCTCTGTTTTCTGTTTTGTCGCCAACTTGCTATCCATTCTGCTACCTGCACGTGACTCCACATGCTCTGACCTTCGTCACGAGTCTACAATGCGGTACCTTATCGAAGGCCTTTTTAAAAATTGAAATATATTACATCCACTACATTAATCTTGTCTACTCTTTCTGTTACTTCTCCAAAGAATTTAGTAAGGTTGGTCAAGCATGACTTTCTCTTCTGAAACCCGTACTGACTATTCTTTATTATATTTCCATTCTCTAGATTTCTTTTGTTACATCTTTGAGTAAAGATTCTATTATCTTTCCTACCACTGACGTTAAGCTAACTGGTCTATAGTTCCCTGGATTTGTTCTATCTCCCTTTTTAAGTATAGGAATAACATTAGCTGTCTGCCAGTCCTCTGGCACTACTACCATTTCTAATGAATTTTTGTATATACATATAGTGCCTCTGCTATCTCCTCCCAAACTTATTTTAATATTTGCAAATGCAATCCATCCGGACCAGGGGTTTTTTCCTCTCTAAGTTTGATTAGTTTATCAGTTCTCTCTCCCCCTTCTATCTTAAATGTTTTCATGTCTTTTTTGATCTCTTCTTCTAATGTTATGCCCACCTTGTTAATCTCCCTGGTAAATACTAAACTAAAATAACTGTTCAATATTTCTGCCATTTCACTGTCATTACCTGTGAATTCATCTTGCGCATCCCTTAGTGGCCCTATTCCCATTCTGATTTTTCTTTTGTTGTTTATGTGTCTGTAAAATACTTTACTATTTCTTTTTATATTCCTTCATAATTTAATTTCTTCGTTCCTCTTTGCTTTCCTAATTGTTTTTTTGACTTATTTCCTAACCTCTTTGTATTCTTTTTTGTCATCCTCTCTTTTACTGTCTTTGTACTTAGACTATGCCTTTTTCTCCAATTTCAATTTTATTCATCCACGGCGTTTCATTATTGGCTAGTTTGTTCTTGCTTTTTAGAGGAATATATTTCCCACTGCTGTTCGATCTCTTGGTCTCTCAATTTTTTTTCCATTTATCTTCCCTGGTTCCATTCTCATCCCCTCAAAAGTAGCTTTTTTCCAATCTATCACTTTGGTCTTTGTCTTACTTATGTCTTTCTCAATCATTATTTTAAACCTTATTGTATTATGATCGCTATTGCCCAGATGTTCCCTAACGCTTATTTCTCTTATCTGCTCCAGTTCATTTCCCATTACTAGATCCGGCAGTGATTCCTCTATTGTTGGGCTTCTCACATACTGGGTAAGAAAGTAGTCCTGTACACACAGTAAAAACTCTATTCCCTTTTCTCCTTTCCCTACCTCCTCTTGTCAGTTTGTTTGAGGGTAGTTGAAATCTCCCATGTTTATTATTCGATGCTTTTTACTCATTTCATAAATTTATCTACATATTTCTACTTCCACTATTAGGTGGTCTATAGAGTATACCTATTAACGTGATCGATCCCTTCTTATCCTTTGTCTCAATCCATATGGATTCTGTTTCTATCTTAATATTACCTATGTTCCTTTTTTCTATTGCCATTATGTTGTCTCTAATTAATACAGCTACCCACTCCGCCCTTCCTTCCTCATCTTTTCTAAATACATTTTTTCCTGCAATATTTAACTGCCAGTCCTGTTCCTTATGTAGCTATGTTTCAGTTATCGCTCCTGTGAAGCGCCTTGGGACATTTTACTACGTTAAAGGCACGATATAAATGCAAGTTGTCGTAAGTGAAAGTTGGAAGGTTCAATAATGTTAAGCATTCTTAAAAAGAAGACAGTGACCAAGGACACTACCGGACCTCAGTCAGCCCCAGAGCAGCTCTGAGGATGACAGCCAACCAACTCGAAGGACGAGGTTGCATATCTAATGCCCATATCACAAGAGGATAGCCTGAATACTCAAATGCTGTAAATTTACCAGCAAAGTATTGAATATGTCTGTAAACTTAACCTTGTTGAGCTCTGCTGTATTTTTGGACTTTGAACATAACTAATTAGCTGAGTTTTGCTTAACAACAGTTTATGACAACATATTGGGATACATTTAAGTAACTGTTATACCTATAATGATTTAGACTGTGTGTATGTGTGTGTCTCCAAGTATTTTGTGCTACTCTATGCTTAACCTTATGATTATATTAATTGTGTTATCATAGATGTTAAATAAAGCAGCCTTAATTAATCCATTTCTTCTGTTGATTTCATTTTTGACTTTGGCAAGAAGGAATTACTTACACTTCATTCAGTGTTGTACTCCATCCTGTGACTGGTTTGTTTTGTGTAACTTAATACAATTTAAGATGGTCCTAATATGTACTAATTTAGGCATTTTATAAGCCTTGGACGTGAATGTTAAATTTCAGTCCAATTCTCCATGTTAGGAAAAGGGAGAAGAGATTCACCTGATACTCCATACGTTAGATCAATTATCTGTTGTAATTTCAGGTACAATAGAATTTACAGGATTATGTTTCAAATCTATCTTACAGGGTGTTATGAAAATGAGTCTGTTGAAAATACATTCTCAGTTATAATGGTGTCAGTCACTCCCATAAGCATTCTTCTGTGGGAATTGACTCACTGCCCTCAATCTGCTTCTATGATAGCGTGCCCTGGGGTGTAACAGTGGTACCCTCTTGCGACCTAAATCGGATAATTGTGTCTTTCACACATGCACATCTTCAATCTCTCTGAAGGCAGACAGAAGGAACACTTGGTGAGGTGAGGCCAGATAGGAATCATCGAGCTACTGTATTTCAGAGTAAGCTGAAAATAATGAACAGCTGTTATGACTGGGCTCAATTAATTCAATCCGTACAATTTATCTTCATGTCATAATACACTGGTGGAGATCTTGTGGTTTGGTAGCACTGTGGAGGGGGAATATGAGGTTTGGCAGAAATTGGGAATGAAATGTAACTGTTTTAATAAATGTAAATGTGCATATAAACACAACGCAGTTCATAGGTTTGTGTCAAAAATCATCTCATAAAGCATATCAAAAGTACATGCTTATTGACACTATTTCCATGTGAGTGCTTGCGATGTGGTAGTGGCAGAGAGCTGCATATCTCCAGTCCAAGAATTTAGAAAGCAATTAGTGTTTCAGCCTGTGCAGCTATGAAAAGCTGTTTGATTGCCTTCAGAGGTTGGAGAAAAATTTCCAAGAGTGTTTCCGAAATTGGCCGAAGGCTTTTTGCTCTCGTATTTTTGCCTCTCCCAGAAGATGAAGTTACTCGGTGGGTGGGGGGGCGGGGGTGTGGCGGGGGCGGTCATTGTGGAGGGGTTGTTGATGGTATGTGTAAGTTGCACCATGCTGGGATGGGACAGGCTTGACTATCCATTTTCATGTATTCAAACTCCATTTCCTATCCATCACCAAGACAACTCATTTCCATTTCTGCAACATTGCACACCTCTGTCCTTACCTCATCCTCCTTGGTTTCAAGGGAATAAGGTATCCACCAAAGGAAAAAAAATCCCAAATTACCAAAATAGAAATAGGGCAGATGTTGTTTTCTTGCAAGAAACCAAACAATGTGATTGAATCAACTAAACTGAAAAGCGAATGAGTGGGTGAGGAGCCCCTTTCAAACTTCATAAAGGACAAAATTACAAATAGCTTTTTACAGATAACAATCAGCTGCCAGATTGTCAAGGATATTTTGGACGGGAAAATAATTTAATTTCCAATAAGGTCAGTCCAGATAATTTGCAGTTGTTTTTTTACAAGGCAGTCCTCTTGTGCTTGGGCATAAGAGGGTTTCAACCAGATTTTGGAATACCACTCAATTGGAAAGCATAAATTTGTGTACAGGTACAATTACAAATTCGCAAATTGTGCAGCACGTGGATAGGGAAAGACATCAAATCAATAAGTGCCCAGAAATTTCAGTTTCCCATGCAAAGAGACTTCATTTTTATCTTCACTACTGTCGAAACACCGCTCCCGAGGCATTCCTCTAATCAATTCGACCTGACACCGTATTGGTAAAGAACTGAGGCTTTATTGTTCACAGATAGCAAAGGAGACAAATATCATCAAGCAATAACTAACAACCCCAAACTCGGAATATATTCCCATTCTAGGATTGGGCAGCCGGCACGGATGATACTCTACGTCTTCTTCCAATGGCATCTCGGTCTTGCTTCACCTGAGAACTACATCGGGTAAGGCTCCAGCCACCATTTACAACTCCTAGAAGTATCTTGCTCTCAGAAGGATTACACAGGGTTCAGCTCCGGTCAGCATTTACGTCCCCTGGAAGTATCTAGACCTTGATGGTTCTGACTGCAAGTCTAATGGCTAAAAGCCAGCCTTTTATCCCTTATTTCTGTCTTATGGAATGTGCAGTTTTGCACGTACTGTCTTGCAGCTGGTGAGTTAAACAAGAGAAGCATTTCCTCTTCTAATTGTGTAAATGCAGCCATAGTATTTGTAGAAGAGGTACAAAGGTCATCCTACAGCCGTTACAGTATTGTGCAGAAGCAGTACATGCGTTATCCTAAACAAACTGTTGTAGCGGTTTCTAAAATGTCTGCAGGTTTTCTGTTATCTGACCGCCTTGCTCTGTTGGAAGGGTCAGTAGTTTTCCATGCTGCTACTTCATTATACTTTCGCCCACTGCCTGGTTCTGCTACTTAATCTTAGCCTTTAACTCGTTTACAGCTGATTGCTTATTTAATAGATTCTTAGCTTATTTGATAGATTCTTATAGTATCTACCAAATACTATTAGCTGACCTCTGAATGCTTAATAGATTGGTTAATAAACAGGGTAATTCCCTATCTTGGATCACACTCTAATTTTTCTAGTTGTAGTTGGCATGTACCTGAATTTTCTTCACTTTTTGTATTTGTATGACCTGAGAAGACCCGCTCTTTTGTTTCTGAGGGTGTGTTGTCTGCTTCAAAACCTTTGCTTGGTCAGTTGTCGGTACATAATAGTGATCCATTGATGACTACCAATTTTCCTTCCTCCTACCGCAAACACATATCCAGTGCATTGCTGCTTATATTGTAACTAAATGGAGTTGGGAATCAAATCCACATACTATCATGCTGTGCTTATATATGTTAGTGTTTCTACTGTGCCACCCGTGGGTCCCAAAGTTAAAGTGGTAGGTCACATGCTTTCGACTGCTGACAACTTAATGAGGTATATTTTCAGACTGCCTGTCGGCAGGACTGTGAATCAGAGAATCTGGCATGGAAGTCAGGAAGCCCAATTTGTGGCACTCCTGATTTTCTAGCCATTAATTTTTATGTCTAATGTCACTACGGGATTTAATTGAAGTTTGAACAAGAAAATGGGCCGACAGGATAGCTGCAAGGCATTTCAGAGGATGTGTAACAGCCAGTATGAAACAGAAAAGACAAGTAGCTATGACGAATGGAAACTTTTCAGGATGAAGCTGTGTAATGCATATTGTAAGTGTGCTGTTTTCCAAATACCAGTAGCACGTTTGCCTCTAATAAGAATAATTCTAGGTGGGTGACGAGTGCAGGTGGATAGAAAAAAACCTTTGCAGGTAAATCTCCCCTGACTCAGCTATTCTAAAGGAGCAGTATTATGGTAGAGGTATCAATCATTTAAACGAGAAAAGGGTCTGCTTCATGTAGGTTGCTTTGGAGACATAACGACACCATGTATTCATATGTGCAGTTCTGTAAAAGCCTAAGCAGTGCACCCAATATCTTGAGCCTGGAGTATTTTACAGAAGAAAATTAAGGGAAGATTAGCTTCTCATAATTATGTACAGGAAGCAACCCTTAACCTTTTTAAAAAGCCTTGAAAAAAATAGTTTCCTATAAGAATAAGACACAGGTGTTAAAATTCTCCAAAAAACGTGGAGGTGAATTTGGTATGGGTGTCAATAGCATTGAGGGAGCCCCAAACTAGGTTTACAATTCAAAATCTATCAGAGTTTACTGAACATCACCTTTGTGTTGCAGTCTCTTATATAATGCAGTTGGACTTTCCACGAAGGACTGCCATGATCAGTTTCTGGAACACATTTCCAAAATCAATCCCACCTATTATATCCGACTCTTAAATTACCCAATACTAAAACTAGAACTATTTCCATCTTCTCATTTTATATTGAACAGAATTAACATTGGAAGGAATCCTCACCAAGGGTTTATTTTTGAATGGGATGGCATGTTAGTCACACAGCCATCAGACAATGTCCCTGCATTGTCTTAAAATGGCCTTCAGCTGACTCTGGAGACCAGAATGGATGACATCCAAAGGCAGCAAGGAGGAGAATGGCTATCTTTGCACAAGTATGTGCAGCACATTTGCTGCAGAGACAAAATGCTGCAATGGCTATGCCCTATGATTTGGGAAGATATTTTACAATGTACTCGAGTTCCAATGAATGTGGTTGAAATCATTTTCACCAACCAGACTGTTCAGAATCTGGCCTTTGACACTTATCTCTCCTGTGTGTTTTGGTATTTCCAGGGGAAAAGAGGGAGAAGAAAGACAACAATACTTGTTCATTTTGGCTGATACGTTCCTGTTACCTGTGTTAGCTTGGCGGAGGATCCTACTATGTGGGAGATGGCCTCCTGTTGTCTGAAGTATAGTCCAGAGTCTATTCCCAGCATGCGCTTTATTTCTGCTTTTGGTTGTGTTTGCTTTCTTGTGCCGTTGCAGTTTGTTCCTGCTAAATTGCTACCTCCTGCAGTCGTTGGAGGATGATGGCATCCCATTCTGTTGACCTGAAGATGAAAGAAATAATAAGACATATGAGAAAAATCTCTCTTTTCTCTTTTTCTTTTTCTCTTTCTCCCTTTCTCTCTCTTTTTTCTTTCTCTCTTTCTCTTTTTTTCTTTCTCTTTCCTTTCTCTTTTTCTTTTTCTTTCTCTCTCTCCTCTCTTTTTCTTTTTCTCTCTCCTCTCTCTTTCCCTTTTTCTCTTTCTCCCTTTCTTTCTCTCTCTTTTCAACAAAAAATTATCATATGTAAATATTATTGGTCCATGAAGAGCATGAATATATTTCTGTAGAATCTAACAACATATGAGATTATTACAGGAAAAATAATAAAACATGGTTTCATAAAATAATGGAAAATGTAACACTCACCAGAATCAGAGGGGTGGGGGTGGGGGGGATGGGTGGTGTTGGTCTTGAATCTCTTTTACACTGCTGCAATAATGTGATCACCTTTTTTCAGTTGATGGTGAGATATTTTCTTTGGACAGATCAGTAGCATCAAAATCTTTTTTGTTATCCTTGTTTTGAATTCATGCCTTTTTTTTATCCTGCAACACTTCAAACATCATTAATACAATTCTCATTGCCTAATCCTGTGCAAGTAATATTCACTACTTAAACTCATTTTTTTGCAGTAATTTTCCATCCATTTTCATGTTTATAATAATGTACCATCTTGCTTTATTTGGACAGAGAAAATTACATTGTGATTTACTGACCAGAACTTTAAGAAAAGAAAGAAATACTTGCATTTATATGGTGCCTTTCACGATCTCGAGACTTCCCAATGCACTTTACAGCCAATTAAGTACATTTTTTGAAGTCGAGTCACTGTTGTAATGTAGGAAACACAGCAGCCAATGTGCGCACAGTAAGCTCCCACAAACAGCAATGTGATAGAAACCAGATAATCTTTTTTTAGGTGTTGTTTGAGGGATAAATATTGGCCAGGACACCTGGGAGAACTCCCTTACTCTTCTTCGAAATAGTGCCATGGCATCTTTTCACCTGAGAGGGCAGACGGGGCCTCGGTTTAACATCTGATCTAAAGGATGGCAACTCTGACTCCCTCGGTACTGTATTGGAGTGTCTGCCTGGATAATGTGCTCAAGTCTCTGGAGTGGGACTCAAACTCATGACCTTCTGACTGAGGCGAGAGTGCTAGCAACTGAACCATGGCTTAAATGCAGTGTGGTAAAATGTTGGTTTACATTCTCTTTTTCAGTGCTATTTTTAACTGTTTATTCCCCAGCGCAAAATTAGCCATTTGGCATGACTCTGTTAAATAATATGATGACACTGAATATATTCACCATGGAATTTTCAATTAGGTCTTATTGGCAGATTGTGTAGAAACTGATGGCAGGTTTTTTTCTGTATAAGTGTCGAAATTCCACCCACGGTGCCTTTCAACCTGACACCTGCAAAATAATCCGCAGTGTGTTGTCACAAATTAAATTCTATAAACACAAAATCAGATTATATTAACTTGCAAATTTTCCCCAATTATATTCAGTGATCATCTCACAGCTGCCTTTATGCTATTTACATAACTGCCAATTGCAAACCCATCATTCTTGCTCATTTTTATAATGTAATCTCACTCCTGTCAAGGTATGCAGATTGGAAGCAATGTTTTCCACATTCTTCAGCTTGTCAATTTTATTCAGTCTTTGGTAAAGCACAATTTTTCAATGTTATTGTCCAATATTTTGTTTTCTTCATTCTTGGGATATGGGCATCGCTGGGAAGTTCAGTATTTATTGCCGATCCCTCGTTGCCCTTGAGTTGGTGGTGCTGGGCTTTCTTCTTGAACCACTGCAATCCATGTGGTGAAGGTACTCCCATAATGTTGTTCGGTAGGGAGTTCCAGGATTTTAACTTAGTGATGAAAGAGGAATGGCAATATATGTCCAAGTCAGGGTGGTGTGTAACCTGGAGGGGAACTTGCTCGTGATGGTGTTCCCATGCACCTGCTGCCCTTGTCCTCAGTAGTGGATGTCGCGGATTTGGGAGGCACTGCCGAAGAAGACTTGGCGAGGTGTTGCAGTGCATCCTGTGGATAGTACACACTGCAACCACGGTACGCCTGTGGTGGAGGGAGTGGATGTCTAAGTTGGAGGATGGGGTACTGATCAAGCAGACTGCTTTGTCCTGGATGGTGTTGAGCTTCTGGAGTGTTGTTGCAGCTGCACTCATCAAGACAAGTGGAAAGTACTCCGTCACACTCCTGACTTGTCCCTTGTAGGTGGTGGAGAGGCTTTGGCGAGTCAGAAGGTGAGCCATTTTCCACAGAATACCCAGGCTCTGATCAAACTTAATGTAACATTTAATATCATGATTTGAGTCTCAGTGATTAAAGTGAATTTATTGAAAAGGAGTACTTGTTGTTGGCCACCAGCCATTGTAAACTTTGACCCCACCACTGTACTACAGCAATTTTAGCTTCAGTGTTCATTCACTGATTTCACCATTTTGGGAGACTTTTTAGAGGCAAGAAGAGCATTTAGTGAAATCCATCATCATGGGAATTGAGAAAAATGAAATTTCAGTAAACTTTGTCATGGTCCTTGTGAATAAGTAGCTTAAAGCATTTGAAGGGTCTGTGAGCTATGGCATTTTGTTTTTATCTTTTGAAGTGCTAAATATACTCAGTTAATCACAGTAGTCTCTGCTTTGCAGTCTCCATTGCACACATCCACACACACTCTCATTTTGGGCACAGTCAGCTCCCAACGTGATAGTGACCAGATAATCTTTTTTTAGGTGTTGGCTGAGAGATAAATATTAGCCAGGACACCTGGGAGAACTTTTTATTTTATATTCGTTCATGGGATGTGGGCGTTGCTGGCAAGGCCAGCATTTATTGCCCATCACTAATTGCCCTTGAGAAAGTGGTGGTGAGCCGCCGCCTTCAACCACGGCAGTCTGTGTGGTGAAGGTTTTCCCACAGTGCTGTTAGGAAGGGAGTTCCAGGATTTTGACCCAGCGACGATGAAGGAACGGCGATATATTTCCAAGTCGGGATGGTATGTGACTTGGAGGGGAACGTGCAGGTGGTGTTGTTCCCATGTGCCTGTTGCTCTTGTCCTACTAGGTGGTAGAGGTCGCGGGTTTGGGAGGTGCTGTCGAAGAAGCCTTGGCGAGTTGCTGCAGTGCATACCGTGGATGGTACACACTGCAGCTATTGTGTGCTGGTGGTGAAGGGAATGAATGTTTAGGGTGGTGGATGGGGTGCCAATCAAGTGGGCTGCTTTGTCCTGGATGGTGTCGAGCTTCTGAGTGTTGTTGGAGCTGCACTCATGCAGGCAAGTGGAGAGTATTCCATCACACTCCTGACTTGTGCCTTGTAGATGGTGGAAAGGCTTTGGGGAGTCAGGAAGTGAGTTACTCACCGCAGAATACCCAGCCTCTGACCTGCTCTTGTAGCCACAGTATTTATATGGCTGGTCCAGTTATGTTTCTGGTCAATGGTGACCCCCAAGGATGTTGATGGTGGGAGATTCGGCGATGGTAATGCCGTTGAATGTCAAGGGGAGGTGGTTAGACTCTCTTGTTGGAGATGGTCATTGCCTGGCACTTGTCTGGCACGAATGTTACTTGCTACTTATGAGCCCAAGCCTGGATGTTGTCCAGGTCCTGCTGCATTCGGGCTCAGACTGCTTCATTATTTGAGGGGTTGCGAATGGAACTGAACACTGTGCAACCATCAGCGAACATCCCCATTTCTGACCTTATGATGGAGGGAAGGTCTTTGATGAAGCAACTGAAGATGGTTAGGCCTCGGACACTGCCCTGAGGAACTCCTGCAGCTATGTCCTGGGGCTGAGATGATTGGCCGACAACAACCACTACCATCTTCCTTTGTGTTTGGTATAACTCCAGCCACTGGAGAGTTTTCCCCGATTCCCATTGACTTCAATTTTACTAGGGCTGCTTGGTGCCACACTCGGTCAAATGCTGCCTTGATGTCAAGGGCAGTTGCTCTCATTTCACTTCTGAAATTCAGCTCTTTTGTCCATGGCTTTAATGAGGTCTGGAGCCGAATGGTCCTGGCGGAACCCAACTGAGCATCGGTGAGCAGGTTATTGGTGAGTAAGTGCTGCTTGATAGTACTGCCGACGACACCTTCTATCACTTTGCTGATGATGGAGAGTAGACTGATGGGGTGGTAATTGGCCGGATTGGATTTGTCCTGCTTTTTGTGGACTGGACATACCTGGGCAATTTTCCACATTGTCGGGTAGATGCCAGTGTTGTAACTGTACTGGAACAGCTTGGCTAGAGGCGCAGCTTGTTCTGGAGCACAAGTCTTCAGCACTACAGCCGGGATGTTGTCGGGGCCCATAGCCTTTGCTGTATCCAGTGCACTCAGCCGTTGAAATCATGTGGAGTGCATCGAATTGGCTGAAGACTGGCTTCTGTGATAGTGGGGATATCGGGAGGAGGCCGTGATGGATCATCCACTTGGCACTTCTGGCTGAAGATGGTTGCAAACGCTTCAGCCATGTCTTTTGCGCTCACGTGCTGGACTCCGCCATCATTGAGGATGGGGATGTTTACAGAGCTTCCTCCTCCCGTTGGTTGTTTAAATGTCCACCACCATTCACGCTGGATGTGACAGGACTGCAGAGCTTTGATCTGATCCGTTGGTTGTGGAATCGCTTAGCTCTGTCTATGGCATGTTGCTTCCGCTGTGTAGCATGCATGTAGTCCTGCGTTGTAGCTTCACCGGGTTGGCACCTCATTTTTAGGTACGCCTGGTGCTGCTCCTGGCATGCTCTTCTGCACTTCTCATTGAACCAGGTTGATCCCCTGGCTTGTTGGTAATGGTAGAGTGAGGAATATGCCGGGCCATGAGGTTACAGATTGTGCTGGAATACAATTCTGCTGCTGCTGATGGCCCACAGCACCTCATGGATGCCCAGTTTTGAGCTGCTAGATTTGTCTTGAATCTATCCCATTTAGCACAGTGATAGTGCCACACAACACATTGGATGGTATCCTCAGTGCGAAGACAGGACTTTGTCTCCAAGAGGACTGTGCGGTGGTCACTCCTACCAATACTGTCATGGACAGATGCATTTGTGACAGGTAGATTGGTGAGGACGAGGTCAAGTAAGTTTTTCCCTCGTGTTGGTTTGCTCACCACCTGCCACAGGCCCAGACTAGCAGCTATGTCTTTCAGGACTCGGCCAGCTCGGTCAGTAGTGGTGCTACTGAGTCATTCTTGGTGATGGACATTGAATTCCCCCCCAAAGTACATAACTCCCTTACTCGTCTTCAAAATAGTTCCATGGGATTTTTTGCATTCACCCAAGAGGCCAGAGAGGGCCTTGGTTTAACATCTGATCCAAAAGACGGCACCTCTCACTCCCTCAGAACTGTACTGGAGTAGTCAGCCTGGATCATGTGCTCAAGTCTCTGGTGTGGGACTTGAACCCACGACCTTCTGATTCAGAGGTGAGAGTGCGAACAACTGAGCCATGGCTTAAATGCAGTCTCTTTCTTTCAGTGCTATTTTTAACCGTTTCTTCCCATGTGCAGAATTGGCCAGTTGCATAACTCTCTTAAACAATGTGATGACACTGAATATATTCGCCATGGAATTTTCGTCTTATTGGCAGATTGTGCAGAAACTGATGGCAGGTTTTTTTCTGCATAAGTGTTTGTGTGCGCGTGCACACACTCTCAAACTCCTTTCTTGTTTGCACAAAATAAGTTTGAAGCCATATGGTTAAGTGATTTGAAAAGAAAACACAGCCTTACAGGTCACTGACTCTATAATCTCAGTTATACAATATATATCTTTAAACTAAGAACAAACCCGATGCAGAGGGAGAAGAAAATAGCCATTATCCTTTAAAATGGTGTCCCATTTTTCTTAAGGTAACCCTTCAACATTAACAGCAGCTGGTGGAGGATAAACTAAGTCCTTTGCTGAGGCTGGGACAAGAAGGAAACATAAACAGAGCCAGGAAACGCAGGATATTTGACCATACAGTGCTTACTACTTCTCAAGTAACTCACAGCACAGCACCTTCTACCTCTGCAGATGTGCTCTACTCAGTCACACCTACCTTACACTCCATTCCAAGTATGTTACCAACACATATACAAAAACCTTCCTGCTTTCTCAAGAGGGGAGTAGAAAACATTTAAATAAAATTAAAATATTAGAGCAAAGCTACTATGGTAATCTGCCACGAGCTGCGAAAAGCATTTGGGACCAATATAAAACTCGCAAAATGACTTCTCTTGCGACCCTGCACTATTGCCTCAGGCATCCCCCAAGGTTCTATCCTTGGCCCGGCGTCTTTCTCCAGTGAAACATTGGGAAGACCAAAGCTATCACCTTTGGCTTCCAACACAAACTCCTTACCCTTGCCACCAATTCTATTCCCTTCCCCAGCCACTGTCTGAGTCTGTCACAGCATCGGTTAGAACCAGTAGCTAAAGGAATGTAAAGAAAGATTTTCTGTTCGTTATCCTGGGCCACTAGTAAACTGGAGAATTTAGGGAATGACTGCTCGCTATGAGGAATCGTCAATCCAAGTTTGCTGACGACACTAAGTTAGGTTGCACAGTAAATAGTCTAGATGGGAGCAGAAAGTTGCAAAGGGACATTGATAGATTATGTGAGTGGGCAAAACAGATGGAGCTTAATGTGGGGAAGTGTGAGGTCATCCACTTTAAGCCTAAGAAAAATAGATCAGAGTATTTTCTAAATGGTGAGAAGCTAAGGACTGTGGAGGAGCAGAGAGATTTCGGGATCCATGTACAGAAATCACTAATAGCTACTGGATAGGTACAAAAATTAATGAAAAAGCCTAATGGAATGTTGGCCTTTATCTTAAGAGGGCTGGAATACAAAGGAGTGGCAGTTATGTTACAGTTATATGAAGCTCTGGTTAGACCCCATCTGGAGTACTGTGTTCAGTTCTGGGCACCGCACCTCAGGAAGGATATATTGGACTTGGAGTGGGTGCAGCGCAGATTCACCAGAATGATACCAGGGTTAAAAGGGTTAAATTTGGAGGACAGGTTGCATTGACCAGGCTTGTATTCTCTTGAGTATAGAAGATTAAGGGGTGATCTAATTGAGGTGTTAAGATGATTGAAGGATTTGATAGGGTAAATAGAGAGAAACTATTTCCTCTGGTAGGGGAGTCCAGAACAAGGGGGCACAACCTTAAATTGGAGCTGGGCAATTCAGGGGTGATGTCAGGAAGCACTTCTTCACACAAAAGGCAGTGGAAATCTGGGAACCTCTCCCCTAAAAGGCTGTTGAGGCTAGGTCAATTGAAAATTTTAAAACTGAGATTGATCGATTTTTGTTAGTCAAGGGTATTAAGGGTTGTGGAACCAAGGCAGGTAAACGTAGTTGATATACAGATCAGCCATGATCTAATCGAGGAGCTGAATGGCCAACTCCTGGTTTCTACGTTCCTATTAAAACAATAGCCAAAAATATACCTCGAGGTAAAAAAGACCTAAATGTGTACAGAAAGATTACTTGGATTTATAGAGCGCCTTTAACAATCTCAGAATGCCCCAATGTGCTTTAACAGTCAATGAAGAATTTGTGAAGTGTGGTCACTGTTGTAATGTCAGAAATGAGGCAGCCAATTTGCAGGGAGCAAGGTCCCACAAACAACTATTTAAAGTGACCAGATCTTCTGTTTCAGCAATGTTGGTTGAGGGATAAATATTGTCCAGGACACTGGGAGAACTCCCCTGCACCTCTTCAAATACCGCCTTGGTATCTTTTACAACCACCGGAGAGGGCTTCCCCCTCCTCCGTGCTCCCGCTTTTTCCCCTCCTCCGTGCATCTGTTTCCCCACCTCCTCCGTGCTCCTTCTTCCCCGAACTGTGCTCCTGCTCTTCCCCACTGCATGCTCCTGCTCCTCTCCGTGTTCCTCCTTCACGCCCCCCTCCTCCGTTCTCCTGCTTCACGCCCCCCTCCTCCGTTCTCCTGCTTCACGCCCCCCTCCTCCGTTCTCCTGCTGCACGCCCCCCTCCTCCGTTCTCCTGCTGCACGCCCCCCTCCTCCGTTCTCCTGCTGCACGCCCCCCTCCTCCGTTCTCCTGCTGCACGCCCCCCTCCTCCGTTCTCCTGCTGCACGCCCCCCTCCTCCGTTCTCCTGCTGCACGCCCCCCTCCTCCGTTCTCCTGCTGCACGCCCCCCTCCTCCGTTCTCCTGCTGCACGCCCCCCTCCTCCGTTCTCCTGCTGCACGCCCCCCTCCTCCGTTCTCCTGCTGCACGCCCCCCTCCTCCGTTCTCCTGCTGCACGCCCCCCTCCTCCGTTCTCCTGCTGCACGCCCCCCTCCTCCGTTCTCCTGCTGCACGCCCCCCTCCTCCGTTCTCCTGCTGCACGCCCCCCTCCTCCGTTCTCCTGCTGCACGCCCCCCTCCTCCGTTCTCCTGCTGCACGCCCCCCTCCTCCGTTCTCCTGCTGCACGCCCCCCTCCTCCGTTCTCCTGCTGCACGCCCCCCTCCTCCGTTCTCCTGCTGCACGCCCCCCTCCTCCGTTCTCCTGCTGCACGCCCCCCTCCTCCGTTCTCCTGCTGCACGCCCCCCTCCTCCGTTCTCCTGCTGCACGCCCCCCTCCTCCGTTCTCCTGCTGCACGCCCCCCTCCTCCGTTCTCCTGCTGCACGCCCCCCTCCTCCGTTCTCCTGCTGCACGCCCCCCTCCTCCGTTCTCCTGCTGCACGCCCCCCTCCTCCGTTCTCCTGCTGCACGCCCCCCTCCTCCGTTCTCCTGCTGCACGCCCCCCTCCTCCGTTCTCCTGCTGCACGCCCCCCTCCTCCGTTCTCCTGCTGCACGCCCCCCTCCTCCGTTCTCCTGCTGCACGCCCCCCTCCTCCGTTCTCCTGCTGCACGCCCCCCTCCTCCGTTCTCCTGCTGCACGCCCCCCTCCTCCGTTCTCCTGCTGCACGCCCCCCTCCTCCGTTCTCCTGCTGCACGCCCCCCTCCTCCGTTCTCCTGCTGCACGCCCCCCTCCTCCGTTCTCCTGCTGCACGCCCCCCTCCTCCGTTCTCCTGCTGCACGCCCCCCTCCTCCGTTCTCCTGCTGCACGCCCCCCTCCTCCGTTCTCCTGCTGCACGCCCCCCTCCTCCGTTCTCCTGCTGCACGCCCCCCTCCTCCGTTCTCCTGCTGCACGCCCCCCTCCTCCGTTCTCCTGCTGCACGCCCCCCTCCTCCGTTCTCCTGCTGCACGCCCCCCTCCTCCGTTCTCCTGCTGCACGCCCCCCTCCTCCGTTCTCCTGCTGCACGCCCCCCTCCTCCGTTCTCCTGCTGCACGCCCCCCTCCTCCGTTCTCCTGCTGCACGCCCCCCTCCTCCGTTCTCCTGCTGCACGCCCCCCTCCTCCGTTCTCCTGCTGCACGCCCCCCTCCCCCGTTCTCCTGCTTCACGCCCCCCCTCCCCCGTTCTCCTGCTTCACGCCCCCCCTCCCCCGTTCTCCTGCTTCACGCCCCCCCTCCCCCGTTCTCCTGCTTCACGCCGCCCCCCCTCCCCCGTTCTCCTGCTTCACGCCCCCCCCTCCCCCGTTCTCCTGCTTCACGCCCCCCCTCCCCCGTTCTCCTGCTTCACGCCCCCCCTCCCCCGTTCTCCTGCTTCACGCCCCCCCCCCCCGTTCTCCTGCTTCACGCCCCCCCCCCCCCCCGTTCTCCTGCTTCACGCCCCCCCCTCCCCCGTTCTCCTGCTTCACGCCCCCCCTCCCCCGTTCTCCTGCTTCACGCCCCCCCTCCCCCGTTCTCCTGCTTCACGCCCCCCCTCCCCCGTTCTCCTGCTTCACGCCCCCCCTCCCCCGTTCTCCTGCTTCACGCCCCCCCTCCCCCGTTCTCCTGCTTCACGCCCCCCGTGTGCCCGCTCTTCCCCCCACTCCATGCTCCCGCTCCCCTTCGTACTCCTTCTCCCCCCCCCCCCACCCCGTGCTCCCGCTCCCCTTCGTACTCCTTCTCCCCCCCCCACCCCGTGCTCCCGCTCTCTTCCCCCCCCCCCCCCCCCCGCCCCGTGCTCCCGCTCTCTTCCCCCCCCCCCCCGCCCCGTGCTCCCGCTCTTCCCCCCCCCCCCGCCCCGTGCTCCCGCTCTTCCCCCCCCCCCCCCGCCCCGTGCTCCCGCTCTTCCTCCCCCCCCTCCCCGTGCTCCCGCTCTTCCCCCCCCTCCCCGTGCTCCCGCTCTTCCCCCCCCCCCCCTCCCCGTGCTCCCGCTCTTCCCCCCCACCCCCCCGCCCCGTGCTCCCGCTCTCCCCCCCCCCCCCCCCCGCCCCGTGCTCCCGCTCTTCCCCCCCCCCCTCCCCGTGCTCCCGCTCTTCCCCCCCCTCCCCGTGCTCCCGCTCTTCCCCCCCCTCCCCGTGCTCACGCTCTTCCCCCCCCCCCCCCCTCCCCGTGCTCCCGCTCTTCCCCCCCACCCCCCCGCCCCGTGCTCCCGCTCTTCCCCCCCCCCCCCCCGCCCCGTGCTCCCGCTCTTCCCCCCCCCCCCCCCGCCCCGTGCTCCCGCTCTTCCCCCCCCCCCCCCCCCGCCCCGTGCTCCCGCTCTTCCCCCCCCCCCCCCCGCCCCGTGCTCCCGCTCTTCCCCCGCCCCGTGCTCCCGCTCTTCCCCCGCCCCGTGCTCCCGCTCTTCCCCCGCCCCGTGCTCCCGCTCTTCCCCCGCCCCGTGCTCCCGCTCTTCCCCCCCCCGCCCCGTGCTCCCGCTCTTCCCCCCCCCCCCCCCCCCCGCCCCGTGCTCCCGCTCTTCCCCCCCCCCCCCCCCCGCCCCGTGCTCCCGCTCTTCCCCCCCCCCGCCCCGTGCTCCCGCTCTTCCCCCCCCCCGCCCCGTGCTCCCGCTCTTCCCCCCCCCCCGCCCCGTGCTCCCGCTCTTCCCCCCCCCCGCCCCGTGCTCCCGCTCTTCCCCCCCCCCGCCCCGTGCTCCCGCTCTTCCCCCCCCCCCGCCCCGTGCTCCCGCTCTTCCCCCCCCCCCCCGCCCCGTGCTCCCGCTCTTCCCCCCCCCCCCCCCCCCGTGCTCGCGCTCTTCTCCCCCCCCGCCCCGTGCTCCCGCTCTTCCCCCCCCCCCCCCGCCCCGTGCTCCCGCTCTTCCCCCCCCGCCCCGTGCTCCCGCTCTTCCCCCCCCCCCCCCGCCCCGTGCTCCCGCTCTTCCCCCCCACCCCCCCGCCCCGTGCTCCCGCTCTTCCCCCCCCCCCCCGCCCCGTGCTCCCGCTCTCCCCCCCGCCCCCCCCGCCCCGTGCTCCCGCTCTCCCCCCCCCCCCCCCCCCCCCGCCCCGTGCTCCCGCTCTCCCCCCCCCCCCCCCCCCCCCGCCCCGTGCTCCCGCTCTCCCCCCCCCCCCCCCCCCCCCGCCCCGTGCTCCCGCTCTTCCCCCCCCCCGCCCCGTGCTCCCGCTCTTCCCCCCCCCCCCCCGCCCCGTGCTCCCGCTCTTCCCCCGCCCCGTGCTCCCGCTCTTCCCCCCCCGCCCCGTGCTCTCGCTCTTCCCCCCCCCCCCCCCCCGCCCCGTGCTCCCGCTCTTCCCCCCCCCCCGCCCCGTGCTCCCGCTCTTCCCCCCCCGCCCCGTGCTCCCGCTCTTCCCCCCCCCGCCCCGTGCTCCCGCTCTTCCCCCCCCCCCGCCCCGTGCTCCCGCTCTTCCCCCCCCCGCCCCGTGCTCCCGCTCTTCTCCCCCCCCCCCGCCCCGTGCTCGCGCTCTTCCCCCCCCCCCCCCCCCCCGTGCTCGCGCTCTTCTCCCCCCCCGCCCCGTGCTCCCGCTCTTCCCCCCCCCCCGCCCCGCCCCGTGCTCCCGCTCTTCCCCCCCCCCCCCGTGCTCCCGCTCTTCCCCCCCCCCCGCCCCGCCCCGTGCTCCCGCTCTTCCCCCCCCCCCCCGCCCCGTGCTCCCGCTCTTCCCCCCCCCCCCCCCGTGCTCCCGCTCTTCCCCCCCCCCCCCCCCGCCCCGTGCTCCCGTCTTCCCCCCCCCCCCCCGCCCCGTGCTCCCGTCTTCCCCCCCCCCCCCCCCGCCCCGTGCTCCCGTCTTCCCCCCCCCCCCCCCCGCCCCGTGCTCCCGTCTTCCCCCCCCCCCGCCCCGTGCTCCCGTCTTCTCCCCCCCCGCCCCGTGCTCCCGTCTTCTCCCCCCCCGCCCCGTGCTCCCGTCTTCCCCCCCCCCCCGCCCCGTGCTCCCGTCTTCCCCCCCCCCCGCCCCGTGCTCCCGCTCTCTCCCCCCCCCCCCCCCCCCACCCCGTGCTCCCGCTCTTCCCCCCCCCACCCCGTGCTCCCGCTCTTCCCCCCCCCACCCCGTGCTCCCGCTCTTCCCCCCCCCCCCACCCCGTGCTCCCGCTCTTCCCCCCCCCCCACCCCGAGCTCCCGCTCTTCCCCCCCCCCCCCACCCCGTGCTCCCGCTCTTCCCCCCCCCCCACCCCGTGCTCCCGCTCTTCCCCCCCCCCACCCCGTGCTCCCGCTCTTCCCCCCCCCCCACCCCGTGCTCCCGCTCTTCCCCCCCCCCCCACCCCGTGCTCCCGCTCTTCCCCCCCCCCCACCCCGTGCTCCCGCTCTTCCCCCCCCCCCCCACCCCGTGCTCCCGCTCTTTCCCCCCCCCCCCCACCCCGTGCTCACGCTCTTTTCCCCCCCCCCCACCCCGTGCTCCCGCTCTTTCCCCCCCCCCCCACCCCGTGCTCCCGCTCTTCCCCCCCCCCCCCCACCCCGTGCTCCCGCTCTTCCCCCCCCCCCCCCACCCCGTGCTCCCGCTCTTCCCCCCCCCCCCCACCCCGTGCTCCCGCTCTTCCCCCCCCCCCCACCCCGTGCTCCCGCTCTTCCCCCCCCCCCCCACCCCGTGCTCCCGCTCTTCCCCACCCCCCCCCACCCCGTGCTCCCGCTCTTCCCCACCCCCCCCCACCCCGTGCTCCCGCTCTTCCCCACCCCCCCCCACCCCGTGCTCCCGCTCTTCCCCACCCCCCCCCACCCCGTGCTCTCGCTCTTCCCCACCCCCCCCCCACCCCGTGCTCCCGCTCTTCCCCACCCCCCCCACCCCGTGCTCCCGCTCTTCCCCACCCCCCCCACCCCGTGCTCCCGCTCTTTCTCCCCCCCCCCGACCCCGTGTTCCCGCTCTTTCCCCCCCCCCCCCGACCCCGTGCTCCCGCTCTTCCCCCCCCCCCGCCCCGTGCTCCCGCTCTTCCCCCCCCCCCGCCCCGTGCTCCCGCTCTTCCCCCCCCCCCCCGCCCCGTGCTCCCGCTCTTCCCCCCCCCCCCCCCCCCCGTGCTCGCGCTCTTCTCCCCCCCCGCCCCGTGCTCCCGCTCTTCCCCCCCCCCCCCCGCCCCGTGCTCCCGCTCTTCCCCCCCCGCCCCGTGCTCCCGCTCTTCCCCCCCCCCCCCCGCCCCGTGCTCCCGCTCTTCCCCCCCACCCCCCCGCCCCGTGCTCCCGCTCTTCCCCCCCCCCCCCCCGCCCCGTGCTCCCGCTCTCCCCCCCGCCCCCCCCGCCCCGTGCTCCCGCTCTCCCCCCCCCCCCCCCCCCCCCGCCCCGTGCTCCCGCTCTCCCCCCCCCCCCCCCCCCCGCCCCGTGCTCCCGCTCTCCCCCCCCCCCCCCCCCCCCGCCCCGTGCTCCCGCTCTTCCCCCCCCCCGCCCCGTGCTCCCGCTCTTCCCCCCCCCCCCCCCCGCCCCGTGCTCCCGCTCTTCCCCCGCCCCGTGCTCCCGCTCTTCCCCCCCCGCCCCGTGCTCTCGCTCTTCCCCCCCCCCCCCCCCCGCCCCGTGCTCCCGCTCTTCCCCCCCCCCCCGCCCCGTGCTCCCGCTCTTCCCCCCCCCGCCCCGTGCTCCCGCTCTTCCCCCCCCCGCCCCGTGCTCCCGCTCTTCCCCCCCCCCCGCCCCGTGCTCCCGCTCTTCCCCCCCCCGCCCCGTGCTCCCGCTCTTCTCCCCCCCCCCCGCCCCGTGCTCGCGCTCTTCCCCCCCCCCCCCCCCCCCGTGCTCGCGCTCTTCTCCCCCCCCGCCCCGTGCTCCCGCTCTTCCCCCCCCCCCGCCCCGCCCCGTGCTCCCGCTCTTCCCCCCCCCCCCGTGCTCCCGCTCTTCCCCCCCCCCCGCCCCGCCCCGTGCTCCCGCTCTTCCCCCCCCCCCCCGCCCCGTGCTCCCGCTCTTCCCCCCCCCCCCCCCGTGCTCCCGCTCTTCCCCCCCCCCCCCCGCCCCGTGCTCCCGTCTTCCCCCCCCCCCCCGCCCCGTGCTCCCGTCTTCCCCCCCCCCCCCCCCCGCCCCGTGCTCCCGTCTTCCCCCCCCCCCCCCCCCGCCCCGTGCTCCCGTCTTCCCCCCCCCCCGCCCCGTGCTCCCGTCTTCTCCCCCCCCGCCCCGTGCTCCCGTCTTCTCCCCCCCCGCCCCGTGCTCCCGTCTTCCCCCCCCCCCCGCCCCGTGCTCCCGTCTTCCCCCCCCCCCGCCCCGTGCTCCCGCTCTCTCCCCCCCCCCCCCCCCCCACCCCGTGCTCCCGCTCTTCCCCCCCCCACCCCGTGCTCCCGCTCTTCCCCCCCCCACCCCGTGCTCCCGCTCTTCCCCCCCCCCCCACCCCGTGCTCCCGCTCTTCCCCCCCCCCCCACCCCGAGCTCCCGCTCTTCCCCCCCCCCCCCACCCCGTGCTCCCGCTCTTCCCCCCCCCCCACCCCGTGCTCCCGCTCTTCCCCCCCCCCACCCCGTGCTCCCGCTCTTCCCCCCCCCCCACCCCGTGCTCCCGCTCTTCCCCCCCCCCCCACCCCGTGCTCCCGCTCTTCCCCCCCCCCCCACCCCGTGCTCCCGCTCTTCCCCCCCCCCCCCACCCCGTGCTCCCGCTCTTTCCCCCCCCCCCCACCCCGTGCTCACGCTCTTTTCCCCCCCCCCCACCCCGTGCTCCCGCTCTTTCCCCCCCCCCCACCCCGTGCTCCCGCTCTTCCCCCCCCCCCCCCACCCCGTGCTCCCGCTCTTCCCCCCCCCCCCCCACCCCGTGCTCCCGCTCTTCCCCCCCCCCCCACCCCGTGCTCCCGCTCTTCCCCCCCCCCCACCCCGTGCTCCCGCTCTTCCCCCCCCCCCCCACCCCGTGCTCCCGCTCTTCCCCCCCCCCCCCACCCCGTGCTCCCGCTCTTCCCCACCCCCCCCCACCCCGTGCTCCCGCTCTTCCCCACCCCCCCCCACCCCGTGCTCCCGCTCTTCCCCACCCCCCCCCACCCCGTGCTCCCGCTCTTCCCCACCCCCCCCCACCCCGTGCTCTCGCTCTTCCCCACCCCCCCCCCCACCCCGTGCTCCCGCTCTTCCCCACCCCCCCCACCCCGTGCTCCCGCTCTTCCCCACCCCCCCCACCCCGTGCTCCCGCTCTTTCTCCCCCCCCCCGACCCCGTGTTCCCGCTCTTTCTCCCCCCCCCCGACCCCGTGTTCCCGCTCTTTCCCCCCCCCCCCCCGACCCCGTGCTCCCGCTCTTTCCCCCCCACCCGACCCCGTGCTCCCGCTCTTTCCCCCCCCCCGACCCCGTGCTCCCGCTCTTCCCCCCCCCCCCCCCGACCCCGTGCTCCCGCTCTTCCCCCCCCCCCCCCCGACCCCGTGCTCCCGCTCTTCCCCACCCCCCCCCACCCCTTGCTCCCGCTCTTCCCCACCCCCCCCCACCCCGTGCTCTCGCTCTTCCCCACCCCCCCCCCACCCCGTGCTCCCGCTCTTCCCCACCCCCCCCACCCCGTGCTCCCGCTCTTCCCCACCCCCCCCACCCCGTGCTCCCGCTCTTTCTCCCCCCCCCCGACCCCGTGTTCCCGCTCTTTCTCCCCCCCCCCGACCCCGTGTTCCCGCTCTTTCCCCCCCCCCCCCCGACCCCGTGCTCCCGCTCTTTCCCCCCCACCCGACCCCGTGCTCCCGCTCTTTCCCCCCCCCCGACCCCGTGCTCCCGCTCTTCCCCCCCCCCCCCCCCGACCCCGTGCTCCCGCTCTTCCCCCCCCCCCCCCCGACCCCGTGCTCCCGCTCTTTCCCCTCCCCCACCCCGTGCTCCCGCTCTTTCCCCTCCCCCCACCCCGTGCTCCCGCTCTTTCCCCTCCCCCCACCCCGTGCTCCCGCTCTTTCCCCTCCCCCCACCCCGTGCTCCCGCTCTTTCCCCTCCCCCCACCCCGTGCTCCCGCTCTTTCCCCCCCCCCCCACCCCGTGCTCCCGCTCTTTCCCCCCCCCCCCCACCCCGTGCTCCCGCTCTTCCCCACCACCCCCCCCCCACCCCCTTCTCTGTGCTGCTACTCACCCCCACCGCCTCCCACCTGTGCTCCTGCTTCCCCTGGGCTCTGCTTTCCTCTTTTCCCCGCCTATGGCTACTTGCATTGGCTGCATTTTTAGTGCCCAGCCTTTAAGTTCCTGGCCACATTTTTTTAGTGAACAGCAGCACGGTGCACTTGCACAGCAAGATTGACATCCCTCACCTGCTGTGCAAGTGCACCGTGCTGCTGTTCACTAAAAAAATGTGGCCCGGAACTTAAAGGCTGCGCATCGTCGAAAGAAGAAATTCTCATTCCTTGGCACTAGTCACAGCGTTGAATTTTCTGCTTTATACTTTTCTTTGAAGTGTAACTTCGAAAGCCGAGTGCAATACTTGAAGTGTGACAGAATAACAGAGTTTTACAGCAAAGAAGTTGTCATTCAGCCCATCATGCCTGTGCTGGCTCTCAGAAAGAGTTATCCATTTTATGCCATTCCCCATGCATTTTTAAAAATTCAAGTATTTATCCACCTTCATTTTCAGAGCTATTATGGGTTTTGCTTCCTTAATGGTTTCTGGCAGGGCATCGCATGTCCTAATAACCCTATGTGTAAAAGAAATTCTCTGAAGCACTCCCTTTATTTTTTTGGTTATGAGCTTCAACACATGCCCTCTAATTTCTGACTCATTGACCAGTGAAAATAGTTTTCCCTGATTTACCTTATTCAAACTTTTTGAACACATCTATCAAAACTACTCTTAACTTTCTTTGTTCTAATGGCAAGACCCCAGTTTCTCTATTCTCTCCCTGTATCAGCTAAGTTAATCTCTTCTGCACCCTTCTCCAAGGCCTTGACAGCTTTCTAAAGGTAAAACTCCCAAAACTGAACATAATATTCTAAATGCACCCTAATAATTTGTATCGATTCAACATTACCACTTTGCTTTTATGCTCTATGCCCCTATTTATAAAACTAGAACCCCATGTGTTTTTTACATGAAAAGATTTCCCTTTCAGTCTCCAATCAGCACTATTCTTTTTTTTAAAGAGACCTGATAGACCTCATACTTGCATCCCATGTCTCAGCAACAGGCCACCATATCTGCTTATTTGTGTGGCTCTTTTTCATTCCCCTCCTCTAACCTTGCCTCCCATGGAACTATTAGTTCCACCATATGTATGTTTTTTTCCTACTCTGACTTTAGCACTGTTTCCAGCCTCAGATTAATGCTAATTATCTGCAATGGAACACAGTTTTGCCCCAAAGGTTTGCTGTCAATTTCCAGTCTTTTTCACCAATTGGCAATCCATTATCTCTTCCTGTCTTCCCACCATTTCACTGCTACTATTTCAGTAACTCAGTTAATGCCTTCACCATCTCTTCCTTCACTATATTGGATAAAACCTGCAATATCTAATTATAGCGCCTTGTGTCCCCAGTGAAGCACTGCAGATCAACTTGATGTGTCACAAATTGGTTATCTCCTCTCAGCATATCGTGCATTCTGTAGACTTCTCCAGCCTCCACCTCAACAGGTTAGTTCTGTTTTGCAAAATATCATACATACCCCTTGACAAGAAGCAAAACTGATTGTGATGCATTGACCAAAACTGACTACAGCACTTATTTTTGTTTTGTCGAAGTGCAGAGACAATTTAACATTAAGCTGCTTGGGTCACTAAAAGATAATGGCCTCCTAATAGGATGACTTGAAGTCGCCTTAGTTTTATATTATGATAATAGATCAAATTGATTTATTACTTGGAGGAGCAAATTTAAGGGACCAATTATGCCAAAACAACTCTCCATTATTATTGTAAACTAACTTTTCTTCCTTTTCTTAATAAAACATGTTAGTTAAACGATAGGTAATTAAATATCACAGCAAATGAAACAAAAGTTATTTCCCTGAGTCAACAAAACTGGAAGAGATATGATTTAAGTGAGAGCCATATGTTGCATATGTTGTGTTAAATATTCACAAAGGGCATCAAATTTAATCGACCAATATCCCCTGTTTGATGGTTTCTCTGGATTTCGAATCTGTGAAGACACAGGAATGAATAGATGCCCAAGAGAGTTTACAAAGCACCAACTAATTGAGTTAATCAAATTAATCAATCAGGTGGGACTTGATAGTGTCATCGACGACAACCGTGAATTTCAAGCCGTTTATAACTGTCAGCTGAACCCTAGATTAGATCACATCTTTGATATAATTACTTGGTATATTTTTATACTGTTTGTTTATATGGAGGTTTCATTCTGATTTTTGTTCAGTTTTTGTGCTGCACTGTGCATTGGTGCAGATCCACTTGTCACAACATTCTTTGTACACAATAATACTCACACTGCTGAATAAATAGTTGTGATATTATTACCATAAGTTTATCAAAAATAACCGACAGAACAAAACAGTCTGCAGTTGAGATATTCTATATTCAGATCTCCCATGGCATTTCTTACAAGTCAGAGGACATGATCTTTTATAACAATGGAGGTGTTATGAATGAAGTGTCATTGTTACAGGAAGTGCATGCTATATGCAAGACTTTTAATATATTACCAGCAGATCATTGTTGCATTACTCCCAGTGAGTTGGAGGATGCACTGTTTTATAACAAAGTATGATGGGGAAAATATTACAGGAAGTAAATATGACATTTACAGGAAGTACGTGCTATACACAAAACTTTTAATATATTACGAGCAGATCTCTTGTAGTGTCAGGCATGGTGTGTTGGAAGTATTATAAAAACAGGGATGCTATGCCAGGTAGTATTACCAGGGACACTAATTATCAGAATTGGGGGTGGACTTGAGACCTGGTAGCACTGGAAAGAAGGTTCAGAGTCCAGCAACACCAGGATGGAGGTCTCAGGATACAGTCATATTTTTAGGGGCCAGGGATGCCAAAATTTGGGAACACGAGGATAATGGTGCAAGGTCGAGCAGTACTGCAATGGGACTTTAGGATCTCGCAGCTCTTTCAGGCGCCAAGGGTCCCAGAGTCTGGGAGCCATGGGTACAGAGAGGGGAGGGGCCGGGTTCCAGGAACATTGGAGAGGAAGGTACTGGGGGCAATGGGGCAGGTCCTGGGACCTGGCAAAATTTGCATAGGGATTTTTTTTTTATTCGTTCATGGGATGTGGGCGACGCTTGCGAGGTCAGCATTTATTGCCCATCCCTAATTGCCCTTGAGAAGGTGGTGGTGAGCCGCCTTCTTGAACCGCTGCAGTCCGTGTGATGAAGGTTCTCCCACAGTGCTGTTAGGCAGGGAGTTCCAGGATATTGACCCAACGACGATGAAGGAACGGCGATATATTTCCAAGTCAGGATAGCGTGTGACTTGGAGGGGAACGTGCAGGTGGTGTTTTTTTTTATTCGTTCACGGGATGTGGGCGTCGCTGGCGAGGCCAGCATTTATTGCCCATCCCTAATTGCCCTTGAGAAGGTGGTGGTGAGCCGCCTTCTTGAACCGCTGCAGTCCGTGTGGTGACGGTTCTCCCACAGTGCTGTTAGGAAGGGAGTTCCAGGATTTTGACCCAGCGACAATGAAGGAACGGCGATATATTTCCAAGTCGGGATGGTGTGTGACTTGGAGGGGAACGTGCAGGTGGTGTTGTTCCCATGTACCTGCTGCTCTTGTCCTTCTAGGTGGTAGAAGTCGTGGTTTTGGGAGGTGCTGTTGAAGAAGCCTTGGCGAGTTGCTGCAGTGCATTCTGTGGATGGTGCACACTGCAGCCACAGTGCGCCGGTGGTGAAGGGAGTGAATGTTTAGGGTGGTGGATGGGGTGCCAATCAAGCGGGCTGCTTTGTCCTGGAGGGTGTCGAGCTTCTTGAGTGTTGTTGGAGCTGCACTCATGCAGGCAAGTGGAGAGTATTCCATCACACTCCTGACTTGTGCCTTGTAGATGGTGGAAAGGCTTTGGGGAGTCAGGAGGTGAGTCACTCGCCGCAGAATACCCAGCCTCTGACCTGCTCTCGTAGCCACAGTATTTATATGGCTGGTCCAGTTAAGTTTCTGGTCAATGGTGACCCCCAGGATGTTGATGGTGGGGGATTCGGCGATGGTAATGCCGTTGAATGTCAAGGGGAGGTGGTTAGACTCTTTCTTGTTGGAGATGGTCATTGCCTGGCACTTGTCTGGCGCGAATGTTACTTGCCACTTATGAGCCCAAGCCTGGATGTTGTCCAGGTCTTGCTTCATTATTTGAGGGGTTGCGAATGGAACTGAACACTGTGCAGTCATCAGCGAACATCCCCATTTCTGACCTTATGATGGAGGGAAGGTCATTGATGAAGCAGCTGAAGATGGTTGGGCCTGGGACACTGCCCTGAGGAACTCCTGCAGCAATGTCCTGGGGCTGAGATGATTGGCCTCCAACAACCACTAACATCTTCTTTTGTGTTAGGTATGACTCCAGCCACTGGAGAGTTTTCCCCCTGATTCCCATTGACTTCAATTTTACTTGGGCTCCTTGGTGCCACACTCGGTCAAATGCTGCCTTGATGTCAAGGGCAGTCACTCTCACCTCACTTCTGGAATTCAGCTATTTTGTCCATGTTTGGACCAGGGCTGTAATGAGGTCTGGAGCCGAGTGGTCCTGGCGGAACCCAAACTGAGCATCGGTGAGCAGGTTATTGGTGAGTAAGTGCCGCTTGATAGCACTGTCAACGACACCTTCCATCACTTTGCTGATGATTGAGAGTAGACTGATGGGGCGGTAATTGGCCGGATTGGATTTGTCCTGCTTTTTGTGGACAGGACATACCTGGGCAATTTTCCACATTGTCGGGTAGATGCCAGTGTTGTAGCTGTACTGGAACAGCTTGGCTAGAGGCGCAGCTAGTTCTGGAGCACAAGACTTCAGCACTACAGCTGGGATGTTGTCGGGGCCCATAGCCTTTGCTGTATCCAGTGCACTCAGCTGTTTCTTGATATCACGTGGAGTGAATCGAATTGGCTGAAGACTGGCTTCCGTGATGGTGGGGATATCGGGAGGAGGCCGAGATGGATCATCCACTCCGCACTTCTGGCTGAAGATGGTTGCAAATGCTTCAGCCTTGTCTTTTGCACTCACGTGCTGGACTCCGCCATCATTGAGGATGGGGATGTTTGCAGAGCCTCCTCCTCCCGTTAGTTGTTTAATTGTCCACCACCATTCACGACTGGATGTGGCAGGACTGCAGAGCTTTGATCTGATCCGTTGGTTGTGGAATCGCTTAGCTCTGTCTATAGCATGTTGCATCCGCTGCTTCGCATGCATGTAGTCTTGAGTTGTATCTTCACCAGCTTGGCACCTCATTTTTAGGTACGCCTGGTGCTGCTCCTGGTATGCTCTTCTACACTCCTCATTCAACCAGGGTTGATCCCCTGGCTTGTTGGTAATGGTAGAGTGAGGACTATACTGGGCCATGAGGTTACAGATTGTGCTGGAATACAATTCTGCTGCTGATGGCCTACAGCGCCTCATGGATGCCCAGTTTTGAGCTGCTAGATCTGTTCTGAATCTATCTCATTTAGCACGGTGGTAGTGCCACACAACATGTTGGATGGTGTCTTCAGTGCGAAGACGGGACTTCATCTCCACGAGGACTGTGCGGTAGTCACTATCTGGGAGCAATTGGGAATGAGCTCTCAGGGTCTGAGAGAATTTGGAGCAGTCCTGGCATCAGGGTACACAAGGAATACATTCTAAGGTATGTGAGCAATGAGAACGGGTCTCAAAATCTGGAAGTGGTGGGGCGTCAAGTCTGAGGGGCTGTGAGGGTTCAGCAGAAATGGAGAGTAGGTTTTGAATCACTGAGGCCAGAATCTGTAAATATTGGAACTTCCTGAGATCTAGCAGTAATTGGGGGGCAGGGTCCAGAAGAATGGGACCCAAGCTGCTATATGCCTCTTGTAAATGATCAGACTCCAACCTTGCATTGCATTCACACCCATCCGCTTCCTCTCCCAAATCATCTGCAGCCCTCACTAGGCTTTAATTAACATAAATTTCCATAAACAGACAAAAATTACCTCTTGGAATGCTAAAATGTTCATTAATTGTGCAGTTTCCAAGTGTTTTCGAAAACATTTTTTTTGCCTCAAGAACGGTTCAGTAAGGAGATATTTTTAATGGAATATATACAAGCAAAATAAAGAGACGATTGACAAAAACAATTCATTCTCAAATAACAATCTTTTATTTTCTAGCCATCAAGAAATAAATGACAGTAACAGTTGTTGTTATTCATAGATGTTTCCTTGTTTTATTTGTTCTTAGGATATGGGTGGCACGAGCAAGGTCAAATTTATTGCTCATGTCTCGTTGCCCTGACACAGCTTTAATGGGTCTTGTGGTGGTCTCACTCTAATAATGGTGTTAAGAAGGGAATTCGAGGATATTGATCCAATAATGATGAAAGAATGGTGATTTATGCATCTGTCAGGAGGGTATGTGACTGCGGGAGGTGGGGTGGGGGGAGCAGGAGGACATGGAGGTGATGGTGTATCCATGATACCTCTGCTCTTGATCTTCTCAATAGTAAAGGTCACAGGGCTGGGAGGTACTGTTGACGTAAGCTATCGAGATTGCTGCAATCCATCTTGCAGATAACACATACTTAAGCCGCAGTGCATTGCTGTTGGAGGGGTTGGAAACTAGGTTCAGTGGCAGGAGCACCAATCAAGTGGACTGCTTCATCCTGGATGGTGTTCATCCTCTTGAGTGTTGTTGCAGTTGCACCCATCTAGGCAAAGTGGTGAGTACTCCGTCACACTCCTGATTTGAGCCTTGTAAAGGGTGCAAAGGTTTTTAGGGATCACTCATGGCAGAGGACCATGTCTTTTCCCTGCCTTTGAAGTCATGGTGTTGATATAGTTGGTCCATTGAATCTTCTGGTTAGTGTTGACCCCTAAGATGATGTTTGGGGAAAATCAGCAATGGTGGTGCCTTTGGAAGTCAGGGGAGGTGATTAATGCATTCTCCTGTTGGAGACATCATTACCCGGCACTTATTTGGCACAAAAGTTTCCTGTCATTTGTCAGCCCAAGTCTGGATGTTGTCTAAGTCCTGCTGTAGGCTAGCATGTGCTGCTTCATCATCAAACGAGTTGTGAATGGAGATGTGGAATTGTGAGCAAACAGTCCCACTCCTGACCTTATAATGGAGGGAAGATCATTGATTAAGTAGCTGAAGATGGTTGGGTTTGGGATGCTGCTCAAGGAACTGCTACAGTGATGTCCTGCGGCTGGGACGTTTGGCCTCAGATAACCATGAATATCTTCCTATGTGTTAGGTATGATTCCAACCATTGGAGAGTTTTCTCTTTGATCCTCTTGATCTCAATTTTACTGGCAATCTTTGGAGCCTTCCTTGGCCAAAAACTGCTTTGATATCAAGGGCAGTTACTCTCACCTACCTGATAGGAAAGCCAACAGGGAAGGTTGTATTAAAGACTCCATTTTATAACAAATATACAGCTTTTCCGGAATATGCTGGCAAAAGTATCTTGGAACATGTCCAAATCCAGCCTAGACACTCCAAGACTTCTATGGCTGATGCAGCTTGAGTCATCAGGATAGTTGACTATTCTTTGTGTTGCTTCGACATCTTTGAAGATGATCTATCTGTATTACTGTCTTAAGGCCACCATAAGCAAAGATGAGGAAGGCAATGAAACTTTCATCCACTGATACCATACAAGTCAAAACATCTTTGGAATGCTGAGCTGATGTAGATTAGTGTAAATGAAGAGTAACGGTCACGGAATGTCGGACATGATGGAATGGCCTAAAAGGATAAAAGCAATACCATTGTCACAGGAAGTCAGGGAAGACCCGGGGGCTAATCATACTGCGACTGAGCTCAGAAACTGTAACATGAGGTCTCCTGCAGCCTTTGCGTCATTGTGCGTGATGTCTGTAAATATCATTTCCTCCAATAAATCTATAAGTGAAGACTCTGCATCTAGAACTCCCAGTTCTGGCACAGAGACAAAAACTCTAGCCTTGTCTCTAGCAGCATATTTTACACTGTCCTCTGGTATTCAGCCCTTGTGACCATTTCTGGGTCAAAGCTTTGTTGAAGTCTGGAGCTGAATGGTTGTGATTGAACCCGAACTGACTGTCAATGAGCAGGTTGTTGGTGAATATGTGCCAATTGAAGGCATTATTGATGATTTTTTTCATCACTTTGCTGATGATTGGGAGGAGATGATAGGGCAGTAATTGGTCAGATTAGATTTTTCCTGTTTTTTGTGGTTATGACATTGCTGGGCAATTTTCCACATTGTTGGGTAAATAGCAGTGTCATAGCTGCACTGCAACAGCTTAGCCAAGGGGAGCGACGAATTATGTGCGCTGGTCTTCAGCAGTTGATGAGATGTTATCAAGTTCATAATCTTTGCTATGCCCAGTATACTTAGTTGCTTCTTAATGTCATGTGGAGTGAAATTATTTTTTTTTAAATTTGTTCTTGGGATGTGGGCATTACTCGCATGGCCAGCATTTCTTGCCCTTGAGAATATGGCGGTGAGCCGCCTTCTTGAACTGCTGAAGTCCGTGTGGTGAAGGTACTCCCACAATGCTGTTGGGTAGGGAGTTCCAGGATTTTGACCCAGTGACAATGAACGAACTGTGATAAATGTTCATGTTGGGATGGTGTGTGACTTGGAGGTGATGGTGTTCCCATGCACCTGCTGCTCTTGTCATTCTCGGTGGTGGAGGTCGTGGGTTTGGAGGTGCTGCCGAAGAAGCCTTGGTGAGTTGCTGCAGTGCATCCTGGAGATAGTACACACTGCGGCCATGGTATGCCGATGGTGGAAGGAGTGGATATTTAAGCCAGTGAATTGGGCACTGATCAAGCAGACTGCTTTGTCCTTGAGGATGTTGAGCTTCTTGAGTGCGATTGGAACTTCACCCATCCAGGCAAGTGGAGAGTATTCCATCACACTCCTGTTGGTGCAGAGAGGCTTTGATGTCAAGAACAGTCACTCTCACCTCACCTCTGGAGTCCAACTCTTGTGTTCATGTTTGGACCAAGACTGTGATGAGGTCAGGAGCTGAGTGGTTCTGGCGGAACCCGAACAGAGCATCGGTGAGCAGCTTATTGGTGAGTAAGTGCCGCTTGATAGCACAGTTGATGACTCCTTCCTTAATTTTGCTGATGATAGAAAGTAGGCTGATGGGGTGGTAATTGCTTTGGGTTTGTCCTGCTTTTTGTGGACAGGACATACCTGGACAATTTTCCACATTGTTGGGTAGATGCCAGTGTTGTAGCTGTACTGGAACAGCTTAGCTCGGGGTGTGGCTAGTTCTGGAGCACAGGTTTTCAGCACTGCAGCTGGGTTGTTGTTGGGGCCCATAGCCTTTGCTGTGTCCAGTTCACCCTGCCATTTCTTGATGGCCTGTGGAATAAATTTATTTGGCTCAAGACTACCATCTGTGCTGGTGGGGACCTCAGGAGGAGGCTGAGAAGGATCATCCAATCAGCACGTCTGACTGAAGATGGTTGTAAACACTTTTGCACTCTCGTGCTGGACTCTGTCATCATCGAAGATGGGGATGTTCATGTAACATTCTTCTCCCGTTAATTGCTTAATTGTCCACCACCATTCGTGACTGGATGTGGCAGGACTGCAGAGCTTAGACCTGGGTTGGCTGGACACTTGCATTTCTGATGGGGGGACCGTGGGAGGAGGCCAAGTAGGATCATCCACTGAGCACTTCTGGCTGAAGATGTTTGTAAATACTAAAGCCTTGTCTCTTACACTCTTTAACATGTTGCGCTCCAACATGGTTCAGGAAGGAGATGCTCATGGAGTTGCCTCCTTACACCAATTGCCTGATTATCCACAACTATTCACAACTGGATGTGGTAGGGCTTATGGGGCTTTGCTCTGATCCATTGGCTGTGGGACCATATAGCTCTGTCTATAGCCTGCTATTTTTTTGGCATTTATCATGCAGGTAGCCCTTTGTTGCAGCTTCACTAGGTTGGTACCTCATTCTTAATGCTGCTTCTGGTGCACCCTTCTGCAATCCCCACCATCACGGAAGCCAGTCTTCAGCCAATTCGATTCACTCCACGTGATATCAAGAAACGGCTGAGTGCACTGGATACAGCAAAGGCTATGGGCCCCGACAACATCCCAGCTGTGGTGCTGAAGACTTGTGCTCCAGAACTAGCTGTTCCAGTACAGCTACAACACTGGCATCTACCCGACAATGTGGAAAATTGCCCAGGTATGTCCTGTCCACAAAAAGCAGGACAAATCCAATCCGGCCAATTACCGCCCCATCAGTCTGCTCTCAATCATCAGCAAAGTGATGGAAGGTGTCGTCGACAGTGCTATCAAGCGGCACTTACTCACCAATAACCTGCTCACCGATGCTCAGTTTGGGTTCCGCCAGGACCACTCGGCTCCAGACCTCATTACAGCCTTGGTCCAAACATGGACAAAAGAGCTGAATTCCAGAGGTCAGGTGAGAGTGACTGCCCTTGACATCAAGGCAGCATTTGACCCAGCGTGGCACCAAGGAGCCCTGGTAAAATTGAAATCAATGGGAATCAGGGGGAAAACTCTCCAGTGGCTGGAGTCATATATAGCACAAAGGAAGATGGTAGTGGTTGTTGGAGGCCAATCATCTCAGCCCCAGGACATTGTTGCAGAAGTTCCTCAGGGCAGTGTCCTCGGCCCAACCATCTTCAGCTGCTTCATCAATGACCTTCCCTCCATCATAAGGTCAGAAATGGGGATGTTCGCTGATGACTGCACAGTGTTCAGTTCCATTCTCAACCCCTCAAATAATGAAGCAGTCCGAGCCCGCATGCAGCAAGACCTGGACAACATCCAGGCTTGGGCTGATAAGTGGCAAGTAACATTCGCGCCAGATAAGTGCTAGGCAATGACCATCTCCAACAAGAAAGAGTCTAACCACCTCCCCTTGACATTCAACGACATTACCATCACCGAGTCCCCCACCATCAATATCCTGAGGGTCACCATTGACCAGAAACTTAACTGGACCAGCCATATAAATACTGTGGCTACAAGAGCAGGTCAGAGGCTGGGTATTCTGCGGCGAGTGACTCACCTCCTGACTCCCCAAAGCCTTTCCACCATCTACAAGGCACAAGTCAGGAGTGTGATGGAATACTCTCCACTTGCTTGGATGAGTGCAGCTCCAACAACACTCAAGAAACTCTACACCATTCAGGACAAAGCAGCCCGCTTGATTGGCACCCCATCCCTAAACAGTCACTCCCTTCACCACCGGCGCACAGTGGCTGCAGTGTGTACCATCCACAGGATGCATTGCAGCAACTCGCCAAGGCTTCTTCGACAGCACCTCCCAAACCCGCGACCTCTACCACCTAGAAGGACAAGAGCAGCAGGCACATGGGAACAACACCACCTGCACGTTCCCCTCCAAGTCACACACCATCCCGACTTGGAAATATATCGCCGTTCCTTCATTGTCGCTGGGTCAAAATCCTGGAACTCCCTTCCTAACAGCACTGTGGGAGAACCGTCACCACACGGACTGCAGCGGTTCAAGAAGGCGGCTCACCATCACCTTCTCAAGGGCAATTAGGGATGGGCAAGAAATGCTGGCCTTGCCAGCGACGCCCACATCCCGTGAACGAATAAAAAAAAATCTCCATTAAACCAGTGTTGGTCTCCCAGCTAGCCTGTGATGAGTTCATAACTGAAAAGCATAATTATTAATACTTTTATGTAAATGTCATCGCTCACCTGAAATAAAATCTTCGAGAATCCAATCTCTTGTTTCTTTCAAACTGTTGACGACACTTGTTCTTGTATGTGTAATCAGTGACGTTGGACATCAGAAATAAACATGCTCACAGAGAAGTTTAATTCAAAATATTTATTTGCAGTACCACGTACAGACAAGGCATAATTACCTTGATCTGGAGAACTCGTGTTGTGGTCTGGACCTCCTCTTATCCTTGATCCATTCTAACAGTCTGTTGCTATCCTGGCCATATTTATACTTAACTCAGTTATTACACTAATGATCTCGTCTTGTTCAAGGGTAATTTGAGTGATTAAGGGGAAAAGATGATGCACTGCCACCTAGTGATGTGATAGGTAATTGTTACATAAAAACAGAAAATGCTGGAAATACTCAGCAAGTCGGGCAGCATCTGTGGAGAAAAAAAGTTAATATTTCAGGTCGATGATCCTTTGTCAGAACCAGTTCTAAACTGCAACATCATGGGACAGGTAGGAATATCTGATTTCAATGAGGATGCCCAATTATCATTTAACTTCCGTGTTTCGCGTCTCCAATGCGTAAGAGCGGGCGTGACACCATTTCTCATCGACTATTTAATTGCCTCGTTCGGAGATGAAACTGAGGAGAAGGTTTGTCGGTTGCAACATAATGGATTTGAAGGATAAAAGTTATTGTGATATCTGAGCAAAGGCTGCACCCAGGTTCAGTGATGATCGTCCCTGGATGTTCTGCTGGGTGTAGTAACGGCCAGGACGGAGGTCCTGTTTCACACCAATAGAAAAAAGAAACCTGCTGTTGTCACTAAGAAGGCGTGGCTGGAGGTGGCACAGGAGGTGAGTAGCAGGAGTGTCACCATGAGGGCTTGGATGTTGTGCTGAAAATGTTTCAATGACCTGACCAAGTCAGGAAAGGTGAGCAAAGTTAGAGATGCATCGACATCCTGTAGTGCACCTCCTCTCACTCTGTCTCGTCAAGCGTACTCCGTTCACAGCACTCCTCACACCCACTTCACTTTCATCAGCACCCATCGTTCAGTTTAGTATACATGCACCTCTCACCCTCACTCTCCTTCCTCCATCTACCACTGGCAGTTACCCCAAACCTCATGTAATTTGATACCACCTCATTCAGCTCCTCCGATTCTCAGCACATGTCCTCAAATGACACGGTCAAACACGTTCCTCAAATGCAAGCCAGTGCCACTCGTAATGCACTTGCCTGATTGTCACCCTCACCGAATACACTGCATCCATTGGATGCACACATGCCTCAGAGCCACTCATAGGTCTGTCATACCAGCCTTGCAGGAGAAGAGAGAGCCGAATGCCAGGAAGAAGGCAAGGACCAAAGGAGGACCCCCACAGAACAAAGAGGGGGAGGCTCTGGAAATTAGCAGCGTCTCTGCCTCCCTCAGCATCGAAGATGGTGAGATTGGTTGTGCATTGGAGTTGGGTGACAGCATGAATCTCTCAGACCCACATCTCCAACAAGAGAAAGTCATTTTGAATTGACTTCAGCACTTCATCAAATATGTTCACTTTAATCACTTGCATTTCAACATTTGTATAGTCCCATGACTAAATCATATCTGTCTCTTCTCTCCTCCTGGGTCATCACGCGAAGAATAGGAGCCCCAGCCTGGAGATGACGAGGACTCCTCAGAGGAGCTCATTCCTGCTGATGACGCACCGTCTCAGGACACAGGCATTGCAGGCACTAGCGCAGATACGAACACAACAGTGGGGCTTGTTAGACATTTCAGTGGGATGTCACCTGATGATTCTGATGGCACAAGTGAGCACGAATATGGTGTCAGGACAGTTGTGGAGAGTCCACGTCGGAGGGAGTCATCCTCTCCAAGCTCTGCTCAGCTGGACAGTGATGCTGAACCTGGGTGGCCATCAATTAAAAGGAGAATGCTCGAGGCTCAGCAGAAAATGTGCGAGGTACTGGTAGTCCTGCCACTCTCAACAATGGCTCAGAGGATGGAGGAGTCCAGCTCACACATTTGTGGAGTGATGTCACAGGGCTTTTCAACCATACAATCTTCCATTGAGAGTCTGGCCATCTCTATTGAAGTTGTATCAGGGTGCACAATTGAATCACGGCAGGTTCAGACGGTGGCCTTGCACACTATGGCCACCAATATTTCTACCGGCTTCTACAAGCTGGCAGATAGATTAGACATGGACTTACAAGGCATCATTGATTTCCTCCAAGCTGGTCTCCTGCAGAGAGGCAGGAGTGATGTGCGGCTAGCCGTTGGGGAGGGAGGATGATGATAAGGGAGAGGAAAGTGCGCGATCTTCTGAAAGCGTACGCACGTCTTATCTCTCCCTCAACCAGTAACCGACATGCTGCCTCCTCTCCCGCTGGCCCAGTCTGACCCTGCACAAGTGTGGATGGAGCTGTCATTGGCAGGGCCTTCGCGGGTTCCACCACGCAGAGGTTGTTGGCCGTGAGCACCTCATAAGACAGATCAAGGTACAGGGCAGCATGTCACTACCTCTGCTGGTGAGTACTGAAGGGAGCCTCCAGACCTGTCCAGGCACCTGAAAGCAAATTCAGCATACCGATGGCTTGTTTGATGACATATCTGGTTGTCACATGGCTCGAGTTGTACCACTCCTGGTACGCATCCATGAGGTTCCTCAGAGGTGTCATCAGCCAGGTTTGAAGGGGTATCCTTTGTTGCCTGGCAGCCACTCTTGAAGGTTTGTTCCAGGTTGGAACATATCGGGGAAGTTGGACTACCGCAGTATTAAAGCATCATGGCAGCTCTCAGGGAATCTGGCAGAGATATGCATGAACCTTTTTTTGTGGTTGTACACCAGCTGAACATTGATGGAATTAAATCCCTTGCATTTGACGAATGGTCTTGGTTGGTCTGGTGGTGCTTGGATTGCCACGTGTGTGCAATCGATGGCATCTGGCACTTATGGGAAGCCAATCAGAGATGCAAATCCCAGTGCACACTCTGGCTATTTTCGTCACAGGGGAAGCTTATATACCTCCCAACCCTTGCGAGCAATCAGTCTGTCACTTGCCTGATGCATTTTTATACAGCCAACTGTGACACCCTCGCTATGTCTCCAGTAGCGGCCTGGAAGGAACCGGAGGCAAAAAAATTGAGGGGCGTTGGTGACTTTCATAGCTACTGGTACTGTGTGGACGCCAGATCCAGCAGACAGCAGGTCTTCTTGTAGGAGGTTGCAGATATCTGCGACCACCTGATGTGACAATCTCAGACTTCGGAAGCACTGCTCCTCTGACAGGTCAAGGAAGCTAAGTCTCTGTCTGTAGACCCTGTTAGGTGGGTAGTGCCTTCTGCAATCTCATCCCCTCTGTTGCTCCCTTCTCTGCTGTCCACCTGCAGCTATCTCCATGGCATACCCTTGCTCCTTGTTGATCCTCACTCTCCTTCTCTTCCTCAGCTCAATCGAGAGCAGCCATGGCATCACCCATTGTGAGCTTCTCTGTCTGAACACTTCAAAACTCTCCAAATAACTCTCTCACACCAAGTACTCTCAACAAACCGTATCCCAGAGGGAACTGAGAAAGGACATGTGCGCACTGAATCTTTATTGACATTGGGCCTTCTTACCTTTAAGAACCCTGATAAAGTGCTGAGCAATCTCGCCTCTGTTTCCTTGGCGACTTTACTGACCAAAACCTGTGCCGCACCAGTTTTGTTCAATTTGGGGTCCCAATCCACTTATAGGACCCGATTTAAATATGTTAATAAGCCTCCCACCTATCCACAGTGCGACACCCTGATGCCCCCAATTTTACGGCAGCAGGCACATAAGCAGTGGGTTGGGATTGGGTTATGTGATTTTTACATTTTAACCCCGCCCCCCGTCCATCGTTGGGGGAGGGGTGTTAATTTCGAGGCCATAATATCTCTCCAATGCTTGATTCTGCATGTGAGGGATTAACTCCTAAGACTGCACACAGCATTTTTAAACAGTAAGCCAGCAACCTGAAACCAGTCAATTTATTACTTCGATTTTCCTCACGATGCATATTGATTTGAAGTGTTAATTAGTTGTACACTCGCTAACATCTTATGCTATTGTGAGAAGATGGCTCCTTGTGACACCTGATGGACCAGGGCATCATCCTATTCCAATCACACAGTTGGTGTGGGTGCTTCGCCAGGGAGTTCACTGGTTTTATTTCAAAGTGAAGGCTCTCACCTCAGGGTTGTAAACTTTGTTTGACAGCCATTCCTGGGTCCCTCTGAAGAAAGGAATAACCATTGGTTGGTTGCAGCCCCCCTATAATTGAGAGCTTTGTCAGCAGAGCCCGTGTCTCATATACTTAAAGTGGAGCAGTTCACAGGTAGTCACGGAGTGTCTTGTGAATTTCACAACCAGCAATAAAAGCTTGTTATTATTTTTAAGTCTAAACCAGTTTAACTTTGATGGGTTAACTTAGAGAAAGTAACCTTCTGTCATAGAGCCGATTTTCAGAGAAGAAATAACTTATGCCTTTATTGGTTCCCTAACCTGAGGAGTGTCGGGTAATGGATGTTTTCATCGTGTCATTCTGCACACTGTTGATCCACACTTGTGTAAATAAACCAGCTTTGGTCCAAAGCTTGTATCTTGTTTAGGTAGATTGTGTATTCAGTCTACCTCAAAACATTTGAGAATTCACAAGGCAGTACATGTCTTATTTCAGTAGCCAATAAACACAGCAATGGTTCTCTGTTACGATCCTAGTTCATACTATTGTTTAACTAGATATTGGGCAGAAAAGGGGGTACACTGCAAAACATAGGGGCTGTGAGGTCAGCCTATGGGAGTGATTGGTAAGGCTGAACCCATGGAAATATCTCGTGTAAAAAACAAAAAATTGTCACAGTAACTGTAAGCTGCCTTTTTAACATTTAGTATAATCTTATAGCCACATAAATCTTTTGTTCTTAATTGACAGTGGTTAACAATCTGCACACATCTACTTTTTGTTGCTTATTGGTGTTATGAAACATTTCAAATTACAATTGTCATACCTCTAATTAAGATTTGTGCAACTGTTAGAAAATGTATTCTAGGATTTATTTTATGTTGTTTAACTTGTCAATGCCTTGCCAATAATGTTATTATCCATATATCCGTATTAATCATGGGAGTTAAGAAGCAAATATCATCTACTTAACTGTCTATTATTTTTCTTTAACTTTCTGCTGTTTAATTAAATCAATGTAACTTCTAATTGAAACCTTTACATGCACAGAAAAATATTATGTTAAATCCAAATAGTCTGTTTAAATGTTCATCGTAAAAAATTATACAGCAATTTCCTCTGTATAATTGTGTGTCCTTGCAAGTCTTGTCTCAGATATTCTCTTTGATACAGCAGTGCTAGTCACTCCTGTCAGCAATCTGAGCATTTTACATTTATATGTGCCTATTGCTTAATATTTGACTATAGGATAATATAACCCAGGGCGTAACAATAATAACCCTTGTGATCAGAACTGAATATTTGTGTCTTTGGCACATGCCCCAATGTGCTCCTTGAAGCTAGACTAAGAAAATGCTTTGTAATATGGGGCCAGATAGGTAACGTTAAGCTGCTTTATTTCACATTAAGTAAACGTACAGGCCAACAATTATGTTCGGATTCAATTCATGCAATCAGTACAACTTGTTTTCACATAATAAGAAGAAATAATGAACATGGTATGTTTCCCCACATCAGTGGGTCATTTTGATTAACTTAGACAAAATAACTTATAATTACCCTCCTGTGTTTTAACCTGCTGAGCCTGGCAAAAGCTTGCTCTAGCAACTCTCTGTTTGAAAACATGACTGTCAGTGTATGTTTTTGTCTCTTTTATTGTCTGTCTTTATAACCAGAGTGGAGAGCCTATGCCAGACAACCCCTGCTGAGCATTCAGGACCAAGGACCTCCCAGCACAATGAATATAAGGTGTATATTGATTGCCAAGAGGCTATTGAATTGTTTATTGTTTTCAGCTTTTGGGGAAACAACTTTAATGCCTTTTCCATTAGAATTGTAGCCACTTTCCATTTCAGTGCTTTTTAACAAAAAAAACTTGGCTTTAAAACCCCGACATGTAAATGTCAGTCATTTCCAAATCCTTTCTTAGGAAAAAAATGGTCAATAAAATCTCAAAGCATGACAACATATTATACCGATCCTGGAATACATGACGAAGTTATGGTGCTGCAGAAAGTGTGTTGCTATTCTTCCCCATCACACTGAGCAGACAAGTTGAAAAACTCATCTGAATTCCAGTAATATAATGAAGAATTGAAAGAAACAACTTGTATTCATAGAGCACCTTTCATATTCTCAGGACGTCTCAAAGTGCTTCACAGCCAATGTATCACTTTCTTCGTGTAGTCACTGTTAATGTGGGCAAACACGACAGCCGATTTGTTCACAGCAATGTCACACAAACAACGGTGAGATAATGACCAAGTAATCTGTTTTGTTGCCATTGGTCAAGTGATAAATGTTGGCCAGAACAATGGGAGAACACCCCTGCTCCCTCTTTGAATGGTGCCACAGGATATTTTATGTCTACTTGAACAGGCAGATGTGGCCTCAGTTTAATGTCTCATCTGAAAGCTGGCACCTTTCACAGGGCATCATTCCCTCAGTGCTGCACTGAAGTGTCATTGTAGATTAGGTGCTGAAGTCCGAGATTGGGACTTGAACCCATGACCTTCGGACTCAAAATTGAGAGTGCTACCACTGAGCCAAGCTGATACTTGAATAGGCCTATGCTACAAGTTGGGTGTTCCTTTTATTATTTGGATATTTGCCAGAATCAAGAGGCCCACCTGGAAGCAACTGTAATGACAGTAATTTTGACCCAGCTGGTTGCTGGAAACACAAAAGAGTTTCTGAAGTTGTACTCATGGAAGTCAACAAGAACAACAACAACTTGCATTTGTATAGCACCTTTAATGTAGTAAAATGTCCCAAGGAGCTTAGTAAAGCGCAATCAGAGAAAACTTGATACTGAGGCAAAGGAGATATTAGTATATTTGATATCAGGACGGGTACTAAAAGCTTGGTCAAAGAGGTAGGTTTTAAGGAGCGTCTTAAAGAAAGAGAGAAGTAGAGTGGTTTAGAGAGGGACTTCCAGAGCTTTGGGCCGAGACAGCTGAAGGCATGGCCGTCAATGGTGGAGCGAAGGAAATGGGGGATGGACAAGAGGCCAGAGTTCACAGAGAGTTGTCAGACAAGAGGAGGTGACAGAGATAGGGAGGTGCAAGGTCATGGAGGGATTTGAACATGAGGATGAAAATTTTAAAATTGAGGTGTTGGTGGACCAGGAGTACTCCCTCCATACTGTATTGATGTTAATGTCGATTATGTGCTCAAGGCTCTGGAGTGCAACTTCAACCCATGACGTTCTGACTAAGAGGCAAGAGTGCTACCGTTGAGCCAAGGCTGACACCATGGGGTCAATTTTCGAATGGCCAAGCGGGTGCGATCGTGGCGGGGGGGGTGCTCCTAAAGTTGGGGATTCCCGGAGCGGGTCCGGAGCCTGGCTCCAACCCGCCCACTTCTGGGTTCCCCAATGACGTGAATCGGTGCGCGCGCAGCCCCCGCATGCGGGACTCCCACCGGCAATCAAAGCCGGCGGGATCCCACTTAAGATCATTATCTGGATACTTGAGGTCGTTTACAGACCTCACTAGTTGGAGATTTTAGGAGGATTCGGATTTTGGACTGCCCAGAGCGCGTTTCCCATGCAGGGGGAAACACTCCCTGTTTAAACAGATGTGTTTAACAGGTGCGGGGTAAACCCTCATTCATTGCAGCAGGGCACTCTGTCACCTCAGACAAAGTTTTGCCTGTCACACTGTTGTCTCCACACTCCAAATTATTAAATGATATCCTAAACTCTGCTGTCCAAACACATTTACCTACTTTGTGGACCCCCTCACACTCACACAGTCAGGATTGGGGCGGTGGGGGGGGAGTCCATTGCTGCATTCATCATTCCATTGGAGGACGAGCAACATCTCCAGCCTCGCCAGGCAGGCCGTCTATCTCCGCCACATGGAGCTACACAACACAGTGCTGCGCAACAGGCACCTGCACAAAGTAGTCGTGCAACTACACATAGACCCGCTGTAGGGTGACCCAATGGGTGGCATCAAGGGTGTTCATGGAGAACCTCATGAAAGGGCATTATTGCACAAGCCAGTCAAGAATGACCAAGACGTGGAAATAGTGGTGACAATATAACATGTAATGTGAGTTGATCAGAAATCAAATATAAGCAAAAACCATAACAAACCCTCAAACACCCTTGTGCATCCCCTTCGTGCTCACGACACGTTTGCCTTACGCTTCCTACTACGCATATGTGATGCATGCCCTGTGGCTGCAGCACAGGTAGTGGCAGGTTGGGTGAGGCTGACTGTCTCATACTCACCCTCTCATGCATCTCTTTCACAGAGCCCATGAGATTGTATGAGCATTGGGTTGAGTGGTAGTGGTGGCATGAGTACTGGCGAGGTGAGTCAGTGCAGGTAAGACGAGGATGAGCTTTAAGTGGGTGTGAGGAGTGATGTGATAGAGTAGTGTTGGCAGTGCAGAAGGAGATGTGGGGTGGGGGCGGTGATGTGGCAGACAGAATGTAGGGGAATGAGTAAGTGTACTCACTTCGGCTGACCTACTTAGGTCATTGAAGCGCCTCCTGCATAGTATGCAGGTGCATGATATGTTGGTGGTGCTGGTGACCTCCTCTGCCACCTCGAGCCAGGCCTTCATGGTGGCAGAGGCAGGCCACTTCCCCCTGTTCGCCGGAGAGAAGATCTCTGTCCTCCCCCCTCCTCCTCACCCCATCCAATAGGACCTGGTGTGAGGCATCATTAAACCTGGGAGCAGCCTTCCCCCTGGGCTGCTCCATGCTGTAATTTTGGCTCCTTTCTGCAGCATTAGTCAGATGAGGACTGCCCCTTTAAATAGGGCTCCTCCAGCTGACAGCCTATCATGCGGGTGCGCAGTCCGCCCGCTGCACAGCTTTCCAGCGCGAAACCCAGAAGCCAAGGTAAGTGGCTCCAATTTACTTACGATCGGGTGGGGAACCCACCGATTTTACTGGGTGGGTTACCCACGCGGCCAATCGACTCCCCGCTGGCAACCCGCCTCCCTCCTAATATAGGGCCCCATGTGTCAGGAAGCTAACATGATGCCTTCATCCTCTGATATTCAGCCCTCCCTGATATCTTCAAGGAGAAAACCATAACAATGGTTGGCTCATGGGCAGAAAGGCTTTTCCCCCTGCTCCATGGCTGATGATCCCAGTCTAACCATCCCAAACAGAAGCAGAAGAGCAGTGCAACAAGGCACGTGCAGCTACCAGGCTGGTGATTGAGAGGGCCACTGGGGTGTTGAAAGTGCACTTTTGCTGCCTCGATAGGTCGGGTAGGTTTCTGCAGTATGCGCCAGATAAGGTCTCTCGAATTATCATGGGCTGCTTTGCCCTTCACACCTTTGCCATCAGGAACAGCTGCAATTTGACATAGCTGAAGAGAAGGTGGTGGCTCTGGAGGACCCTGAACTTCGGGGAGCAGAACATCAGGATGACATCCATTCAGAGGACTCCTTGTTGACACCTCAAAGGGTAGCAGAAGGCAGATGTTCTCAGAAGTCTTCTCAATGTTATTCAATCTACCTGAAGACCACAGCCTTACTTCCTTCTCCCTCACTGGCGAATAAAAATACATTACTTTAAACCATTGCCCATCCTACCACATGATGATGCATCAACCCTCTTTACCCTGACATGACTTTGCCAAAAATCATCCCGAGTGAACAAATCAACACCAACTAAGTATTCCCTTTCCTGTATGACTGTAATCTCCATCAATAGTAAAGCACAAGGTGAGTGCACGTTCTCCTTTAATATAATCATGGCCAAGTACAAACAAACAATCACCCTACTGTTTCCTAACACTGTACAGCCCGTGGTATTTAGTTCCTATTCTCATGCTCCTAAGTGCCACTTGAGAGCTAGGATTCCGGTAGATAATATGGTCCTTGTGCTGTACCAAAGGGCCATTCGACTGAGAAGACCGTTATCTGATGGCATCTGGCTCATGACATAGAGCTGCCATTGGTTGCACCTTTTTCTTTTATTCGTTCATGGGATGTGGACGTCGCTGGCGAGGCCAGCGTTTATTGCCCATCCCTAATTGCCCTTGAGAAGGTGGTGGTGAGCCGCCTTCTTGAACCGCTGCAGTCTGTGTGGTGAAGGTTCTCCCACAGTGCTGTTAGGAAGAGAGTTCCAGGATTTTGACCCAGTGACGATGAAGGAACGGCGATATATTTCCAAGTCGGGATGGTGTGTGACTAGGAGGGGAATGTGCAGGTGGTGTTGTTCCCATGTGCCAGCTGCTCTTGTCCTTCTAGGTGGTAGAGGTCGTGGGTTTGGGAGGTGCTGTCGAAGAAGCCTTGGCGAGTTGCTGCAGTGCGTCCTGTGGATGGTACACACTGCAGCGACTGTGCGCTGGTGGTGGATGGGGTGCCAATCAAGCAGGCTGCTTTGTCCTGGATGGTGTCGAGCTTCTTGAGTGTTGTTGGAGCTGCACTCATGCAGGCAAGTGAAGAGTATTCCATCACACTCCTGACTTGTGCCTTGTAGATGGTGGAAAGGCTTTGGGAAGTCAGGAGGTGAGTCATTCGCCGCATAATACCCAGCCACAGTATTTATATGGCTGGTCCAGTTAAGTTTCTGGTCAATGGTGACCCCCAGGATGTTGATAGTGGGGGATTCGGCGTTGGTAATGCCATTGAATGTCAAGGGGAGGTGGTCAGACTCTCTCTTGTTGGAGATGGTCATTGCCTGGCACTTGTCTGGCGCGAATGTTACTTGCCACTTATCAGCCCAAGCCTGGATGTTGTCCAGGTCTTGCTGCATGCGGGCTCGGACTGCTTCATTACTTGAGGGGTTGCGAATGGAACTGAACGCTGTGCAATCATCAGCGAACATCCCCATTTCTGACCTTGTGATGGCGGGCAGATCATTGATGAAGCAGCTGAAGATGGTTGGGCCTAGGACACTGCCTTGAGGAACTCCTGCAGCAATGTCCTGGGGCTGAGATGATTGGCCGACAACAACCATTACCATCTTCCTTTGTGCTAGGTATGACTCCAGCCACTGGAGAGTTTTCCCCCTGATTCCCATTGATTTCAATTTTACCAGGGCTCCTTGGTGCCACGCTCGGTCAAATGCTGCCTTGATGTCAAGGGCAGTCACTCTCACCTCACCTCTGGAATTCAGCTCTTTTGTCCATGTTTGGACCAAGGCTGTAATGAGGTCTGGCGCCGAATGGTCCCGGCGGAACCCAAACTGAGCATCGGTGAGCAAGTTATTGGTGAGTAAGTGCCGCTTGATAGCACTGTCGACGACACCTTCCATCACTTTGCTCATGATTGAGAGTAGACTGATGGGGCGGTAATTGGCCGGATTGGATTTGTCCTGCTTTTTGTGGACAGGACATACCTGGGCAATTTTCCACATTGTCGGGTAGTTTTCAGCACTACAGCCGGGATGTTGTCGGGGCCTATAGCCTTTGCTGTATCCAGTGCACTCTGCCGTTTCTTGATATCACGTGGAGTGAATCGAATTGGCTGAAGACTGGCTTCTGTGATGGTGGGGATATCTGGAGGCGGCCGAGATGGATCATCCACTCGGCACTTCTGGCTGAAGATGGTTGCAAACGCTTCAGCCTTGTCTTTTGCACTCACGTGCTGGACTCCGCCATCGTTGAGGATGGGGATGTTTACAGAGCCTCCTCCTCCCGTTCGTTGTTTAAATTGTCCACCACCATTCACGACTGGATGTGGCAGGACTGCAGAGCTTTGATCTGATCCGTTGGTTGTGGAATCGCTTAGCTCTGTCTATAGCATGTTGTTTCCGCTGTTTAGCATGCATGTAGTCCTGAGTTGTAGCTTCACCAGGTTGGCACCTCATTTTTCGGTACGCCTGGTGCTGCTCCTGGCATGCTCTGCTACACTCCTCATTGAACCAGGGTTGATCCCCTGGCTTGTTGGTAATGGTAGAGTGAGGAATATGCCGGGCCATGAGGTTACAGATTGTGCTGGAATACAATTCTGCTGCTGCTGATGGCCCACAGTGCCTCATGGATGCCCAGTTTTGATGCCGGTGGGACAGGACATACGCAGGGATGGTGATGGAAGAGTCTGGGACGTTGGCTGAAAGGTATGATTCTGTGAGTATGGCTTTGTCAGACTGTTGCTTGACTAGTCTGTGGGACAGCTCTCCCAATTTTGGCACAAGTCCCCAGATGTTAGTGAGGAGGAGTTTGCAGGGTCAACTGGGCTTGGTTTGCCTTTGTCGTGTCTGGTGCCTAGTGGTCCGATGCCGGGTGGTCCGTCCGGTTTTATTCTTAGCGAGATTTTACAACTGAGTGACTTGCTAGGCCATTTCAGAGGGCAATTAAGAATCAACCACATCGCTGCGGGTCTGGAGTCACATATAGGCAAGACCAGGTAAGGACGGCAGGTTTCCTTCCCTAAAGGACATTAGTGAACCAGAGGATGCTCTTGGTTAGCCTGATATAATTTCCCATGATTCCCTGGCATGGTGCTCTGAGGATGAAGGCTAGAGGCCTGGCATGTACTGTTGTCCTGAGAGACAGCAGTATCAGGCATATGGACTCCAGCCGCTGTCATTTTTCTGGATCTATAGCTCCACGGATCAGTCTAATGGCAGCTATTGGTCCTGAAAGCCCTGAGTCACTTGCCACAGTCAGAAAGCTGCAATCCATGCTGTTATCAAATCTCCCCCATTTCCTCTAGAGCAACCACCTTGGGATTAAGGAGGCATGGAAAAGGATGGAACGTTGTGTGAGTGTTGTGCTCCAGAGGGCTGCCAGGGTGACCAGTGTAGGTGCTATTATTATCCTAGTGCTGCCAAGATGCCATCGACCTTACTTCTGCCAGAGCAATAATGAAGTGAGTGCCCATGTCCTTGAAGGTGTTTCATAATGAGGATGCTCCCTCTGGTCGCCTGCCTTTGGCGGGCATTGTGCATCAATCTCTCCTGGAAATAGATAAGTAAATGAGGATAAGACTTACAGTGTGTGAAAGTGGCATGGATGAGGTGAAGTAAGAGAAATGGGAGTATCAGCCTTTTGAAGTGAAGGAAGGAGTTTTCGGGTTGTGCACGGCAGTTCTCGTGTGTTAGGTGAACTGTTTAGCTATAGTGCACAATAAGGAGTTAGAGGCAGTCTGATCAGAGCACAGTGTGAAGGGTTAATTGTGTAAGTGTTGCTTGAAGAGGGTGAAGAGTGGACAAGGAAGAATGGGAGAGCGTGGTCAGTATGTTACTTTGCTAACTCTGGATAAGTCATTGAACTTCTTGTGGCACTGTTCTGCAGTCCTGGAATGAGGGAGTTGTCAGTCAGTGCCAGTGCCATCTTCCTCCAGGAGGCACAAGTAACAGTCCTGGCAGCCTTAGTAGAAGGAGTCCATGCCACCTGCCTTCAATCGCCTCAAGTCAGGTTTAAAGGTCTGTATCACTGAACTTCTGTGTCCTTTTCCTGGATGGAGCCCTGCCTTGCTGCCCTGTGGTCACAGGCGGCACTTGAATGGTCATGATTCTATCCAAGTATAATCAAAATCCCAGTGAGACATGCATTGAAGCAATTTGAGAGAGAAATGAACAAACAAAACACTGTTGCTGTCTTAGCAGCTTGTCCTCCAGAAGATCTCAGGCTGAACCGTGCTTTTAAAAGGCTGGAAGTTCAGCCGCTTGCACCCATTTTACACGGGTATTGCACAGATGCTTTCACCAATGGATATGCAAATGATCCAGGAAACTTGCATGTAACTCTTTCTGCTGGCCACAGTAGGGCGCAATGATTTTCTTAAAGGGGTAAAAGCAGTGTACATCACATTGAAGAAATTTCAGTCCCATGATGGCATTGTCTGACTTCTTCTTTGATAATTGGCAAGAAAGGGTTAATTCATTCACTCGGTATCTTGTGTGGGTCCTGATGTGAGGATGTTAGTGTAAATGCTAATATAATCTGAACTGGTTGATGTAAGACAGTTCAGTGAGCCAAATTTAAGCATCATTAATACCTCGGCATAAACAGGGAGGTAAACCCCAGAAAATTCCTTGATGAGTTAAGGTGAAGGGGCTAAGGATTCGTCTTGTGCCAATGATAAATATTCTTATCAGGTTATCAATCACAGTGTTGTTACAATGGAGGGTGGACTGAAATAGCATTCTACTGGCATAGACTTGAAACAAATAGTTGGTTTATCTACATAAAATACATGAATGTACAGATTACAGCTTCCAAGGTGAGAAATTATATTTCCTACACTCGGGTTATGAAAATTATAAAGACGTAACTTGCCTTCTCTGAATAGCATGTGTTTATATATGTCTAACTAATTAACACTTCCATTCACTGTTGTAGCCAGATCTGGTTGACCACCTCGAGCCATTTAATAAAATTATGGCTGATCTTCGACCTCAACTCCACTTTCCCGCCTGATCCCCATATCCCTTGATTCCCTTAAAATCCAAAAATCTATCGCTCTCAGCCTTGAATATACTCAATGACTGAGCATCTGCAGCCCTCTGGGGCAGAGAATTCCAAAGATTCACCACTGAGTGAAGAAATTCTTCCTCATCTTGGTCCTAAATCGCCCACCACTTATCCTGAGACTATGCCTCCCAGACACTCCAGCCAGCGGAAACAGCCTCTCCACATGTACCCTGTCAAGCTCTCTAAGAATTTTATACGTTTCAATGAGTTCACCTCTCATTCTTCTAAACTCCAGAGAATATCAGCCCATTCTTCTCAATCGCTCCTCATAGGACAACCTCTTTCATCCCAGGAATCAATCTAGTGAGCCTTCGTTGTACAGCTTCTAAGGCCAGTATATCCTTCCTCAGGTAAGGAGACCAAAACTGTATACAGTACTCCAGGTGGTCTCACCAAAACCCTGTACAATTGTAGCAAGACTTCCTTACTCTTGTACTCCAACCCCCTTGCAATCAAGGCCAACATACCATTTGCCTTCCTAATTGCTTGCTGTACCTGCATGTTAACTTTCTGTGGTTCATGGCCAAGGACATCCAAATCTCTCTGAACGCCAACATTTAATAGTTTCTCACCATTTAAAAAATATTCTGTTTTTCTATTCTTCCTACCAAAGTGAATAACCTCACATTTCCCCACATTATACTCCATCTACCACCTTCTTGCCCATTCACTTAACCTGTCTATATCCCTTTGCAGACTCTTTGTGCCCTCCTCACAGCTTAATTTCCCACCTTGCTTTGTATTGTCAGCAAAATTGAATGCATTGCACTTGGTCCCTTCATCTGAGTCATTAATATAGATTGTAAATAGCTGAGGCCCAAACACTGATCCTTGCGGCACCCCTATAGTTACAGCTTGCTAACCTGAAAATGACCCGTTTATTCCTACTCTCTGTTTTCTGTCCATTAACCAATCCTCCATCCATGCTAGTATATTACTCCCAATCCCATGAGCCCTTTTCTTGTGTAACAATCTTTTGTGTGGCACCTTATCGAATGCCTTTCAAAAATCCAAACAAACTACATCTACTGGTTCCCCTTGTCAAACACGGTTTCCCTTTCATAAAATCATGTTGACTCTGCCTAATCATATTATGATTTTCTAAGTGCCCTGTTACCACTTCCTTAATAATGGATTCCAGCATTTTCCCGATGGGCTGTCGTTCCCTGTTTTCTCTCTCCCTTCTTTCTTGAATAGCGGTATTACATTTTCTACCTTCCAATCCACTGGGACCGTTCTAGAATCTAGGGAATTTTGGAAGATCACAACCAATGCATTGATTATCTCTGCAGCCAACTCTTTTAGAACCCTCGGATGTAGCCGATCAAGTCCAGGGGATTTGTCGGCTTTTAGTCCCCTTAACTTCTTCAGTACCTTTTCTTTACTAATATTAATTACTTTAAGTTCCTCACTCTCATTGGACCCTTAGTTCCCCACTATTTCCGGTATGCTTTTTGTGTCTTCTACTGTGAAGATTGATACAAAATACTTGTTTAACTTCTGCCATTTCCTTATTCCTCATTATAATTTCTCCTGTCTCAGCCTCTAATGGACCCACATTTACTTTTGCTACTCCCTTATTACAAACTTGTAGAAGCTCTTACCATCTGTTTTTATGTTTCTTGTTAGTTTACTTTCATATTCTATTTTCTCCTTCTTTAGCAATGTTTTGGTCACCCTTTGCTGGTTTCTAAAACTCTCCCAATCCTCAGACTAGATACTGTTTTTGGCAACATTATAAGCCTCTTTTAGTCTAATACTATCCTTAATTTCTTTAGTTAACCACGGATGGATCACTTTTCCCCTGGAGTTTTTATTTCTCCATGGAATGTATGTTTGTTGAGAATTGTGAAATATTTCTTTAAATGTTTGCCATTGCTCATCTACTGACATACTTTTTAATCTAATTTCCGAATCTACCTTTGCCAACTCACCCCTCATACCTCTGTAATTGGTTTTATTGAAGTTTAAGACTCTAGTTTCTGACTTAAATACATCACTCTCGAACTCAATGTGAAATTCTATCATATTATGATCATTCTTCCCCAGAGGATCCCTTACTATGAGGTTACTAATTAACCCTGTCTGATTGTATAAGACAAGATCTAAAATAGCCTGTTCCCTGGTTGGTTCCACAATATATTCTTCTAGGAAACTGTCTCGAATGCATTCCATGAACTCGTCCTCCAAACTATCTTAGCCAATTTGATTTGTCCAGTCTATATGAAGATTAAAGTCCCCCATGATTCTGCATTACCTTTGTTACAAGCTCCTATTGTTTCTTGATTAATACTCTGTCCAGAATCTTACAACACCAGGTTATAGTCCAACAGTTTTATTTGAAAATCACAAGCTTTCGGAGGCTTTCTCCTTCGTCAGGTGAGTGTGGGATTCCATGAAGGTTACCGCATATATAGTCAGAGAACAATGCCTGGTGATTACAGATAATCTTTCCAACTGCCCGTTGTCAAGGCAATCAGACAGAGAGACATTACATACAGGACTACTGAATATACAAACGGTCCAAACCCAAAGACAGAGAGAGAGAGAGAGAAACATCCGAAAGGAAGAGAAAGAGAGGGAATGACCAGTTGTATTAAAAACAGATAGCTCTTTTTTCGCTGGTGGGGTTAGGTGTAGCGTAACATGAACCCAAGATCCTCATGGGTGCGGAACTTGGCTATCAATTTCTGCTCGACGATTTTGCGTTGTCGTGTATCTCGAAGGCCGCCTTGGAGAACACTTACCCAAAGATCGGTGGCTGAATGTCCTTGACTGCTGAAGTGTTCCCCGACTGGAAGGGAACCCTCCTGTCTGGCGATTGTTGCGCGGTGTCCGTTCATCCGTTGTCGCAGTGTCTGCATGGTCTCGCCAATCGACCATGCTCCGGGGCATCCTTTCCTGCACCGTATGAGGTAGACAACGTTGGCCGAGTCACAGGAGTATGAACCATGTACCTGGTGGGTGGTGTCCTCTCGTGTGATGGTGGTATCTGTGTCGATGATCTGGCATGTCTTGCAGAGGTTGCCGTGGCAGGGTTGTGTGGTGTCGTGGACGCTGTTCTCCTGAAAGCTGGGTAATTTGCTGCGAACGATGGTCTGTTTGAGGTTGGGTGGCTGTTTGAAGGCGAGTCGTGGAGGCGTGGGGATGGCCTCAGCGAGGTGTTCGTCATCATCGATGACATGTTGAAGGCTGCGGAGAACATGGCGTAGTTTCTCCGCTCCGGGGAAGTACTGGACGACGAAGGGTAGTCTGTTGGTTGCGTCCCGTGTTTGTCTTCTGAGGAGGTCGATGCGATTTTTCGCTGTGGCCCGTCGGAACTGTCGATCGACGAGTCAGCTTTCAGGAGAACAGCGTCCGCGACACCACACAACCCTGCCACGGCAAACTCTGCAAGACATGCCAGATCATCGACACAGATACCACCATCACACGAGAGGACACCACCCACCAGGTGCATGGTTCATACTCCTGTGACTCGGCCAACGTTGTCTACCTCATACGTTGCAGGAAAGGATGCCCCGGAGCATGGTACATTGGCGAGACCATGCAGACACTGCGACAACGGATGAACGGACAGACAGGAGGGTTCCCTCCCAGTCGGGGAACACTTCGGAAGTCAAGGACATCCAGCCACCGATCTTCGGGTAAGCGTTCTCCAAGGCGGCCTTCGAGATACACGACAACGCAAAATCGTCGAGCAGAAATTGATAGCCAAGTTCCGCATCCATGAGGACGGCCTCAACCGGGATCTTGGGTTCATGTCACGCTACACGTAACCCCACCAGCGAAAAAAGCGCTATCTGTTTTTAATACAACTGGTCATTCCCTCTCTCTCTCTCTCTCTCTCTGTCTTTGGGTTTGGACCGTTTGTATATTCAGTAGTCCTGTATGTAATGTCTCTCTGTCTGATTGCCTTGACAACGGGCAGTTGGAAAGATTATCTGTAATCACCAGGCATTGTTCTCTGACTATATATGCGGTAACCTTCATGGAATCCCACACTCACCTGACGAAGGAGAAAGCCTCCGAAAGCTTGTGATTTTCAAATAAAACTGTTGGACTATAACCTGGTGTTGTAAGATTCCTTACATTTGTCCACCCCAGTCCATCACCGGCATCTCCACATCAATACTCTGTCCAACAGTATAGCTACTATTCGGGGGCTTTTAAACTACTCGCACCAATGTTTTCTGCCCCATGTTATTTCTTATCTCCACCTATACTAATTCCACTTCCTGATATTCCGAGCCAAGATCCTTCCTCACTACTGTCCTTATCTCATCCTATAATATCAGGGATACACCCCTCCTTTTTCATTTTGTCTGTCTTTTCGAAACATCAAGTATTGTGGAATATTTAGTTCCCAGCCTTGGTCACCTTGCAACTATGTCTCTGTGATGGCTATTAGATCATACCCATTTATTCCATTTATGCCATTAATTCGTTTATCTTGTTACGAATGCTTTGTGCATTCAGATAAAGCGCCTTTAATTTTAACTTTTTACCAGTTTTTACTGAATTGACCTTATTCACTGATGCACTATTATCGTTAATCTCTCTGTCCCTTCTTGTAACACTCTGCTTATCTTTACCCGAATCGCTACATTTCTCTAATGCCTTGACATTTCTCTTTACATTTCTAAATATCCCGTCACCTGAATGCTCCCTCACCTTTTTTAGTTTAAAGCCCTATCTACAGCCCTAGTTAGTTGATTCCCCAGGACACTGGTCCCAGCTCAGTTTAGATGGAGCCCGTCCCAACGGAACAGCTCCCTTTTTCCCCAGTGCCCCATGAATCTAAACCCCTGTCTCCCACACCACTCTTTGAGCTACGCATTTAACTCTCTGATCTGATTGTCCCTATGCCAATTTGCGCTTGGCTTAGGTAGTAACCTTTGAGGTTCTGCTTATCAATTTAGACCCTAGCTCCTCAAACTCCCTCAGCAGAACGTCATTCTTAGATTTACCTAAGTCATTGGTTCCGATGTGGACCACGAGACCTGGACCCTCCCCCTCATGCTGCACTTAGAAGTTAACCCCTTAAATGCTGAATTTAGCTTTACAGAAATATTGGTATATTAACACAGGCAATCCAGGCTAAAATCAAATTTGCCACAACCCCTTTTATCCTAACTTTCTGCCACCTACTTCTCATTCAATTTTGGTCTCAATTTTGGCTCGAAATCTCTTTTGTGGAACCTTATCAAATTCCATCTGAAAATCTATCCGCATAACATACCTCGATCCTCCTTTATCAACCACATCAGTGAGTCTTATCAAAGAACTCTATTAGATTATCTTTCACAAAATCAAGTTGTCTGTCCCTTATCAGTTTATAATTTCCCATTTGTTCACTCACTCTGTTCCTGCTGATGGATTTTAACCATTTCCCCACGACTCATGTTGAACCCGTTGGCTTGTAGTTACTTGCTTTGAACATAAGAACATAAGAAATAGGAGCAGGAGTCGGCCATATGGCCCCTCGAGCCATTCAATAAGATCATGGCTGATCTTCTATCAGATTTCCACTTTCCCCATATCCCTTGATTCCCTTACTGTCCAAAAATCTATTGATCTCAGTTTTGAATACACTCAATGACTAAACATTCACAGTCCTCTGGGGTAGAGAATTCCAAAGATTCATAACCCCGAGTGCAGAAATTTTTCCTCATCTCGGTCCGAGATGGCCGACCCCTTATCTTGAGACCATGACCCCTAGTTCTAGACTCTCCAGCCAGGGGGAACAACCTCTCAGTATCTACCTTGTCAAGCCCTCTAAGAATTTTGTACGTTTCAATAAGATCACCTCTCATTCTTCTAAACTCCAGAGAATATAGGCTCATTCTTCTCAATCTCTCCTCATAGGACAACCTTCTCACCCCAGGAATCAATATAGTGAACCTTTGTTGCACCCCCTCGAAGGCAAGTACATCCTTTCTTAGGTAAGGAGACCAAAGTTGCACACAGTACTCCAGGTGTGGTCTCACCAGAGCCCTATATAATCGCAGCAAGACCCCCTTACTCTTATATTCCAACCCCCTTGCAATAAAGGCTAAGATAGCATTTGCCTTCCTAATTGCTTGCTGTACCTGCATGTTAACTTTCTGGATTCATGTACAAGGACACCTAACTCGCTCTGACTACCAACATTTCTTAGCCTCCTACCTTTCAAAAAATATTCTGCTTTTCTATTCTTCCTACCAAAGCAAATAATATCATATTCTCCCACATTATACTCCATCTGCCACCTTCGCGCCCAATCACTTCACCTGTCTATATTCCTTTTGCAGCCTCTTTCCCACCTAGCTTTGTATTGTCAGCAAACTTTGATACATTACACTTGGTCCCCTCATCTAAGTCATTGATATAGATTGTGAACAGATGAGGCCCAAGCACTTATCCTTGCGGCATCCCACTAGTTACAACCTGCCAACCCGAAAATGACCCGTTTATTCCTACTCTCTGTTTTCAGTCCGTTAACCAATCCTCAATCCATGCTAATTTCTCACCCCCAATCCCATGAGCCCTTATCTTGTGTAACAATCTCTTGTGTGGCACCTTATCAAATACCTTTTGAAAAGCCAAATATGCTACATCCACTGGTCCCCCTTATCTACCCTGCTAGTTGCACCCTCAAAAAATTCTAATAGATTTGTCAAACACGATTTCCCCTTCATGAAACCGTGTTGATTGTGCCTGATAATATTATGACTTTCTAAGTGCCCTGTCACCACGTCCTTAATAATAGATTCTAGCATTTTCCCTACTACTGATTTTAGGCTAACTGGCTGATAGTTCCCTGTTTTCTCTCTCCCTCCTTTCTTGAATAGCAGGGTTACATTTGCTACCTTCCAATCCACGGGGACTGTTCTAGAATCTAGGGAATTCTGGAAGATCAAAACCAATGCATCCACTATCTCTGCAGCAACCTCTTTTAAAACCGTAGGATGTCGGCCATCAGGTCCAGGGGATTTGTCGGCTTTTCAGCCCATTAATTTCTCCAGCACTTTTTCTTTACTAATCTTAATTGCTTTATGTTCCTCACTCTCATTAGACCCTTGTTGCCCCACTATTTCCGGTATGTTTTTTGTGTCTTCTACCGTGAAGACAGATACAAAATATTTGTTTAACATCTCTGCCATGTCCTTATTCCCCATTATAATTTCTGCTGTCTCTGCCTCCACATTTACTTTCACAAATTTCTTCCTTTTTGCAAACTTGTGGAAGCTGTTACAATCTGTTTTTATATTTCTTGCTCGTTTACTCTCATTCAGTTTTTTCCTTCTTGATCAATTTCTTGCTCTTCCTTTGCTGATTTCTGAAACCTTCCCAATCCTCAGGCTTACTACTCTTTTTGGCAAAATTGTAAGCCTCTTCTTTTAATCTAATACTATCCTTAACTTCTCTGGTTAGCTATGGTTGGATCACTTTTCCTATAGAGTTTTTATTCCTTAAGGGAATGTATATTCGCTGAGAATTATTAATTATTTATTTAAATTTTCGCCATTGCTTATCTACCATCATATCTTTTAATCTAATTTCCCAATCTACCAAAGCCAACTCGCCCCTCATACTGATGTAATTAGCTTTGTTTAAATTTAAGACCCAAGTTTCGGACTTAAAATCCCCTTGTTAAATTCTCTGTCCCTTCCCGACACACTGTTTGTTTTTACCCAAATCGCTACTCTGCTCTACAGCCTTGACTTTTTTCTTTGGACTTATAAATTTACCCTTACCTGAAACCCCCCCCCCCACCCCAACCCCCGCTTATTAGGTTAAAGCCCTATCTACCACCATAGTTATTCAATTTGCCAGGACATTGGTCCCTGCCTGGTTTAAGTGGAGCCTGTCCCAACGGAACAGCTCCTTCTTTCCCCAGAACTGGTGCCAGTGCCCTATGAATTGAAACCCCTACTTCGCACACCACTCTTTCAGCCACACATTGAACTATCTAATCTGTTTGTCTCTATGCCAATTTGCGCGTGGCTCAGGTAGTAATCCAGAGATTATTACCTTTGAGCTTCTGCCTATTAATTTAGATCCCAGGTCCTCAAACTCCCTCAGCGGAACCTTATTCTTAGTTCTACCTATGTCATTGATTCCTACATGTACCACGACAACTGGAACCGCCCCCTCCTTCTCCAAGTTCTTCTCCAGCTGCGAGGAGATGTCTTTAACCCTGGCATTGGGCAGCCAACACAGCCTTTGGTACTCCCGGTCGCAGCTGCAGAGAACAGTATCAACCCCCCTGACTATACCATCCCCTAACACTACCACATTCCTTTTCGCTCCCCCACTTGAATGGCCTCCTGTACCATTCTGCCGTGGTCAATTTGCCCATCCTCCTTCAATCTTTGTTCTCATCCACACAGCTGGAAGTACCTCATACCTGTTGGACGAGGGCAAAGGCTGAGACTCCTCCACCACTGCATCTGGTGTCCCCTATCGACCTGGCTCGCAGTCACATCCTCCTGTCCCTGACCACCAACCAAATCTAAATCATCCCCTAACCTGAGGGGTGTGACTGCCTCCTGGATCAAAGTGTCCAGGCAACTCTTCCCCCTTCCTGATGCATTGCATTGTCTGCACCTCGGACTCCAGCTCAACTACTCTGAGCTGAAGTTCCTCGAGTTGCAGACACTTACTGCTGTGAGGGGTTTTGTTTCCGGGGCTTGTTGTAGGTCAGCCAGTTATATTTTCCTGAGCTGCCCTGCCCGCTGTGCGGTTTCGAATCGCTTTCCCCTTCCTGATTCTGAGCTCAGGACTTAACGAGCGTTAATAAGAACAGACGAACAGACCAGTGGATTGGTGCAAGGAAAACCAATGTTTATTAATAAGAAAACTAAAACTACAAGGTAAACAGTATTATACAGAAGATAAAAGGAATCGCTATGGATGCAATACAGTCTTACACTTAACGGGGTGGAAGAAACGGACACATCGAGGGAAAATTCTAAAATCACAATTTTAGCAATACCCCTTTAACTCCCATCCTTACATCCAGCTATGTTGTCTTGTGACGGCCAGAAAAAAAATAATGCTCACCGATGTCCTGCTGCTGCCGTCGACACGGGGTTGCGATGTTTACTGGACGGCCTCCCTTCTTGGTTGCTGGCAGGCAAGCAGGACGCTGGACCGAGGCGAAGAGAAAGAGAGAGAGCGGTTCTGGGACGCCCCAGTTATACCCTCCCGGTAATAGGTTATTTTCATGCCTCATTAGTTTGCTCCATTGTCCGATTTGGGCGCGAAAACGTAAGACAATAGGGCCCCGATCTTGGCCCATTTACATTAATAGCCGGTACCTATACTGATCTGTTCCATAACTGCTTTTCATTGTTCCGAATGTTCCTTAATGGGTCACCTTCGTCCTGGGATTATTTCTGCTCGAACTTTGATTGTGTCGGCCGGCAACGGTGATGGCTTGCCTCAGGGCGTGAATGCAACTGCATTGTTCAAAGAGCCCTGTCTGAAACACGGAGCCTGCCAAGCTGTCAGAGAATCCAATTTCAAGTGCTGCAGGCCCTTGGCCATGTGTCTGACCGCAGCCATTTTGAGAGACCCTGGCTTTTTAAAACACAGTCACAACAGGGTTTCTTTAATAACTCCAATAAATCTTCGGGGGGGCGGGGGGGACATGTGAAATTTTGCAAATCCCTTCACTGCAGACGTGGTTGCCTGGGATCGTGCTGCTCTACGCAAGCTCCCACATGCTGCCGTTACGGCACACCACCTGCACTGCCATCTCCATCTAACCTTGATTTATTTATTTACTGAATTCAAGTTTTATGTAATTAATTGGCTTGGTTTATTTTTAGTTTTATTTTAAACTAATTAATTTATATAATTTGTTATTAATTTAATAAAGTATTCGCAAGTTATGGTTTGCCTCTTCCTTTACACCTTTGAAACCCCCAGTGCTATCCTCAAATCCAAATCAAATTAAAAGATTATAACGAATGCATCAGCAATTTTCTCACTTAGTTCTTTTCTTACCCTCAGGTAGAAATTGTCTAAATTTGGCGATTTGTCTGGTTTCAATTCTGTTAATTTATCCATCACAATTTTTCCTGTTCATACTAATGCCTAAGTTTCTCACCTTCGGTACTCTCTCGCCCTGTACTTCTACTATTGATCTTTTCCAGCAAAGCAGAATATTAATTTCACAGCAAAATACTGTGGATGCTGGAAATCTGAAATAAAAACAGAAAACGCTGGAAACGCTCAGCAAGTAAGGCAGCATCTGTGGAGAAAGAAACAGGGTTAACATTTCAGGTCGAAGACCTTTCGTCAGAACTGGAAGATGTTAAAAGAGTTAAAGTTTTTGAGCAAGTACAGGGCGGGGGGTGGGGGTGCGGGTGCAGGGGAAGAAAGAACAAAAGGGAAGGTCTGTTTTCGGGTAGAGGTCACGAGTGATTTAATGATAAAAGGGATGATTGTGCACGGCAAGGAAGGTGGTAATGGGACAGGTTAAGAAACAAAAGGTTAATCAGGTGTAGCTGTAATTGGCAGCAGCAGAACCATTACCGGCACTAGCTGACTGAAAAAATAGGAGCAGTGGTTATGATTTGAAGTTATTGAAATCAATGTTGAGTCCGGAAAGTTGTAAAGTGCCTGAACGAAAGATGAGGTGCTGTTACTCGAGTTTACGTTGAGTTTCATTGGAACAGTGTAAGAGGCCGTGGACAGAGAGGTCAGAGTTGGAGTGGGAAGGGGAATCAACATGGCAAGCGACCGGCAGGTCAGGGTCACGCTTGTGGACAGAGTGGAGGTGTTCAACAAAGTGATCACCCAGTCTGCGTTTGGTCTCCCCAGTGTAGAGGAGACCGCATTGTGAGCAGTGAATACAGTATACTAAATTGAAAGAAGTACAAGTAAAGTGCTGTTTCACCTGGAAGGAGTCTTTATTGCACTGCTTTTGTCTCAGTTCTTGTTTTTGTCCCTACATGAACCTTCCCCTTTTGTTTAATACTGGTCCTAGCCATCTCATAGACCATGATTCCATTACCTAAAAGTGCATCTTTTCCCTTTCAGGGGTACATACTTATTTTGAAATTCACTAATTATCTTCTTGAATAGATTCCATTGTTTATCTGCTGATTTGCCAATTAACAATTTGTTCTTATCTGTTGCAATCAATTCCTCCCTTACCCCTTCAAAACGAACTGGATTTCAGTCCAAATCTTTGTTTGGGACCATTCATTCTCCCTGAAGGATCGTATGTGTAACTTGTACCGTTTTCTGGAGGTGCAGTGAGTTACGAAACCGTATACAATCATGTATTTGTAATAAGAATGCGGACTCCATTTAAATGTATGGTTTACCTGACCAAAAGCTACCCAGTAAGCCTTGTGGATAGGCAGTGGAAACTATTGCAGCTAACAAAGAGAAAAGCTTGTCTCTGAAGGCTTCAGCAGACGATTGTATCTCGTACTCTTTGTGATAAGTGCCTCGGAACCACAAAGACCTTTTCAATTCATAGGCTCTTCAATATAAAGCTATGGAACTCCAAAGTGACCTTGATTATGTCACTTACATTTAATCACTGCTGTTGATTGAGTTTGCTAACACTGAATTCTGTGGGTATGTGTTGGACCTTGTGACAAGAGCGGAACATCATGTTGAGACTTGGTCAAAACTGTACTTGCAAGGAACCCAGGGGGGCGAGACGGCCGGTATGGCTCGACACACCAAGTGTGGACGAACAGGAAGACATCACGTAAAAGACAGATGGATATCAGCCCAGTCATATGACTGACCCAGGGAATATAAAGGACTGTGAGACGAAGCAGCTGCACTGCAGTCGGGTGGGTTGATTCCCCACATAAAGATCTACAAGAGCTCAACCGAACTAATCAATCGTTTGGACTTGTACCAAGTAAGTGTATGTATTGTTTGCTTACTGTTGACTAATCAAGTAAAATAGTTGAACTAAGACTACCTTGTGTCTTTCGTGCGGGTCAACCTTTAAGATTCACAGTTGAAGAAGTAGAATCCTACATCCCCTATAAGCCTGATTGTGAGTTCAACGATATTGTGGTCACTATTTCCAAGACGCTTCCTTACAACCAGCTTGTGAACTATTTCTAATTCATTACTCACAACCAAATTGAATATTGATTGAGAACAGATCAACTCCAACAAATTATCAAAATAACGTTGAAAGAAAAGCATTATTTGAAACCACCTGCAATGATGGAAAGTTGTTCTCAAAGATTGTATTCACCATAGTGGTGAGCCCAGTGAGCCAGTCCAACATTAGACTGGTATTCATGAAGTCCAATCTTATGAAGAAACACAGAGTTGGTTGGGGTCAATCTTTATTTATCTCTCAAACATGGTTGTTCCTTTGAGTTGATACCAATGGATTCTGCCCACAGAGCAAGTTTGGTACAATTCTACTAGTTACAGTTGTGTTTCAGTTGAGACTCACTGGCCTAGAAATTTGAGTGCACCAATTGTTGGGCGTGCGTGGGGCGTAGGGAGCCATTCCACACGTCTGAATGTATGGGCTCAAGGCGCCTGTGATATTGGGCCTCGGGCCTCATTATCATCAAGCTGACGAACTGCGGACACCTAATGGGCATCCCCAGTCAGCTCACTGGTAAAAAAGAATCAATAAAGTTCTTATTCATTGAATATCAGGTATCACAGATTTATCAAGCATATAGTACATGTAATAGTACTTAAACATACACTCAAAGGGTAATACTTACAACCAGGCCTAATGATCGTTGGTTGGGGATTCAAACATGTGACAGTTCTGAGCTCAGTATCTTAGGTCTTTACGAATCCAAATACTTATTGCAAACACCCAATTTTTATACATTTCTCTTACTCTTTCCACGTGACAATCTACACAATTCTGCATTACATAAATATGTAAGAGTTAAAAAAGAATTCTATATAATGAGAATTTTAATGGGCTTGTCCCTTAATAATTTTAGGGACAAATTTAAAATCAAATTAATTTAAAAATCAATAATTTTAGTTTTGACGAGTTATTTTTCTGTAGACCGGTACAACTCCCATACTTCGTTATTTTATCGATAGTTTCACTTGTTACATATAATTGCTATTCTACCAAGTGAAACATTAATTATAAGTCTGTCTTTGATTCAGTACTATTCCATACCAATCGCCTGCTTCGACAGAAACACCAATTAAAAGGAATGACATATACTCAGTTGTTTTTCTTTGCAGAACTAACTGTTTTTCTGCACTTGTTATCAACTAATTAAAGTTCTCTGAAATATATGAAGCAGTATGCAAGGGCTTGTCTTTTAATTAAGTTTACTGAAGTGACTAAACTGTCCATTGCTTTAAGGTCAGCCCTGGCTCAATAGCCCACTAGTACTTTAAATTAACTTAAATTACCCTGCTTAATAGGCAACGGCTAAACATTACAATAACTACAATATAAAGAGAAATGAATAGCAGTGTAACATTAGCAGACTTCAGGACAATCTGATAACCCTTTCCTTACGGCAGGGGAGCATGTGGTTTGAATGTGGGGTCGGAAGGAGCTCCTCATGGCTCCACATTCAGGTAAGTATATTTTTAAAACTTACCTTGTTAGTTGCGGCCTCCAATAGTCCATTTAAGGACCAGACGCTGTTTTTTTCTTCCCTACACCAATATGGCGGGTGGCATACTTCCGATTTGTAACGAGCATGCGCTTCCTGCCCGCAATATCGGAGGTTTAGGAGACCGTTTAGCGCCCAAAAAATGGGTACTGCAGGGTCAAATTTCTAGGCCACTGGCTCTGGTGTGCATCTCTCAATCCTTGTAATTGGTGCTCAGCAGAAGAAATCCCCAACACCGGTGCAGATAAAAAGAAAAGCAAGAAAAATAGGGTGGTAATAGTCGGGGACTTTAACTTTCCCAACATTGACTGGGACAGCCATAGCATTAGGGGCTTGGATGGAGAGGAATTTGTTGAGTGTATTCAGGAGGAATTTCTCATTCAGTATGTGGATGGCCCGACTAGAGAGGGGGCAAAACTTGACCTCCTCTTGGGAAATAAGGAAGGGCAGGTGACAGAAGTGTTAGTGAGGGATCACTTTGGGATCAGTGATCATAATTCCATTAGTTTTAAGATAGCTATGGAGAATGATAGGTCTGGCCCAAAAGTTAAAATTCTAAATTGGGGAAAGGCCAATTTTGATGGTATTAGACAGGAACTTTCAGAAGTTGATTGGGAGAGTCTGTTGGCAGGCAAAGGGACGACTGGTAAGTGGGAGGCTTTCAAAAGTGTGTTAACCAGGGTTCAGGGTAAGCACATTCCTTATAAAGTGAAGGGCAAGGCTGGTAGAAGTAGGGAACCTTGGATGACTCGGGAGATTGAGGCCCTAGTCAGAAAGAAGAAGGAGGCATATGACATGCATAGGCAGCTGGGATCAAGTGGATCCCTTGAAGAGTATAGAGATTGCCGGAGTAGAGTTAAGAGAGAAATCAGGAGGGCAAAAAGGGGACATGAGATTGCTTTGGCAGATAAGGCAAAGGCGAATCCAAAGAGCTTCTACAAATACATAAAGGGCAAAAGAGTAACTAGGGAGAGAGTAGGGCCTCTTAATATCAACAAGGTCATCTATGTGCGAAACCACAAGAGATGGGTGAGATCCTGAATGAATATTTCACATCGGTATTTACGGTTGAGAAAGGCATGGATGTTAGGGAACTTGGGGAAATAAATAGTGATGTCTTGAGGAGTGTACATATTACAGAGAGGGAGGTGCTGGAAGTCTTAACGCGCATCAAAGTAGATAAATCTCCGGGACCTGATGAAATGTATCCCAGGACGTTATGGGAGGTTAGGGAGGAAATTGCGGGTCCCCTAGCAGAGATATTTGAATCATCGACAGCTACAGCTGAGGTGCCTGAAGATTGGAGGGTAGCAAATGTTGTGCCTTTCTTTAAGAAGGGCGGCAGGGAAAAGCCTGGGAACTACAGACCGGTGAGCCTGACATCTGTAGTGGGTAAGTTGTTAGAGGGACAGGATCTACAGGCATTTGGAGAGGCAGGGACTGATTAGGAACAGTCAGCATGGTTTTGTGAGTGGAAAATCATGTCTCACGAATTTGATTGAGTTTTTTGAAGGGGTAACCAAGAAGATAGATGAGGGCTGTGCAGTAGACGTGGTCTACATGGACTTCAGCAAAGCCTTTGACAAGGTACCGCATGGTAGATTGTTACATAAGGTTAAATCTCACAGGATCCAAGGTGAGGTAGCCAATTGGATACAAAATTGGCTTGACGACAGAAGACAGAGGGTGGTTGTAGAGGGTTGTTTTTCAAACTGGAGGCCTGTGTCCAGCGGTGTGCCTCAGGGATCGGTGCTGGGTCCGCTGTTATTTGTTATTTATATTAATGATTTGGATGAGAATTTAGGAGGCATGGTTCGTAAGTTTGCAGATGACACCAAGATTGGTGGCATTGTGGACAGTGAAGAAGGTTATCCAGGATTGCAACGGGATCTTGATAAATTGGGCCAGTGGGCCGATGAATGGCAGATGGAGTTTAATTTAGATAAATGTGAGGTGATGCATTTTGGGAGATCGAATCGGGCCAGGACCTACTCCGTTAATGGTAGGGCGTTGGGGAGAGTTATAGAACAAAGAGATCTAGGAGTACAGGTTCATAGCTCCTTGAAAGTGGAGTCACAGGTGGATAGGGTGGTGAAGAAGGCATTCGGCATGCTTGGTTTCATTGGTCAGAACATTGAATACAAGAGTTGGGATGTCTTGATGAAGTTGTACAGGAGATTAGTAAGGCCACACTTGGAATACTGTGCACAGTTCTGGTCACCCTATTATAGAAAGGATATTATTAAACTAGAAAGAGTGCAGAAAAGATTTACTCGGATGCTACCGGGACTTGATGGTTTGACTTATAGGGAGAGGTTAGACAGACTGGGACTTTTTTCCCTGGAGAGTAGGAGGTTGAGGGGTGATCTTATAGAAGTCTATAAAATAATGAGGGGCATAGATAAGGTAGATCGTCAAAATCTTTTCCCAAAGGTAGGGGAGTCTATAACGAGGGGGCATAGATTTAAGGTGAGAGGGGAGAGATACAAAAGGGTCCAGAGGGGCAATTTTTTCACTCAAAGGGTGGTGAGTGTCTGGAACGAGCTGCCAGAGGCAGTAGTAGAGGCGGGTACAATTTTGTCTTTTAAAAAGCATTTGGACAGTTACATGGGTAAGATGGGTATAGAGGGATATGGGCCAAGTGCAGGCAATTGGGACTAGCTTAGTGGTATAAATTGGGCGACATGGACATGTTGGGCCAAAGGGCCTGTTTCCATGTTGTAACTTCTATGATTCTATGATTCTATGAAAAGGTGCTTACAACAAGGACATACTTGTCAAAGAGAACTGTATGTCATCACTTTCAGAGTTCATTTCGGTGCTCCTGAGGAAATACTGCAAGAAATGGGGCAGATATATGAATGACTTAACTTGCTTATGACTTCTGGGCTGCCCTGGTATTGCTGGTGTTGAGGGCACTCCAGATATTATTTTACAGAAGAGGAGCTTATACCCTTTAGTTAGTTCTTGGCCATTATCTAACCCCCCCACCCCACCCACCGCTGAAATGTTTGGGTTATTATTATAATTTCACAATAGGAATGAAAGAGTCACTCATTTTCTGGATCATGAGACTGAGAGGATCACAAACTGAAAAATTTGCTTCGGGCCAAATTGGCAACCCGCTAGCAGTTTGGTGTGATTGAGATGTTATAATAGCTTTTCATTCACAATCTTCCTCAACATCTTTCCATTTTGGCTGCCATCATCCAAAGTCACCCAGGTGTTGGCAAAAAGAACCTGTTGATTTCTGTGCTGTTTGCCAAAATTACAGTATTTGATTTAAGGCAAGAAGCTTTTTAATTTAAGGGACAAATTTCATTTCTTTATGTTGATAGGCACAGGAGTGAAAACACAAAGACAGTAAAGAGTTTTTCATTGTTTCGATGGGGCTTTTGTTTGCTGACTTGAGTATACATGAAAACATACAGAAAAACTATGAGACCTGTAAAGGAAAGTCTCATCAGGATATAAGAACAAATACAGTCAGCTTTGGCTCAATAGGCAGTACTCTTGCCTCATGAGAGAGAAGGTTGTGGGCTCAACCCTCACTCTGGACACTTGAGCAAATAATAATACAGTACTGAGGGAGTGCTGCACTGTCAGAGGTGCCGTTAATTTGTCTTTTGGGTGAGACGTTAAACTGAGAACCCGTCTGCCCTCTCTGGTGGATGGAAAAGATCCCACGGCACTTTTGGAAGAAGAGTAGGTGAGTTCTCCCAGCGTCCTGGCCAACATTTATCTCTCAACCAACATCACTTAAAAAAAAACATATTGGACTGGACATTGCTGTGAGCAGTGAACGACCTGCACCAGCTGTTCATTAGACTTGCATTTGCCCATAAACTTTCTATGGAGTTTGCATGGCAAGTCACAGTAAATTAGAGATCCATGCAGCGCAGCGCCCTCGACAGGGCATCTGGGACCTGTGTGAACAGGGCAAGCAGCTATATGTCTCCTTAACCCATCCGATTGAAGCATCGTTAAGTTAGTGTCGGGAAGTATTTGTTAGAATAGTGAATTCAGTGTCAAATCAGGTACAGCAAGAAAAAGAGGGGGAAAGAAAAATTGGATTAAGAGAGATAAAAAGAAAAAGTAAAAAAAAATTTTCTTTAAATTGTTTTCCAAATGTCCAACAATAATTAAAAGCTGAAGGAATGAGACTCCACACTTGTAAAAGTTAATTTTCAGTGCCAGAGAAGTTGTTTAGCAATAATTAAGACTTACCACGCTGTTAAAAGGGTACTTACACTGGAATGGACAAGCCCTAACATTTTTTGGCGAGTTTGGTCCGTATCTATGAGGTAAGTACAGGAACTTCACGCCGTTCAATACATTTGAATGGTGAATCAGATGGCGAGACGCCGTTTCCACGTAACGTTTGGAGGAGCAGGGCATCGTGGATAGCAACTTCCGGATTTCCATGCTTAACTGGTCGTCGGAAGTTGCTTTCCGATTTGCATGTAGTGTTAGCGGATTTTCCCGACAGTTGTAATACAACTGTCTTCGGATTACATTAAATGACAAGCAATCAATATAATCTGTTTTTTCCCGGCAAAGCAGGATGATCAGAAGTGACCTCCATGGACTGCCTGTAGCAATAGACTTCCGACCATCTCCTCTCAGGACCTCTAACTTTTGTGAGGGAGCATGCCCTTTCTTTATACTATTCAGCTGTGTTGTTCTGCATGTAAGCATCGCTGTCCTTATTTCCTGGTTATAAAACATCCCATTGTGCTGACTCTACGAAAAACAACCAATGATAGTCATACTATGTTCGTGTGGCTACCTTATGTGTAGCTCTGCTGCATGGACAGTTTGTTCCACATCATCCTTGAATGTCTCCTGCTATGTCTACTGTTTACGCAGCCTTTCACTGTTATTCAGGTCTTAGTACGTGGTTTCTTCGCAATTATTTGGTATGAACTGTCTCCTGACTTTTGCTTGTGTTTCACCATTCTAATGCCTCAGCATTCTTTCTATGACCCCTTGGGTTTCTGTATGTTATCTTTCTCAGAGAGATGTTGAACTTTGCCCCCCCCTTTAACATCCACCCTCTTGCTAAGATGTTTGGCGCTATAAGTGCCGGTATTCTTATCTATGCTTGTTTCAAACCATATTCTTACACATGGTATCATATACAGCACAAAAGGAGGCCATTCAGCCCATCATGTCTGTGCCAGCTCTTTGGTACAGCTGTCCAATTGGTCCCACTCCCCTGCTCTTTCCCCATAATCCTGTAAATTTTTTCCCTTCAAGTATTCATCCAATTCCCTTTTGAAAGTTATTATTGAATCTGTTTCCACCACCCTTTCCGGCAGTGCATTCCAGATAATAACAACTATATGTGTAAAAAAATGTTTCTTCAATGCGCCTCTGGTTCTTTTGCCAATCACCTTAAATCTGTCTCCTCTGGTTACTGACCCTTCTGCCGCTGGAAATAGTTTCTCCTTACTTACTTTATCAAAACCATTCATGATTTTCAACACCTCTATCAAATCTCCTCTTAACCTTCTCAACTCTAAGGAGAACAAACCCAGCTTCTCCAGTCTCCCCACATAACTGAAGTCCCTCATCCCTGGTACCATTCTAGTAAATCCCTTTTGCACTCTTTGTAAGGCGTTGACATCCTTCCGAAAATGTGGTGCCCAAAATTGAACACAATACTCCAGCTGAGGCCTAACCAGTGTTTTATAAAGGCTTAGCATAACTTCCTTGCTTTTGTACTCTATACATCTATTAATAAAACTGAGGATCCCATATCAGCCTTTTCAACTTGTCCTGCCACCTTCAAAGATTTGAGCACAGACACCCCCAGTTCTCTCCATTCATGCACACTCTTCAAAATTTTACCATTTAGTTTATATTGCCTCTCCTCATTCTTCCTACCAAAATGTATCACCTCACACGTCTCTACGTTAAATTTAATCTGCCATGTGTCTGCCCATTCCACCAGTCTATCTATGTCCTCCTGAAGTCTATTACTATCCTCCTCATTGTTTATTACATTTCCAAGTCCAGGTCATTAATATACATCAAAAAGAGAAGTGGTCCTAATACTGACCCCTGGGGAACATCACTGTGTACTTCCCTCCAGTCTGAAAAACAACCGTCTACCACTACTCCCTGCTTTCTATCCCTTAGCCAATTTTGTATCCATGTTGCCACTGTCCCTTTAATCCCATGGGCTTTAATTTTGCCAACAAATCTATTACAGGATGTGACTAGTGGAGTCCGCAGGGATCTGTCTTGGGGCCTCAATTATTCACAATATTTATTAACGACTTAGGTGAAGGCATAGAAAGTCTCATATCTAAGTTTGCCGATGACACAAAGATTGGTGGCATTGTAAGCAGTGTAGATGAAAACATCAAATTACAAAGGGATATTGATAGATTAGGTGAATGGGCAAAACTGTGGCAAATGGAATTCAATGTAGGCAAATGTGAGGTCATCCACTTTGGACCAAAAAAGGATAGAACAGGGTACTTTCTAAATGGTAAAAAGTTAAAAACAGTGGATGTCCAAAGGGACTTAGGGGTTCAGGTACATAAATCGTTGAAGTGTCATGAACAGGTGCAGAAAATAATCAATAAGGCCAATGGAATGCTGGCCTTTATATCTAGAGGACTAGAATACAAGGGGGCAGAAGTTATGATGCAGCTATATAAAACCCTGGTTAGACCGCACCTGGAGTACTGTGAGCAGATCTGGGCACCACACCTTCGGAAGGACATATTGGCCTTGGAGGGAATGCAGCATAGGTTTACTAGAATGATACCCGGACTTCAAGGGTTAAGTTACGAGGAGAGATTACACAAATTGGGGTTGTGGAAGGTTAAGGGGTGATCTGATCGAAGTTTATAAGGTATTATGGGGAACTGGTAGGGTGGATAGAGAGAAACTATTTCCGCTGGTTGGGGATTCTAGGAGTAGGAGGCACAGTCTTAAAAATTAGAGCCAAACTTTTCAGGAGTGAGATTAGAAAACACTTCTACACACAAAGGGTGGTCGAAGTTTGGAACTCTCTTCCGCAAACGGCAATTGATGCGAGCTCAATTGCTAATTTTAAATCTGAGATAGATAGCTTTTTGCCAACCAAAGGTATTAAGGGATATGGGCAAAGGCAGGTATATGGAGTTAGATCACAGATCAGCCATGATCTTATCAAATGGCAGAGCGGGCTCAAGGGGCTGAATGGCCTACTCCTGCTCCTATGTTCCTATGCCTATATGGTACTTTATCAAATGCCTTTTGTAAGTCCATTCACACATTATCAACCATACTACCCTCATTAACCCTTTCTGTTACTTCATCAAAGAACTCAACCAAGTTAGTCAAACGCAATTTTCATTTGACAAATCCGTGCTGACTTTCATTTATTAGCCCATACTTTTCCAAGTGCCAATTAATTTTCTGGATTATCGTATCTAAAATTTTCCCCACCACTGAATTTAGACTGATTGGCCTGTAATTGCCGGGTTTATTTCTCTCCCCTTTTTTGAACAGGAGTGTAACATTTGCAATCCTCCAGTCCTCTGGCACTGCCCCCATAATTAAGGAGAATTGGAAGATTGTGGCCAGAGTCTCGACAATTTCTACCCTTACTTCCCTCAGTAACCTAGGATGCATTTCATCTGGACCAGGTGACTTTTCTACTTTGAGTATTGCCAATCTTTTAAGTAGCCCGTCTTTATCTATTTTTATTCTATCCAATATCCCTACTACCTCCTCTTTTACTGCTAGATTGGTAGCATCCTCTTCCTTAGAGACGACCAATGCGATGTATTCATTTAGTCCCTCAGCCATGCCCTCTGCCTCCACTTAAAGAATGCCTTTTTTGTCCCTAATCGGCCCCACCCTTCCTTTGACTACCCTTTTACTATTTATATCGACTTACATCGAGTCTACAGCACCGAAACAGTCCATTTGGCCCAACAGGTCCATGCCGGTGTTTATGCTCCACATGAGTCTCCTCCCACTCCTCTTCACCTAACCATATCAACATATCCTTCTATTCCTTTCTCCCGTGTGCTTATCTAGCTTCCCTTTAAATGCATCTATGCTATTTGTCTCATCTACTGCTTGTGATAGCGCATTCCACATTCTTGCCACTCTTTGGATTAAGAAGTTTCTCCTGAATTCTCTAATGAATTTATTAGTGACTATCATGTATTTATGACCTCTCGTTTTGGACTTCCCCGCAAGTGGAAACATTTTCTCTACATCTATCCTATCAAGACTTTTCATTATCTTAAAGACCTCGATCAAGTCACCTCTTAGTCCTCTCTTTTCTAGAGAAAAGAGCTCCAGTTGTTTATGCTGGGGTATTGTCTATCCTCTCAGTTTTGGTATCATCCTTGTGAATCTTTTTTGCGCCTTCTCCAATGCCTCGACATCTTTTTTATAATATGTAGTCCAGAACAGTACAGAGTATTCCAAGTGTGGTCCAACCAAGGTTCTTGACATGTTTAACATAATTTCTCTGCTTTTCAATTCTCTCCCTCCAGAAATGAACCCCAGTGCTTGGTTTGCCTTTGTCATGGCCTTATTAACCGATGTCAATACTTTTAGTGATTTGTGTATCTGTACCCCGAGATTCCTTTTCTCCTCTACCCCATTTAGACGCTTATTATTCAAACATTATGTAGCTTCCTTATTCTTCCTTTGAAAATGCACCATCTTACACTTACCTATAATTGAAATTAATTTGCCAATTACACTCCCATTCTGCAAGTTTATTAAAGTCTTATTGCATTTTGACGCAGTCTTCCTTAGTATTAGCTACACCCTCCAATTTCGTGTCATTCGCAAATTTTGAAATTGTACTTCCGATTCCCAAATCCAAATTGTTAATGTAAATTTTGAACAGCAGTGGTCCCAGCACTGATCCCTGTGGAACACCACTTTCCACCTTTTGCCAGCTTGAGTAGCTACCCTTAACTCCTACACTCTGTTTTCTGTTTTGCAGCCAGCTTGCTATCCATTCTGCTCCCTGTCCCCTGCCTCCACATGCTTTGACTTTAGTCATGAGTCTACAATACGGTACTTTATTGAAGGCCTTTTGAAAATCCAAATATATTGGGCATGATTTTAGCCTGGAAAAACTGGTGGGTTGAGGGCCGGGGGCATTAAAAATTGCAACAATGTCAAACCTACCCCCAACTCGCCTCCAACTTGCCCATTTCTGGTTTTCACGGGGACGGGACGAGGGGCGGATAACCAACCCGTTCTCAGGAGGCGGGTTGGTCACTACAACCTTTCAAGGAGGCTGCGGGCCTCCATTTTTTCAGATATTGTGATTTTAGCCTCTGGGGGCCGGGATTCCCTGCCTTCTCCTTCACACTGCGTGAGAGGAGGCGAGAAGGCCTGAAACTGCAGGTCAGTGCCTTTGTAGCACAGCTTGTGGGCCCGGAGGAGCAGGAGTGTCTCCCCCAGGCCCAATAAGGCTTCCTGCAGCGACCCCCCCAACGATTGCCATCGCGACCCCCAATAACGATCATGACTCCCCCAATGATCGCGACTCCCACAACGATCACGACCCCCCCACCGATTGCGACACTCCCCTCAACGATAGCGACCCCGCGGTGACCCGCGATCCTGCCCCCGCCCCCCTCGGTGAGTGACCCCCGATCCCGACACTCCCACTCGGTGACTGACCCCCGATGACTGAGCCTGATGACTCACCCCTGATGACTGACCCCCCCCCCCCCTGATGACTGTCCCCCACCCCGCCCCATGATTAATTCCTATCCGGTGATCCCCGTGCTCACCGATGCCCCCATGCCCACCAATGCCCCATGCCTGCCAATGCCCCCGAAGCCCTCCATGTCCACCGATGCCGCCATGTCTGCCAATGCCCCATACCCGCCAATGCCCCCATCCCACCCTCCCATCCATCGAATCTAAGACTTAACTGAACACTTACCCCTTCCTTCCTCGTATCCTGCCTGACTGAGACCAGCCTGTCAATCAGGCCATCTTGTCGGGTGGGAAACCATTAAAAAAAAGACATCCTTTTGTCAAAATCGTAAGGATGTCCTGGAAACCTGTTCTTTCACCTGTTAGTGAGCAACACACTCCTGGAGGATTCTTACATTGTCTGCCTCTTCCTACCCTTACAACAGCAGGTTATAGTCCAACAGTTTTATTTGAAAATCACAAGCTTTCGGAGGCTTTCTCCTTCGTCAGGTGAAGAAAGCCCCCGAAAGCTTGTGATTTTCAAATAAAACTGTTGGACTATAACCTGGTGTTGTAAGATTCCTTACATTTGTCCACCCCAGTCCATCACCGGCAACTCCACATCTTGCTACCCTGCCAAATGGGCACTCATGTGAGCTTTCTGCGGCTGTCAGGAGTCCTGGAACGCGCTGTTAGCTTCACTGTTATTTATGCAGCATAATCCGGCCCAAAATCTGGTCATTTATTTCAATGTTGTTTGTGGGAGCTTGCAGATTAGCTACTCCGTTTCCCTACATTACAACAATAACTACACTTCAATAGTAGGTCATTGGTTATGAAGGACGTCCTGAGGTTTGCAAGGCGCCATACAAATGCAATTACTTTCTATGCTTCGTTGTGTGAATTGTCGGTATGTCCCAAATTGGGAGGTAAACAGTATAACATTCTTATCGGGAAAGTGTGACCAAAGTAATGTTATAACTTTTGATTTTTTTTCTTGTGCGCACAATATTGAGAACAAACCAAAATAAAATGTGTCCGCACGTAAGAAAATTGAATCCTGGTACATGAACTTTAATTTTCTGAACGATGAGCTGGATCAGTCGCAGACCATTTCTCACCCACCTGTTACCATCTCGCACCGCCTGTCCGCTTTGTTACCTGTTGGTAATTTATGAATGACGGCTGGAGTCGACGTCTCTTGACGTCGATTGGTGAGCCTAACTGTCAATCACTGCTGAGCTCGCGACGTGACCGTTGAGGCCTGCGTGTTGTGACGCGGCTGCGAAGCGGAGGCCCGAGCGGAGATCGTGGGCGGTTGCATGGTTTTAATATGAGTTTCGTGTATTTCTCATTCGGGAGCTGTGGTCGTGATTCTCAGCTCGTCTTCCTTTCTTGCGCCGGTCGCGCAGCGTTCGCGGGAAGGGCGGCCGAGTGAAGATGGCTGACGCGGGCCCGGCTCTGGCCCAGGAAGGCTGGTAAGTGGCGCGTGCGGGCGGGCGAGCGGCGTGAGGCTTTGGCTTGCACCAGGAGGGGCTGTCAGTGACTCAGCCCGCGGCGCTTGAAGGCCCCGCTGTTAGCGCGTTTCGATGTAAATGGACAGGTCGGGGTGGGCTGGAGTTGGTCCCATTTGTACAATAGGCCTCACTCAAAATGTGTTAATGCAAATTCTTATGAATTTGTGATCGTCTTTTCTGCCCCCCCCCCTCAGTGATTTTAATTTTATATTATCAATGGGTTATTTTGTTAGATGATTTTGTACCACCTTTTGGGTTGTTTTTATTGCTTTATATCCAAGTGTGTTGTTTGTTCACCACCCCCCCGCCCCCCCCCCCATCATGTGAACAAATTAGATGTGAGATTTGGAGATGCTTCTTTCTCCAGTTATGACCCTGCTGAATCCATAAATACAAGTTGATGGGAACTCACGTTAGATTTCCTATAATTAGGAAAAGTGGGATTGCTGTGATGGGGGGAAAAAGTGGCTAATGTGGAATGTCATGCTGCTGTCAGCTTGGCTCAATGACACTCTCTCCTTGGGAGTTATAAGGTTGTGGGTTCAACCCCACTCCATAACTTAAGTACCTTAGTGATGGACATGAAGTGCTGCTCTTTGGATGAAATGTTAAACTGAGTTCCTGTGAGCCCTTTCGTAGAAGCAGGACGTCGAAGATCAGGGAGTTCTTTTGCTGTATTTCTGAAGCTATGGAATTGTCTCCCTGAACCTCTGCACCTCCCTCTCCTCCTATAGGACCCCCCCCCTGAAAACTTATCTCTTTGACCAAGCTCTTAGTCACCTGACCTAATGTCTCCTCCTTTGGCTTGGTGTCAATTTTTGTCTTATTACGCTCCTGTGAAGCGCCTTGTTATGTTTTCCGATGTTGAAGGCTATATAAATGCAAAAGCAAAATACTGCGGATGCTGGAAATCTGAAACAAAAACAGAAAATGCTGGAAACACTCAGCATGTCAGGCAGCATCTATGGAGAGAGAAACAGAGTTAACGTTTTAGGTCGATGACCTTTCATCAGAAACATTTTCTGTTTTTGTGTGCTATATAAATGCAGCTTGTTGTCTTGGCCAACATTTCTTCCTTAACCAGGACCACCACAAATTCATCTTATTGCTGTTAGTGCAGATGCTGCTGTATGTGTTTATCCACAGAATGATGACTGGAATTCGAAGTGTTTTGTGTTATTTTTGAGAGGTGTAATCAGGCACTTGTTTTTTCTTTCATGCTCTTCAGTTAAATTTTTAGACTTAAAAAAAAGGTAAATCCAATAATCTAGTTCAGGAATAACTTTGGACCATCGACCTGATGGCATCAGTGTTTATAAGAATAATCTTGTTTATTTCTGTTCTGCATCACAACCTATTCTTTATCGGAAACGATCTTAGTTGGACCTATAGTTTTGTTTGGTTGATTCTTGTATTTTGGTTATAATTTATCATTATGCCAGAATAAGATGTATATGCCTCAGAGAGGATACAGAAACTGATCCCAAGTGTAAAAGGGATGATCTAAAATGTGGAAAGTCTTGAACTGAGCCCTTCAGAAAGAAGGTGGTTACGGGGTTGTTATTGAAATAAATAAAACATTGAATAGTAAAAGTATTAAATAGCACAGATAAAGTAAACCCACATTATTAAGAAAGTAGGCGAAGGATTTAAATGAAAATAAGTTTTCACTAAAGTTAAAACAACTATCAGGCAGAACTGTACACAGTGATAAATGTTTGGAAATGGCTCCACTAATGTAAGTAGTATTGAGCCATCTTTTTAAGAATTAATTATATAAACAAAGCATATGTAAAAGATGTCCAATAAGCACTGTGCTTTGACTATGTGAGTCAACCAGTCTCCTCTACTTTATCCATAAGCGAGGAAGCAACTTTGTGGCTGCTGTTTCTATCTAGCACTATATAAATTAAATATGTTTTTCTTTGTTAACTGTTCTACAGGTGTACTTGCAGACTGAAATATTTTATAGAATTATTAAACCAACAGTAATTCAGGAACAGCTGTGAACCACCAGACTTAATGGAAGCAGTCCTATTTCAATGTTATTGGGATTGCAACCTTTTCATGCAAAACTGTATTTCTTGAATACAGCATTTAGATCCTCCTGTTTCAGGCGTGAGCCCTGGACGCTGATGGGGAATGGTGGCGTATTCTTTATTTTTCATTATTATGCAAAGATAAGTTGTACTGTTCAAATTAAGTGAGGCTGATCTTAACTACTAGTCTGTATGTTCACCTGACTGTGAAATGAAGCAGCTTATCAATTCTTATCAGGCACAGACTGCCTTTGGAGAAATTGAAGAAGTACTTGTGTGAAAGACACAAATATCTGAATCAGTTCACAAGGGGTGAATATTGTTACGCACCAGGCCATGATATCCTGCAATAGATATCGGAAGATGCTAAATGCCAAATACCTATCTCCAACCTGGTACATCTTGCCTATCCTTTCGTCGTACCTTGGATTTTAAAGAAGTTGAGAGATAAAACTTGGATAAAGGAATATACAATAATACTAATTTATATTTTTCTTGGAAAATGGACAGAATCACAGGATTTGGTACCCAAAGCTTATAAGAATTCAAAACATTATGTCATGAACACATAATTTGATGTGTTAATCAGTGCCTTGAGCACATATTCCTGGCTGACACTTCAGTGCAATATTGAGGCAATGCTGCACTGTTGGAGGTGCCATCTTTCGGATGAGACATTAAACCGAGGCACCGCCTTCCCTCTCAGGTGGATGTAAAAGTTCCCATGGCACTATTCGAAGAAAAGCAGGGGAGTTCTCCATGGTGTCCTGGCCAATATTTATCCTTCAACCAACATCACTAAAGCAAATTATCTGGTCATTATCTCATTATTGTTTTTGGAACCTTGCCGTACGCACATTGGCTGCCATATTTCCGACATTACAACAGTGACTACATTTCATAAGTACTTCATTGGTTGTGAAATGCTTTCCGATGTCCTGAGATAGTGAAAGGCACTTTGTAAATGCTGGTTCTTTCTTTTTAGTGGACTTGAGAATACAATATGTGTTACAACAGTGGTTAACGGTTATTTATCAGACTGGAGGGAAGTATACAGTGGTGTCCCCCACTGGTCGATATTAGGACCACTTCACTTTTTGATATATATTAATCACCTGGCTAGGTATGTAGGGCATAATTTCAAAGTTTTCAGATCTTTGAAAGTGTGGACAAGTTGATAAGGTTGTTAAAAAAGCGTTTGGGATTCTTGGCTTTATAAATCGAGGCATCGAGTCCAAAAGCAAGCAAGTTATGGTAAGCCTTTATAAATCACTGGTTAGGCCTCAGTTTGAGTACTGTCTCCAATTCTGGGCACCACACTTCAGGAATGAGGGTGCAGAGGAGATTTACCAGAATGGTACCAGGGATGAGGGAGTTCAGTTATGTTGAGAGACTAAAGAAGCTGTGAGCTCCGAAGAGCAGAGAAGGTTAAGGGGGGATTTAATAGGAGTGTTCAAAATTATGAGGGGTTTTGATAGAAAATTAGATTGGAAAAAACTGTTCCCACTGGCAGGTGGGTCGGTAACTAGAGGATACAGATTTAAGATCGTTAGCAAAAAATCCAGGGGGCGATTAGAAATTTTTTGAGCAGTGATTTGTTATGATCTGGAATTCACTACCTGAAAGGGTGGTGGAAACAGATTGAATAGTAACTTTCAAAAGGAAATTGGATATGTACTTGAAAAGGAAAAATTTGCAAGGCTATGGGGAAAGAGCAGGGATGTGGGACGAATCGGATAGCTCTTTCAAAGAGCCGGCACAGACGCAGTGGGCCAAATGGCCTCCTTCTGTGCTGTATAATTCTAAGACATAATACCCCTGTTGTAAACAGCATATCCTCCTATTGACTGAGCAATGCCATGGGTAATCCATTAGTTGTATGTAAATTTCATATGTATAAATGAAATCTGAAAGAAACCCATCTACAGTGCAACTGTTAAAAAAAATGTCATTTGCCTATCATTAATCTTTACTAAAATGCTTTGTAAAGCTCTTAAACTTTTATCCTACATACATCACTCATTGGGAAGACAAATTTTGAACATTTGCCTTTATGATCCAAAACTGAAATGAAAAATATATCCACTTCCCACATTATTTACAGTATAAATTGATTATCTTAAGTTACCTCAACTATTCCAATGGACAGAATATCAATTCAGTGTGCTTTTTAAAAAATTACTGTACATCAGTTTCCTTGATCTTTGACTTGGAGTATACATGCAAAATTGTACTGTATATTTTTCCTTGGGTATGGAGTATGGTATCCATCTGAAATTCCAGCGGTTTTAATTCTCAGGACAGGGATTTACAGAGAGTTTGCAACTTAGCTGTAACAATTAGAAAAAAACTTTGTTCGCTTCGGACAACAGTGTCATCTGGTACGGCACATTTTCCTTTGCATTTTTTTTTCTTAGAGGTTAAGGTAGCTATGGAAATTTGTTTTTTCATAGATTGCCTTTAATCGACTCTTGCTTGTGAAGATGGATGTAGTTGAGACAGGATGCTGTATGGTTATGAGGAGATCATTTTAACTGCAAGATTTTTGCTTACCGGCTTGATTAATCAACATCACTTGTGGGCACATACGAACAATGACGGACAGGAAAAGACCCTCTGGTCCATCCGGCCTGTCCCACACAATTGTGTTACCTTATGTATCATAATATTTCCACTCCCCACCACACTCAAAACCATGTCATCTGGGAGAGGCGAAAAACCAGATTAAAAACCCAGGCCAATTTGGGGGAAAAAGAATCTGGGAAATTCTTCTCTGACCTCCCGAGGCGATTAAAACTAGTCCAGGAGATCACTGTGGCCCTGATAATTCTATGCATTACATCACCTACCTTTTTGTAAGAGGTGACCTCCGTCCCAGCCAGAAATAGGTCCAGCTCTTACTTGAAGGAATTCAGTGAATCAGCGTCCACTGCACGAGCCGGCAGCCTGTTCCAGAGGTCCACTATTCTGTGAGAAAAGAACTACCTCCTAACATCTAACCTAGATCTGGCCTTAGACAACTGAAAATTGTGACTCCTGTTCCTCCTGTACCTATTTAATTGGAGCAAACTGTCGACTCAGACTCTGATTAATACTTGCTTTTACAAGATATTTCTTCTTTCCCTTTTACTAGCATTATTTATTTTAATCTCTAGCACTAGACCATACATGAAAACTGGAGACAAACTGAGAATGAAGAGGCATTCTACCATTGTGTGTGGCCTGAAAATTTTGAATTGTAGCTCATCGTCCATGCACAACTTTTTCCTTTCCTGCTTTTTGCTTATCTATGGCATAACTTAGAGCTACTGGTTGTATTTTTTTGTGTTCAAATTTAATTTAAATTTTTTTTTCGTATTATTGCGATGGCTCCCAAAACATCAAACTCTCTTTAAACAATGACCTCTTTGTGAATTTTTGCTGTTGCGTATTTGAGTATTGCCTGAACTGTGGGAGTTAAACCACATCTAGAGAATGAGGCAGGAATACTGAGGTATTCAAACATTGAATAAACTTGGATTCTGTTGTTATGGAAACTGCATAAAGAAAATAAGATGTACCTCAACAAATTTGACTGGAAGTTAAAATAATTCTAACCTTGTTGATGAGGCCACATTTGGAATATTGTGCATAGTTTTGGTCATTTTGTGTTCAAAAAGATATTGATTAATTGGATAAGGTTCAGAAAGGAGTGACCAGGATGATTTGAAGACTTGAATATACTGCTTTATAGTAATTCGAGTAAAAATCGCTGACTAGCCAAAGGTGAGGCTACAGTGACATCAGTTTATCCACATACACTAATTTTAGTAGAAAATGCCGTACAAACAGTACAGGTAAATGTAACAACATCTAGCAACATTCATTGCGATACTTTGCAGTCTTTCTCTTTCACCAAAATTTGAAATTGTGGCAAGACTTTATCAGAAACAGTGCATCTTAGAGCAAGCTTTAGGTTTTTGTCCCGCAGTTCTGATATTTTGATTTCATCAGACTCATCATTGACAATGTTGACTTGCACAACGAGACCTGCCAGACTCGCCCCTGTGCCCTGTTGGAGATGCTCATTATTGGTTGGGCTGACTTTCGTGTGGAGCAGTTATTCTGATTGGTCGAGCTGCCCATGATGACGGCTCCTCTCTTCATACAAGATCGTGGTGTTTCCATGGTGTTTTCAGATGTCCTGACAGCTCAAGCTGTCAGGAAATGCGTCTATGCCAGATTCTCAGCCGCACTCGGAAGACAGTCCAGAATGTCACCCGAGCACAACGCAACGCCATCAAAGCTCTCAAGACCAACCGCAACATCGTCATCAAACCAGCGGACAAAGGAGGAGCCATCGTCATACAGAACAGAGCGGACAACTGTCAGAAGCATACCGACAACTGGACAACCAGGAACACTACAGACGGTTACCCACAGACCCGACCAAAGAACACACCCATCAGCTCAACAAACTGATCAAGACCTTCGATCCAGACCTTCAAAACATCCTACGCACTCTCATCCCACGTACTCCCCGCATGGGAGACTTCTGCTGCCTCCCAAAGATACACAAAGCCAACACACCCGGACGTCCTATCGTATCAGGCAACGGAACCCTGTGTGAGAACCTCTCTGGATACATCGAGGGCATCCTGAAACCCATCGTGCAGGGAACCCCCAGCTTCTGTCGCGACACTACAGACTTTCTACAAAAACTCAGTACCCACGGACCTGTTGAACCAGGAACACTTCTCACCACGATGGACGTCTCGGCACTCTACACCAGTATCCCCCACGATGACGGCATCGCTGCGACAGCATCAATACTCAACACCAACAACAGCCAATCTCCAGACGCCATCCTACAACTCACCCGCTTCATCCTGGATCACAATGCCTTCACCTTCGATAACCAGTTCTTTACCCAAACACACGGAACAGCCATGGGGACCAAATTCGCACCCCAATACGCCAACATTTTCATGCACAAGTTCGAGCAGGACTTCTTCACTGCACAGGACCTCCAACCAACACTATACACCAGATACATCGACGACATTTTCTTTCTATGGACCCACGGTGAGGAATCACTAAAGAGACTACACGATAACATCAACAAGTTCCATCCCACCATCAAGCTCACCATGGACTACTCCTTGGACACACGAATCTCCATCAAAGACGGGCACCTCAGCACCTCACTCTACCGCAAGCCCTCGGACAACCTCACGATGCTCCACTTTTCCAGCTTCCACCCTAACCACGTCAAAGAGGCCATCCCCTGTGGACAGGCCCTGCGAATACACAGGGTCTGCTCAGACGAGGAGGAACGCGATGGACACCTACAGACGCTGAAAGACGCCCTAGTAAGAACGGGATATGATGCTCGACTCATCGATCGACAGTTCCGACGGGCCACAGCGAAAAATCGCATAGACCTCCTCAGAAGACTAACACGGGACGCAACCAACAGAGTACCCTTTGTCGTCCAGTACTTCCCCGGAGCGGAGAAACTACGCCATGTTCTCCGCAGCCTTTAACATGTCATCAATGATGACGAACACCTCGCTATGGCCATCCCCACACCTCCACTACTCGCCTTTAAACAGCCACCCAACCTCAAACAAACCATCGTTCGCAGCAAATTACCCAGCTTTCAGGAGAACAGCGTCCACGACACCACACAACCCTGCCACGGTAACCTCTGCAAGACATGCCAGATCATCGACACAGATACCACCATCACACGAGAGGACACCACCCACCAGGTGCACGGTTCATACTCCTGTGACTCGGCCAACGTTGTCGACCTCATACGTTGCAGGAAAGGATGCCCCAGAGCATGGTACATTGGCGAGACCATACAGACGCTGCGACAACGGATGAACGGACACCGCGCAACAATCGCCAAACAGGAGGGTTCTCTCCCTGTCGGGGAACACTTCAGCAGTCGTGGACATTCAGCCACCGACCTTCGGGTAAGCATACTCCAAGGCGGCCTTCGAGACACACGACAACGCAAAATCGTCGAGCAGAAATTGATAGCCAAGTTCCGCACCCATGAGGACGGCCTCAACCGGGGTCTTGGGTTCATGTCACACTACACGTAACCCCACCAGCGAACAAATGTTATCTGTTTTTAATATAAGGGGTCATTGACTGTCTTCCTTCTCTTTTTTTTTGGGGGGTTTGTATATTCGGTGGCCTTTTAGGTGACACCTTTCTGTCTGCTCACTGTGATTGCCTTGGCAACGGGCAGTAATCACCAGGCATTGTTCTGTGATTTTCAAATGCGAAGGATTCGAAAATTTCATTTCCACACCATTCACCTGAGGAAGGAGGAAGCCTCCGAAAGCTTGTGGAATTTAAAATAAATTTGTTGGACTATAACTTGGTGTTGTTAAATTGTTTACAATTGTCAACCCCAGTCCATCACCGGCATCTCCACATCATGTCTGTAGGTGGCATTGTAATAGGGTGTTTCCATTTAGAGCACTTAGCCCTTCATCATGTTTTTCCTGGTTATAAAACAACTAACTGCAATTAAAAACACTTGGTTTGAGTCTGCAGCTGGAGGACAAATTACAAAAACTTTATTGAGGTAAATTTCAAATTTTATTTTAAGTGCGTCTGTTTGATAGTGTACTAATTATACACTTGTCGTAGCTTTTAAGTTCTATAAACTAAGTGTATTAATCAGAGACCGACTGGGGTCAGAGAGGGGGGGTGGTATGTGAGAGTGTCCTTCATGTTGTAATTGTCAATTAGTTGTGAAGCCAACTAATTATCTCCCCTATGTTTTAAGTTAGAAAATATAATTGGTAGTTTGATTTTTAAAAAAACATTTGATTGAATTTTGAAAGCAAACAAAGCCTCGGAGGGAAATGTATAGCAAGGCAGCGGAGGGGGGAGCAGGTTAAGAGTGAGGAGGCCTCTGCATCTCTCCACCTGTGCTTGGGAGTGGGGGGATGGCTGGAGGGTTAAAAGTGAAGTGAGTGACAGTGGAATGAGGGGGAGGGGTGGATACAGGGGTTGAGCAGGTAATTGGGAGGTGAGAGGTAGTGGTTAGTAGGAAGGGGTGGGGGTAGTGGGAAGATGAAGGGGTACAGGATGCAATGGGAATGGTGTTTGGGAGAAGCATGAATGATGGAGGAGGGAATGGGAAGGGAGCTGCTGAGGGCTACTTGGGATTTTAGCATGGCGGTGGGAAGTAAGTGGGTGGGTGATTAGTCATGTGGAAAACAGAAAAAAATTTTGAGTGTTGGTTTGAGCATTTGCAACTCAATTGAGGGGCCTTAATTTCACTTTCGCGTTTCGCCTTTCCAAGCTGCGCAGCGGGCGTACTGCGCATCCGCATGAAGTGGTGTGAACTGGAGTATTTGAAGGGCAAGTGCAAATGGATTTTGAAGGAGAAAGGAGGAGCATTGAAAATGCACCACTGAAGAGCCACGGCAGCACCCCGTATCAGCGACGCTTTCCTTTAGTTTCTACTGGCTGGTGTCAGAAGCAGGAGGGAAGTTCTCTATCCAGCTGACAGGAGAAAGCGGTCTGCTTCTGCCACTAAGAAGGCGTGGCTGGAGGTGGCAGAGGAGCTCAGCAGCAGGAGCACAATGCCCAGGTTATGGGTGCAATGCAGAAAGTGATTTACTGACTTAACCAGGTATTTTTGATGATTCACCTACATCCTGTGAAAAGAACCCCCCTCCCTCACTGAGTTGGTAAGCCTTCTTCATCACATCATTCTTCACATCCACTTAAGTCTCATCAACTTATCTTCACTTTCTATGCACTTCCCCATTTGTGAACCCACCACAGCCACTCACCCGAATCCTGTTGCAATGTGATGAATCTGTCTGATTGTCACCCTCTGATGCATTGGTTTCATTGTCAGCCTCACTGAAAGCAGTGCATCCATCGGGTGACCACGTCACCGTCAGTTACTCACAGGTCTGTTCTTTCTCCCCTTGTAGGAGAAGAGAGCGCAAATGCAAGGGAGAGGAGTAGCAATGGAGGTGGGCCACCAGAAATAGTACCATTTTCAGATGCGGAGGAGGAGGCGATGGACATCAGTCGAATGGTTGCATGCCTGTTCATTGGAGATGGAGAGGCTAGCAACCCACTGGTGATAGAACATGTTGTCACCTGGTGATTCAACATTCACAAGTGTGCACGAGCAGACATTGGTGGCAGGGGCGGCTGTGGGGAGTCTGTGTCAGGGGGTGCACTGCTCAGCTGGACACAGATGCTGAACCCCGGGGATGTCATTGAAATTGAGAATGATGGAGGTACAGCTCCACCTTTACGAGGTAATGGAGAACGTGTCACGCATACTCTCCACAATAGCGCAGAGGATGGAGGAGTCCAACTCCATCGCTAATGGATTGGTGGCACAAGTAAGTGCACGAATGTGTTCGATGGAGAGAGTGGCAGCCTTCATTGAGCTTCAAGCACAGCTCTCAAATGAGTCCATGCAGGCCATGACAGCGGCCGTGCGGACTCTGGATGCCAACAGGGAGTTCTCCCAGTGCCATCTGTCGGTCTGGGAGCTTAAAATTGCAGGTTTCCTCCGACTGCTTCCCCACCTTTTGAGTTGAGTTTGCACCCGGGTGACTTTAGAGCATCAACACATAGTGTTGACCAGTTTGCACAATGTTTTCTGTGACTGATGGCCGTTGCATGTAATTACTTGTTATCACCTCATTTGACCCCCTTGATTTATTTTAGTTACTTTTGTTAAAAACAAATTAGTTTGGATGGACCAACCCCTTTCTGAAAAAAAATATAGTGGTGTTGCCCTTTGGGGGATACACTTGATTGTGTCCACAATTCCACTTTATTCTTCTGCTGTTGGTTTGAAGGCAGTCTTTTTTATATTAAATTTTTTAAAAAGAGCTGCTGCAGCATAAAACATAGGGAGCGTATGTATGTTTTGTCTGATCAGCTGAACCCCCTCCCCCAGCCAGTGTGTGTTTCTGTGGACAGCCCTCAAGGTTAAATTTATTCTGCAAAATTCTGGTTAGTTTTTAGTTTCAATATTGTACTAGCATTCCTATTCTTGAGCAATAGTTGGCATTTAGTGTTTATCATTTACAACATGGAAAATATATTTTCAGATGGTAGAAATTCCCCTTGCTTTGACCATAAGTATTCAAAGCTACCTTAAGCTCACGTTTTGTACTCTTATGTATGTTTAGCTCAGTGGTAGCATTCTTGCCTCTGAGTTAGAAACTGGACTTCAGCACATAGTTCAGGCTAATACTTCAGTGTTCTACTGAAGGAGTGCTCGACTGTCAGAGTGCCATTTTGTTGCTGTGATGTTAAACCTTGGCACTGTCTGTCTGTCTGTTCAGGTGGGCATACAAGATGCCATGGTACTTTTTCAAAGAAGAGTTCTTCTGGGGTCCTGGCCAACATTCATCCCATAATCAATATCACCAAACTAACTGGTCATTCATTAAATTGTGGGACCTTGTTTGAAAATTGGCTGTTGAGTTTGCCTACAGAAAAAGTGACGACACTTCAAAGAAAATACATTTATTGTGAAGTGCTTCGGGATGCCTTGAGGTCATAAAATGTGCTATATAAATGCAGGGTTTTTCTTTTTACTAGGTATCTTTCTCAAGAAGGAATTGAAGCTTGCACCAGTTCTTCCACTAAACTTGATGTAAAGGACATCATCCACATTGCACTAAATGTAAGTCATTTGAAAGATGATTTTATTGATATTTACTTGTTTGATCATATTGTGGGATTGATGTGATAGTTTTTCTGTCAATTTTTGTTTCAACCATGTTTGTAAGTGTTGCTGTGTACAATGTTAACCACATGCATTCTTAACTTCAATTTCATTTGTTTTATGCCCCATATAGTTTTATAAGTGTAATATACCATGTCACATTTCTTCTCAGGAGAATACTTGACTGGAGCAAGCTGTTGATTGCAGTTTGTTGCTGGTATATGCTGTGACATTAAATACAGCTGTATTTTATATGCTAATTTAGACTGCAGAAATAAGGATTTGCCTTTTTTTGTTCTTATCCAGTTGACCATTAGATCATTCTGCCTTTCCTGACCAGACATCTGCATATTAAAATTGGGTGCACCTGTAGCACCTGTTGATCCTATGGGTATTTTCAATGTTAAAGGTATGCTATGTGGCACATAATCGCTGTCACTTTGTAGTGAGAGGATATCACTGATTGTGCAATCTGGCCACCAGGTTCCCACAAATTGCACAAAATATTTTATGAAAGTTTGTTTTCATCCACTTTTTTTTCTTAGTAATTGCAATTTTTAGTGTGCTTAAAAACAGGTTTGAACAAAAATTCAAAACATTGCATCTTTCATACTAAAATGGTTAGATTTATCCATTGAATTATCTTTTTTGTTGTTTAATATTTTAATTAAAGAAGGCCTCGGCCTCGCCCAAAAGCTTGGGCTTCGGCAAAACATTTTTACCTCAACAGTTCAGAGAACTTTGTCACATCAATGCATTCTGAGAATTATCCAGCGTGCAATCTGTGCGTCAATAAGTGGCTGTGCCCACTTATCCTTTGAGGATTTGAGAGCTGCTTTGTTTTTTCCAAAAGTCTGAGAAAGAAGCTGAAGATTGAATTCTTAAAGCTTTTACTTCGGGCAAGTGATGAATTTTATATAAATATGTTACAATTGTGCTTTTTTTGTGGTGAACTGCAGACAGAAAGAGAGGCAGCACATGGGAACAGTAATGTGTATTTGTGGGTTCTATGGTTGGGAGATTTTGAGCCTACTCTTATCATCTGAGGTAGGATCACAGGAACATGAGGGTAAGGTGGTAATTAAACCCCAGGCGAAATACCTTGCAAAATAGCGTTCAAGTTCCATATAGTTTTAAGAGGGAGTTATTCTTTTAGAGGTGGAATGAATTTATATTCTGCCTATCCTGAAGTATACATTTACCTGACGAAGGAGGAAGCCTCCGAAAGCTTGTGAATTTAAAATAAAATTGCTGGACTATAACTTGGTGTTGTAAAATTGTTTACAATTATCCTGAAGTAGGCCATAGTAATCCTCTGACTGTAAAACCAAGCCATTATTTGTTTTTCATTCCTAGAACCTGGAAAGTAAGTGGATTTGTCTCTAGAGGCTTGCAAAATGCCAGTGGAGTGCATGTTTTGTGGCATTGCTTGGCAGGTATAAAACACACTGCTGTTATTTGACTTGAGCCAGTGCCCTCTAGCCAGCTACTTGGAGGCTTAATTGGAAACTGAGTGGCATGGGAGTGTGTTTGAACCTGTGAATTTCCACTCAGTAGCTTTGGGTTAATATATAGTACTACTATGCTGCCGAGATAAGTATGTAGTTAATTTTTTATCAGTAATTTTCTTGCCATGTTACTGTATTTTGGTATATGTCTTTGTGTTTTTTGGAAAAACTGCTACCACCAAGAAGAGTCATGCCCCTCGTATGGATTTGGAGGGAGAGTCAGGTGTGATGACTCTGATGTTTAAAACATCTTGAAGTAATGTTGCTTTCACAATCTTTCCCACGAGTAACATGGGTTCTTCCTGGTGGTATGTGGAGGGTATTTTCCAGAACAACGTGCATCCAACTAAGTAGGTAGTTATTTTTCACTCTTTCCCAACTTCGTTTGACCAACGTTTGCATGCTGAGGTTTGCTGAATCAAATTCTGCTGAAAATTCTGTCACCCCCTCTATTAATGCTTTTGGATTCTTATTTGTCTATATAGAAATTTTGTAATGTACAAATAAAAAGAAGGAAAATAAAGGCAAGAAGTCGAGACTAAAACAGTAAGAAGAAAATGAAGACATAGTTGAAGTGTAAGACACATCATGGAAAAAAAAAGAATGGAAGTTACACAGAAATGGGAAAAAGAAGAAAAAAGGGTTGAGAGACTCTGACCTAAAGTTCTTCGTACAGAATTTCTTTTAATTTGGAATTAATAATGAGAACTTTTAGGAACAGCAAATAGCCTGTACATCCAATAAGCCTGCCTTTTTTTTAAAAAAAGATTAATCACACCTCTTGCCATGTCCTTTGATCTTCAACTCTTGAGAAATGCATCCAATTGCTTCTGTGAATTCATTTAAACTGTCTGCTTCAGTGGCCTTCCCTGATAATTTATTTAACCTGATAATTTATTTAACAGCTTTCTTGTCCTTTGGGTGGAAAAAGTTTTGCCTGACTCGCCTTAACTTGTAACTTGTGTCTCTTGGTATTTGAACCCTTCACAATTGCAAACCATTTCCTGGATCAGTTTTGTCGGTTCCTTTCGTAATCTTGAAAACTTCAATTAAATCATCAAGGTCTCCTCCAGCTTCCTTAATCTTGCCTTATAACTAACTTAAATTTCTGATATCCAGGACCTTCTTTGCTCACCTTTTCAGACTTTCCTAGGCAAAAGGATTTTAGTTACCCCCAAGGAATGAGACAATTTTCAGAAGGCCTCACTTGATGGGAGCACAGGTCAGAGAATTGAGCAGAGGCCAACATGCCCAGCTTGCAGCACTCACAATTTTCCCATGATTTGTTTTAATGACCAGGAGGTAAGGAGCACTGTGAATTGGCATTGACCATTGCAACCTACTCTCTGATTTGCGTTTCCATCAAGTGTGGTTCAGTACTGGGAACCTTACTGAAGCCTTGTGAAACTTAATCACAATACACTTCTAAAGTATCAATGTATTGAGAAATTAAGACCCATTTTTTTGAGAGTGAACATGATGCAATACTTGTGGTTAACAATCTTCCTGAATTTCCAGAATCTTTTAACAATGTTGTCCTCAGAACGTGCTAACGAGTTATGTTACATACGCAAGTTGTTATGATATTGAGCTACAAATATAAAAAATACAGTCTTTGTTTCACGGTGTACTGGGATGATTTATTTAAATATTTTATCCTCAGAGTGATTTAAGAGCCATTGGCAAGAAATTTCTTCCAAATGAAATCAATAGTGGACGAGTGGAACAGGTAAGACTAATAGCAGAATACTTAATTCGATGTGTATCCCCCCCCCCCCCTGCTGTAGATAGTATTTTCTTGATATGCTATGATGTCTCAAATGATCCATTGGATGTATGTTGAAGAAAAAGTCATGTGCAGAACATTTGTTTACTAATGGTTTAGTGTTGGCAACTCCTTACAGTGTTCATATTGGGTGGGATATTAGTTGGGGTAGAGTAAGAAACCCACTATATATGTTAGCCAATCTATCATGGCATTGCACAACGCAAATCTGATGCTGCTTCTAAGCACAAGAATATTGTGCAATGCATATTATGCCCTCAAAGGGACAATGCTCTACTTTGCTGCACAAAGTCTAATTGTACAACAAACATAGCCTTGGGTTCCATAGGAAAATAGGAATTGCTGGATGAAAAAAGACCACGGTCCATCCAGCTCAGCTTCTACTATCCTGGTAGTAGCATGATACAATGATAATGGAGTTACCAGCATTATTCAGTATTTAATTGTTTTTTGGTGTGTTTAGCAAACGCATTCCAAACAAATTGGAATGTGTTTGAATCTCAATCTAAGAAGATACAGTATTTTAAATTTAATATCTGCAGTGTGTTGTCTGCTTGCACTGAGTACCAATTATATATTAAAATACACGTGCTATGAAAGATGTTATTTGAAAACCACACTCAAATTGAGGGGGTCCTAATATGGAGTCGCTAGTTACTGACTGCTGATGGGAGAGGCAAGTAATTACTACTGCAGAATCAATAGTCATCTGTTGAAGAATGAAGTTGTCAAAAACCTCAAAGCAAGTTGATTTGCCTCTTGCTGGATACGGACAGGAAGAAAAATAAGTATTTTTGTAAGCCACTATTTTTCCTGTTCACCACCTGAAGCTCTTGACAGTTTGCTTGTGTACAGTTCTATCGGCACGAGTAGTATATGATCCTTGAAGATGAGTACAAGTAGGCTAAGTGATGTAGGGGAGAGCAAGAGAGGAACCACAGCTGAGCTGGATTGTGCCCTCATTGAAATTCCACATGGGCACTTTCAGCTGGATGGTAATAGTATGGGGCCTTGGCTGAGATCAGCTACCTTGACACAGACCAGGGATTGGGCCTGGGACCATCCTGGTCTGTATTGTGTAGCTACTCATTGGATCAATTCCAGAGGCTTTTGTGGAACTTAGAGGAACATGGGAATTGCTAGACAAAAAAAGACCAAGGTCCATCTAGTTCGTCTTCTTCCATCCTGGTAGTTGCTTGATACAACGATAATGGAGTTGTTGACTAATCATAGCAATCAATCTCTATCAATTAGTCTACAACAGACCCAGACATGATGCAAGGAAAACCCCAGTGGGGGAGAGCTTTGGGAACCATTGGTCCAAAGTCATCTTTTTCCTCTCAAGCATGCTACACTGACCACATGTCATGTTTCAAATTATTCATGTACTGTATCCCAAAATGTTATTTTTATGAAAGAAATCTATCTCATTTGCATTTGAATGAATCACAAAGCTGTTGTATTGAGGGTTGAATTTGTTACTTTGTACTAAAAGGTTTTGTCTGGTACATTTGATGGATAAATCTGGAGGGAATAGAGATACTGGAAATGGATGACTGTCCATGAAGACAGTGAGTTTATTTTTGTGACCGTGTGTTTATAGCCACGCCAGGAGATTGGCAAATGAAATATGTGTGGGTTATGTGACACTGAACTGTGGTAGTTGCACAAGGAGCCTTTTTTGTGGGTTATTTCATGTATTTTGAGCATGGTAAAAATTCAACAATTTCTGCTCAAGCACACTTTTCTCAGGTGGCTGGTGCAGGCCCTTCGATTATATTTTGCCGATTTAATGATGCCAAATGACAAAACCAATTTGACAATTTGCTGAATCGTTGAATACATTCGAATAGGATATTAATGTGGACAAGTAGTGGTCTTTTTTTGCATGCAATTTTCTCTCTCAATTTCCTGTTTCTGTAATTCCCTTGAACTGTGGTACATAATTGTTTAAGCATGCAACTTTGGTCCACCAGTATCCTACTTGCATGTCAGAAGCCAATGGTTTCATGCCATGATTGGTATCTGTTAATTCTTGCCACAGTTGTGTTAGCATCAATAGCAGTTGGTGATGCTAACACTTAAATCCTTCCATCTCCAAAAAGGGAGAAAAATTTTGGGATGGGATTTATTTTGTCCAAGTCCATTGTTATCTGACATTTTTGTTTGTCATTTATGTATCCAGCAGGATTTGTCACCTGGAACTTGCGCAAAATTATCATTCCCAATATTGTGTGTCACTGGAGTTTTAGAATAGGAATTTTAAGTTTTTTTTCCCCCACTGCTGTTAGTTTTTTTGCTGTGCTTTTCTTTTGTTTGCCCCCATCCCTGTCCCCCAGTGGAGAAAGCCTGGATCGAAATACGGATATGTATGATCTACTGACCCACTGTACTAATACTGCTGTGCTCAAAAATTCTTCTTATTTTCTCCACTCTTATGCGATTCATGTGGGTCTGCCTTTTTCGAAGGGTTTATTCTTCTGTGAGTTAAGATGATGAGTGTCTGCAGACTGTTGAGTCTGGGGTATTAATGGCTGAGTTTTATGCTCTTCTTCCTTGAGGTCTGCAAAGATGCAGCAGGAGTCAGTGGATAGCCATTAGCGGAAGCTTGTAAAGTGTTCCAATAGATTTTTTTCCCCCCCTCAACTTGGTAGTCTAGGGATACCAAGGTTAACTGTCGTGTTTCCATCACTGCACAGACTTGGAGCAGGGAGGACTCTTCAGGTCTCGACAGCTTAGTACTGCACAAGCTGTGTTACTTATTTAATTGATGGAACCTTTTCCTACAATCATTCTGGTGCTTTAATGAATCCGGTGTTTTGGTTGTTGCATTATTTTATATGCATTTGTATTAGAAATACTGAAAGAAGGAAATAATTTGCATTTTTTGGCATTTTATCCTGTCCCACAGTGCTTCACATGCAGTGAACTATTTCTACTGCTATGTGGGTGCATGTGACATTCATTTTGTGTATAGCAGTAACCTACAAAAAGCAATGAGAAGATGCGTTTTTCGTGATTGAGAGAAGATTGGCCAGGACACTAAGAGATCTCTTTGAATATCTTTATGCGATCTTTTATGTGCACATGAGCAGATGGATGGGACTTTCGCAGGTTGGGAGCTCCAATAATGCAGCACTCCCACGATACTCCACTGGAGTATTAAGTTCAGTCATGTCCTAAAGATGGGTTTGAACCCATGATCTGATTCAGGTGCAACTGAATCAAGTTGGCAAGTAAGTGAAAGGCTATGTGTTCCTTCCTTATTCTTTTAACAGATTTGTAAAGCTACAGACAGTAATATGTCTGACAATTAACTTAATTCATCATTGTTTCAAAACATTCATCTTAAAATTTCATACACGTTTAGTACACGTTTAGCCTTGCATCCAAAAATATGCTGGAATCTTTACACCTTAAATCAATCCATATTCCCATCTGATTTTCATTTGTTTGCCTAATATAAAATTTGGTATCCATTTGATTTCTATATCATTTAACCCCTTTTTGGATGTGATTAAGTAAAACAAAACCTCCATACATACTACACATAATTGCCTTTGAGATCAGTTGCTCCTTATAGTCTTTGTTGTTCTAATATAACATCCCCTGTTTGTTTAAAGCAATTAAACAAAATTGCTTTAATTGCTTGCGCATTGTTTTATCATTTTCCCACATTCTCTGTTAATTTACCTGATTTTCTTCCTGAATTGCACTTAGTAAAATCGTGTACCATTTCTCTTAGCACTGCATGATTAAATTCTGCATACACACAATTACATAAATCGGAAGGCAAAGATACAAAAGAAAAATTTAACAGAGTAGGAAAATTCGTGAATCACAATCACTGTCAGTCCATTATTTGATCCTTCTCCTTGTCTCTGCAATCTATTGGTTCATCCGGGTCCAATTTAGTTTCGTGACGTATGGGCTGTTGCATTTTTGCTGTTAACACGAGTCCGCAGTTCAAACAATTGCCACAATTGACGAACATCAATTTATTTGCCTTCATGTTGTTACTAAAAATATGGAAAATTTAAAATTTTAGTGCATCATTCTGCCAGATAAATATTGTCTCTCCTTGCACCGCCAGTTGTCATTGTTAAGAGAAGTACTCAGGTACTCTGGTACCTCTTTGCTGATTGATCACAATGAAACAGAGCAGCAAGGAACATTCACTTAAAAAGAAATAACTCTTCATACACATTAGAATTTAATAAAAAGTTAACCAAATTTATGAACTGGAAAGGGGAGGCCTTTCAGTGGCAACGGTTTGCTTCAACATATCGGCACAGCATAGAGGTGTTCCAGAGACACTCTTTCATGACCTGTCGTGGCTTCAAAAGTCAAAAGGCATTACTTCAGTACTTTAAAACACAATTCCTCTAATTGTCATCAAAATCAGGGTACCTTAAGATCCCAGTCTCACTCACTACTCTCTCCAACATAGTTTTAACTGTTATTTGTTCTTTCCACCAAGCCTGACACTTGCAGGTGGTGTGGGATGTGGAATTTTTGTTCTATCCCCAACATGGTGTACATTTCTGAAGGGGGAGGAGTCAGACAGCACAATGGCAGTATCAGACTACGCTGTTAAGTCAATTTTAAAAAAAAAAGTGCTTTGAACAAGTTCAAATTGTAACTTTATAATTGTCCAAAGCTGCTTTTTACCCTTTTTAAAGACTCTGTGCATTTTAACAGTGGTATAATGTCTTTTTCAGTCAAAATAACTCCATACCACATGGCTTTTTAATGTAAAATGTATAAAGCCAAACATTTTTTATGAAATCGCAAAGGTTTTCCTTAAATCTCCCATATTCTGGGGGCACAATCTTAAATTGAAGTGAACATACTTTTAACCATATTCACGCTCTCATAACAAGAGACCATAAAGCGGCACGAGTGGTGAGTCTGATGCAGACAGAAAATCAAAAAGTGACTTCACAACACAAGCAGGAGCAGCGGAGTAAGTCGCAGATGAGTATTGAGTTGATTGGTTAGTTTTTTTTAAGTGGTTACCTCACACTAAAACACAAAGTCTAAACAGCAAATAGACTTAAAAGCTAAAAAATCTTTTTAAAATAAGTGTTAGCTAACATGGCAGGATAGCTGGTGCCTGTTCTGTGCCAAGTGGGCACTCCAGAACACTTTGTGTGTTCCGATAAACCATAGGTACAGGAAGTGCTGCCAACTGCACGTCAGAATTTCTGAGCTTGAGGGGCAGCTGGTCATTACAGTGCATACGGAAACCTGAGAGTTTTGTGGATAGCATGTTTCAGGAGGTGGTCATCCCACAGCTATGGAGAGTTCAGAAGGAGAGGGTGTGAGTGACCATCAGGTGGACTAGGAGGCACAGGCAGGCAGTCCCCTGGGAGTGTGACACCCAAGCCGGTATTCAGTGTTGAATGCCAGTGAGAGTGATGACACCTCGGAGGAATGCAGTCAGAAGCCAATCCACGGCACCGTGGAAGACTCGACTGCGCGGGGGGCATGAGAAGGTGTAGAAATGCATGTTATAGGGGATTCGATAGTTGGGGATAGACAGGAGATTCTGCAACTGCAGACGTGAGTCCCGAATGGTGTGTTGTCTCCCTGGTGCCAGGGTAAAGGATATCACAGAGATGGTGCAGAACGTTTTGCAGGGGGAAGGAGAACAGCCAGAAGTTGTGTTCCATGTGGGAACCAATGACATAAGGAAGGAAAAAGGCTGAGCTCCTGCAGTCAGAGTTTCAGGAGCTGGGGAGGAAGTTTAAAAAGCAGGACCTCAAAGGTAGTAATCTCTGGATTACTCCCAGTGGCACAGGCTAATGAGTATCTGAATAGTAGGATAAGACAGGCTAATGTGTGGCTGGAGAAATGGTGTAGGAGGGAGGGCTTCAAATTCCTGGGGCATTGGGGCCAGTTCTGGAGTAGGAGGGACCTTTACAAGCCTGACGGGTTGCACCTCAACATAGCTCAATGTCCTCGTGGAGAGCTTAACTAATGCTGTGGGGGAGGGTTTAAACTAATTTGGACATGAGAAAGGAGAAACAAAGTGCACAGAGGACTGAGAGAGGAAAAAAAGCACTAGAGTAAAGAATAGTTCAGAAATAGGAGGGATCAAACAGGGAGTAAATGTGAGGCAGTCAAAACAGTGTTTGGAGTGCATGTGTGTAAATGCACGTTGTGTGGTATATTAGGTGAGCTGCAGGCACAAGTCGCCACATGGGACTATATGATATAGAGACAATAACAAAGACCTGGTTCAAAGGAAGGGAGGATTGGGCATTTAATATTCCTGGCTACAAGGTATTCAGGAAAGATAGGGAAGGAAAGAAAGGAAGGGGGTGGCAGTATTGGTCAAAGAAACTATTATAGCACTGGAAAGGGATGATGTAGTTGAGGAGTCACAGACACATTCTATTTGGTTAGAATTAAGGAACAATAGAGGAGCTATTACGCTACTGGGTGTATACTATAGCAACCAAATATTGGGAAGGAGTTAGAAGAGCAAATTTGTACCCAAATTACAGAAAGATGCAAGAACTACGGAGTAGTGATAATGGGGGAAATCAATTATCCCAATATAGACTGAGATGGTAACAGTGTAAGCGGGCAAAGAGGGGGAGGAATTTCTGAAATGTATACAAGAGAACTTTCATAATCAGTGTGTTTCCAGCCCAACGAGGAAGGATGTAGTGCTGGATTTAGTTCTGGGGATTGAAGTGCGGCAAGTGGAGCATTTGGGGATCATATTATCATTTAGGTTTAGAGTAGTTATGGAAAGGAACAAGGAGCAATCAAGCCTAAAAATACTAAACTGGAGGAGGTCTAATTACAGTGAGTTAAAATGGGACCTTGCCCTGGTGGATTGGAATCAAGATTTGGTAGGCTAAACAGCAATTGAACAATGGGAGACCTTCAAGGAGGAGATGGTTTGGGTACAGAGTAGACACAATTCCCATGATGGAGAAAGGAAGGGCATCCAAAGCTGGAGCTCCCTGGATGACTAAAGAGATAGAGGTTAAAATGAAACAGAAAAAAAGAGGCTTATGACAAATGAAAGGTTCATAATACAGTCGAGAACCAAGCTGACTACAGAGATCTAAAAAAGGGAATATGATAGGCAAGGAGAGAGTATGAGAATAGAGTAGCAGCTAACATAAAAGGGAACCCAAAAGTCTTCTATGAACATATAAATAGTAAAAGGGTAGTCAAAGGAAGGGAGGGCCCAATTAGAGACAAAAAAGATCATCTTGTGGAGGCAGAGGGTATGGTTGAGGTACTTTGCATTGGCCTACACTAGAGAAGAGGATGCTACCCATGTAGCAGTAAAGGAAGAGGTAGTAGTGATATTGGATAGGATAAAAGTAGATAAAGAGGAGATACTTAAAAGGTTGGCAGTAGTCAAAGTAGAAAAGCCACCTGGTCCAGATGGGATGCATCCTAGGTTACTGAGGGAAGTAAGGGTTGAAATTGTGAAGGCTCTTGGCACAATCTTCCAATCCTCCTTAGATATCGGGGCAGTGCCAGAGGACTAGAGGATTGCAAAAGTTACACCCCTGTTCGAAAAAAGGGAGAGGGATAAACCTGACAATTACAGGCCAGTCAGCCCAATGTTGGTGGTGGGGAAACTTTGAGACAATAATCTGGGACAAAATTAATTGGCACTTGGAAAAGTATGGGCTAATTAGTGAAAGTCAGCACGGATTTGTTAAAGGAAAATCGTGTTTGACAAACGTGATTGAGTTCTTTGATGATGTAACGGAGAGGGTTGATGTTGTTTAAATGGACTTTCAAAAGGCATTTGATAAAGTACCACGTAATAGACTTGTAAGCAAAATTAAAGCCCACGGGATTGAAGGGTCAGTGGCAGCGTGGATACAAAATTGGCTAAGGGACAGAAAGCAGAGAGTAGTGGTGAGCAGTTGTTTTTCAGACGGGGGATGGAGGGGTGAGGGGAGTACACAGTGGTTTTCCACAGAGGTTGATATTAGGGCCACTTCTCTTTTTGATATATATTAATGTCCTGGACTTGGGTATATAGGATATAATTTTAAAGTTTGCAGATGACACATAAACAATGTGGAGGATAGTCACAGACTTGAAGAGGACATAGACAGACTGGTGAAATGGGGAGACACATGGCAGATGAAATTTAATGCAGAGAAGTGTGAAGTGATACATTTTGGTTAGAAGAATGAAGAGAGGCAATATAAACTAAATGGTACAATTTTAAAGGGGGAACCTGGGGGTGTATATACACAAATCTTTGGTGGCAGGACAAGTTGAGAAGGTTGTGAAAAAACCATATGGGATCTTGGGCTTTATTAATAGAAGCATAGAGTGCAAAAGCATGGAAGTTAGGCCTCAGCTGGAGTATTGTGTTCAGTTCTGGGTGGCACACTTTAGGAAGGATATCAAGGCCTTAGAGAGGGAGGGTGCAGAAAAGATTTACTAGAATGGTACCAAGGATGAGGGACTTCAGTTATGTGGAGAAACTGAGTGTTATTCTCCTTTATAGCAGTGAAGGTTAAGAGGAGATTTGATAGAGGTGTTCAAAATCATGAATGGTTTTGATCGAATAAATAAGGAGAAATTGTTTCTGGTGGCACAAGGGTCAGTGATCAGAGGGCACATATTTAAGGTAATTAGCAAAAGAATAAGAGGTGACATGAGGGAACACTTTTTGACACAGAGAGCTGTTACGATCTGGAATGCAGTGTTTTAAACGGTGGTGGAAGTAGATTCAATAATAACTTTCTAAAGGCAATTGGATAAATACTTGAAAGGAAAAAGTTTACAGGGCTATGGGGAAAAAGCAGGGGAGTGGGACTAATTCGATAGCTCTTTCAGGGCACGGCACAATGGGCCGAATGGCCTCCTTCTGTGCTATAACATACTATAAGAACAAAAGAAATAGGAACAGGATTAGGCCGTATGGCCCATCGAGCCTGTTCCGCTATTCAGTAAGATCATGGTCTATCTTCAACCTCAACTGCACTTTCATGCCCTATCCCCATATCCCTTGATACCCTTAAAGTTCAAAAATCTATCGATCTCAGTCTTGAATATACTCAACGACTAAGCCCTCTGGGGTAGAGAATTCCAAATATTCACGACTCCGAGTGAAGAAATTCCTCCTCACCTCAGTCTTAAATGTCCGACCCCGTATCCTGAGACTCTCCAGCCAGGGGAAACAGCCTCTCAGCATCTACCCTGTCAAGCCCTCTTAGAATCTGATATGTTTCAAGGAGATTACCTCTCATTTTTCTAAACTCCAGAGAATATAGGCCCGTTCTACTCAATCTCTCCTCATAGGACAACCTTCTCATCCCAGGAATCAATCTAGTGAACCTTCGTTGCACCGCCTCGAAGACAAGTATTTCCTTCCTTAGGTAAGGAGACCAAAACTGTACACAGTACTCCAGGTGTGGTCTCACCAGAGCCCTGTACGATTGCAACAAGACCTCCTTACTCTTGTACTCCAACCCCTTTGCAATAAAGGCCAACATATCATTTGCCTTCCGATTTGCTTGCTGTACCTGCATGTTAACTTTCTCTATCTCGTGTTCAAGGATACCCAAATCCCTCTGAACACCAGCATTTAATAGTTTCTCACCATTTAAAAAATATTCAGTTTTTCTGTTTTTCCATCAAAGTGAATAATCTCACATTTCCCCATGTTATACGCCATCTGCCACCTTCTCGCCCAATCACTTAACCTGTCTATATCCCTCTGCAGCCTCTTTGTGTCCTTGCAGCTTACTTTCTCACCGAGCTTTCTATCGTCATCAAACTTGGATACATTACACACCGTCCCCTCATCTAAGTCATTGATGTAGATTGTGAACAGATGAGGCCCAAGCACCGATCCTTGCCGCACCCCACTAATTACAACCTGCCAACCCGAAAATAACCCGTTTATTCCTACTGTCTGTTTACCAATCCTCAATCCATGCTCATACATTACCCCCAATCCTATGAGCCCTAATCTTGTGTAACAATCTCTTGTGTGGCACCTTATCAAAAGCCTTTTGAAAATCCAAATATACTGCATCCGCTGGTTTTGTTCTTATCTACCCTGATAGTTACACCCTCAAAAAAAAACTAATAGATTTGTCAAACATGATTTCCCTTTTCTAAAACCATGTTGACTCTGCCTAATCATATTATGATTTTTTAAGTGCCCTGTTACTACGTCCTTAATAATAGATTCTAGCATTTTCCCGACCACTGATGTCAGGCTCACTTGCCTATAATTCCCAGTTTTCTCTCTCCCTCCTTTCTTGAATAGTGGGGTTACATTTGCTACCTTTCAATCCACGGGGACTGTTCCAGAATCTAGGGAATTCTGGAAGATCTCAACCAATGCATCCACTATCTCTGCAGCCACCCCTTTCAAAACCCTAGGATGTAGGCCATCAGGTCCAGGGGATTTGTCAGCTTTTAGTCCCATTAATTTTTCTAAAACTTTTTCTTTACTAATCTTAATTACTTTAAGTTCCCTCCCTCTTATTAGACCTGTGGGTTCTCCACTATTTCCGGTATATTTTTTGTGTCTTCTGCTGTGAAGACAGATATAAAATATTTGTTTAACGTCTCTGCCATTTCCTTATTCCTCATTATAATTTCTCCTGTCTCTGCCTCTAAGGGACCCACATTTACTTTCGCTAGTCTCTTCCTTTTTATATATTTGTAGAATCTCTTAGTCTGTTTTTATACGAGTTTTCTCCCTCTATCAATTTCTTGGTTATCCTTTGCTGATTTCTAAAGCCCTCCCAATTGTCAGGCTTGCTATTCTTTTTGGCAACATTGTAAGCCTCTTTTAATCTAATACTATCCTTAACTTCTCTAGCTAGCCATGGTTGGATTATTTTTCCTGTGGCGTTTTTATTCCTCAAGAATGTATATATTTGTTGAGAATTATGAATCATTTCTTCAAATGTTCACCATTGCTTATATAGTCATATCTTTTAATTTAATTTCCCAATCTACCTGAGCCAACTCACCCCTCATACCTACATAACTGTCCTTGTTTAAATTTACGACCCTAGTTTCGAACTGAAGTACATCGCTCTCAAACTCAATATGACATTCTATCATATTATTATAAAGAGGATCCTTTATTATAAGACTAATTAATCCTATCTCATCACACAATACTGGAACCAAAAAAGCTTGTTCCCTGGTTGATTCCACAACATATTGTTACAGAAAACTGTCTTGGATGCATTCCATGATCTCGTCCTCCAAGCTAATTTTGCCAATTTGGTTTGCCCAGTCTATATGAAGATTAAAGTCCACCATGATTATTGCATTACTCTTGTTACATGTTGCTTTAATTTCCTTATTTATACTCTGTCCAAGACTATAACTACTGTTAGGGGGCCTGTGAACTATTCCTACCAGTGTTTTCTGCCCCTTGTTGTTTCTTAGCTCCACTTATACTGATTCTACTTCCTGATTTTCTGAGCTAAGATCCTTAGCTATGATGAAACTACTTCGAACATCAGGTAGCTTAATTACACTGAATTATTCAAGTCACATTTGATCCACTTAATATATTGATTCCTTGTTATGGGTTGATTAACTCAAAAGTGCCAAATTTTATGTGATAATCCCAAGTCATGAGCTAGGTAGTGTTCACATTATTCATATAACCAGTTTTCTAAAGTGGCCACCAATGGAAGAACTGTTTTCATAATTTAATAAAGTGGTCAGACATTCGGTCTGTAAACTCAAGTTTCAGGCTCAAAAACAGAGGGACTCAATATTGCAAAAATAAGACAGGTATATGTATACAGACAAAACAATTAACAAACGTAAGACAGTATATGCTCATAGAAAAGACAATGATTACAATGCTTGCATTGCCCCTGTTATCAACGACAAGGACTAGGGAGGGTTAACCTTTTAGTTCTGAGACAGCTTCAGCATGAAACAGCAGAATGCAGGTGACACATTTAAAGGGACAGTACATGAAACACAAGAAAATCTGTTGGTCTTTTACTCCAATCCTTTTTTCTCACAATTTTAGTCTCTGATGTTTGCTGCGGGCTTTTAATTTCTTTCTCTTAAGGAATTTTTACATAACTACTTTACTGCCTCTGTTTGCTGTGAAAGGGCTAATATAAACTTCTCGACCTCCTGCACAGTTTCTTGTCTTCCACTCTGTTGAACAAAGGAAGTGGTGTAATAGCATAGAGTACACGCGGAAGGGGGCACTGGGGAACTGGTCGAAAGTCCCAGTAAATTTCTCAGTTGCTGAATCATTACACCTGCCCCCCTAACTCCTGCAGCTCCCATACTATCTTTACACCTCTCACATTTTTCCTTTTTTCTCTCAGTTTTGAGATGGTCCCTTTCTACAGAAACCTCAGATGCTTCTGAACAAGCTACTGCTGCTTGTTGTTCGACATCTTACCTTTAAATAGCTGGATTTCATTCACCTATGCTTCCATTTCTAACTGTTTCTGCATCAATTTCTTATTTTCTTTATCCTTTAACTTTTTCATCAAACATTTAATTCTGTCATACAGGGCTTTGGACACAACAAATACTCCTTGTATCACAGCAGTCTCAGTCCTATCCTTTTTAAGGAGCTCCAATAATTCGTCTAGAGAATTGGTTTGTCCCGTAAGATCTCCAATCTTTAGGGGTCTGCCACCATGCCGAGCAGGATTTTGGTCGACATACGCTCCTAACTCTTCCATCGTTCAAATATCCGAGATGATCAAATTTATCCCTTCTACTACCGTATGAGTTGTATGAAGTCGGAGCTGACCGTTCCCAGATTTTACCTTCAAACAATTACTAGTCTTGGCTCATGCCAATGGTTGCCAAAATGTTAGGTTCACAACTTCCTTATCCTTTTAACAGATTTGTAAAGCTACAAACAGTAATATGTCTCTTTAGTTAATTTCATTCAGTATTGTTTCAAAACATTCATCTTAAAACTTCATACAGAATATTGCACGTTTAACCTTGCGTCTAAAACCATCACTGTAGGGAACTTCTAGCGGGAAATCGCGAAAATGTCTTATCCAAGCCTGTTCATGTTACTTGGTCTTGAAGGTAGTTAAAAAGTTCATACTAAGTGAAACATTGTATCTCTCTTTATACCATTTTCTTTTATGGTTTGGTTCCTGCTGGATTCAACACTATTCGGTGTTTTATGACCCGTAGATCTTCGAACAGATTGCTAGACAGTGATGAGGGGCCCCATACCATACTGTCGCTTCCTATCCTTGTGATTCAGGAGTCATAGTCTTTGCTATACAAACTTTTTATAGTAAATAGAACCTATTGTGTTTATACTGGACTAATTCCCTTCTTTTACACTGCCCCCTGCTATGATCAAAAACCTGCTTTTCAACCTGACAACCCTTTCAGCTCCATATTGTATTAATGCCAAGTAGCTTGTTTATATAATAATCTATATGTGCCTATCCTTACAGTAGAATGTCCTTCTCCAATGTTATCAGTGTCATTGAAGGGAAAAGATTGGACTTGCGAGCACACAGTTTAAATCAATTCTGCCTGGATTAGCTGTTCTGTCTTTGTTCTGTATTAGAATAGTGTAAAAACATATCTATATTCTTACACTATGAGATTAGATAAGATTAAGTTTTTCATTTGGGAAAATTAGTGGTTCAAGGGAACGTTTGTCGAAGTTTCTAAAATATTAAGTAGTTTAGTTAAGTTAAACCTAGATTATTTCAAAGTTGGCCAAAAGTAGAATGAGAAGTAAATTTTGGAAAAGCTATTGGGAAACATTTCTTTATTCCAAATAAACATTTAAAATCATCTACCATGCAAAGTCATTTCAGTAAAAACTGGATTATTCAAAATACAATTAGAAGCCGTGATGAAAAAAATCATGCATTAGAGGAAATAGGCTTTATTGAGCTGAATGGCCTTGTCTCATTCCTTACTTTTTCTGTTCTTTCAATACAGAAATAAAGTATTTGATGCCAATCAAATCTTTTTCAATCTGGCAAAACAATATGGTTTGTTTTTGATGCAGTTTGTTCACACTTAATCATAAAATTTTACTACACAGAAGGAGCCCATTAGCTCATTGCACCTGTGCCAGCTCTCTGAAGAGCTATCCATATAGTCCCATTTGCCTGCACTTAGCCCATACTTAAAAAAAATGTTTTCAAATATTTATTCAGTTCCCTTTTAAAGGCCACAATGGATTCTATTTCCATCAGTTTCTGGTTGGGCATACCATTTCAAACAACCCTTTGTGTGTAAAACATTTTTTTTCTCACCTCTCCCTTTGTTCATTTCATAAATTTATGCCTTCCAGTTACTGGCTCACCAACTAGTGGAGATAGTTTCCCCATTTTACTTCATCAAAATATCTCATCATTTTAAACACATCCGTTAGATTTCCTCTTGACCTTTGTTCCAGTGAAAAGATTCCCAGTTTTCCTAGTCATTCCTCATAACTGAAGCCTTTCATTTCTGTTATCATCTTAGTGAATCTCTTCTGCACCCTATCTATGGCCTTGACACCTTTTTAGCAAGGTTTCCAAAACTGGACACACTTATTCTAATTGCAGCCTAATCAATGATTTCTATAGGTTTAACATTATCTCTTGACTTTTGTACACTGTAGGACTATTTATGAATGCTAGGATCCATATATTTTATTTTTAAATAGCTTTATCAACTTGTTCTCCCATTTTTAAAATATTTGCGCATCAGTACCTCTGTCTTGGCTCCTGAACTCTCTTTTTAAAGTTGCTGTACTTTGTCACTTGCACAACTCATGCTGAACTGCAAAAACCAGAAAGTAGTAGTAAATTTGTATTTAAAAATAGAAAATGCTGGCAACACTCAGTAGGTCAGGCAGAATCTATGGAGAAAGAAACAGAATTAACGTTTCAGGTAGATGACCTTTCATCAGAACAGTATATTTGTATTGTATTATTGCCACTGGAGGGTGCTATAATATGCAGTTTGCCCAGAGGCTGTCTTATTACAAATCTGGTTTTGCAGTATGTTTTTTTCCCCCAATGATATGAATGCTTTTAACCTGGTCAAGTTCTGGATTTGTGTATCAGGCTGTGTATGGGCTTTTTCTTCCAGCCACTGAAACATTCTGGACCGAATAGAAGAACATAAGCTATGGGTGGGGAAAGGTCGTTCAATTTCAGCAATCATGTTCCAGTGGAGTAGATCGGCAAACGGGCAGTCTTCATTGCTATCTCTTAAGTCCGTATTTTGCATAAATCTTAAATTTAAAGAGCTACAGTCAAGCATCAGTACGCCATTTCAAATATTAAACTGTTGAAGATCATGTGATGCACTATGAATGACAATACACTGCTGGACAGGTCTGTCTGGAAGTATCTTTTCCATACCCCAAACTCAAAATTTAGTTCACTCAGTGCAAAATTATTAAGTTCAAGCCTCCATAATTCACTTGTGCATTGAATCTCAGCCTTCGTGGTCAAGAATGGAGAGGAGAGCAGGACAAAAGCCAAACATTTATTTTTACTGCTTGCATCGTTGATAGTATTCAAAGCAAACGACACACCTGAATCCAGTTGGGTAGATGATTGCTGCTATTGTTAGGATGATAAGACATTGAAGAGAATTGTCCTTTCAGCAGGGTAAGAAGGTATATTTCTTGGCTTGTATACAAATCTTTAAAAGATACAGCCCAGTTAAGATACCCCAAAGAAACAGCTATATGAGAAAGAGATGCAGTATTCTGCTGGCCGCTTTTTGTTATGTGTGGGGCAGGTCTTTATATTGCTGGTCAGATTGTGGGTACGTGTGCCAGAGCAGGTTTCTATACTGCTCATCAATTCTGGCTACGTGTTGGGGAAGTCTGTATTACTGGTCTGGATATAGTGAGCAGATTTCTATATCAATTGTCAGATCGTGGCTAGGTCTGATGCACAGTTCTTCATACTGCTGGTCAGGTGGTAGGTAGATTCGATGAGCAGATCTCTATGCTGATGCACAGGCTTGTGGCTAGGTGTGATGCGTAGGTCTCCATACTGCTGGTTAGATTGTGGCTGGCTGTGATGGACAGATCTCCATATTCTTTCATCTCCATAAGCAGAAGAGGAAAAATTTGTGAGTACACAGTGTAAGAAAAGCACTATACAAACTTCTGCATTATTGTAAACCATAGCACTATACAAGCTTTCTACATTATTGTAAACCTTATGTTAGAGTAATACACATTTTAGTTAGCTGGGAACAAAGGGGTTGCTGCCTTTATCAAAACAAGCTTTCTAAGGCCTTGTGAAAGAGAATGTTCCTTGGGCAATTAAGTATCTGGGTTTGGCAGAAGAGCAGGTGCACTGTTCTCAACATTTCTTTTTGCCAGAATTCTTTATATCAAGCATGTTATCAGTTAATACTGTATTGTAGGTTTTTTTTATTATTGCATATGTTTGTTGTTTGGAAAGACTGATTCTTTACCGTTTTGAGGATTGGGTGATAAATTAAAAATACAAATTTGAACTTTTTGTAAGTTTATATTAACAATTGAGGCAATATTCTGTTGTATAGATCAGTTCATTTCTGGTACTTACAATTTCTTTTGATGATTTCTATCTGCACTAAAGTGTCACTATACTGGTGTTATTTCTATGCTTTTAATTCTGAGATTTGATAAGTGTAAGAGTGAATTTGAGGAGCAGGGTGATGTATGGTATTGAATTCAGAACATATTTCTATATACCTACTTTTTAAATTGTGATTGACTATAGATTAATTTATTAACTTTTTAGTGATTGTCAATTAATTTGTTGACAATGTTCTGCATCAACTGTCGTTGCATCCTACCAACATCCACTATAACATTACCGGCTGGAAAAAGGGTGAAAGCTGAATTAATTTGCCCTCCACAAACACAAGTGGGAGAGATTACAAAGTTGTAATTTCATATGAGGATTTGGATGACTGCTGCAAAGTATTCAGACATCAACCTCTTCATGTCATTTGAACCTCTGTGAGGTTATTGCCTAATTTGCTTTAAGAAACAAAAGGAGACCTGAGTCATAATTCCTGCTGGATTGTCCACATTGATTTGATTCCATACATGAGCAATAGCTATTAACTGTGAAATTTATTTCTTTTAATTTTATACTGTACTTGGGAACGTTTTATACATTTCAGCATTCTTTAAAAACTGAAGCTTGATGGACATTTTTCATTGATACTATTGAGTTATAATTCCTTAACAGACAGAAAAAAAATCATATAGTGTGAGTGATCTATTAAATCTTTCACCGGAACAGAAAAAATACCAGAATTGCTGCCCAATGCAATGTGTTCTTTGTGAGTGCAACTCTATATACGTTATGTGTGTGATAAGTATATGTAAATCTTTTCAGTTGTCTTTTTTCCCCTTCAAAGTTAATTTCTGACTGAGACAATGGGCAACAATGCTGAGTTGGCTTCCGGTGATGTGTTGTGATAGTGCATTCTGTTTTGAGCTCAGGTTATTTTTTCTCACTCTTGGTTCCCTTTGGCTAAGTGCTGCCCATGACTTGTCCAACTGGATTTAGGAAACATCACATGGGAATTTCTGTCATGACCCTGCATCCTTTTTTTTTCTTCCTGCTGCAAAGTATTAGAATATGAACAGTCGAAGTGTAATAATTAGCAAAAATGCTTAGTTACATTTTCACCAAACTGAAGCATCTTGTATACCAGCACATCCTCTATTCTTTAATATTGTTGAAAACTTTTGCTGTGGAAAAACTTAGACCATTCTACTTTGTGGATTTTATTTGTAATTGTAGTTAAATGGATCCTCCAATTTATAACACATATTTCACATCTGCTATGGAAGTGAAATTTAACCTTTTGATTCCTTTTCTCACTTTGTTTTGCATCAGAGTTGCTTTGCACTATTCTGAGAGGGAGGGCAAACAAGCAACTTGTGCATTTCAAAAAAAAATTAGTTAGCAGTTTTAAAAATTATGTCAATTATTTTAAATCAGATACTGAACATATCCCAAGACAATTTGGCAATCCAAAACTATAAATGGCCTAACAGTTGAGCCACTTTGCAGAGTGAATTTGTTGTGCTGTGCAGTTTTGAGACCAGTTTTTTTTTGTTCAACGAGTAGAAGTGCTTTGCTTACTATTTTAAGATGCGTGAAATGTATCTTTATGAAATGGCTTTTTAAAATAATGAGTATGCAGCTTTTATAAGAAGTATTTCATGTTGGATGTTTTCCTTTGCTTGAAGATTTAAATCTGTTTTCATGGGTAATTGAGAATATTTTCAGTGCTATGCAAGTTCACATGTGGCAAGCAAAAAGTTTTTATGTGAAATTTATGTTATTCTCTGAATCACATAATCACTCTTCTATAACATTTTTATTTCTAGCTTGAAGGTCCATGTGTCTTACAAATACAGAAGATCAGGAACATATCTGCTCCAAAAGATCACGAGGAGTCTCAAGCTGCACCAAGGATGTTGCGTGTGCAATTGACAGATGGGAATGTGAATTGCATAGGAATAGAGTTTAGTCATCTGTCTAAAATCAGGTGAATTTTGTAGTATTTTTTTTAAAAATCTTTTTTGTTTGTAATTGTAACCAATGAGGCAGATTTTTTTTTTAAGAGGCTTTGGTAAACGTACATGTGGTGGCATCAATACAAGCAGTTGTAGATTAAGGAATATTGCATTTTTTTCTGTTTCTGGACAGTATCTGTTAATAGGTCGTTAAGTTTTCTGCTGCAATTATCACCAGATTTGTCCTGAGCTGCCCTGGAATATTTGCTCATAACTGTTGACTGCTCTTTGACTGTATAACAGGACAGTCTAGTCTGTTTTATTTCACCTTTTATCCTCTCTCCTGAATTTCCTACGACATGACTGAGTCTTGTAACCATACCCAATTGGTTGCTGTTCATGTGAGCCTGGCATAGTGAGACTTGCAGGCTATTCATTCAAAGAGGGCCTCAAATCCAAGCTTAATCTTGTCCTCACCCAGCAGCCAAACATAGGCACTTTCCAGTAGGATCACTGGGTAGTAATTGCCCAGTAGTGCAAACTTTTGCTCATTTAAAAAAAAAATGTCTTGGCCCAAGGGTACTGAAACCAATTTTTGTGCCCCAGCTGCTGTCTTGGCTGAGATCAATTGAGTCAGCAAAGATAGGGAATTGAATCTGGGGATTCTCTCTTTATGGGTTGGTGCCTTTGTCCACTAGGGCATTGGACAATCTAGCTTATTAATATTACTTGTTGAATACCTTGCAAATAATTTTGCTTTTGTGTCACAGGAAGAGAATTCAGAGCCTTTTTCTGCCAGTCTTAGCTGCATAAGACTGATGATTCTCCCAGTTTGAGTGTTTGGTAGAGAGTGCCTCACTAGAGCAGGTTGTACCAGGTCTGTTGGAATGAGTGAGATCAATGGGCCAAATGGCCTTTATCTTTATTTCATGTTCTTATGACGAACATAGCAACAGGAGTAGGCCATTCAGCACCTCGAGCCTGTTCCACCATTCAATTAGATCATGGCTGATCTGAACATTAACTCCATTTACCCACCTTGGTTCCATATCCCTTAATACCCTTACCTAACAAAAATCTATCAATCTCCGTTTTAAATTTTTCAATTGACCTAGCCTTAACAGCTTTTTGGGGAAAGAGAGTTTTAAGATTTTAACTACTCTTAGTGTGAAGAATGCTTACTGACACCACCCCTGAATGACCTAGCTCTAATTTTAGGGTTATGCCTCCTCATTTTGGACTCCCCCACCAGAGGAAATAGTTTCTCACTCTCTCTCCCTCATCAAATCCTTTAATCATCTTAAACACCTCAATTAGATCACCCCTTAATCTTCTATTCTCAAGGGAATACAAACCTAGCCTATGCAACTGGTCATCATAATTTAACCCTTTTAGCCCCAGTATCATTCCGGTGAATCTGCGCTGCACCCCTTCCAAAGTCATTATCTCCTTCCTGAGGTGTAGAGCCTAGAACTAAAAGCAGTACTCCAGATGCGGTCTAACCAGAGCTTTGTACAACTTCCTCACCTTAGTCTTTATCGCAATACATAAGCCGAGGAATACAAACATTTGTTTAGTCTTCCCAATTATTTTGTCTGTCCACCAGTTTTTAATGATTTCTGTACATGGACCCCTAAATCTCTCTGCTCCTCCATGTTTCTCACCATTTAGAAAATACTATAATTTATCTTTGTTGGGTCCAATGTGGATGATCTTGCACTTCCCCACACTGATCTCCATCTGCCACTGTTTTGCCCACTCATTTAATCTATCAATGTCCCTTTGCAACTTTCTGCTCCCATCTGCGCTACTTACTGTGCCACCTAACTTAGTGTTGGCAGCAAATTTGGACATACCGCTCTCTCGTCCTTCATCTAAGCTAGTGATAAATATGATGAAAAGCTGAAATCGCAGTACATATCACTGGGGACACCCCTGGCCACATCCTGCCAATTGGAGTACATATCCATTATCCTTGCTCACTGTCTCTTTAATCCTAACCAATTCCCTACCTATGTCAATAGGATTGCATGTGAGCTCCTCAACTGTTTAAGGCTGTACCTGTGACTTGAGGGACCTGAGGTGGTTCGTGAAGAGGAGGCCCTCTGAAAAGGTTGTTTGGATTGGTCCACAAGAATACAGTTGGACAAAGCACTGTTCAATGAACAAGTTTTGATTTCTTTTTCATTCAACCTCTACATATGGCAGTATATTACCTGTCATGCACTAGGGCAAATCATCTTGGGACACTTCCCTTTAAGAAGTTCCCGCTTCAGAAGGTCAGATTACTCTTCCCTCCTTCTCAGCTTGAATATGGTCTCACTGAAAATCGACATCCATTTTCTCCTCTCCTGTTGCCAGCAGTAGCTTTCTATTAATTATTCATTCCTAAATAATTTTTAAAATAGTTTTGATGGAACTATTTTTGAGTTTTTAAAAATGTTTTTATTTCCTCCCCTGCACTTCACCACTTCTGCCACTTTTTTTTGCACAGCAGCCCACTCAGGCTTGCTTTGTGAGGTTACAATAGAAAAATAAAGCTTCAGCAACCATGCAGAAATTCTATAGATTCATAAATTTGTATAGATTCATAAATGTGTTTATGTTTCTGACTGCAGTGGACCTTGAACCAGGCCTCAAGATTGTTTTGAGTACCGGGAGCCTTTTTTTTTGCTGCATTGGAACTTGGAACCACAAGAGTATCATCCACACTCAGCAGGAAGGAGTGGTATGGCTAGCCTTACAGGCAGTCCCAGTTACAAGAATCTTAAAGCTTGATACTTCAGGATGTAGGTACCCTTTGGGTCTAGCTTCATGTAGAAATATCAAGCTGTCCCAGGTTTGAAAGGGTCTGTTTATGAAGGGAGCAGGTTCTGAGCTATTCTTATTGAAGATGGTCAAACAGCTCCACATTGCAATGGCGTACAAATCTAAGGAGAAGCCATGAAAGCTGGGAGGGTGGAGAGGAGGGCAGTGTTCTCCAGATCCTGCACAACCTCAGTTAGTGCTCAATGACTGTTTGTTTTTATCACTGATTCTAAGATGCTCTCTTCAGCTTCAATATCAACTGTCCAATGACTCCTTGCTGTCATGTACCCTTTGCTGGAAGGGATTACACTGAGCAGTCATTTTTTGTGCTCAAGGGATGGTTTTAAGTTTCTACTTGCATGTGACTGGAGGGAGCGATGAGCAAAGGCTGCAAAAGGACTCCTCCATAATTCATGGAAATCATTTTGTTATGAGATATCAACACTCTGTTTCAGGCGCAGTGGCAAGACAGCACTCCATGCTGTTCTGATTTGTGAGAGGGTTTGGAAAATGTCCACTTTGTAACTCTCTGGCTCCTCAGCAAACTGATGTTCACAAGAATTGAGCCCGTGGGTTTCTGTGAGTGTAAATTTTCCTCAATTAAAACAGCAACAATGCTGATGCTTGTATCGGTCCTTGGGATTCACCCTTCATTTCTATCCAAGATTGTTTCTGAGCATTGTTTATTTTAAGAGATAATCAGGACAAAGTTCTGTGCACGTCCTTCTACTATTTCTGCAGAAAAGAAGTATCACATTGTGGATGTACGTAGGGCATGTGAAGCTAGAAAACTGGATAGTGAAGTCTATCCACGGTTTTGCGGTAAGGGTAGAGAAAGTTCCAGGCGTGTAGGAGTGTAGTGGCTACAATTTCAGCAGAGGAGTCTACTTGAGGCACATGTAAAGCAGCAGCTGGAGTAGTGGCTCATTCGGCCCATCATGCCTGTACTGGCTCTCTAAAGGAACTACCCGTTTAGTCCCATCCCCTTGCCCTTTCTCAATACCCTTTTAAAAAATGTTTTTCAAGTATTCATCCACTTTCTACCACCACTGTTTCTAGTAGAGCATTTCATGTCCCAATAACCCTCTATATTTAAAAAAAATTCTACTAACCTCTTCTTTTGGGGAAAATTTATACTCTCCAGTTACTGAATCACTGACTGCTGAAAATAGTTTCTCTCTTTACTTTATCCAAATGCCTCATAATTTTGAACACTTTGTGACCTCCTCTGCATATTGCACAATGCATATGCTTTTGCTGGCTACTGATTTTGGAGCCCAAGCTGATGTGATTTTTGGAAACTGAATGCCACCAAAATTCTGCACTTGACTGGTATGCCTTTACTGTATGTAGAGACTGAACATATGGAAGATGTTTGATTAGCTTTGGTTATAAGTGTCATTCTTTGAATGAAGTTAAATCTCTAGAGAGCTGCTGCTCAACCTTTGCATCAATTCATTCTTAACTTCCTGATTGTTCAAGACTTGTGTGTCCTTTTGTTGCTTCCCTCATTTCTTTAAACTGTAGGTGAGTATGAGAGGCTGATATTAGACAATTATGGAGAATGAGGAGCTAACTTCCAAACAGGGAAATTGTTTAAAGAATGGAAGCCCAATTGATTCTCCATGGTGGATTACAGGAGATCAAATCCTCTTCTTCTCTCTTCATTTCCTCCATGGGATTTGAATTTGGTTGTTTGCTAGTGTTTAATGTATCCTCCATTTTGAACAAACTGCTCAAGAATTAAAGTTTATTTCCTGGAAAGTAGCTCTTTCATTAACCTTAGTTTGTACCGGAAGAGCCAGTGAACTTCTGGCACTGCTGTAATATAAGGACAGAAACATCCTGAAGTCACATCTTAATTTTGTACTGAAAGTGGTAGTACTCACTTGTCACAAGAAATTGTCTCGACCTCTTTGTGTTCTGCCTGAAAATTCAAAGCTGAAGAGTTGTTTTCAGTTTCTTGATGCGAAGAGTGGTAACTTACTATGTTAAAATTTGAACTATTTAATCCAATTCACTGCAGTAATTGCGAGATAATGCAAATAATACACTGAACTAAAGAGTACAAAATCTGCTTTGTTCTTTAATTAGACTTAATTACTTTTTTTGGGATGTTAGTAAGCTGAGAGCCTTGAATTATTACATATGCATATTGCATAAATGGTGACCTGTGAGAACTGTAATGAAGTATTACTGCAAGGATTACAGAGGTGGTTAGACTTTCAGCATTGAAGGGTAATAAACTTGCTCTTTGGAGAAAAACTTGAACTTTGAAAATGAAGTACACAGGCTTGGTAGCTGTAGAACGTAACTCCACTAAACAAAAATATATCACTTGATATGAAGTGTATTCAGTGCTTTTGTTCACAGTGGTAGCCTTAGGCCTATGCTATTGCATAGGTCCCCACACTTGGGGGAACTACATTAGTTTCATGGACCAGTAAATGGGTGGAGTGCTTGTAGCCAGGCACCATTTGAAATGGACACCATTTCACAGATTGGAACGCTGCTTTTAACACCTGAGAAGATGTAAGGCTATGTAAGAAGAAATGAGAAACCAGGGCATTGCCTGATCATAAGCAGTGTTACGTGTCATTAGTAACAGATGTGGTATTGAAAAACTCTCTTCTCTGTCTTTCTTCACTAGTCCGTTATCCTCATTGACTTTTATTTGGACAGATGAATTTTCTGAAGGTTTTGCTGTCCATCTTAGATTTTGAAAAATCAATAATATTTTGTTTAAATCGTGATGACTAATTGCTATTACAGTTAGTTGTTGGAACTCGCTCTGTCAAAGTTCCATGAACATTGTTTTGATTTTAAATTTCTATTTCCGTCACTCAGTGGCACTGGATGTATTGCAAGACTGGTATAATTATATGCTGAAGCTGACATTTAGGGAACAAATGGAAGTGGGGCATGCTATCAATATTACCTTGTCTTTTGTAATAAGACTGCATACAGCACCAATTTATCTGTTTATATGTATGCTAATGAATATTGGCATTCAAAATTTTAAACTAACAGTAGTCTGTGTCAAGCTGTTAAAAATTGTATGATAAATGGGATTTATGTAAACTCCCTTAACACACTGACTGTATTTGAGCCAATTATTTGAAATATTTTTATTTGTGCCTTAAACATAGAGTTTGTTTTCTTTAAAGCTTAAATTTTTCCCCATTTTTTTCTCCTGGTAGCCTCAACACCCCCCCTGGCACAAAAGTAAGATTATTTGGAACTGTTAAAATAAGGAATGGATTTCTGCTGTTGAATGATGCGAACATTTTTGTCCTTGGTGGTGAAGTGGATCACCTAATAGAGAAGTGGGAATTGCAAAGGGTGAGGTAACATATTAGTATTTTTAAATTCAATAACTCAAAGTCTTTAGCAAATTTATGACTAATTTTGCTGAGAAGTAGCAATTAAATAAGTTAAAAATGAAACTAGTAGTTATTGTACAAATTGTTTGTGAACAAATGGATAAAATACGAAAATGACTTTATTCAGTTTCCTGAGTTTTTGAAAAAAATTACAATTCCATTTAAAAAAAATGTTACACCAGTTGCTTAAGGTTCTGTTACTTAGTGTGTGCTGAGAAAAACAGGAGTTTGTACTTGGTGCAGGATCAGTACTGGGTACCTGTTGGAACACATTTATTGCAGAAAAATGTGTGGCTTAAGAAATAGGAAACGCAACATTTTGGAACTCCAACTTGGTAGAAATCTAGTGGGATCCTGGTTTGTGCCCGTGATCCCCCCCACATGGACCTTCTCAATCTCAATGTTGTAATTAAGGAGCGATGTCAAGTGGAGGTTAGCCACTTTTCACACTAAGGGGGAAAATCAGAGAGTGTATTCTCCAGTGACAAGTTATTGACACGGCATGTTTGGGAATGGGCATTCTACTCTGCCTTTGGTTAGATAACTTTGTGTAGTTGGGGAGAAGGGGATCAAATGCTAAAATTTATACAGACAGTGGCATGTGTGCAGTATAAACTTGTCCTTTATGATACTCAAATCAATGAAATTAGCTCTTCAATTGCTGAACATTTTTAAATATTTCACCATTTGCATGTTACTGTGCTGTAGCTTTGTGGTCACTGTTCAGCTTTATAACTAGAGCATCTTTTCTTTCCTATTCAAATATCCACTGTCTTGCCAAATTGTTCTCAAACCTCTAATGTATCCTCTGACTTGGCAAGCAATGCCATTGACTAATTGGAGAAAATTAATACATTTACTTTGTTTTCTTTATTGTTTTCTGGTTTATTGAAGAGTAAGTATAATCTTTTTGAAAAGGTGTTCTTGTTTTTTCAGAGTTTGGCAAAATATAATAGAAGTAATATTGGAGCTGAAGGTGGACCACCTCCTTTTGTGCCTTTTGGGCAGGTACGATAAATTACGCCTTGCTTCTCAGTGGAGTATATGTTCTGTGAAAAAGAAAGACATGCATTTATATAGCATCTTACACATCTTCGGAACATTCCAAAGTTTTTCACAGCCAAAGGATTACTTATGAATTGTCGTCATGTTGTTTTTGTAGGCAGCCAATTTATACATTGCAAGGTCCCACAAAATCAAATGAACTAGCAGATAATTTGATTTGGTGATGGTGGTTGAGTCAATGTTGACCAGGGCACCAGAAGAACTCGCTTTTCAAGTAGTACCATCTGAATAGGCAGAAAGGACTGTGCTGTAACATCTCATGTGAAAGTACTGCACTGAAATCTTAGCTTGGGTTATGTGCTCAAGTCCTGGAGTGAAGCTAAAACCCACAATCTTCTGACTCAGGTGCATGAGTGCTACCAATTGAACCAAGCTGATACTGAAGGTTTTTGTTTCTCCCTTGTAACAAATGCAGAAGGTCAAAATAAGGTTCTGTTTCTTTTTGAAAAAAAACAGGAAAAGCTTCCAATTATTTGGCAAATTTAAGAGCTATCAAAATCTGCTTTTGAAGAGGTGATTACACATCGTATATTAGCTTCCATCACACATGCTACTTATTTTGGGCTTACAGAGCTTCATTTCCTTGTCTCCCTTTTTTTCACCATTCCTCTCTCTCTAGTTTTCTGCCCTCCACTCTTGAAGGGGATGATTCGTTCTGCAGTGTGGCCCTGAGAGCTGGCAGCCCTTCGCCATGTGGCTATTCTTCACAATTTGTAATAGCATCCTTGAACTAGAAAGGAGAGTAATTGGCCATGATTCTTGTTCATCACGATAATCCAGAGACCCATGCTTTTGTGCGGACATTGGACGAGGGCATTAGCCTGGTTCTGATGAGCTGTATGGCTGAATTGTCTGCTGTAACACATGCATTCCAGGTTCAGCATGAGGAATGGCCACTAAGACAAATTATTGAAAGGCTGCTGTTCGTGAACCTACAATCTACTATGAGTTGCTAGCTTTAAGAGAAGAGAAAAATTCAAGAGTTTAGATCACAAAAGTTAACTATTATCTTGCCCTATTAGCTGCACTGTGTTTCCCAAAGCCTAGGTTGGCTGCTGGCTGGTCTAAATTTATGGCCCATTGCAATCAATAGATCCCTTCCGGGGTGAACAGGACTCTCATTCAGTGCTGCATGCTGATACGAAGACCTGATGTGGCAGACCTGTGTTGTGTTCTTTTTTTAAAAACTCTGTAACCATATTTTTCAATTCATTTTCCCTTAATAGATAATGAGTACTTTTAACAAATATTCCCCCTAGATTTTCTTTTCCTTTGAAGAAATCCTTTGTTTTCAACCACAGAAAAATAGGCAGGAAAATATCTTGCTGTGCTCATTATTTCTTTGGCCTCAAAAAGAATGAGAAGTTTCCAACTCGCACTAAATTTAGGTCCGTTGGACAATTCCATATAAAATAAAAGTTCAAGATAGTACTCCTGATTAGTGAGCTGTATGATGGCATCACTTGCATGTCCAGTTTTACTTGAGCAACTGACTTACCCAAGTTCCCTCTAAAAACTGAGTAACTACTGTGGGTCATCCAAGTTTTGAGTGTCCTTGGAAAGCTGGATTCCTCACCTGTAAAGAAAAACTCTCAATTGGAATTGGAACAGGATGTATCCTTAACAGATGCTTGGCGCTAAACACCTCTGCGTGGAGACCCATTGCCAAAGGTAGGTTTGTGGTAAAGAATTTGTTCACTTTCTGCTGATTCATGGGTAGCACTATATGCTGGGTCTTGTGGCACCAGTTATCTTTGTGGTTCCAGAATGAAGACTTCTTATGAAACTATTATAAATAATACTTCTTGCCCCTCGGCAACATCATTCGAAAAAATGACATCAGGTTCCACGTGTACGCTGACGACACCCAGCTCTACCTCACCACAATTTCTCTTAGCCCCTCTACAGTTTCTGATTTGTCACACTGCTTGTCTGACACCGATGAGCAAAAATGTCCTCTAACTAAATGTTGGAAGACCGAAGCCATCATCTTCAGTTCCTGCCACGAACTCTGTTCCCTCGCCACCGACTCCATCCCTCTCCCTTGCCACTGTCTGAGCTGAACCAGACCGTTTGCAGTCTTGGTGTCCTATTTGACCCTGAGATGAGCTACCGACCACATATCCGCTCCATCACCAAGACCGCCTACTTCCACCTCCGTAACATTGCCTATCTCCGTCCCTTCTTCAGCTCATCTGCTACTGAAACCCTCATCCATGCTGTTGTTACCTCTAGACTTGACTGTTCGAATGCTCTCCTGGCCGGCCTCCCATCCATAAATGTGAGCTCATCCAAAACTCTGCTAACTCGCTCCAAGTCCTGTTCACTCATCACCCATGTACTCACTGACCTACATTGGTTCCTGATCCAGCAATGCCTCATTTTTAAAAGTCTCATCCTTGTTGTCAAATTCTTCCATGGCCTTGCCCCTATCTCTGTAACCTCCTCCAGCCCTACAACCCTCCGAGATCTCTGCACTCCACCATTTCTTGCCTCTTGTGCATCCCTGATTTTAATCGCTCCACCTTTGGTGGCCGTGCCTCCAGGTGCCTCGGCCTACGCTCTGGAATTCCCTCCCTAAACTTCTCCACCTCTCTCCTTCAAGACGCTCCTTAAAACCTGCCTTTTTGACCAAGCCACTGTCCTAACATCTCCTTATCTGTCAAATTTTGTTTGATAACGCTCCTGCGAAGCGCCTTGGGACGTTTTACTACGTTAAAAACGCCATATAAATGCAAGTTTTATTTGCTCAAGCAATGGAAGAAGTTCATATTAATTGCTACCACAAAACTATTTATTTGGATCTTAAGATTTCATGTTATTTAATGCAAATTACATTATTATTTTTTTTCCAGAAATGTGTAACTCGTGACCACATTGATGGCAGAGACCTCGATAAGAGGAAAACACTACAAGTTGCAAACACAAATAAAACTGGGGGTGATGATGAATTTGAAAAGCAAAGGACTGCTGCTATTGCAGAAATAAGCAAGAACAAGGAGGTACAGTATTAAGTTCATGATCCATGAATATTATTTCCCATAGCTGATTGGGTGATAAAATAAACTATTTGGAAATTGTGGGTGAAAGGACGTGCAGATTCAAGCTCTTTTTAAGATGCTGTTTGAGATATTTTTCATAAGGGCAATCCTTTATTTCAGCTGGGGCTATTTGAGTAGGTGTATTGTGGAAAAAAAAAACTCGTGGAGAGATATACTCCTGTGCCACAAGCGTGGGGCTCACTTTGGAATACTAGTTGGAACTTGAGTTATTCGGTTGTGTTTTGTTGCATCCTTTTGCTGGAAATGTTTTGGTTCTTTCCAATTGACTGCAGCCCAGATCAATAACCAGTCCTTCCTCTCTTCATTTTGGCTCTACCCACTAATACATTTGAAGTTCCAACATCCCAACACAGTCCCTTCAGAGTTCTGGTCTGATATGCCAGGCTCATCTTCAGTTGTCCCAGCCTGGACTGTCCTGTCCTGACTAGAGTCATTTCATCCAAGTTCTTCCTCATGCACCAGTTGTCTCCTCAGCTGCATCTGTTTTTGGTTCACCTACGTTTCTTGCAATGCTGAAATACAGCAGCAAGATTACAATTGGTAAGAGGATCACAGCACTGGTTTGGGGGAATTGGGCATGATCTTGGGCAGGTTGGGGTGCTTCAGCTGTAAATGACTGTGGATGGGTCAGGGTGGAATAGTAATAACACTGGGTGGGTTAAGATAGGCTGTTAAGGTCTCCCGCTGAGTGTTTCTCAACATTCCTATTCACTCATCTGCTCAGCCCACGTGCTTCTTAATCCAACTGTTTGCCTGTCTGACCAGAGTACTTGCCAGCTAAATTGATTGCTTGCCCATCTTGGGAAAATACCTACCCACCCACTCCAAGTACTTCCCAGCCCACCCAGCTGTCTGCTCAGCCCAAGTTGTCTCTGCCTATCCTGATTGCTTCCCTGCCCAGCAGCTTGTCTCTGTGGCCCTGGTGCTGACCTCCTGTTCCCAGTGCTTAGCTACTCACCTGTACCTTGCCCAGTGTGTTTCTGGCCCCACTGTTCACTTGCCCACTCATTCCAAATGTTTTCTATCTTGACTTCCTCCCGACCCTCCACAATGTGAAAGAGCAGAGCAAGAGAAAACGAGAAGTAAAATAGGAAAGCACGAGGGTAGGAGATGAGGAGGAAAACAAAAGAGCATAAAATAAAGATGAGCCACTGGAGGAGAGAAGGAAATGGCGGGAGGAAAAAGAAAGATGGACATGGTGGAAGGAAGAGGAGAGGGAGGGACGGGGGGCCCGGAGGGGAGGGTCGGGGCGCCCGGAGGGACGGGGCACCTGGCAGAGAGGGAGGGAGGGAGGGAGGGAGGGACGGGGCACCTGGCAGAGAGGGAGGGAGGGAGGGACGGGGCACCTGGCAGAGAGAGAGGGAGGGAGGGAGGGAGGGACGGGGCACCTGGCAGAGAGGGAGGGAGGGAGGGACGGGGCACCTGGCAGAGAGGGAGGGAGGGAGGGACGGGGCACCTGGCAGAGAGGGAGGGAGGGAGGGACGGGGCACCTGGCAGAGAGGGAGGGAGGGACGGGGCACCTGGCAGAGAGGGAGGGAGGGAGGGACGGGGGGACGGGGCACCTGGCAGAGAGGGAGGGAGGGAGGGACGGGGCACCTGGCAGAGAGGGAGGGAGGGAGGGACGGGGCACCTGGCAGAGAGGGAGGGAGGGAGGGACGGGGCACCTGGCACCTGGCAGAGAGGGAGGGAGGGACGGAGGGACGGGGCACCTGGCAGGGAGGGATGGGGCACCTGGCAGGCAGGGAGGGAGGGAGGGGGCACCTGGCAGGCAGGGAGGGAGGGAGGGGGCACCTGGCAGGCAGGGAGGGAGGGAGGGGGCACCTGGCAGGCAGGCAGGCAGGGAGGGGGCACCTGGCAGGCAGGGAGGGGGCACCTGGCAGGCAGGGAGGGAGGGAGGGAGGGGGCACCTGGCAGGCAGGGAGGGAGGGAGGGGGCACCTGGCAGGCAGGCAGGGAGGGAGGGGGCACCTGGCAGGCAGGGAGGGGGCACCTGGCAGGCAGGGAGGGGGCACCTGGCAGGCAGGGAGGGGGCACCTGGCAGGCAGGGAGGGGGCACCTGGCAGGCAGGGAGGGGGCACCTGGCAGGCAGGGAGGGGGCACCTGGCAGGCAGGGAGGGGGCACCTGGCAGGCAGGGAGGGGGCACCTGGCAGGCAGGGAGGGGGCACCTGGCAGGCAGGGAGGGGGCACCTGGCAGGCAGGGAGGGGGCACCTGGCAGGCAGGGAGGGGGCACCTGGCAGGCAGGGAGGGGGCACCTGGCAGGCAGGGAGGGGGCACCTGGCAGGCAGGGAGGGGGCACCTGGCAGGCAGGGAGGGAGGGGGAACCTGGCAGGGAGGGAGGGAGGGAGGGGGAACCTGGTGGTAATGGGGGGGGAAGAGAGAGAGAGAGAGAGAGAGAGCACCTGGTGGTAATGGGGGGGGGGAGAGAGAGAGAGAGAGAGAGAGCGAGAGAGAGCACCTGGTGGTAATGGGGGGGGGAGAGAGAGAGAGCACCTGGTGGTAATGGGGGGGGGGAGAGAGAGAGAGAGAGAGAGAGAGCGAGAGAGAGCACCTGGTGGTAATGGGGGGGGGAGAGAGAGAGAGCACCTGGTGGTAATGGGGGGGGGGGGGGGAGAGAGAGAGCACCTGGTGGTAATGGGGGGGGGGGGGGGGAGAAGAGAGAGAGAGAGCACCTGGTGGTAATGGGGGAGAGAGAGAGAGAGCACCTGGTGGTAATGGGAGAGAGAGATGGGGCACCTGGTGGAGAGGAGCCGTAGGAACAATGGAGTGGAGAGAGTGAGAGGCAAGTGGAGGAGGGACAGGAATGGTGGAGGTAAAGACAGACAAAGAAAGATAGAAGCGCAGGAGGGAGGAGAGAAATAGACATTTTTGCAAATTTATAGGTGCCAGTATCTTTAGCTAGTGAGTCACGAGGGGCTGAGTGTTGTTAGAAGTTCAATCCAACAAAGTTTGAGAGTTAATGAAGTGGATCATTTCTGGTGATATTTATTGCTAAGGTTGGTTGAATGAAGCAGGAAGCAAAGGCAGGCGTAAAAATTAAAAAGAAATGTATATTTTGCTCTTTCAGGATTTTGCCTCAATAAAATTAGGGGTGCAACCCTGACCCTTCCCAAGAGATGTGGTAGCTGCACTCTAATCATACTTCCTCTTACCCCCCCCTCCCACCCCCTTCCAATGTTACAGTCACCCTCTACCATTTTACGTCGTCATCATAACCTCTTATGTGGTGTCTTTTGCCCACTGCTTGACACTTATTTCTTGTCATTGCTGTGAGCTTTGCTGCTGTCTGGCACAAGACTTCTATTATGCTCTTGGTCTGTGCCTCTGCTCTGTTCCCCGTCTGGCTGTTTCAGGACCTGGGCCTATACTGTGGAGATAGCAAGGTGCCCTGGTTGTTTTCCAGTTCCCATTCTTCCCATTAATTTGGCAGTCCCATTTTCCCTTCAGTACTGCAGATGCCCCCTTACTGTATTCCTGGCACCTACCTTCCCCTCTCAACCACTGCACCCAGTCACCTTACACCCTTTCTGCCTCTCCTCCTGTACCATTCTTCATCAGCCATGTCTATCTCTCTTTCTCTGTCACATCTGTCTCTCTTTTTGATTTATGTCACAGACAAATGTGGATTTTTATATTTTAATATCTAATTGCCATTGAGAAGGTGGTGAGCTGCTGCCTTGAACCGTTGCAGTCCGTATGGTGAAGGTTCTCCCACAGTGCTGTTAGGTTGGGAGTTGCAGGATTTTGACCCAGTGGCGATATATTTCCAAGACAGGATGGTGTGTGACTTGGAGGGTAATGTGCAGGTGGTGTTGTTCCCGTGTACCTGCTGCTCTTGTCGAAGAAGCCTAGGCGAGTTGCTGCAGTGCATCTTGTAGATGGTACACGGTGCGCTGGTGGTGAAGGGAGTGACTGTTTAGGGTGGTGGATGGGGTGCCAATCAAACGGGCTGCTTTGTCCTGGATGGTGTCGAGCTTCTTGAGTGTTGTTGGAGCTGCACTCATCCAGGCAAGTGGAGAGTATTCCATCACACTCCTGACTTGTGCCTTGCAGATGGTGGAAAGGCTTTGGGGAGTCAGGAGGTGAGTCACTTGCCACAGAATACCCAGCGTTTGACCTGCTCTTGTAGCCACAGTATTTATGTGGCTGGTTCAGTTAAGTTTCTAGTCAATGGTGACCCCCTGGATGTTAATGGTGGGGTTTTCAGCAATGGTAATGCTGTTGAATGTCATGGGGAGGTGGTTATTGCCTGGCACTTATCTGGCGTGAATGTTACTTGCCACTTATGAGCCCAAGCCTGGATGTTGTCCAGGTCTTGCTGCATGCGGGCATGGACTACTTCATTATTTGAGGGATTGCGAATGGAACTGAACACTGTGCAATCAGCGAACATCCCCATTTCTGACCTTATGATGGAGGGAAGGTCATTGATGAAGTGGCTGACGATGCTTAGGTCAAGGCCACTGCCTGAGGAACCTTTTAATGTAGAACGTCCCAAGACGCTTCAGAGGTTTAAGGGGAAAAAATGGTCATTGAGCCCAAAAAGGAGGTACCAGGAAGGGTGACCTAAAGCTTGTTCGAAGAGGTGGGTTTTAAGGCAGGAGACTGAGGTAGAGCGGCAGAGGGATTTAGGGAGGGACTTCCATCGCGTGGACCCACCTCCCCTTGACATTCATCGGCGTTACCATCGTTGAATCCCCCACCATCCTAGGGGCCACCATTGACCAGAAACTTAACTGGACCAGCCACATTAAAAAATACTATGGCTACAAGAGCAGGTCAGAGGCTGGGTATTCTGCTGAAGGCAAGGCTGCTCATGATGGGGCAAAGGGAAGGTGAATGCAGAAGAGGTTGGAGTAAAAGGAACAGAAAGTTTTGTTGCGGTGGGGGTTGAAATTTACAGAGATAGAGGGTGAGGACAGGAAGGGATTTAAGCACCAGGATTATAATTGTGACTAGACTCCAAAGAAAGGTACCTCATCGACTGTGAAGCACTTTGGGATGTCCTGAGGCTGTGAAGGTGCTAAATAAATGCAAGTTCATTCGTTCTTGGTGTGTAGTATAGTACAGCGAATAGGTATTGTTCTGGCAGTGCTTTATTTGAACTCTTCGTATAGGATAAGTGTATCACAATTGGTTCCGTTGCTTAAATGTGGCCCACTATTCTACTGATACTAATAGTGTAAAGAAGATAAAAAGGAATCCTAGTTTATTTGCAATTGAGCATTGCAGGTGAGTGTATTACTCCCATTTGTACTAAATATTTTTGTATGTACCAAACAGAAAATGTTGAAAATCTGACCCAGTTTCAAAACAGCTGAGACAGCCCCAAAAAACTGACTGATCAAGAACAGTCCTGATTGTAGGCTTTATGACGTGAAAACAAGGAGTTATTCTGGAAGTGGCGTACGGCATGGATTTGTCCTAACTTAAGGAGCAGCAATACCTGTTCGGTTTTATTGCAGGGGAGAAAACCTAGAGTACACATTGCAGTGGTGCTGTAGTAGTGGATTTAGAAATCGCTGAAGGCATGATATTTGTTTTCCACAGTGGGATCTTGTTATCTAGAAAATTTTGATTTTGACACTTTATTTGGGGGCATTTCTGGAATTTTGGAGCCCACTGTCGTTGAAGTCTAAAATAAGTTATTCAGGAAGGATTACATATATTTAACTTGGCAAATCTGGCAACTTTACAGTGTTATTGATGGTTTCATGAATGTTAGCTAGTTAACTAAGATTTGTTTTATTTTATATGAACCAGAAATGAGTTTGAGAGTACATTTAAATATCTATGTTGTGAAGTAAAGCTTCTGGTATAAAGTATAGTGGTCTGTACTGTAAAGAGCGTGGAATTATTGGTCAAAATCTTTAAAAATTCCACTTGTACTAAAGTGCTACATCTTTTTCAGATCCCTGTGGTATTATCTGCATTTAAATAAGCAAGATCAAAAATATTGATTTATATCTTGAATATCTTTGTTGAAATCAAGGCAAAGACGTTTGGTGGAGGAAATGCCCGGAGCAATTTAAACTCAACTGGTGCAGGCAGCCGGAGCAGAGATGCGTTCCAGAAGAACAGAGAGGAAAGGAGTACAAGGGCAGATGGAAAACCAGAAGGAGTATATCGAGAATTAGTAAGCTTTTAGGTTTTACACAGAATAATTAACTTTATTATGTATTCGTGGTGGGGTAGCATACTCTATCCTCTGAACTTTGAAATATTTTGGTATACTTAGAAATTTTGTGATCAGTATGTATAGGGCCATAAAGTTTAAAAAATCTACCCAATTGAAAACTGCTAAAAAACTTCTGAAATGAAGGTAGATGCCGTTTTAAAAATATTTCTGACAATTTGCATAATTTCTTCTATATATGAAATAAGAAGACTCAACTGAATACTTTACCATAAGATAATTTTAGGTTCATGTTACATTTTTAAAAACACAAGTTTTAAAAAATCAAAATTATTAGTCTTATTTATTTAAGAAACTGCATCATTTTATGATGCACTTACTTTGATCTTCAATACATTGCATCATAGAAAAGGACTAGTTTGTTTTTTAAATTTGTGGATAAAACTATTTGAGTTTGTTTGGTAGATGATTATATATGGCATCATTTTGTCCCATCTCCCAGTCCCCCTTCTATTTGAGTGCTTTCATTCATGCACTATACTGGAAGGGATATGTATACTATTGGTGAGAACTCCTATCCTTGGGAGAATTTTTGCCTACAGTATACAGTGGCCAGAATTCCTTTGGAAAGAGGGACTGGTCTGTGCTGATTTTTCTCCGTAAACGCTAATTCACTCTCCAGGCCCCCAAAATACTGACTGTCAGTTTGAAAAACTGATAGTTGCTTTTCAAAGCATCTCAGCAGCTGTCAATTATAATGAAGCACCATCACTGATCAGGCGTAAAGGCAAGACAAATCCCAGTTATGGAGCTTCATGTTTTGTTTTTAAGTAGGAATATAATCATATAACAGGCTCATTTCTCTTGGGGGTGGTTGTCCCAATCCTGTACCAGAGATGCTTCCAGACACATTGCAAATTGAGCATAACGTATGCCAGTCAGGTAGTGTGATTGTACCTTAAATAACCTTTTTGTTGCATAATTCTCAAGGGACAGGCTTCAAGCAATAATATCAGTTACCTTGTTGGACAGCTTGATATAATGAGTCTATCCCACTCAATTGTCAGACTGGCTGAAGACTGACATCAAAACTAATTTCTGGAAGAAATCTTAAATGAAATTGTTCATCCAGGATTGAACAAATCTTTAGGCAGTCAGCCAACTAAGATTTCTGGGTCAAAGTGGGCAATGAAGGAACTTGCCAGTCGTGTTCCTCTTGGTCTCCCCTAAATGATTGACAGGGGTTGGAAATGAGGGATCGTACCCAGATTTGTGGGGCAAAGGAACCTCTTCAGTACCAGTGCACCTAGCCTACAAATTCTGCAACATAACATTTCTCCTTCCTTTCCACAGAAGACACCTTTTAAAGGTCCCTTTTCTTTTCCATCTCCTTCTTTGCAGTACAATCTACTTTCAATTCAAAGTTAGCTGATCCAAATGATGTGCTTCAGTTTTTTAGCCCTAAACTCTTACTTTAATTTAAAGTTACAGTATTTAGTGTAAAAAAAGAATTATCAGGAGTTGATTGTAATTACAAAACCACTTGACCTCAAGAAATATTCTTTGATATGTGATGAGGGATTCCATAAGCTGAATAAGACCACATATGACAGCAGATTAGAGGCTAAAAAAGTGAGATTTTAGGATATACACATGTCTCTACTTGTACCAGCTTTAGATGTGTTAAAAAAAATTGTGTAAGATTTTAATAAGTTGGGATTCAAAAGATTACTCTCCTGATAGCTTAATTGCTTAATGTGGCTAAGCTATATGGATCAAGGATCTTTCAGATTTGATTCCCAGCCCATAAAGTACTTCATTGGCCAAGGGATGTCTTGAGATCTTGAAAGTCGCGATATAAATGCAAGTTGATACCGAAATGGCACTGAATAGATACTTCGCCTTAATTTTCACTGAAGAGGCTACCAAAGAGGAAACGTTATGTTATCAAAGGGATATTACAACAGTTAAGATAGAAACAAAGGAAATACTGGACAAACTGGCCAGAATTAAGGAGGACAAAGCCCGGGTCCAGATGGATTGCACCCATGGCTACTTAAACAAACCTAGAGAGGAAATAGCACAGTCAAGAGTATCCATATATAAAAATTCAATAAAAAATGATTAGTACTAGAGGATTGGAGAACAGCAAATGTAATTCCTATCTTCAAAAAGGGAGATAGAACTATGCCAGGGAGCTGTAGACCTGTTAGCTTAGATGTCAGTAGTAGAAAAGATGCTAGAATCTTTGCTAAAAGATCAGATAATAAAACTTCTAGAGATAGAGAATATAATTTTAAAAAGTAGTCAGCATGCTTTTCTGAAAGGAAGGTCACGTTTAACCAAACTTATTGAATTTTTTGAAGAGCAGTGCAGTGCATGTGGTATACATGGACTTCAGAAGGTCATTGATAAGATTCTGCATAAGAGACCCATGACAAAGGTCAGGGCGTGTGGCGTCAGGGACCACGTAGCAGAATGAATTGAAAGATGGCTACATAACAGAAAACAGAGGGTAGGAGTTAAGGGAATTTTTTCGGACAGGCAGAAAGTGAGAAATGGTGTCGTGCTGGGACTGCTGTTATTCATCATATACATAAATGATTTGGATTCAGAAATTGAAGGTACAGTGTCGAAATTTGCAGATTGTAACAAATTGGGGGGTACAGCTGATGTGGAGGATGGCACCAAAATGCAGGAAGACAAACAGGCATGGATAAATGGTAAATTAAATTCAATATCGTGAAGCGTGAGGTGGTTCATTTTAGTATGAGGAATAAGGAGGCCATGTATTCCTTGAAAGGTAAGAAACTGAATCGATTAGAGGAGCAGAGAGATCTGGGAATTCAGATACGTAACTCACTAAATGTAGTAGTGCAAGTTGATTAGGCCATAAAGAGTGCAAACAAAGTACTGGGGTTCATTTCTAGAGAATTCAAAAGCAGGGAGGTTATGTTAAACTTATATGGAACTTTGGTTAGACCACACTTGGGGTACTGTGTGCATTTCTGGTATCCATATTACAAGAGTATATTAAAGCACTGGAGAAAGTGCAGAAAAGATTTTCAAGGATGTTACCAGAATTTAGAGGTTACAACCATCAGGAATGGTTGAGCAGGCTGGGGCTGTTTTCTCTTGAAAAGAGACCTGATAGAGGTCTTCAAAATTATGAAAAGATTCAATAGGGTGGATGTGGAGAAACTGTTCCCCCTTGAGAGTTCAGAACACGCAGGCATAAATATAACACAGACACTAAAATAAATCAAAAAGAATTTAGGAGGAATTTCTATGCACAATGGTGAGAATGTGGAACTCGCTGCCACATGGAGTGGCTGAAGCAGATAGCATTGATACATTTAAGGGGAGGCTTGATGCATTCATGAGGAAGAAGGGAATAGAGGGATAGGGTGGGAAGAGGCTCTTGTGGAGTACAAACATCAGCATAGGCCTGTTTCTGTGCTGTAGATTCTATGTAATGTAAGTTCATTTGTTCGTTCTTTCTACAGTGAATTCATCTCTGTTAGGGCACCAGTGAAGGCACCACCATTGGCCTCGGCACACTCATACTGTGGAGTGAAAAAATTAACCCAGATTCCTGTTCCCAATTGCTGTCCAGTGACCTCTGCTCAAAGTGTATGTGTGGCTCTAGAGGACTGGGTGGGCTCGGCTGTATTGATGCTACAGTTGATTATTCAACTGATCCAAGTTGAATACTACTAATACTACTAATTTCAGCATTTATGTTTCAGCTTTGCAGCAATGATAAATTTGTGTAGTTTAATCATTTGTTAAGGTCTGAAGTGACTCCACAACAGAGCGTGACTTGCTCTTCAGGGAGATTAGCTTTGGTCCAGAGATAAATCAGTCCCCCACTCGAGATTTTATATTATAGTTGCAATGATGGTGCAATGCACAACCACTTTGCACTAATGCTACAGTTGTAATGTAAATAGCCACTGCTGCCTTTAAAATCCAACATGAATTTTGTCTTGGGAGGGGAGAGTTAAAGATAGAAAATTTATGTTTGAGACAGAGCCAAATAGTGATACTGATATGTGTTAAAAAGAGAATCAACTGAGAATACAGCTTAAATGTAACTATAGCAAATTCTAGTGATTGAATGTTGCATGCAAATTTTAAACTGTGAAATTGTAGTTAAATGTTGTTGATTATTTATGCTTTTAAGTTGTATTGAATGTTATTTTGGCTTGTGCAGCCTTTCCAATGGATTGCATTGTCTCTGCCTTGTATCGAAACTTGGATATACATGTCCCGTATTTGCATGCAATTTTAATTTTTTTTGTGCTACTGCGCCTGGCTAAAATATTATTGTGGTTTCTACACCATTGGTATGTGAATAAATAAATTTGCTGTAACAGGGCATCGAACAGCGTCTGCTGTTAGTAAGACATGTCCTTGCATGTTTAGGTTTTTAAATTTTTAGCGTGGCAAGTTGCTGAAAGTGAGAGATGTTAATGACTCAGCAAGGGAAAGAGGGCATCTGGGACCTGAGTGAGCAGAGCAAGCAATTGTGTATCTTCTTAACCAATTAGATTGAAGGATTGTGAAATAAACAGCGCAAGGACTGAAGGAAGTGTAAATTAGAGTGGGTGAATTCAATGTTAAATCAGGTACAGAAAGAGAAATTAAGAGAGGGAAAGAAAGATTGGATTAAGAGAGAAAAAAGAGACACAGGTAAAGTTTTTAAAAAATTAAATTTGACATTTTAAATATCTCCAACAGTTAAAACCTGAAGGATTGAGACTCCACACTTGTAATAGTTAATTTTCAGCGCCGGAGAGGTGATTGGCAGTAATTAATGCATAACGTGTCGTTAAAAGGGTAACAACTTTCTGTGGCAAGTTTAGTTTGTATCTACTATGCAAATACAGCAATTTCATGCCATTCAATGCATTTGAGTGGTGAGGCAGGCAGCGAGATGCCGTTTTCGCAAAGCCAACGGCAGAGCAGTGCAACTCGGACAGCAACTTTTGGATTTTTGAGTATAACTGCGCATCTACCCCTTGCCTGAAGTTGCTGTACCATTTGTGCATAAATAATAGCGAATGCCATTAGCCTCACTGTTATTTTGACAGCAAAATCTGGGCCCTTAAGTTACATACAGTATTGTAGAAATAAATGATTTTCATAATTTCAGTGTAAGATTCTTATTTTGACATAATTAAACTTCAGCAGGTGAAAGAATGCTATCTCCAAGTTTCTATGAATATTAGCTCTGTGATTTTGAAATGTTAACAGAATTTACTATAATCTATGATAGGTTAAATTTGACTTAAATTGATTTGGTAGAAGTATGTCCCTTTCTAGCAGAAATGAGATCCCTGATCCACTTGTTGGTTTGGCATGGGTTCGATGATGTTTTCTATCTGCCACAGAGCCAGTAAATCTGGTGCAGCTAAAATCTTTGTTTCATCTTTGTTTCATCTTTTCCATCGAGTCTTGTTTTGCTTTGCTAGGTCTGTTTTTGGGTTCTCAAAGTGCTATGGCATTCTCTTAACTTTTTTCTGTATTCATTAGCCACTGTCTCCCTTTTACAGTTCTAGCATCTGGTGCCAGTCTCGTAGGTCAGTTCTGCATAATACGGGTATTTATTAATGAAGCAGGTAATAGGCAAAATCCCTAATTGTTTAGGAATTACATATACATAAAAATTTAAGCAAGATGTAAATGTCCATTGAATGTTTAGATAACCTACATGTATCTGAAATAGATAACCAGAGTTTACATATTAAAAAAAACACTCATCACCTGACGAAGGGAATGCACCAAGTTTTGTTCATACTAGGAGTTTGAAAAAACAATTAATGAACAACCCAGGAAGATGCAAGTGAGTGACATGGCAACACATCTGCAGCAGCATTTTCACACTCACCCAATGCGAGAATGTAAGTTTTATCCAGAATCTTTCACTTTTCTGTTCAGCTCCATTTGCAAGTCCTCAGATAATGAAGCAGTCCATGCCTGCATGCAGCAAGACCAGGACAACAACCAGCCTTGGGCAAGTAACATTTGTGCCAGACAATGACCATCTTTAACAGCAGATAGCCTAACCACCTCCCATGACATTCAACAGTATTACCATCATGGAGTCTCCAACCATCAGTATCCTGAGGGTCACCATTTACCAGAAACTCAACTGGACCAGCCACATAAATGCCATGACTACTAGAGCAGGTCAGAGGCTGAGTATTCTTTGACAAGTGGCTTACCCCCTGAATCCCCATAGTCTCTACACCACCTACAAGGCACAAGTCAAGAGTGTGCTATCTTCAGGATGCACTGCAGCAAGTCCCAAGGCTCCTTTGACAGCACCTCACAAACTCGCAACCTCCACCACCACGAAGGACAAGGGCAGCAGGTGCATGGGAACACCATTACCTCCAAATTACACATCACCCAGATTTTGGCATATATCTCTGTTCCTTCATTGCCCCTGGGTCAAAATTTTGGCACTCCACACATAACAGCATTGTGGGAGCACCTTCACCATGCGGACTGCAGCAATTCAAGAAGGCGGCCGCATCACCACCACCACCTCGGCAATTAGGGATAGGCAATAAATGCCGGCCTTATCAGCAATGCCCATATCCCGAGAATGAATTATAAAAAGTTCTTGGTATTTTCTGTCTGAAGCTTAAAAGTTGAATATTTGGAAAAGTGTGCAAACACGTGGAACTGGCTTTACTATAATAGATGACTTCAATTCAGCAGCACATTCATTGTTCTATGTTTTTATGGCTTACATTTAGGAATGCAAAACAGATGCCTGCTCAGTTGTAGCTCTGTATCTTTAACTTCAGGTCTGTGTTCAAGATTTAGTTCAGAGATAACCTCAGACATTGTGTAGTTCTGAACATCTGCTCTTGTACTTTTGGTATAAAAGGCTTTTGTTCTGAATTTCACCTTTTTATTTGCAGGTTTTGTGAAAAATTCACAATATTAGAAATAAATCCTTCCTACAAACTTGCCCACGGTGACATCATCCACAGACATGGGGTCAGCTTTCACATGTACGTTGACAGCACCCAGTTCTACCTCACCACTACCTCTCTCAACTGCCTTTGTGTTGTCTGTTCTTGTCTGACATCCAGTTTTGGATGAGCTGCAATTTCCTCCAGCTAAACATTGGAAAAATTGAAGCCATTGCCTTTGGCCCCCTCCACAAACCCTGCACTTCTGTTAACTATTCCATACACCCCCCCCCCCCCCACCCTCCGCTGCCACTTTCTAGGGCCAAACCTACATTGGCTCCCGGTCCATCAACACCTCAATTTTAAAATTCTCATCCTTGTTGTTAGATCCCTCCATGACCTCGCCCCTCTCGATATCTGTCACCTCCTCCAGCTCTATAACCCTCCGAGAATTCTGCGCTCCTCCAATTCTGACCTCTTGTGCTTCCCAGATTTTCATCACTACGCCATTGGCGGCTGTGCCTTCAACTGCCTAGGCCCTAAGCTCTGTAATTTCCTCCCTAAACTTCTATGCCTCTCTACCTCTCTTTCCTCCTTTCAGACGCTCCTTAAAACCTACCACTTTGACCAAGTTTTTGGTCCCCTGTCCTAATATCTCCTTATGTGGCTTGGTGTCAGATTTTGTTTGATAACGCTCCTGTGAAGCGCCTTGGGACGTTTTACTACGTTAAAGGCACAATATAAATGCAAGTTGTTGTTGAACCAGACTGTAACTTTGGTGTCTTATTTGAACCCAAGCTAAGCTTCTGAAGCCGTTTCTTCTCCATCATAAAGACGGCCTACTGCCACTTCAGTAACATTGCCCACCTCCATCCCTACCTCAGCTCATTTGTTGCTGAAACCCTCATCTATGTCCTTTGTTGCCTCCAGCCTCAACTATTTCATAGCTTTATTGGCTGACCTCCTATCTTTCACCTTTTGTAAACTTGCTCATCCAAAACTCTGCTGCTTGTATATTGTCCTACTAACCTATTAGTTCTGTCCTCACTGACCTACCTTTGCTTCCAATCCCCCAACACCTCAAATTTAAAGTACTCATTCGTGTGTTTAAATCCCTCATAGCTTTGCCCCTCCCTTATCTTAATAATCTCCTCCAGCCCGATAACTTCCCCCCCCCCCCCCCCCACCCCTCCCAAAACTCTCTTCCTTTTGATATCGAGAATCATCCCATCTCCTCCTTCCAACCATGGCGGCCATGCCTTTCAGCAGCCGAGGCTCCACGCTCTGGAATTCCCTCTCTAAATCCCTCCACCGCTAGACCATCCTTTTTTTTTTAAGGTGGTCCTTAAAACCCACCCCTTTGATCAAGCTTCCTAATATCTCCTTTCATTGCTCAGCATCCATTTTTTGATCCCAGATCTGTGAAGCGCTTTGTGACGTCTTTCATATGTTTTTCTACGTTGAAGACGCTATATGAATGCAAGTTCTTGTTACCGTTGTTATTCCTCTGTCACCTTCAAATAAGCATGCGAGCTATAGTGTTGTCTTGTGTGAGAAAACAAAATTGACATCCTCTTCCAATTGTACATTTGAAATTTCTGACTTTTATTTGTCTTCTAGCGTCTTTGACACCTTATCTGTCATGCTTAAGTAATTTTTGTTTGCGCACTTATCATTTACATAAGGATTCTTTGATAATTAAACCCACTGAGTTACAATGTATGTGAGTGATGCTGGGTTTAACCTTTGTACTTCTAATAGTATTTCATAGGATTTATAAATGTGTTGTAATCCATAATTAATTGAACAATTTAGTGTCATATTTTGATTACCACTTCAGCATCTCACAGGAAGACTTTTCCTGCCACTCCTCCCCCACCCCACAAACCCAGCTGACCTTATTCATGGGGTAATACTTCAGATTAGATAGAAGAATTTGTTCTGGGTAGATTACTCTTCAACCAGCAGCCCTGTTTTCTTATTCACTCTAGTATTGACGAATTTCACGTTGGCAGGCAAATTTATTTTTGGGGGAATTTGGTGGTGCATTCGGTAGGTACATTGCTTTTTCACTTCGATATGAGTTTGAATATAGCTTGGACCTTCTATCTGCTGGCTAGCGAGATGCAAAGTCTGAAATGTGTACAAACTCATGCTATTGCATGAGTTATGGTTATCAGAGGATGGGAAATGAGGCACTTTTGGGCAGGAGAAAGTTAGCTTTACTTTGTATTTAGCTGTCCATCTGATTTTGCAGACCCTGGATGACCACTCATTAGGAAAATTAATTCATTCCCCAGAATAAAGTACTTTTTCTTCAGGTGCTTTTATGTTGCCAGGAGTGCAGCACTCAAGCAGAGACCCTTCATCTCTGAATGTTGCTCTCCTCTTAACTGCATCAGTATATTGTGGTACCTGTTAGGCTGTTTGGAGAGGCAGCAGGAAGCATTCCTTCAATTTCAGGATTCTGAGCTGCTTCTGGGACCAGAAAAGTGAAGTCCTCGGTGCTGTCAGAGGTGCAGAGTTTGCCATTCGTATGATATCAGTTGTGGGAGTCCCATGTACTTGCTGCCAACTGCAGACTGTCAACTGTGTATAAAAGTGCCATCAGTTTTTTTTTGGTTTTCCCACCTTCTAGTTTCATAGTCAAGAATACAGAGCATTTGTGCTCCTAAGTCTGTGATTGTTGCTCTCAGGGGCCCATGAAAGTACTCAAATGCAACTCCCCTCTGGGAATCTGGGATCAGTGAATTTACTGGAAGTTCTGTTTTTTTTAGATGGTCGTTAGTTGAATGAAAGGTTTTGGTCTGAGCAATGTGTGTGTTATTTATGTAAACAATAGACCCGAATAGTTTTATCTTGCATAACTTTTGGTGAATTTTTGTGCTTGAGGTGAGGAATGGAACAGTTTTCCTCTCAGCATCCAGTGACAACGCTAATAACTTCCTGATCTAAAATAATGCAGCCAGATACAGTTAAAGCGTCCTGTAAGCTGACCCAACAACTTCCATAGCACTCCATGCGTAAAGTGATGTCTGAAAACTTTACGGAGTGGAGGAGAGAACAAAGTGAGCAGGAGGGAAAAGGGGAAAAGCAGAAGTGGGAGACAGGACGTAAAAGGTATTCATGATCAAGCAGGGAATGAGGTGGCAAAGTGAAGGAATTTGGGGAGTTCCAGAGGACAGGCGTGGTGGCTGAAAGTATGGCCTTTGGAACAGAGGGAGTGGGGAATAAGGAGTAATCCTTTTTTTGGAGGAACAAAATGGCCTATGTTTGGGTATATGCTGCAAGGAGATTGTAGAGTCGAATTGGGCAAGTTTGTGGAGGGATTTGAAAACAAGAATGAAAGTCATCTGGGGCACTAGTGGTGCGTGGCATAACGAGAGTGCAAGGCTTGATGCCTTAGCATTGGTTGTGGACGAGTACCCTTTTCTGCATTAGCGTAAATCTTTCCAACTCTCACATCACATCTCGTGCCAGGGAAGACTGAACAGGCTGGGACTCCTCTCTAGAAAAGAGAAGACTGAGAGGTGACCTGATAGAGGTCTTTAAAATTATGGAGGGGTTCGATCGGGTAGACGTAGAGAAGATGTTTCTATTTGTGGGGCAGTCCAAATCTGGGGGCCGTAAATATAAGATAGTCACTAATAAATCCAATAAGAAATTCAGGAGAAACTTCCTTACTCCGAGAGGAGTTAGAATGTGGAATTTGCTACCACAAGGAGTTGGTGAGGCAAAAATGCATCTATGCTGTAAGGGGAAGCTAGATAAACACATGAGGGAGAAAGGAATAGAAGGTTATGCTGATAGACTGAGATGAAGTGGGGTGGGAGGAGACTCCTGTGGAGCGTAAACACCAGCATAGACCTGTTGGACTAAATGGCCTGTTTCTATGCTGTAAAATTCTATGTAATTCTGTTCTATGTAATCAAGTGACCTATGATGGACATTGTCATTTTATGTTGAATTGTGGATAGTGACAAAATAAAATTGTTCTATCTTGTATTAGTGATTATCGAGGTTCCTTTAATTTAATCACTGGTTATAAAGAGTTTAAAAACATCTGGCTACAGACACAATCCTGTCCCAAGCTTGACTCGATACAGATATTACAAGTTCTGTTGGTTGCCTGCAAAACTTGAAAAAGTAACCAAGCTACTGTTGAACAAATGCAAGCTATATGATTAGTGCTGGTATTTGTATGACCATCAGTTATTTTGAATGTTGTCGACAGTTATTCAAATCTAGGAGGTCCCAGTCACTGTCATCAGGGATATTTAAGGAGCTTTAGCTATTCAAGTGTGAGAATCAGTTTAGAACTTCCAAGAGATATAATACAGACAAGCACAGCTGCAGCAGTGGTAAGAAACGTAATATAAAATGAAACTTTTTTTATTTTGCGTTTAAATTGGGACTTTTTGTTTTCGTTTTGAGAAGCTTGATAGGATTTCCGCTTGTATATTACTCTTAATTATTTGCTTCATCTTTTGTTAAATAAATTTGCCTGATAATCTAACCTGAAAACAAGGTCTGATGATGCGATGCTTTATTGCTTATTGAAGATGGGAGAATGACTTGTAGAGGCAAAGTATAATCCCAGTAGCTGACACTGATGAACAAAATGTGATTGTCATTTATCCTGGTCACGTTACTGAATGCTCAGCTAGATATCAAGGCTAGTGAAGATACTGGAGGGCATTGGGTGTTGGAACTCGCCTCAGAGTGATCTTAGACGTAGGAGTCAAAACAATTTAGAGCAATAAGGTTAGAAAAGGCCCAAAAATGTATTAAGTAATTTTGTACTTTTGGTCCCTGTCCATTTAAGAATTGGGTTGAAGCTGGTTAGATTCATTTCATATAGGGTCCTTGATAGGTAGGACAGAGGTGATGCCAGTTCCCTCAGTCCAGATGTGAAAGGACTTGATCCCCCATGCAGTTATTTAAACAAAATCACACTTTGTCAGTTTGTGTTCCTTTAATTTAAAATGAAATTATATATGTTCGGGTAACCTTTCTGGAGGAGGTACTAATGTTGAAGGAATGGTTCACATCTATTTTAATTAACTCATTGGTCATATAGTGCAAAGTAATAACATGCAGTACAGTAGAGCTCTTTGATATCGAACATTAATGGGGAAACTTATATTCAATGTTATTTAATGAGGTCTTTTCTATTGTAGGTTGATGAGCGAGCTTTACAACACATAATTGAAATGGGTTTCAGCAAGGAGGAAGCAAGACAGGCCCTAATGGATCACAGCAATAGTTTGGAAAATGCATTAAATTTTCTTCTCAATAGCATCAAAACACAACCAGCTATGCATAATCCATCTGTAAGAGGTAAAGTCGACATTTTTGTATATTTAAAAAAATAACTGAGTTGAAATGTTATTTGGGGCTACTGAATCCACACCAATAACTATCAGCATTTCATAGCCTGTATTTTTTTTAAAACTTGTACTTCACAAACAATGAGTACTCCTCAAATGCAGCTCTACCTGTAAGGATATTATGCCAAGTATCATTGTTAAATCACCATGTGGCCTCCTCCTCAGTTCTTCCTTCGGATATTTTTTTAAAACATTGTTCTATATATCTTCAGCTGCAAATTTTAAAAAAAGGGGCATTAGCACTATTATTGAGAAGAAATGTTCAAAACTAGGGACTTTTTATTTTGCTGATTGTGGTGCCATGAATATTTAAATAAAACAATTTATATTTGTGCTGTTCCAGGGTACTTGACTTTTAGAAAAGATAGGCAAAATGGAAAAGGCTGGTGGCAGAGGTGGGGTGTAGCCCTGATAATAAAGGATGAGAAAGGATCTTAGCTCAGAAAATCGGGATGTAGAATCAGTACGGGTGGGGCTAAGAAATAATGGGGCAGAAAACACTGGTGGGAGTAGTTTATAGGCCTCCTAACACTAGTTATTGTGTTGAACAGAGCGTAAATCAGGAAATTAGAGGAGCGTGTAACAAGGGTAATGCAATAATCGTGGGGGACTGGGCAAACCAAATTGGCAGAAGTAGTTTGGAGGACGCGTTCACAATGCGTTCGAGACAGTTTTCTAGAACAATATGTCGAGGAACCAACTAGGGAACATGCTATTTTAGATCTAGTATTGTGTAATGAAACAGGGTTAATTAGTAATTTTAAAAAATTCGTTCATGAGATGTGGGCGTTGCTGGCAAGGCCGGCATTTATTGCCCATCCCTAATTGCCCTTGAGAAGGCGGTGAGCCGCTTTCTTGAACCACTGCAGTCCGTGTGGTTATAGTTAAGGATCCTCTGGGGGAGAGTGATCATAATATGATTGAATTTCATATTGAGTTTGAGAGTGATGTAGTTAAGTCTGAAACTAGGGTCTTAAATTTAAACAAAGCCAATCACATAGGTATGAGGGATGAGTTGGCTAAGGTAGATTAGGAAATTAGATTAAAAGATATGATGGTAGTTAAGCAATAGTGAACATTTAAAGAAATAATTCATAAATCTCAATGATTATGCATTCCCTTGAGGAATAAAAACTCCACGGGATGAGTGATCCAACCGTGGCTAACTAGAGAAGTTAAGGATAGTATTAGATTAAAAGAAGATGCTTCCAATGTTGCCAAAAAGAGTACTAAGCCTGAGGATTGGGAGGGTTTTAGAAATCAGCAAAGGATAACCAAGAAAATGATAGAGGGAGAAAATTGAATAAGAGGGTAAACTAGCAAGAAATATAAAAGCAATTTGTAACAGCTTCTACAAGTATGTAAAAAGGAAGAGATCAGTGAAAGTAAACGTTAGATCCCTTAGAGGCAGGGACAGGAGAAATTATAATGGGGAATAAGAAAATGGCAGAGACGTTAAACAAATACTTTGTATCTGTCTTCATGGTAGAAGATGCAAGAAACATATTGGAAATAGTGGGGAACCAAGGGTCTAATAAGAGTGAGGAACTTAAAGTAATGAAGATTAACAAAGAAGTACTGGAGAAATTAATGGGACTAAAAGTTGACATCCCCTGGATCTGATGGTTTAAATCCTAGGGTTTTAAAAGAGGTGGCTGCAGAGATAGTGGATGCATTGGTTTAGATCTTCCAGAATTCCCTAGATTCTAGAACTGTCCGTGTGGATTGGAAGGTAGCAAATTTAACCCCACTATTCAAGAAAGGAGGGAGAGAGAAAACAGGAAACTACAGACCAGTTAGCTTGACACCAGTAGTAGGGAAAATGCTAGAATCTATTCTTAAGGATGTAGTAACAGGGCATAGAAAATCGTATGATTGGGCAGAGTCAACATGGTTTTATGAAAGGGAAATAGTGTTTGACAAATCTATTAGAAGTTTTGGAGGGTTTAACTAGCAGGGTAGATAAGGGGGAACCTGTGGATGTAGTATATTTGGATTTTCTAAAGTCATTTGATAAGGTGCCACACAAGAGATTGTTACACAAAATTAGGGCTCATGAGATTGGAGATAATATATTAGCATGGATTGAGGATTGGTTAACGCACAGAAAACAGAGAGTAAGAATAAACAGGTCATTTTCGGGTTGGCAGGTTGTAACTAGTGGAGTGCCACCAGGATCAGTGCTTGGGCCTCAGCTGTTTACAATCTTTATCAATGACTTAGATGAGGGGACCAAGTATAATGTATCCAAGTTTGCTGATGATACAAAGCTAGGTGGGAAAGTCAGCTGTGAGGAGGCTGCAAAGGGATATAGACAGGTTAAGTGAGTGGGCGAGAAGGTGGCAGATGGAGTATAATGTGGGGGAATATGAAATTATCCACTTTGGTAGGAAGAGTCGAAAGCAGAATATTTTTTAAAAGGTGAGAGATTAAGAAATGTTGGTAGAGGGATTTAGGTGTCTTTGTACATGAATCAAAAAAATTCAACATGCAGGTACAGCAAGCAATTAGGAAGGCAAACAGTATGTTAGCCTTTATTGCAAAGGGGTTGAAGTACAAGAGTATGGAGGTCTTGCTGCAATTATATCGGGCTCTGGTGAGACCACACCTGGAGTACTGTGTACAGTTTTGGTCCCCTTACCTAAGGAAGGATATATTTGCCTTAAAGGGGATGCAAGCAAGGTTCCCTGGATTGATTCCTGGAATGAGAGGGGTGTCCTATGAGGAGACATTGAGTCGAATGGAGTTTAGAAGAATGAGAGGCAATCTCATTGAAACATGTCAGATTCTAAGAGGGCTTGACAGGGTAGATACTGAGAGGCTATTTCCCCTGATTGGAGAGTATAGACCTAGGGGTCATAGTCTCAAGATAAGAGGTCGGCCATTTTGGACCGAGAAAAGGAAAAATTTCTTCACTCTCAACGTTGTGAATCTTTGGAATTTTCTACCCCAGAGTGCGGTGGATGCTCAGTCATTGAGTATGTTCAAGACTGAGATCGATAGATTTTTGGACACGAAGGGAATCAAGGGATATGGGGATAGGACAGGAAAGTGGAGTTGAGGTAGAAGATCAGCCATGATCTTTTAGGAATGGCAGAGCAGGCTGGAGGGGCCATATGGCCTACTCTTGCTCATATTTCTTACATACAGTTTGTGCTTCTGAATTTAATGCATTGCTATATTTTCCAGAAATGCAAGAAACCCTCCACATTTAAGCAACATATTAACATGAAAACAAAAGGAAAACCTAAATCAAGTTCACGGGTGGTGGTGGGGGGGGTGTGGATTCAAAAATGAAAAAGCCCTGAACCAGAGGAATGTTTTTTTTAAACATAACAAGGAGTCATAGCATAGGTTCGTGAGTTGTTTGCAAGTGTGGGTTGGACTTTCTTTCTTTTAATCGCCAAAAGCCTTTGGACTAGAGGGAAAAGAAATTCTAGGAAACCGGGAGTCGAGAATTTTCAGGGAGATGTTGAATACATGGCAGCCTTTTAAAATGCATTAGTGGATGGGGTAGTATCATTGTTGACTGCAAAGCTCACCACTTACCAGCTATTGATGCTTCTGGACAACTATGAACTTTCTTGTTTCTTTTTGAGGGCTGAGGACAGGCTAGTCTGCAGACTGGACAGTTTGTTTATTTTTCTTGAAGATGAATACTTTTGAATGCATTTTCTTTGCTGTCTGATCTCTAGGGTACCATAGAAAATAACTAAGTGAAGGTGAAACTGGTAAATGCTGACTGATCTCGCAAATAGCGGTTCTTCGACATCCTGGGATTGAACTGTGCTTGCTTGATCTCTCAACACAAAGGAGACTTCACCTCTCAACCACCAAGTTGGATCACGTGTCTGGACTCTGACAATTTCTGTTTAGTAACTTGGTGTTCAGAGAGGATGAATGCTAGATCAAGACTTACTACTACCTCTGGTGGATGTATTGTTTGTTTTGTGTAAACCATTAATTTTAAGCTCACTTTATGCATAGAAGACATTCGTACAGTGGTGCTGCTCAAAAATTCTTCATCCTCTTCTGGTGTGATTTATTTCCTGGAATACTAATGCCAGCTGAAACCCAGTTGCGTCTGCATCTATGAGGCTGCTATTTTAATCTGTCACAAATTGTTAAATTTGTGCTTTTATTTTCATAAGTGTATATATAAAATTTTATTGAAAAAAAAAATTACCAGTCACAGGAAGGAAAAGGCAGGTACATACCAAGGTTACAAGACCATCTTGCCAGCGTGGTGCTCTGCCGGGGGGGGGGGGGGGCGGTGCATTTAACATCCCAGCTTTCTTTTTAACTAGTAACATGATACCTGCTTTATTTGCTTTAATCAAATGGATTTTTTTTATGATCTATTCTCAAATAAATTGTGATTTTTATATATATGGCAAGGCACGTCCAGCAACTGAGCTGGAAGTTGGTTCCTATTACTGCACCTGTATAAATTATGCAGATAAGAGACAACTAATGGAAGTATTTCTAGTGATCTATATTTTGAAATGCTTTCAGATTTTGACCAAGCTCCAAAATTGCTTACCTTTAGCATACACTTGGATTTCTTCTGAAAATGAACCTAGAGTATTATATATATTGTTCTGGTTGAAATTCTGTTTCAGTAATTTAACCATTCTAAAAGGTAAAAAGTGATGGGGAGACTGTTTTTCATTAATGCCTGAATACAAAGACAAACTAAGTTTACAGATATGTAAAGGAAATCATAGAATGGTTACTGCACAGAAGGAGGCCATTCGGCCCGTCGAGTTCGTGCTGGCTCTCCACAAGAGCAAACCAGCTAGACCCATTCCCCTGCTCTTTTCCCGGTAACCCTGCAAATTTTTTCCCTTCAAGTACTTACCAATTCCCTTTTGAAAGCCACCATTGAATCTGCCTCCACCACCCTTTCAGGCAGTGCATTCCAGATCATAGCCACTCGCTGCGTAAAAAAGTTTTTCCTCATGATGCCTTTGGTTCTTTTGCCGATCACCGTAAATCTGAGTCCTCTGGTTCTTGATCCCTCTACCAATGGGAACAGTTTCTCCCTATCTAGACGCTTCATGATTTTGAATATCTCTATCAAATCTCCTCGCAACTTTCTCTGTTCCAAGGAAAACACCACCAGCTTCTCCAGTGTATCCACATAACTAAGTCCCTCATCCCTGGAATCATTCGAGTAAATCTCTTCTGCACCCTCTCTAAGGCCTTCACATCTTTGCTGAAGTATGGTGCCCAGGACTGGACACAATACTCCAGTTATGGCCAAACCAGTGTTTTATAAAGGTTCTTCATGACTTCCATACTTTTGTACTTTATGCCTCCATTTATAAAGCCCAGGATCCCATATGCTTTTTTAACCACTTTCTCAACCTGCACTGCCATCTTCAATGACCTCTGTACATATGCCCCCAAATCTGTCTGTTCCTGTACTCCTTTTAGAATTGCACCTTTCAGTTTATATTGCCTCTCCTCGTTCTTCCTACCAAAATGTAGCACTTCTCTGTGTTAAATTTCATCTGCCACGTGTCCACCCATTCCACCAGCCCGTCTATGTCCTTTTGAAGTCAATTACTATCCTCCTCACTGTTCACTACACTTCCAAGTTTTGCATCATCTGCAAATTTTGAAATTGTGCCCTGTACACCCAAATCCAAGTCATTAATATATATAAAGAAAAGCAGTGGTCCTAGTACCCACCCTGGGGAACACCGTTTTATACATTCTTCCAGTCTGAAAAACAACCGTTCACCACTACTGTTTCCTGTCACTTAGCCAATTTCGTATCTGTGCTGCCACTGTCCCTTTTATTCCATGGGCTTCAAATTTGCTGACAAGCCTATTATGTGGCACTTGATCAAACACCTTTTGAAAGTCCATTTACACCACATGAACCGCATTGCCCTCATCAACCCTCTCTGTTACCTCATCAAAAAACTCAATCAAGTTAATTAAACACGATTTGCCTTTAACAAATCAGTGCTCGCTCTCTTTAATTATTCTAAGTGACAGTTAATTTTGTCCCAGATTATCTTTTCTAAAAGCTTTCTTAACACCGAAATTAAACTGGCCCATAGTTGCCAGGTTTATCCTTACACCCCTTTTTGAACAAGGGTGTAACATTTGCAATTCTCTAGTCCTCTGGGACCACTCCTGTTTCTAAGGATGATTGGAAGATTATGGCTAGAAGAATGTGGCAGACAGCAGCGCTGAAAATTAGGTAGATAATGTTTGGGTCAGGATCACCCAGCACCATGATTAGTTTTGTTCTACTTAAGGGTTGGAATCCTCATGGATTTCTCCACCCAACCCTTCCTAGCTCAGGGGCATTGAAGCCAATTTTAGTGCCCCACAGTTGACTTGGTTGAGATTAGCTAACCTGGCAAAGATAACAACTTGAATTTATATAGTGCCTTTAACATAGTAAAACGTCCCAAGGCTCTTAACAGGAGCGTTTTTAATCAAACAAAATTTTTCACCGAGCCACATAAGGAGACATTATGATCAAAAGCTTAGTCAAAGAAGTAAGTTTTAAGGAGCATCTTAAAGGAGGAGAAAGAGATAGAGAGGTTTAGGGAGGGAATTCCAGAGCTTAGCATCTAGGCAGCTGAAGGCACGAACGCAAATGGTAGATGTGCAAGAGGCCAGAATTGGAGGAGCGCAAAGATATTGGAGGGTTGTCGGGCCAGTGAAGGTTACAGACATAGGGAGGGGCGAGGCCACGGAGGAATTTGAAAACAAGGATGAGAATTTTAAAATTGAGGCGTTGCTGGACCGGGAGCCAATGTTCGTCATCGAGCACAGGGGTGATGGGTGAACGGGACTTGGTATGAGTTAGGATAAGGGCAGCAGAGTTTGAGATGAGCTCAAGTTTACAGAGAGTGCAAGGTGGGAGGCCGGCCAGTAGAGCATTTGAATAGTCTCGTCTGGAGATAACAAAGGCATGGATGAGGACTAGTTGCTTAAGACTTGTATGGCTCAATTCTGCACCAGGCTGTTGCATTTAGCCACTGGGCCATTAAAGGAACCAGTTTTTTTTTTTAAAAAAGTCTGAGCAGTTTTGTGATATCAGTAAATTATTGTTTCAAATGCATATGACTGTTGTATATGATTTATAAATGTATTCAGGCTTAATACAATGTTCACTTAAAATGTGTTTGCTTTCAATTGAAATATTTTCATTTTGTTGATTCTCGTCAGGAAAGGGAAGAGGGAGAGGCAGATCACGACCTGAAGAAGATGATGATTTAGCAAGTGCCAGACCATCTGCTCCCAGCACGTTGTTTGACTTCTTAGAATCAAAGATGAGTTCCTTGAGCGTTGAAGGTAGGTTTTTGTGGAGTGTGGGGGAGAGGAAGAAGAATGTTTAAATGGAGATAGCATTTGAACTTTTAATACTTTCATTGAAGATTTGCTTATTCGTCTAGTTGAAGATTCTTTCAAAATAATAGCTAGTTTATGTTGATAACAGAAAATCAAAAGAGTTGTAAACTTGTGAAATTATTTCCTTGAAAAATAATGGCCCGGAATTTGCTGCAGTGGCGGTATTGGTGACTAACATCATAAGTTAGACCATTGTGCTCCCTGATCCTCCAGTGGCAAATTTATGCCAAAATTTGCTGGAGAACTGATTACAGTATGCCGTGGCAAGTCAGAAATGGCACAGCCAATGTCTGATACATGTCCAAGGCGCTGGAACTGGACACTGAATGGAACAACAGGCTATTTAATGTTTCCATAAAAGTCACAATCTGTTATCTTTAACTGTTTTTAACTCCAAATATTTAAGATTATTACCTTTTGAGTTGGCTGTTTAGTAAAATAAGTGTTTTGATAGCCAGGCCATCTCCCTGACCGATATTATCCATACATTAAGATTTATTGAGCTTGTGCGTTAAACATGGATGGCAACTGGTAATGAAATATGGCTAGGATTGCGCACATTTTGGGAGACAACTGTGTGCGCATGGGTCCTGATGTATATATTTAGAAAAAGCAGCTGTGTTTGTTTTTAGAATTCCTTTAAGGTCGAGACAATATTAAACATTAAGTTTATTAGAAAAGTAAGCCCTTCCTTAGTGTGTAGTGATAGAGCTGTTGTGCGTCAATGCTTGCTTAAATTTGTGATCAAGATACCACTATGTTAAATAGTTATCTTGGATATGGACAACCTGCTGAGCAATTGAATACTGATTCTGAGTCCTTTAGCGGCATTCCATAACGGTCTAAGTGGCTGCAGCGATCACAGTAGAGTTAATTCAGCAAATTCGTGATCGCCATTGATTTTGATGTGAGGCAGAGCTATAACTTTTTTGGCGAGGTCTCTGGAGCAGTGCCAAAGTCCATGGAAATTATGGCATGGCATAAGTCATGGCACTAAATGGGCCAGAAATTGCTGGAAAAATAATGGCGAGATCATGGCACCCGCCATTATTATCGTGTAACAAATCCAACAATTTGTGGTGAGGAAGAGATATGCCATAAGATGTGAATTGCTACCAATTGTTGGACGATTTGCGCTGGTCCACCGTTAGCCTCGCAAAAACAGGAGCTCACAGTCAACCTTCCCATTGACATTCATTGAGTGTTAAAAGTTTGCTGAATTTATGTCTTGAATACAAATTTATCTTTCTGTAGCCATTTAGGGGCTGGTAATCCATGTTGCAATAACCCCGTGATTTATTGTGTGGCCCTGCTGCGCCCCCCCCTGCCCCCCAGGAAGGACAGGCAAGATTAAAAGTCAAACAGTGGAACTTTTATTCAGTGCTACTGCTTTGTAAAAAGATTTTTTTAAACGTTTTAAAATATTTTAGTATCTTTTTTAAAGTTAGTTTTAGCTAATTTCAGAATGATACAGGGCACTCACCTCTCCGTGCCACACATTAACTGAGTTGATGGTGTCTGTTTTTATCTACATATAGCGCCATGTGGTTGGTCTGTTTGACCATTGGACCCAACATTCACAAGGTCCCAGATGCCCTGTTGACATTTTATAAATTGGATAGCCAAGTGGTGAAGGATAGAATACAAGAGTCTGGTCTTCATTTGCTTCCAAGCCTTTATTCAGAGATTCCCCTTGCACACACACACACCACACCCTAGAAAAGCTCTCATATAAAAAGGATGAGAGTCCCCAATTGACAAACACCATCTGAATACATTTAAACACTAATTTATGTAAATCACATGATACAATCATAGAAAGGATACAGCATGGAAGGAGGCTATTCGACCTATCGAGTCCACGCCGGCTCTGTGCAAGAGCAATCCAGCTGGTCCCACTCCCCTGCCCTTCCCCGTAGCCCTGCAAATTTTTTCCTTTCAAGTACTTATCCAGTTCCCTTTCGAAGGCCATGATTGAGTCTGCCTCCACCACCCACTCTGGCAGTACATTCCAGATCCTAACCACTCACTGTGTAAAAAACGTTTTTCCTCATATCACCTTTGGTTCTTTTGCCATTCACCTTAAATCTATGTCCTCTGGTCCTTGACCCTTCCACCAATGGGAACAGTTTCTCCCTATCTAGACGCTTCATGATTTTGAATATCTCTATCAAATCTCCTCGCAACTTTCTCTGTTCCAAGGAGAACACCACCAGCTTCTCCAGTGTATCCACATAACTAAGTCCCTCATCCCTGGAATCATTCAAGTAAATCTCTTCTGCACCCTCTCCAAGGCCTTCACATCTTTGCTGAAGTGCGGTGCTCAGGACTGGACACAATACTCCAGTTATGGCCAAACCAGTGTTTTATAAAGGTTCTTCGTGACTTCCATACTTTTGTACTTTATGCCTCTATTTATGAAGCCCAGGATCCCATATGCTTTTTTAACCGCTTTCTCAACCTGCACTGCCATCTTCAACGACCTCTGTACATATGCCCCCAAATCTCTCTGTTCCTGTACCCCTTTTAGAATTGCACCTTTTAGTTTGTATTGCCTCTCCTCGTTCTTCCTACCGAAATGTATCACTTCGCATTTTTCTGTGTTAAATTTCATCTGCCACGTGTCCGGCCATGCCACCAGCCTGTCTATGTCCTCTTGAAGTCTATCACTATCGTCCTCACTGTTTACTACCCTTCCAAGTTTTGTGTTCAAATTTGGAAATTGTGCCCTGTACACCCAAGACCAAGTCATTAATATAATATCAAGAAAAGCAGTGGTCCCAGCACCGACCCCTGGGGGACACCACTGTACACCTCCCTCCAGACCGAAAGCCAACCGTTTACCACTATTCTGTTTCTTGTCCCTTAGCCAATTTTGTATCCATGTTGCTACTGCCCCCTTTATTCCATGGGCCTCAATTTTGATAAGCCTACCGTGCGGCACTTTATCAAACACCTTTTGAAACACCTATGCCACATCAACTGTATTGCCCTCATTGACCTTCTCTGTTACTTCATCAAAAAACTATCAAGTTAGTTAAACACTATTTGCCTTTAACAAATCCATGCTGGCTTTCCCTAATCAATCCACACTCATCCCAAGTGACTGCTAATTCTGTCCCAGATTATCGTTGCTGGAAGTTTCCCACCCACGGAGGTTAAACCGACTGGCCTATAGTTGCTGGGTTTATCCTTGCACCCTTTTTTGAACAAGGGTGTAACATTTGCAATTCTCCAGTCCTATGGCACCACCACCCCCCCGTATCTACGGATATTTGGAAGATTATGGCCAGTACCTCAACAATTTCCACCCTTACTTCCCTCAGGATGCATCCCATCCGGACCAGGTGACGTATCTACTTTAAGTACAGGTAGCCTTTGAATTATCTCTTCTTTCTCAATTTTTAGCCCATCCAGTATCTCAACTGTATCTTCTTTTACTGAGACTCTGGCAGCAGCATCTTCCTTGGTAAAGACAGATGCGAAGTACTTATTTAGTACCTTGGCCATGCCCTCTGCCTGAGTAGATCTCCTTTATGGTTCCTAATTGCCCCCACCTCTCCTCTTACCTCCCGTTTACATGCCTGTAGAACTCTTTTAACAGATATAGCTGTGCCGTTATCAATTCACATTTCCAGCAATTTGCGGTGCAAAAATACAATCTGCAGGGTGAGGGAAAAAATTCAGTTCTCGCAGTGAGATGCGCCGCGTCAGCAATTTCTGGGCTAATAATGGCGTTCGCTGTCGAACTATGGTGCAAGGTTTCAGCAAATTTCGGCCCATTGTTACAGCTCCTTTCTTGTATCTAACAAAGCGGCAATGATTTCTAATTGGGCTATAGTGTAATTTGTTTTTAAGGAAGAAAAATGTCATGGTAATTTAAAAGTTCCTTTGGTGTTGCAAGGAATGTGCAATTTCATTGGAGTAATGTGACTTTCGGTAATAAAGCACAGGAAGTGATCCCAGTCTTCACTCCCATAATTGGAGCAGTGTTGACAGTTAAGTTTTTGCTCTGCTTTATTAGTAGCTTTGTTTTCCCTAATTCATTGTAGTTCATCTACAGGCCAGAATTGGTTTGATGGATGTTTTTTGAATGATTCATTCATTTTTGAAACTTGCTTGGCCACCAACCCAGTTTTGTTCTGGTTGGTATTAGCTGTACCTTAGAGCAATTAAGTTGGTTCGGTTCACTTAATGTCAGTTGCAACTACCTTTTCAATGAATGATGCATGCAACAGCTATTTGCCACTGAAGTGTCAAACCTGGACTAAATTCAGCAAAAAGGGATAAATGTAAATGTTTCATTAACTAGAGGGTGAAACAAGTACTGATGTGCATCAATTCGTCCTAGTGGTGATATTTTAAATTCAAAATTCCATGGGGAATTGACTCTTGTAATGGAGTGGTGGGGGAGGGCCCAAACATTAGTACCAGGAGACATTCTGTTCAAGTCACTTAATCCTAACCAGTCTGGAGCACTTCAATATTTTCTTGACATTGGCTCAGTTCAGATTTTTGTTATGGCTGTTTCAGTCTTTCATGATTCATTTGCATTTGGACTATTATGGGACCAGTTGGTGTCCACAATCCTGCTAAACAAATCAATGCTCAGAAGCACACTAACTGCTCGAGAGCTTTCTCTAATGTAATGCTTACTTGTCGTCGACAATGGCTTTGAGTATTGAGGGGAGACTTAAGAGCTGAGTTTATTTTTTTATTGGGGAAAAGATTGGAGTATGGGAGATGTAACTCAGGTCTTTAAAATAATGATACACAGATGTCAATGTATAATTGAACACTGAGCTGGAGAAACAGGTTTAAAATTAACAAGCTTCAGGTAGGAAGATTGGAAGGGTCTGAGGATAGATGAATATTCAAGTTTTGGGGAATCAGGGAATATTTATGCAGAACTTTCCATTGAGAAATTAAAAGGTGGGGTAGAGTTCATGACAGGGCAGATGTGTGTGTGGATGGAGTGATTTAATGGGTCAAATGGCCTTTTCTTGTTTCAGACTTCGTTCTGATGGCACCATGTGCAAATAATGAGAGTTTCTGTGCAACTTGTCATTGCTGTGAGGTGGCAGATTTTTCTATTTGCTTACGTACACTTTTTCATTAATACAGTGCCCATTTGGTAAAAATAGAAGCCTTTTGTCTAATTATTTTGGCTGAGGTGGATACATATTGGGCCAGATATTTGCTGGAGCAGGGCATCTAGCGGCGTGCCAGGTTAGACTTTTTCCTGCACCCTTCAGCTAGCCCTGGAAGTGCGAGCTGATAATAGTGCGTGAAGGCAACAAGGGCATCTGGAACCTTGGTGAATGATGGGACCAACACTATCTCCTTAACTAATGAGATTTAAACATTAAGAAATAAACAGGAAGAACTGAGAAGGAGGGTGAATTCAATGTCAAATCAGATAAAGAAAGAAATGGAGAGGGAAAGAAAGATTGGATAGAGAGAGGAAAAGAAAGAAAAATGTAAAATTTAAAATGACATTTTTAAAATCTCCAACAACAATTCACTATTTGAAGGAATGAAACGCCACACTTTTAATTGTTCACTTTCTGGGCTGGCGAGGTTGACTGCCAGTCATTAATAATTATCATGTCGTTAAAGGGGTACTTGCGCTTTAATTACTAGACTTAACTTTCTGTGGTGAGTTTGATGGGCAATTAATGTGCAAATGCAGGAACTTCATGCGGAGGTTAAGGGCAAGATGCCGTTTTTGCAAAGCTAACGGCGGAGTGGTGCAAATTGTCCAGCAACTTGTGATTCGCAATTCACAGGGTATCTTCCTTGCCACAAGTTGCTGGCCGATTTTCACATTAATAACGGCATGCGTCGTTCACATGCCGTTATTTTTTCAGCACATTCTGGGGTAATTGTTTTTGCTGGCAAACTACCCAAGGAATTGATGCTAATTACTGGATATTTGTGAAGTTTAACTGGATAATGATGAATCAAGGACTGGAACTCACTGAAGTTAATATAAGCAAGAAAATCGTATTAGGAAAAAGTAATGGTACTAGAGACTGACAAACCCCCAGGACCTTGACTGTTTCCTCCCCAGGGTTTTAAAGGCAGTTGGTGAGGAAATTGCAGATGCTTTAGCCATAATCTTCCAAAGCGCGCTCGATTCAGGAATTGTCCCTTCAGATTGGAAAATTGCAAATGTATGTCCATTATTTAAGAAAGGTGATAGAGAGAAACCAGCAAATTATAGACATGTTGGTCTAAAATCTGTTGTGGGGAAGTTATTGGAATCTATAATCAAGGACGGTGTGACTGAGCACTTAGAGAAATTTGAGCTAATTAGAGAGAGCCAACATGGATTTGTAAAGGCTGGGTTATGTCTAACGAACCTAATAGAATTTTTTGAGGAAGTAACTAAAGTAGTATACAAGGGAATGTCTATGGATGTAGTTTATATGGACTTCCATAAGAGATAGGAGCAGGAGCTGGCCATTTGGCCCTTCAAGCCTGCACTGCAATTTAATGCGATCATGGTTGATCTGATTTTTACCTCAATTCCACTTTCCTGCCTTTTCCCCCATATCCTTTGACTCCCCTGCTGATCAAAAATTTGTCTAACTCAGCCTTGAATGTATTCAATGACTCAGCCTCCACAGCTTTTTGGGGTAAAGAATTCCAAAGATTCACGACCCTCTGGGAGAAGAAATTCCTCCTCATTTCCGTCTTAAACGGGCAGCCTCTTAGTCTGAGACTATGCCTCCTAGTTTTAGATTCCCCCATGAGAGGTAACAGCCTCTTAGCATCTACCCTAAGATCTCCTCTCATTCTTCTAAACTCCAATGAGTATGGACCCAACCTGTTTAATCTTTCCTCATAAGACAACCCTGCCATACCTGGAATCAACCTAATGAACCTTCTCTGAACTGCCTTCAATGCAAGTATATCCTTCCTTAAATAAGGGCACCAGAACTGTACGCAGTACTCCAGGTGTGGTTCTCACCCAGCACCCTGTACAGTTGTAGTATGACTGCCCTGCTTTTATACTCCATCCCCTTAGAAATAAAGGCCAATATTCTGTATACCTTCCAGATTACCTGCTACACCTGTATATTGACTGTGTTTCATGTACGAGGACACCCAGATCCCTCTGTACTGCAGCACTTTGCAGTATTTCTCCATTCCAAATTTTTTTTATTTTTCCTCCCAAAGTGGATGACTTCACATTTTCCTACATTATTCCATCTGCCAAATTTTTGCCTATTCACATATCCTGTCAGTATCCCCTTGCAGACACTGTGTCCTCATCGCAACTTGCTTTTCCACCTATCTTTGTATCATCAGCAAATTTGGCCACAAGACACTCTGTTCCTTCATCCGAGTCATTGATACATATTGTAAATAGTTGAGGCCCCAGCACTGATCCCTGCGATACCCCACTAGTTACAGATTGCCATTTTAAAAATGACCCTTTTATCCTGACTCTTTGTTTTCTGTTGGTTAGTCAACCCTCTATCCATGCCAGTATATTACCCCAAACACCATGAGCTCTTATCTTGTGTAGTAACCTTTTCTGTGGCACCTTATCGAATGCCTTTTGGCAATCCAAATATACTGCATCCATTGATTCCCCTTTGTTCACCCTACCCGTTATTTCCTCAAAGAACTCTAATGAATTTGTCAGACACTATTTCCCTTTCATACAATCAAGGAGAGTCAACATGGTTTTATTATGAGTCTCCAAATGTCCTGCTACTACTTCCTTAATAATGGATTCTAGCATTTTCCCAATGACAGATGTTAGGCTAACTGGTCTATAGTTACCTGCTTTCTGTCTTCCTCCCTTCTTGTGTTACGTTTGTAGTTTTCCAATCTGCTGGGACCTTTCTAGAATCTAGTGAATTTTGGAAGATTACAACCAATGCATCCACTATGTCCTGTAGCCATTTCCTTTAAGACCCTCAGATTCAAGCCATCAGGTCCAGGGGACTTGTCAGCCTTTAGACCCATTAGTTTGCCTAGTACTTTTTCCTCAAGTGATAGTTTTCAGTTCCTCCCTCCCCTTTGCCCCTTGATTATCTGCTGTGAAGACAAATACAAAATATCTGTTCAATTCCTCTGCCATTTCCTTGTTTTCCATTATTATTTCCCCAGTCTCATCCTCTAAGGGACCCATGTTTACTTTAGCTACCCTTTTTATATACTTGTAGAAGCTTTTACTGTCAGTTTTTATATTTCTTGCCAGTTTACTCTCAATTTATTTTCTCCCTCTATTATTCTTTTAGTCATCCATTGCTGGTTTTTAAAGTTTTCCCAATCTTCGGGCTTACCAGTAATCTTTGCCACGTTATATGCATTTTCTTTTAACCTGATACCATTCTTGACTTCCTTTGTTAGCCATGGTTGGTTCACCCTTTTTGTGGAGTCTTTCCTCCTCATAGGGGTATTTTTTTGTTGCGAGGCATAAAATATCTTTTTTAAATGTTTGCCACTGCTTATCCACCTTCATACCATCTAATCTGTTTACCCTGTCCACTTTAGCCAATTCCACTCCCATTCCTTTGTAATTGCCCTTATTTAAGTTTAATACAGTAGTTTCAGACCCAAGATCCTCACTCTCAAACTGGATGTGAAATTCATCATGTTATGATCACCGCTTCCCAAGGGATCTTTTACTTTGAGATCGTTAATTAATCCTGTTTCGTTACCCATTACCAGATCCAAAATGGCCTGTTCCCTGGTTGGTTCCCCAACGTATTGGTCTAAGAAACAGTCCCAAATACACTCTATGAACTCCTCCTCAGGGCTATTTTTGCCAATTTGATTTGTCCAATCTATGTGAAAGTTAAAATTGCCCTTGATTATTGCATTACCTTTTTTTATAAGCCCCCCCCTTATTTCCTGATTTATATTTTGCCCTACAGTGTAGCTACTGTTAGGGCGCCTATATACTACTCCCACCAGTGATTTCTTTCCCTTGCTATTTCTTACCTCCACCCAAATTGATTGGACATCTTGATCTTCTGAACCAAGATCATTTCTCATTATTATACCAATTTTATCCTTTATTAACAGAGCTACCCCACCACCTTTACCTTTTTTCCCTATCCTTCTGAAATGTTAAATAACCCTGAATATTTAGCTCCCAGCCTTGGTCACCTTGCAACTACGTCTCTAATAGCCACGAGATCATACCCATTTGTTTCTATTTGTGCTGTCAATTCATCTATCTTATGAATGCTGCACGCATTCAGATAAAGAACCTTTAATTTTATCTTCTTACCATTCTTTCCTACCCCGGCCCCATTTCCTAGTACGCTCTGTCCCTTCCTGACACAGTGTTTATCATTACCCCCATCACTTTCCTGTACTACTTCCTTGTCTTTTCTCTTTATCAATCTAAACTTCACCCCACTCCTATTTAGTTTAAAGCCTTCACTTCTGTGCTAGTTATTCAGTTTGCTAGGCCACTGGTCCCAGCATGGTTCAGGTGAAGCCTGTCCCAACGAAACAGCTTTTTTCCCCCCGGTACCCCATGAGTCGAAACCCACTTCTCCCACACCAATCTTTGACCCACGCATTCATCTCTGACTGATTTACTCTCTGCCAATTTGCTCGTGGCTCAGGTAATAATCCTGAGATTATTACCTTTTGTGATTCTGCTTTTTAATTTAGTCCCTAGCTGCTCAAACTCCCTCAGCAAGAACCTCTTTTAGTCCTACCTATGTCATTGGTATCTACATGGACCATGACAACTGAATCCTACCCCTCCAAGTTCCTCTTCAGCCCTGAGGAGATATCCTTAACCCTGGCATCAGGTAAGCATCACAGCTTTCGGGACTCTCGCTGTTGGCTGCAGAGAACAGTGTCTATCCCTCTAACTATACAACCACATTCCTTTTTACTCCCCCCACTTGAATGGCCCCCTGAACCACGGTGCCGTGGCCAGTTTGCTCATCCTACTTGCAGTCCCTGCACTTGTCCACAAGGGCTGCAAGAAGCTCGTATCTATTGGACAAGTGCAGAGGCTGAGGCTCCTGCAATGCTACCTCCTGGATCCCTGTACCTTCCTCACTCGCAGTCACACCCTCCTGTCCCTGACCATGTGCCAATTCTACAGTATTTAGTCTAAGGGGTGTGACTGCCTTCTGGATCAAAGTGCCCAGGTAACTTTCCCCCTCCTTGACGCATCGCAATGTCTGCAGCTCAGACCCCAGCTCCTCAACTCGGAGCCAAAGTTCCTCGAGCTGCAGACACTTACCGCAGATGTAGTCGCCCTGGACAAAACTGTCCGGTAGCTCCCTCATATTGCAGCTGCAACACACCTCCTGCCCTGTCATAACTCTTATTTATTTAATTGATTACTACAATGCCAATCAAATTATTTTTAGGTTGAACCAAGTACTGGCTTTGTTTAATTTATTAAATTAAGTTTAGTTTTTCAAAAAAAATTTAGTTTTATGCTATAAGTTACTTAGTACACAGTCCCAAGAAAGAAGAAAATAAGAGATATTCACCACCAATCACCTACCTGCCTTACCTGTGACATCACACTGCAGTTTTGTTCTGTTGTTGCTGTGACCAGCTCTCAGTACGCTCCTCTCCGCTGACTAATCAAATGCACCTCACTCCTTACTGCACCGAATCCCCTCACTCACAATTCCCAATTATATAGACTCTGTCGAAACCAGACTCCATCAATAGCTGCTACTCCATGCATTAGCAAAACCCTTCTGAATTTCTGCTAGCTGGAATGCCAATCGCCTGAGTCAGCCCCAGCTGACAGTAGATTACCAGTTCTAACCAGTCACCTAATTAACTAGTCACCAATTGCCACTTCAGGCTGCTTGTTTACCACTAACCGAAAACTGCAAGTTAAGCTTAAATTGAAGTTAAATGCTTGATGCTAAACGTAGTCAAATTTTAGATAGAGGTCAACCCTTAAAAATCCCCTCACTCACCAAATTCTGAATTATAGACTCTGTCGAAACCAGACTCCATCGATAGCTGCTACTTTTTGCTCCCTTAGAAGGTATTCAATAAGGTTCTGCATAATATTAGCTAAAATTAAAGCTCATGGAATTGAAGGCAAATTATTAACCTGATTAGGAGATTGGTTAGGTGGTAGAAAAGTAGGGCTATTTAGTGTGTGCTCAACTTGGAAGGAAGTGACTTGTGTGTTCCATAGAGTCTGTGCTGCGGCCTCAACTATTCACTATATTTATTAATGACTTAGATAACACAATAGAGCACCATATATCCAAGTTTGCCTATGACATAAAAATTGGTGGCATAGTATGTAGTGTGGACGGAAGCATTAAATTGCAAAGAGTCGCTGATGGATTAAGTGGGTGGGTAAAATTGTGGCAGATGGATTTCAATGCAGGTAAGAATATATGAACATAAGGAATAGGAGCAGGAGTAGGCCATTTGGCCACTCAAGCCTACTCTGCCATTCAACAAGATGATGGCTGATCTTCTACCTCAACGCCATTTTCCTGCACCATCCCCATTTCCCTTGATGCCTTTAATATCTAGAAATCTATCGATCTCTGTTTTGAATGTCCTCAATGACTGAGCCTCCACAGCCCTCTGGGGTAGAGAATTCCAAAGATTCACCACCCTCTGAGTGAAGAAATTTCTCCTCATCTCAGTTCTAAAGTGCCTACCCCTTATTCTGAGACTGTGACCCCTGGTTCTAGACTCCCCAGCCAGGGGAAACATCCTCCCTGCATCTACCCTGTCGAGCCCTGTAAGAATTTTGTATGTTTCAATGAGATCACGTCTATTCTTCTAAACTCTAAAGAATACAGGCCTAGTCTACTCAATCTCTCCTAATAAGACAATCCCGCCATCCCAGGAATCAGTCTGGTGAACCTTCGTTGCACTCCCTCTATGGTAAGTATATCCTTTCTTAGATAAGGAGATCAAAATTGTACACAATACTCCAGGTGTGGTCTCACCAAGGCACTATATAATTGCAGTAAGACATCTTTACTCCTGTACTCAAATCCTCTTGTAATAAAGGCCAACATACCATTTGCCTTCCTAATTGTTTGCTGCACCTGCATGTTAGCTTTCAGTGACTCATGTTTTAGGACACCCAGGTCCCTTTGAACATCAACATTCCCAATCTCTCACCATTTAGAAAATACTCAGCATTTCTGTTTTTCCTACCAAAGTGGATAACTTCCCAATTATATTCCATCTGCCATGTTCTTGCCCACTCACTTAGCCTCTCCATATCCCCTTAAAGCCTCTTTGCCTCCTCCTCACAACTCACTTGGAAATATTACATTTGGACCCCTCATCCAAATCATTGATATAGATTGTGAAGAGCTGGGTGGGGCCCAAGCACCGATCCCTGCAGTACCCCACTCGTCACAGTCTGCCAACCTGAAAAAGACCCGTTTATTCCTATTCTCTGTTTTCTGTCTGTTAACCAGTTCTCAATCCATGCCAGTATATTACCCCCAATTCCATGTGCTCTAACTTTGTTCACCAACCTCCTGTGTGGGACCTTATCAAAAGCCTTCTAAAAATCCAAATACACCACATCCACTGGTTCCCCCTTATCTATTCTACTAGTTACATCCTCAAAGAACTCCAACAGGTTTGTCAATTATGATTTCCCTCTCATAAATCCATGTTGACTCTGCCAAATCCTATTATTATTTTCTAAGTGTCCTGTTATCACATCCTTTATAATAGATTCTAGCATTTTCCCTACTACTGATGTCAGGCTAACAGATCTGTAGTCCCCTGTTTTCTCTCTCCCTCCTTTCTTAAATAGTGGGGTTACATTTACTCCCCTCCAATCTGCAAGAACCATTCCAGAATCTATAGAATTTTGGAAGATGACAACCAATGAATCCACTATCTCTATAGCCACCTCTTTCAAAACCCTGGGATGTAGATCATCAAGTCCTTGGGATTTATCAACTTTCAGTTCCATTAATTTCTCTAGTACTGATTTTTTGCAAATAATTTCTTTCAGTTCCTCATTCTCGCCACACCCTTGGTTCTCTTGTATTTCTGGGAGGTTTTTTGTATCTTCCGTGAAGACAGACACAAAGGGCTCGATTTTAGGGTCGGGTTTCCGGCGGGTTTCCAGCGGGGGGGCCCCGAAAATCCCGATCTCCGATCACGTGACCGGATTCGGACGAAATCCCGGCCACTTCCGGGTACCGCGCTGACGTGCGGGGCTGCGCGCGCAAGCCCCGCTGGTGGGAATCCCGCAGGCAATTAAAGCCAGCGGGGTTCCACTTGAGAGTACTTAACTTGCTCGTTGTGGTCAGTTAATGAGCTGAAGCAGCTGTCAAAAGAGGAAGTGTGGGATTTTACGGTCAAAGCAGTCAGTTTCCCACACTGGGGGAAACAGGACCCTTCAAACCAGGCGTGTTGCAGCCAGCAGCCTGTGGCAGGTGCCAAGGTGCGCTCCACGGGGGAGAGCCCTCACCCACGCAGGAGGCCACCGCGTCACATAGGGCAACCCCTGCCCTCCACCAACCCCCGCCAAGCCAGAGGACAGACCGACACGAAACCGCAGCCCCAGTCCGAGGACCCACCCACCTACCCTGCACAACCCCTCACACCAACACCTGCCAGATGGGTGGTGCGTTGACATCGTCGGAGGACGAACAGGATGACCAGCCCCAGCAGCCTCGCAGTCCACGCCGTCCGCCTCGGAGAGGTGGGGCCCCCCAACACGGTGCTGCGGCACACCCACCTGCACAGCAGGAGGGAGGGCAACCGCAGAGAGAGATGCGTCGCAGGAGGCACTACCCTCCGCACAGGGTGTACAGAGCGAGGCTCAGCTTCATGGACCTCTCCGAGGAGCAGTGCATACGGAGGCTCAGAGTCAATCGCCAGGTAGTCGCCGACATCTGCAGCCTCCTTAACGACGAGCTGCTCCCTGATGGACCAAGCAGCATCTTCTTACCTGTCGCCGTCAAAGTCACCACTGCCCTCAACTTCTTCGCATCTGGTTCCTTCCAGGGTGCCACCGGGGACATCACCGGGGTCTGTCAGTCCTCTGCACACAAGTGCATAAGGCAGGTCACCGATGGGTTGTTCCGCAGGGCCTCCCACTACATCAACTTCGCCATGGACGAGCGCAGCCAGATGGAGAGGGCGGTTGGATTCCATGCCATGGCCGGCTTCCCACGGGTGCAGGGTGTAATCGACTGCACCCACATCGCAATACGGGCACCTCCGCATGAGCCAGGGCTGTTCATCAACAGGAAGGGGTATCACTCCATGAACGCCCAGCTCATCTGTGACCACCGCCAGAGATTCCTACACGTGTGCGCCAGATACCCCGGCAGCTGCCACGATGCCTTCGTCCTCAGGGAGTCCGCCGTCCCGCCCATCCTGCAGGCACCCAACGCCGGCAACGGCTGGCTCCTCGGCGACAAGGGGTATCCCCTCCACACGTGGCTCATGACACCTCTGAGGAACCCCATCACCGAGCCGGAGCGTCGGTACAATGACAGCCACACTGCTACCAGGTCTACAATTGAGCAGACCATAGGGCTTCTCAAGATGCGCTTCAGGTGCCTTGATCGTTCTGGGGGAGCGCTCCAATACACACCATTCAGAGTGGGACGAATCATAGTTGTCTGCTGTGCCCTGCACAACATGGCCCAACAGAGAGGGGTGCCGCTGGAGGAGGCCCCATCCACACCCGCCACCCACATTGAGGAAGGCGAGGGCGAGGAGGAGGAGGAGGAGGAGGCGGAGGAGGAGGAGGAGGACGCGCCCGAGGATGTTGGACGACCCATGCGCCGAGCCGCGACTCACCGGGATGGTCGCCGGGCCAGGGACGCACTCATACGTCAACGGTTCTCCTAGAGTCAGACACTGCGAGGCGCTCGCATCTCCTCACCTGCACATGCGAGCGGCCATACCAGCCCCCTCCACTGAAGAGTGCTGCCAGTAATCCTGCACCCACAGCAGTGTGCCCAATGGGTGGCAGCAGGTGTTCGCCGTCATGATGGCCTCCACGGAACGCAACTACTGCACAAGCCGCGGAAGAATGGACGAGAGGTGGCAGGAGTGGTGAGAATAGACTATTTAATATGTGGAATGTGACATCATTTAAGAAACAAAGTACAAAATAATAAACACCCTGGTGTATTCCCTTTGTGATTATAAGGCCTTTGGAATTCTTCTCCGGGAACCCCTACGTGGTGCTACCCCTGTGGCTCCAGCAGAGGTAGTGGCAGGTTGCTCGTCTTCTTGCCTTGACCGGGTAGATGCTTTTGGCGGACGGCCCCTGGGTTTTGGTGCCCGTGAGGGCACCTCCACAGACTGCTCCTCCTGCACCGGGGCAGGGGCAGACTCGGCCACCTGGAGAGGAGGCACCATTGCGGGTGCTGGTTGAGAGGTGGGCGACGGGTGGGACGTGGGGACGCCTTGAGAGGCGTCCCCGCTTCCATGTCCCCGGTCACCATCATCCCTCTCTTGGCCTCGGCCCACATCACCCCTTCCACCCTGCTGGACGGCAGTTTGGATGGCATGTGTGAGGCCTTGCAAGGCCACCCCTAGTGTATCCCTCAGCCTGTTGGTGGCGTCGGAATGTTGCTCACCCTGAATCCGTACAGACGTTGTGAGGGCCTGCAAGGACTCGAAGTGGAGCTGTGCGTGACGCTCGAGGGAGGCCAGCCTGTCCTCCACCGCAGACAGTCCCGCACCTACCTGCGACACTGTGTCGTCGGTACCCTTCTGTGCCTGCGCCACCAATGCCCACATGCAGGAGGTGGACTCCTCCATCGCCTGCGCTATTGTGGACAATGCGCGCGGCACCTCTGCCAGCACCTCAGCAATTAGCTGGTGGCCCTCGACGACTCTCCTTTTCTCTGGTGGCCCCCTGGGTTCAGCATCTGGGTCCGGCTGAGCAGAGCCTGGAGATGAGTGCTCCCTCCGTCGCGGACCCTCCGCGGCTGCCCCTGCCACCAGGGTCTGCTCATGCTCACTCGTGCGCAGTGACTCACCAAGTGCTACCCCAACTAGTTGGCGAGGGGGACCCACCGAGGTGCGTGTCTCTGCGCTGGTGGATGGTTGGCTCTGATGTGACGATGCACCCTCAGAGACCGCCATGTCCTCTGAGGAATCGCCCTCCATGCTCGCTTGATCCAAAGACGCACCTGCAAGAGAACAGAGGGCACTTTGAGGCATGTGGACCAACTTGACAGTGCGCCTGATGGCAGGTGATGATACGGTCACTCGCGATCATGGGTGTTGAGTGTCAGCTTTCCCTTACCGCCCATTTCGGCAGCGACACACTCGCCATCGGCCACCGACAGGCAATGTCGCGTGCGGGCGAGGTCGAGCGCCTCCACCTCTGCGTCGGTGAGCTCCACCACTTGCGGCGGCCCACCTCCGGTGCGTGCCCTTTCGCGGTTGTTCTTGCTCCTCTTCTCCTGTGAAGGCAAAACACAGATGTGTGAGTGGGTGCGTCTTGCATCGTGAGACGCATCGAGCATCGGTGTGGTTGGGTTGAGCGTGGCGCGGAACGGATGGGAGGAAGTGTGGGCCACGTGCCCATCCCATTGCATGGGGATTGGGGTGTGTGGTAGTGTTCGGGTGGGGTCAGGGACGGTGGGTACTTGCGTGCACGGCGAGGATGGTGAATGAGTGGCTGTGAGGATTGCTGATGGAGCGCAGTGGTGGCTGTGCAGGAGGGGGTTGTGATCTGCTTGGCGTGATGGTGGGGACGGGATGTGGGAGGGTGCGTTGGTGTACTCACCTTGCCAGACCTAGTCAGGTCATTGAAGCGCTTGCGGCACTGCTCCCAAGTCCTTGGGGTGTTGCCCCTGCTGCTCACCTCCGCCGCCACCTCTGCCCATGCCTTCCTGGTTGCGGCGGCAGGGAACTTGCGCCCATCCTCAGGGAAGAGTGTTTCCCTCCTCCTCCTCACGCCCTCCAGCATCAGCTGCAGTGCCAGATCTGAAAAACGGGGCGCAGCCTTTCCCCTTGGTTGAGCCATTCTCCCAGACCTCTTGCTTGCAGCAGGAGGGGCTTTGGGAGACTGCCCCTTTAACTGGAGCTCCTACATCGCGTCGACGGTACTGCGCATGCGCAGCCGGCCGGCACGCAGCTGGGGAGCGCAGAACCCGGAAGCAGGGCTTAATGGGTCCAATTATCCCGCGATCGCGTGGGGGACGCACACAATTACCCGTCCGCGTTTTCCACGCTCCCGGAGGACCACCCGCTGGGAACCCGCAGGCCTGCTAAATTCGAGCCCAAAGTATTTGTTTAATTTCTCTGCCATTTCCTTATTCCCCATTATAAATTCTCCTGTCTCTGTCTGTAAGGGACCCACATTTGCCTTTGCCAGTCTTTTCCTTTTTACATACCTATAGAAGCTTTTACAGTCCATTTTTATGTTTCTCGCTAGTTTACTCTCATTCTATTTTCCCTTTCTTCATCAATTTCTTGGTCCTCCTTTGCTGAATTCTAAAGTGCTCCCAATCATCAGGCTTACTGCTTTTTCTGGCAGCTTCATATGCTTCTTTTTAAAAATTTAATACGATCCTTAATTTCACCTGTTAGCTGGGGTTGGACCACTTTTCCTGTTGGGTTTTTGTGCCTTAAAGGAATATATATTTGTTGCAAATTATGTATCAATTCTTTAAATGTTAGCCTGTCTTCCGTCATACCTTTTAATATAGCTCCGCAATCAACCGCAGCCAACTTGTGCCTTATACCTTCGTTGTTTCCTTTGTTTCGATTTAAGACCCTAGTTTTGGATTGAACTACATCTCTTTCAAACTTAATGAAGAATTCTATCATATTATGGTCACTCTTCCCTCAGGGCTCCTTTACAACAAAATTATTAATTAACCATTTCTCATTGCACAATACTAGATCTAAAATAGCCTGTTTCTTAGTTGGTTCCTCAACATACTGATCTAGAAAACCATCTCGTATGCATTCCAGGAATTCGTCCTCTCCAGTATTAGTGCTAATTTGGTTTGCCAATCTATATATTGATTAAAGTCCCCCATGATTACTGTATTACCCTTATTACAAATACTTATAATTTCCTGCTTTATACCGTGCCCCACATTACCACTACTGTTTTGCGGGCTATAAACAACTCTCACCAATGTCTTCTGCCCCTTGCTGTTTCTTAGCTCCACCCAATTCTACATCTTGATCTTCTGAGCCAAGATCCTTCCTCACTATTGTACTGATCTCACCCTTTATTAGCAGCGCCACTCCACCTCCATTTCCTTTTTGCCTGTCCTTTCTAAATGTTGAATATCCTTGAACATTCAGTTCCCAGCCTTGGTCACCCTGCAGCCACGTCTCTGTAATGGCAATGAGATCATACCCATTTGCTTCTATTTGTGCCATCAATTCATCTACCCTGTTGCGAATGCTGCATGCATTCAGATAAAGTGCCTTTAATTTTGCCTTATTAACATTTTTTCCTATTTTGACCTTATTTGGTGCTGGCTTTTGTTTCCACTACCTTCCAATTTCACTTACTACTTTTCTGCCTTCCACTGCCAGCTTTGTTACTTTCCCTTCTGAATCTCCTCTAAGGTTCCCATCCTCCTGCCAAGTTAGTTTAAACCCTCCCCAACAGCAGTAGCATACCTCCCTCAAGGATATTGGTCCCGGCCCTGTTGAGGTGCAACCCATCTGGCTTGAACAGGTCCCACCTGCCCCAGAACTGGTCCCAATGCCCCAGGAATCTAAAGCCCTCCCTCCTGCACCATCTCTCCAGCCATGCATTCATCTTCTCTATCCTCTTATTTCTATACTCATTAGCATGTGGCACTGGGAGTAATCTGGAGATTACTATCCTTGAAGTCCTGCTTGTTAATCTCTTTCCTAACTCCTTAAACTCTGCCTGCAGGACCTCATCCCGCTTTCTACCTATGTCGTTGGTTCCCCTCCCAGATTGTTCTGCAGCCACTCAGCGACATCCACATCTGCAGCCGCAGAAACTCCTGTCTGCTCCCCTAACTATGGAATCCCCTATCACTGTTGCCCTCCTGACCTTTCTTCTCCTCACCGCTGTACAGCTGAGCCATCCATGGTGCTGTGGACTTGGCTCTGGGTGCACTCCCCAGAGGAACCCTCTTCCCCCATCAGTATTAAGAACTGAATACTGGTTAAAGAGCGAGATGAACTCAGGGGTCTCCTGCACTACCTGCCTGGTCCTCCTTGTCTGTCTGGCAGTCACCCAGTCCCTCTCTGCCTGCACTTTCTTAAGCTGCAGGGTAACCACCTCCTGAAATGTGCTATCCACGTAGCTCTCAACCTCGCGGATACACTGCAGTGATGCCAGCTGTTGCTCAAGCTCCGAAATCCGGAGCTCGAGCTCCACCAGATGACGACACTTCCTGCACCTGTGGTTGTCCAGGACACGGGAAGTGTCCTGGAGTTCCCACGTGGCACAGGCCGTGCATTCGACGGGTGTGAGCTGCTCTACCATGCCTCGAATTATTTGATTGAGTGTGAGGTCATCCATTTTGGACCAGTAAAGGACAGAGCTGAGTATTTACTAAATGGTGAAAAGCTAGGAGCAGTGGAGGTCCAAAGAGATTTAGGGCTGCATGTACACAGATCACTAAAATGTAGTGGTCAAGTACAAAAAATAATCAAAAAGGCTAATAGAATGTTAGACTTTATATCTAGAGGACTTGAATATAAAGGGGAGGAAGTTTTGCTACAGCTATACAAAGCCCTGGTTAGACCACATCTGGAGTACTGTGTACAGTTCTGGGCACTGCATCTTAGAATGGACATATTGGCCTTAGAAGGAGTGCAGCACAGATTCACCATAATGTTACCAAGGCTCCAAGGGTTAAGAACATTAGAACATGAGAAATAGGAGTAGGCAATACGGCCCCTCGAGCCTGCTCCGCCATTCAGTAAGATTATGACTGATGATCTACCTCAACTCCCAATTTCCCGCCCTATCCCCTTGCCCCTTGATTCCCTGAGAGTCTAAATATCCATTGATCTCAGTCTTGAATATACTCAATGACTGAGCATCCACTGCACTCTGGGGTAGAGAATTCCAAAGATTCACAACGTTGAGAGTGAAGAAATTTTCCCTCATCTTGGTCCTAAATAGCCGACCTCTTATCTTGAGACTGTGACTCCTAGGTCTAAACTCTCCAACTAGAGGAAATAGCCTCTCAGTATCTACCCTGTCAAGCTCTCTAAGAATTTTAAATATTTCAATGAGATCACTTTTCATTCTTCTAAACTCCATAGAGTTTATTCTACTCGATTTTCTCCTCATTGAACAACCCTCTTATCCCAGGAATCAATCTGGGGAATCTTGGTTGCATCCCCTCCAAGGCAAGTATATCCTTCCTTAGGTAAGGAGACCAAAACTGTACACCGTACTCCAGATGTGGTCTCACCAGAGCCCCATGTAATTGCCGCAAGACCTCCTTACTCTAAAACTCCAACCCCCTTGCAATAAAGGCGAACATACCATTTGGCTTCCTAATTGCTTGCTGTACCTGCATGTTAACTTTCTGTGATTTATGTACAAGGACACCCAAATCACCCTCACTACCAACATTTCTTAGTCTCACACCTTTTGAAAAATATTCTGCTTTTCTGTCCTTCCTACCAAAGTGGATAATTTCACATTTCCCCACTTTATACTCCATCTGCCACCTTCTCGCCCACTCACTTAACTCGTCTATATCCCCTTGCAGCCTCTTTGCATCCTCCTCACAGCTTACTTTCCTACCTAGCTTTGTATCGTCAGCAAACATGGATACGTTACACTCAGTCCCCTCATCTAATATAGACTGTAAACAGCTGAGGCCCAAGCACTGATCCTTGCAGCACCCCACTAGTTCCAACCTGCCAACCGGAAAATAATCTGTTTATTCCTGCTCTCTTTTCTGTCGTCGTACTAATCCTCAATCCACACTAATATGTTACCCCCAATCCCATGAGCCCTAATCTTGTGTAGCACCTTATCGAATGCCTTTTGAAAATCCAAATGTACTGCATCCACTGGTTCCCCCTTATCTACCCTGCTAGAATTATGAATTATTTCTTCAAATGTTTGCCATTGCTTATCTACCGTCAAATCTTTTAATCTAATTTCCCAATCTGCCTTAGCCAACTCTCCCCTGATACCTACGTAATTGGCTTTGTTTAAATTTAATACCCTAGTTTCAGACTTAACTGCATCACTCTCAACTCCGTATGAAATTCTATCATATTATGATCACTCTGCTCCGGAGGATCCTTAACTATAAGATTACTAATTGACCCTATCTCATTACACAATACTAGATCTAAAATAGCTTGTTCCCTAGATGGTTCCTCGACATATTATTCTAGAAAACTATCTCGAACGCATTCCATGAACTCATCCTCCAAAAACCAAAGCCCCCACAATTATTGCATCATATTGTTACATGCTCCTGTAATATCCTGATTGAAACTCTGTCCAACACTATAACCCTGATTTATACTCTGTCCAACACTATAACCCTGATTTATACTCTGTCCAACACTATAACTACTGTTATGGGGCCGATAAACTACTCCCACTAGTATTTTCTGCCCCTTGTTATTTCTTATCTCCACCCATACTGATTCTACAACCTGATTTTCTGAGCTAACATCCTTTCTCATGACTACCTTTATCTCATTCTTTATTATCAGGGCTACACCTCCTCCTTTTCCATTTTGCCTATTTTTTCTAGAAGTCAAGTACCCTGTAATATTTAGTTCCCAACCTTGGTCACCCTGCAACCATGGGCTCAATTTTCGGACCCCCGAGCCGGCGGGTTCGTGGCGGGGGGGCTCCGAAAATCGGAGATTCCCAGGGCGGATCCGGAGCCCGGCTCCAAGCTGCCCATTTCCGGGTTCCCCAGTGACGCGCTTACATGCACGCGCAGCCCCCGCATGCGGGACTTAATTGCCGGCGGGATGCCACTTAAGGTAATTATTTTGATTCTTCAGGTCGTTAGCAGACCTGATTGACATGATATTTTAGGAGGGGTGGGATTTGCAACTCAACTGAGACTGTTTCCCGTACTGGGGGAAACACTCCCAGTTCAAATGGACATGTTGCAGCCATCAGCCTGTGGCAGCTGCAAAGGTCCATTTGACAGGTAGGGGAGGGGGGGCGTTGACCCTCACTCATTGCAGGAGGCCACTCTGTCACTTTGGACAAAGTTTGGCCTTCACCACCCTCCTCCCAACAATAAAATTCACAAACTTGCACACTTACCCCCCGGTGTGCAGACACATTTACCTACCTTGCGGACCCCCTCAAACGTACATCTTCCAAATGGGGACCGCCGTAGCTGCAGTCGTGACCTCCTCGGAGGACGAACAGCATCGCCAGCCATGCCGTCCACCTCTGACATGTGGAGCTCCACAACACACTGCTGTGACACATCCACCTGCACAGCAGGAGGGAGGGCAACTGCAGAGAGAGATGCGTCGCAGAAGGCACTACTCTCGCCACAGGGTCGACAGACCGAGGCTCAGCTTCCTGGACCTCTCTGAGCAGCAGTGCATACGGAGGCTCAGAGTCACTCGACATGTAGTCATGGACATCTGCAGCCTCCTTCATGCCGAGCTGCTCCTGGCTGGCCCGAGCACCATCTTACCTGTCGCTGTCAAAGTCACCACTGCCCTCAACAACTTCTCCGCATCCTTCCAGGGTGCCACCGGGGACATCGCCGACATCTCTGTCGTCTGCACAAAAGAGCCCTGCAAATACACCTACACCCACTCTGCAGTGACACAGTGGGTGGCGTCAGTTGTGGATCTTCATTGTGATCCTCAGGAAAGGGCATTATTGCACAAACCAGACAAGATTCGCAAAGACGTGGCAGTAGTGGTGCCAATATAATATGTAATGTGAGTTGATCAGAAATCAAATATAAGTAAAAACCATGATAAACCCTCATACACCCTTGTGCATCCACTTCATGCTCACGACACATTTGCCTTACGCTTCCTACTGCACATGTGATGCATACCCTGTGGCTGCAGCACAGGTAGTGGCAGGTTGAGTGAGGCTGACTGTGAAAGAGATGCATGAGAGGGTGAGTATGAGATAGAGCCATGAGATTGTATGAGGATTGGGTTGAGTGGTAATGGTGGGATGAGTACTGGCGAGGTGAGTAAGTGCAGGTAAGATGAGGATGAGCTTTGAGTGGGTACGAGGAGTGATGTGATAGAGTAGTGTTGGCAGTGCAGAAGGAGATGTGGGGTGGGGGCGGTGATGTGGCAGACGGAATGTAGGGGAATGAGTAGGTGTACTCACTTCGACTGACCTACTTAGATCATTGAAGCGCCTCCTGCACTGTATGCAAGTGTGCGATATGGTGGTGGTGCAGGTGACCTCCTCTGCCACTTCGAGCCAGGCCTTCGTGGTGGCAGAGGCAGACTACTTCCTCCCGCCCACTGGGGAGAAGATCTCTGTCCTCCCCCTCCTCCTCACCCCATCCAATAAGAGCTGGAGTGAGGCATCAATAAACCTGGGAGCAGCCTTCCCCCTGGGCTGCTCCATGCTGTAATTTTGCCTATTTTCTGCAGCATCAGTCAGTGGAGGACTGCCCCTTTAAATAGAGCTCCTCCAGCTGACAGTCTATGATGCGCCGGCGCAGTCCGCCCGCTGCGCAACTTTCCAGCGCGAAACCCAGAAGCAAAGGTAAGTACCTTCAATCAAGCTGCTATTGCGTGCGGAGTGCCCCGATTTCACTGGGCGCCTTACCCACGCGCCCAGTTGACCCCCCGCTGCCAACCCGCCTCCCTCCTAATATCGGGCCCCATGTCTCAGTAATGGCTGCTAGGTCAAACCCATTTATCTATCTTTGTGCCATTAATTCATCTATCTTGTTACGAATGCTTCCTGAATTCAGATATAGCGCCTTTTATTTTATCTTTTTACCAATTTTCCCTGATCTGACCTTAGTTACTAATACTCTTTTACTTTTGTTAAACTCTGTCCCTTCCTGACATGTTCTGCTTGATTATGATGAGAGATTACATAAACCAGGCTTGTATTCCCTGGAAAAAGATGGTTAAGGGTGATTCGATTGAGGTTTTGAAGATGTTGAAAGGAATTGATAGGATAGATAGAGAAACATTTTCTGCTGGTGGGGGAGCCTAGGACAAGGGGACATAACCTTAAAATCAGAGCCAGGCCATTCAGGAGAGAAGTTAGGAAATACTTCTTCAAACAAAGGGTGGTAGACACGTGGAACACTTTCCCACAAAAAGCAGTAAATGCTAGCCCAATTAATAATTTTAAATCTGAGATCGATCGATTTTTGCTAGCCAAGGGTATTAAGGAATATGGAGCCAAGACTGGTGGATGGAGTCAGGGTACAGATCAGCCATGATCTCATTGAATGGCGGAACAGGCTCGAGAGTCTGAATGGACTACTCTTGCTCCTATGTTCTGACCCAGTCATTCCAATTAAATTAGCTAATTATTCAGTTTCGGTAGCTACAAAAAAATTACTGAATTGTGGGGGGGGTGGGTGGTATCAACCTGATCTCATTGACCTCGTGATATCACATGAGCAGCCAACATCCCTAAAGGGACATGATCTAACTATTATTCTGAAGAATTTATGATCTCAAATAACTGACCTCAAGTCAGTGCTATCATTTCCAAATTTGTAGTATTTAACAGAAACTCATAAATTTTGAAGTTTTCATGTGGTACCCACATATTTAATTGCCAGTTTATCAGTGGTTAGAGCTGAAACATGGTATCAATTTTTAGGTTTGCCACGAGGGTTAACTTGAAGGAAAGGTGAAATTTTGTGCAGACAGTTAAGGTCCAGAATTTCTTTAATGAAAGATGGAGGTTGACTCTCTTTTCTGTAATTAACCAGATGAATTTACAGGAACTGTAGCTTGGAAATGCACAATTTCATTTTTGGGCATTAGTCATGGGGAGGAAGGTGGGGGCGTGGAAAGGAGAGAGGGAGAGAACAGGCCTTCGTTAATTGTTTTGTTATGAGAAATTAAAAGGCTTTAGTCCCAAAATATTAAGACTGTTTCCAAAATGTCTAAAATATCTTTAGATTGCAATAGCTCTACTGTAATGATCATGGTCTAAAATCTGTGGTCATTGTAGTGTATACTAGATATTGGTTTGGGCCGGCCTGCGTTCTCTGTGCAGAAATGGGCAGGCCCAAGGCCCACCCGATATTGGGTCTCGGACCTCATTTACATCTGACTGGCGAGCTGCAGATGTCTGCTGAACATCCCCAGGCAGCTCACGGTGAAGACCATTTGAATTTCAGGCTACTGCATCGCCGGCAGTAGTTCTCGGGTAGTCCTTGAGACAGGGTAGAAGCAACCGGAAGAGGGAAACAATTGGGACAAGGGGAGCGATTGGGAGCAGGGTCATGGGACTGATCGGGGAGGTGGGGTTGTGAGTGGCAGCCGGCAGCGGCCCGTAGTTTTAATGTGAAGCCGAAGGAGCACCCCTGCACCTCCTGGCTCCACAAGAGAGAGAGCGAGACATCATCCAGCGCTGGAACAGAAGATCGGGGGGGTGGGGGAGATCGGGGTGAAGAGGGGGACATCGGGACATGGGTGAAGAGGGTGAGATCGGAGAGGGAGACATCGGACATCGGAGCTGGGTGGAAAGGTAGGTTGATTTTGTGTTTTAACTTCATGCAATGTTTTTTTATTTAATTTATTTTGTTTCTTTTTGCCTGATCCGGCGGGCGTGAATCAGAAGCCATGGGAAAGCTGTCCAGGTAAGTTTAAAAATCGTTCTAACTACCTAGTATGTCACAAGTAAAGTGCCTTAAGTACCTCAATGAGGTACATTTGGCTCTTTATCATCCTGCTGGCTTTAAATGCCGGCGGGACTTCCGGATTAGGGACGCCCACGTGCACGCAGGTGCATCCATGGGGAACTCGGACGTCGGCAGGTTGGAGCCGGCTTCCGAACCCGCTCTGCATTTCTGCAGTTTTTGCAGTCCCCCCCGCCCTGCCCAACGCACCTGCAATTTACATTTAAAATTGAGCTGCAGGTGTCTGTCTCCTGAACTCTTCTGTGAATTAAATTACAGTTTGAAGGTCTTCATGCCATAAATTGTTCAGAAGTACACAATAGCTCAGTTTAAGAGAACGACATCAGCTTGCAGACCAGGTTCGGGTTCCATCTGTGGCATAAGCGCTGCTGTGGCAACCTAGGGCAGTGGCATTGCATCCACCCAGAAAATGGAGCTGGCAGTGAAGGGGAATAATACAATTAATGCATCAGGGATATGTGCATTTTCCGGAAAGGTAGGCACTGTGAACCAGCAAGCTCTTCCAGCCGTTGGTAAGCAGAGGCCAGGACCTGCCCTCACGCCACACCAGGGGCAACAGATGAGCTGTAGCAAGGTTTTCTCAGTGACCGTGTTTGAGCTGAAAACAAACAAAACTGATTGGTCAGAGAGATGGGAGTTTATCTGAATCTATAGTTTAAGGGTTAGGAGCGTAGGAACAGGAGTAGACCATTCAGCCCCGTGAGCATGTTCCGCCATTCAATTGGATCATGGTGATCTGTATCTTAACCCCATCTACCTGCCTTGGTTCTGTAACCCTTAATACCCTTGCCTAACAAAAATCTATCAATCTCAGTTTTGAAATTTTCAATTGACCTAGCCTCAACAGTTTTTTGGGGGAGAGTGTTCCAGACTTTTACTACCCTTTGTGTGAAGTGCTTCCTGACTTCACCCCTGAACTATTTCGCTCTATTTTTAAGGATATGCCCCCTTGTTCTGGACTTCCCCACCAGAGGAAGTAGTTTCTCTCTATCTATCCTATAAACTCCTTTGATCATCTCAATTAGATCACCCCTTAATCTTCTATATTCAAGGGAATACAAGCCTAGTCTATGCAACCTGTCCTCATAATTTAACTCTTTTAGCCCCATTATTATTCTGGTGAATCTGCTACACCCCCTCCAAGGCCAATATATCCTTCCTGAGGTGCGGTGTCCAGAACTGAATGCAGTACTCCAGATGGAGTCTAACCAGAGCTGTAACATAACTTCCACCCCTTTGTATTCCAGCCCTCTTGAGATAAAGGCCAACACTCCATTAGCCTTTTAAATTATTTTTTGTCCGTCGACTAGCTTTTAGTGATTTCTGTACTTGGACCTCTTAATCTCCCGTCTCCTCCACAGTTCCTAGCTTCCACCATTTAGAATATACTCTGATCAATCTTTCTTTGGTCCATAATGGATGACCTCACACTTTCCTACATTGAACTCCATCTGCCACAGTTTTGCCCACTCACTTAATCTATCAATGTCCTTTTGCAACTTTCTGTTCCCATCTACACTATTTGTTGTGCCACCTAACTTAGTGTTATCAGCAAACTTATATGTACGGCTCTCTTTTTTCATCCAAATCATTTGTAACTATAGTGAAAAGCTGAGGCCCCAGTACAGATCCCTGGGGGCCACCACTAGTCACATCCTGCCAATTTGAGTACACACCCATTATCCCTACTCTGTGTCTCCTACCTCCTAATCAATTCCCTAGCCAAGCCAATAGGTTGCCTCCAATTCAATGTGCTCTCATTTTTGTTAACAGTCTCTTACGTGGAACCTTGTCGAATGCCTCTGAAAGTCCATATAAATAACATCCAGAGACACTCCCGATCTACCATGTTTGTTACCTCCTCAAAAAATTCAACTAGGTGTGTTAGACATGACTTACTCATGCTGGTTCTCTCTGATCAGCTCAAAGAGCACATCAGGTTAATGTTACGTTAATTTAAAAAAAACTGCTGGCATTTGTCTTTTATTATTGCGATATTGATGTTTGTTCTGGTGTCATAGTGTGACCTGAAAACATTTTTTAAAAACTGGTTGATCCAGGGAGACTTGCCATTTTTCTGAACCTGCTCGTATTTCAAGGGTTAAATCTACCAAGATTCTCAAATGTTTGCTTTCTAATTCATGAATCGCACGTGAAATTTTCAGTTGGTCATGAAAAGAGCTTCAAATTGGTGTTTAGCCTCTTTATTACTTTTATTGAAAATATATTCCTCCTTTAGTCTGAAGGTTTTTTGTTTTCCAAATTATTTTTGAATGTTTTTCGATTTATTTACTTGAAGTGATTTGTTAATTGTTGCTGTTCCTTGGATAGACAATTTTGATCCTCGAATCCCACTGGCTTCTATTTTGTTTTACGCACAGATTTCTTATTTATTGCAGTAGTAGCTTAGCAGCGCAGGAATATTTGAGCTAAATATTGTGGCATGAATGTGCAATTTGTCTTTTAAACATTTTTAGTATCCTCTTAATAATAAGAATGTTGTCTCGTGATATGCAATAGAGGAGGAATTGTATGCTGCTTGAAAATGATTTTTTTTGGTACAACTATAAGATCTTTTTTCCCCTTGACATCCTAAATGTACTCTTTGATTTGTCTTCCATGGTTGATGTTTGCAGTGCTCCTATTTGTTGACGGAAGCTTCTCAATCCAGAAATGCTTTGTTCTTTGCACTTTTCAGTCCACACTTTTTCCGCATTTTAGAAATTTTGGATGGGTATCGAATCCTTTTTAGCCCTCGCCCGAGCTGTGACTTTGTCTTATGTGAGATTTGTCACAGCTAGTACAAGAGGTTAATAAAAGAAACAAAAAGCTGCATTTTCTTCACTGTAGTGGAGATGGCTGAGACAACATATGTTTTAAGGGATTGGAATTCCTTCATGTTGCATTTCTGGAAATGAACAGGGAGAAAAAAGCAGAATGCAAGTGTACATATTCTACCAAAATTGCAGCCTTTACTGCTGCCATTCTGTTAAATTCTGGGCTGGGCAAAATTTGGTTACAGTTAGCTGCTTAAATAATACAATAAGTGAGCCCTCCTTTGTTTAGTGTTCAGGGTGGGAAAATATGTGATTCTCCTGATGATTTTGAATGATATAGGCCTGCACAGAGGTCAGAAGCTTGACTTGGGCTGTCACACTTGGCTAATGTGTAGCACATCTGGATTAATCTATGCCACTGATGCTGTAGCTGCAGGTGCACAATCCATTGCTCAGATGATCTTGCTCTGCTGCCTTGCTTGGCTGTGTTTGTCTGGGTTCTCTCAGGAGCTGCAGTAACAACTTCTTGAGATGCTCTTGACAGGAAAGGACTGCTGCCAACCTAGTGGGAGCATTGCTGAAAGGTGATACTGCATTAGGCTCCAAAATGCCAGGCTCCTTATCTGGCTTCTGCTCGCTCATTCTGCTGTCCCAGACAGACACAGTATCAGCAGCCTTCTGTGGCTTGGATATAGTCCCATAACTTTTATCTGCCGTAGAACATGTAATTCTAGGCTGGAACCAAGCCCACAAAGTTCTTAATGTAGAAACAGTTCACCGACCTGGGAGTGAATCTTCACTTGGTGGCTCATGGGGCTCCTGGTGGGTGGCCGCTCGTAGGTGTTTGTACCCAGGTAGGAGGATATCACAAATGATGCTTGGTTCCTGGAGGCTGTCAGGAAGGAGTAGCCTGTGCATTTTTTGGACTCTCGCTGCAATTTTGTGGTGTGCTGTGGTCAGTCCATCTGTAGAATTCGTGGTTAGTGTCTGCACTACCAGTGGAGATGGACATTTCTTTGTCTTGAAGCAATTGAGTAAATTCATCTAAATCAGGAGAGAAACATTCACGTCAGGATTTTTGAGTCATTTTTCCGAAGAAAAGATTTGGAAAAGAGTTGCATTTGAATGTTTGCGTGTAAAGGAGTAGCATGTGGCCAGATTTGACAGTAAGACGCAGTCAACCAGTTGATGGTTTACCCTCAATTGGAAAAATTACATCGATATGGTCCACAAAATCTTCTGGATCTGGGATAATCTGATTGACCAATTAGTATCACTGAACAATCAACAGCTCCCTTAGTTCTGCCCTTGCACTGAGGACAAGTCAGCATGGGCACTTGATGGTCTTGGAAATAAATGTGTCTGAGCTTCTTCAGATCTCGGGTGTTGAAGAAAATCAGCTACAGAGAACAAAGGTGACTAGCAACCCTTTCGTTACCATTGGCACTTAATTAGAGTGCCAAATTATCTCATTACCCACAGAAGAAACCTCTCAACTGTCTGATTGGATTCTGCATCTGGACCCAGCTAGCTTCTGCTTGACAGAATGAGAGGACAATTTCAAAACCTGTGTGCCGTTACCTATAGTGGACTCTCTGCTTACTTCAGGCAAACCATCCGTGAACCAAGGTTATGACTACAAGTGGAAGAAGTTTGTGCAGTGGTGTTCATCTAAAATCATTAGTCATCTCTCCTGTCATGTAACTTAGATTCTTAAATAACTGCAGCAAATATCGGACCACGCCTTGAGTACTGTGCCTAGTTTTGCTTGCCAAGACACAGGGGAGATTTTGCATTGTTGGAGGCAGTTCAGAGAAAAGCCAGAAGGCTGATTTCTAGTGTCAGAGTTCTGGAGTATGAGGAAAAACTGAAAGGTGGTGAAATAGAGATGATTTTATAGAGGCATATAAGATAGTTAATGTTATGGAAAAGGTAAATCTGGAAAATTACTTCAAATTAAATTGAGAAAGTAGGATAAGGGGACCCAGATTCAAACTGAAAAAAGGCGAACTTAGGACTGCTATCATGAAGCTCTTTACACAGTGATCAACAGATATACTGGACTTCCGAGGTAGAGTATTCGAGGCGAAAACCCTTGAAAAATTTTAGAAAGGATTGGATGTTGCAGTGGAGGGACTGTAGGGGCTTTCGAAACGGGTGAACTAAGATAGGTAAAAAGGTCCTCCTTATTTAACTTGTGAGCAATTTGTTTTTGTATCCCAAGTCCATTTGTGTTCATTTTGCTGGAATTGAAGTCTTCTGTGATCCTCTTGCATTAGATTTGTTAGGGGAGTATCCTGTGGTTAATGAAGGTGATCTGGATCACTTCTTATCCTGAATTCAGACCGTAACCTGGTTCTCCAAAAGTTGATGACTTCTTAGCATGTATGATCTTAATTAGTTGTTCTAGAAGACTGTAGTCTTGGTTGCTGTGGTTTCAACTTTTGAAGCAGTGACATTCAAGTACCAGTTGTCCCATCAGACTTTGATTTGATTTGGCACAAGAAATTGTCATTGATACTTATGATGGATCTGTCTGAGCGGCTGTGATCTCTGGCCCCACTGCAAACGTTTCCCTCCTCCACCTGTGCTGAGTATTGCTGAACAGTATCAATTGTAGTGTGGAAGATGCTGAATCAAGCAGGAAGATTCTTTGAAAGAGGAAACTGCCACACGAAGTGTTGCAACCTGTGCATTTCCTCAGGCCTTGGTGGAAGTACATATGGTTTTGTTACGCTTTCCACTGCAATGATCAAAAACAACCTGACGTGTAAAATATTTTTACGTGGCTGAAGTGGGCTATTATGTAGACCAATGCCTCCTGATGTAGGAAATATGAGGGAAAGTCTTCTCTTTGTGTAGTTTTCTCAGCACTTGATCAGGCACCAGCTCAACTCCAATAATGTATGGTGGAGGATGTACTGTTTCAAAGAATGAAGGTGGGCCTATAAGGTTAGTTATATTTCTTCTTCCATATTGCACTCAGAAAAAAGAAACTGAGTCTTTTCCTGCTCTGGAGGAAGAATTAGCAGTTTTTTCCTCCAAATTGTTTTGTGAGCTGTAATTGATCTCACACAAAGCAAAACCATGGTTGAGGTGAAGCAATGGAGGAATCTAACCTAAATCAAGAAGGGTGGCTTGCCATCTGCAGTCAGTTGAGAACTTGAACCCCACAAAAATTTGAGAGACTTCAAACTCAAATAGTCTGGGGCTTTTTTAAAATATGCAAATATCTTCAATCTCCATGCTTTCTAATACCAGAGTATTAGATGAGACAAGGTGGTGTTATCTGTAGTATCCTATGCCTCGGCATATGGCTTATCTGATCCTTGATGCCAGCATCAGCCTTGACAAGTAAAGCCTACAGTGTGAAATCCCTTTGAAATAAATATCTCTGCTCCATCTTTTTAAGCATGACAGTATAAGTCTCATTTATGGATGTTATGCTGATAACTGTTAACTGTCAGAGAACTGATGAGGACTGTTTTTCTGTGCTGTGTGTTTTCTTTGAAAGGTGCTATATCGTGCATGTTCTAAATTGAGTGTCTGTTTACGCAGCTAAAGTATTCTGTACCCGTCCCTTTTTTGTTAACTTGTAACTTTGAGAAGATGCAGTACACTCAGAAACAGAGATTACATATGCAGTAGCAGATGAATTTTGATGAAGTTGCACAACAATAATACAGTTGCCTGAAATATGGGAAACATGATTGAATACATTATACTTATGACCCTCAGGATCTTTATACCTTTTTATTTGGTCCTGTTTTGTACTCATTTAGGCAAGGATGTTAATTGTGGGGAATTAAGTACAGTCCCATTTCAGGCACTCTACTATCAACATCAGTGTTGTCACTATCCATATGCTATTGGAAATATTCTAGCTAGGCCAATACATTCACTGAGCGATATGCTCTTATATCATACTCAAAGTTTATTGCTCCCACCAGTCCTAGAGCTATCAACGTGGGAGAAATCTGAAGTGTGTGAAATTTTCTGTTGCCAGTTATGCCAAACAATCAACCTCTGATATTCCCCAAAACTCATACCACGAACGAGGGAAATTTAGAAGTGACATTTATGCAATATGTGTGGCATACATCAAAGTAGGTTACACTTTTAAATCCAAATGAGTAACTCTTGCTTAATGTCAGATTTTTAAATGATCATTAGCAATGGTATTTTTAATTACCTAATAAAGATGCCAGAACTTCTAAAAACAGAAATAATTAAAAGAAACTTAAAATACACACAAAGACATTACCACCAAAAACAGCGATTTGGAGGAAGAACTGGGCAGTTTTTAAGCTGTGAGATTTATTGAGTTCAGCAATCACACTCAAATCATGCACATTCAAAGCACATTACTTATTCCTGGAGCAGAATTACAACACTGTCCCCAATCTGACATCAGATGTAACTGGGCGCAAATTTAACTTGAAATAAATCCTGGCTGCAATAGAGTGCTGGAGGGATTTTCAACACAGTCATTTTTTTAGAAATTAGATGCTTGGAGCTATCTCATTGGAAATATTAGGGCTCACATTTTGGAGTCCTGTCACACCTCTGCAGACAGATGCATTACAATTTCCCCAAAATAAATTGAAGACCAATAAGCCCTTTACTGGATGAGAACTTTGCCAAGTCAGACAGCTTCTCAAACAGTTATATTAAATATCCCAATTCCACTGTATTTCAGATAATTTCTTATTTAAACCCCTTCAATTCACAGGAATTAATTCACTTAAAAGGGTTCCTAATAGTATGATTTTCATCAGTTTAAGGGTGGAAAGTGCAGACATTGTTTGCTGCAAAACTTTAGCTCCGACTGTTTTATATAACATGAGTATAATGCTCATTACATACAACGATTTGCATTTATAAAACACCTTTAATGTAGAAAAACGACAGAGATGTAATAAGACAAAAATGGGTTCTGAGCCAAAGGAGGCCAAAAACAGACCCTGCAAAAAACGGACACTTATTAACTTACATTGTAATCGATACAAGCTGCACTTTGAAACCATGGACACTTGCAAATTACGAACTACGGACAGCCTTCAATGAACCAAGTCCATTTGCAACTTAAAACACGGGAGTGTGAGGCAGCAACAGGTGAAAGAAACAGCTTTTGTGCAATGAGGAGCTCTTTACCCAGCATCCACAGCGACAGAGAAACGTCTCTATCTCTAGGATTGTATGCTTGCATGGCTCTATCCCAGGAATATGCTGCTGTGAGTGCTGGGTAAAGAACTCCCCATTCGATAAAAGCCGGGACTGCACCGGGCATGGGTCTCCAGGGCGCTGCCTCTCGCAGCCGGGAGTTCATTGGATTTTTTTATGGAGATTATTTATGTGGTGATCATCAAATTGAATTTCCTGCCGCTGTGCTGCCCGCTCCGTGACGTCACCAGCTTCTGCTCGAGAAGCCTCTGGTTTGGTGACGTCACCCGACCACCACCACAGAGAGCCGCGATCGCGTGGAATGCAGTCAGGAGGGGGCTTGAGAATTGGGAATAGTGGGTGTTGACATTTAGTGGAGGGTCTGAAATTCGGGAGGGGTAGGGGCTCTCAGCATTCGGGGAGGCGCTGAAATGGGGGAGGGGTCTCTGAACTCAGGGGAGAAAGTGATGGAGACTGGGGAATAGGGGCTCGGGGAGAGATGGAGACTGGGCAGTGGGGTCTCGGGAAGAGAAGGGGATTGGGGAAAGAAAGGTCCGAGGAGGCAGGAGATTGGGGCTCAAGTGATGGGGGGGGGGGGGGGGGAGAATGGGGTGAGAGGGGGCAGCATCATTGTTTGCAGAGCTAGCTAGGAGCAGCAGCAGCAACATGGAGTGGGAGCAGTCCTTAGAGAGGAGCAGCCGTAAAGTGGAAGAACCAAGGGGGAAGGGAGGAGGAAGATTCTTGAACTGGGAGCTATTAAAATGTGGGATACATCATCACATGTGGCTATTGAGGTGGAGACTAATATTTAATATGAAAGGGAAGGGGATAAATATCTGAGAATGAGGAATATAAAAGGATCTGGGGATTACAGGAGAGAGCGCCTGCATCGGGGGCTGAAGGCATCCTCCTGTGTTGTAATTTCTCGGTTTCCCGTCTTCACATGCTCACAGGTGGCCTCCTGGTCCTTGGAATTTCTTGCACAATAGCTGCTGGCATGGAACCACGAGCAAAGATATTGATGTACAAAGGACTCAACCTTTTATAAAGTAAATGCAATAACAACAACAACTTGCTTTTGTATCAGCCTTTAATATAGTAAAACATCCCAAGGCGCATCACAGGAGCATTATCAAACAAAATTTGACACCGAGCCACAATAACATTTGTAACACTAATGTGATCAGATGTCATATGATCAGGCATCGCATGGTCAGATGTCATGTGATCAAACCTCCGGGAATGCCTCCAACCAGAGTTGGCAACCCTAACCGGGCAGTCCTTCAAACTTTAGTCTGTCGAGCAGCGCGCTATCCGACATCAGGTGATAGAACCTATTTCCATTCCTGTCAAACATTATCAAGTATTTCTAATTTAAAACGGTATTAAGTGCAGAGCAGACGAGCACAGGTGCCGAGTGTGAAAGCAGCCATGCAGCAGGAAAGCTCTGATCAGACTGCGAACAATGGGTGCGCCACGTGAGCTGAGCACTCAAAAACCCAATCGAAAACACGCAAATGACTGGAGAGAACAGGAAAAAGTAAAGCTGCAAATGGAGGATGGCATCTCACTCCATTGGTACATCAGGTACTAATGAGCTACTAACAGCCTCCCAGTACGTCAAATATTAGCAGCTGCAGCACACGAAGGGAGGGGGCACACCGGCCCTACAGTAGCCACCTCACCCTGATCAGGCTGTCAATGTAGCAGATCCCAGGACCAGGACCTTCCTCCCTCAATGGCAAAGGAGCCCGGGATGGCAATGAACTGGGAAACCCAACAAACAGGAAATGAAGTGACATATCCTGCTGGCAGGGCTCCAGAATTAGGCACGATCCCAGGTGAGGACGAGAAAAAGGAATGCGGCAGCAGATACAGCCAATCCCGAGATATTTGGCTCATCCAATTTACTGTACGTACAATGAGCACTTTGAAAATAAGGACACCTGCAAATAAAGGACACCTGGTGCAAGACCCTTAGGTGTCCCTAATTTACAGTTTTCACTGTTATTCTAATGTTTATACAACCTCGCACTTGAAAAGTTTAATTAAGGTGAATTTGTGAATTTTTTGTTGAGTGAATGGGGTTAAAGTATGCATGTTTTCTGTCACTTTGCAAAAAGATTTAATATTTAATATGTGCTGTTAAAGTGGCATTAGAAATTTTGTACTCAGCCATCAATATATCTGTTACCTTTGCATGAAAATGATCCTGTCATGCTGAGACATATTGATTTGATGTGTGATTAGTGTTTGGACAAGTTTAATTTCAGCCATTTTAAATAAGATCAATATTCCCATTTGGATGCTCTCCAGATATTTTTTTCTCATGCCCAACACTACCACTAATCCTATTTCGTTCAACTGTGAGATGAAATGGGAGATACACGCAAGCCTAGACATTTGCAATAGTTATACCTCCTTTTTGCTTTGCAGTCGAAACAGAGACAATGGCCCAAATTTTAACACGGAGCCGGGAAGACGGCGGGCGGGGCGGGGTTTGGGGGGGGTGGGAGAATTCCTAACTGGACACCCGGAAGTATGGGCTCCCCGGACGTCCTTACGATTTTGACGCAAGGATGTCTTTTATTGTCGGTTTCCCGCCCGACAGGCCAGCCTGATTAACAGACTGGCCTCAGTCGGATGGGAGAAGTGGAAGGAAACAGATGTGAGACGGTAAGTCTTAGATGGTGGGGGGAGGGTTGGAGGCGGCGGTGGGTGTGGGGGGGGGGTCGCTGCAAGTAGGCTTGTCAAGCCTAGGGAAAGCACCCCTGCTCCTCCTGACCTACAAGCAGTGCTATTAAGGTACTTACCGGCTGCTTCGGGCCTTCTCGCCTCCTCTCATGAAGTAGAAGGCCCAGGAATCCCGGCCCCCAGGGGTTAAAAACAAAAAAGTTGTGAAAATGGAGGCATGCAGCCACCTTGAAAGCTTTTAATGACCGACCCGCCTCCTAAGAGTGGGTTGGTCTCCTGGCCCTCGTCCCGCCTCCGTTTAAATTGGAAATGGGCAGGTTGGGGGTGGGTTTTAGATTTTTAAAATTTTTACTGCCCCCGCCGCCACACCCCCCAACCCGCCCATTTTTTTTTGAGTTAAAATTTAGGCCAGTGAGTATTTAAAGGTATCTTTCACAATTAGTCAAATATGGTGATGAAAGAAGATGTAACTCTCAATGAATCTAAGCTGACCCATTGTAAAACACTTTTTGCAATGATAGACCAGTCAATTAAAGGAAACTGCCCAGGTATGAGCCTGATGTCATTCACCACTTTTAGGATAAAGCATTGCCAAAGGTCTGGTAAACATGCTCGGCCATTGCCCTTCCCTCACAGATTGGACAGCATAGTTCTTGAAGGGCCTTGTATCATAATACAGAAAATAGTCGGCACACCTGGGCAAGTTATAGTCCAGTGATCAATATTAATTATTTCTATTGCAGCCTGATGATCAATATTAAATATTTTTATCATGCAGTGGGCTGAGTCTTCTCTCACTTGTTGAGTCCACCTATATAGGGTGAGTCATTTGCCTTTGAAGTGTGTACCAGCCAATGACGTGGATTTCCTCCGACACAGAAATCAAGTTGGTGGAAAATTTCCATTTAAATTCAGTTTGCAGAAGACTTTTTAAAATGGCCACAAAGCTGACACACCACCGACTCTTACTGAAGTAATAAAGTATAAAGTCTCTAAGACATGAAACTTAAGGGTAAAACATTTAAGTTGATTATTTGAATTGTATATTTTAGTGGGGGGGGGGGGGGGAAGAGCAAGAGAGTCCAGAAATAGTGGAGCAGTTTTCAGAGGTATATTCTCTACATTGATGATTTGTGCAAACTGAAATGAGTGAAATTAAATAAAAGGTATTTGTGAGAGTCATACTGTATTGTTTGTATTTGTTTCTTAGAGTCAAAAATGCAACTTCAACATCAGTCAAGCACTGATAAAGGTATTGCTATGAAGGGCTTTCAGCAGAAGAATGCACCTTGGAATAATGATCGGCAACAAAAACATGACAGACCACCTCGCTTCCTAAGGGAGAATCTAATGGCCAGACAAGCTTCAGAGAACAGTGGTCCACAGAGGGGTAGAGGTTCTGAGAGGCAGAACTCCACAGGATCCAGCCAGTGGATGGAGGAAGGGAGAAAAGGTGCCAGACATTATCCTGGGAATGAAAGGCTAAGAGACCACGGACAACAAATTGTTCACTTAGGTATTGAGCCAACTAGAAAGAGTAAAGGAGAAAGTCCATCAAATAAATTAGGAGATGGTCTAAGTTCAATGGAATTTAAAGGTAACCCAAGTCAAAAAGATAAAGTGGATAACAGCAGTCAACAGAGAGGAAAATTTGAAAACCAGAGACATAATTATAGTACATTCAGTGATCAAAAACGTATGCAACTATCTCAAGTAATAGGTAGTGGAATCTCTGGAAATGTGAAAAAAGAAAGGGACTTCAGTCTGCACATTGACAACACCTGTGATGCACGAATTGTTGATGCATATAACATATCAAATGGACAAATAGAAGACCCCTTTCTGAGAAAAAGAACAGGACCTATAAAATCAACAGACCCTAGCCAGTCGAAGCTTACTGAATATGCTCAAAGCAATAATGGAATTTATGATTCAGGGTCAAAGAAAAGAACTGGACCAATTAAACCAGAAAGAACATGGGAAAAACCTTATGAGACTCTTAACCCTTCTTCAGCAGTATCGAGTAAATCGCAATTTAGTGATTGGAGACCAGGAGATCAGTGCTTAGCCCTCTATTGGGAAGATAACAAGGTAAGATTGGTTGTCTTGGACTTTGCCTAATTGATATAGTACATTGCAGATTTTTTAAAAAAATAATACATTTTGTGCTCACCTAGGTGAAGGGTGCTGGGAAATGGAAACCCGTTCCCATTTTGGGTGCCGAGTGTCAGCATCAAGCATTCCCAAGTCAGATGTAGCACAATTAAATGTAAGGCAAAAGTTTCTCTATTTTGCCCCAACCGTGTGCCTCAGTAAAACACACTACACTGCACTGTTATACCTTCCGGTGCCCTATTATAGTCCATGCAAGGCTGCTTAGCAGTGCCAAATTATAGGCAATCTTTGCTTTGGAGTTTTTGCCATTAACAACTGGATTGAGACTGTCCAAATTCTCAATCACTCCTCTCTTGGCTGTAGGACCATAAAAGGCAATTGACTGAAATCTTCCATCCCACTTCTAGGTAAAATTCAAATACAGGTGCCAGGGTGAAAGGCCAGTGCACCGCCAAGTGCCTTCAACACAGATTTGAAGCCATTATATGAAATCAGTGATTCATAGCTATCTAGTTTCCTCTCAAATTTATCGACTATTGATGGCTTATCCCCTGACTCTCTTTCTGCCCACCTGGGGTTTTACAGGGTTCTGTTCTTTATCTCTCTCTCATTCTCTAGATGAAAAACAAACCCCCCACCCATCATTCAACCAGTTCCACTCTTGCTGCTGATGCCATTCTATACTCGTTAACTTTGTTCAGATTGTACATCTTCATTGTACATAACCATTTTGTTTTGCAGAGTCACTATACTTTGATCTTTTCTATGCCCTTCAAAAGGACAATGAAAATGTTGTCCTTTGGTTCTTCAAGGACACACTATTTTTATCAATGAAACAAACCGCTACCACCTTTTTTCTGTGATGCCTAGACGCATTCTTGGACTCACTACCTCCTCTAATTTTGAGTGAAACTCCCAAATCTCTTCCATTGCTGAACCAACCTCTGAGAAACTCAGTTTCCCTCTTCTTATGAAACACCTTTTCTGTCGTCAACTTTAAATTTCTATTTAAAGCGAGGTCTGCCAAAGACGTGAATACTGCCTCCTTATCGGGGGAGGCTTTTCTAAAACTCTTTCACACTCCTGGACAGGATGCAAGAAAAGCTTTAAGTCTGACAGGCAATGCCTCTCTCACCTCGAGTTCAAGCCCCCCTTTCTCAATCACAACCTATCTCATCACTCCCCATTTTAGCAATAAAATTATACTGCCCTATGCACACTTCCTCATTCCTGCATCCTCAAGTTGAAAGTGTCATTGAACTGTCTCTTTACTCCAGTTCCTTTTCCTGCAAACTCAAACTGTAAAGCTACTTACCTCCCTTAATCTTCACCACCCTGTGGGTCTACATGCAGTTATATTAAGCTTCGTTTTCAAGATGACTACATGTAGCAATCCTTTCACCTTCCATAAACACTGTTTGGATTTCTCCTCCCTAGGCGATTGGTCCTTAAGGTTAGAAGATAAATGGGCCAGCTCTCTTTTTATTCAGAATACTACTACATTATACTTATGCTTGTGGAAGATAAATTTTAATATCAAATAAGGAAAACCGTATAGAATGAAGAAAACATTTTTTCCAATCACCCATATTGCTATAGTGTATGCTTGAATTTCTTCCCTTCTATTTGCAGCTGGTTTTTGTGGTAAGTATTTAATACATATTACAAATGTGTTGGTATCTCTGATCTGAAGATTCCAGTGGTAATGGATTAGGGTTACAATTCTCCATATATCTATAGATGAAAAAAAGTAATCCTTATTAATATGATGGCCTGATGATGCAGTGTGTAGAGTACTGAAATGCTCTTGTTGTTGAGCGGTAAAACATTCCTGAAATTCCATTTATGTTCACTACTGTAGTTTGATTGTCTGAGGAAGGGTGGAAATATTAGGAATATTGGAGGAAGGGGAAGAAGAAAGTTGCTATTTTTAAAGCTTAGATTTTTCTTAATTTTTTTGATTTCTATTTGGATCTCTTCCCTTTGTTACAGTTTTATCGGGCAGTCATCAAGGCACTTCATCCTTCAGGGGTGACAGCTGTTGTTGTGTTCAGAGGCTATGGAAACTACGAGGAAGTACTTCTAAGTAATATTAAACCACTTCATGATGAATTCTGGGTGGGTACTCATTTGAATCTATTTTGTTGTTTCTTTATTTACCTTAATGTGTGTAATATTGGAAATGCTTGGTCACTCTTTGAAATTTGTTCTCAGGTGGTGTCAGTTATTACCATTGACTCACAGAATTAGAATTATTTTTCATACTTAAACCCTCAGTCTTGTAGTTGCTTTTATGCTTCAAAAATGGAGGCAACAATTCAAATCAAAGGTAGTTGTTACTTTTTGGGTAACCTAGGAAGATCCGAGTATAGATGCCAACAAATGGGCAACTAAGCCATATGATTGACATCCACTAATCTCTGCCATTGTAATGCCATATGCCTATTGTAATGCAAGATTTTAGGTAATATAGGTACAAACCCACTGTCAGCAGAAAACACCTTTTGTGATACCTATCTTCATGCCCATTGTTCACCTAAACCATCCACTGGTCTATTTCTGACCTGCATAAAATCTTCATACCGTATAGCTGCTCCTTTTCATTTTATTGTCACTGTGATGTCCATTTCCTATTGGCCTTGCACTTGAAGCAACAAAAAAACAATATGGTTTGAGGTACTATCAACATCCTCAATGTCAGTGAAGGAAATAGAGCACTGAATAGCCCTTCAGGTCGAAATGAACAGTCAGGAAAGTCAGGAGTGGTGTTTAGGGGGTTGCTGGTGGGGTGGACACATGCTGGAATGAGAATTTTTGTGGAGCGAGTGAGAGAGTAGTAAAAAGAGAGGAGAGACTTTAGTGTGGAGAAAGGGTTACATCAAAACTACAGCACAGAAACAGGCCATTCGACCCAAGTAGTCTGTGTCGGAGTTTATGCTCCACACAAGCCTTCTCCCTCCCTACTTCATCTAACCTTATCAGTATACCCTTCTATTCCTTTCTCCCTCGTGTGCTTCCCCTTAAATGCACCTATGCTATTTGGTTCAACTATTCCTTGTGGTAGCGCGTTCCACATTCTTGCCACTATGGGTACAGAGGTTTCTCCAGAATTCCCTATTGGATTTATTAGTGACTTTTATATTTAAGACCTCTAGTTTTGGACTCCCCCACAAGTGGAAACATTTCCTCTGTCTACCCTATCAAAACCTTACATTATCTTAAAGACCTCTATCAGGTCACTCCTCAGCCATCTCTTTAAGAGCCTTAGCCTTTCCAGAGGGACAGAAAAAGGCAACACATATGCTGGGGCAGGTAAGAGAACGTGGGAAGAGGCACACAAAATGAGAACGGGACGAGTTGTGTTTCCTGATTTATCATTTTGAAGTTTAGTGGTAATTTTAGTTTGTCTCCACTTTCATAGTATATGGAAAATATCTTCTTATGGGCCTAATTTCCTGACTTCTACATTTTGACAATGGAGGCCGACTTTATGGCTTTTTTCTTTCTTAAAAAAAAGTTTGGTAAGTGGATCTGTGTTGGTTTGATTATGCAATATTAATTTGATTTAAGTGTCAGCTGCGACTCAGTGGTAGCACTCTTGCCTCCGAGTCAGAAGGTTGTGAGTTCAAGCCGCACTCCAGAGACTTGAGCGCAGAATCTAAGTTGACACTTCAGTGCAGTACTGAGGGAGCGCTGCAATGTCAGAGGTGCCATCTTCCGGGTGAGACATTAAACTGAAGGACTCTAAGATGAATGTAAAAGATCCCATGGCACTGTTTCAAAGAAAAGCAGGGGAGTTCTCCCCAGTGCCCTAGCCAATATTTATCCCTCAACCAACATTACTATAACAGATTATATGGTCATTATCACATTGCTGTTTGTGGGACCTTGCTGTGCACACATAGGCCGCCAGGTTTCCCTACATTACAATAGTAACTACACTTCAAAAGTACTTAATTGACTGTGATGTGCTTTGGGACATCCTTAGGTTGCAAAAGGCACTATATAAATGCAAGTTTTTTCTTTCCTCGCTTGGCAAACTCAGTGTGAAAATTTTAAAACTTTGGAGCCTAATTTTATCCATAGTGAGGTGTATTTCATCTTCAGTGCAGACAGAATCATTTTTGCCTGACAACCAAAAGCATGGTTTTTAAAATCCATATTTTGTGCAAAAAGCAAAGTTCTTGTTTTATTTTCACCTTTTTTTCTGTTCCATTTCATTTTTGTTGCTTCTTTTAACTACATTCCTCTGATTTCACTGTCCGAGAGGACAAGTATGTGACCTCCTCCCAATTCTATAGAAGATGCAGTAGAACAGGCTCGCTCTTGAGATTTTTTTTCTCCCTTAAATTTTTTGGTGAGTTTTTGTCTTTATCAAGGTGGATGATAATGATGGCAAACAATGCGAGGAACAAGCACCCCAAGTAAAGCTGCCTTCATCTTGTCCCAATTATATGCAAAAGCTGCAACCTTCGAAATGCTTCCTTGTGTTGACATTTCTAATTCTTGTGCCAGCCATCTGTTGGCCTGTCTGTGAAAGGCAGTTAGAGCTAAATTGGGGGCAGTTTTGTACTGTGGCTCAAGCCCATTGGATGCTGGTTTAATATTTCCCAAACTCATTTTGTGTAGGATCTGTACACCCAATAAAAGAAAGCGTTATTCCCTCGTATGGATTCAAACCCAGGTCCTAGAGGTGAAAGGTCAGTGTGGTAATTCACCTGACCACCATAGCTTAATTTGTCTTGGTGCAGATCAGGATTTGTCAGGATCCAGTTCAGCAAATCACATTTTCACTCCCATGGGAGATTGAGAATTGGGAGCAAGATTACTTCTTGAAAGATGTGTGGTCAGCCCATGTTCTGCGTTAGCTCACATGATAGCGAGAAAGCATTGGTGCCTCTTGGCCCTACACAACTTCCGTATCGATCAAATGTTGACCTTCTCTTCAGGTTTGGTCGTTGGCTTTGATGCAAACCGACTGAGTAACCAGAACATTATATTCCTTTGCCAGCATTCTGGCTAATTCATTGCCTCATCACTGTAGCCTCTGGTATTGCTCAGATGGGTATCTGACACTAAGCTGCAGTTGTATGTGGCCCCAATTGCAGCTGTGCTCACGAAGACTATATCTAAAAGGAAAAATATTTTCCCTGTGAAAGCTTATTCTATCATAGTGACTAAATGTCTTGTTATTAAAGTTATTAGAGACCTGAAAGGATAGCTCTCTTTGCTGCTCTTCCTACGGCACTCCCCAGTGCCACTTCCTGTAACTCGCCATGACTTCCAGCCATTGTACTCCAGTTTACAGGAGGGCAGTCTAGTGGATCAATTGTTTTGTAAAAAGTGGCTGTGTGAGAGATGCTGAGATAGAGGATTGTGCTGTGCACTTCACAGGTTTTTTTTATTCCACTTTCCTTTGCCTCTCCCATCCCCATCCCAATTCAGTGTGGTAGTTTCTTCTGGGCAGAGGGAGGATTTGCAGTCAAGAGACTTGTTGAACAGTGAGGTGTAGACTGCATAGTTCACTGGGGTTGTAGAAGAGATTCCATTCAGCCTGGAAAACTCGGGGTTTTGCCCTTGCTACCTTGTTCCCAAAGTTATGGGAGGATTTTAGCCCACCTTGAAGGATGACAGTTAGCCACCCCAAGGATGATCAGCCTTGCACAGATTATTAAGATGATACAAACAGAAAACTGGCTTGCTACAGTCTACCTAAAGGATGAATATTTCTATGATAAGAGAATCAAATACTTTAGTGTCAATATCAGTGGTGTATATTACAAAGTGCCACCACCCAGCTTTACCTCAGCTATCAGGATTTTCTTTTATAACCAAGTGCCTATTTATGGCAGTAGAGAGGCTTGTATGTTTGTCCATAGCTGGCTGACTGGGTGGTAAGAGCATCCTTGGCAAAAGTATGCACAACTTCCCTCCATTTCCTCAAATCATTTATAAGATTTGGAAAGAGAAGATGACGGTCATTCTAGTGATCCTTTTCGAGCCCTGAAAGATCTTGTTCTTAGATCTTTTGATATTCAGTGCTGATAACCCCATCAGGATCCTGTATAGGGAAGACTTGCTGATTGTGGTGAAGGGCTAAATTTAGCACAGATGCATTCAGTTGATGGCATAGCTCTTGAAAAGGCTGCCTTGGAGGAGCGAATGTTCTAGCAGTCAGTTGTTATAGCGCTATTGACTTGTGATAAAACTCCCACACTTACAATGCCAAGTGGTGAAGCTTTGTCTACAGGAGTCAAATTGTCACTTGAACCCATTAAGGTAGGTTGTGATAGTGATTGTTTTGGATCTTGAAATTCTGCTAGATGACTGGTAAGTAAGTTCAGTGAAATTTCAAGTTGCTGCTGCTTAAGTAAAGTTTGCTGTGGGAAGATTACTCAACTGCCGGGGCACAAACGTTCTTCAAGGGATGTTGTTATTCTTGATTTTCCTCTGTGAGATGATGGAAATTCCTATTTTGTGTGGAGGTTGAACATCTTTCAAAAGATCAGCAAGGTTGTACCAATGGTAAACAATATACTGTCCCTGACTTTTAGCATTGTCATTTTTGTAGTCAGTTTTCATATATATAGTTTATATTTCTGTTCTTTTCAGTGGGACAAACTATATTTTATTTTACAACATTGAAAGCTAATGTTGAGCAGTGTAATGTAAAAATCCATTTACTTGGGATTTGAGCCAGTTTACTGATGCAATTCACTGAGTGCTCAAAACAATACTGCAGCCTAATGAACAGAAGTCTGAAAGAAAGGAAATTCAATATTCATATTCTATTTAAGATTTGTGTTTGTGTTTGGGCTGCTGCTTAAAATTTTGTTCCTATTTTCTTTATCCAGACTTAGGAAGATGATGTAAGGGGAAGAGAAATGAGGGTGGTGAACCGAATGCTGAATGATGATTCTCAGTTTAACGTTATGACTGACAAAATTTTAATAATTAAAATACATGTTACAGATGCATAGCTAACCAGTCAGTATCTGAAAGAAATGTTAACCTTTCATTACTCTTTCAGATGTTGACTGACCTGCTGTGCTTTTCCAGTGTACTATTTCTGTTTCAGATTTCTAGAATTTGCATATTTTGTTTTTATCTCCATTAAATATTAGTTGTTTTTATTTCAGGCCTGAAACATGCTACATAAATGTTTTCTGTTTTATTTTATTCATTTCAGTTTTGGTGCTTTAAAATAGTTTGAACTACTACGCTGTTGTTGCTTGCTCCAGGAAATTCTCTGCTCCCTTGATCAGTCACTTTTTGTTTCAAGATTTCAGCTCGGCTGCATGGTGCAGAAACATGAAATATTTCCATGATAATAGAAACAAATACTTTAATGTCAATATCAGTGGTGTATATTACAAAGTGCCACCACCCAGCTTTACCTCAGCTATCAGGATTTTCTTTTATAACCAAGTGTCTATTTATGGCGGTAGTCTTTCTTTCGTCGAGGGGCTTGTATGTTTATCCATAGCTAGCTGACTGGATGGTGAGGGCATCCTTGGCAAAAGTATGCACAACTTCCCTCCATTTCCTCAAATCATTTACAAGATTTGGAAGGAGAAGATGATGGTCATTCGAGTGATCCTATATGAGCCCTGAAAGATCTTATTCTTGGATCTTCTGATATTCAGGCACTGACAACATTAAGAAAGCTTCTCCCGTATCAGGAGATGCTATACTACTGTAACTATCCTTTACTATTAAATTAGTATTTTTGATCATTTTAGATAAGAATTTTCAAATTGTTTCTGCTTTCCCCATAGTTGCCTTTTCTCCTTTTTATTCTCCTTTCTATTCTGTTTTGCACAAACTATTTTAATTTACTGTTCATGATTAAGTACCATATTTATAGTAATTAAGTTGTTATTTAAGTCTTTGTAGTTAATTTGAAAGAAAAGTGAATCATTTTGTGAAGTTCTTTTGGAATGTTTTCACAGTAGGAGTTCCTTTAACTGATGTTATTTTGCTGTTTTCTTTATCTTGTTCTAACCTAACTACTTTAACTTATTTCACATTAGTAAATATTTGAATTTGTATTACTTTTCAGTTATTTTGTTGGTTTTATTTAACTTTTTCCTGTGCATCCTCCATTCAAAACTGTTGGGGACTAATGTAAGTTTAAACTGAGGCATTGTTAATTGCTGCAGATATCTCCTAAGATTAGATTTTGCTGCAATCAGAAGACTGAACATTGTACTGTAGTTTGACTTGATTGTATCATTGGAGTGACCATGTCAAACTATGATGCTAAATCTGGCTGAATCAGACCAAGCAGCCAGTGATTTAACTTGGTGGCACAGGCAACTGAGTATCTCTGAAATACATTTCATCAGTGATGCTTGGGTTAAAGGAATAAACTGTTGACTATTCTGGAAGGAATGTTGTGCTTGTTTTAAACTGAGATCAGTATTTGTTGAATGGATGTTAACTTGCCAATCATGTTTATCATCATTTGAACACCCTGTCGGGCACTGTAGTTGCTGAAGTAATTCAAAAATATGGCTTGGTTGTGTGTATGCTACCTGCTGTGAGTGGTTGGTCTGATATTTTTCCCCCTTTTCCAACATTGGTGACTGATGTTGGGCTGCAGTTCTTCATGTATAAACCTAAATGATGAATGCTGCCAAGCTAGTTGATTGTAGGGCATTACAGCTGAGCCTGGTCCTGTCCTCACCTGATGTCAATGCCCACAAATTTCGCAGCTCAAGGCACTGAGAGTGGGGATTCTAGTTTATTATTTAAATTGCTCTAGGTCATTTTTGATCATTTATCTAATCTGAATTAGTGTTGAGTTATTCCTCAGTCAGTTTGAACAAATATATAGGGCTCATAACAACAGTCAGAATGTTTTTTGATATGCTACCACTACCTGGGTGAATTATCATCTGCAGCTTAAAATTCCTGAAAGGTTGCAGTTTCGTGGCTTACCAACTGGTGTAAAATGCTTAGAGGCCTGACTTTGTGATTGGGCACTCCCAGTGACAAGCGGCCCTTGCGGTTTTAATATGGAGAATCACTGGCTGCGGGCTCACGATTTCCTGACTTGTGCTTCCTGCAAGAGCGGCTTCTCCATAGGAATGCCTGATCGTGGAATTGGCCCTTACATTTCACAAGCGATTACTTTGTTTTTTGTTTGTGTAGTTAAAAGCACGTTGAATGTATTATGCATATTTTACTTTGCTGCGCATTGCTGTGAATATGGAAGTGTTTTTATTCCTCATTGCATTACAAATTGCTATAATGTGAAGCAATACATTACTGATTGAAGAGAGCGGCATATGGGGATAAACAAATGTTTCATGAAAGAAATTAGAGGTAATTGCTCATAGAACTGATAGCAACCGGTGGTGAGAAGGGAAAGCAGGAGGAAAAAATACTAATGCTCACTACCGCATATCAGAAGTTACAACTGTATTGGCGCAAAGCCTGAATTGAATGGAAAAGAACATTTATTCTGTATTGAAGGCATTTTAGTTTCCAATTCGTTTTGGAGTTCAACCTAAAATTACAGCAACCAGATACTGAAGTATCTAATTTCTGGTGAACTTCATGATACACACTATTTAAATACCTTGCATGCAAATTGTGATTAATTATTTTAAAGTTGTGCTCAGATGCTCACAGAGATGTTCATTTTGCTGGTTACCTAAGATTCTTAGTACAGGAGAGTAGTATTTGTCAGCTACAATTTTCATCCTTTTAAGTGTGGGACTGACTTGTTAAAATCTACCAGTTGTTCACTGCTTGAGCTTAAATGTAGGACTAAATCACATTGAGCATGGAATAACAAGTGTTTCGTTTTGGATTCATTCAGTAAGCTAGTTGCACAAAGCTAGCTACAACAGGTAACATTTTATTTTATTCACCATATTTTAGAATGCCTTAATGGAGTGAAGGACCCCTAGTGTTCGACCGGAGTGTGCACCGACGATTGCAGCCTTTAAGAGATGACCCAATTTCACATCACAGCATGATTGCTCTTAAAAAAAACCTTGAATCACAAACAGTGAAAAATGTATTAAAATGTATTATCTGCAATAAAAGTTTTATACATTTTGTCACAACCTCTTCTGTTCTCTTGCAATTTCTCTTCTGTTGTGTCTACGTTAACATGCAACTGTACACATCACCAAGACAGTTGAGGTGTATTTACCTGAGGAAAATATAGCTTATTGATTTGTATGATACTGTAACAAGAGGTCTGAAGTTCGAGAGTTGCTTAATCCCTTCAATGGATCCATATTTTGATACCTGGGTTGCTGTGGTCTGTTATGTATAAGTAGCAAAGGACTTTTTATGGAATCTGGCTTGTCTCTCTCGCGCTCTCTCTCTCTCTCTCTCTCTCTTGCGTTCACTCTCTCTCGCGCGTTCACTCTCTCTCTCATTCTCATTTTTTAATATATATCTTTTTTTTTCTCTTTGCGTGTGTGTCTCTCTCTCTCTCTCTCTACTTTTCTTCCTCTTCCCCAAACAGCCAAACAGCTTCTAATTCGTAGCATTTCACACGGAGTAAGCCCAGGATATTCACCCATGTCTTTTTTCCCTCTTTTAAATTTTCTTCCCTCTTGAAAACTGAGTCACACTGGGGTACTTTTCAACAAGCAACAAGATGACCTTTGCTGCATCTGGTCCTTCCTCATGTGTGAGTTGTCAGGTTATTTTACTATGGAGGTCATTATAGCCAAGCCTGGACTCATCTTCAACTGATATCCACTATTGTAGCACTTTGGCTGTTTATTTAAATACAGTTTTCGACCCAAAGGCATTGAAATCAATTGTCTGGTTCTAGCTTAGGAAGTGAATCGCAGCTCCCAAACTGTAACCTGGAACAAAAACTAAGTTGAACTCCAGACTTCCTGGTAGACAAGCTCAGTGATCAAATTGATGTAAGTGGAATCTGACTGCTCTTGTGAAATGTTCGGGTGGCTGCAGAGCAGCCATTCATTAAGGTTATTCTGCAAAAGACCAGAGTTACAGAACTGGAGCCTAATGGAGACATGGATTCGATAGTAAGTAATTCTTCAGGGTAGATCTGACTACTTTTAGGGGCTTTTAGGGAAATAACCATAATCTTAGACTTACACTGACTAACGTATAGTATCATTAATTAAAAAGAAAGTCGTTTTTCCCCCAAATCTGTTTGTTTGTAAATTGTGCTCAGACTATATTTTTTCAGAAAGAAGCTGACACAAATATATTTGGTAACAAGTTTCATTTCGTGTGGGTTCATGTGAACTTTCAACTTGGTTAATACATAAACGGTAGCAGTGTCCACTGAATAGATCTATTTGCAATATACACAAACTGTGAAGGTTAAAGTGAGTATTCAGGTCTCTTTATTTAATTTAAGAAGTAAAATTATATGTTAGTAACTTGTGGTATTGTAAAACTGTCATCTGGTATTTTATAAATTCAAATTAATTGCATTGTTCCTTCAGTGAGGAACTGGAAAGAATTAAGACTAATCTGAAATTTTGTTCTCAAGTGAAATCTAATGACCAACTAGGATGAATGTTCATCGGTTTTGTTCCATCTGGTTTAAAATCAGTGACTGTTAAATAATTGCTGAGTGGACACAAACCACTGTCTGGGGAAGAATCAGAATCTTGAGATATTGAAATATCTCCTGTCTACAGCATTTATACGAAATCATACATTATTCTGTCAGCATTAATATTTTTCTGCAGTGTCAACATTCTGTATTAACCATAAATATGTTAAAGTTAAATTTAAACCATAGTTGAACTTAAGCAACATAGTTCTGAGAGAATTGTTTTGTTAAATCATTTTTAGATGTAATCAGACATACACCGAATCACCAACCACTTTTGTCATTGTTTTAACTAAGAAATCTGAAACAGTCTATCTCCCTCTTTCATCAGTACTACTCTGGTCTGCTTCTCTGGACTTTCATATCTCCATTCCTCCTACACTGCAAAAATAAGTGGTGCTATACTCTTGCACTCCTGCATTCTCCAGTTGCAATTAAGACTCACCAATGTTCAATCTTCTACTCTAACTCATTCTTTCCCAAGTTCTCAAAACTGTGGAACCACTTATCTTCTTTCCTCCTACAGTCTTCAGGTCTTTAAGCTTTGTAACACCTAATCATTAATTGCTGATCTACCTCATCTTTTCAATTTTGGTGGAGTTCTTCGTTATGGACCTTGGCACTTCAGCTTTGTTTCTCAGTTTTAAAAAAAAAGTAGTCAGCAACGGTAAGTCTAGAGTTCACTGAAAATGTTGAACGTATAAATGAATTGTTGCATGCATTTTGATCACCGAAGGAGTGGTGAGCCACCTGACACGGTGGTTTTGAGTTCAAGTCACCACTTCTTGATGAGCTTTTAACTATGTACTTATCCAAATTCTTACATTTTTATTTATGTATTAACCTGGTTTTCTGGAAGCAGCTATGCCAAATGCAAACACGTACCACTGTTGGCATTGGCTGCTGTTTTCTACTCTGGCCATGCAAGTATTGAGCTATGCTTGCACAAGTGTTTTCCCGTTGTTGTGGACTGTGTTCCAAAATCTAAGTGGGGTGGCGTGCATAGTTGCCAGCATTCTGCAGAACCCAGTATGCCTGGAGAAGGCTGCAGCTTGAGTAAAACTGGAATCATTGAGCTGACAGTAGCTTTTTCTGTTAACTGTTGTGAACTGAACGGTTTTAGTTTGCCCTGAAGCAAAACGCTGGATCGTTCTGGTGCTCTCTCCTCTCAATAACCCCCCACCCCCACCCCAAATTCTGACTGTAGAAAAGGAGATAGATGTTATACTATCCAGTAATGCAAACATGTCGGGGGTAATTTTAACCCCCAAGAACAGGTGGGCTGGAGGTGGGTGGGTAGTAAAAATAGTTGAATTCTTCAGCAAGACCATATCGTGGCTCCAACGTGTCCACTTCTGGGTTTACCGCAGGCGCGTTAGGCTGCGCCACGCAACAGAAACCCGGAAGTCCTGTCCCTTCTTAAAGCCAGTGGGCTAACACTTAAAGGGGTGATGTACCTCATTGCGATAGATGAGGCACTTAATTTTTTGTGTATTATAAATGTAAAATGAATTTAACCTTACTTGTTCAGGTTTCCCATCACTTCTGATTCACGTCAGGTGAAAGCAGGCGAGAAGGGCCGGATCCATGAGGTGAGTGCCTTTATTGCACTGCTTGTGGGCCAGGATGAGCAGGAGTGCTTCATTCAAGCCCACCTAGCGCGATCAGCTGATGGTGGACCCCTGCCCCTCACGATGGCCGACTGCTCCCCTGAATGGCCGAGACCCCTCCCAACCTCCGATCTTCTTTCGACGTCCTCCGATCTTCTGGCGACCTGATCACCTCCCGGCCCGCGATGTCTTTCACGGCCCACCTCTCCCCCATGTCCTTCACAGCCCACGATCTCTCCCTCGTTCCTCTCCGATTCCAGGCTGACTGCCGGGTATGAAACCCGGAAGTAAAATTTATTGCCCTTGTTAAGGTCATGATTGCAGACTGCGACCTGACAACTTTACTTCCGTGTTTTGCGACTGACTATCTCCCCCGCTCTCTTCCCGCCTCCATGTAAAAATCATGCCCGTCATCTCAAACCAGCAAAGAAAACCCGACCAGATTTTTTTACCTGCATGTTACACTTATCTTTCCCTTATTGCATTCCTTTTGAGATGGTGCTGAATGGAGGAGGCTTGACATTTTCATGTTTGAGACCATCCACATCTGTCAGAAGAATGTGCCAATTCTAACTTACAAATGCTGCTAGATTTTGCCAGTTGTAATTTCATCACAGTGTTGGTTCTATTGAAAATGCTTAGAATTACTCACATTTCCAGTTCACACTTCTGAGAAATGATGTCAGATGACTAAAAGTAAATTTGTGTTGAATTGTGTTGAGCTTTACTGGTAATTTTCTTATTGCAGGAATGTTTTCCTAAAAGCCAAAAACTGGGTTTTGTGTTGTAATGACATCATATTACATTCTGAAATAAAAACAGAATATGCTGAAAATGCACAGCAGTTCTTCAACATTAGAAGGAAAAACATGGGGTATCAGCCCTTCTTGGCAGAGAATGTTGTTTACTGCTGAGCTGCATCTGGAAGTAGTGGGCTGCCATTATTTGCATAGTCGTCATTCTGCCTCCTTGATGACAGGATCCAGATTACAAACTTGTCATACCTGCATCCTGCAGTTTGATATGGTGTTGAATGGAGGAGGCTTGACGTTATCATTTTTGGGGTCACCCACCTACCCACTCAGTAAGGGGAGTTTTCTGTGCTAAGGTTGGAAGGAATATAAATGGCCCCAAAAGAAAAACATTGAGAATGCTCAGTGTGGAAGAGCATTTTGGGGTTGAATTTCTGAAGGGGGTAGGTTCTCTTGATTGTCCGCTGTAACTTAAAAGATCTGCGAAAATGCGGAGAAATCTTGGACGAGCATGAGAATCCCCGTGAAAATGAATGGTGCATGTCTGTCAGCATTCTGTATTACATGGAATTACATAGAATGTACAGCATAGAAACAGGCCATTTGGCCCAACAGGTCCATGCCGCTCCACACGAGCCTCCTCCCTCTCTACTTCATCGAACCCTATTAGCATATCCTTCTATTCCTTTTTCCCTCATGTGTTTATCTAGCTTTCCTTTAAATGCATCAATGTTACGGAGTAATGAAGGACAGTCAGCATAGATTTGTTAAGGGAAGGTCGTGTCTGACTAACTTGATTGAATTTTTTGAGGAGGTAACAAGGAGGGTCAATGAGGGTAGTGTGTTTGATGTAGTCTACATGGATTTTAGCAAGGCTTTTGACAAGGTCCCACATGGCAGATTGGTCAAAAAAGTACAAGCCCATGGGATCCAAGGGAAAGTGGCAAGTTGGATCCAAAATTGGCTCAATGGCAGCAAGCAAAGGGTAATGGTCGACAGGTGTTTTTTTGACTGGAAGGCTGTTTCCAGTGGGGTTCCGCAGGGCTCGGTACTAGGTCCCTTGCTTTTTGTGATATATATTAATGATTTGGACTTAAATGTAGGGGCCATGATTAAGAAGTTTGCAGATGATACAAAAATTGATAGTGAGGAGAAAAGCTGTAGACTGCAGGAAGATATCAACGGATTGGTTAGGTGGGCAGAAAAGTGGCAAATAGAATTCAATCCGGAGAAGTGAGAGGTAATGCATTTGGGGAGGGCAAACAAGGCAAGGAAGTACACAATAAATGGGAGGATACTGAAAGGTGTAGAGGAAGTGAGGGACCTTGGAGTGAAGGATGTAATTGCACTAGAGATGGTACAGAGGAGATTTACCAGGACTGGAGAATTTTAGCTATGAGGAAAGATTGGATGGGCTGGGGTTGTTCTCTTTGGAACAGAGGAGGCTGAGGGCTGATTTAATTGAGGTGTACAAAATTATGAGGGGCTTGGATAGGTCCTCCCTATCCACTCTAATTCCCTTAGCAGAGAGGTAATAACCAGGGGGGGGGGGGGTAAAGATTTAAAGTGATTGGTAGAGGATTAGAGGGGAGCTGAGGAAAAAATAATTCATCCAGAGGGTGGTAGGGGTCTGGAACTCACTGCCTGAAAGGGTGGTAGAGGCAGAAACCCTCAACTCATTTAAAAATGACCTAGATGTGCACCTGAAAGTGCCGTAACCTACATGGCTGTGGACCAAGGCTGGATGGCTCATTTTTGGCTGGCGTCAACGCGATGGGTCGAATGGCCTCCTTCTGTGCCATAAATTTTCTATGATTCTATGATACTCACCTCAATTGCACCATGTGGTAGCGAGTTCCACATTCTAACCACTCTCTGGGTAAAGACGTTTCTCCTGAATTCCCGATTGGATTTATTGGTGACTATCTTATATTTATGGCCCCTAGTTCTGGTCTCCCTGCGAGTGGAAGCATCTTCTCTACGTCTACCCTATCAAACCCTTTCATAATCTTAAAGACCATTAACAGGTCACCCCTCAGTCTTCTCTTATCTAGAGAAAAGAACCCCAGCCTGTTCAATTTTTCATGATAGATATAACCTCTCAGTTCTGGTATCATCCTAGTAAATTTTTGCACTATCTCCAGTGCCTCTATATCCTTTTTATCATATGGAGATGAGAACTGTTCACGGCACTCCAAGTGTGGTCTAACCAAGGTTCTATACAAGTTTAACGTAAGTCCTCTGCTTTTCCATTCTATCCCTCTAGAAATGAGGGCCAGTGCTTTGTTTGCTTTTTTTATGGCCATATTAACCTGCATCACTACTTTGTGATTTGTGTATCTTTACCCCCAGTTCCCTCTGCTCCTCTACTCCATTTGGACTCTTATTATCCTAGCATTATGTAGCCTGCTTATTCTTGCTACTAAAATGTAATATCTCACACTTATCTATATTGACATTCATTTGCCAGTTACACGCCCATTCTGCAAGTTTATTAATGTTTTTTTCTTCCTGTATTTTCTCTCAGTTTTCCTCTGTATTAACTATACCCCCCAATTTGATGATGTCCGCAAATTTTGAAATTGTACTTCCGATTCCCGAATCCAAATATTTCATGTAAATTGTAAACAACAGTGGTCCCAGCACTGAATCTTGTGGAACACCAATTCCCACCTTTTGCCAGTCTGAGTAACTATCTTTAACACCTACTCTGTTTTCTGTTTTGTAGCCAGCTTGCCATTCATTCTGCTGCTTGACCCCTGACTCGACGTGCTCTGACCATAGTCATGAATCTACTATTGCAATACCTTATCGAAGGCCTTTTGAAAATCCAAATATATTATGTCTATTGCATTACCCTTGTCTACCCTTTCTGTTACTTCAAAATATTCAATAACATTGGTCAAGCATAACCTGCCCTTTTGAAATCTGTGCCGACTATTCTTTATTATATTTTCGGTTTCTAGATATTTTTCTATTACATCTTTGAATAAAGATTCCATTATCTTTCCTACCACCGATGTTAAGCTAATTGGTCAATAGTTCCCTGCCTGGTTCTGTTTCCCTTTATAAATATAGGAATCACATTAGCTGCATATGTGAACAACAACATCTCAGCTTAGTAACGTTTGAAGTATCTTTGCAACTTTTCACTGAACTTCATAAGGGACTGACACTAGACACTTGGGCCCCACTGTTAACCCGGAGACGGGAACGCGGTGTGCGAGAGTGTTAGCGTGTGACGAACCTGCAGCATTGCGTGACGTATAAGCATAGCTGATTTTAACGGCCAGCTGTCATTTAAATAAAGCATCCAGATTCCTTGATGCAGTGACGCATCTCCAGGTGTGCCACCCACCTACATAATACAATTTCCTGGCCAGTATCTAAAGGCTTTGTCTACCTCTGCTAGGGAGGCTAAGGGAGAGGACTGTGGAAACTACAAAGAAACTTTGACAATTTGAAAGATGTCTTCTGAGAGAAGGAAGGTGGCTTTCAGGACCCCCCCCCCCCCCAACAATGCTTCCTTGGAGGTAATGTTGGGTGCAGTGAGGGCAAGGAGGGATGTGTTGTTCCCCACAAGCAGGACTAAGATACCTGCTGCCACAACCAAGAGGAAATGGATTTACATCGAAACTACAGCACAGAAACAGGCCGTTCGGCCCAACTGGTCAATGCTGGCATTTATGCTCCATACGAGCCTACCCCCTCCCTACTTCATCTAACCCTATCAGCATACCCTTCTAATCCTTTCTTCCTCATGCGCTTATCTAGCTTCCCCTTAAATTTATCTGATATTTGACTCAACTACATCTTATGGTAGTGCGTTCCACATTCGTACCACTCATAGGATGAAAAGTTTCTCCTGAATTCCCGATTGAATTTATTAGCGACTGTTTTATATTTATGACCTCTAGTTTTGGACTTCCCCACAATTGGAAACATTTTCTCTACATCTACCCTATCAAACCCTTTCATTATCTTAAAGACCTTTATCAGGTCACCCCTCCGCCTTTTCTTTCTAAAGAAAAGAGGCGCAGCCTGTTCAGCCTTTCCTGATAAGGATATCCTTTCAGTTCTGGTATCATCCTTGTGAATCTTTTCTGCACCCTCTCCAATATCTCTACATCCTTTCTATAGTATGGAGACCAGAATTGCGCACAGTGTGGGATCTAACCAAGGTTCTATACAAATTTAACATCTTTGCTTTTCAATTCTGTCCCTCTAGAAATGAACCCCAGTGCTTGTTTTGCCTTTTTTATGGCCTTACTAACCTGCGTCGCTTGTGTGTCTGTATCCGTAGACCCCTTTACTCCTGTATCCCATTCAGATTTGTTATTCAAGCAGTATGTGGCCTCCTTACCCTTCCTATCAAAATGCACCACCTCACATTTATATTGAAATTCATTTGGCAACTACACGCCCATTCTGCATGGTGACTGAGGAAGTCAGCAGCAGGAGCGTGACGCCGAGGACCTGGTTTCAGTGCAGGAAACATTTCAATGACCTGACTAGGTCAGAAAAGGTCAGGACACGTCCTTCTTTACTCATCTTGTGCAACGCACCTCCTTCCACTATCTCTTGACCATCAAACACCATTCACACCATTCCTCACCTCTGCATTACTTCCTTCACACCAATCACAACGGTACACTGTACCACCTTTCATCCTCACTCCTTACACATGCTCATCTGTTGCTTCCTCCTTTCATTGCTGCCATCCGCATTTCATCTCCTCTGAGCTGTTTGACCTGCATCTCCTCCATTTTAACCTCAATTCATACTGTAGCCAATTTCCACAAATGCATGACATCCCCACTCTGTTAAATCTGCCTGATTCTCACTTTTGCCATATGCACTACATGCAAAAGAAGGACGCATCATTACTTGGCACTAATAACGCTGTCCTACCCCTTTTGCAGGAGAAGAGAGCGCAGAATACCAGGGAGAGGACCAGGACTGGCGGAGGAACACCAGAGTTTTTGTAAGTGATCCCAGCGGAAGAGGAGGCACTGGACATGAGTGGCGCCTCCAGCACCCTGATCGTTGGTGATGGCGAGATTGGTGGATCAGCGAAGCGGTGACTGATTTAACCTTACACCCCCTCATCTCCCACAACAAACTGCACCTTCATCCGACTTCAACACAGCAACCAGTATGGTGAAGTGCTTCATGTGCACATTAAATCTAAGTGCCATCACTAACCCTTCACCTTTTCTTATTTCCTCCAGGGCCCTCACATGAAGAACATGAACCCCTGCCCACAGAGGAGGAAGATGATTCCTTGGAGGACCTCATCCCTCATGAGGACATACCATCACGTGCTACATACGTTGTAGGCACCAGGGCTGATACTGGCACATAGAGTGGGCGTTTTAGTCAGCTAGATGGGCCGGCACCTGGTGAGTCCCACAGCACAAGTGAGCAGGAGCAGATAGTGGTGGATGGGACAGCCAAAGAGACTTCGCTCCGGAGGGCGCTGTTCTCTCCAAGCTCTGCTCAGCAGGATAGAGATGTAGAACTCGGGGCCAGCCATAAAAAGGACAATACTGGAGGCACAAGAACAAATGCGTGAAGTGGTGGCAGTCCTGCTAGGCAATCTGTCCACAATGGCAGGGAGGATGGAGGAGTCCACTTCCACCATCTGTGGGGTGCTTTCGCAGGAGTTGTCTGCAATCTATCATGGAGTGTGTGGCCACCTCCATGGACGCTGCAGTCAAGCCCTCACGACAGGAGTAATTGCTACCAGCCTTTGTAGCCTTCCTAGAGACTTACACAGCTGCAAGGCAGACTCTGGGCTCCAACGTCTATTGCACCTTAGAGAAGTTGGTGGACAGAGTAGATCGGGGCTTCCAAGGCATCACTCATCTCCTCCAGTCTGCTCTCCTGCAGACCAGTAGAATTGATGTACCGCTGCCCCAAGGGAGGGTGGTTGGCAGAATGGGCGCAGTACGTGAAGACCTTTCTCAGGAGGTGAGCACGTCTCATCCATTGCCAACCCCTCAACCAATACCCGACATGGTGCCTGAACTCCAGCTGGTCCAGACTGCCCTGGCAGAAGTTCAGGAGGAGCAATCAGTAACAGGGCCCCCACGGGCTCCAGCACCCACATATCGTCGGCCGTGAGCATCTCAGAGGCCTACTACCATCTCTGCTCATGCCACTGGAGTAGCACCTCGTGGAAGCGGTAGAATTAGAAGATGGAAAGATCTTCGCACCAGGTCCCGTTCACCCATCATCCCTGTGTTCGTTGACCAGCATTGACTCCAGGTCCAGCAACGCCTCGATTTTAAAATTCTCATCCTTGTTTTCAAATCCTTCCATGGCCTCACCCCTCCTCATCTCTGTAACCCCCTCCAGTCCCACAACCCTCCAATATTTCTGTGCTCCTCTGATTCTTGCCTCTTGCGCATCCCCGATTTTAATTGCTCCACCACTGGCAGTCGTGCCTTCAGCTGCCTAGGCCCTAAGCTCTGTAATTCCCTTCATAAACCTCTCTGCCTCTGTACCTCTGTCTCCTCCTTTAAGATGCCTGCTCTATGACGCACCTTGTGGTGATGTGGCCACCGTTGTACCTGTTCTTCTGTGGAATGGTGACATTCTGAAGAGTCACAGCCATGGTAAAAAGGGATTACCCTTGTCCCTAAGCAGCCATCCTCTTAAGTCTGGTGCCAGGGCGAAAATTGGGGGTTCATGTTAGACTGACATAATATGAAGGCACCATGGCAGCTCCCTGGGTATCGGGCACATACGTGCATGAACCTCTTGTGGTTGCACGAGTTTAACTTTAATGGAGTGGGAGCCCTTGCGGTTACGAAAAGACTCCTGGCTGGTCAGGGGATGCCCCGAGGCTGCGAGTGTGCAGCCTCTGGCACCCTGCACTTAGGAAAGTCAGCCAGAGCTACAAACCCCAATGCTCTCTCCATCTGACTGTTATGAACAGTTAGAAAGGAGATACATCGACTGGCTCTGGCAGATAACACATTGGTCCACCTGCCTGATACATTTGTCTGTGGCTGACTGCAGCACCCACAATATGTTTCCTGTGGAAGCCTGGAAGGATCCAGATGCGTAAAAGTTGAGGGCGATGGTCTCTATCGCTGCCACTGGCATAGCATGGCCGCCATGTCCAGCAGGCAGAGGTCAACGACCACCTGCCTGGACAGTCCTGAAGCACTGCTCCTCAGACAGGTCAAGGAAGCTGAGCCTCTGTCTGTAGACCCCTGTGAGGTAGGTAAGGTCTTCTGCGTGCATGCCTCCCCTGTTATTGCCTTCCCTGCGGCCCACTTGCAACTCTTTCAGCATGTCTTGCTGCTGCTGTTGCCTATCTTCCTTCTCTTCTTCATCACTCCAATAGAGTGCAGCTAGAGCAGCACCCATAATCAACTTTTTTTTTAACCAAGTATCAAAAACATAACCCAAAGCAAACTGATCACAGAAACTCATCACACAATGAAGTGCAAGAGCACCTGTGAGTGCAGCAGCTTTATTCAGATCCTTCAGATCATGTCCCCTTTAGTTTCAGCACAATCATCAGTTAGCACCCAGTCCCACCCCTGGTGACCTGTGTGAAACCCATACTGCAGCAGTTAAAATTACATTGGGTTCCTAATTGCATCATAGGACCTCAATTTACATATATTCATGAGCTTCCCGCCTCACTATAGCGGGGGACTCATTGACCCCCATACTTGCCGTTAATATCGCGGCGGGATCGTCATTTTCGAGATCTTAACCCTTCACCCACCCATATCCAGCCTGTCGAGGGGAGGGATTAAAATCGATGGCTTGGTTTCTTTTACTATTAGTTGAGTTGGATACCGTAAGTTCAAGTTTCTTACTGGTTAAATTGAAGACTTTTAAGATTTTTGACCAAACTTCAGTGATTTATTTAACTTAAAATACATGAAGGTTGCACACCTAAATGTGTCCCAAATGCTTAATTGCTTGATAGATCAGTGATATAACAGCTCTACACTGTTTTAAAGTTGGGTAGAAAACAATGGGAGCCGCTAAATCATGTTTGTTCTGTAATTTTGTTGTTTTCGTTTTCATTTACAACTTCTGCAAATTTTCTTGTATAATCTGGTAGAGGTATGGGAATTGTGTGATTGTGCAAAATTTATGCTATGCAGAAAATGCCCAATTGTTTAATGCCGCAACAAAATGCTTTTTTTAAAAAAAATGTCAAAATATGGTAAAATTATATTTTGTATGAAACACTTAGAATATAAAAGTGTTTCATATGACATTTTTTGCTGTTATTGAAGCAACATGCAAATGTATATAGTTTCTAATTATAGTTTGTTCACAATCTGTTAACATCTTTCATGAAGTTATTTTTGTGAGTGTTGCTCATCTGTCCATATCTGCAGTGTACTGTTTGCCTATAGCTGTAAAGATGAATGTATATATACAAGTTGCTACCCTTTGCTATTGGCAAGCAGCTTATCTTTTAAAACTGTAAACTGCAATATAATTTTTGAGACTACTGGCATTCGTGACCATAATGATTAGAAGGTTGTCATAGCAGCGGCTAAATTTGTACTGCAAATTTTTTTTATATAACAATTCTGTGAACTTTTAAAAGTTGCTTGCTTGCACAATATTAAAAATTATTACCTATACAATACAAATTAGTGCCGCCATGTAAACTTTTACATATTAATGTTCATTCAAACACAAGATACAGCCATTAACCTAAGATTAGAAATCCTATGATCAAAGGCATTGGGATAGATTTTTGTCTTTACTACCTAGGTGTTATGCATCACTTGGACGGAGCACAGAAAGGAAAATCTGGCTGGAGGATTGTACGCCACTTATGGAATTCACTCTATTTTCCTCCTGCTAATTTTAATAGAAGGAAAATTTGGCAGGTTCTGTAAGGGGCGTGCAATCCTTCAGCCAGATTTTCCTTTGCACTCTGCCCTTCATGCACTGCCTGAAAGGGTGGTGGAAGCAGATTCAACAGTAACTTTCAAAAGGGATCTATACTTGACAAGGAAAAATTTGCAAGGCTATGGGGAAAGAGTAGGGGAATGGGACTAATTGGATAGCTCTTTCCAAGAGTTGGCACAGGCATTCTGGGCCGAATGGTCTCATGTGCTGTAAGATTCTATGATAATGGTTACATCTTATGTTTGAATGCTAAATGCCCAGGCAATAGAGATGAAAATCTCCCTCCATTTCAGGATGTGACTGTTGGTGACCCCACGGGGGATCTGTTCTGGGGCTTCAGCTTTTCACTATTTAAAAATGACTTGGATGAAGGAATAGAGAGCTGTACATCCAAGTTTGCTGCCGATACTAAGTTATGTGGCACAGTAAGTAGTGTCAATGGGAGCAGAAAGTTGCAAAGGGACATTGATAGATTAAGTGATTGGACAAAACTGTGGCAGGTAGTGTTCAGTGTGGGGAAATGTGAGGTCATCCACTATAGACCTAAGAAAGATAGATTAGAGTATTTTCTAAATGGCGAGAAGCTAGGAACTGTGGATGAGCAGAGAGATTTAGGGGTCCATGGACAGAAATAATTGAAAACGAGTGTTCAGGTACAATAAATAATTAAAAAGGCTAATGGAATGTTAGCCTTTGTCGCAAGGGAGCTGGAATACAAAGGGGAGGAAACTCTGGATAGACTGCATCTTTGAGTATTGTGTTTAGTTATGGGCATTGCACCTCAGGAAGGATTTATTGGCCTTAGAAGGGGTGCAGTGCAGATTCACCAGAATTATACTGGGGCTAAAAGGGTTAAATTATGAGGACAGGTTGCATAGACTAGGCTTGTATTCCCTTGAGTATAGAAGATTAAGGGGAGATCTAATTGAGGTGTTTAAGATGATTAAAGAAGTTGATAGGACAGATAGAAAGAAATTATTTCCTCTGGTGGGAGAGTCCAGAACAAAGGGACAGAACCTTAAAATTAGAGCTGACTGTTCAGGAGTGATGTCAGGAAGCACTTCTTCATGCAAATCTGGAACACTCTTTCCCCAGAAAACTGAGTCTAGGTCAATTGAAAATGTCAAAACTGAGATTGATAGATTTTTGTTAGGCAAGGGTATTGAGGGTTATAGAACCAAGGCGGGTAGATGGAGTTAGAGTACAGATCAGCCATGATCTGATTGAAAGGTGGAACAGGCTTGTGGGGTTGAATGGCCTACTCCTGTTCTTATGTTCCTATTGTAACTACAACACCAGTAAACAAGATGAAATAAACTTTGGAATTGTTAGAAAACTGAACATTTGTTAAACAAGTGTAGTTGAGAATTCCTTTGGGGAGAAAAAGCGTTGGAAGCAGGAAATGGTGTATATTTTGCTGAATGTGAGAGAATTTTGTACCAATTATGTCTGACCCACAAATCATATTTAACAGGACACATAGGCCCTGAGGGCCAATTCAAATGTAATTTTTGTGTTATTCAATGCAGGTGTACTTTTTTTTTAAAAAGTAACACTTTTCACTAATGGAAATTGAGACCATTTACTTTTTATTTCCTAGAAAGAGAAGACATGGAAATGCTGTTTTATGCAGCATTCCCAAGTCTAATGAAGAGCTTAAGAATAACCAGCACCGTACTTGTGATTTAAAAAGTCTATTTTGATGTATGCTTTTGAAGTTTGATTGCATTTTAAATATATGCAAACAGGAAGAATCGTTTGAGAGTACGTTAGAATTTTGTCGAGGTGGGGATGGACAGCCAAGACGCTCAACAAGACCTACCCAACAGTATTATCAACCGCCTGGAGCAAGAAAGTGATACAGGTAAATTATACATGGAAAATAAGATTATCTGCAGACCGTACTTGGCCAATGGGATACCATTAAACAGAACCTAAATGGGACGTGGCCATGGATAAACCCACTCAGAAGATACAAGGTTAACTTCTGTTCAGTGCAGAGAATAATCTTGATTGGTTATTTATGTTCCAACATCAGATGTAAACAATAGCAAGAAATATCTTGCCAGCTTTTGTTCATAACTAGAAAACAACTTTGGTGGGATTTGTTGCTACATTGGCTTTTAACATATTTGAGCAAAATGCTGTATGGATAGTGTAAGTTATAACATTGGCGATGGTAATAAGAACTTTTTGTGTTTGTTTGCACAACTAAAAATTGTATAAAATTTGTGCTGTCCTAAAAATACTCAATAGCATAGTTCAAGCACAAATGAAATGTGACCGTATTGATAGTTCAGATATACCGTTAGGTGTAATAATGGCAAGAAAAACCTCTGCAGCCCTATAAAGCTGTGTTTCTGAACAACTTAACATGAAAAATACTGTAGAGGTAAAGTGCACATTCACTCTGGCCCAAACCCGGATTCTTACATATAGTGTGTTTTGTGTAAGCTGCATACTCTCAACTTGTTCGTGAAATAAATGCTATAATCCAAGAATTCCATACGTACCCTTTTTGAGATGCTGCAGATATCCCATCTATGAATACAACCCTTTTTGGTATCTACAGTTTGAGCAACATAAAGCATCCACCTTGCCAAGGATATAAACTTTGGACTCCAAGGCAAGAGTCATTTTTGAGGTAGCAGAGTTTGCAAAACTATAATAGTGGAAGAAGAGAATAGCTGCCAGTACCCAGCTACTCAGTGAATCTGACTGATGATGTACACCATGGTAATTTAAATACTAACCAGTCACGTTCATCATTTAGTAAGCAGCATCACTTGAAGAAACTCTGCCAAGTCATGGGTAAATTTCAGATGGTATCAAGAATCTTGCAATGTGTTGTCGATGGGCTGATATAATAAATGTGTTTTATGATAAATATGCGACAGTCAAACTTCAGGTATATCCGACAACTGAATTTAACAGAAATTTTATCAGTTATGCATGCAGTCATAGATTAATATATCCGTGTGACAGAGTACGGTTCATTGTAACTATGAGGAGAAATGCTAACTAATGGTTTATGTTCACAAAGTGGGAATGTACAAGGGCAACAATAAAAGTTGCATGAGAGAATGAGAAAAATACATGCAAGCAGTTGTTTTGGATGTTTGTCTCTTTTGCCATCTAGGTCTTAACACGTTAGTTTTTCAAAATAGTTTGAACATTTTCTGTTCTGCATTTTGTGAGTTCCATTGCATGTACAGGGTGTACTTTAGTCAGAGAAGTATTAATAAATCATAAATTCAAATTGTATGAAAGAAATCCGTTTCAACGGATCACAACACAAATTGCCTCTTCAATTACAAACTTTCAGCTCCTTGACTTGGTAATTGCATTCAGACTACAATGGGGAAAGCAAGTGGCAAAGATGGCTGCAAAATTGAGACTTTTCAAGAAATTCCAGCCCTACATATTACTATAGACAGCATCAGTGTTTCACAAAGTTTACCCATTCACTGAAAGAACACTGTAGCCTTGTTTGGCAAGATAGATAGAAAACCCATCTCTTCTGGGTTGAATACAATGTAAAGCCATGTCAATCAGTGGACTTAGTGATGGCGACTTACGCCACTATCTCTGGGATGTTAGTTCTCTACATGCTCATGACAAGTATACTGTCTCAAGTTACTAGTATTTAAGCAAGATTGTGTTTCACAGCAACATGAGCTACTGCAACTTTATTTAATGTTCTTTATCCATCCAAAAAGTCTAAGAAATACTGTTACATTTTTGGGTCTTTTCTAACTTTCTCTTCCTTATTATTTTGATGCTTGATCTTAAGTCACTCTTATTGGTGAGTCCCAACTCCTGACATCTTCAAAAATGTCTATCCTTGCCTTAAGATCTCGGTAAACTCTCGGTAACAAACAGCAAACCCCATCTGATTGCCTTTAGCTACTAGAGTTACGCCTCTATAAGCTTTCACTTAAGTCTTCAAACGCAATAGAGCATCAATCAGATCTCATTTTAAGTTTAAAAAATATTAAATTTATGAAATAAAAGCTGTACAAGAACATAAGTAATAGTCACTGAATATTATCATATATTTATACTCGACACCCTTCCACCTAAATCCTTGAATGAAAAGCATAATAAAAAGATAACAACTTTTAAGAAATAAGCTAACTCTTTGTAAATAACTAAAATAATGCACATGCTTTTTTTCCTTGAATTTCTTTGAAATTGTGGAAGGCTAATTAATCTACATTGCTTCTTGGCCCAACTTTTCTATCAGTCAAGAGTTGTAAACTAATTGGTTCTTTTCAAAATGACTCCTCAAGCAAACCCTTTGATTTGAACAGAGTGGCTCCTTTTTATATCCTGGGTTATTGGGATTCCTGGATTTTTGAATAAGAAGAGGAATTGTTGGACAAAAGAAGGCCAAGATCCATCCAGTTTGCCTTTTACCACCCTAGTAGCTGCAGGATACAATAATAATGGAGTTATTGACTAATCATAGCAATCAATCTCTCTCAATAAGCTTACAACAGGCCCAGAGATGAGGCGAGGAATACCCCATTGGTGGAAAGCTTTGGGAACCATGGGTTCAAAGTCATCTGTTCTTCCCAATCATGCTGCACTTACCATATGTCATTCTCAAATTATTCAAATACTGTATTCCAAAATCCTACCACTCAGATTTAAAAATGAACTGCCAATCATGTGCAGACTGAACTAATTACACAGCACTGTTTAAGTTTGAATTATTTCTCTTTTTGTAGTATGTAACCCACAAAATTTGTAACATTGTATCAAAATAAGCTTGGTACAGGGTTCTGAACTGCATTCGTTTCTTTTAACTGCTTCTATATTGTGGCTGGATTTAAAGGGATAGCCCCTAACTAAAACTAGACAAAATACCTAAGTATTGTCACAAATACTTATTTTGAGGTTTCATTGACTGTTTCTCCTGTTTATGGAACTTTCCAGCTGTTACCAGAAACTCTTGTGAGCCTCTGCAAACAGAGTGAGTTAACTATTACTTGCTAAGACAGGATTTTTGGTGCAGCTGTTGGGGATTGGAAGTCTTTGACTACTCGAAAATAAAAATACTCCATTGGAGGAGGGCCAATTTCAGAGGGATGAGAACAGATCTAGCCCGGGTAAATTGGAATCAAAGATTGGCAGGCAAAACTGTCATTGAATAGTGGGCTGCCTTTAAGGAGGAGATGATTCGGGTACAGTCTAAGCACATTCCCACAAGGCAGAAAGGTAGGGCAACTAAAGCCAGAGCTCCCTGGATGACAAAAGAGATAGTGAGTAAGATGAAACGGAAAAAAGGGGGGTATTACAGATGTCAGGTTGATAACACAAGTGAGAACCAGGCAGAATATAGAAAGTTCAGAGGGGAAGTGAAAAAGGAAATAAGAGGGACAAAGAGAGAGTATGAGAATAGACTGGCAGCCAACATAAAAGGGATTCCAAAAGTCTTCTGTTGGCATATAAACAGTAAACGGGTAGTAAGAGGAGGGGTAGGGCCAATTAAGGATCATAAAAGAGATTTATTCATAGAAGCAGAGAGGATGGCCGAAGTACTAAATGAATACTTTGCATCTGTTTTTCTCAAGGAAGAAGATGCTGCCAGAGTCTCAGTAAAGATACTGGATGGGCTAAAAATTGAGAAAGAGGTACTTGAAAGGCTAGCTGTACTTAAAGTAGATAAGTCACCCGGTCTGGATAGATTGCTGAGGGAAGTAAGGGTGGGAATTGCGAAGGTATGGCCATAATATTCCAAACATTCGTAGATACGGGGGTGTGCCTGAGGACTGGAGAATTGCAAATGTTAAACCCTTGTTCAAAAAAGGGTGTAAGGATAAACCCAGCAACTACAGGCCAGTCAGTTTAACCTCAGTGGTGGGGAAACTTTTAGAAATGATAATCTGGGACAGAATTAGCAGTCACTTGGATGAGCGTGGATTGATTAGGGAAAGCCAGCACGGATTTGTTAAAGGCAAATCGTGTTTAACTAACCTGATAGAGTTTTTGATGAGGTAACAGAGAGCGTAGATGAGGGCAATGCAGTTGATATGGTGTATATGGACTTTCAAAAGGCGTTTGATAAAGTGCTGCACGGTAGGCTTATCATCAAGATTGTGGCCCATGGAATAAAGGAAGCAGTAGCAACATGGAGACAGAATTGGCTTAGTGACAGTAAACAGAGAGTAGTGGTGAACGGTTGTTTTTCGGACTGGAGGAAGGTGTACAGTGATGTTCCCCAAGGGTCGGTGCTGGAACCACTGCTTTTCTTGATATATATTAATGACTTGGACTTGGGTGTACAGGGCACAATTTTAAAATTTGCAGATGAAACAAAACTTGGAAGGGTAGTGAACAGTGAGGAGGATAGTGATAGACTTCAAGAGGATATAGACAGGCTGTTGGCATGGGTGGACATGTGGCAGATGAAATTTAACACAGAAAAATGCAAAGTGATACGTTTCGGTAGGAAGAACGAGAAGAGGCAATATAAACTAGAGGGTATACTTCTAAAAGGGGCACAGGAACAGAGAGATCTGAGTGTATATTTGCACAAATCGTTGAAGGTGGCTGGGCAGGTTGAGAAAGCGGTTAAAAAAGCATACGGGATCCTGGGCTTTATAAATAGAGGCATAAAGTACAAAAGTATGGAAGTCATGATGAACCTTTATAAAACACTGGTTTGGCCGCAACTGGAGTGTTGTGTCCAGTTCTGGGCACCACACTTTAGGAAAGATGTGAAGGCCTTAGAGAGGGTGCAGAAGAGATTTACTAGAATGATTCCAGGGATGACGGACTTAGTTACGTGGATAGACTAGAGAAGCTGGTGGTGTTCTCCTTGGAACAGAGGTGGTTGCGAGGAGATTTGATAGAGGTATTCAAAATCATGAAGGATCTAGACAGAGTAGATGGAGGGAAACTGTTCCCATTCCCAGAGGACATAGATTTAAGGCGATTGGCAAAAGAGCCAAAAGTGACATGAGGAAAAACTTTTTTACACAGCGAATGGTTAGGATCTGGAATGCACTGCCCGAGGGAGTGGTGGAGGCAGATTCAATCATGGCCTTCAAAAGGGAACTGGCTAAGTACTTGAAAGGAAAAAAATTGCAGGGCTACGGCGAAAGGGCGGGGGAGTGGGGCTAGCTGGATTGCTCTTGCATAGAGCCGGCGCAGACTTGATGGGCCAAGTGGCCTCCTTCCGTGCTGTAACCTTTCTATATTTCTATGACCTGCCTATTGACACCCCACTACTTTTTTTCTCTTTGTATTTTTCTCGTATTCCTGAGATATTTAGTCCTGTTTGCTTCTGACAGCACCCTATGTCACCTAATACCCAAAAGTCATTTGTTTCCAAGACCTATTTATTCAGGTTCACTTAGAAAATAGCCATAACATTCTCAATATTATTTTGATAAACTTTAAAAGCACAGTGCTGAGAACAATACTCATCAATGCTAAAACAGTGTATGGAGGCAGGAAGAAACTTAAAAAATTGTCAAATTTTAAAAATAGAAGATATGAGCAAATGAGCTCTACATGGTTTTTAATTTTTTTAATCTTCCAGAATGATTTAATTTTCTAATTAAAACATTTAAAGGGATACACTGCCACCTGGAGGAATAACAAGATTTTCATGGCCCTTGCAAAAACCATAAATAGGGATTACATTGGGGACTGGGGATGTTTACTCAGTAAATAAATGCTATGATCTGAGACCTTGTCATTTATTTAGTACACATACATTTAATTAGCCATACACTGCTCCCTGAGAGGGCCTTAAAATGTAAATTACTCCCAAATCACTATACATATTGGGTAGTACATAATTTTGTATTAGGTACCAAAAAATTGATTGATTGAGTTTGTCAAATTATTTTTCTAATCCCCCTTCCTCCATTGTAAGTCCTAACAATTCCACAAGTCAAACCCCTGGTAACCGACATAAGTGGCTACTTCATAGTCATTAGATGATCATTAGGAGCAGGGACTATGGCTGATTTCTCCCTTCCACCCTCCCACCGTTAGTTTTGATTACTGAGTGTCCCACTGTTGCTTTGCCTGAGAAGTTAACTGAGCACAGGCAATGTATAAACTCAGTACCACAGCATCCAATTACATACTAAAGCATTGTGGGAGAAATGAGACCAACTTTTAATTCACGGTTGACTTTATGGCACTTTCAAAGATTTATTACTGACATTTAAGAAAGCTACCTTATCAGCAAAAATAATGAAGTGAACCTTTCAGTACATAGACTTCATTTTTAGGTACTAAAGTATGCATCAGGTAAATCAGCAAGTAATAATGTTTTTTTGCGATCTTCATTTAGGTATGAATGATCTGGCGTGTTTTTATTTGCTTTGCTTGGCCCTGATAAACTCTCAACTAGCTAAGTGCTATACTATTGTAATATAGTTCAGAGAATATATATGTGTGTGTGTGTGTGTGTGTGTGTGTCTTGAAAGCAAATTGAAATTTGTTAGCCTCATAGGATCATAGCACTTGTTCAAGACTTTGAAAAAATTCATGCAAGCACAGTTGTGGTTGTTCATTGGGCAGGGAAGGAAAATACAAATCTGTGTTGAGAATGCCGAAGCTTGTATTGGTTTAGTTCAACTCTCTGAAATTTGAGTGGTCCTAGATTTGGGGGTTGATCATGAAATGCCCTGCAAATTTGTCAGTGGTAAATAGAGACAACTTCTTCAACTGTTAATATTATTCAACATTACTTTTTTGTACCTTTTAGTACTTTAATAAGATGATATATTTACAAACAAAAAAAAGTTTTAATTAAATATTCTATGCTTTCGTTAATGTAGACCTCCAACTTTACTTTTCATTAGTTTTAAAGAAACAACCTTTTCTGCCTCCTTCATTTTTGTAAGGTTTTGTTTTCCATTTTTTTTGCAATATGTGGAATGCTGATGCAAGCAAATTCTTGGCAATGTCGGACAGGAAACGTGCAGATTATTACAAAATCTTGTTTAACACTTTAGGCAGTCAGTAATAATATGGTTACCCAGTTAGGTGAAAATGTAGTTATATGCAACGTTGTTTGCCCCAATCAATCACATAGAATAGAATTTCACTGTGTATGATATATTTGTAACACTAAAAAATATATGTAGCATCACACCAGTTCAACCTGTAAGACACTTTCTTGTTTAATATGGACCCTTATCGTATTTCTTCAAAGCCCATCTTCCACTCGAACATGGATTCTAACCATGTTCTCAGACAATCTCTGGAAAACACATTGGCATTTATATTTGAAATTCATTCATAATTAGCTTGTTTTTGACTAACATGTTTATGAATTTAGAATGGCAGAAGGAATGTGTTAGCTTGAATATCTCAGGATCTTTTTCTTTGTGGAAAAATCATTGTGTAGTTGAGATCTTTTATTTAAGGTGTTGGGAAGTGTCATGAGGTGGATATTGTATGTTTAAGTTTCTTTTTGACTCATCCTTATTTAGGTACTTACAGAAGCAGAGTCTGGTTCCAGTCGATTCCAGCTGTGTGTTTTACAAATTTTGAAGATGTGGCAATGTATGAAGAAAAATACTGGACCCACAGTGATGGATTTTAGTTCCATGATGTACAGCATAAAGAATTTTTTGTACATGTAATAATTACTTTTTAACCCTGTTAATAAAAATTGTAGTGGACTGTGCTATTATTTTGCTTTTTAGTATTATTCAACTGCAATATTCTGTACCTCTACAAAGCTTTGTTATACTATCTGAATTTTATGTTTGGCTTCCTTTTAAAAGCAAATATAAAATCAAACAGTTGATAGAAAAGCTTATCAAATATGCAAGGAGCATACACCTGCGTACCTTTTCAAGATCTGGTCAAAAATAATACAATAGAAAAATACGTGAAGGTGAGAAATGAGGGAAGGATTTGGGTAAGTTTTTGGAAAATTTAAGATGTTCATTGAAAATGACCAGGATTGGAGAATTTTAGCTATGAGAAAAGATTGGATAGGCTGGGGTTGTTTTCTTTGGAACAAAGGAGGCTGAGGGGAGATTTAATTGAGGTATATAAAATTACGACGGGATTAGATAGAGTGGATCGGGAGGACCTATTTTCCTTATCAGAGGGGTCAGTGACCAGGGGGCATAGATTTAAAGTAATTGGTAGAAGAATTAGAGGGGAGCTGAGGAGAAATGTTTTCACCCAGAGGATGGTGGTGGTCTGGAACTAAAAAGTACTTGGATGTGCATTTGAAGGGCAATGGACCAAGTGCTGGAAAGTGGGATTAAGCTGGATAGCTCTTTTTTGGCCGGCACGGACACGATCGGCCAAATGGCCTACTTCTGTGCCGTAACTTTCTATGATCCTATGACCCCGTTTTCCTTTTGAAGTACGTTTTAAAAAAATTACATTCAGAGTTTAACAATTTTAGCAATAAACCACGAGCTAAAAAATAGCTCAAGCATTGAATTCTTAGTGTAGAAAAAACTGGTAGATTCAATTTGCTTTCAGATTCTGTATTGCTAGTGTAATTATTAAATATTCAAAAACATTTGAAAGTCTGGTTTCAATGGTAGGTTGAATTCTTTGCAACTCTACTCACTTTTATCAATCAAATACAGTATTTGTTTTCAAAAATGCTACAATTTTCAACAATGTGGAATTATACCAGTTTAGAGGAACGCACATTACTTGTATATCTATTTAATCTTTAGACATTCTGGGATGAAATGATCCTGAGGTGTGAGGACAACAGTGTGCTGAGAGTTCGGTACGTGTGGGAGTTGAAGGGTTAATCTCTTTAAGGGTTAATCTCTTTAAATCTAGTGCATATTGCTTCAACTGTTTAAGGTCAATTTAAAAGTTTAAATTTCTAAGTTTCTGTCTGGCTTCAGCAGAGAGCTGCTGTAGCAAGTTAATTGGTTAGCTAGATTCAATTGGTCCCTGAAGGTGTGAGGACAACAGTGTGCTGAGAGTTCGGTACGTGTGGGAGTTGAAGGGTTAATCTCTTTAAGGGTTAATCTCTTTAAATCTAGTGCATATTGCTTCAACTGTTTAAGGTCAATTTAAAAGTTTAAATTTCTAAGTTTCTGTCTGGCTTCAGCAGAGAGCTGCTGTAGCAAGTTAATTGGTTAGCTAGATTCAATTGGTCCCTGAAGGTGGGGCAGGCCTGACTCATCTGAGTCTCAACTGTAGAAATACAGGGGCCTGTCAATGCGGACAGCACGGTGTGAGGACAACACAGTGTGCTGAGAGTTCGGTACGTGTGGGAGTTTGGTAAAGTGGGGGAAGGAGGTGCTGCTTTGCCTTGCTTTTCCTGCAGAGCGGTAGTGGACCTGAGAGCGGTGAGCAGCGGTAAAGAGCGAGACCAGAACGGGGATAAAAACAGCGCAGAGAGAGCGAGAGTTCAGTCGGTGAGCGGCGGGAGAGAGCGAGACCAGAGCGGAGATATAAACAGCGCGGAGAGAGCGAGAGTCCAGTCGGTGAGCGGCGGGAGAGAACGAGACCAGAGCGGGGATATAAACAGCGCGGAGAGAGCGAGAGTTCAGTCGGTGAGCGTCGGGAGAGAGCGAGACCAGAGCGGAGATATAAACAGCGCGGAGAGAGCGAGAGTCCAGTCGGTGAGCGGCGGGAGAGAGCGAGACCAGAGCGGAGATATAAACAGCGCGGAGAGAGCGAGAGTCCAGTCGGTGAGCGGCGGGAGAGAGCGAGACCAGAGCTTACTCTGAGAGCGAGACTCTGAGACCAGCGGCAGAGTTCAGGGTGACGTCACCAGTCAGAAAGTGACGCGGCACAGGGGAGGCAGCTGATTGGTGAGTAGGTTCAGGTGAGTATTTCTACCATTTTACTGTAAGTAAAGTAATAAGAAAGGGAAGATCTGCAGGTTTTATAGCAGATAGTGTTTTTTTTTAGTGAACCTAGGTCCCTAGTATAGTTAACATTTTCTAATTTCAACGTAATTTAAAAGGGGTAACTAAGCTAAGGCAAGTCATGGCAGCAGACCTCGCACCCGTGATATGCTCCTCCTGCAAGATGTGGGAAGTCATGGACACTACCAGTGTCCCTGCCGACCATGTGTGCGGGAAGTGTGTCCACCTGCAGCTACTGACCGATCGTATCTCGGAGCTGGAGCTGCGGGTGGACTCACTGTGGAGCATTCGCGATGCAGAGAAACTCGTGGATAGCACGTTTAGCGAGTTGGTCACACCGCAGGTAAAGGGTATACAGGCAGGAAGTGAATGGGTGACCACCAGGAAGAGTAAGAGATGCAGGCAGGTAGTGCAGGGGTCCCCTGTGGCCATCCCCCTCTCAAACAGATATGCCACTTTGGATGCTGTTGGGGGGGATGACTTATCAGGGGAAGGCAGCAGCAGCCAACTTCCTGGCACCACGGGTAGCTCTGCTGCACAGGCTGGGAGGAAAAAGAGTGGCAGAGCTATAGTGATAGGGGACTCAATTGTAAGGGGAATAGACAGGCGTTTCTGCGGCCGCAACCGAGACTCCAGGATGGTGTGTTGCCTCCCTGGTGCAAGGATCAAGGAAGTCTCGGAGCGGCTACAGAACATTTTGGAGGGGGAGGGCGAACAGCCAGCTGTCGTGGTGCACATAGGCACCAACGATATAGGTAAAAAAGGGGATGAGGTCCTAAAAGCAGAATATAGGGAGTTATGAGGTAAATTAAAAAATAGGACCTCAAAGGTAGTAATCTCAGAATTGCTGCCAGTGCCACGTGCTAGTCAGAGTAGAAATAGGAGGATATTTCAAATGAATACGTGGCTAGAGGAATGGTGCAAGGGGGAGGGATTCAAATTCCTGGGACACTGGAAACGGTTCTGGGGGAGGTGGGACCAGTACAAACCGGACGGTCTGCACCTGGGCAGGGCCGGGACTGCTGTCCTAGGAGGAGTGTTTGCTAGTGCTGTTGGGGAGGGTTTAAACTAAAGTGGCAGGGGGTTGGGAACCTGAGCAGGGAGAGAGAGGAAAGCGTAACAGGAAGGGACAGAAGGTATGGAGTAATAGGTAAAGTGTTAAAAAAGGAAAAAGCAGGAACTAAGCGTCACAAAACAGATTTGAAAGTTCTTTATCTGAATGCACGTAGCATTCGTAATAAAATGGACGAGTTAACGGCACAAATAACTACGTATGGGTATGATCTTGTGGCCATTACAGAAACATGGCTGCAGGGTGACAACGACTGGGAATTAAATATGCCAGGGTATTTAACAATCAGGAAGGACAGGCAGGAAGGAAGGGGAGGTGGGGTGGCTATGTTAATAAAGGAAGGAATCACTGTAATACAGAGAAATGATATTGGGACAAAGCATCAAGATAATGAAACAGTTTGGGTGGAGATAAGGAATAATAAGGGAAAAAAACATTAGTGGGCGTAGTATATAGGCCTCCTAATAGTTGCAACTCTGCTGGAAGAAGTATTAATCAGGAGATAGTCGGGGCATGTAATAAGGGAACAGCCATAATTATGGGGGATTTTAATTATCATATTAACTGGACAAATCAAATTGGGCAGAGCAGCCTTGAGGACGAGTTCATTGAGTGCATCAGGGATGGATTTCTTGAGCAGTATGTAACTGATCCTACAAGGGGGCAGGCAACCTTGGACCTGGTCCTGTGTAATGAGTCAGGATTAATTAATAATGTCCTAGTTAAGGATCCCCTTGGAACGAGCGACCACAACATGGTTGAATTCCATATCCAATTAGAGGGTGAGAAGGTTGATTCTCAAACAAGCGTACTGAGCTTGAATAAAGGAGACTATGATGGTATGAGAGCGGAATTGATTAAAGTGGACTGGGAAAATAGATTAAAGGGTAAGACGGTACATGAGCAGTGGTGTTCATTTAGGGAGTTATTTTACAACTTTCAAAATAAATATATTCCACTGAGGAAAAAAGGGTGTAAAAGAAATGACAGCCATCCGTGGCTAAGTAAAGAAATCAAGGATAGTATCCGACTAAAAACAAGGACATATAAGGTAGCCAAACTTAGTGGGAGGATAGAAGATTGGGAATTCTTCAAAAGACAGCAAAAAGTAACTAAAGGATTGATTAAGAAAGGGAAGTTAGATTATGAAAAGAAATTAGCAAAAAATATAAAAACAGATAGCAAGAGTTTCTATAGTTATATAAAAAGAAAAAGGGTGGCTAAGGCAAACATAGGTCCCTTAGAGGATGAGACCGGGAAATTAATGGTGGGAAACATGGAGATGGCAAAAATGCTGAACAAATATTTTGTTTCAGTCTTCACAGTAGAGGACACTAAGAATATCCCAACACTGGACAAACAGGGGACTCTCGGGGGGGGGAGGAGCTAAATACGATTAAAATCACTCAGGAGATGGTACTCAGTAAAATAATGGGACTCAAGGCGGATAAATCCCCTGGACCTGATGGCTTCCATCCTAGGGTCTTGAGGGAAGTGGCAGTAGGGATTGTGGATGCTTTGGTGATAGTTTTCCAAAATTCCCTGGACTCAGGAGAGGTCCCGGCAGATTGGAAAACTGCTAATGTAACACCGTTATTTAAAAAGGGTAGTAGGCAGAAGGCTGGAAATTATAGGCCAGTTAGCTTAACATCTGTGGTGGGTAAAATTTTGGAGTCTATTATTAAGGAGACAGTAACGGAACATTTAGATAAGCATAATTTAATAGGACAAAGTCAGCATGGCTTTATGAAGGGGAAGTCATGTCTGACAAATTTGCTTGAGTTCTTCGAGGATATAACGTATAGGGTGGATAAAGGGGAACCAGTGGACGTAGTGTATTTAGACTTCCAGAAGGCATTCGACAAGGTGCCACATAAAAGATTATTACTTAAGATAAAAAAATCACGGGATTGGGGGTAATATTCTGGCATGGGTGGAGGATTGGTTATCGAACAGGAAGCAGAGAGTTGGGATAAATGGTTCATTTTCGGACTGGCAACCAGTAACCAGTGGTGTTCCACAGGGGTCGGTGCTGGGCCCCCAACTCTTTACAATCTATATTAACGATTTGGAGGAGGGGACCGAGTGCAACATATCAAAATTTGCAGATGATACAAAGATGGGAGGGAAAGTAGAGAGTGAGGAGGACATAAAAAACCTGCAAGGGGATATAGACAGGCTGGGTGAGTGGGCGGAGATTTGGCAGATGCAATATAATATTGGAAAATGTGAGGTTATGCACTTTGGCAGGAAAAATCAGAGAGCAAGTTATTTTCTTAATGGCGAGAGACTGGAAAGTACTGCAGTACAAAGGGATCTGGGGGTCCTAGTGCAAGAAAATCAAAAAGTTGGTATGCAGGTGCAGCAGGTGATCAAGAAAGCCAACGGAATGTTGGCTTTTATTGCTAGGGGGATAGAATATAAAAACAAGGAGGTATTGCTGCAGTTATATAAGGTATTGGTGAGACCGCACCTGGAATACTGCATACAGTTTTGGTCTCCATACTTAAGAAAAGACATACTTGCTCTCGAGGCAGTACAAAGAAGGTTCACTCGGTTAATCCCGGGGATGAGGGGGCGGACATATGAGGAGAGGTTGAGTAGATTGGGACTCTACTCATTGGAGTTCAGAAGAATGAGAGGCGATCTTATTGAAACATATAAGATTGTGAAGGGTCTTGATCGGGTGGATGCAGTAAGGATGTTCCCAAAGATGGGTGAAACTAGAACTAGGGGGCATAATCTTAGAATAAGGGGCCACTCTTTCAAAACTGAGATGAGGAGAAACTTCTTCACTCAGAGGGTAGTGGGTCTGTGGAATTTGCTGCCCCAGGAAGCTGTGGAAGCTACATCATTAGATAAATTTAAAACAGAAATAGACAGTTTCCTAGAAGTAAAGGGAATTAGGGGTTATGGGGAGCGGGCAGGAAATTGGACATGAAGCTGAGTTCGGATCGGTCAATGCCCTGTGGGTGGCGGAGAGGGCCCAGGGGCTATGTTGCCGGGTCCTGCTCCGACTTCTTGTGTTCTTTAGATTTGTGGTTGGGATCAGATCAGCCATGATCTTATTGAATGGCGGAGCAGGCTCGAGGGGCCGATTGGCCTACTCCTGCTCCAATTTCTTATGAAGATTTGACTTTGGAAAAGAGAAACTAGAAGAAAGTGAAGGGCAAAAAAAAACTGGAAGCTCGTGAAATGTTGGGGCAGTGACATAGCTGTGCTGGATGAGTGAAGATTTATACCCTTCAACAGGTGAATGGTGAAAATATTTATAGGACCTTAAGGGTAGCTTATATATTTAAAAACTAAATTGTTTGGTTGTGGCACCCACAGTGCTTAATAACTAAAAATAGTTGTCATTGTGGTAATTTTGTGTGTGGTGTACACAGTGCTTCTGGTGCAAGAAATTGCTCCCAATTAGATTTTTAATGCCAAGAGTATGATGTTTTTTTACTTATTTAAAACAATAGGTGTTGTGGTGCAACACAAATTTAGTGCTGCACACATCACTAAGTATTGGTATGTTTCGTGTGGAGCATAAACACTGGCATAGACCAGTTGGGCTGAATGGCCTGTCATTTCTGTATAATTCCTGCCTAAAAAGTGCAAATGTGCTTCAGCAAGATGAACTTTACATGAAGGCTCTGGCAACCTCAGGTGCATGAAATATTCTTAATACAAATATTTCCTGATTTACAGAACATTGCTTATTTGCCTAACCTTTAGTTTATGTATAAAATATATTACACTGGATCTTATTTGTCATTTATAATGAAGCCTTTTTATATACCATTATTTTTCAAATAATTACTGTATTAAGTTTATTTTCTCCTCAGTTGCTTTGACATTTTCTTTACATTTAGTGCTGACTTTTTAATTCAAGTTTTATTATTCTAGTAACCTCTCTGGACGTGTGTGGTCCAACACTTTTGTGTCATACTGGCCCATGAGACCTGAGCTCCAACTAAAGCAAAACCAATAGAATAGAGGTTTTTGCTTTCAATGTATCAGTACTGGCCATGTGTCTGAGTCTTGAGCACTTTAAGCCCCCATCATGTTCTTGTGCAGAAATGTCTAAATCTCTTGCCTTTTTTAAAGGCACTTAACAATGCTGGTAATGAGTTTGGAAATATGCACCTCCTCCTGATTTAAGATCTCATCCTCTGATACCTATTATTAATCCACTCAATTGTTTTGAGTCTAGTGTTACATGGCTTTATTTGATGCAGCATAATTTCACACAGCATTTGTTTGTGATTTATTGCGCAAATTTTATTTAATTGCAATGTAACTTGTTTACAAAGTGTAGCGGGGAAGCCTCCTTGATGGCTCAGCAAGTTTATCCAGTGAGTAGCTGAGCCATTACAGACCAAGAAGTTCCCAGGTTCAATCCATAGTGTGTGCTGCGTTAGCTGGTGTATTGAGGAATAACATACATTTATATAGTGCCTTTCACAACCTCAGCATGTCCCAAAGTGCTTTCGTCAATTAAGTATTTTTGAAGTGTCGTCACTGTTGTAATGTTGGGAGACGTGGCAGCCAATTTGCGTACAGTAAGGTTCCACAAACAGCAATGAGATAATGACAGATAATCTGTTTTTAGCGATGTCAGTTGAGGGATAAGTATTGGCCAGGATGCCGGGGAGAACTTCCCTGTTCTTCTGTGAATAGTGCCATGGGATCAAGTTTCTGGAGTGGGGCTCGAACTCACAACCTTCTGACTCCGAGGCGAGAGTGCTATCACTGAGCTAAGGCTGATACCTAAAGAAAAAGCTAAATGGTATGATGAAATAGCAGGGAAATTGGATTGGAATAGATAGCTCTGATGGGGAAGCTAGGCATAGGCAAATGGGCTGATTGGCTACCTGCTGTACTGAAATGTTCATGATTCTCCATCTCTGGCAGCAGGCCCATGCCTGTGATGCACTCCCTGCCAAGCACTTCTTGCTGCTTGGAGTGCCAGAGCATGGAATCAGATCTCCAGTGTTTCCCTGACACATGAAGAATTAATTTTTGGGCAGTTTCGGGTTTGCTACAGTATGGTTCCACAGATGGCAACAGCACTCCAATACTTCACCCAAGTGATTATTCTTCTGTGTTAACTTGGACTGAATATTAGCAGCCTATCCAACCTCAGGTGTGGAAGCTGAGCCCATACAACATACCTGCATTTTCTAGCAGAAGTTGTTGGAAAGCAATAAGGAAAGGTAAGCCTGGCTAATTTTTGTTCTTCTCCTTAGTTTAGATTACTAAAACCACTTGTAATATTGCTACAGCCACCCTATTCAAGGTCATCTAACTCAGCACAGATTAGAGACTGAACCAGGGACCACCCTGGTCTGTATGGCTCAGTATCGTATCAGGTAGTGCATTTACTTACTTTGCCGTTGGGTGTGTTTTTTCTGGAATTTTATCACGTTTCTTCCATTAAAAGGATGAGTAGATGTGTGCAGGGCAAATTATGAGAATAAGACCAAAGATCTTTACCATTCCTGACCGTTATTTCATTTCTTTGGATACAAAATGACGGGGAAGCCCACTGTTAAACAGAGTTTTGCAAATTGTGTTGTGGAATGCACATACTGTATTTGTTTTACTCCCTTCACATTGACATTGTTGGAAAGGAAGCTACCTGGGCAACACATACTTTTTCAAATCATTATTGTTTTGACTTCTCTGCCTAGGATGGCAAGCTTGTCAGTGCAGCTGTAGAGAAAGCTGGCCTGAGGAGTAAGTATTTGAAAGCATCTTGTACTCTACGATTATCTCTGGAGGTTGATCAAACAAGAAATAATCTAAGTCTTTCTCATCCTTCTCAACTTACCACTTGTTTCTCTTCTGATCCAATGCAGCTTGGAGCTGTCTTGCTGTGGTTTTCATTCTTTGCATTTCAGTGCTCCTGCTGGTCTCACTGGGTGCATTTGTTTTCTGACCCAGGCAAAGAGTGACAACCTGCTTCAAAGTGAAGTTCTGATGCAACAGAGAAGGGAGATTCATTGACTCCAGGGACATGCTTTTATTAAAGAGGCAGTGTCCGTAAGTGATCCCTCCCCCTCCCGTCCTGGTGGGTTGGAAGAAATCCTGAATTATATCAGGAGTTTAAACTTCCTGGGAGAACTCTATTCTGTGCTTGCCCTCTCAATGCTTTGGGGTTTTCCTTCCAGAGGGCCACAAAGACACCACTTGCTCCACAGTCATCTGCATGTAAGTAAGTCCCTTCTGCAGGAGTGCAGGGATGTCACAGGTGCACATTCTCCAACAGCTGCTACTGGGTGCTCATGGTAGACTCAAAGAATGTAATGAATGTATTTTGCAATTGCATTAACTGCCGTCTGAAGTAGAATCATAGAAAATAGGAGCAAGAGTAGGCCATTCGGCCCTTCGGGCCTGCTCTGCCATTCAAGATGATAATTGCTGATCGTCTAACTCAGTACCCTGTTCCCGCGTTTTCCCCATATCCCTTGATCCCTTTAGCATTAAGAAATATATCTATCTCCTTCTTGAATATATTTAATGACTTGGCCTCCACTGCCTTCTGTGGTAGAGAATTCTACAGGTTCACCACCCTCTGAGTGAAGAAATTTCTCCTCATCTCGGTTCTAAATGGCATACTCCGTATCCTGAGACTGTGACCCCTGGTTATGGATTCCCCAGCCATCGGGAACATCCTCCCTGCATCTAGCCTGTCTAGTCCTGTTAGAATTTTATGTTTCGATGAGATCACCTCTCATTCTTCTAAACTCCAGTGAATATAGGCCTAGTTGACCCAATCTTTCCTCATACATCAGTCCTGCCATCCCAGGAATCAGTCTGATAAACCTTCATTGCACTCCCTCCATGGCAAGGACATCCTTCCTCAGATAAGGAGACCAAAACTGCACACAATACTCCAGATGTGGTCTCACCAAGGCCCTGTACAAGTGCAGTAAGAAATCCCTGTTCCTGTACTCAAATCCTCTTGCAATGAACGCCAACATACCATTCGCCTTCCTAACTGCTTGCTGCACCTGAATGCTCGCTTTCAGCGACTGGTGTACAAGGACACCCAGGTCTCGTTGCATCTCCCCTTTTCCCAATCTATCACCATTCAGATAATAATCTGTCTTTCTGTTTTTACAACCAAAGTGGATAACCTCACATTTATTCACGTTATACTGCATCTGCCATGTTCTTGCCCACTCACCCAACTTGTCTAAATCACATTGAGCCTCTTTGCATCCTCCTCACAGCTCACATTCCACCCCAGCTTTGTGTTGTCTGCAAACTTGGAAATGTTACATTCAGTTCCTTCATCCAAATCATTGATATATATTGTGAATAGCTGGGGCCCAAGCACTGGTCACTGCCAGCCATCCGGAAAAAGACCCGCTTATTCCTACTCTCTGTTTCCTGTCTATCAACCAATTCTCAATCCATGCCAGTATATTCCCCCCAATCCCATGTGCTTTAATTTTGCACACTAACCTCTTGTGTGGGACCTTATCAAAAGCCTTCTGAAAATCCAAATACACCACATCCACTGGTTCTCCCCTATCTATTCTACTAGTTACATCCTCAAAAAACTCCAGTAGATTTGTGAAGCATGATTTCCCTTTCATAAACCCATGCTGACTTTGTCCAATCCCGTTAATGCCTTCCAAGTGTTCTCTAGCATTTCCCCACTACTGATGTTAAGCTAACTGGTCTGTAATTCCCTGCTTTTACACTCCCTCCTTTTTTAAATAGTGGGGTTACATTTGCCACCCTCCAATCTGTAGGAACTGTTCCTGAGTCTATAGAATTTTGAAAGATGACCACCAATGCATCCACTATTTCCAGCGCCACTTCCTTTAGCACTCTGGGATGTAGATTATCAGGCCATGGGGATTTGTCAGCCTTTGGCCCTATTAATTTCCCTAGCACTATTTTTTTACTAATACTGATTTCCTTCAGTTCCTCCCTCTCACTAGACCCTTGATTCCCTAACATTTCCGGGAGGTTATTTGTGTCCTCCTTTGTGAAGACAGAACCAAAGTATGTGTTTAATTGTTCTGCCATTTCTTTGTTCCCCATTATAATTTCCCCCATTTCTGACTGTAAGGGACCGACATTTGACTTTACTAATCTTTTTCTCCTGACAAATTTATAGAAGCTTTTAGTCAGTTTTTATGTTCCCTGCTCGTTTACTCTCATACTCTATTTTCCCCCTCTTAATCAATCTCTTTGTTCTCCTTTGCTGAATTCTAAACTGCTGCCAATCCTCAGGCTTGCTGCTTTTTCTGGCAATTTTATATGTCTCCTCTTTGGATCTAATACTATCCCTAATTTCTTTTGTAAGCCCGGTTGAGCCATCTTTCCTGTTTTATTTTTGCACCAGACAGGAATGAATAATTGTTGTAATTCATGCACACGTTCTTTAAATATTAGCCATTGCCTATCCACTGTCATCCCTTTTAGTAAAGCTCCCCATTCTATCCTAGCCAACTCACATCTCATACTTTCGTAATTTCCTTTATTTAGATTCAGGACCCTAGTTTCAGATTCAACGACTTCACTCTCCATCTTAATGAGGAATTCTATCATGTTATGATCGCTCTTCCTTAAGGGATCCCACACAACAAGATTGTTAATGAATCATTTCTCATTGCACAATACCCAGTCTAGGATCACCTGTTGGTTCCTCAACATATTGGTCTAGAAATCCATCACGTACACACTCCAGGAATTCCTCCCCCACAGTATTATTGCTAATTTGGTTTGACCAATCTATATGTAAATTAAAGTCACCCGTGATTATAATTGTACCCTTCTTGTATGCTTCTCTGATTTCCTGTTTAATGTCCTCCCCTACATCTCCACTATTGTTTGGGGGCCTACAGACAACCCCCACCAATGTTTTCTGCCCCTTGGTGTTTCTTAGCTCCACCCATACAGATTCCACATCGTGATTTTCCGAGCCAATATCCTTCCTCACTATTGCATTGATTTCCTCCTTTACTAATAACGCTACCCCACCTCCTTTCCCTTTTTGCCTGTTCTTCCTAAATATTGAATAGCCCTGGATGTTCAGTTCCCATCCTCGGTCACCCTGCAGCCATGTCTCCGTAATTGCAACTATATCATACCCGTTAATACTAAAGCGGGTGGATGGAGTTAAGATACGGATCAGCCATGATCAACTTGAAAGGTGGAACAGACTTGAGGGGTTGAATGGCCTACTCATGTTCCTATGAAATTAAATGGAGAAACTTATAATAAAGAAAGTCAAAGAATCAAGCCAATGGGTCAGTAGTATGGTGACATTTGTTAATCCAAACAATGAACAAGTGAGACACGCACCTTCACAGTAGGACTTCAAGTTGATGGGAAAAAAAGATGGAAGCAATCAAACGTGAAAAAAACAAGCAAAAAAAAAAGACCTCTAACAGTAATTTTGCAAGTTGAGTCATTGTGGCAAATTTCTGTCTAATTTGTCAGGTGTTGCAAAACTGCTAGGGAAGCTACTTGAAAAAGATGTGGCATGGTATTGGACTGAGAAGGATGATAGGAGTTTTTAAGAGCTGCAACACCTGGCGATAGAAGCCAGTTCAGAAATACAGTTCATCATAATGTCTAACAGGTTGGAGCTAGTCCAAGATGAGCTGATTGACGAAACAAACATGTCAGAACAGCAAACTAAACCCAAGATTAGGGAGAACTAACCAGAATGGAGATACCTAACCTATAGATTCGTTTTATAGTTTACTTGTACGATAATAAAATCATTTAATAATTCCTGTGTACAGTTTAGTGTTTAAATTTTGAGTTTAGTAACAAAAAAGATATACTGAAAGATAGGGAAATGTAATATGTTAAAGTTGTATAAAGCCATCTAATGGTTGGAAATGGGATTGATATATAAAAATACCATGTGAGCAGAGAAGCTTGCTGATATTTTGAATAAAACTTGAACCATAGTGCAGACAACCATCTGAAACATTTAAAAATGAACGACAGTATAACACCAGTTGTTCCATCAAGCATGTCCCATATGGTTATGGTGCAACTTATGCACAGCATGACCCCCATCGGCCCCCTCCACCAACCAGTCACACAATCTTCCTGGAGAGGTAAAACAAGAGGAAAAGTCATAGGCCAATTTAGGAAAAAAAAACTCTGGAAAATTCTTCTCCAACTCCCGAAGATGATGAAACAAGTTCATGGAGATCAGAGTGACTGGGAGATACATCCCCCAATACCCATATACCTTCTACACCTAGTTACATCAGCCACACTCGAACTCATCCAGTTCCCTTTTGAATGTGTGCAGTGAATCCGCACTCTGCATAAGCTGTCGACTTGTTCTATAGATCAATGACTCTGTGAAAAGAAGTACTCTTGATATCTAACCTAGTTTTGTGCTTACATAATTTATACTTCCCTAACCTATCTAACTCAAATAGCCTATCCACATGGACTGAATATAATCCTTCCTTTTTTTTTTAAAAAGACTTCAATCAAATCTCCACAAAGTCTTCACCTTCCTAGAGTAAAAAGCCTCAGCTCTTTAAGCCTATTGTGGCAACTAGGAGATTTTAAACTAGGTATCAATCTAATGGCAGTTCTCTGATCCTTTTTCAGGGCTTCTATATCACCTACTACATACTGTATGCAGTATTCCAAATGAGGCCTAACCAAGACCTTATACAAAGATAGTAAAGTATTTTTTTGTTTTGTATTTAGTTATCCTAATTACAATACTTCTTAACACTACTTGCTTTTGTAATAGCCTTGTGACACTGACCATAGACTTTCAGAGATTCATGAACAATATCACCCAAGTCTTTCTCCTGTTGAACAGTTTTGAGCGTGCAACCCTGCATGGTGTCCACTTGTTTCGCATTGGCACAACCCAGGTGAATAACATTACATTTATTTATATTAAATGACATCTGCCAGATGCAGGCCCATTCCCCAATGCTTCTTGAGCTGCCTGTAATCTATTTTTTCTCTTCTAAGGTCCTAATACCTGCACAAATCTTTTGTATCATCCGCAAACTTGCAGATAGTTCCTCCAATACCTTCATCCAGATAATTGATAAATATGGTAAAGAGCGTCGGCCCTAACACTGATCCCTACGGGACTCCACTAGTAACTGGTCTCCATGCAGAACCACGACCATTATTCTACCTATAAAAATGCAACCAAATTCCTTATCCATTGCAAAATCTGCCTGCTAATTCCACAGGGTTTGATCTTATTAGTAGCCTATTGTGAAGTACTTTGTCAAACGCTTATTGAAAATCCAAATATACAATATCAACTGGGCTATCTACATCGACCAACCTAGTAACTTCTTCAAAAAATTCAACCAGGTTGGTGAGACATGACCTTTTTGCAGAAGCCATGTTGGAACATCTCTAATAACTCCACCTCTGTCAAGGTGGTTGTAAATGTATCTCTAATGATCCCTACTAGCAACTTGCCTATAAATGAAGTCAAGCTAACGTGCCTGTAGTTTCTCGGTTCTGACTTATTGCCCTTTTTAAATATTGTCACCACATAGGTCTCTCTCTAATCCATGGGAACAATCCCAAATCCAAGCAAGCTGTTAAATATATGAGAAGGGGGCTTGCGGAGCACAGCCCCCATTTCTTGGAACACGCATGAGCCAGCAGCCCAATCTGCTTTGAGATCCCTTATTCCAGCCAGGACTATTTCTGCATCCACTTTGACACATTCAGCTTTAGCATCTGCCCAACAATGCATTATTGGTAACTCAGTATTGTCTTCTTCAGTGAAGACTGACAAAAATAGCCATTTAAAACCTCGTGTATCCCTGGGAGTCCACCCAAAACTGCCCAGAGGAATAGTTAATGGCTCCATACAGTCCTTAATAGCCATCTGACTCCTAACATAGCTGCAAAAGACCTTGCTATTACGAGCACAGCTTTCCAAAATCATCTTCTCCAGTATCCTATTGGCTGCTCTGAGAGCAGCTTTCACTGCCTTTAGCTGAGATCAATACCTATCCCTGTTCTCCTGAGAACTATTTTCTTTAAGCCTGTAAAAAATATTTCTGTTCACAAAGAAGGCCATTCGGCCCATTGTGTCTGTGCCGGCCGAGAAAGAGCTATCTAGCTTAATCCTACTTTCCATCACTTGGTCCATTGCCCTGTAGGTTATGGCACTTCAAATGCTCATCCAAGTACTTTTTAAATGAGTTGAGGGTTTCTGCCTCCTCCACCCTTTCAGGCAGTGAGTTCCAGACTCCCACCACCCTCTGGGTGAAAACATTTCTCCTCAGCTCCCCTCTAATCCTTCTACCAATTACTTTAAATCTATGCCCGTTGGTTATTGACCTCTCTGCTAAGGGAAATAGATCGTCCCTATCCGCTCTATCTCGGCCCCTCAATTTTATATACCTCAATTAAATCTCCCCTCAGCCTCCTTTGTTCCAAAGAAAACAACCCCAGCCTATCCAATCTTTCCTCATAGCTAAAATTCTCCAGCCCTGGCAACATCCTCGTAAATCTCCTCTGTACCCTCTCTAGTGCAATCACATCTTTCCTGTAATGTGGTGACCAGAACTGTAGGCAGTACTCAAGCTGTGGCCTAACCAATACAGTTCTAGCATAACCTCCTTGCTCTTATATTCTATGCCTTGGCTAATAAAGGAGAGTATCCCGTTTGCCTTTTTAACCACCTTATCTACCTGTCCTGCTACCTTCAGGGATCTGTGGACATGCACTCCAAGGTCCTTTTGTTCCTCTACACCTCTCAGTATCCTCCCAGTTAATGTGTACTCCTTTGCCTTGTTTGCCCTCCCCAAATGCATTACCTCACACTTCTCTGGATTGAATTCCATTTGCCACTTTTCTGCCCACCTGACCAGTCCATCGATATCTTCCTGCAGTCTACAGCTTTCCTCCTCACTATCAACCACATGGCCAATTTCTGTATCATCTATAAACTTCTTGATCAAGCCCCCTACATTCAAGTTCAAATCATTAATATGTACCACAAAAAGCAAGGGACCTAGTACTGAGCCTTGCGGGACCCCAGTGGAAACAGCCTTCCAGTCGCAAAAACACCCGTCAACCATTACCCTTTGCTTCCTGCCACTGAGCCAATTTTGGATCCAACTTGCCACTTTCTCTTGGATTCCATGGGCTTTTACTTTTTTGACCAGTCTGCCATGTGGCACCTTGTCAAAAGCCTTGCTAAAATGCATATACACTCCATCAAACGTGCTACCCTCATCCTGGTTGCCTCCACAAAATATTCAATCAAGTCTGATTGTCTTTGAACATGACCTGTTAACCAATTTGATTTTGTTTTATCACTGGTTAGGCCTCAGCTAGAGTATTGTGTTCAATTCTGGGTGCCACACTTTAGGAAGGATGTCAAGGCCTTAGAGAGGGTGCAGAAGAGATTTACTAGAATGGTACCAGGGATGAGGGACTTCAGTTATGTGGAGGGACTGGAGAAGCTGGGGTTGTTCTCCTTAGAACAGAGAAGGTTAAGGGGAGATTTGATAAAGGTGTTCAAGATCATGAATGGTTCTGACAGAGTAAATAAGGAGAAACTGTTTTCAGTGGCAGAGGGGTCGGTAACCAGAGGACATAGATTTAAGGTGATCGGCAAAAGAGCCAGAGGTGACATGAGGGAACATTTTCTTAAGCAGCGAGTTGTAATGTTCTGGAATGCCTGACAGGGTGGCGGAAGCAGATTTAACAGTAATTTTCAAAAGGGAATTGGATAAATATTTGATGGGAAAAAATTTACAGGGCTACGGGGAAAGAGCAGGGGAATGGGACTAATTGGATAGCCCTCAAAGAGCTGGCACATGACGATGGGCCAAATGGCCTCCTTCTGTGCTGTACCTACTATGACACTGTGAAGTGTCCTTATTTGAACTCTGAGGGCATACATGACTTTTCTTTGCATAAGGATGATTTTGAAGATATTCAATTTTTCATCCACTTTGCTAATGTCGCCTAGTAAGACTGACTTGTCAATCTGGTTCAAGTCATTTGCAAATCTAGCCCTCTTAAAATCTGACGCTAGCACTAAATTTTGAGCAGCTTTAGTTTGGCTGGTCATGTTGAATCTAATAGCACTGTGATCACTGCTCCTGTGAGTTGTTGTGCAAATGGGCAACAAACCTTTATACCATCTACTTATTTCATTACAGCATGCTTATGGAAAAGATTGAGACTATGGGGCCGATTTTCGGATGGCGGAGCGGGTGCGTTGGGGGCGGGGGGGCTCATAAAATGGAAAAAATCCAGAGCGGATTCAGAGCCCGGCTCCAACCAGCTGACTTCCGGGTGCCCCAGTGACGGGTTTGGGTCCGCACGCGTGCACCTCCCAAATGCGGGACTCCCGCCAGCTTTACATAGATAGATAGTTGAGGTACTTGAGAGAGCTCATTGAGTGGACATTTTGGCAGGGGTACAATTTTGAATGATCCTCAGCTTGTTTCCCGTGCTGTGGGAAACACTCCCTGTTGTAGCAGACGTGTTTTAGCCAGCAGCCAGTGGGAGATGCAAAGGATTATTTGACAGGTGGGGAGAAAACCTCCTTTATTGCAGCAGGGCACTCTGTTACTTCAGACAAAGTTTTGGCTGCAAGACCTTTGTCTTTTCACTCAAAATTCTTACTTTCCACCCAAAACTCTGCTGTGCAAACACATTTACCTACTTTGAGGACCCCTCAAACTCACACCGTCAGGATTGGGGGGAGGTGCCATGGCTGTATTCATCACTTCATCCGAGGACGAGCAACGTCACCGGCCTCGCCAGGCACACCGTCCACCTCTGCCACCTGAAGCTCCACAACACAGTGCTGCGCCAAAGGCACCTGCACAAGAGCACGGAGGGCAACAACTGAGAGAGCTACGTCACAGGAGGCACTACCCTCGCAACAGATTCTATAGACCAAGGCTCAGCTTCCTGGACCTCTGAGGAGCATACTGAGGCTCAGAGTCAGTCGCCAGGTAGTCGCAGACATCTGCAGCCTCCTTCATGCCGAGCTGCTCCTGGCTCGCCCGAGCAGCATCTCCTTACCTGTCGCTGTCAAAGTCACCACTGCCCTCAACTTCTTCGCTTCCAGATTGTTCCAGGGTGCCACCGGGGACATCGCCGGGGTCTCTCAGTCGTCTGCACACAAGTGCATAAGGCAGGTCACCTACGGTTTGTTTCGCAGGGCCTCGCATTACGTCAACTTCCCCATGGACGACCTCAGCCAGACGGAGAGGGCAGTGGGATTCCACGCTGTGGCTGGCTTTCCACGGATGCAGGGTGTAATCGATTGCACCCATATAGCAATACGAGCACCTCCACATGAGCCAGGACTGCTCATCAACGGGAAGGGCTATCACTCCATCAACGCTCAGCTCATCTGTGACCACCGCAAGAGATTCCTTCACGTGTGCCAGATACTCTGGCAGCTGCCACGATTCCTTCATCCTCCGGGAGTCCAACATCCCGCCCCTCTTCCACTCACCGAACACCCGCAAGTGCTGGCTCCTCGGGGACAAGGGATACCCCCAGCAGACGTGGCTCATGACACCTCTGAGGAAACCCACCACTGAGCAATAGCGTCGATATAACGACAGCAACATAGCTACTGGGTCTACAACTGAGCATGCTATAGGGCTGTTCAAGATGCACAGTAGAGCACAATAGATTGGGGTACCGCTGGAGGAGGCCCCATCCACATCTGCCACTCACATTGAGGAGGAGGAGAAGCAACCCATGGGCAGAACATCGGCTCACCTCACTGCTCATGAGGCCAGGGAGTCACTGATATGTGAACGGTTCTCCTAACATCAGAAGAGTCCAGTCCTCACTACCTGGACAGAGCAGCGGCCATACCAGCACCAGCACCACCACCACCGCCGCCCCCCCCCCCCACCACGACCCCTGCACAAAACAGTCCTGCAAAACTACACATACACCCACCGTAGTGACCCAATGGGTGGCATCAAGTATGGGCGTTCATGGTGAACCTCATGAAAGGGCCTTATTACACAAGCCAGTCAAGAATGGCCAAGACGTGGCAGTAGTGGTGACAATAATAATATTTAATGTGCAATTAACAAAAAGCAAATATAAATAAAGAAACATGACCAACCATCAAACACCCATGTGCTTCCCCATTGTGCTTACAAAACCTTTGCCTTACGCTTACGAGTACTCCTACGTGGTGCATCCCCTGTGGCTGCAGCAGAGGTAGTGGCAGGTTGCTCTTGTTCATGCCCTGACCGATTAGATGCTTTGGGCCTACGTCCTCTGGGTTTCGGTGCCCATGAGGGCCCCTCCAAAGACTGCTCCACCTGCACCTTTGCAGGGGCAGTCTTGGCCACCCGGAGAGGAGGCAGCATTGTGGGTACTGGTTGAGAGGGTGGCAACGGGTGAGATGTGGGGTCGCTTTGAGTGGCATCCCCACTTCCATGTCCCCTTTCGCCATTATCCCTCTCCTGGGCCAGGCCCACACCACTTCTACCACTCTGCTGGACGACAGTTTGGAGGACACGTGTGAGGCCAATGCTAGAGTATCTGCCTGCCTGTTTAAGGCGGCAGAATGTTGTTTATCCTGAGTCCGAAGGGCCATTGTCAGGGCCTAAATGGGCTCATTGGTGAGCCGTGCTTGAAGCTCCATGGAGGTTAACCTTCCCTCCATCGCAGATATTCCCGCACTTACCCGCGACACTATCTCAGAGATGCCCTCACATCCCTGTGACAGTATCTCAGAGATTCCCTCCTGTACCTGTGCCACCATTCCACTCATGCAGGAGTTGGATCCTCCATACTCTGCACGATTGTGGAGAGTGCGTGTTGCACCTGTTCCAGCACTTCGCAAATGTGCTGCTGCCCCTTGATCATTCTCCTTTTCATGGATGGCCCCCAAGGTTCAGCATCTGTGTCCAGCTGAGCAGAGCCTGGAGAAGAGTGCTCCCACCGACGCGGACTCTCCACAGCTGCCCCTGCCACCAGTGTCTGCTCGTGCTCACATGATGGTGACTCACCATGTGCGACCCCAACTAACTGAGGACGGGGACCCACCGAGGTTTGTATCTGCGCTGGTGGATGGCTCGCTCAGATGTGACGTGCCCCCTCAGAGGCCGGCAGGTTCTCTGAGGAATAGCCCTCCGCCGTCACAGCAGTCGCTGAAGGCCCTGTAGGAGAACAGAAGGCAATATTAAGCATGATGACGGATGTTGAGGTGCTGAAGATGGCAAGACATGTTAACATCAATTGATATTTTGTGTGCTGAACGTTAATGTCCTGTCACCAGACGTTTGTCGAGTGGCAGACTCGGCATCCCCGACGGACAGGCAGTCGAGGGTGCGGCTCAGTTCTAGCGCCTCCTGCTCTGTGTCTGTGAGGACTACTAGATGTTGCAGCCCCCCTTTGGTCCTCACCCTCTCCCGTGCATTCTGGGCTCTTTTCTCCTATAAGGGGAGAAAGTAGAGAGGCGTGAGTGAGTGATGGTGACGTGGCCAACCGCTGAATGTATTGGTTTGGGTGCGTTTGGTGGTTTGACCGTGAAAGAGATGCATCAGAGGGTGAGTATGAGACAGAGCCATGACCTTGTCTGAGGATTGGGTTGAATGATAGTGGTGGGATAAGTACTGGGGAGGTGAGGAAGTGCAGGTAAGTTGAGGATGAGCTTTGAGTGGGTGTGAGGAGTGATGTGATAGAGGAGTGTTGGCAGTGCAGAAGGAGTTGTGGGGTGGGGGCGGTGATATGGAAGACGGCGTGTAGGAGAATGAGTACGTGTACTCACTTTTGGCTGACCTAGTTAAGTCATTGAAGCGCTTCCTGCACTGTATCCAGGTGCGGGAGATGTTACTGCTGCTGGTGACCTCCTCTGCCACCTCGAGCTAGGCCTTCTTGGTGGCAGAGGCAGGCCACTTCCTCCCGTCTGCCGGGTAAAAGTCATCCCTCCTCCTCCTCACCCCATTCAGTAGCACCTGGAGCGAGGCATCACTGAATCTAGGAGCAGCCTTTTCCCTGGGCTGCTTCATTTTGTAATTTGGGTGTTTGCTCCAGAGCAGCCATTGAAGGATTGCCCCTTTAAATAGGGCTCCTCCAGCTGATGGCCTGTGATGCGGGTGCGCAGTCCGCCCACTGCGTAGGTTTCCGACGGGAAACCCGGAAGCCACGTTAAGTGGCTCCAATTTACCCAAGCTCGCGTGGGGAACGGATGGATTTTACTGGGTGGGTTACCAACGCGCCCAATTGTCCCCTCGCAGTTATCCCACCTCCCCTGTAATATCGGGGCCCATGAGTTCACTGAAGTGTCCTTCATAGTAATGACCTTTAACCTTTGCAGAACACGTAAATTAACATTACTGAATGATTTCACAGTGCTTATTGTATATAGTTACAGATAGACATCAAAAATATTGAATTGGAGGATATAGATGTGTCACATCTATGTACTTTTACTAAATCTCTGTAGATACTTTAAAGTAGAACTTCTTTTCTTCGTCTAGGGTTTTTTAGCTATAATGTGGGACAGTTTTTCATTTTTTTGGCAGAACAAATATCGTTTTTCATATACATCTTCACGTTTATCTTGCAACCTAATACACCTGCATATTGTCATGCTTTATTCTATATGCATGACAACATCAATCATGTAGTTAGAACATCTCATCGAAAAGGAATATTATCTGTGGAATGCAGTTGGTCAGGGTTGAATAATGAGTAAAAAGATAGATTGATAACCTGGAATATTCACTCAGTTGCCTGCTGAGTTGAAGGTGAAATTTCAAAGAATTTTGTCTTGAATTTTTTTTTACTTGCTGTTATTCACCTCCCATCATGACATCAAATAAGTTAGAAAACTTCCATAACAGTACAAAATGTACATGGCCTGTTGGATTTTGCACTCTGTGTGGTGAATGGCTACTTCTCATTATATACTTTACCACTGTTGAATATAACCTTTAACTTGTAATTGAACCAGTACTTAGCAGGGACACTGGATGGGGCACCAGAGAGCAGTAGCTGCTCTCCTGACCTCTCTGGAAAGGCATCACCTGTTGAATTCAGAGTCGCTGCAGCCCTGAACTTTTTTGTCTCCTGCTCATGCCAGGTTGCAACTGGGGATATCAGCAACGTCAGGCAGTCTGCAATTCATGCTTGTATTAAGCAAGTGACTGATGCCATGTTTTACACTTTTATCATGTTGCCCATGATAGGGGTCTGGGTTTTGCGTAGTTTGCAGGCCTTCCACAAATCCAAGATATTATTGACTGAACCCACGTTACCTTGTGGACTCCTGCAGATGAGCCCGCTACTTTCATGAATTGTAAGGGCTTCCACACCATTACTGTGCAACTGATGTGTGATTACCATGAGTGTATCAAACAGGTCTGTGCCTGCTTTCCTGGCAGCCGCCATGATACAATTATCTTGCGGCAATCCTCCACCCCCCTAACTCTGTGCGTGTGCACAGCAAATGAGAGGCTGTATGCTTGAGGACGAGGGCTATCTGTTAGGATGTGTACTTTTGTAATATTATAGACAAAAGCTCCAGTCCAGTGCCTATATGCCAAGGATGCGTTCTTGTACACGGAATCAAACGCTTACAGGTTATTAAATATTAAATGAACACATACTCACAGACAACACCGAGATTACAAAAGATGTTTTGCTGTAGAAGAACATAGGTCATAGCCGGTTGAGCTCAACCTTCTCTCTCTCTCCTTTTCCTTCTAACCTCACATCATAATTTTGCTGTTTATATCTTTCTAACTACATTATTTTATATGCTCTTGGATGCACTTTATACCAATTCTCACCATTCTTATCAAGAAGTTCTTGGCTTTAAACATTTATCTCTACCTGACATCTGTGGTCCCAAGGTGTTTAGGGTTAGCAAGGCATAGAATTTATTATTATGGTTAGTTACAGATAACTTGAGCTCTAAAGGTAAACAATGTGTAGCCTAGCCCAGAAGCAGGCTGCTCTTGACCTCTGTATGGAAATTGTACTGTTACCCATTCGCAGAATTCCAGGTTTTCAACTTTGGGGGTTAATATAAAAATGGAACTCAATACAAATGGATTCTTTTACCATCTCTTGATCCTCATCTCTAACAATCCCCTGTGCACTTGGCTTATGACTCTTCTAGGATCCCACGTTTGGCAGCTGAACTGCGCTGTAATCAGATCCATGGGTCAACTAGAGCTCTCATTGAGCAGACCCCCTCATCGAGCAGACCATTGGAGTCTTCAAGCAACAACTCTGCTGCTAGGACATGTCTGCCAGCTTCGTTTAATTTGGCCCAAAAAGAGGCCCCATGTGATCGTGGTTTGCTGTATGCTGCATAACTTTGCTCTGCCATAGGGACAACACATTGAGCTGCCATTGAATAATGACCTTCAGAATGATTTGCAGTACTTGATGAAGGTCCAGATTATTCCTCTCATCCAATCAAATCAATCTAATTTACCCTGAGGCCTGGAACCTTAGTTTGGCTTTCTGTGGTGTGGAGAGGCTATTTATGATGGCAATTTTCTTGCTGGGTGAGCAGTGCAGCTAGTGTACCTCCAGGGTCTTGCATGTAAGACAACCATGAAGGAAGTAAATTAAATCAAAAAGAGAACAGAAAAAATTGAACAGAAATTTGAAACAAAAGAGTGATTTGCAAAACCAGAACAAAGACCTATTGCAGAAGCCTAGCTTCACAGGACAGTAAGTCGATTTCACTGTTGAAAAGAGTCTAGCCACATTAAGGATATGTGGTGATGCTGAGGCAAGTCAGAAGGCACAGGAGGGAGGCTACTGAGGGAAGTTGGTGGCTAGGAAGTAAGTAAGATCACAGCTGATTCTGGTAAGTCTTCAAGTATTTGCTTCAGTGCAATAACTTATAAAGCATGTTGCTCAATATGCCATACTAACTAGATTCAGTTATTCTGAACATTGTGTGCCTGGTCAGTTATCTTTGGTGTCACATGCAAACAGACTACTCAGTATTATTATTAAAATGTCTGAGGAAAACTGTGGAACAGGATGGACTATTAAGGTTTCCAAAAGTGAAATCTGTAGAAGCAACAGCATAAGCCCAATCCAGTGTTTTTAGTGATCTGTAAGTATTCACCAGTGCCAGAAAGTGTGAGTAAATTCTTTCTGAATTTGAATCCAGAGTTCACAGACACAAAGTGCAAACTAGTCTCCTTGCTCTTACCTTCAGGGAATGTATTTTATCACATCTGGGTGTAGGCGTTGGAGATATTTGACATTTTATGCAGTAAAGCAAGCGGAAACTACACTCCATCTTCTTCAAGCATTAGTGCAGGCAAGTTTGAAAGAATTAAAAAGCTCCTTATTTGATGGGTATGATGCATGCAGATTTAATTGAACAGGAATTCATTCTATCATGTGGGATAGATATGGGGACTATATTGTGAACTGCCATGCAAATTATTGTAACCAACATGGGTGCCACACTCTAATTACTGTGTGTGGGGGGATGACTGTTTACAGTCTTTTAATATTGGTTTAGCTGCACTGCATGTTGGTTTACTGACATTAGGGATAGCTTGCAGGTTGCGCTGCAAGAAGGATTAACAAAAACTTTATCTGCATTGTTCTACAAAAAGTTGATTTTTTAGATGCTCTGAAAAGTTCGCTACAGTTTGATATGGAATCCTTAGACAGGACAAAGGCTCCTCAGTGAGCACTGCGTTTTTGGTGATATCAAATCCAAGCTTCATATTATTTAAAATGGTGACTGAAGTTATTTTGCACTCCAGTGAGATGGCAGAAGACCTTAATGTCCCTGAGGCAGAGACAACAACGCGCATCTATCCCTCTGTATTCACGATCTCTTAATGTAGCTTTGGATGGTTCTGCTCCCTTCACTGGTATTGTCACCATTGCTTGCACACACAGATTGATGTAAATGAATACAAACAGAGAGGGCTTACAAATTGACAGCAAACATATTTTCTTTTGGCTACATAGAATTAAGTAGAATGTACAGCACAGAAACAGGCCATTCGGCCCAACAGGTCCCTGCCGGTATCTGAACCCCATCAACATATCCTTCTATTCCTTTCTCCCTTGTGTGTTTATCTAGCTTCCCCTTAAATGCATCAATGCCAGTCACCCCAACTACTCCTTGTGGTAGTGAGTTCCATATTCTAACCGCTCCCTGGGTAAAGAAGTTCTTCCTGAATTCCCTATTGGATTTATTAATGACTATCTTATATATTTATGGTCCCTAGTTCTGGTCTCCCCTGCAAGTGGAAACATCTTCTCCACGTCTACCCTATCAAACCCTTTCATAATTTTAAAGATGTCAATCTCTATGTTCACCCCTCACTTCTCTTTTCTGGAGAAAAGAGGCCTAGCCTGTTCAATCTTTCTTGATAAGTATAACCTCTCAGTTCTGGTATCACCTAGTAAATCTTTTTTGCACCTTCTCCAGTGTCTTTATATCCTTTTTATAATATGGAGACCAAAACTGTGCACAGTTTCCCACATGTGGTCTAACCAAGGTTCTATACAAGTTTAACATAAATTCCCGGCTTTTCATTTCTATCCCTCTAGAAATGAGCCCCTAGTGCTTTGTTTGCTTTTTTTTTATGGCCTTTGTGTCACTACTTTTAGTGATTTGTCTATCTGTACCCCCAGACCTCTATGCTCCTCTACCCCATTTAGACTCTTATTTTCCAAGGAGTATGTGGCTTCCTTATTCTTCCTACCAAAATGTACCACCTCACACTTATCCATATTGAAATTCATTTGTCAATTACACGCTCATTCTGCAAGTTTACTAATGTCTTCCTGTATTTTGTTGCAGTCCTCCTCAGTATTAACTATACCCCCCAATTTGGTGTCGTCTGCAAATTTTGAAATTGTATTTCCAATTCCTGAGTCCAAATAGTTTATGTAAATGATGAACAACAGTGGTCCCAGCACCGATCCTTGTGGAACACCACTTCCCACCTTTTGCCAGTCTGAGTAACCTTTAATAACTACTCTCTCTTTTCTGTTTTGTAGCTAGCTTGCCATCCATTCTGATACTTGGCCCCTGACTCCACCTGCTCTGACGTGTTGATAATGTTTTTATTGAGTGGTTGAAGCAACTTTTGATTTCAAGATACTTTTACATTTTAAATATACAAGTTGATCTTCTGTGGCTTTGCACATGGGGAGTCAAGGTCAATGCAGTATTTGAGCAGGGTTACAGGGCAGGGTGATAATTGGATCTGGAAAAGGGGAGGGGAAGAGGAAGAGGGAGAGGAGAAGGGGTGAACAAGTGGATGGAGGGGTAGGGGAGGAAGGGAGGAATAGGGGAGAGGCAGAGGAGGGGAGATGGTTTCGAGAGAGGGACAAGGAGGTGGAGGAGGGAGTGATGGGGACAGGAGGAGCGAATCAGAGGCGAAAGACTGGGAATCTGTCTCAGCAGGGATGGTCATCACCCCCTCATCAGAACTGAATTTCATCTCAGCCCGGGGGCGGGGGGGGGGGGGGGCAGTTTCTATGTGCAGTTCTTCACTTCTCCAGACCTAGAATTTCCTCTCGGGCTGGATGAGGGGGTTGGAGGGTAGTGACTTTCCTAAATCAGGCTAAGTGGGGGAGGTGATGAGCTGTTCTTTGGGCCTTTACTATAGCAGGATCGGATTTGATTTTCTGCTACTAGCTTGGGGAGGGAATATAGGGCAGGAGATGAAGACTAAGATGGGGGGGATGATGTCAGGACATGTTGCAGACTCATTGGGGGTGGGAGGTGGTTTACCGAGTAAGTCTTGGCTGAAATTCTGTCAGAGGGTGGGGGGGGGGGGGGGAGCGGCGGGGGTGGGGGGAGCGGCGGGTGGTTAAGTAAAATAGGAAGAATTGCATTCATCACTGCAGCACACAATGTTGCTTACTGAGTGAGTATTAATTGGGTCAAGTTGATGAAACTGAGATTTGTCCAGCGAGGGCAGTGTAGGGAAGCGTTTGCGATGTGGGTATGGTTCTTCGCTGTGAGTGAGTTCGACATCTATCGACTATGTACCATCCCCTGTCAGTTTGGTTTGTTCACCCTGCTGCAGTGTTAGCATCTGGTCAGACGGCCCATACAGGTCCTCATTGATTGTGGCCGACGGGAGGCTGCATTCAATTAATAACACCAAGTGAAAACCTGGGAACAAACAATGGGGGATTGGGGTGTATTTGCATTTTTGTAGTAAGATGTCACTGTGTCAGAAATAGTTGGGTGAGTGTGGAAATATAACAGAGTGAAGGGCACTTCTGCACCTCCCAAATCCACATTTTAAAAAAAACTTACCTTTTTGGTTTACAGTGGTGCCTTTAAGGATCGCTGGTTAAGCCGCTTGTAGGTCATGTTTTCCTGAACGCAGCCCGTATTAGCATGAATTCTTTATCACATTCATGACATTCATGACATAGCAGCCCTGATTACAAAATTGACATACGTAGACTTCCTGCAGTGATTCAGTTTAGTTAGCCCTGTCATCAAACTCATATTAGTTTTTACTAATTTCAGCTGATTTTTGTGGCTTATCTCTCTGATTTAGCTGAAAATATGGCTTGTAAATTTTCCATATTTTTTCAGCAAAACATCCCACTCCAGTATTGATTTCACAGGTAACAAGGGAAGAGAGAGAGGTGGGGATAGAGTTCAGCCACAGGATTATCTTCCTTTACTCTGCAATTCTCCATTTAGCAATCGATGGTAGTTAAAATCCTGAATGCTTTATATTATGCCAAGTGATTGGCATCACCAATCTCTTTGGTCGCTTGTAAATCACAGACTCATAAAAAGCTGCTAAGGGATGGTGAAGGATCAGAAGTAGCAAGAGCTTAAGGAAAACACGCATTAAATATAAATTGAATGTAGAAGGATTAAATCAGAATAAAACAGAAGTTCTGGAATCTGTAGCACCCGTACATCACATACTCCAACTTCTCTTCTAGTTATGGTTAATTAGCTCCTGACTATTAGAAACCCATGAGGTGAGGGTTGAGCAGGCTTTGCTAATCTCCATGGCATCAGCTGCTAATGTTCCCAATTCTATCTGGGCATGTCTAGATAAGCAAGATATTTTTGCAAACAAAATTTTTGTTGTAGTCAATGCAATCAAAAACTTCATCTGGGTTGTTGTAAGGAGTTATTTTGAAAATGGAATATAAATTATGATTTGCTCTCTGGTTGAGAACAAAACATTTACTGTAGTTAGGTGGTGTCAACAAAACTGAAAATCAACTCGTCTTAATGCATGCGTGCATTAGGGTTAAGATATGAACTTTAAATAAAGCACATTAGAATTTTACACACATATGTTAACCAGTCTGCTATAAATAGTATAGAGAAGCATTTCAACCACATTGTGATCCAAATGTGGCTATTTTATGGTTTTGGATTTGCCTAACTTGTACTACTTTAAAGGGTGGTGGGGGTGGTGGTTGGTTCAGCTATTCTTTTACAAAAAGAAACATTGGCTTATGTGTTCAAAGGCATTTAATTTCTGTACACACACACAGCACCATTCTGAATATCCTGTTGTAACGAGTGCTTAGCGAGTAAGCAACTGCCATCTTTAAAGGAGCTAAATTCTTAGAAATGAGGGAACACCTGAAGTAAGTGAGGGACGAGGATGTTCATCAACACTTCAGTAGATGACAAATGGAACACTTTTAAAGGAATAATGCTGAGCGTTCAGGACAAATACATTATTAAGATAAACAAGCTCAGTCTAAACGAGCATAACCTAAATCAATTAACAAAAAACAAATAAAATAAAAATGAAAAATAGCCTCAACAAATCTCGTAGTGAGAAAGGGGAATGGATTCACTGGGATGAATATAGTAACAACCAGAAAAAACAACAAAAGGGTGTTCGGAAGGGCTTCAAAAAGGGAAATAGAATGAATCAAGGGAACTATAGACCAGTTAGGTTAACGCCAGTGGTAGGAAAGATACCAGAATCTTTGCTAAAAAGATGAGATAATAAAACATATATATATAATAATAGAAAATAATTTTATATAATATAGAATATAATAAAAATAGTCAGCATGGATTTCTAAAAGGAAGGTCATGTTCAACCAACTTTATGGAATTCTTTGAAGAAGCAACACAGAGTAGACAAGGGCAATACAGGGATGTATTATGTATAGACTTTCAGAAGGCTTTCGATAAGGTTTTTAAATAAAATTCATTCTTGGGATATGAGCATTGCTGGCAAGGTATGCCGTGGTGCTCCCACAATGCTGTTAGGTCGTTACAGAATTTGACCTAATGGTGATGGAACGCCAATATATGTCAGAATGGTGTATGACTTTGAGGGGAACTTGGAGGTGGTGTTCCCATGCACCGACTGACCTTGTCCTTCTAGGTGATGGAGGTCATGGGTTTGGGAGGTGCTGCCAAAGAAGCCTTGGTGAATGGCTGCCTTGTATCCCACAAGCCCAGTTACATCAAATCTACAGGACAGAAACAGGCCATTCGGCCCAACTGGTCTATGCCGCCGTTTATGCTACACAGGAGCCTCCTCCCTCCCTACTTCATCTAACTCTATCAGCATACGCTTCTATTCCTTTCTCCCTCATGTGCTTATCTAGCTTCCCCCTTAAATGCAACTATGCTGTTTGCCACAGCTATTCCTTGTGGTAAAGGTGTGGTCCCAGCACCGATCCCTGTGGAACACCACTTCCCACCTTTTGCCAGTCTGAGTAGCTACCCTTAACCCTTACTCTCTGTGTTCTGTTTTGTAGCCAGCTTGCTATCTAGTCTGGCAGCTGTGTCCTTCAGGACTGCCAGCTTGATCAGTAGTGGTACTACCATGCCACTCCTTGTGACAAACATTGACATTCTGTGCCCTTGCTACCCTCAGTGCTTTCTCAGAGTGGTGTTTGACATGGAGGAGTACTGATTCATCAGCTGAGGGAGGACAGTAGGTGGTAATCCACAGGAGGTTTCCTTGCCCATGTTTGACCTGAAATTATGAGACTTCATGGGATCCAGAGTCAATGTTGAGGGCACCTAGGGCCACTAACCCCCCCACCACCCCCCACAACTCACTGTATACCACTGTGCCTCCACCTCTGGTGGGTCTGTCCTGCCAGTGGGACAGGACATACCAGGGATGGTGATGGAGGAGTCTGGGATGTTGGCTGATAGGTATGATTCTGCGAGTAGAGCTATGTCAAGTTGTTGCTTGTGTTTGTGAAGAGGACTTTGCAGGGTCGACTGGGCTGGGCGTGCCTTTGTCATGTCCTGATTCAATCCTGAGGTCCCAATCGGTTGGTCCATCCGGTTTGATTCTTGTTTGTCATTCTAGCAGTTTGATACAAGTAAATGGCTGGTTAGGCCACTTCAGAGGACAGATAAGAGTCAACTACATTGACAAGAAACCCATGACAAATGTCAAGGTATATGGAGTCTGGGGTCAGGTATCAGAATGGATTGAAAAATGGGTACAAAACAGAAAACAGTGGGTAGCAGTTAAGGGAGGTTTCTCAGACTGACAGAAGGTAGGAAATGATGTCCCACAGGGATCTGTGCTGGGACCACTGTTGTTCACCATATACATAAATGATTTGGATTCAGCAATTGAAGGTATGGTGTCGAAATTTGCAGATGATACCAAATTAGGGGGTACAGCTAATAATGCGGAAGACTGCACTAAATACAGGAGGATGAAAACAGGCTTGCACAGAGGATGGATAAATGAATTGAAATTCAATTTAGTGAAATGTGAGTTGGTTCATTTTAGTAGGAGGAATGAAGAGGCCACTTAGTCTTGGAAGGTATGAAACTAAATGGGGTAGGGAGCAAAGAGATCTGGAAATACAGACAAACAAGGTGCACAGAGGACTGGGAGAGACAAATAGCACTAGAGTAAAGAATAGTTCAGAAATAGGAGGGATCAAAAAAGGGCAAATGCGAGGCAGTCTAAGATGAGTTTGCGTAAGTGCACTTAGCATGGTAAATGAAGTTGGTGAGCTGCAGGCTCAAGTTGTCATTTGGTATTATCATATAGTGGCTATAACAGAGACCTGGCTCAAAGAAGGGGAGGATTGGGTACTTAATATTCCTGGCTATACGGTATTCAGGAAAGACAGGGAAGGAAAGAAAGGAGAGGGGGCAGCAGTATTGATCAAAGAAACTATTATAGCACTGGAAAGGGATGATGCAGTTGGGAGGTCAAAGTCAGAATCTATTTGTAAACAATTTTACAACACCAAGTTATAGTCTAATCTATTTGGTTAGAATTAAAGAATAATAGAGGAGTTATTATGCTACTGGATGTATACTATAGGCCACCAAATAGTGGGAAGGAGATAGAGGAGCAAATTTGCAGGCAAATTACCGAAAGATGCAAGAACTATAGAGTAATGATAATGGGGGACTTCAATTATCCCAATATAGACTGGGATAGTAACAGTATAAAGGGCAAAGAGGGGGAGGAATTCCTGAAATGAATACAAATGAACTTTCTTGATCAGTGTGTTTCCAGCCCAATGAGGAAGGAAGCAGTGCTGGATCTACTTCTGGGGAATGAAATGGGGCATGTGGAGCATGTTTCAGTGGGTCAGCATTTGGGGAACAGTGAACATGATGTCATTAGGTTTGGAATAGTTATGGAAAAGGACGAGGAGCAATTAAGCGTAAAAATACTTAACTGGAGGAGGGCTAATTTCAGTGAATTAAAAAGGGATCTTGCCCTGGTGGATTGGAATCAAAAATTGTTAGGCAAAACAGTAATTGAACAATGGGAGACCTTCAAGGAGGAGATGGTTCGGGTACAGAGTAGACATATTCCCACAAAGGGGAAAGGAAGGACATCCAAAGCTAGAGCTCCCTGGATGGCTAAAGATATAGAGATTAAAATGAAATAGAAAAAGTTCACTAATATAGTAGAGAACCAAGCTGAATACGGAAAGTACAGAGGAGACATAAAAAACGGAATAAGAGGGGCAAAGAGAGAGTATGAGAATAGATTAGCGGCTAACATAAAAGGAAACCCAAAAGTCTTTTACAAACATATAAATAGTAAAAGGGCAGTCAAAGGAAAGGTGGAGCTGATTAGGGACAGAAAAGGCGATTTTCTTATGGAGGTAGAGGGAATGGCTGAGGTATTAAATTAATACTTCGCATCGGTCTTCACTGGAGAAGAAGATGCTGCCGATGTAGCAGTAAAGAAGGTAGTAGTGATATTGGATAGGATAAAAATAGATAAAAAGTAGGTACTTAAAAGATTGGCAGTGGTCAAAGTAGAAAAGTCACCCAGTCCAGATGGGATGCATCCTCGGCTCCTGAGGGAAATAAGGGTAGAAATTGCGGAGGCTCTGGCCACAATCTTCCAATCCTCCTTAGATATGGGGGTGGTGTCAGAGAACTCAAGGATTGCAAATGTTACAAAAAAAGGGAGGGGGATAAACCCTGCAATTACAGGCCAGTCAGCCTAATGTTGGCAGTGGGGAAACTTTTAGAGAAAATAATCTGGGACAAAATTAATTGGCACTTGGAAAAGTGTGGGTTAATAAATGAAAGTCAACACTGATTTGTTAAAGGAAAGTCGTGTTTTACTAAGTTGATTGAGTTCGTTGATGAAGTAACGGAGAGGGTTTTTGAGGGTAGTGTGGTTGATATGGTGTATATGGACTTTCAAAAGGCATTTGATAAAGTACCACAAAATAGACTTGTAAGCAAAATTAAAGCCCATAGGATTAAAGGGACAGTGACAGCGTGGTTACAAAATTGGCTAAGGGACAAAGCAGAGAGTAGTGGTGAATGGTTGTTTATCAAACTGGAGGGAAGTATACAATGGTGTCCCCAGGGTTTGATATTAGGACCACTGCTCTTTTTGATATAAATGACCTGGACTTAGGTATACAGGGCATAATTTCAAAGTTTGGAGATGACCCGGAAATGTAGTAAACAATGTGGAGGATAGTGACGGACTTCAGGAGGACATAGATAGACCAGTGAAATGGGCAGACATGTGGCAGATGAAATTTAATGCAAAGAAGTGTGAAGTGATACATTTTGGTAGGAAGTATGAGGAGAGGCAATATAAACTAAATGGTACAATTTTAAAGGGGTACAAGAACAGAGAGACTTGAGGGTGCATGTACACAAATCTTTGAAGGTGGCAGGACAAGTTGAGAAGGCTGTTAAAAAAGCATATGGGATTCTGGGCTTTGTTAATTGAGGCATAGCATACAAAAGCAAGGAAATTATGATAAACCTTTATAAAACACTGGTTAGGCCTCAGCTAGAGTATTGTGTTCAATTCTGGGCACCACACTTTAGGAAGGATGTCAAGGTCTTAGAGAGGTTGCAGAAGAGATTTAGAATGGTGCCTGGGATGAGGGACTTCAGTTATGTGGAGAGACTGGAGAAGCTGGGGTTGCTCTCCTTAGAGCAGAGAAGGTTAAGAGGAGATTTGATAGAAGTGTTCAAAATCATGAATGGTTTTGATAGAGTAAATAAGGAGAAACTGTTTCCAGTGGCAAATGGGTCAGTAACTAGAGGACACTGATTTAAGGTGATTTGCAAAAAAAACCAGAGGTAACATTTAGAAAAGCACAGATTAATCAAGGACAGTTAACATGGATTTGTTACGGGATCGTTGTGTCAGACTAACTTGATTGAATTTTTTGAGGAGACAACAAGGAGGGTTGATGAGGGTAGCATGTTTGATGTAGTCTACGTGGAATTTAACAAGACTTTTGATAAGGTCCCACATGGCAGGCTGGTCAGAAAAGTAAAAACTCATGGGATCCAAGGAAAAGTGGCAAGTTGGATCCAAAATTGGCTCAGTGGCAGGAAGCAAAGCGTAATAGTCGAAGGGTGTTTTTGTGACTGGAAGGCTGTTTCCAGTGAGTTCCACAGGACTCAGTACTAGGTCCCATGCTTTTTGTGGTATATATCATCGATTTAGACTTAAATGCAAGGGGGGGCATGATTAAAAAGTTTGCAGATGATACAAGAATTGGCCATTTGGTTGATAGTGAGGAAGAAAGCTGTAGACTGCAGGTAGATATCAATGGACTGGTCAGGTGGGCAGAAAAGTGGCAAATGGAATTCAGTTCGAAGAAGTGTGAGGTAATGCATTTGGGGAGGTCAAACAAGGCAAGGGAATACACAAGAAATGGTAGGATACTAATAAGTGTAGAGGAACAGAGGGACCTTGGATTGCATGTCCACAGATCCCTGAAGGTAGCAGGACAGGTAGATAAGGTGGTTAAGAAGGCATTTGGGATACTTTCCTTTATTAGCTGAGGTATAGACTATAAGAGCAGGGAGGTTATGCTAGAACTGTATAAAACATTAGTTAGGCCACAGCTGGAGTACTGCGTACAGTTCTGGTCACCACATTGTAGGAAAGATGTGATTGCACTAGAGAGGGTATAGAGGAGATTTACGAGGACATTGCCAGGACTGGAGAATTTTAGCTATGAGGAAAGATTGGATAGGCTGGGGTTGTTTTCTTTGGAACAGAGGAGGCTGAAGGGATATTTAATTGAGGTGTATAAAATCAAGAGGGGCCGAGATAGAGTGGATAGGAAGATCCTATTTCCCTTAGCAGAGAGGTCAACAGCCAGGAGGCATAGATGTAAAGTAATTGGAAGAAGGAATTAGTAGATATCCCCACCATCACAGAAGCCAGTCTTCAGCCAATTCGATTCACTCCGCGTGATATCAAGAAATGGCTGAGTGCAGTGGATACAACAAAGGCTATGGGCCCCGACAACATCCCGGCTGTAGTGCTGAAGACTTGTGCTCCAGAACTAGCCGTGCCCCTAGCCTTCTTGAACCGCTGTAGTCCGTGTGGTGAAGGTTCTCCCACAGTGCTGTTAGGTAGGGAGTTCCAGGATTTTGACCCAGCGAACATGAAGGAACGGCGATATATATCCAAGTCGGGATGGTGTATGACTTGGAGGGGAACGTGCAGGTGCCGTTCCCATGTGCCGCGGCCCTAGTCCTTCTGGGTGGTGGAGGTCGCGGGTTTGGGAGGTGCTGTTGAAGAAGCCATGGCGAGTTGCTGCAGTGCATCCTGTAGATGGTATATACTGCAGCCACGGTGCGCCGGTGGTGAAGGGAGTGAATGTTTAGGGTGGTGGATGGGGTGCCAATCAAGTGGGCTGCTTTGTCCAGGATGGTATCGAGCTTCTTGAGTGTTGTTGGAGCTGCACTCATCCAAGCAAGTGGAGAGTATTCCATCACACTCCTGACTTGTGCCTTGTAATGGTGGAAAGGCTTTGGAGAGTCAGGAGGTGAGTCACTCGCTGTAGAATACCCAGCCTCTGACCTCTTTTAGCCACAGTATTTATGTGGCTGGTCCAGTTAAGTTTCTGGTCAGTGGTGACCCCCAGGATGTTGATGGTGGGGGATTCGGCGATGGTAATGCCGTTGAATGTCAAGGGGAGGTGGTTCGACTCTCTATTGTTGGAGGTGGTCATTGCCTGGCACTTGATTGGCGTGAATGTTACTTGCCACTTATCAGCCCAAGCCTGGATGTTGTCCAGGTCTTGCTGCATGCGGGCATGGACTGCTTCATTATTTGAGGGGTTGCGAATGGAACCGAACACTGTGCAATCATCAGCGAACATCCCCATTTCTGACCTTATGTTGGAGGGAAGGTCATTGATGAAGCAGCTGAAGATGGTTGGGCCTAGGACACTGCCCTGAGGAACTCCTGGAACAATGTCGTGGGGCTGAGATGATTAGCCTTCAACAACCACTACCATCTTCCTTTGTGCTAGGTATGACTCCAGCCACTCGAGAGTTTTCCCTCTGATTCCCATTGACTTCAATTTTACGAGGGCTCCTTGGTGCCACATTCGGTCAAATGCTGCCTTGATGTCAAGGGCAGTCACTCTCACCTCACCTCTGGAATTCAGCTCTTTTGTCCATGTTTGGACCAAGGCTGTAATGAGGTCTGGAGCCGAGTGGTCCTGGCGGAACCCAAACTGAGCATCGGTGAGCAGGTTATTGGTGAGTAAGTGCCGCTTGATAGCACTGTCGACGACACCTTCCATCACTTTGCTGATGATTGAGAGTAGACTGATGGGGCGGTAATTGGCCGGATTGGATTTGTCCTGCTTTTTGTGGACAGGACATACCTGGGCAATTTTCCACATTGTCGGGTGGATGCCAGTGTTGTAGCTGTACTGGAACAGCTTGGCTAGAGGCACGGCTAGTTTTGGAGCACAAATCTTCAGCATTACAGCCGGGATGTTGTTGGGGCCCATAGCCTTTGCACTCAGCCGTTTCTTGATATCAAATGGAGTGAAAAGAATTGGCTGAAGACTGACTTCTGTGAAGGTGGGGATATCGGGAGGAAGCTGAGATGGATCATCCAATCGGCACTTCTGGCTGAAGATGGTTGCAAACACTTCAGCCTTGCCTTTTGCACTCACATGCTGGACTCTGCCATCATGGAGGATTGTCAAATGTAAAGAATCTTACAACACCAGGTTATAGTCCAACAGTTTTATTTGAAAATCACAAGCTTTCAGGTGAGTGTCGCTCACCTGACGAAGGAGAAAGCCTCCGAAAGCTTGTGATTTTCAAATAAAACTGTTGGACTATAACCTGGTGTTGTAAGATTCTTTACATTTGTCAACCCCAGTCCATCACCGGCATCTCCACATCATCATGGAGGATGGGGATGTTCAAGGAGCCTCCTCCTCCCAGTTTAAATTGTTCCCTTTCTGGGCCAGAGAGGTTGATTGGCATTGCAATAACAATTGTTGTGTTGTTAAAAAGGTACTTACACTGTTAAATTCCAGCCCTAACTTTCTGTGGTGAGTGTAATGGTCAATTAACTTGCAAAACTAGCAAGTTCTTAAAAATAACAGGGATGCTAAGGGCGAGATGCCATTTGTGTGAAGCTTACGGCGGAGCGGCGTAAATCGACCTGTAAGTTCTGGAGTTTCGCAACTCACGTGTATCTCTTAATCTCCTGAATTTACTGGCCGATTTGCGCGTTAAAGCAGCGAGCATCATTAACACACCGTTATTTTTCCAGCAAGATCTGGCCCACTATCTTTTCGTTTGATATTAACAGTCTTGAGTATAAAAATTCATTTCTAAACTCCGTCTTCTGATGAATCCTATATGGTTTTGGACTTGACAAAAGGTGGCATCTCTAAACAGATTACATTTGCTTGATGCGCATAAGGGTTACAAAATGCAGCAGCAGACAGAGCTCCAAACTACTGTGGGGCAGGCCTGGAAGAGAGGCCGATTATTGGGCCAATGTCAGGGCAGTGCATGCCATAGAGAGAAGAAGCATCCAACAGAAACACCAAGTTTAATTATTCTATATTGTAGCAGGCCCTTCCTCAGTAGTTATTCTGGGTAGAGGCTGTTATAAGGTGGGCTGTGTTGGATAGTGCTGGATGGTGTCCATGTGGAGAATTGCTGTTGGAGTATTCCAAGGCAGTTCGCATTCTGTCTGCTTTGCACAAACGCCATCTTGCCCTTCGCCTGCCCGTTATTTTTAAGAACTTGCTGGATTTGCACATTGAATAAACAGCCTGTGGCAGTCCCTGCACTTTTGTTTCCATTTATAATTTGAACCTGACCTGCCTGGTTCTGCTCCACGACTATGCTGTCTGAGAGATACCTGTGTTACATTATAACAGCAGTATTGGTGCATCTTGAGTGAGGGACACTCAAGCTGCAGGGCTATGTACATGCTTGTAATGACAAAGCTCTGGTTTCCGACAAAATTTGGAGTGCCATTGTGCATGGGTGCGGGTACATAGTCTTGTACATGCTCCACTGAGGCTCTGAATTTAGGAGGAGACCGCAGCGCTGATTATGTACTGTTCCCTTCATCTGGGTACGTGTACTGAAATCAACTTATTACAAATTTTACTGACCAAAGGGTTGGACTTGTGGTACTAAGTAGAAAGACCATCATAGACATCATAACATTTTGATATCACGATACACATCAGTCTTTGGCCATATGTAAGCACCAACTGTAACATTGAAACCAGCAACGATGCCAGTATTGTGGCACTGATTTGCAATCTGGTGATGTTAAGCTACAGATTTGAGTGCTCATTTTCCAGTCCTGGCACTGAAAAAGCAGGACTGGAGTGCTACAAGCTATTCACTTGCCCCAATAAGGACGGGCCACCTCCACCAGTTCAACTGATATTGGCCTTCATTTAGATTATGAGGTGAACTTCAGCCTGGGTGGGACTGCAGGTGGGAACGCACCAAAGGGGAGGTGGCAGGGAGGGGGGGAAATGGTATGCATCATCATCTCTTAAAGGGTTGTGAGCCAGAATTGAAGTGATGAAGCTACTTAAAGTTAAGTGGTCCATTGTGATGACAACATTATTTTTCAGCCTTTCCAAAAGGGGAAATGTCAAGGCAGGAAATGTTTTTGTTATTCGTTCATGGGATGTGGGCGTCGCTGGCGAGGCCGGCATTTATTGCCCATCCCTAATTGCCCTTGAGAAGGTGGTGGTGAGCCGCCGCCTTGAACCGCTGCAGTCCGTGTGGTGAAGGTTCTCCCACAGTGCTGTTAGGTAGGGAGTTCCAGGATTTTGACCCAGCGACGATGAAGGAACGGCGATATATTTCCAAGTCGGGATGGTGTGTGACTTGGAGGGGAACGTGCAGGTGGTGGTGTACCCATGTACTTGCTGCTCTTGTTCTTCTAGGTGGTAGAGGTCACGGGTTTGGGAGGTGCTGTCGAAGAAGCCTTGGCGAGTTGCTGCAATGCATCCTGTGGATGGTACACACTGCAGCCACTGTGTGCCGGTGGTGAAGGGAGTGACTGTTTAGGGTGGTGGATGTGGTGCCAATCAAGCGGGCTGCTTTGTCCTGAATGGTGTCGAGTTTCTTGAGTGTTGTTGGAGCTGCACTCATCCAAGCAAGTGGAGAATATTCGATCACACTCCTGACTTGTGCCTTGTTGATGGTGGAAAGGCTTTGGGGAGTCAGGAGGTGCGTCACTCGCCACTGAATACCCAACCTCTGACCTGCTCTTGTAGCCACAGTATTTATATGGCTGGTCCAGTTAAGTTTCTGGTCAATGGTGACTCCCAGGATGTTGATGGTGGGGGAAATAAAATCTGTAGGACAATGATAGTGTAGCATAGCACCTAAACCTACTGTCTGATAGCTGTGAAGTGAAGGTGCTGCTGCATTAGGTGAGTGCAAGGAGGATTGCCCTATTTCGCACTCCAGGGATGGTGTGTGACTTGAGGACAGCATGTCTGGCAGGAGTTGGTGGCCAATGTCAGTACTGCATACACTACTCGCTTGAACTGGGACTAATTGTGGAAGAAGATGGCACATCTTAAAGGAGATGCCAAGACTGCCTGAGTGTATCATTTACTGGGTAAATGGCCCATGTATTCAGCCACAAAATATTGCTTGTAAACCTGTTCTACCTTTACTGTTGGCCCATGCCAAGCCCTCACACAACTCTTTCATTGTTTACATGCATGCCCCTACTCAAGTAGGGTACACATTCAAAACTGCAAGAGACTCTCACTGACACCCGGGATATAGCCATTTCATTTATTCCTGTTATTGAGAGGAGCACCTAGAAGGAACGATAGGTTAGGTTCTAAAACATACGTCTCATGTACTGTCACCAAGAGGAAGGACTAGGGTAAAAAAAATTAGGCACGTACACTCATCACTTTTAGTGTATTAAATTTGGTTGCACTTTATTTCAGCTGTATCCAGAATGTTTTCTTTTGATGGTGCAGAATAAGGTTTTAGTAGACTAAGGGAGGGGCATCCATAGTGGTTGGGTTAGTGCAGAGAACCATATTGGCGTAATTGTATTATGCATTTTATGCACACGTGAACAGAGCTTGTAGGACTTCAGTCAACTAAGGCACTTAGGTAAAGATCTCATCAATGAAATCCAGATGCATGACTCTTCCTGGTAGCAATGTTATTTCACTAAAGATGTCTTTTGCGTCATTCTTAGGGTCTTGGACGTCTTTTGATTAGGGGTGGGTCACTCTCCTCCTGGTCCTGCAACTGCTCCATGGTTAGGCCTATTTGGATAGCAAAGTTGAGCAGCATGCAGCAGAAAATGAAGACTCTGGCAGGGCTGTACTGTAACAACTCTTTGCCCAAGCATTTAAAATGAAGGAATCATGACTGCTACCTCGAAATTGGACATCCACCAGCATGATCCTGTGTTGCTGATTGCTGAACGTATGCACACTGAAGATGTGGCAACTCTGTGGTTCATGAAGGGCATGGCATTCTACGTCGGGTCACTTGGGTACCATCAATAATGTCCTGGTCTTTGGAGAATGATACTAATTCTTAAAGGGTTAAATTATGAGACCAGGTTGCATAAACTTGGCTTGTATTCCCTTGGGTTTAGAAGATAGAGGGTGATCTAACTGTGATATTTAAAATGAGAAAAGGATTTGATAAAGTAAATACAGAGACGCTATTTCCTCTGGTGGGGGAAACCCGAATATGAAGGGACAGTCTTAAAATTAGAGCTGGGTCTACTTCCACCTCCATAACATTGCCCGTCTCCGCCACTGCCTCAGCTCATGTGCTGCTGAAACCTTCATCCATGCCTTTGTTACCTCTAGACTTGACTATTCCAATGCTCTCCCGGCCGGCTTCCCATTTTCCACCCTCCATAAACTTGAGCTCATCCAAAGCTCTGCTGCCCGTATACTAACTCGCACCAAGTCCCGTTCTCCTATCACCCCTGTGCTCACTGACCTACATTGGCTCCCGGTCTCGGAACGTCTTGATTTTAAAATTCTCATCCTTGTTTTCAAATCGCTCCAGCCATGCAACCCTCCGAGATCTCTCCGCTTCTCCAATTCTGGCCTCTTGCGCGTCGCCGATTTTAATCACTCCACCATTGGCAGTCGTGCCTTCAGCTGCCTCGGCCCTAAGCTCTGGAGTTCCCTCCCAAAATCTCTCTGCCTCTCTATCTCTCCTCCTTTACAATGTCCCTTAAAACCTACCTCATTAACCAAGCTTTGGTGACCTGTCCTAATATCTCTTTATGTGGCTCGTGTCAAATTTTGTTTTACAACACTCCTGTGAAGTGCCTTGGGCTGTTTTACTACGTTAAAGGTGCTGTATAAATGCAAGTTGTTGTGTCAAAATCAGGAAGCACTTTTTCAACCAAAGGTTGGTGAAATTATGGAATTCTCTCCCCCAAAAGGCTGTGGATGCTCAGTCAATTGAAATTTTCAAGACAGATTAACAGATTTTTGTTAGGTAAATATTCAAGAGATATGGATCAAAGATGGGTATCTGGAGTTGAGGTACAGATCAGCCATGACCTAATTGAATGGCGGAACAGGCTCGAGGGGCTGAATGGCCTCCTCCTGTTCCTATGTTCGTAATTACAGTGCCCTCTCAATTTGGAGTTGTGTCTCATCCTGTATGGTTTTGGATCACGGAGAAAGTGATGAATGCGGTTGTCCTGGCAAATGGTGCATCAGTGCTTGCTTGGTGCATCTGTGCACTAAGAAGACTGCTGATGTCATCTGTGATAGTTGGGATGAGCCTGACGAATAAAACTTCAATGATACAGTGATCTCTAATGGCACTGGCAATGCCATCCCTGTGGTGGAGGTTGTCTACAAGTCCATTCCCAACAAATCTGTCACCCTGACGAAGCCTCAGTAGGTGGGCCTAGGTCAGTATACACATATGCGGGAAATCTGCCTCTGGTGCCGTTGAACCTGCCTCACATTTCTATTTCATCCTCCTCTTCCTTCTCCAACCCCCCCACCCCAAACAATATCCAAATGACTTCCCAGATACACATTTTTAGTTGTAGCAATCAAAAATCTTGCTCCAAAAAAACAGCGAAATAGATGAGATAAAACAAATAATTACAATCCAGTTCTCAAAAATCCAAAGTCCACAATCAAAAGTGACCTCATAAAAAATTTAATGTCACCTTTTAAGAACTCACTTGCTCAAAGTCCACAATGTACCTGACCTCCTTCACCCATTTTATACAGGCAAGTTGTGCACATAGCACATTCTCCCATTAGAGAATCAAGGAATTGTGCAAGCACTCATTAATATGCCATTACTATTGCTTATAATGATTGAATTAAGCTCTCGGATGATTTTATTACTGCAGTGGTCTAGTGGGAATCTGGCAAAGTGAATTCATCGCCCTATTTCCTGGCTCCTGCTTGTACATTCTATGCCAGTGTGACCAATATCACTGGCTGGAAAATATGCCCTTTGACATTGAATTTTTGCCAATACCTAAGTGAATTAGATGCCAAGTCATTGCATGACAACAGCATCAATCTGCTTTAGGAGAAGTGAATTTCTTGCTTATGATCAAATGTACAGAAGTAATACTGTGTGATAATTGTTTTGGGCTATTTCTAAAACACAAGTGCAAATTTTATATTAGGCCGTAAAGAACTTGAATTACCATAGCCCTCAATTATATTCCAATTCTGCCTGAAGTCAAGCCCAATGCACTCAACCCTTGGTATTATTTCTTTCTGACTCACTGTTAGTGAATAGAAAGCTCCACACTCCTGGGGCAGTTTAAGTCCAAATTCTTCAGGACTCTGTGGAAATAATAGGTTTACAATTTAACCTTCACCTATTGGTGAGAGTCAAAAATATCTAGGACTATTACATAAAGATCAATCAGAGAAGGATATTTGTAGGAAACAGATTCAGTAATTTGTGATATGATATTTTAGTTTACACTTCACAAAAGATGTGAATTCTTGTTCTCACCATGTTTGTGGCGCTATCTGGATGATTTCCAAAGTTGTGTCTCTCAACTTATTTTGGAAGGGGAGTTTTTTTGCATTTAAGCTCATAAATGATACACTTAATCAACCATAACTACATTTTAACCCCATGTTTAATGATGGAATAAAATATCTTCATACAATACAACATATTATTAATGTTGAGTCAATTATTAAGAAAAAAGTATTTGAGGAACTGAAAGATGTTTAAAGCCATTTCACACTTTAGGGTATGTTCAACACTTAGACGCTCCCAGCAGGGAGTCTTGCTGAAAGGAAGCAGTTTGGAGATAAGACTACAATACTGTAGCCCTGGTCCTTCGACTCCTGTTCCCTTTGAATGAGTTTCCCCACTGGGACTGTTGCATCGCTCAATTTATTCTTTTACTTTCAGTATGATCATAAAATAGATATGTATGAAGTGGCCATTCTGCCCACTCCTGCTCATCCTTCCAGAAAGAACCTACTGTCCCTCCAACAGCGCATTTAATTGAGTGCTAAATGACTCCCAAGGTTTTTGCCTTTACTGCCCTATTTGGAAGTACATTCCAAGCATGAAGAAAATATCCCTGACATCAGTCCTTTCATCAGGTTTGAACTTGTGTTTCTTTGTCCCACTGCTGTGGCATACCTTGAAGTAGTGCTGCAAATTTACCTTTTCTTATCTTTTATCTTTTACTATCTTATAAAATCCCACCTCAAGATACTGCCTTTCAAGGCTGAAGAGCCGAGTTTCTTCAGTCTTTGCTTTATAATTTATAATGGTTTATAATAATATCTTCTGATCTTCAAGGTCATTATTGTGTCTCTTGTCTGCACTGCCTCCAGGGCTTGAATATCTACCTTGTGCCTTGTTGACCAAGGATAGAGTACTCAAGGTGCAGTAACAATGCGGTGATGTCAAACATCCTATTTTCTGTTATTAGCACCTGAACAATACTAAGAGTGGTTCTGGCTTGTATAAAGCAGCATTGCTCGGTGCTACAAAACAGGCAGATGTAAACTTAAAGGAGCCACAGCAGGCTCAGTTGTATACTCTTGTAAAATTGTTATTTTTGAACAATTTTTTGCATTTTTATTTATTTTTTGCTACTGTGCATTGCTTCACCTTTGTGTTTTCTGCTGTGTAGCTTCCATTTTTATTCCCTCACCCACTCTAAAGAGGCAACAATGGGATTTCCATTGGGAATGCCTCTCTACCTATGTTTTTTGGAGGACGAGGAACAGAGGGAGTCCAGGCTGGTCGGACAGCACAGGAAGTGTTTGGCCCCTCACTGCAGAATATACAGACCAAGTCACTCCTACTTCCAGCTGACCTAGGAGCAGAGCTTGTGGCAGCTGTACTTCACAAGGGAAGCCATTAATGGCTATGCCACATGCTAACACATGACTTATAGCCTCCCTCCACAATGGGCACTGCACTGCCTATGGCTGTGAATGTCACTACCGCCCTGAATTTTAATGTAACGGTCATTCCAGGCTGCCTCTGGGGCCATTAGTAACACTGGTCAATTGGCTGTGCATCAGGTAAGTCATAGATGCATTGTTTGCTTGGGCAAACCAGTTCATCACCTTCCCCATGGACAGCAAACAGCAGCAGCATGACAGGGCTTGCAATTTTATTGATTGGTAGGATTCCCCAAAGTGCAAGGGATCATAGATGCTGTCCACATGCTCCCTTCATCAGTTGCACCACCTATGTCAAAGGAAAAGGATTCCACTTGCTCAATGCCCAGCTCGTTTCTGACCAACAGCACATCATGCAAGTAAATGCTTGTTGCTTGGCAGCTGCCATGATGCTTTTGTTTTAAGACAAGCGCCTGCATTATGAACCAGAAAGGGAATTTTCTGGGTGGATCCTGGGAGATCAAGGCTACCCTCTATAGTAATGGCTGATGACACCTATGCGCTTTACCAGGACATCAATTTAGCACTGCTATAATGTGGTCCAGAATTATCATAAGAGTGCACAATTGTAATTTATCCTTCAACTAAATTGTTATTAAACAATACGTTTCTCCTCCAGTTAATTTGTTTCATTTCTTTGCTCATTTGTTTGAAGTTGGCCTTTTTAAAACTAAACCAGGGCATTGGCCTTTGGAAGTGTTGAATCCCAGATAATGTGGGACTTAATCATGTTGCAGTCACTGCAAGGACCTTTGTTTCCTGAATGGTAGCTGGCCACTTACGGTTCCCAAGTTGAGATCTGAGCTACCTCTCATGACCTCCTTGATGCATTTGTTCATGAGTGTATATTTCTTTCACAAACTCAAGTTCTAAACCAGATGATTCACATCCAAGTAATGTTAAAATACTAAGATATTTGCTGTATATTTTTGTTACATGATTATATGTCACCTGGTTGTGTTGACTGTTATTGTGTGCCACCCACACACCTCATATTTTGCCTCTGGTAGTGAAACTAGACATTTTTAAAAATTAGGTCACAGTAAAAGGAAACTGGAAAGTAAATTGGAAAAATCTGTCTTCTGTGACTTTATTTTAGTAGAAAAAGTTGCTGAAAGATGGAAGCTGTGTGAGATACTTGAACCGAGGCCTGGCTTGCCATCTGATGACCTTTATTTGAGAATAGAATGGGAAAATAACGTCTTTTGTAGTAACGTAGAAAGATGTAGATGACAGGCAAAGCAAACAGTCAAACAATACTGGGACTGCCATCAAAGGGGTTTCTTTAAAATCATGTTTGAATGCTGGATAAAGGGAGTAGGTCTAAAGATCTGAAGTCGTTATTATGAAGAATATCAGGTTTAAAAACAATTGTATATCATACTTGTTTATATTTCTGCATTTTGCATTTATATTAATGTAAGGCTTATTTTTATTTGGGTGAGTGTTGGGCAAAGTTGAACAAGCAGTTGAAATTTTGCAGGGAGACATTAATATTAGTCGCATCTTGTTTCCTTTCTCAGACTTCATGTTTCACTACTGACTTTCATTCAATGTGAGCTGTTGAAATATGCCTTTCAAGTGTATCTCTTATTATTTGTGATACTCAGTTTATTTAATCCTGTTTCTCACCTCCCTTCCCCCACCACAGATGCAAACAGACACACACACATCTTATAATTATTTATTGCTCCCCTTTCTTAGATACCAGGTATCATTTTCAATGTATTGGTACCTTAACATGAAAGGTCACTGTTCTGCCGCCACACTTCAAAAAAAATATTAGATTCTATTCTGAACCAATTTTGTGAAATGAAGCTTGTCAGAAAATTATTTCTTTGCAAAAGCACAGATATCTAACAATTTATTGACAAATAGGATCAATCTGTGCTTAAGAAATAAATACTTGCATTTATGTAGCGCCTTTCACGACCTCAGAACATCCCAAAGCTCTTTACAACCAAAGAAGTACTTTTGAAGCATATTCCCTGTTGTAATGTAGGAAACGCCACAGCCAATTAGTGCACAGTAAGGTCCCACAAACAGCAATGAAACAAATGCCCAGATCATCTGTTTTAGATGTTGGTTGAGGCACAAATGTTGGCCAGGACACCGGGAGAACTCCCCTGCTCTTCTTCGAATAGTGCGATGGGATCTTTTACACCCACCTGAGAGGGCAAACTGGGCCTCAGTTTAACGTCTCATCCGACAGATAGCACCTCCAACATTGAAGCACTCCTTCAGTACTGCATTGAAATGTCAGCCTGGATTATGTGCTCAAGTCTCCGGAGTGGGACTTGAACCCATGACCTTCTGACTCAGAGGCAAGAGTGCGACCACTAGACAGAGCTGACACTTATCACTGTACCATTAATTGGGATATTAGAAATGTTTTTAACCCAATACTTTACAACATTTAAGCTGGGTCAGTGTCTAAGTAGGGGCAATGGAGTTGGTCTGGCATTTAAAGGTGACATCAAGTGACACACTGCATCAATTGCTGTACTTTAATAATGTCACTTTTTTAGCTCAAAGGTGGAAGTTTGATGTTTCCATTGTTTTTCATCTTAAAAAAGAAAGAAAAGTAAGACTTACATTTATTCAGCGCCTTTCATGACCTCAGGATGTCACAAAGCGCTTTATAGCCAATTAAGTACTTTTGAAGTGTAATCATGTTGTAATGTAGGAAACGTGGCAGCTAATTTGTACACAAGATCCCACAACAGCAATGACATAATGACCAGATTATCTGTTTTTAGTGATGTTGGTTGACGGATAAATATTGGCCAGGACACCAGGGAAAACTCCCCTGTTCTTCTTCAAAATAGTGCCATGGGGTCTTTTATGTCCACCTGAGAGGACAGACGGGGCCTCGGTTTAACGTCTCATCCAAAAGGTGGCACCTCCAACAGTGCAGCATTCTCTCTGTACTGCACTGGAGTGTCAGTAATTTTGCTCATTAGCATTAATAGAGCACTTGCTAATTTTTGTTTCTGGTACGACAATTCTTCACTCGACTAATTTGGATAAATCGCATCTTATTTGTGAGCGACACTGATCAGACAATTATCAACAGCATCCTGAAATAATGTGGATTAGGTAGGTTCAGGTATCGGATTACCAAATCGAAATTTCAATTGCTGTTTCAATTCTGAAGATACTCTCTTTCCCCTAAGGTGAACTTGAGCCCTCATTAGGTAGATAGCAGGTACCAGAAGCTTCTCATGAATGCCATGGTGAGCAGCATTACCACTGTCATCCTGACTATAGCATGGACACCGGACATCAAGAAGGATATATTGGCCTTAGAAGGGGGTGCAGCGCAGATTCACCAGAATTATACCGGGGCTTAGAGGGTTACATTATGAGGGCAGGTTGCATAAACGTAGCTTGTATTCCCTTAAGTATAGGACATTGAGAGGTGATCTGATCGAGGAGTTTAAAATGTTAAAAGGATTTGATAGGGAAGGCATGGAGAAACTATTTCCTCTGATCGGGGAATCATGAACAAGAGGACATAATCTTAAAATTAGAGCTAGGCCATTCAGGAGTGAAATCAGGAAACACTTTTGATACAAATGGTAGTAGAAATCTCTCCCCAAAAGGTTGTGGATGCTGGGACAATTGGAGCTTTCAAGACTCAGTTCTATAGATTTTTGTTAGGTAAGGGTATCGAGATATGAAGCAAAGGCAGGTAAATGGAGCTGAGATGCAGGTCAACCATGATCTAATTGAATGGCGGAGCAGGCATGAGGGGTTGAATGGCCTACTCAGGTTCCTATGTTCCTATGACACACACCATATCGCATTGAATGGATTTATAAAAACTGGATATATGAGTATGTATTCTCAGACCTGGCCCAAGTAAGTTTCCAGCAACCGTGGTCCCATGTCTCAAATCACCATCTTCAGCTAAACAATGGACATCTGCCTTCAGCGTGGTGGAAGGACCTACATGGGGCAGCTGCCATTGTGTCAGTCACCTCGATTTTCTTCACATCCAAGTCTAATGCTGCATACCAGTCCTACTGATCCAAACGACTTAATCCAGGTTCTCATGTGAAAGGCTGACTTCCCCTTCAAACACTCAACGATAGGTCGATTTAAGCCAGGGCTCTCCCTGCCTGCAGCCATTTTCTCTTTATTGCCAAAAATTCACCTCACGGGTTAGTCCTGGATCTTGAAAATGGGCTGGAGGAAACCCTTCTGTTGCTGTTCTGAAGCATCACAAGCTTAACCTGCATTTAACACAGAAAACAAAAGGAGGGGAAAACACATGTTCAAGGTCAATTCAAACAAAGGCTGCCGAGTCATGGCAAAAAGGAAACAACGTCTCCTTTAAGAAGAAAGTTGGCGAAGGCTGGTCATGTTTCAGCCAGCATGCTAGGGTAAATCTGTAGTGTAAATATGGCTAATTGGGCCTTACGTGTGACTGGAATGAAAATATAGCAAAACCCGTAGGTTGAAAGGCATTTTTAACATTTTAAATTTCAAGGCAGACCAACGAAATCCTCACACAAACCATCGCAATTATGTTTTAAACCTGCAAAGTGAAAAATATATGGAAAGCCGCCAACCATTTTATTTAGCCTCTCATTTCCCACTGTAAACTAGCAGCAGCTGTAGTGGCTTACAGCTCATGTAAATATATTAGGGGTAATTTTTTGATCATTAATTTAAATGTTCGGAAAATCTTGCCCCACACAAGGACAAACATTGAATGTATACTTCTGACAGATGAATATCTCTGCCAGAAGTAGAAAGTTAGAAAATTACCCTACTATGTTAATTGCCATTTGGCTGATGGTAATTGCCAATGGCTCCCAGTATTTCCTGTTTAAAAATTGGTGCATCTTTGAAGTAACAAAACATCTCCAGGCTAATAAATAGGCATGGAGAACTGATAACAAGCTGGAATTGGAAGAAGATTTAGGAGAGGCGTCTGAAGCTGAGAGTTTAAAGTGAATTCAGATGCTTTCTGTAGCAAGGCGCATTTAAAAACTGGGGCTGCTTTGAAATTAAAACTATTAGAAAAGTCTTTCAACCTAGAATAAGTTGGATAAATGCATTCAGAAAAGACAAGAATGTACAATCAATGACTGGAAAAAGCAGAATTCATTGAAGAGAATTAAAAGACTATTCTCTATTGGTCTAGAAGTACATTGGGATTTCTCTACAGGAGTGAAAACTATTAAACAGATGTCACATTCAAATGATTTCAGTTTGGAGAAAATTCTATCAACGAAACTGTTGAGAAGATAGCTTACCAGCATTAACTTAGCCCTGAAGCAAGGAGTAGGGCGTTCTTGCTGCAATTGTTCAGGGTAATTTTCCTCTGCATACAGCCAATTTCTCATCAGGGCTAAAAAATTGCCCATTCGCCCTGCGCTCGCAGGTGCACACGGACTGGTTGCAAGGAAGCCCAACCCCATTGGATTCAATGGCTTATTTACATAAATTACCGAAGCTTACAGTACGTTTTGTGCAGTGTGTGTGCAGATTTACCTGGAGGGTGGGGAATGCTTAATGAAGTCGCTGTTAAAGGGCTGCTGCACTTAAAGGGTTGCGACACTGTTTGCTCTTCCCTTTCCCCCTCCCTCACATTGAATGGACTACTGAGATATATTGCTAAAGACCTCACACAATTTGGTACCTTCTATAATATATAGTATATATAATATAACTTGATGACGCCCCTCTCCAAGTCAGCAGGAGGCCCTCCAACAACCAATCCCCCTGTCAATGCACCCTACCTGGGCACATGGCATAGCTGGATATGACAACGCGGTACCTTTTATGTCTGATTCTGGTATACATGTTGATTGCTTCTTATTGCTGACATCCTTGCACATGACCAAAAAATATGTGGGCTGATGTCAGATTCCTCAATAACAAAAAAAAATATTATCATTATTACCTGCACTGCAGCCTGACCATTTTTATCCTTTGTTCAGAAACCTAGCAGAAGTGCCAAAGCCCATATACTAGATTAGAATCATAGAATCATAGAAGTTTACAACATGGAAACAGGCCCTTCGGCCCAACATGTCCATGTCGCCCAGTTTATACCACTAAGCTAGTCCCAATTGCCTGCACTTGGCCCATATCCCTCTATACCCACCTTACCCATGTAACTGTCCAAATGCTTTTTAAAAGACAAAATTGTACCCGCCTCTACTACTGCCTCTGGCAGCTCGTTCCAGACACTCACCACCCTTTGAGTGAAAAAATTGCCCCTCTGGACCCTTTTGTATCTCTCCCCTCTCACCTTAAATCTATGCCCCCTCGTTATAGACTCCCTTACCTTTGGGAAAAGATTTTGACTATCTACCTTATCTCTGCTCCTCATTATTTTATAGACTTCTATAAGATCACCCCTCAACCTCCTACTCTCCAGGGAAAAAAGTCTCAGTCTATCCAACCTCTCCCTATAAGTCAAACCATCAAGTCCCGGCAGCATCCTAGTAAATCTTTTCTGCACTCTTTCTAGTTTAATAATATCCTTTCTATAATAGGGTGACCAGAACTGTACACAGTATTCCAAGTGTGGCCTAACTAATGTCTTGTACAACTTCAACAAGACATCCCAACTCCTGTATTCAATGTTCTGACCAATGAAACCAAGCATGCCGAATGCCGCCTTCACCACCCGATCCACCTGTGACTCCACTTTCAAGGAGCTATGAACCTGTACTCCTAGATCTCTTTGTTCTATAACTCTCCCCAACGCCCTACCATTAACGGAGTAGGTCCTGGCCCGATTCGATCTACCAAAATGCATCACCTCACATTTATCTAAATTAAACTCCATCTGCCATTCATCGGCCCACTGGCCCAATTTATCAAGATCCCATTGCAATCCTAGATAACCTTCTTCACTGTCCACAATGCCACCAATCTTGGTGTCATCTGTAAACTTACTAACCATGCCTCCTAAATTCTCATCCAAATCATTAATATAAATAACAAATAACAGCGGACCCAGCACCGATCCCTGAGGCACACCGCTGGTCACAGGCCTCCAGTTTGAAAAACAACCCTCTACAACCACCCTCTGTCTTCTGTCGTCAATCCAATTTTGTATCCAATTGGCTACCTCACCTTGGATCCCATGAGATTTAACTTTATGTAACAACCTACCATGCGGTACCTTGTCAAAGGCTTTGCTAAAGTCCATGTAGACCACGTCTACTGCACAGCCCTCATCTATCTTCTTGGTTACCCCTTCAAAAAACTCAATCAAATTCGTGAGACATGATTTTCCACTCACAAAACCATGCTGACTGTTCCTAATCAGTCCCTGCCTCTCCAAATGCCTGTAGATCCTGTCTCTCAGAATACCCTCTAACAACTTACCCACTACAGATGTCAGGCTCACCGGTCTGTAGTTCCCAGGCTTTTCCCTGCCGCCCTTCTTAAACAAAGGCACAACATTTGCTACCCTCCAATCTTCAGGCACCTCACCTGTAGCTGTCGATGATTCAAATATCTCTGCTAGGGGACCCGCAATTTCCTCCCTAACCTCCCATAACGTCCTGGGATACATTTCATCAGGTCCCGGAGATTTATCTACCTTGATGCGCGTTAAGACTTCCAGCACCTCCCTCTCTGTAATATGTACACTCCTCAAGACATCACTATTTATTTCCCCAAGTTCCCTAACATCCATGCCTTTCTCAACCGTAAATACCGATGTGAAATATTCATTCAGGATCTCACCCATCTCTTGTGGTTCCGCACATAGATGACCTTATTGATCCTTAAGAGGCCCTACTCTCTCCCTAGTTACTCTTTTGCCCTTTATGTATTTGTAGAAGCTCTTTGGATTCTCCTTTGCCTTATCTGCCAAAGCAATTTCATGTCCCCTTTTTGCCCTCCTGATTTCTCTCTTAACTCTACTCCGGCAATCTCTATACTCTTCAAGGGATCCACTTGATCCCAGCTGCCTATGCATGTCATATGCCTCCTTCTTCTTTCTGACTAGGGCCTCAATCTCCCAAATCATCCAAGGTTCCCTACTTCTACCAGCCTTGCCCTTCACTTTATAAGGAATGTGCTTACCCTGAACCCTGGTTAACACACTTCTGAAAGCCTCCCACTTACCAGACGTCCCTTTGCCTGACAACAGATTCTCCCAATCAACTTCTGAAAGTTCCTGTCTAATACCATCAAAATTGGCCTTTCCCCAATTTAGAATTTTAACTTTTGGGCCAGACCTATCATTCTCCATAGCTATCTTAAAACTAATGGAATTATGATCACTGGTCCCAAAGTGATCTCTCACTAACACTTCTGTCACCTGCCCTTCCTTATTTCCCAAGAGGAGGTCAAGTTTTGCCCCCTCTCTAGTCGGGCCATCCACATACTGAATGAGAAATTCCTCCTGAATACACTCAACAAATTTCTCTCCATCCAAGCCCCTAATGCTATGGCTGTCCCAGTCAATGTTGGGAAAGTTAAAGTCCCCTACTATTACCCACCCTATTTTTCTTGCAGCTGTCTGTAATCTCCTTACATATTTTCTCCTCAATTTCCCGTTGACTATTTGGGGGTCTGTAGTACAATCCTATCAAAGTGATCTCTCCCTTCTTATTTTTCAGTTCTACCCATATGGACTCAGTGGGCGAACCCTCGGATATATCCCCTCTCACTACTCCCTAATCAAGAACGCAACTCCTCCTCCTCTCTTACCTCCTGCTCTATCTTTCCTATAGCATCTGTACCCTGGAACATTGAGCTGCCAGTCCTGCCCCTCCCTTAGCCATGTTTCAGTAATAGCTATAACATCCCAGTCCCATGTCCCCATCCATGCCCTAGAGGTTGAAGAAGAGGAGGAGAAAAGGTAGGCTAAATCAAGAAGCAATGATTAAATTATGCCAAGCATGTGCTTTAGAAGTCTATTTACTAAAGAAGGAAGGGACGACTGAGGGTGGTAGGGGGTCCACCGTCCACTAACCTTGTGGTTGCCACAAGATCCATCACTGATCTCTTCTTGGTATACAGCATCAGAACCAATTTGATCCTGCCGTTAACTTAAATGATCTGATCACTGACACCAAGACCTCCTGATGCAAGTAAGCATAAGAGAGTAACACCAATAGACACCATCTTACCTGGCATTAATCCTGACAGGGTTGTCCTATGAGTTGAAGTGAGAGTTTCCAGATGCCAACTTGATTAATTTTAATGTAATGAATGGCACTGGAGCACTCCATGCCACCTATGCCAGCCAAAGATCTCCCAAATATAGTTCAAATACTGTCATTTCAAGTTTAACTATTTACTTGTTATTGATGGCTGCAGGAAAAGCAGCCTTTTAAATTATTCTGAGTTCTCGACCTACTTGTATGCCTGCTTCATGCAAGTATAGATTGCAGTGGGGTCAACTGAGGTGAGACTGGCATGATTCTGGGTGGATGATATCATCCTACCAGTCTCACCTGTTTCATTTACATGCATGGAAGGGGCAGATACAAGGAGCACCTGCTCCCACTTCTGTTGGAATTATGTTCTATCAAAAAAAAAGGAGTGGGAGGGTGGGGGGTCATCGAAGACCTGGCGCAATAGGATCCCAATCTAATTTCTTCCCCACCCACCCAAATTGCGTGAGTTATTTGCCCCATATTGGGAGGAATTTGGGTGGCGTTTGTTTTTTAGAATGTATCTGTCACATTTTCCTTTGGAGGCGCATGCCTCTCTGAGAAGCGTGGGGCTTAAGTTGATATGGCTTCCTCGAGTTATCACTGTCAGCTGAAGAGACTCAACAAAGAAGCAGGCTACAATTCTCAGAATTCTTTTTTGTGATTGACAACAAGATGAACCATTCACCGAGCACTCTGGGACTTGCAGCTGTGCTCTTTCCTCCACTCCTGTGTATTATTGTAAAATTAATGAGGATGAAAACCCTCCTTGGAAACCATTTTTAAGATCGGTGAAAGTAACAGGAAGTTGTTTTTGTATGAGACATCAAAACAAGATAAAGCATGAACCCTTCCTCCTTTTTCTTGGGTAGCTTTGGTAAAAAAAAACACATGTAAGGGACTATGTTCAAAAGGGTGTTTATTTATTAATCAGAAAATTTTATTTTGAAGTTTGAAATTTTGCCATTATTCAATCGTTGCATAAGAACATAAGAAATAGAAGCAGGAGGAGGCCATACGACCCCTGGAGCCTGCTCCGCCATTCAGTAAGATCACGATCTACTTCAACTCCACTTTCAAGCCCTATCCCTGTATCACTTGATTCCCTTAGTGTCCAAAAATCTATCGATCTCAGTCTTAAATATATTCAACAACTGAGCATCCACAGCCCACTGGGGCAGAGAATTCCAAAGATTCACAACCCTCTAAGTGAAGACATTTTTCCTCATCTCGGTCCTAAATGACTGACCCTCCAGCCAGTGGAAACAGCCTCTCAGCATCTCCCTGTCAAGGCCTCTAAGAATTTTGTACGTTTCAATGAGATCACCTCTCATTTTCTAAACTCCAGAGAATATAGGCCCATTCTACTCAATCTCTCCTCATAGGACAACCCTCTCATCCCAGGAATCAATCTAGTGAACCTTCATTGCATCCCCTCTAAAGCAAGTATATCCTCCCTTAGGTAAGGAGACCAAAACAGTACTCCAGATGTGATCTCACCAGAGCCCTATATAATTGCAGCAAGACCTCCTTACTCTTAAACTCCAACCCCCTTACAATAAAGACTAACATGCCATTTGCCTTCCGAATTGCTTGCTATATCTGCATTTTCTGTGATTCGTGTACAAGAACACTCAAATCCCTCTGAATACCAACATTTCTTAGTCTCTCACCTTTTAAAAATATTCTGCTTTTCTATTCTTCCTCCCAAAGTGGATAATTTCACATTTCCCCACATTATACTCCATCTGCCACCTCTCACCCACTTACTTAACCTCTCTGTATCCCTTTGCAGCCTCTTTGCGTCCTCCTCACAGCTTACTTTCCCACCTAGCTTTGTATCGTCAGCAAACTTGGATACATTACACTTGGTCCTCTCATTTAAGTCATTAATATATATTGTAAACAGCTGAGGCCCAAGCATTGATCCTTGCGGCACCCCACTTGTTTCAAGCTGCCAACCCGAAAATTACCCGTTTAGTCCTACTCTTTGAGGATTGGTTAACGGACAGAAAACAATCTATGCTATTATATTACACCTAATCCCTAATCTTGTGTAATAATCTCTTGTGTGGCACCTTATCGAATGCCTTTTGAAAATCCAAATATACTATATCCACTGGTTCCCCCTTATCTACCCTGCTAGTTACACCCTCAAAAAACTCTTAATAGATTTGTCAAACACGATTTCCCTTTCATAAAACCATGTTGACTCTGCCTAATCATATTATGATTTTCTAAGTGCACTGTTACTATGTCCTTGATAATAGATTCTAGCATTTTCCATACTACTGATGTCAGGCTAACTGGCCTTTAGTTTCCTGTTGTCTCTCTCCCTCCTTTCTTATATAGTGGGGTTACATTTGCTACCTTCCAATCCATGGGGACCGTTCTAGAATCTAGGGAATTCTGGAAGATCTAAACCAATGCATTCATTATCTCTGCAGCCACCTCTTTTAAAACCCTAGGATAGAGGCCATCAGGTCCAGGGGATTTGTTGGCTTTTAGTCCCATTAATTTCTCCAGTACTTTTTCTTTACTAGTCTTAATTACTTTAAGTTCTTCACTCTCATTAGACCCTTGGTTCCCCACTATTTCTCTCCCTATGTTTTTTGTGTCTTCTACTGTGAAGACAGATACAAAAATATTTGTTTAGTGTCTCTGCCATGTCCTTATTCCCCATTATAATTTCTCCTGTTTCTGCTTCTTAAGGGACCCACATTTACTTTTTACATACTTGTAGAAGCTGTTACCATCTGTTTTTATATTTCTTGCTAGTTTACTCTCTTATTCAATTTTCTCCTTTATCAATTTCTTGTTCATCTTTTTCTGATTTCTAAAACCCTCCTAATCCTCAGGCTTACTACTTTTTTTGGCAACATTTGAAGCCTCGTTTAATCTAATACTATCCATAATTTCTCTAGTTAGCCACGGTTTAATCACTTTTCCTGTGGATTTTTTATTCCTCAAGGGAATGTATATTTGTTGAGAATTATGAATTATTTCTTTAAATGTTCACCATTGCTTATCTACCGTCATATCTTTTAATCTAATTTCCCAATCTACTTTAGCCAACTCGCCCCTCATACCTTCGTAATTGGCTTTGTTTAAATTTAAGACCCTAGTTTCGGACATCACTCTCAAACTCAGTATGAAATTCTATCATATTATGATCCTTAGCTATAAGATTACTAATTAACCCTGTCTTATTACACAATACTAGATCTAAAGTAGCCTGTTCCCTTGGTGGATCTTTGATATTTGTTTTAGAAAACTGTCTCGAAAGAATTCCATGAACTTGTCCTCCAAACTATTCTTGCCAATTTGGTTCGCCAAGTCTATATGAAGATTAATGTCCACCACGATTGTTACATGCTCCTCTAATTTCCTGACCAACACTATAACTATTGTCAGGGGGCCTATGAACTACTCCCACCAGTGTTTTCTGCCCCTTTTTATTTCTTAGCTCCACCCATACTGATTCTACAACCTGATTTTCTGAGCTAAGATCCTTTCTCACTACTGCCTTTATCTCATCCTTTATTATCAGGACTACCCCTCCCCCCATCTTTTCCATTTTGCCTATCTTTTCTAAAAGTCAAGTATCCTGGAATATTTAGTTCCCAACCTCGGTCACGCTGCAACCACATCTCAGTAATGGCTACTAGATCAAATCTATTTATCTCTCTTTCTGCCATTAATTCATCTACCTTGTTATAAATACTTTGTCCATTCAGATATAGCGCCTTTAATTTTAACTTTTTACTATTTTTCCCTGATGTGACCTTAGTCACTATTTTACCTTTGTTAAACTCTGTGTCCCTTCTCTAACTTTAACCCTAACCACTAATAACCACAATGACCACTAAAAACACTAACCAATGAACTAAATACTTACTGACTTACCGTCGGCGTTGCTCCTTGTCTTGTGACGTCACTTTTTGACTTGTTCTTGATTTTTGATTCCTCGTGCAGCTCCCTTTATGCTCCGCTCAGTCTTAGTCTATCGTTCTTGGTTTAAATCACTTTGAGCCTCCTTTGAGATTCACTCTGTCTTTACCAATCTCTGTGCTCAAGTGCTGTGCTTTATATTCTGTAATCAAAATGATTACACAAGCTGCATTTCTTTTATTTATATTTACATAGGAACAGGAGTAGGCCATTCAGCCCCTCGAGCCTGTTCCACCATTCAATGAGATCTTGGCTGATCTGTGACCTAACTCCATATACCCGCCTTAGCCCCATATCCCTTAATATCTTTGGTTAATAAAAATCTATCAATCTTAGATTTTAAAATTAACAATTGAGCTGGTATCAACTGTCGCTTGCGGAAGAGAGTTCCAAACTTCTACCACCGTTTGTGTGTAGAAGTGTTTCCTAACTTCACTCCTGAAAGACTTGGCTCTAATTTTTACTCTATGTCCCCATGTCCTCGACTCCCCAACCAACTTATTTTAGAGAGAACTCAAAAACAACCGGCAAAAATTATTAACATAAACAACAGAAATTCTGAAAGAATTGTACCATTATTCAAGTATGGAGGGAGGTTGTGAATAAAAGTCCTGAATTTTAAACATATTTATTTAAGTAAAACCTTTTAGCAACCATAGGAGCAATAAATATTTTTGCCGAGATATGCGGTAAAGAAGCAAAGATGAAAATTAATTCTTAGGTTTTATATTTCTTGGACCTTGCTATAAAATCCCATACCCAAAATAGATGAGTTATTTTGCTGATTTGATTTCTAAGATAAAAAGCTGCTTCCCCATGAGATGTATTTATTTATGTAACTGTGGTATGTGAAGGGACAGCCTTATAGTGTACTAGTAAAGATCTTGGGGGTTAAATTCGATATACCCTGAATCCGGGTGCGGGCATCGTGGTCCACGCCCAGTGCTTCCGATGCAGGCAGCACGTGAGCTTTGTGCTGCCTGGTCATTAACAAGATTTCTACGTGCAGCCAGTGCTACCCGCGCCATTGCGAGGCTGCACGCACAAGCAGGAGGCCCGAAATGGGGCATGGCCAACATTTGTTAAAAGCAGCCTGCACCTTTTTAAAGGGGACGTGCACAGTCAATGAGAGCAGTGCAGGTTGGCAGGTAGGATTGCTGGACTGGCAAGAGTGTGCGCTCCAAGGTTCTCCGACGACGCACTGGAGGCCCTGGTGGAGGGAGTGGATGAAAGAAGGGCCATCCTGTCGGGTGGTTGGAGACCCTCCAGACACCAGCTGCGCAGGCAGTGGAAGGCTATAGCCCAGGAAGTGAATGCCATGGGGAACTGCATCGCGCATGTTGCTGATAAAAGTTCAATGATTTGACACGAGCGGTCAAGGTGAGTGAATGCAAGTGTCAAGTGAATCCTACCAACTGCACCACTGCTCCTCGCACGACGCTCCCCGTCACAAATCCACCAACAAACAATGCCCATCCGTACGCAACGTTGCACTTCGCACGCTGCATCTCACCCTCTCATAATAGCACACTTGCAGGCCACACAACCACACTCTCAGGTCACACACACAGGCAGCTATTTGACCTTGACAGGCATATCACCCAGACTCCTTGCAGGAGACTCACTGACACACTTCTCTCTATCTTGCAGGAGAAGGTGGCGCATAGCAGCTGGCAGCAGGAGACATGTGAGGGAGGACAGGCGCGCCTACACGTCCTCACCCCCTTGGAGAGGAGACAGTGTTGCGCATCATTGGGTGGGCTGTCACCGCGAATGTGGCCACCAGCCACATCTCCCTCATCCCACAATCTTCTCTGACTCAAGTGCTGCAGATGGTGTCAGCACGCAAGACTTATTTGCTCCTCTCCCCGCTCCACAACTCTCACCCTGTTTCCCTTTGTCTGCAGATACCCAAGAACTGGACCCGGCACCGTCCGAGGAGGAGGAGGACACTGAAGCCACACAGTCACTTGATCTGACACTCTCATCCACCAGCTGAGAGACTGACACTGCGCGTCCATTAGAGGCTACGTTAGAGGAGGGATCGGCACGTGGTGAGATACCGGGCACAAATGTGCAGGAGCCGGGGCGGGGGGAACGGATACCACAGATGCCAGTTCACCGGAGGGCGAGGTCACACAATGGTTCTGCTGCTGAGGTGTCAGATGATGACTTTGATGGGCCAGGCTACAGAAGACTGCTGATGGGCGTATACCACCAAATGCGAGGTGCACTCGAAAGTTCAGCTGAGTACTGCAGGGCTCCAACAGAACGGTCCAGGCAGCGGAAGTGTTGCTTTAGGACGCCTATGGTATGCTCAATGATGTTGCATGTGGCTCTCGTTGTAGGCCCGCTCTGCACGTGTGCATGCGTTCCTGACCGGGATCATGAGCCACCTCACGAGGAGCCCTTGTAAACCAGTAGCCAGCCTTTCACTTGCTGAGCCGGTTCAAAGATAGCGGGCATGTTGGACTGCTGCATGATGACTGCTGCCAGAATAGCGGGCATTGACCTCCATGTTGCACTGCATATGGTCACACACCAGCTGTACGTTCAGGAAGTGGAACTCCTTTCGGTTCATGAAGATGGCTGAGTTGACATGTAGAGCATGCATGGCAATATGCGCGCAGTCAATGGCACTCTACACCATGGAGTAGCCTGCAATGCAAGCAAACCCTCGTGCTCGCTTGTTCTGCTTCTCTGTATCAAGAGGGAATGTGATGAACCTGTTGCGCATCTCGTATAGTGCTTCCATGACCTCCCTTATGCAGCAGTGCACTGCACACTGTGAGATGTTGCACAGCTTGCCAGCAGAGGCCTGAAAGGATCCAGAGCTCTAGAAGTTCAGCACGATGGCTACCTTCACAGCCACAGGCAATGCTGTCCTTGCCCTGCACTGAGGCTGTAGTTGTGGCTGCGGCAGGTGACAGATCTCCATCACAACCTCTTTGGTGAACCTCAGCCGTCGGATGCACTGATCCTCACTCATCTGGAGCTAAGAGTGGTGTTCCCTGAAGGCCCTCATGGGATATGGCCTCCTGCTCAGATCCCTGCCCTGCCTCCTCTTCCCCCTCCTCACAACTTGACCTGCTCTGCGTGGCCTCTCTGCCTGCTTCCAGTCATGTTCTATGCTCAGCGGGAGCCCTAGCAGACCACCCATGGTTGCCAGGAATCTTATTCAAACACTGTTGTAAATTACACCAACCGTGCCAAACCACTCCGAAATATACTATAGCAACTCTCTAAGTATAGGAAGTTTCAAAAAACGCGTCCTATTTTACCAGCAGCCAGAACCAATAATCCAGTGACTAACCTGCAACACCTGCGAGATCCCTTTAAATAACACTCGCGGGGTGGTCCTCCGGGCACTCTGAGACATGTTCAGGTATTCATGGTAAAGACAATGCATTGAGTGGAGCGTTAAGTGCCAAAATGGTGTCTATCACTTTAAAAAAAAATCAGTGTTGCGCACTGGTCTAACGCATATTCTCCCTACTTTACAATCTGCCGATGTTCATTATCTGTGTGCGCGCGAAACCCTTTACCAAGATGGCATCCAGCGCACATAACGCTAGAAACATGCGCGTGCATTCCGGACGCCATTTTGGAACTTCAGGAGGCTGTGTCGCACTGAAACAACGGGTGCTATGCAGCCCAATTTCTATCCCCATAATTCTTAGTTATCTGATTAAAAATATGCAGTGTTCATGAAAAATGATATGCTTTATATGAAGCAATGTACAATAATAGTCGGATGTATTAATGTCTCAAAAAACATCAATTCTGCAAAAGTGGATTCACTTAAATGTAAAGCTTCAGCTCACGGAAATGTGACAGTTTGGTTTGCACAACTTTCTCCCAGCACTTCCCAAGTTAAAATTAAGGGCTCAATTTTAACTCCTGCCGCCTGGTGCAAACCAGGCAGTGGGGTGGGGTGGGGAGACGCGGGGTTGCAGTTATATTGGAATGGGGGACTTACCCATTCCTTTCCCGCCCCGATCAGTCCAACATCAATTTTAAATTGCAGACGCCAAGGCCACATGCCCCAAACCCGACGGGGTCCTCTTTAAATATGCAAATCGAGCTCCGAAGACGTCATCTGCTATTTTAACCCCAGGCCTGAGTGGGGGAGCAGTAGTGGCTTCCCCACCAGGCCAAACCTGCCTGGAACAGTACCCTGGGCCAGAAGAGGCCCAGCAAGATTGGGCCAGTGGGCCGATGAATGGCAGATGGAGTTTAATTTAGATAAATGTGAGGTGATGCATTTTGGTAGATCGAATCGGGCCAGGACCTACTCCGTTAATGGTAGGGCGTTGGGGAGAGTTATAGAACAAAGAGATCTAGGAGTACAGATTCATAGCTCCTTGAAAGTGGAGTCACAGGTGGATAGGGTGGTGAAGAAGGCATTCAGCATGCTTGGTTTCATTGGTCAGAACATTGAATGCAGGAGTTGGGATGTCTTGTTGAAGTTGTACAGGGCATTGGTGAGGCCACACTTGGAATACTGTGTACAGTTCTGGTCACCCTATTATAGAAAGGATATTATTAAACTAGAAAGAGTGCAGAAAAGATTTACCAGGATGCTACCGGGACTTGATGGTTTGACTTACAGGGAGAGGTTAGACAGACTGGGACTTTATTCCCTGGAGAGTAGGAGGTTAAGGGGTGATCTTATAGAAGTCTATAAAATAATGAGGGGCATAGATAAGGTCGATAGTCAAAATCTTTTCCCAAAGGTAGGGGAGTCTATAACGAGGGGGCACAGATTTAAGGTGAGAGGGGAGAGATACAAAAGGATCCAGAGGGGCAATTTTTTCACTCAAAGGGTGGTGAGTGTCTGGAACGAGCTGCCAGAGGCAGTAGTAGAGGCGGGTACAATTTTGTCTTTTAAAAAGCATTTGGACAGTTACATGGGGAAGGTGGGTATCGAGGGATATGGGCCAAGTGCAGGCAATTGGGACTAGCTTAGTGGTATAAACTGGGCGACATGGACATGTTGGGCCGAAGGGCCTGTTTCCATGTTGTAACTTCTATGATTCTATGATTCTATAAGATATGCTTTTAAATTTTTTTTGTTTCCTTGTGGGCCAGGAGAAATAGGAGTGCTCCTCCAGGACCCACAAGAAAAGCTTGGGCCTCACTTGCGCTGGTCTTCCCCCCCCTCCCCAGGCCAAGATTCCATTCTCAGAAAACTTACCTTGTGCCTGTAACCCTGGGCCCCTGACGACAGCCTCCTGCCTCCCGATTTTAATGGCTGAGTTGCCATTTCCTGCTGACTTTCCATCCGTTTTTACTGGTAAGTCGGCAAACGGCATATTAATGAAGTCCAGCCATTAAAATTGGCCGTGCCTGCCTGCTGCCGCTCTCACTCAGGCATGCCTCTCGCTTTGCCACGTTCCCGCCCAGGAGTCAAAATCGAGGCATAAATTACAGTAGTTTACAAAGATATAGGCTGTTAAGCTGCTTAACTTATCTTATTCTGCATTATATTTCCTTGTACGATTTAAATTACTACCACTGATAAATTATCATGCAAGAAAGGAGCCCATGCAGAACTAACAGCTCAACTGTATCTATGGTTACTGCTAAAATAGCCTTAATACTGTACTTAAGACGATTCCAGTCTAAATGATTTTGAACTATTTGTAAGTAGCTATCCTTTCCTGAAACTGTCAATTAAACATAATTATCCAGTAAAGTATTATTCATAACTCATGCTATAGCATTTAAACCTGTCCTGAATTTGATGTGTCTGCCTGCTCTTAGTTTCTCTTGTAAATTGCCCAGCTATTAGTAGCAGCTCTTTCTTCCTCATATGGAAATAGCTGACACTATTCTCACTTGCTCCATCCAGGATAACCCTAGCCTAGACAGATCCCTATCAACTTCCTGGAGGAGCTAGTAGAATCAGTATGGGTAACAATAACATGTTTTCTCGAGTAGAACCTTGAATACTCAAGGTTATCATTCAAAGTTCAAGGGTGTTCAAAAATGGGCATACAGAGTACTGTGCGTTTAATGGAGAGGCCCAAGGTGAAACATGATATTGGGCCTCGGGCCTCATTTTCATTGAGCTGGTGAGCTGCGGACACCTAATAGGCCTCCCCAAGCAGCTCACATGCGAAGAGGAACGGAAGTTTGGGCTGCTGCAATGCAAGCAGCGTTCCTCAGGTGAGTGATTAAAGAGGGCTGGCCTGAATGGGGGTGATCGGGTATAGGTGCGATCTGGAATGGGGGGCGACCAGGCCGGGAGGGTAGGTGATCAAGTTGGGAGGGCAGACAATTCCATATATTTTAAACGCTTACTTTGTTGGTTGCGGCCTGCAGCAGACCCTTTAAGGACCGCCATATGGCTGCATGTCGATCTGCTTTTCTTGAATGCAGCTGGTGCCGGATGCCTCATTGCAAACCAATATTGCAAACCTTATATGCATATTCAAGGGCCTAATGCCTGTTTCAGGTGTGGGCCATGGATGACAATTTTTTTGCTATACCAGTAGGGTGAACAACGCGCTCTTCTAGCTCATAATGAGCGTGTGCTTGCTGCCCGCCACATTGGAGGCTATTTAGTGCCTGAAAATGTGGATTTCATAAATAGACTGAGGCACCAATGCTCTGAAGCTTTCATCCTTATAATTGCCATATGTGGAATAGCATGCCCAAGATTAGCCCCTAATGAAGATATATAAATCACTTGAGATCACTTGGGCTGCCCACAAAGCAAAAAATACCATGCCAGTAGAGCAACATATACAGGCAAAGACAAATCGGATTCATTTGGTTGGATAATACATAGAAGCAGTAAGGTACGGTAAAATACTGAGAATACAATTCATAAAAACAGTAATGATAGAATCAGTCAACAAGGGATTTAAAATACCCTCAAAAGAATATATTTCCAACTTGGTGAGCAGCAGGACTTTTCGATGAAACAGTCTTTCAAATACCTCACGAGGTGACGAATGATGCAATTTCCAAGTACACCCATTGAATTCAGATCTCTGGTAGAATTTAAGACATGAGCAATCTGCACTGTGATTTACGCCAAATAGTTTGTTTTTGATACCTGACAAATGGCATTCAGCATGCTTGGTTTCATTGGTCAGAACATTGAACACAGGAGTTGGGATGTCTTGTTGAAGTTGTACAAGACATTAGTAAGGCCACACTTGGAATACTGTGTACAGTTCTGGTCACCCTATTAGAGAAAGGATATTATTAAACTAGAAAGAGTGCAGAAAAGATTTACTAGGATGCTACCGGGACTTGATGGTTTGACTTAAAGGGAGAGGTTGGATAGACTGAGACTTTTTTCCCTGGAGAGTAGGAGGTTTAGGGGTGATCTTATAGAAGTCTATAAAATAATGAGGAGCAGAGATAAGGTAGATAGTCAAAATCTTTTCCCAAAGGTAGGGGAGTCTATAACGAGGGGGCATATATTTAAGGTGAGAGGGGAGAGATACAAAAGGGTCCAGAGGGGCAATTTTTTCACTCAAAGGGTGGTGAGTGTCTGGAACGAGCTGCCAGAGGCAGTAGTAGAGGCGGGTACAATTTTGTCTTTTAAAAAGCATTTGGACAGTTACATGGGTAAGATGGGTATAGAGGGATATGGGCCAAGTGCAGGCAATTGGGACTAGCTTAGTGGTATAAACTGGGCGACATGGACATGTTGGGCTGAAGGGCCTGTTTCCATGTTGTAAACTTCTATGATTCTATGAATGTGTAAATTGTAGTACAGCAGGTACCGTGCATTGAACCATGACCTGAAAGAACATCTTCTGCAAAACAAAAAAAGAAAATGGGCCAAATCTTGCTGGAAAAATAATGGCGTGTTAACGACACTCGCTGTTATTAATGTGAAAATTGGCCAGCAAGTTCAAGGGATTAAGAGATACGCCTGAGTTGTGAATCTCCAGAACCTGCTGATCGATTTACACCGCTCCACCATTTGCTTCGCACAAATGGCATCTCGCCCTTAGCCTTCCCGCAATTTTTACGAACTTGCTGAATTTGCACATTAAGTGCCCATTAAACTGCTCAGAAAGTTAGGGCTGGTAATTAAGAGCATAGGTACACTTTTAATGACATGATAATTGTTAACGATGTGATAATTGCTAATGCAATGCCAATTTGGCCCAGAAAGGGAACAGTTTAAACTGATCAGTCTCATTCCTGTATGTAGTAAATTCTCCTTAGAGATTTTTAAAAAATTAATTTTACATTTTTTTCTTACTTTTCCTTTCTGTCTTTTTTTCTCTCTCTTAGTCCAATCTTTCTTTCCCTCTTTATTTCTCTTTCTGTACCTGATTTGACACTAATTCACCCTCCTTCTCCAATGTTTCTAACTCAATCCTTAAATCTCAGCAAGATGCCCTTGTCCAGCAAAATTTGGCCCATTGGAGAAGATAAAGAGAAAGAGATGTGGAGAAAAGAGGCCTAAGAAAAAGATTAAAAAAGACAACGCAATGGGGATGATTTTCGCGTTGAACGCACATTGGGTAGGCAATGGGCGGGGTGACTCTTCTACCCACACGATGGTGTCGGCAGGAGGCCTGATTGATTTTGTTGGTTGAGCCTTATTTGCATGCAGGAGGTGACCTGCCAGTGCTAATTGTGCTGCTTTTAGGTGGTTGCTGATTGGGGAAGGTGCAAAATCTGCTGGAGCAGACATTGATTGTGGGCCTGCAGCATCACTTTAGGAGGGGTGGGGGGGTAAACAGAGCAGCAAATTTCACCATCAGCAATATTTAATATGCATACCCAGCAGCAAGGAAATGAACTTAAGGAAGCTTTTAAGGCTCCGAACTTCCAAAAAACGAATCTGAGTGCCAGACTTGCTTCCAGCTTTCCCCTACAGCAGCCAATGATCCTATAAGTAGCGCTGTATATGGCTGCCTCCCAATCTGTACCGCCCATGGTTTGTGGGCAGGATGAGGAAGTAATGTTGGCAACATTGGTTGACATGAAAATTGCATTGGGAGTCCTGACAAAGTCCATTGACTCATGTTTGAACATTTTAAGTGAGACCCCCACCATTGTTGTGCTGATAGTATGATTTACTGAGGTTGAAACTGGAATTAGTGTTGGTTTTGCTTCAAGGCCAATATTATACTGCACTCCTTGCCCTACTGCTCAACAAAACATTGACGTTTAAATATAATAGCAAAGTGAATTAACAATGGGAGTTGATGTACTTACATAACAGACATCATCTTACCCCAAAAGTTGTTCATTGACTTTGAGACATTGGGATATTTTGATAACGCTCCATATAAATGCAAGTATTTCTTTCTTTCTCTGGCATCATGTTCATTCATTTGACTGTGTGATGGTTGTATTTCTTTCATATGGATCTTTCTTTTCAGTGGAGTTAGATCTGAATGAAATCAATGTAAATCCTCACCCAATCAAATGAAGACATAATGCCAGGTGGCACAACAGGTATTTTTTTAAAGTCCCCATAAACATCCTTCACCTGCATATGAAGACATGGGGCTCGATGTTAGCAGGGCTGCGGGTTCGCGGCGTAGGGGCTATTGGGCGCATGGGTAACGCGCCCGGTGAAATTAGGCTGCCCCCCCGTGCGATCGCAGCCTAATTGGATCCACTTACCTGTTGTTCCGGGTTCTCCACTGCTGAGCTGCGCGTCGGGTGGGCTGCGCATGCACAGTAAGCTCTGTCAGCTGGAGGAGCTCTATTTAAAGGGGCAGTCCTCCACTGACAGATGCTGCAACAAATAGCAAAAATTACAGCATGGAGCAGCCCAGGGGGAAGGCTGCTCCCAGTTTAATGATGCCTCACTCCAGGTATCATTAGATGGGGTGAGGAGGAGGGGGAGGACAGAGATCTTCCCCCACCGGCGGGCGGGAGGAAGCGGCCTGCCTCTGCCACCAGGAAGGCCTGGCTCGAGGTGGCAGAGGAGGTCACCAGCACCACCAACATATCGCCCACCTGCATACAGTGCAGGAGGCGCTCCAATGACCTCAGTCGGTCAGCCGAAGTGAGTACACTTACTCATTCCCCTACACTCCATCTGCCACATCACCACCCCCACCCCACATCTCCTTCGGCACTGCCAACACTACTCTGTCACATCACCCCTCGTACCCACTCAAATCTCATCCTCATCTTACCTGCACTTACTCACCTCGCCAGTACTCATCCCGCCACTACCACTCAACCCAATCCTCATACAATCTCATGGCTCTATCTCATACTCACCCTCTCATGCATCTCTTTCACAGTCAGCCTCACTTAACCTGCCACTACCTGTGCTGCAGCCACAGGGCATGCATCACATATGTGCAGTAAGCAGCGTAAGGCAAACGTGATGTGAGCATGAAGTGGATGCACAAGGGTGTTTGAGGGTTTGTTATGGTTTTTACTTATATTGAATTTCTGACCAACTCACATTACATATTATATTGGCACCACTACTGCCACGTCTTTGCGAATCTTGTCTGGTTTGTGCAATAATGCCCTTTCCTGAGGATCACTATGAAGACCCACAACTGATGCCACCCATTGTGTCACTGCAGAGTGGGTGTAGGTGTATTTGCAGGGCTCTTTTGTGCAGACGACTGAGAGACGTCAGCGATGTCCCGAGTGGCACCCTGGAAGGATGCGGAGGAGAAGTTGTTGAGGGCAGTGGTGACTTTGACAGCGACAGGTAAGAAGATGGTGCTCGGGCCAGCCAGGAGCAGCTTGGCATGAAGGAGGTTGCAGATGTCCACAACTACATGTCGAGTGACTCTGAGCCTCCGTGTGCAGTGCTGCTCAGAGAAGTCCAGGAAGCTGAACCTCGGTCTGTGGACCCTGTGGCGAGGGTAGTGCCTTCTGCGACGCATCTCTCTCTGCGGTTGCCCTCCCTCCTGCTGTGCAGGTGGATGTGTCACAGCACTATGATGTGGAGCTCCACGTGTCAGAGGTGGACGGCGTGGATGGCGAGGCTGGTGAGGCTGGTGATGCTGTTCGCCCTCCGAGGAGGTCATGACTGCAGCTACAGCGGCCCCCATCCGGAAGATGTACTTTTGAGGGGGTCCGCAAGGTAGGTACATGTCTCTGGACCCCGGGGTAAGTGTGCAAGTTGGTGAATTTGATTGTCAGGAGGAGGGTGGTGGAGGCCAAACTTTGTCCCAAGTGACAGAGTGGCCTCCTGCAATGAGTGACGGTCCCCCCCCCCCCCCCCCCAACCTGTCAAATGGACCTCTGCAGCTGCCGCAGGCTGACAGCTGCAACACGTCCATTTCAACTGGAAGTGTTTTCCCCCAGTATGGGAAACAGTCCCAGTTTTTTTTTATTCGTTCACGGGATGTGGGCGTCGCTGGCAAGGCCGGCATTTATTGCCCATCCCTCCGGCATTTATTGCCCATCCCTAATTGTCAATAAAGTCCCACCCCTCCTCACATATTCACTTAATCAGGTCTGTTAATGACCTGAAATACCTAAGTAAATACTGTTAAGTGGCACCCAGCTAGCTTTAATTGCCTGCGGGAGTCCCACATGCGGGGGCTGCGCGCGCACGTCGGCGCGTCTGTGGGGAACCTGGAAGTGGGCGGGTTGGAGCCGGGCTCCGAGCCCGCTCCGGGATTCCCTGATTTTCGGAGCCCCCCCACCAAGAACGCACCCAATAGCGGGTGCTAAAATGAAGCCCCTGATATTCTTACCTTACCTTTGTACTCCTTTTCAAGTCAAAGGACAACTTCTGCCCTTCTTCGGTTCTCCTAGAGAGTAACTCGAAGTTGAATTGATTCACAACCTGTTGCCACAATCTCTGAGTATTGTCAAGAATTCAGCATATCTTCCCAGAATGATATAAATCAAGAACTCAATGTGCAGGCCAATGAAGGCAGCTTTCTGTCATCTTTGTTGTCCTATCTTGACAAACTTCGTTGGACTTCATTGCTGGATGGGCAACACATTCATAATGTATATTGTTAAAGTGATAATTCAAATGCTTGAAAGTGTGCAAGCAACATTATTACTGATGAATTGTGATTGGCTAGTTTACTTTGAATCCCACTATTTATTACATTCAGATTGCAAAGAAACTACAGGAGCAAAATGGCACATAGCTGCCATCTTGATTTAGGTTTGTTATTTTCCATAAAATAAGGACAATTAACTTTTCTTTGGAAAAAGAGAAACTATATCCCTGGAAATTATCCTCCTAGTGGAGCTTATTTATCAGTTGTCCAGCTCAGCGTGTATATTAAGAACCTGGAGATTGAAGGCTCAGTTGTACACATCTGAACTCAAAGCTGTCCTGATAATAATTGCACCATCTCACTTCAAAGAAATTCTATCAGAAATGTCAGACAGATAAAATGTTTTTTTTCTTGATACCATGTAGATGATACATTATTTGTTGGACTGCAACAGCAATCATGTTCCAACAGCCTTGTGTAATAAGATTATGGATAAGATTATGTGTTGAGTCTTTTCAATTAGTGTTTCTCTTAGATCATCATTAATTTATTATATGTTATTTGTACTGTGTTCTTGACTCCCTGTTGCCTTTATCCGTGAAGTACAGACAGAATTAATTCCCAGCTATATTTTACTAATCAAGTATATGATCTAAATGTAATCCTGTGCAGTGTCCATCATCTAATATTTCTACCCAAAGTAATTCATTTTTATTTGATGAATTGTCTCAGAAGCACACTTGTGATCTCATAGTTATTCCTCATATTGTGATGTTAAATTATCTGCTCACTCATAATTTACAATTCAACTGTCACTTCAACTCGAAATTTTAATGACATGAAAGGAGATTGGTACCACTGGTTGACAAATACACTTTTGATAATTAGCATTGTCTCAGTGACAAAAACACCAGTTAATATTACAACAGTACAGGTGTAGAATGCCATGTGTTTTGGCTGCAGGCAGGTTTGCAGTAGATGATCTTATAAACTGGTAGTGCAGTAGTAGAGGAAACAGCAACCATGATTCAATAAGATTGATTGAACTGCAAGAAATGTCGATTCTACAGGTATTTAGGAGCAATAATTAATCTTGTAACACCCACATTAGCTGATTGATTGTCATCACGATGCTTATGTCAGTTGTTGGGATGAGTGCTGATGTGAATTTTTTTTAATGTTCTTGCAACATGGGCATGGCTGGCAAGGCCGGCATTTATTGCCATCCCTAGTTGCCCTTGAGAAGTGGTGGGCCTTCAACTTAAACCACTGCTGTCCTTATGATGAAGGTACTCCCACAATGCTGTTAGGTAGGGAGTTCCAGGATTTTGACCCAGCAACGATGAAGGAATGCTGATATTTGTCCAGGTCAAGATAGTGTGTGACTTGGAGGTGATGGTGTTCCCATGCACCTGCTGCCCTTGCCCTTCTACAAATTGTAATATAATAACTTTGTAATATATTACAAATTGTAATATAATAAATAAATAAAATAGCTTTTAAGCATATTGCTCAGGGATGGGGCCACCTCTTGAGAATGAGAGGAAGGAGTAACGCTATAGGAATGAGGCAAATTATCATCATTTAATATAGCTGGTGTTTAGGATTTTCCATTGCGAAGGCATTATTCTATGGGCTTATTGCCCTTCGGTTTTCCCTGTGCATCTACGCCATTCTCACACTGCAAATGTTATCTGTTCCATGTATATCTAAGTACTAGAATGTAGGCATTGTAAATATATCAAGGCCCTACACTCTGGAATTCCCTCTTTAAATTTCTCCACATCTCCAACTCCCTCTCCCTCTCCTCCTTTAAGAACCTCCTCAAAACCCACCTCTTTGACCAAGCTTTTAGTCGCCCCATCTAATATCTCCTCCTTTGGCTTGGCATCCATTTTTGTCTGATAATGCTCTTGTGAAGCGTGGTGGAGCGTTAAAGATGCTATATAAATGTAAGTTGTTGTTATTGTTGAATAGCATCATTTTACATTGTCAGTGGAACGTTTAGGGCAGATTGTGGCTTCAATGTTTTCATGATACCTCTGATCTCCTGCCATAACTGCCGGAAGATTGGCAGAAACCCTGGAGAAACCCTGTAAACGGTCAATTTTTGGCCATTTCTGTCATTTATCTGGGAATTCCACCGATCTCCCGCTAGAGAACCTGCCATTGTAAACTTCCCCAGATTAGTAAAAGGATTTCTCTAAGTTTGCATACAAAATGTACTCATGATGTGTTGTTTAGTTTATTGAATGCAATTACAATTTTGGCTAAAGTGGAATAAAGATAATTCACATTCAAAATGATATACATATGCTGTTAACTTCCAGATAAATTTCTTGTGCACATGTATATATTGGATCTCATTTAGCACTGTGTTTATGGAAACAATAATGCCCTCTGAATATGGACTTTAACATCAGTGATAGCAGTAGTAAAGGGGTTTAAACTTAAATTCTAGTGTGGCAGTGATGAGAGAACTTGTATGAAGCATAGAAAAAAAATATTTTCTAGCTTTTTTAAATCATAGTGATTCAGCAACAATGTGGATTGTTTAGTATAATATTATTATAGCTTTTGGATTTGGTGTACAGGTAAGAACACAGTGTCGCCTTTGCACTGATGCAAAGTGTTGACTGACGTGGCAGTATAACTCCATCATCAGATCAATGATGAGCCTCCTGAGCGTGGAAAGCAGGAGTTGAGATTTTCTTGGGTGGGTAGTCTTGCACAGCTTGAATTTTCACTGAGTATAGTATAACACCAACCCAATGCAAAGCCACAAGTGCCCAAACAGTCAACTGAGACCGCTGGGAACTTTATAAACTTATTTTTCAATGTTTTTTAGTGGATGAGAAAGTGATATTGCTCACTGTTCACTCCTAATATTAAAACAAGCTGCACAGAGCATGGAGCCTTGCACTTGTCCAAAATCACATGCGCCAAGCTCTATTGTTGCTGAAGTCAGTGTAAGATGCATTCAGTAGCAAAACTTGGATCCGTCGGCTGAGCTTTGTTCCATACAAATTTGTGTCTCAGACCAGTAGCTATAGTACAAACTGCAGCCTAAGATAACTCAATGAACACTTGTCACTTTTGACACTGTAGAAGCCAACTAGAATTAAGGGAGCACTAGCATTTGACTATTTGATCACATAGCTGTACCAGGTGACAATCTCTGATAAATGTAAACATCCAGAAGCAAAGTATATGCTGTTGTGTCGTAAGAAGATCAATACTCTGGGATGTTCTGATTTATACAGCTAATTGCATCACGATTTTATGGTTCTATATATTTTATTTTGGCACCAAAATACAAATGGTACACTTTATCATTAGTTTGCAGATATTTCTGTCAAAACAAAGCTATATTATAGATAAAGGACCCCAGTTAAAAGGGATTGACAAATTGACCGCTGGCAGAACAATTTCATTAATAGTTTTTCAACAGGTGAAAAGTTCTGTGAGTATCTCTTGGTACAAATTACATTTTATAAAATATGTTTCTGTCTTCCTTACCAAAGCAGAAAATACTAACCAATCATATTTGCAATAATTTCTTGTTGACTACGAAATCATTTCTGTTGCTCAGGTTATATAAGATTATTGCAGTATCACTGACACACAAACAGACAAATAGAACAAATGCAGCTAGTTAGTCATTTCAGGCCTCACCAGAGACTGACAGAAATTAGTTAAAAACAGCATGGATTTATGTTTATTACTTGCATTTACAGGAAACTTACATCTGTGTCATAAATACAATTCTAAGGTAATTTTCCTCAACAAATTAACACATAACGATTGCTATTAACTTGCAGTTCATTAAGTCCTTTGATGTATGTTGCAATTGACAAAGAATCAGCTCTTTGACATTTTGGTAATTCCATAAGCTTTAGAATGGAAAGGTGGAATGCGTAGGTTTTTTTTCCACCCATCACCATAATGTTCACGGCCTTCTTAACTGAGTAATTTGCTGTCTCGTTCAGTTCTCTAGAGGGTAGACAAAAGGCTTGTTATAACAAGATCACAGTGTTCAGATGTCCGTTATAGCACTATGTTGTGTAGAGTGGATTGCAGCTGATGAAGTGCTGCTTTATATAAAGAGAGATTTTAAACAGAATAAAACATTTCAACTTGGGTTACAGAACCTTATCAAGTTGCATAGGTTTTTCAACTCCACCTGGGAAAGTTAATTTAGATTGAAGGACCTCTTAATCAGCTATGCAATCAAAAAGGCAAACCCACTGAGCACGCTGAAGACAACACTTAAAGATATCAACTAGTACAAGTCTGCTGGAATTTGCTTATTGGCAGAGCTCTAGTTCCCATCTATCATAAAAATCACTGTGGTATTCTAAATGCAGGCAACTACAATCTTCCATTTTACAAAGTAAGCAAACAGTACAAAGGTTGCCAGGTATATACCTGACTAAAATATGCCACATAATAAATGTATAGGTCAGTACTTCACAGATGATCATATTAGGGTAGTATTACCTGACATTTCAGCATTTACTACTGGTGCATATTAAGAGATGAAACAGGTTTAAGCTGACATATAGTTCATCTTCATTAATAGATAAATATTATTTTGTGTTAAGAATAGAGAGTCAGGGATTATTTTAGTCATAAAATTCCCTCTGCCTTCTGCTGTCTGGAGAATTGAGCTGCGCTAAAGCTGAATGGATTTGTAACTTTGGTCAGTTCTATTTGCACTGGTATATATGACCACTCCAGCCCACAGCTTGTTCTGGACAAAATTACATGAAATTTATAATCACTGCATCAAGTTTTGGAAGAATACATCTTTCCTTGCTTTACATTTATTCAAAGGACTTCTCTAGAAATTGAAATGTTCTATTTCATCCAAGTGAAAACGTAAAATAAATGTTAAAATTATGTAAGACTATTGTAATATATTACTATTATTTTAAAATATTTTTTGTTGTGCTTTTACTTTTTCTCTTTGTAAGCTAATGCAGCACAGTGTTTTCAGACTATCAGTCTTTTGATTATCAGGGGCTGAACAACTATTCACAGGCTGCTAGGTTCAAGGAAAAATACTGAGGCATCGTTTTGTCCGCACAAAGTCCGACTTGCCCATCACCACTAATCATCACTAATCCTGACTCTCTGGGCCCGATATTAGGAGGGAGACGGGTTGGCAGCGGGGGGTCGACTGGGCACGTGGGTAACGCGCCCAGTGAAATCGGTGGGTTTGGCACGCGATTCTAAGTAAATTGAAGCCACTTACCTTGGCTTCCAGGTTTTGTGCTGGAAAGCCGCACAGCGGGTGGACTGCACACCTGCATCATAGGCTGTCAGCTGGAGGAACCCTATTTAAAGGGGCAGTCCTCCACTGACTGACGCTGCAGAAAATAGGCAAAATTACAGCATGGAGCAGCCCAGGGGGAAGGCTGCTCCCAGGTTTAATGATGCCTCATTCCAGGTCCTACTGGATGGGATGAGGAGGAGGGGGAAGACAGAAATCTTCTCCCCGGCGGACGGGAGGAAATGGCCTGCCTCTGCCACCACGAAGGCCTGGCTTGAGGTGGCAGAGGAGGTCACCTGCACCACCAACATATCATGCACCTGCATACAGTACAGGAGGCGCTTCAATGGCCTAAGTAGGTCAGCCGAAGTGAGTACACTTACTCATTCCCCTACACTCCATCTGCCACATCACCGCCCCCACCCCACATCTCCTTCTGCACTGCCAACACTACTCTGTCACATCACTCCTCACACCCACTCAAAGCTCATTCTCATCTTACCTGCACTTACTCACCTCGCCAGTACTCATCCCGCCACTACCACTCAACCCAATCCTCATACAATCTCATGGCTCTATCTCATACTCACCCTCTCATGCATCTATTTCACGGTCAGCCTCGCCCAATCTGCCACTACCTGTGCTGCAGCCACAGGGCATGCATCACGTATGTGTAGTAGGAAGCATAAGGCAAACGTGTTGTGAGCATGAAGGGGATGCACAAGGGTGTTTGAGGGTTTGTCATGGTTTTTATTTATATTTGATTTCTGATCAACTCACATTACATAGTCACCACTACTGCCACTTCTTAGTCATTCTTGACTGGCTTGTGCAATAATGCCCTTTCATGAGGTTCTCCATGAACTCCTTGATGCCACCCATTGGGTCACCCTACAGAGTGTGTATGTGTAGTTGCACGACTACTTTGTGCAAGTACCTGTTGCACAGCACTGTGTTGCGTAGCTCCGCGTGGCAGAGGTGGATGGCATGCCTGGCGAGGCTGGTGATGTTGCTTGTCCTCCAATGGAGTGATGAATGCAGCAATGGACCCATCCCCCCCATCCTGACAGTGTGAGTGTGAGGGGGTCCACAAAGTAGGTAAATGTGTTTGGACAGCAGAGTTTAGGGTATGATTTAATAATTTGGAGTGTGGAGACAACAGTGTGACAGGCAAAACTTTGTCTGAGGTGACAGAGTGCCCTGCTGCAATGAATGAGGTTTACCCTGCACCTGTTAAATGGACCTTTGCAGCTGCCACTGGCTGCTGGCTGCAACACGTCTGTTTAAACAGGGAGTGTTTCCCCCAGCATGGGAAACACGCTCTGGGTAGTCCAAAATCCGAATCCTCCTAAAATCTCCTACTAATGAGGTCTGTAAATGACCTCAAGTACCCAGATAATGATCTTAAGTGGGATCCCGCCGGCTTTGATTGCCGGTGGGAGTCCCGCATGCGGGGGCTGCGCGCGCACCGATTCGCGTCATTGGGGTACCCGGAAGTGGGCGGGTTGGAGCCAGGCTCCGGACCCGCTCCGGGAATCCCCAATTTTAGGAGCCCCCCCCGCCACGAACGCACCCGCTCGGCCATCCGAAAATTGACCCCTCTGTCTCCCAGTATATTGAATTTGAAATCCATGTCCTCATCTACAAATCCCTCCATGATCTCACCATTTTTCTACTGCCTTCAACCTTATTTGTCGCTTGTGGTATCCCCCCTTACTGAACTCTGCAATATGTGGCAGAGTCTTCAGCCACCTTGGCCCTACACTCTGGAACTCCGTTCTATGCCTCACTCTCTCCACCTTTAAAAGCCTTATCGAAACCCATCTCTTTCACCAAGCTCTTGGTCACCCCTTCTAACTCTCCCAAATAGGCTTGATTTCCATTCCTTTCATCCTCCGTGAAGCACTTTGGGATGTTTTTCTATATTGAAGGCGTTATGTAAGTGCAAGTTGTTATTGTCCTCCATGTCAGGACGTCACCCTTCCTCTACAAGTTCCTTCAGCCCTCTGTTCCAGCACATTTCCACTTCTCGTCTGACTCTGGTCTCCTTTACAACCCTCTCTTTCTGAACCATCAGCTGTCTCAGTTCTACACTCTGGAACATTCCCCCAAAACCACTCGGCTTTGCTATCTCTCTCCTCTTCTAAAAGCTTTCTCAAAACCTAGTTCTTTGATCTTGCCTTAACCACCACTGCACTCCTTCTCCCATCACAACTTGGTATCCTTTTATTTTCGCCTCTGTGGAACGCATCAGGATGTTTTATTACCTTAAATGTGTTATAAAAGTGCAAGCTGTTAAAACCACTCATCATTCTGTAACAGTTTTGTTGTGAGCTACAGCCAGGCTTTTGTCCATAAAGCTTAATTATGCTACACTTAATTGAAGGTAGACATTTTATATGGTTTCCAGAACACCATACAATGTTGTGAAATAGGTGGTCGACAAAATTTACCTCTCAAACAATTGTAGTTATTACAGGTCCAAATAGCTGCGCAGTGCAAAATTAGAAATTTGGCCTGTTTCAGTAGAAAAAAGTCACTGTATAGCTTCCTAGTAAAACATTACAAATGAAGAACAGCTGTTGGCACTGTAATACAATACAGGGATGAAAAATATTGCTTAGTTAAACCACTTAAAAAATATTTGTGTTCATTTAGAAGTATAAATCCTGATTTTTTTTTTTTCCCTGTTGCACTGAGAACCTTGAGTTAAATGCAAAAGAACTCATGAGCCCCAATTTGATGAATGCACAGTACCAGTGAGGAACATTGCCTACCGCCAAGCATATTGGGAAATCAGAGTGACGCATTTGAAAAATCAGCCCTAGCATTTTTATTCCTTCCTTAAGAATATACTCTAAGAAGCTACTACATGGAAGCAGATAGATTGAGAAGGTGGTGAAAATATGTGTGCATAATGGGTCACTCTCTTGTTAAGCAATGACTGCATACAGCTGTGAGCAAATAAAACCTGGCTACTGAAACCTGTTTCTCTGAACAGCAATCCTTCTCATCTTACTGGCCACAAGATTTTTCCTATTTTTTTTCCTCTCCCAGGACTATGGCTGCTGGTGGCTGGGCAGGGTGACAGAGGTCATGGTGTTAAGTTGCACAGTGTTGGAAGGGACAGGCTTGATGGGCCAGCTGGTTTCTCCTGTCCATTATTTTCATACGTTTGTAGGGAAAGTGATGACAGCCGATCGGGCGAGCCCCCGCACCCCCCCCCCCCGGAAATTCCCGGCAATACCTCAGATCAATATATATTTAAAATCTCTTCCCTATTACTTATGGACAAAAAGTCACTTTTGTAAAATCATAGAATCTTACAGCACTTTGAGTGGAGTTCCCACTTCTATGTCCCCTTTCGCCATCATCCCTCTCCCAGGCCGCCGCAATGTCACTCTCAACACTCTACTGGACAACAGGCTGGTGGGCAGATATGACGCTTTCTAAGGCCATGTTTAAGGCGGCAGACATGTTGGCATCCTGTGTCCTTACAGCCATTGTCATGGCCTGCATGGATTCATTTGAGATCCATGCTTGAAGCTCAATGGAGGCTGCCACTCTCTCCATTGAAGACATTCCCACACTTACCTGGGCCACCAAGCGATGGAGTTGGACTCCTCCATCCTTTCTGCTATTATGGAGATTGTGCATGACACCTATTCCATTATCTTGCAAAGGTGGAGTTGTACCTCGATCATTCTCACTCTCAATGATGTTCCCCGGGCTGCCAGTATCTGCACTGGTGCATGGCTGTATGTCATGTGACGTACACCTCAGAGGAATTGAGCTTCTATGAGGAATCACCTTCTTCCGTGGCGCCTGCTTCCTCACTAATCCATGAAGGTCCTGGAAGACGACATAAAGCAATATTAAAAAATCATCGGAGAAGTGACAGTCTTTCCAGTGACCATACTGAGGTGTGGAACACTTCAATCATTAATAACATCAATTCATCATGTGTGTGAAGGGTGTTACAGTTCTGTCACCTGCCATCTGTGGGTTGCCAGTCTCGCCAACTCTGATGGCCAGGCATGTAACCGTGCAATTTATGTCCATCACCTCCTCCTCCGCATCTGTCAATGGGACTATTTGTGGTGGGCCCCCTCCAGTTCTACTCCTCTCCCTTGCATTTTGTACTCTCTTCTCCTACAAGGGGAGAAAGAACAGATGTGTGAGTGACTGAAGGTGACGTGTTCACCCGATGGATGCAGTGCTTTGGGTGAAGCTGACAATGAAACTATCAGGCAGATTCATCACATTGCATCAGGTTTGGGGTGAATGGGAATGGTGGGTTCACAAATGGGGAGGTGAGGAAGTGCATAGAAAGTGAAGGTTAGTTAAAGATGAGATTAAGTGGGTGTGAGGAGTGATGTGATGGAGTAGGCTTGCCAGCACAGAGTGAGGGGGGAGGGGGTTCTTTTCATAGGATGTAGGTGAATCACCAAAAGTACTCACTTTTCCTGACCTGGTTAGGTCATTAAATCACTTCCCGTGCATCGTGCTCTTGCTGCTGATTTCCTCTGCCAACTCCAGCCATGCCTTCTTAGTGGCAGAAGCAGGTCGCTTCCTCCTTTCAGCCGGGTATAGGACTTCCCTCCTGCTTCTGACATCAGCCAGTAGCAACCCTAAGGAGGAGTGCTGCCATCGCCCTATGATGCTGCATTCTGGAATTATCCTCCCTTCTCCTTCAAAATCCATTTTTGCAATGGCCCTTTAAATAGTCCAATTCACAACACGTCACGCAGGTGTGCAGTACGCCCGCTGCGCAGCTTGGAGACTAAAAACCCAGAAGTAAAATTAAGGGCCTTCAATTTAGTCGCGATCGCTCAAACCATTCATGGAAAATTTTTCCGGGTTTCCCACGTGACTACTTACCCACCCTCTGACTTCCCGACGCCATGTTAAAATCATGCCCATTGAGTCTGATAGAGGAGGCTATGCTGCAAATTATAGGAATGAAGAGCATAGAGAAGGTGGGGTGGGTGAAGCATAAGGCCCTGTCCACCTTGTACCATTCTACTCCTGCTGGGGATAAATCTTCTTGGAGCTTGTCCTGTTAGACCAGTATAACTTTGATGGAAGTTTGATAGAAACCCTGTTTCCACATGTAAAAGGGGGTTACTGCTGAAGTTACGTCAAAGGAGCAGGAGAATTTCAGCTCCATTATTTTTTCTCCCACCTATTCATTCCTTTACCCAATCCTGGCCTCTAACCCTCCTCTACCTTCCCCCTCCTGCCCACCTTCCCTATCTGGCCTCCACTGCCACAGTTCCCCCCCTCACCCAATTATCCCTTATCCAGTTCTCCCGCTTGACCAGAGGACTCTACTTAGTCTTGACTTGCAGCATCACGGGGCATCGAGTAGTTAATAAGAACATAAGAACATAAGAGATAGGAGCAGGAGTAGGCCATTTGGCCAGCCTGCTCCGCCATTCAATGAGATCATGGCTGATCTGATTCTGGCCTCAACACCACTTTCCTGCCTGTCCCCCATATCCTTTGACTCCCTTGCTGATCAAAAATTTGTCTAACTCAGCCTCGAATATATTCAATGACTCAGCCTCCACCGCTCTTTGGTTCAAAGAATTCCAAAGGTTCACAACCCTCTGAGAGGAGAAATTTCTCCTCATCTCCGTCTTAAATGGGTGACTCTGTATTCTGAGACTATGCCCTCTAGTTCTAGATTCCCCTATGAGGGGAAACATCCTCTCAGCATTTTCCGTGTCAAGCCCCCTCAGAATCTTGTATATTACAATAAGATCTTTTCTCATTCTTCTAAACTACAGTGAGTATATGCCAAACCTGCTCAATCTTTCCTCATAAGAAAACCCTTCCATACCCGGAATCAACCGAGTGAACCTTCTCTGAACTGCCTCCAATGCAAGTGTATCCTTCCTTAAATAAGGGGACCAAAACTGTACACAGTACTCTAGATGTGGTCTCACCAGCGCCCTGAACAGTTGTAGCAAGACTTCCCTGCTTTTATACTCCAGCCCCCTAGAAATAAAGGCCAATATTCCATTTGCCTTTCCAATTACCTGCTGCACCTGTATGCTAACTTCTTGTGTTTCATGTATGAGGACACCCAAATCCCTCTGTACCGCAGCATTCTGTAATCTTTCTCCATTTATAAAATATTTTGCTTTTTTATTCTTCCTATCATTTTCCCACATTATACTCCATCTACCAAATTTTTGCCCACTCGCTTAACCTACCTATATCCCTATGCAGATACTTTGGGCCTGATATTACCAGAGCGGCGGGTTTGCGGCGGGGGGGGGTGCGATTGGGCGCATGGGTAACGTGCCCGGTGAAATCGGTCTGCCCCGAAAGCAATCGCAGGCTGATTGGATCCACTTACCTCTTGTTCCGGGTTCCCCGCTGCTAAGCTGCGCGGCAGGCGGACTGCGCATGCGCAGTAAGATCTGTCAACTGGAGGAGCCCTATTTAAAGGGGCAGTCCTCCACTGACTGATGCTGCAAGAAATAGGAAAAATTACAGCATGGAGCAGCCCAGGGGGAAGGCTGCTCCCAGGTTTAATGATGCCTCACTCCAGGTATCATTGGATGGGGTGAGGAGGAGGGGGAGGACAGAGATCTTCCACCCGGCGGGCGGGAGGAAGCGGCCTGCCTCTGCCACCAAGAAGGCCTGGCTCGAGGTGGCAGAGGAGGTCACCTGCACCACCAACATATCGCCCACCTGCATACAGTGCAGGAGGCGCTGCAATGACCTAAGTAGGTCAGCCGAAGTGAGTACACTTACTCATTCCCCTACACTCCGTCTGCCACATCACCGCCCCCACCCCACATCTCCTTCTGCACTGCCAACACTACTCTATCACATCACTCCTCACACCCACTCAAACCTCATCCTCATCTTACCTGCACTTACTCACCTCGCCAGTACTCATCCCGCCACTACCACTCAACCCAATCCTCATACAATCTCATGGCTGTACCTCATACTCACCCTCTCATGCATCTCTTTCACAGTCAGCCTCACTCAACCTGCCACTACCTGTGCTGCAGCCACAGGGCATGCATCACATATGTGCAGTAGGCAGCGTAAGGCAAACGTGTTGTGAGCACGAAGGGGATGCACAAGGGTGTTTGAGGGTTTGTCATGGTTTTTACTTCTATTTAATTTCTGACCAACTCACATTACATATTATATTGGCACCACTACTGCCATATCTTTGCGAATCTTGTCTGGTTTGTGCAATAATGCCCTTTCCTGAGGATCACTATGAAGACCCACAACTGATGCCACCCATTGTGTCACTGCAGAGTGGGTGTAGGTGTATTTACAGGGCTCTTTTGTTCAGACGACTGAGAGACGTCGGCGATGTCCCCGGTGGCACCCTGGAAGGATGCGGAGGAGAAGTTGTTGAGGGTGCTGACTTTGACAGTGACAGGTAAGAAGATGGTGCTCGGGCCAGCCGGGAGCAGCTCGGCATGAAGGAGGCTGCAGATGTCCACAACTACATGTCGAGTGACTCTGAGCCTCCGTGTGCACTGCTGCTCAGAGAGGTCCAGGAAGCTGAGCCCCGGTCTGTGGACCCTGTGGCGAGGGTAGTGCCCTCTCCAATGCATCTCTCTCTGCCATTGCCCTCCCTCCTGCTGCGCAGGTGGATGTGTCACAGCAGTGTGTTGTGGAGCTCCACGTGTCAGAGGTGGACGGCGAGGCTGGTGATGCTGTTTGCCCTCCGAGAAGGTCATGACTGCAGCTACGGCAGCTCCCATCCGGAAGATGTACACCTGAGGGGGTCTGCAAGGTAGGTACATGTGTCTGGACACCGGGGTAAGTGTGCAAGTTTGTGAATTTTATTGTTAGGAGGAGGGTGGTGGAGGCCAAACTTTGTCCCAAGTGACAGAGTGGCCTCCTGCAATGAGTGAGGGTCTCCCCCCACCCCCCACCCCTGTCAAATGGACCATTGCAGTTGCCACAGGCTGATGGCTGCAACACGTCCATTTGAACTGGGAGTGTTTCCCCCAGTACAGGAAACAGTCCCAGTTGTTTGTAAAATCCCAAACCTCCTAAAATATCTCGTTAATCATGTCTGTAAACGACCTGAAATACCAAAATAAATACCTTAAGTGGCACCCCGCCGGCTTTAATTGCGGGGGCTGCGCGTGCATGTCAGCGCGTCTGTGGGAAACCCGGAAGTGGGCGGGTTGCAGCCAGGCTCCCGACCCGCCCCAGGAATCCCCGATTTTCGTGGCCCCCCCCCCCCGCCAGGAATGCACCCGATCGCAGGTGCTAAAATCGACCCCTTTGTGTCCTCCTCACAACTTACTTTTCCACCTCTCTTTTATCATCAGCAAATCTGGCCACAGTACACTTGCTTCCTTCATCTAAGTTATTGATATAGATTGTAAATAGTTGAGGCCCCAGCATTGAGCCCTACGGCACCCCACTAGTTACAGATTGCCATCCTGAAAATGACTCTTCTATCCCGACTCTTAGTTTTCTGTTAGTTTGCCAATCCTCTATCCATGCTAATATATTACCCCCCAACACATGAGCTCTTACCTTGTGCAGTAACCTTTTATGTGGCACCTTATCGAATGCCTTTTGGAAATCCAAATACACTACATCTACTGGTTTCCCTTTATCCACCCTACTCGTTACTTCCTCGAAGAACTCTAATAAATTTGTCAAACATGATTTCCCTTTCATAAAACCATGTTGACTCTCCTTGATTTTATTTTGAGTCTCCAAATGTCCTGCTACTATTTCCTTAACAATCGATTCTAGCATTTTCCCAATGACAGATGTTAGGCTAATTGGCCAATAGTTATCTGATTTCTGTCTCCCTTCTTTCTTGAATAGGGGTATTTGCGGTTTTCCAATCCGCTGGAACCTTTCCAGAATCTAGTGAATTTTGGAAGATTACAACCAATGCATGCACTATCTCCGTAGCCATTTCTTTTAAGACCCTCGGATGCAAGCCATCAGGTCCAGGGGACTTGTCAGCCTGCAGACCCATTAGTTTATCTCGTACTTTTTCTCTAGTGATAGTGGTTGTTTTAGATCCTCCCTCCCCTTTGCCCCTTGATTATCTACTATTATTGGTATGCTTTTAGTGTCTTCCACTGTGAAGACAGATACAAAATATCTGTTCAATGCCTCTGCCATTTCCTTGTTTTCCATTATTATTTCCCCAGTCTCATCCTCTAAAGGACCTATATTTACTTTAGCTACTCCTCTTCCTTTTTATATCCTTGTAAAAGCTCTTACTGTCAGTTTTTATTCTTCTTGCTAGTTTACTCTCATAATCTATTTTCTCCCTCTTCTTTTTTTTTAGTCCCCCTTTGCTGGTTTCAAAAGTTTTCCCAATCTTCAGGCTTACCACTAATCTTTGCCACATTGTATGCCTTTTCTTTTAACTTGATACCATCCTTAACTTCCTTAGTTAGCCATGGTTAGTACACCCTTCTCATGGAGTCTTTCCTCCTTACTGGGATATATTTTTGTTGAGAGTCATGAAATATCTTTTTAAATGTCTTCCACTGCTTATCCACCGTCATACCTTCTAATCTGTTTTCCCAGTCCACTTTAGCCAACTCTGTCCTCATGCCATTGTAATAGCCCTCATTACGTTTAATACAGTAGTTTCAGATTCAAGATCCTCACTCTCAAACTGGATGTGAAATTCTATCATATTATGATCACTGTTTCCTTAGAGACCCTTTACTTTGAGGGCATTAATTAATCCTGTCTCATTACCCATTACCAGATCTAAAATGGCCTGCTCCCTGCTTGGGTCCACAATTATTCCCTGGTTGGGTCCACAAAGAAACAGTCCCGAATACACTCTATGAACTCCTCCTCAAGGCTACTTTTGCCAATTTGATTTGTCCAATCTATATGAAAGTTAAAATCGCCCATGATTATTGCATTACCTTTTTTACAAACCCCCATTACTTTTTGATTTATATTTTGCCCTACAGTGTAGCTACTGTTAGGGGCTATAGACTACCCTTGCTATTTCTTACCTCCACCCAAATTGATTCTACATCTTGATCTTCTGAGCCAAGATCATTTCTCACTATTGTACTAATTTCATCCTTTATTAACAGAGCTACCCCACCACCTTTTCCTTTCTTCCTATCCTTCCAAAATATTCCGTTCCCAACCTTGGTCACCTTGCAACCACGCCTCTGTAATGGCAACGAGATCATACCCATTTGTTTCTATTTGTGCCGTCAATTTGTTTATCTTTTTACGAATGCTGCATGCATTCAGATAAAGAATTTAATTTTGTCTTTTACCGTTACGTGGAAAATCCTAAATGCTCCAAACTATTTGCAGCTGCATACCAGATTTATGCTTCATTACATCATTCTGTGACTAAAGATTTCAGAGTCTTTCTCATCACTAACATCTTATAACCTACGTCTCCAAATCCTTGTTACATGGCAGTTTCTTGAGTTGTGTTGTTCAAACATGGTTACTTCATATATTGCCTATGGCAATTTTGTATTTGGGTGTAATTTAAAGATTCACAACATCTGTGATCTTTATGCCAGAAATCAAAGGCTTCCAATCCAGTCAGGTGGCGACATTGCTATCTTTATTGGGCGATCGTGGAACAAACTAACAGAACTATTTTGAACGTATTGTGTATTAAGGTTGAATTAATCTTTACCTACTCCCCCCCCCCCCCCCCCCACCGCCACCACCACACACAAGCATCACACTTCTACCTCACACTTAGGTACTGGTTTAAATTATGTATTGAGAGTTTTCAAAAGGATTTTTAATGAACAAATTTTATTATTGTAAAAGTTGATTTGTGTGCTTGGATTACTCGCTTTTCTTCAGGTTAAGCTTCTTTTTTTTCAGTCAGTTTATACTAATATTCACTAGTGAATTCTTGGAGTTTACAAGCTTTCCAAATTAAAAATTGGTCAACTTGTCATTTCCCAAAGTCTTAGGATTTTATGAGTCTCATTAGATTTTGGTCAGCCTGTTTCTTTTAGTTGCACATGAATTTAGCATCTGGTATGGTCAGTAGCATTTTTTCTCACTGTCTCTTTTGTATACCATCAAAAATATATAGAAGTTACCACATAGATACAAGCTTTTATATTGTAAACCTCTTGAGAAAAAACCTAGAATTTCGTTAGCTTTTTTCACAACCTTGTCAACATGAGGAGCTGCCTTTAATGTCCTATGAACCTGTACCCCTAAATCCCTCTGATCTTCCACAGCACCAAGCCCACTTCCATTCAGAGTATAATTACAGCTGTTATTTTTCTTCTAAAATGTATCACCTCAGTCTTACTGACATTGAATTCCATCTGTCACTTTTTAGTCCATTTCCCCAATCTTATCAATATACCTTCCCAGTTTCCTTTGGTCTTCTAAAAAAATTAATTATACCTCCTATTTGGATATTATCTGTAAATTTCGACACCACTCCCTATAGGCCAATATCTAAATCATTGATATACACAGTGAATAGAAGTGGCCCAAGAACCCTGAAGGACACCACTACCCATTTCCAACCATTCTTAACTCTACCGTTTTCTTCCTTCTAACCAATTTTTAATCCAGTTTGCTATCTTCCTAATCTTCTCTATTAATCTCCTGTGTGATACCTTGTCAAAGGCTAGCCTAAAGTCCATTCACACTGCATCCACTGCATTTCCTCCATTTACCATGTCTGTTATGTCCTCAAAGGATTGAGGTTTGTCAAGAACGATCATCCGTTTTTAAATCTGTTTTGGCTACTTATCACTATTTTCTCTTTATTTCGATACGTGGTAATATTATCCTTAATTAAACCACTCTAAAAATTTCCCAACCACAAATGTTAAACTACCTGGCTTGTAATTACCCAGATTAGTTCCGTCACCTTTTTAAAAAAAAATGCCCGATCTCCAGTCTTCCGGCACATATCCACCCTTCTAGGGCCTCTACAATTTCTTCCCTCAACTTCTTCAGGATCTAGGATATATACGGTCAGGCCCTGAAGCTTTGTCTTCCCTTAGCTTAACTAATTTATCTAAAATTTTCCTTCTATCCATCACAATATTGCTCATCTTGCCGAAGGCATGATACACCTCCTCTCCGATATCCTTCTCTTTGGTAAAGACCAATGCAAAATATTTATTGAATACCTCTGTCATTTTTTGATGATCCTCTACAAATTGACAATGCTCTTCTCTCAGGGGTCTCCCCTCACTTTTAACAATTCTCTTTTTACTGATGTATTTGTAAAATACTTTACATTTTCTTTTGATGTTTTTCAAATTCTTTTGAAGCTACCTACATTGCTTTGAGACATTACTGCGAAATGTAATAAGGTGCTATATAAATGCAAGTTCTTCCTTCCTTTCTTTGTTTCTTTTTCGTTCTCTCTCTCTGTCTTTTTTCTCTTTCTCTCTCTTTCTTTGTTTATTTATTTCTTTCTTTATTCTCTTTATTCTCTTTCTCTCTCTTTCCTTCGTGCCTGTTGAATTTCTAACATGGCAACACTGGCAGTTGAATAAACATATAAATCACTCCATAAAATTAAAGGAATGACATAATAGACAGAATAAAGTTACAGGAAGAAAATCTATTTGGAAGGAAGTTGAGAAAAGAAATTGCTCTTGTAGAGAATCTGAAAAAAATTTTAAAACAGAATTGGAAACCCTTAATTTAATACAGAGATGTGGTAATCCCAACACGAACAGGTGCCTCCCTTCCTAGGTTATGAACCTTTGCCAGTATCCACAGCAATTATTCATTATCAACATTAAATACAAGAATGATTGAAGTACTTTCACGTATGATTAAGAGATTTGTTTATTGCATGGATAGAAGTTTAACAACTCTAAAACTGAAGGCACTGGTTTCAATTGATTTATAAGGTGTGTTCCATTGCTCATTATGATCTAAGTAATGGAGGATTAATGCTCAGAATTTCAGTACAATTACATAGTAATTTCACAATAACAGATCTGTCATTGCAAGCGAATTCGGACTCTGGAATATTTTCACTTTAAACTGAGTTTCCCGAGACCAGAATTTACAGGGCTAAGTATGGGTTCATAGGTGGTGTGACAGATATTGTAAACTTAACAATAGCACATTACAGATTCTTCACAAATTTCAGAGACAAAAGTAATTGGTTCAGCTGATGTCTCTCATCTTAATTTTAAGATTGCATCTAATATTTTGTACAAAGGTTGTGCTGCATTGAGGAAGCCTCAGAAAGGATGCTGGGCATAAACCTGGTAATAGTGGATCAGCCGCCCGTTATGCCCCCCGCCCGTTATGCACCCCACCCGATTTTCCTTTCCATCAATGTCAATAGAAAGGAAAATCAGATGGGTGTAAAACAGACGGATGATCTGTTACCATGAGTTTTATGGCCCTGTCAAAAGTGAAAATTACTCCCATTAAACCTACTGGTAGTCTGAAAAAGTAGTCTGCGCCTAAAAAGTTTACATTTTCTTCTGGCTGCTTGACGTGGAGCTGCCTCATTAACCAATGCCAGCTACTCTGCCACTGATGGAAGTATCAGGCCTCTTCTCCCTTGTGGAATGTTTGGCTATCATCAGCAAAGTAAATGTGAGATAAGTCCTGTTTTTCAGCTGATAATCTCTGTGTGATTTCTGAAGAGCGCCAGTGATTCTCGTCTTGCCTATCAGCCTGTTCACACTGAAAAATGAACTTCTAGGCAGACGAAAATTATATACAAAATCTCCCGCCCACTGAGGCTCACTTAATGCAATTTTTGAAGGGGCCTCGAAATGGGCGACCAGCGCTCAGGTGGGAGCCTTATTTCAATATTCAAGCTGGGATCCTATGGCAGTTCCTGGACACCGACAAAATTTCAGGTACCAATGGGCAGGGCGTGTGCCACCCATTGATACTGGACATGGAGCAGCCGAACTAGCGGCCCTTAAAGGGACCACTGAGGACCACTCCACAAACAGCACTGGTAAGTTTTCTAAATGATTTTTTTTATGGGGCCAGGAGGGACGTGAATGCATTTCTTGGCCCCTCCAAAAATCTTCTGGCCTGCTGCTAGTACTTTTGTGTCACTATTCCCACTCTCCTGGAATCCTTCCCCTTTAAGCATAGTACATCTCCCTGGAGGAGCTGCCAGCTTTTCCATTTCTCTCCGCCCTCCCCAATTGATGAACTGCCTGTCAGTGCTTGTTGTGCACTTGCTAATATTATGTAGATGAAGTCCAGCTATGGAAATGTTTCAGGCCTTCCCCCTGCACCATTGGGCAGGCGTAGCAGATGCCTCACCCATTGCCTGCGCAATTTGCACCAGATTGAAAATTGCCCTCCGTGTATCTAATTTGGGTGTGGTATTTCTACTGTCAATGCTATTGATGTGGTGCTGGCACATCCAAGTACTGTTGTGCAATGTCGAGTTTGGACTCATTGTCAACATTCTCAAGTAAACTTAGTGGTTCATTTAGTTAACTGAAACGCTCCCGATGTTATTGCTGTTGTGAATTAATTGGACAACCAATACAGGAGTTCACTAAAGATCAGCTAGAAGATATGAAAGGTGTGGAGGGAACAGAGGAATCAGTCCATTGGGATTTCCACATATACCGAAGAGACTTCTAAAGGCTAAACATTTTCATTCATAACTAAAAATATCAGCACTCTGGACGAATAACATTTAGTGAACTGAAGGGGATAATACACAACAGGCATAGAGATAGAGATAGCTGAATTCTGCTTTACAGCCAGGGTTCTCCCGATCTCCCACCATAACTTTGGGCCTTCCGTCCATCTTCTGCCGAAGTTATAGTGGGCAATCGGGAAACCGCCCCCCCCCCCCGCCACCGGAAATGTTACCATAGAAACTGTACTTTATTTTTCACTTCATATTTTCTTTTGTCAAATTTTTTGTGCTCACCAAGGTGAGCAATGTCAGTGGTGGGGAATAATACACTTTGGTCACCTAGTGTCATTGTTGAGTATTCACATGCTAAGGAACAGACTACGGGGTAGATTTTGCAATGGTGGTGGGTTGGCAGCGGGGGGGGGGTGAAGGTACATGTGGCAAACCTTACCATTTCCGATGCGCTCGCATGGTGAGTGCTGATGATTAACTTCCTCCCTGGGTTTCTCTGATTGACAGGCTGGCTGCCGTCAGGAGCTGCAACGCGAGTGTGGGGGGGGGGGGGGGGGCGAGAAAGAGAGGGAGCGAGATGTCATCCGGTGCTGGAATGGAAGATCGGGGGGGGGGGTGGGGGAGAGAGGAAGATCGGGGGGGGTAGAGGGGATGATCGGGGGGAGAGGGGGGAAGATCGGGAGGACAACGGCGGGGGGTGAAGAGGGGGAAATTGGAGAGGGAGACATCGGAGCAGGGTGCAAAGGTAGGTTCATTTTGTGTTTTTACTTCTATGGCTTTTTATGTAATTTATTTAATTTCTTTTTCCCTGATCCGGCCCTTTGAATCAGAAGCAGTGGGCAAGCCAGCCAGGTAAGTTAAAAATCGTTACATTTACTTAATCTGTCATAGGTAAAGTGCCTTAAGTACCTCAATGAGGTATATTTGGCTCTTTAACTGTCATCCCGCCGGTTTTAATTGCCGGTTTCAGGTCGCCCGTGCACACACAGGTGGATCCCTGGGAAACTTGGAAGTCGGCGGGTTGGAGCCGGCTACAAACCTGAACGGGATTTCTGTGATTATCGGTGCACCTCCGCCCCAACGCACCCACAATTGTCCCCTAACATTGAGGCTTAGATCTTCTTCTACTTTGCTTCAGATATGTATCTTGACCCCAAACTTAGAAAGCATCATCCAGGGTACTGGTGTGGATTTTCCTACTTCCAGTACCATCTATCCTTATATCCTTTCTGAGTGAGGTTGCCAAATTATGGGTAATTTTATTAGGAACTTGGGTTGAAACTGTTTTACTCATTTAATCCAGATGCCATACATCTAGCAGAGAAAGAAAAGTTTTATTCCAATCAATCTGGAATGGATTTAAACTCAGGTCCCAGAAGTGAAGGACATTATGCTCACCCACGGTGCCATACACTGTATTGCAATTTATATCAACAGGCAAAGAGGACTAGCTAAATCTAGGGCCAGAGTCAGAATTTTAAAATACAGAAACTAATTGACCTAGAAAATCAAGGTAATTTAATACATCTGTGTCTCAAACTCTGAATGAGAAGTAGTCTTGGCAGAAGCAGCCTCTCAATCTATACTGTCTCAGAATTTTCTTCAGTTTTATACTGTATTCAGTTTTTATGAAGTATGCGGGTCAAACCAAGTTGACTGAAGGCCAGTCTTATTGACCAACATGATACCCATTTTAACAGGTTGTAAAATATCTAGGCAGGTCTACAAGGGTGGCTACTCACTTTATAGAACATCTACTTAAGGTGTCAGCTGTGACTCAATAGTAGCACTCCCGCCTCTGAGTCAGAACATTGTGGGTTCAAGTCCTACTCTAAAGATTTGAGTACATAACCGAGGCTGACACTCCAGTGCAGTACTGAGGGAGTGCTACCCTCTCAGGTGATCGTAAAAGATCCCATGGCACGATTTGAAGCAGCGCAGGGGAGTTCTCCCCTGTGAATTGGCCACCATCACTAAAAAACAGCTTATCTGGTTATTATCGCACTGCTGTTTGTGGGAGCTTGCTGTGCACAAATTGGCTGCTGCATTTCCTACATTACAACAACGTCTACACTTCAATTGTGTCGATAGTAGCAATGATGTGGAGATGCCGGTGATGGACTGGGGTGGACAAATGTAAGGAATCTTACACCACCAGGTTATAGTCCAACAGTCTAAACTGTTGGACTATAACCTGGTGTTGTAAGATTCCTTACAATTATCGCACTTCAATTGGCTGTGAAGCCCTTTGGAATGTCCTGAAGTCATAAAAGGGACTTTATAAATGCAAGTTCTTTATTTCTTTACTTCACAGTTTCAGGAGTAGGCTGGCAAAGAAATGTTTTTGACAAATGATAAAACACTTACATAACAATATTATAACACATTTCGCTTATCAATTTGACAAAAAAAAGCACACTAAATTGGGACAGATTGAGGCAGTCTGGAATACACCAACTACCATCTACCCTTTCTAGGGAATGTTTTGCTTTATTCTTTTCCATGTAGAAGTATTCCAGGACAAACTTCACCTTTACAGATAAACATGGCAGCTTCTCCATCCCCAACTTTAATTGAGCAGATAAATGTCATACATTTTGACGTTGTCAGAAGTATATTTCAAAATGTTAAAGTTTGTAAATGTTGAAATTAAATTGGTGTTCGATATATGTCCTCTTGGTTGCTGAAAAAGAGTCTTATGCTGTGGCCAATAGCAGCCTGTTGGTTGGTAATAGGAACATAGAAATAAAGAAACAGGAGTAGGCCATTCAACCCCTCAAGACTGTTCCTCCATTCAGTTAGATCATTGCTGATCTATGCCTCAACTCCATTTACCCGCCTTAGCTCCATTTCCTTTGATACCCTTACCTAACAAAAATGTTTATCAATCTCAGTCTTGAACATTTCAATTGACCCAGCCTTTTGGGGGAGAGTTTTCCAAATTTCCACTACCCTTTGTGTGAAAAGTGCTTCCTGATTTCATTCTTAAATGGCCTAGCTCTAATTTTAAGATTGTGCCTTGTTCTGGAATCTCCCTTCGATGTCGTCTTTCAGAGAAGATGTTAAACCAAGGCCCCATCGCTCTCTTCAGACGGATGTAAAAAATATCCCATGCCACTGTTCAAAGAACAGTAATGAAATCTTTTGGTGCCCTGGCCAGTATTCATTGACTATTCATTTATCTCATTTGCTGTTTGTGGGACCTAGCTGTGCGCAAATTGGCTGCCGCATAACAATACTTCAGGAAGTAATTCATTAATTGTAAAGCACTTTGGGACGCGCTGAAGACATGAAAGGTACTGTATAAATGCAAGTTCTTTCTTTTCTTTCACTGAAGTGGGATAATTGTTAATCCTCAGGCCCATACACTCTACCAGTTCAGAAAACAAAACGACTCAGATTTCAGGTTGTAAGTGGCTTTGTCTGCTTACAGAGACACTCATCAGATTATTGCACAACCTAACTGTACGAAAGAACCTGACACCACAGCACATTTCTAGTGTACTCCCAGCCGCTGCTACCAATGTGGATTCAGCTTAAACTGGGGACACTGAAGCACGCTCTGGGGTAGGTTTTGGCCTGGGCCCATTTTCAGGCCCAAATCGAGAGGCCTGAGGATCGATGGAAATTGGGTCTCAGGCCTCGACGGCATACTCGGCGCAAGCTGGTGGCGCTGTTCGCGCATCAACAGGCAGCTTGCCCGAGCGAAGAGATCAATGTCGAGTTACCTGCCTGTCTTCGGGTAAGTCTTGGGAGAGAGGGTTGGAGCAGTCTATGGGGGTGGTGGGGGCAATCACAACTCCTGTGGAGTCAGGGGATCACTCCAGCTCTTCCTGGCTCCACAAGGTGGTTTTTAAAAAAAAAAGTAATAATTTTCACTTACCTGTAGTTGGCAGTCACAGGGGTCGCTGAAGAATCCTGAGCGGATTGAGCAAGCCTGACGTCTTCCCTGCTTATTGCTGACAAATTTCTCAATAGGATCCTTCAACAGGCATTGCCCCCTAATTTGCATACTTAAGGGGTCTAATGCCTGAATAAAGGAGTCCGCCCGGGATGCCAAAAAAGGCCCCCCGAACTTAGCAGTAGGACCAACGCCTGCGCTGATTGGTGCTTGGGATGTCCCACTGCTAAATTGGTATGCTTTGCGTCCATTTTACACCCATAAAGCGGGCTCAACACATACCATTCTACCTCACTAATTCTTAACTCATAACCTACCTGGCTGATGTTTTTCACTCAATTGTGCATTCACTCTATAGCTCCACTGTGAATGAGACCTGGGCATGCTGGCAACAATATTGGTCATGGGGTCTCAAACACTTTTATTCTCACCATAATCCTTTACCAAGATCAGATGCAGTGCTGGGCACAGAAGTATTACAAGTGAAATTGGTTTACTTAAATCAAACAGACACAAAGTTATTTGCTTGGCTTGCATCACAAGGTATCACAAGGTACATAACTGTGCTAGTAGGTATTTGTGGCTACACACAGCTGCAAGAGGAATTAGAAGGGTATCCACTTCATGAAAAACTGTTTGGCAAATCTGGATACACACAATGTGAAGATATTTTTCAAACCAAAATACATCATCATATTGCTTGGGAGTGATATCAGTCATGACTCTTCGGCCCTCTTCCTCACAAGCCAAAAAGAGTTTGTCAAACATTTCTCCCAAAGACAGTACACATTTAATGTTACATAATCCTAAAGCAGTATGTAGTGTAGATGGGAGCAGAAAGTTGCAAAGGGACATTAAATGAGTGGGCAAATGGCAGATGGATCAATGTGGGTAAGCGTTATCCACTTTGGATCTAAGAAAGATAGATCAGAGTATTTTCTAAATGGTGAGAAACTAGGAACTGTGAAGGAGCAGAGAGATTTAGGGGTCCATGTACAGAAATCTCTAAAAACTAGTGGACAACAAACAATTTAAAAGGTTAATGTAATGTTAGCCATTATCTTAAAGGGGCTGGAATACAAAGGGGTGAAAGTTATGATACAGCTGAACAGAGCTCTGGTTAGACCACATCTGCTGTGCTGCATTCAGTTCTGGGCACCGCACCTAAGGAAGGATATATTGGCCTTGGAGGGGTTGCAGTGCAGATTCACTAAAATGACACTGGGGCTAAAAGAGGACAGGTTGCATAGACTAGGCTTGTATTCCCTTGAGTATAGAAAATGAAGGGGTGATCTAATTGAGATTTTTAAGATGATTAAAGGATTTGATAGGGAGATAGAGAGAAACTAATTCCTCTTGTGGCGCAATCCAGAAGAAGAAGGCATAACCTTAAAATCAGAGCTAGGCCGTTAAGGGGTGATGTTTGGAAGCACTTCTTCACATAAAAAGAGTGGAAATCTGGAACGCTCTCCCCCCAAAAAGCTGTTAAGTATAGATCAATTGAAAATTTAAAAACTGAGATTGATAGATTTTTGTTAGGTAAGGGTATTAAGGGTTACGGAATCAAGGCGAGTAGATGGAGTTAAGATACAGATCAGCCATGATCTATTTGAATGGCAGAACAGACTTAGGGGGCTGAATGGCCAACTCATAAGAACATAAGAAATAGGAGCAGGAGTAGGCCATAAGGCCCCTCGAGCCTGCTCCGTCATTCGATAAGATCATGACTGATCTTCGACTTCAACTCCACTTTCCTGCCCGATCCCCATATCCCTTGATTCCCCTAGAGTCCAAAAATCTATCTATCTCAGCCTTGACCATATTCAACGACTGAGCATCCACAGCCCTCTGGGGTAGAGAATTCCAAAGATTCAGAGCCCTCTGAATGAAGAAATTCCTCCTCATCTCAGTCTTAAATGGCCGACCCTATATCCTGAGACTATGCCTCCTAGTTCTAGACTCTCCAGTCAGGGAAAACAACCTCTTAGCAACTACCCGTAAAGCCCCTTCAGAGTCTTGTATGTTTCAATGAGATCACCTCTCATTCTTCTAAACTCCAGAGAATATAGGCCCATTCTACTTAATCTCTTCTCATAGGACAACCCTCTTATCCCAGGAATCAATCTCGTGAACCTCCGTTGCACCGCCTCCAAGGCAAATATATCCTTAGATAAGGAGACCAAAACTGTACACAGTACTCCAGGTGAGGTCTCACCAAAGCCCTGTACAGTTGTAACAAGACTTCCTTACTCTTGTACTCCAACCCCCTTGCAATAAAGGCCAACATGCCATTTGCCTCCCTAATTGCTTGCTGTACCTGCATGCTAACTTTTTGTTTTTCTTGTACGAGGACACCCAAAACTCGCTCAACACCAACATTTAATAATTGCTCACCATTTAAAAAAAATTCTGTTTTCCCATTCTTCCTACCGAAGTGAATAACCTCACATTTCCCCACATTATACTCCACCTGCCACCTTCTTGCCCACTCACTTAACCTGTCTGTATTCCTTTGCAGCCCCTTTGTGTCCTCCTCACAGCTTACTGTCCCACCTAACTTTGTATCATCAGCAAACTTGGATACATTACAATCAGTCCCTTCGTCTAAGTCATTAATATAGATTGTAAATAGCTGAGGCCCAAGCACTGATTCTTGCGGCATCCCACCAAGCCTGCCAACTTGAAAATGACCCGTTTATTCCTATTCTCTGTTTTCTGTCCATTAACCAATCCTCAATCCATGCTAATACCCCAACCCCATGAGCCCTTATCTTGTGTAACAACCTTTTATGTGGCATCTTATCGAATACCTTTTGAAAATCCAAATATATTACATCCGCTGGTTCCCTCCTATCTACCCTACTAGTTACATCCTCCAAAAACTCTAATAAATTTGTCAAACATGATTTCCCTTTCATAAAACTATGTTGACTCTGCCTAATCATGTTATGATTTTCTAAATGCCCTGATACCACTTACATAATAATGGATTCCAGCATTTTCCCGATGACTGATGTCAGGCTAACCAGCCTGTAGTTCTCTGTTTAGTCTCTTCCTCCTTTCTTGAATAGCGGTGTTACATTTGCTACCTTCCAATCTGCTGGGACCATTCTAGCATCTGAAGAATTTTTTAAGATCACAACCAATGCATTCAGTATCTCTGCAGCCACCTCTTTTAGAACCCTCGGATGTAGGCCGTCAGGTCGAGGGGATTGTCGGCTTTTAGTCCCATTAGTTTCTCTAGTACTTTTTCTTTACTGATATTAATTACTTTAAGTTCCTCACTCTCATTAGCCCCTTGGTTCCCCATTATTTCTGGTATGCTTTTTGTGTCTTCTACTGTGAAGAGCAATACAAAATATTTGTTTAACATCTCTGGCATTTCTTTATTCCCCATTATAATTTCTCCTGTCTCAGCCTCTAAAGGACCCATGTTTACTTTTGCTACTCTCTTCCTTTTTACATACTTGTAGAAGCTCTTACAATCTGTTTTTATATTACTTGCTAGTTTACTCTCATATTCTATTTTGTCCTATTTATCAATTTTTTGGTCATCCTTTGCTGGTTTCTAAAACCCTCCCAATCCTCAGGCTTACTACTCTTTGCAACATTATAAGCCTCTTCTTTTAATCTAATACTATTCTTAACTTATTTAGTTAGCCACGGATGGCTCACTTTTCCTGTGGAATTTTTATTTCTCAATGGAAGTATATTCATTGAGAATTTTGAAATATTTCTTTAAATGTTTGCCATTGCTTATTTACCATCATACCTTTTAATCTAATTTCCCAATCTACCTTAGCCAACTCGCCCCTCATATCTATGTAATTGGCATTATTTAAGTTTAAGACTCTAGTTTTGGTCTTAAGTATGTCACTCTCAATGTCAATGTGAAATTCTATCAAATGATCACTCTTCCCCAGAGGATCTTTACTATGAGATTACTAATTAACCCTGTCTCATTACAAAAGACAAGATCTAAAATAGCCTGTTACCTGGTTGGTTCCATGACGTATTGTTCGAGGAAATTGTCTCAAATGCATTCCATGAACTCGTCCTCTAGTCTACCTTTGCCAATTTGATTTGTCCAGTCTATATGAAGATTAAAGTTCCCCACGATTATTGGATTAGCTTTGTAACAAGCTCCTATTATTTCTTGATTAATACTCTGTCCAATGGTATAGCTACTGTTAGGGGGGTCTTTAGACTACTCCAACCAATATTTTCTGCCCCTTATTTCTTATCTCTACCCACACTGATTCTACTTCCTGATCTTGCGGGCCAAGATCCTTTTTTCACTACTGTCCTTATGTCATCCTTTATTATCAAGGCTACCCCTCCTCCTTTTCCATTCTGCCTGGCTTTTTGAAACGTCCATACACTGGAATATTTAGTTCCCAATCTTGGTCACCTTGCAACCACGTCTCTGTAATGGCTATCAGATCAATCCCATTTATCTCTATTTGCGCCACTCATGGATGCATCGCAATGTCTGCAGTTCGGACTCCAGCTCAAGCCAAAGTTCCTTGAGTTGCAGACACTTACTGCTGTTGAGGTTGCCGGGGATCTCGCTGATCTCACTGATCTCCACCAACTCCCACATCCTGCAGTTATGACACACCACCTGGCCTGCCATCTCTAGCTAACCTTGTTTTATTTATTTAATTAGTTAAAGTTTTTATTCACTTGTTGATTTTTAGTTTTATTAACTAATCAGTTTATCTAGTTTAAGTTATTAATTTAATAAAGTAAAAGCAAGTTATAGTTTCCCAGCTCTTAGTTTAAACCACTGCCCTAGTTTAGAGATGATGTGGAGATGCCGGTGATGGACTGGGGTTGACAAATGTAAGGAATCTTACAACACCAGGTTATAGTCCAGCTGTTTTATAATAAAACAGTTGGACTATAACCTGGTGTTGTAAGATTCCTTACACTAGTTTAGAGAGTCACCCACCTGCTGTGCTGTGACGTCGCTCCTTAATTTTTAGTTGTTTTTGATTTCACCGAATAATCCCATCGCCGCCACTCTACTCAGGTCCGCGCTGTGGCTGGGGCCTCCTCTCCCGCTCTATTTGTGGCTGTCGCCACCGCCGATCAGGTCCGCGCTGCATCCTGTTCTTAAGTTCCTAGTCTGTTTTAGTGATGTTGGTTGAGGGAAAGATATTGGCTGTTCTTCGAATAATACTGTGGGATCTTTTACGTCGATCTGAGAGGGCAGACCTTGGTTTAACGTCTCATCCAAAAGACAGCACCTCCAACAGTGCAGCACTCCCTCAGAACTAGGCAGTCAGCCTAGATTTTGTGCTCAAGTCCCTGGAGTGGGAATTGAACCCACAACCTTCTAACTCAGAGGTGAGAAAGCTACAGCTGACACCAAAATGGTTGCTGTGCTTGCCTATATAACAACAATCACACGAATTCATTGGAAGTGAGGTATTTAGAAAAATGATAAAATGCTATACAAATGCCAGCCTTCCTTGATGTGTGGAAGATAATAGAGCTATGAAAACTGTGCCAACAAAGGTAACTGATTTAACAATGAATAATGACAGATGTAAGACTGGGTGACCCCCTTCCACAATTTTACTTGATTTATCTCTTGATGGTGGGCAGAAAAGGATGGGGATGAGGAATAGACGATATGGCCCCTCGGAGCAGGTTCGAGGGGTCATATGGCTTACTCCCGCTCCTATTTCTTAGTTTAGGACCTTCCCTCAGGAGATCAAATGGAAAAATGATACAGCAGATTGCAGCGATCTGTAGAATGAAGATGCTTGATGGGCCAAATGACCTTTTCTTGTTCCATGTTGTCCTCTGCTGTTATCTTGATTAATGCTTGTTTGACCTTGAATTGAACCAAGACGTATACCATATATATTAAATACAATCAGCATTAAAACACTTGTCTGTATGTAGATAAATGTGTAACCTTGAGAACGGTGTCAATGATAGTTCAGTGACATATAAAGAAAGACTACATTTACTGGATAAACAATCTTGTGTGATAAACTAGGAGAGAAAGAAACCCAACATTAAATAAATTATAGAGGGCTTTCTTTTTAATATAATTGGTTGTCCTACTTTATACGATCTCAATCACAGAAAAAAGTAAGCTTACTGAAAGGTACACCATAGATTCAAAGGATAATAATTATCCTTTCTCACACCAGTTATCAAAAACATGAAGCAATTAATCCCTCAAGAATTAAATGCAAATTCCAAGAAGATTACTGATCCTCACACACAAAAGTACAGTATCTTATATTTCAATGCTTATGATATGATGCCAGTCATGTATATCTTTGAAATGACCCATTACCTCAGCGTTATTTTAATGTACTGAACTGTTTTAATGAGCCCTGTTGATGCTCACCACTATAACGCTTCTGTGCATGAATTTGAGCAAAACTGACACTAATAACCGCCATAGTGCTTTTGTACAAGTACATTTCAACTGTAAAGAATTCTAGTCAAAATAGAAGTGCAGCATACTTATTACACAGCCGTACAGTGGTGTCTACACGATTAAAATGTCAAGAATAACTGCTAATGTAGATTAAGAAAAGGATAGAGTCTTTGTGACATTATCACAGCATCATGCAGTACTGCACAGCCTGGAAATTATGCCGTGCAATAATGTCTGACTGCTTAATGTATTCACATCAATTCTTTTTGTCTGCTATTTTAATATGTCTGCGACTTGAGATGACCTAAAAGAAAGAAAAAACTTGCATTTATATAACAAGTAGCTATTACCTCCTAAGCACATCCCAAAGTCAATTGTAGGCTAATTGTTTGTCTGTACATTGGCTCCTCTTCAAAGCCAGAAAAAATACTGGAGGAAATGACTAGCTTTCTTTTTTAATATTTTATTTTAAATAAAATGCAACCCTGTAGTGTATCACCAGAAGTGTGATAGAATTAAATTTTTATTGATGATTAATATTGTTGCAGTATTAAATGATTTAGATGGGAGACTATTTCACATATTTAATACTCCTTCTAAATTTCAAGGTTTTTTTTGAGGCTTCTTTATTAATCTTTAGTTCTGTGACCACAATCCAAGTTAAATAACTTGCTTGTGCGTTCCTGTATCCGTTTGTCTAAATAGCTGGGTTAATCTTCTTTTCTCAGTGAATGTAGATTTGCTGCAAGCATTCAAAAGGGTGCTGTGCAAGTTCCAGAGATTGGTCAACATTGGATCATTGGGGGATATGTCACCCAGTCACTGTGGTCTCCTAGAACTTAGGGGATCGGAGAGGAATTTCCATGAGTTTTTTCTAAATTTGCCTAAGGTTTGATCTCGTGTTTTTGCCTCTCCCAGGAGATTGCGTGGTTGGTGAATGGGAGGCGGGGAAAGGGGCAGGGTGCAGATGGGAGCGATGGTGTACAGAAGGTATCCTATGTCATTATGGGGCAAGCTTGATGGATCAGCTGGTTTTTACCTGTTCCTTTGTTTTGTTTGTTCGTACAATTCTGTAGCCTGAGTTTACACTCTGGGATATTCACAAATGAAGACACAATGCATTCATCTGGAATTCCTGTCTCTGCTATTTGAGCAGAGGCATTCAACTGTTTAAAATAAACAGTTTAACGTCTCCGTTAAAATAATGGAGAAATGAATTTCAGTCAAACTAGTGTAAGCATTCGTATGCTAGTATCCCATGGTGTAATTTGAAAGCCTCTGTTTTTTAACATGTAGCGTTAAACTTCCAGAATCATCGGGGTTATTTTAACTTTAGGCGATGGTGTAAAACGGGCATTATTGAATTGGCTGCCCATTATACACCTTGCTTGATTTGGCCGTCCATTATACACCTCGCTCGATTTGGCCAACCATTATACACTGCGCACGATTTGACCGTCCATTATACACCTCACTCGATTTGGCCGTCCATTATACACCTCGCACGATTTGGCCGTCCATTATACACCTCGCTCGATTTGGCCGTCCATTATACACCTCGCACGATTTGACCGTCCATTATACACCTCGCTCGATTTGGCCGTCCATTATACACCTCGCACGATTTGACCGTCCATTATACACCTCGCTCGATTTGGCCGTCCATTATACACCTCGCTCGATTTGGCCGTCCATTATACACCTCGCTCGATTTGGCCGTCCATTATATACCTCGCTCGATTTGGCCGTCCATTATACACCTCACTCAATTTGACCATCCGTTATACACCCTGCTTGATTTGGCCGTCCATTATACACCTCGCTTGATTTGGCCGTCCGTTATACACCCTGCTTGATTTGACCGTCCATTATACACCTCGCTTGATTTGGCCGTCCGTTATACACCCTGCTTGATTTGACCGTCCATTATACACCTTGCTCGATTTGGCCGTCCATTATACACCTTGCTCGATTTGGCCGTCCATTATACACCTCGCTCGATTTGGCCGTCCATTATACACCTCGCTCGATTTGACCGTCCATTATACACCTCGCTCGATTTGGCCGTCCATTATACACCTCGCTCGATTTGACCGTCCGTTATATACCTCGCTCGATTTGGCCGTCCATTATACGCCTCGCTCGATTTGGCCGTCCATTATACACCTCGCTCGATTTGACCGTCCATTATACACCTCGCTCGATTTGGCCGTCCATTATACACCTCGCTCGATTTGACCGTCCGTTATATACCTCGCTCGATTTGGCCGTCCATTATACACCTCACTCAATTTGACCATCCGTTATACACCCTGCTTGATTTGGCCGTCCATTATACACCTCGCTTGATTTGGCCGTCCGTTATACACCCTGCTTGATTTGACCGTCCATTATACACCTCGCTTGATTTGGCCGTCCGTTATACACCCTGCTTGATTTGACCGTCCATTATACACCTTGCTCGATTTGGCCGTCCATTATACACCTTGCTCGATTTGGCCGTCCATTATACACCTCGCTCGATTTGGCCGTCCATTATACACCTCGCTCGATTTGACCGTCCATTATACACCTCGCTCGATTTGGCCGTCCATTATACACCTCGCTCGATTTGACCGTCCGTTATATACCTCGCTCGATTTGGCCGTCCATTATACGCCTCGCTCGATTTGGCCGTCCATTATACACCTCGCTCGATTTGACCGTCCATTATACACCTCGCTCGATTTGGCCGTCCATTATACACCTCGCTCGATTTGACCGTCCGTTATATACCTCGCTCGATTTGGCCGTCCATTATACGCCTCGCTCGATTTGGCCGTCCATTATACGCCTCGCTCGATTTGGCCGTGCATTATACACATCACTTGATTTGGCCGTCTATTATACGCCTCGCTCGATTTGGCCGTCCATTATACACCTCGCTCGATTTGGCCGTCCATTATACGCCTCGCTCGATTTGGCCCTCCATTATACACCTCGCACGATTTGGCCGTCGATTATACACCTTGCTCAATTTGACCGTGCATTATAAACCTCGCTCGATTTGACCATCCATTATTCACCTTGCTTGATTTGACCGTGCATTATAAACCTCGCTCGATTTGACCATCCATTATTCACCTTGCTTGATTTGACCGTCCATTATACACCTCGCTCGATTTGGCCATCCATTATACACCTTGCTCGATTTGACCGTCCATTATACACCTCGCTCGATTTGGCCGTCCATTATACACCTTGCTCGATTTGGCCGTCCATTATACACCTTGCTCGATTTGGCCGTCCATTATACACCTCGCTCGATTTGACCGTCCATTATACACCTCGCTCGATTTGGCCGTCCATTATACACCTCGCTCGATTTGGCCATCCATTATACACCTTGCTCGATTTGGCCGTCCATTATACACCTCGCTCGATTTGGCCGTCCATTATACACCTTGCTCGATTTGGCCATCCATTATACACCTTGCTCGATTTGGCCGTCCATTATACACCTTGCTCGATTTGGCCGTCCATTATACACCTCGCTCGATTTGACCGTCCATTATACACCTCGCTCGATTTGGCCGTCCATTATACACCCTGCTTGAATTGGCCGTCCATTATACATCTCGCTCGATTTGACCGTCCATTATACACCCTGCTTGACTTGGCCGTCCATTATACACCCTGCTCGATTTGGCCGTCCATTATACACCTCGCTTGATATTGTCCATCCATTATACACCTCGCTCGATTTGGCTGTCCATTATACTCCTCGCTCGATTTTGTCCATCCATTATACACCTTGCTTGATTTGGCCGTCCATTATACACCTCGCTCGATTTGGCCGTCCATTATACACTCTGCTCGATTTGTCCATCCATTATATACCTCGCTAGATTTGGCCGTCCGTTATACACCCTGCTTGATTTGTCCGTCCATTATATACCTCGCTAGATTTGGCCGTCCGTTATACACCCTGCTTGATTTGACCGTCCATTATACACCTTGCTCGATTTGTCCATCCATTATACACCCCGCTCGAATTGGCCGTCCATTATACACCCTTCTCGATTTTCCCTTCCACTGACTTCAAAGTTGTATAATGGGCAACTAAATCAATGTCGCTCGTTTTACACCATCAGCCAAACTTAAAATTACCCTTATCACCTCTGGTTGTAACTGGTACCTGACCTCCAGTCAAACTCCACCACAGGTATGGCATTACCAGTTGCTGTCAGCATTTGACTATTATAAATCAGTTTTAGTGTGTGCTTTCGTAGCAGTGAATGAGTGTGTGACTGAGTGAGAAGGAAAAGCTTGAGAAGGTTAGTCCTAACCAGGAGCTGGGAGAAGGACCCCACTTCATTATCAGATACTTCCTCAGTGATCTCTCATCAAATGATCTGCAGGGTTGTCTCCTCAAAGTCACTCAAGGCCCGAAAGTTTCAAAATTATTTTAAAACTATGATCAGGACCAGACCTTGCAATAGAGATGAGAGATTATGCATCCAATTGTATTTTTCCCAAACAGGAAGTCTCTTTTACCCTGGGTCAAGAAAGTTCTGAAAGCGAGCAAGCATCGGATTCCTGATGTCCTGTGATGACCTCTTTACTCCCAATATCTTAGTGACTTGGACTATCTGAGCATCAGAATAGGAAATAATGAATGGATCTTTGGTGTAAAAGAGTCCTTCCCTTTATCAAAAAACTTCAGAGTTGGCATGTTGCCAACATAAGAATATAGGACTTAGGAGCAGGAGTAGGCCATCCGGCCCCTCGAGCCTGCTTCGCCATTCAACAAGATCATGGCTGATCTTCTACCTCAACACCATTTTCCTGAACTATCCCCATATCCCTTGATGCCTTTAATATCTAGAAATTTATCAATTTCTGTTTTGAATGTACTCAATGACTGAGCCTCCACAGCCCTCTGGGGTAGAGAATTCCAAAGATTCACTACCCTCTGAGTGAAGAAATTTCTCCTCATCTCAGTCCTAAAATGCCTACCACTTATTCTGAGACTGAGACGCCTGGTTCTCGACTCCCCAGCCAGGGGAAACATATTTCCTGCATTTACCCTGCCGAGCTCTGTAAGAATTTTGTATGTTTCAAAGAGATCACCTCTCATTCTTTTAAACTCTAGAGAATACTCTAGTCTACTCAATCTCTCCTCATACGACAATCCCGCCATCCCAGAAATAAGTCTGGTGAACTTTCGTTGCACTCCCTCTATGGCAAGTATATCCTTTCTTAGGTAAGGAGACCAAAATTTTACACATTATTCCAGGTGTGGTCTCACCAAGGCCCTATATAATTGCAGTAAGACATCTTTACTCCTGTACTCAAATCCTCTTGCAATAAATACCAACATACCATTTGCCTTCCTAATTGTTTGCTGCACCTGCATGTTAGCTTTCAGTGACTCATGTACAAGACACCCAGGTCCCTTTGAGTATCAACATTTCCACTCTCTCACCATTTAAAAAATACTCTCCATTTCTGTTTTTCCTACCGAAGTGGATAACTTCACATTTTTCCACATCATATTCCATCTGCCATATTCTTGCCCACTCACTTAGCCTTTCTATATCCCCTTGAAGCCTCTTTGCATCCTCCTCACAACTCACATTCCCACCTAGTTTTGTGTCATCAGCAAACTTGGAAATATTACATTTGGTCCCCTCATCCAAATCATTAATATAGATTGTGAATAGCTGGGGCCCAAGCACCGATCCCTGCAGTACCCCGCTAGTCACAGTCTGCCATCCTGAAAAAGACCCGTTTATTCCTATTCTCTGTTTTCTGTCTGTTAACCAGTTCTCAATCCATGCCAGTATATTACCCCCAATTTCATGTGCTCTAACTTTGTTCACCAACCTCCTGTGAGGGACCTTATCGAAAGCCTTCTGAAAATCCAAATACACCACATCAACTGGTTCTCCCTTATCTATTCTACTAGTTACATCCTCAAAGAACTCCAATAGGTTTGTCAAACATGATTTCCCTTTCATAAATCCATGATGACTCTGCCAAATCCTATTATTATTTTCTAAGTGTCCTGTTATCACATCCTTTATAATAGATTCTAGCATTTTCCCTACTACTGATGTCAGGCTAACAGGTCTGCAGTTCCCTGTTTTTTCTCTCCCTCCTTAAATAGTGGGGTTACATTTGCCACCCTCCAATCTGCAGGAACCGTTCCAGAATCTAAACGGCCAGAAGACACTAAAACATCCAATAATTCAATAATGAAGGCCTGTGACTAATTCGGATCAATTAGGCTCACAGCTGTTTGTCCACTCGGTGACAAAATGAGCGTGCTCATATCGAGCAAATCGAGCAGCCAGCTAATAAATTAAATGGAGTCCTCCATGCTCTCTCCTTCTCTCTGAAAATTCAGTTGTGTTTGTTTGGATGACCAATTCTTTCAGACAGTGGTATGTGTTATTGTATAAGAGGAGCTCAAAGATCAAAATGCAGTTATCTTCATTACTGATAACTTAGATTCAATTCTTTCTGGGTGGAAAATGATTGGATATTAACAACAAAGAAGGGCATAGCCCTCACAGAATAGTCCCTTAGTTTATTAAAGATCTACATAACATCAGCTTTGGTGCAGGGGTTTAGCCTTTGAGGCTATGGCTGGGGTACAGGGAGAGGGCTGGTGTTGATGTAGCATTGGCTGATTTATTGTTTCCTGGCTGTTTGGCAAGAAGGCAGACCTCTTCTGCTTCCCCTTTGTGAGGGGCCATACTTCTGTTTTTCACTTAGCAATTTTGGCACAGCAGAGAAATTCTCTGGTGACAATCTTATTATTTTGTATTCAACATAATCATTCCCTCCTTCTCCAGCTTTAATATAGAAACATAGAAAAAAGGAGCAAGAGTAGGCCATTCAGCCCTTCGGGCTTGCTCCGCCATTCAAAATGATCATGGCTGATCGTCTAACTCAGTACCCTGTTCCCGCTTTTTCCCCATATCCCTTGATCCCTTTAGCAACAAGAAATATATCTATCTCCTTCTTGAATACATCTAATGACTTGGCCTCCACTGCCTTCTGTGGTAGAGAATTCTACAGGTTCACCACCCTCTGAGTGAAGAAATTTCTCCTCATCTCGGTTCTAAATGGCATACCCCGTATCCTGAGACTGGGACCCCTGGTTCTGGACTCCCCAGCCATCGGGAACATCCTCCCTGCATCTAGTCTGTCTAGTCCTGTTAGAATTTTATATGTTTTGATGAGATCACCTCTCAATCTTCTAAACTCTAGTAAATATAGGCCTAGTCGACCTGATCTCTCCTCATACGTCAATCCTGCCATCCCAGGAATCAGTCTGGTAAACCTTAGTTGCACTCCCTCCATGGCAAGGACATCCTTCCTCAGATAAGGAGACCAAAACTGCACACAATACTCCAGATGTGGTCTCACCAAGGCCCTGTATAACTGCAGTAAGACATCCCTGTTCCTGTACTCAAATCCTCTTGCAATGAACGCCAACATACCATTCGCCTTCCTAACTGCTTGCTGCACCTGAATGCTCGCTTTCAGTGCTGGGTGTACAAGGACACCCAGGTCTCGTTGCACCTCCCCTTTTCCCAATCTGTCACCATTCAGAAAATAATCGGTCTTTCTGTTTTTACAACAAAGTGGATAACCTCACATTTATCCACATTACACTGCATCTGCCATGTTCTTGCCCACTCACCCAACTTGTCTAAATCACATTGGAGCCTCTTTGCATCCTCCTCACAGCTCACATTCCACCCCAGCTTTGTGTCGTTTGCAAACTTGGAAATGTTACATTCAGTTCCCTCATCCAAATCATTGATATATATTGTGAATAGCTGGGGCCCAAGCACTGATCCCTGCAGTACCCCACTAGTCACTGCCTGCCACCTGGAAAAAGACCCTTTTATTCCTACTCTCTGTTTCCTGTTTGTCAACCAATTCTCAATCCATGCCAGTATATTCCCCCCAATCCCATGTGCTTTAATTTTGCACACTAACCTCTTGTGTGGGACCTTATCAAAAGCCTTCTGAAAATCCAAGTACACCAAATCCACCAGTTCTCCCCTATCCTACTAGTTACATCCTCAAAAAACTCCAGTAGATTTGTGAAGCATGATTTCCCTTTCCTAAACCCATGCTGACTTTGTCCAATCCCGTTAATGCCTTCTAAGTGTTCTGTTACCACATCTTTTATAATAGACTCTAACATTTTCCCCACTACTGATGTTAAGCTAACTGGTCTGTAATTCCCTGTTTTTTCTCTCCCTCCTTTTTTAAATAGTGGGGTTACGTTTGCCACCCTCCAATCTGTAGGAACTGTTCCAGAGTCTATAGAATTTTGGAAGATGATCACCAATGTATCCATTATTTCCAGGGCCACTTCCTTTAGTACTCTGGGATGTAGATTATCAGGCCCTGGGGATTTGTCAGCCTTTAGCCCCATTAATTTCCCTAGCACTTTTTTTTATGAATACTGGCTTCCTTCAGTTCCTCCCTCTCACTAGACCCTTGGTTCCCTCAGATTTCTGGCAAGTTATTTGTGTCCTCCTTTGTGAAAGCAGAACCAAAGTATGTGTTTAATTGTTCTGCCGTTTCTTTGTTCCCCATTATAATTTCCCCCATTTCTGACTGTAAGGGACCTACATTTGTCTTCACTAATCTTTTTCTCTTGACATATTTATAGAAGCTTTTACAGTCGGTTTTTATGTTCCCTGCTAGTTTACTCTCATACTCTATTTTTCCCCTCTAAATCAATCTCTTTGTTCTCCTTTGCTGAATTCTGAACTGTTCCCAATCCACAGGCTTTCTGCTTTTTCTGGCAATTTTATATGTCTCCTCTTTGGATCTAATACTGTCCCTAATTTCTTTTGTAAGCCACAAAGCCACCTTTCCTGTTTTATTCTTGCACCAGACAGGAATGAATAATTGTTGTAATTCCTGCACACGTTCTTTAAATAATAGCCATTGCCTATCCACCGTCATCCCTTTTAGTAAAGTTCCCCAATCTATCATAGCCAACTCGCACCTCATACTTTCGTAATTTCCTTTATTTAGATTCATGACCATCGTTTCAGATTCAACTACTTCACTCTCCACCTTAATGAGGAATTCTATCATGTTATGGTCGCTCTTCGCTATGGGACCCTGCACAACAAGATTGTTAATGAATCCTTTCTCATTGCACAATACCCAGTCGAGGATCACCTGTTCTCTAGTTGGTTCCTCAACATATTGGTGTAGAAAACCATCACGTACACATTCCAGGACTTCCTCCCCCACAGTATTATTGCTAATTTGGTTTGACCAATCTATATGTATATTAAAGTCACCCACGCTTATAGTTGTACCCTTCTTTCATGGTTCTCTAATTTCCTGTTTAATGCCCTCCCCTACATCTCCACTACTGTTTGGGGGCCGATGGACAACCCCCACCAACATTTTCTGCCTCATGGTGTTTCTTAGCTCCACCCATACAGATTCCACATTGTGATTTTCCGAGCCAATATCCTTCCTCACTATTGCATTGATTTCCTCCTTTACTAAAAATGCTACCCCACCTCCTTTCCCTTTTTGTCTGTCCTTCCTAAATATTGAATACCCCTGGATGTTCAGTTCCCATCCTTGGTCACCCTGCAGCCATGTCTCCGTAATCGCAACTATATCATAACCATTAATATCTATCTGCGCTGTTAATTCATCTAGCTTATTGCGAATGCTCCGCGCATTAAGACACAATGCCTTTAGACTTGTCTTTTTAAGATTGCTAGTCATCTTAGTTTTATTTTGCACTATGGCCCTATTTGTTTTTCGCCCTTGCTTTCTTTGCCTTCCACTATTGCTTGTTCCATTTCTATCCTTGTTTCCCCCTCTTCTGTCTCCCTGTTCAGGTTCCCATCCCCCTGCCATTCTAGTTTAAACCTTCCCCAACGGCACTAGCAAACACCCCCACGAGGACATCGGTCCCGGTCCTGCTTGGGTGTAACCCGTCCCACTTGTACAGGTCCCACCTTCCCCAGAACCGGTCCCAAATGTCCCAGGAATTTAAATCCCTCGCTCCTACACCATCCCTGCAGCCACGCATTCATCTGGTCTATTCTCCTGTTCCTATACTCACTAGCACGTGGCACTGGTTGTAATCCTGAGATCACTACCTTTGAGTTCCTGCTTTTTAATTTATCTCCAAACCCCTTAAATTCACCTGTTAACTTTCAGAGCTATGTGTTGCATTAATTTAACAATGCAGTTTTGTTAAACACGGTCACACAAACAAAAATAAGCAACATTTGCTCCTCTACAAGGAATGTATTTGTACACGTGACTTACTATAGTATCAGGTACGCATTCAGGACACGTTCTCAGGCCGGGCCATGGTGTACGGATATGTACGTTTTCCGCCTTGAGGTGACAAATCAGCTGTTGCAGTGTGAGCTCGCTTTGTAACAGCTGAGTGGCTGCAGCAGGGGATCGTGCCAGGCTCCAGTCCCTGATCTGACCTCTTGTGCATTCCTCGCTCCCTTCGTCCCACCATTGGTGGCTGTGCCTTCAGCTGTCTAGGCCCTAAGCTCTGGACTTCCCTCCCTAAACCTCTCCACCTCTCTGCCACTCTTTCTTCATTAAAGATGCTCCTTAACTCCTACCTGTTTGACCAAGCTTTTAGTCACCCCACCTAATGTCTCCTTCTTTGGCTTAGTGTCAATTTTTGTCTGATTACAATTCCTGTGAAGCGCCTTGGGATGTTTTCTTTCGTTAAAGGCGCTATATAAGTGCAAGTTGTTGTTGTTTTCCTCACTGTCAGTCCCAGCTTCTGTCTGAAGCTGCGGATTTGCTACAGATGCAGACTCTGTGTCGCATGCTGTGAGCAGGAATTCCTGATCTCGCGATAGTTTGTGCCAGATCAGGAATTCTTGACCACAGGCTGTGGCTCAAAATTTTACTCTTGGAGTAAAGCAGCAGCATTGAGTGGAACACGGGGAGGGGAATACTACTACTCTGAGGAGGCAAGAATGTATCTGTGAAAGTTGAACAGTCTCTGTCCAGTTGCACTGCCCCAGGATTTCCCCAGTGCCAGGGAAAGGGTGCCTTTTATTTTTTTTTCTAGATTAAAAATATATCAATTGTGAAAAAAATATTAAAAAAGAAATCTAAAATTAATCAGAGTTCACTTTTAATGTAAAATTCAAAATCTTTGGAGAGTACATTCTCCAGATTCCTTTGGAAATTTGTACCAGTGATGCAGGAGTGATGGAGCAGCATTTAGAAGAGGAACTGGGTTTTACTCTTTCTGCCCATGAGGGTGGGACTTCCACTCACTGACCCCATCCACCCTGCCATGATCCTAGCTCAGTTTCCTAGGTCAGAGGTCATTAAGCATGAAGGTTGGTTCCTGTTAGGGTCCCTGCGCAATTGAGAACCCACCACTGTTCCTGAGGAAAATTCCGGCAGTGCTGAAGTGGGGCGGGCACTGCCTGGGTAAAGATATGAGGCCTAATGGGAGGATGAGGTGCCCACTACGGGGCCATCACCTTCCCAAAGGGGCTTAAGGGGGCTTTCTTCTGCTGCCCAATGGAATTAGCACCATCCCTCTCCTAGTGGTCCCTTGGGGTGGCATTAGCATGGGCAGAAGACAGAGAAATGGTGTGGGTTGCCAGGCCCCACCTACTTTCTGTAATTTACATATCGTAGGCAGCAAAGAAGGGGCCAACAGCCAACCTGGTAGCGGCGGGGAGTGGAAAATCAAGGGGTCATTGATACGGTGGTAGGCCTCACCACCCACCTCTACTTTCTTGCTGTTTCCACCACTATCCCAACTAATTTTGGGTGGGATAGTGGGGGAAAATCCAGGTCAAAATGCTTCTTAACTAAAACAAGACTGATCTACACCAAGTTAGTGACCAATGGCTTAGATGAAGGAATAGAAAGCCTTATATCCAAGTTTGCTGCTAACATTAAGTTAGGTAGCACAGTAAGTATTGTAGATTGGAGCAGAAAGTTGCAAAGGGACATTAATAGATTAAGTGAGTGGACAAAACTGTGTGGGGAAGTATGAGGTCATTCACTTTGGACCTAAGAAAGATAGACCAAAGTATTTTCTAAATGGTGTGAAGCTAGGAACTGTGGAGGGGTCATAAGAAACAGGAGCAGGAGTAGGCCATAAGGCGCCTCGAGCCTGCTCCACCATTCAATAAGATCATGGCTGATCTTCTACCTCAACTCCACTTTCCCGCTCTATCCTCATATCCCTTGATTCCCTTAGAGTCCAAAAATCTATCTAGCTCATCCTTGAACATATTCAACGACTCAGCAACCACAGCCCTCAGGGGTAGAGAATTCCAAAGATTCACAACTCTCTGTGTGAAGAAATTGCTCCTCATCTCAGTCTTAAATGGCCAACCCCTTATCCTGAGACTATGCCCCCTAGTTCTAAACTCTCCAGCCAGGGGAAGCAGCCTTTCAGCATCTACCCTATCAAGCGCCCTCAGAATCTTATGTTTCAATGAGATCACCTCTCAATCTTCTAAACTGCAGAGAATATCGGCTCATTCTACTCAATCTCTTCTCATAGGACAACCTGCTCATCCTAGGAATCAATCTAGTGAACCTTCGTTGCACCGTCTCTAAGGCAAGTATATCCTTCCTTCGATAAGGAGACCAAAACTGTACACAGTACTCCAGGTGTGGTGTCACCAAAGCCATATACAATTGTAGTAAGACTTCCTTACTCTTGTATTTCAACCCCTTTGCGAAAAAGGCCAAATTGCCATTTGCCTTCCTTATTGCTTGCTGTACCTGCATACTAACTTTTTGTGTTTGTTGTACTAGGGCACCCAAATCTCTCTGAACGCCATCATTTAATAGTTTCTCACCATTTAAAAAATATTCTGTTTTTCTATTCTGCCTACCAAAGTAAATAGCTGAGGCCAAGCACTGATCCTTGCGGCACTCCACTAGTTACAGCCTGCCAACCTGAAAATGACCCATTTATCACTAGTCTCTCTTTTCCGTCCGTTAACCAATCCTCTATCCATGCTAATATATTACCCCCAACCCCATGAGCCCTTGTGTTACGTAACAACCTTTTATGTGGCACCTTATCAAATGCCTTTTGAAAATCCAAATATACCACATCCACTGGTTCCCCTTTATCTACCCTGCTAGTTACATCCTCAGAAAACTCTAATAAGTTTGTCAAACATGATTTCCCAAATACAGAAATCGCTAAAACCCAGTGGACAGGTACAATAAATAATTAAAAGGCTAATGGAATGTTAGCCTTTATCTCAAGATGGCTGGAATACAAAGGTGTGGAAGTTATGCTACAGTTGTATAAAGTTCTGGTTAGACTGCATCTGGAGTACTGTGTTCAGTTCTGAGCACTACACATCAGGAAGGATATATTGGTCATGGAGAGGATGCAGCGCAGATTCACCGCAATGATGGGGCTAAAAGCGTTACGTTGTGAAGACTGATTGCATAGACTAGACTCCCTTGAGTATGGAAGATTAAGGAGTGATCTAATTGAGGTACTTAAGAGGCCTAAAGGATATGATAGGGTAGATAGAGAGAAACTATTTCCTCTGATGGGAGAGCCCAGAACAAGGGGGCATAACCTTAAAATTAGAGCTATGCCGTTCAGAAGTGATGACAGGAAGCACTTCACCCAAGAGGAAATTTAGAACTTCCTCCCCCAAAAAGCTGTTGAGGATAGGTCACTTGAAAATTTCAAAACTGAGATTAATAGATTTTTGTTAGGTATAGGTTGTTATGGGATATGGAACTAAGGCGGATAAATGGAGTTAAGGTACAGATCAGCCATGATCTAATTGAATGGTAAAACAAGTTCGAGGGGCTCAATGGCCTACTCCTGTTCCTATCTTCCTTCCAATGCTGCTAGATCAAGCTATGCCCATGGTTAAAGTCTTTGGTTTATACCCAGTCAGTATTCCACATAATCCTTCCGTAGACAGAGAGGGAAAATCAATGCTAATTTAGACAAAGTGAGTCAGAGATCAAGGGACTGGAAATCGAACAAAAAAAGAACATGAGGGTAAGTTCATCGATCTCATCCTCCCAGTAGGGAGTTGTGTTTGAAGGTAGCATGGATCAGAGAATCAGCACCAAGGTGCTGTAGACCTATTTATGACCCAGGCTCCTCTCGAACATGCCTCCTCGCTGAGCTGTGAGATCAGTGAATTTATCGTATAGAGAAAACTGATCCAGGTAAAGCTAGACCAAGAAACAACAGAGTCTTTAGGAAGCAGCTTCCTTTTCCTGTGGTTTAGCTATCGCGTTTGGTTCTCCTTTTTCCATTTTAGGCAGCCACCTTTGTAGATACTTCGCACATATTTATTCTGTACAGAAATAAAAACAGAAATTGCTGGAAAAGCTCAGCAAGTGAGGCAGCATTTGTGGAGAGGCTGCCTCACTTGCTCAGCTTTCCAACATTTTCTGTTTTTATTTCAGATTTCTAACATCCGCAGTATTTTGCTTTTATTCTGTATAGGGCGTTCCTAATGACGTCACTCAATAACTTCTGGTGGCCATGTTGGATTACATGCTGCCTTTCTGATCAAATTAGCAAACTGATGCCAAACAGGATTGCTAAGGCTTTAAATGATTTTCTTGACTTAAATGAAGATTTTGATGAGATGTGATTTTTTTTTCATATAAAAATGTAAATAATTGTTATTTGTGTGATGTTTCATTGTGGTTGTAGCAGTGGAGAAGTGAGATGCTGTCTTGACTTCTGTTCAGTTTGTAGTTGTGGGACTTCATACAATTCGCCCAGTCTTTAGACTGGCAGACTGCATGGCTTTTTGCTTTACTCACTTTTCCACCAAGTCAAGAATTTAAATGAAACATTTTAATTACCTGGTTCAGCAGTTGATTGTAGAACGCAATGTCGAGCTGAAGTTTAAAGAGTACCTGCCCATCCAGCTGACCTGCCGGGGCTGCATTAAAAGGTTACCGACCGTTTTAGTTAGTGTTATTCAACTCATACACTGACTGAATTCTTGCATTCGTGAAATTGCAGGCCTACTGGTACTTAATAACTAGACAGTGTAATCTTAACATTTATTGTATTTGTAATAAAATTTCTTCAAAAGAAAGTAATGATATTTTTTGTTAAGATGCAATGTCTCCATCTTCATAGACCAGCTGGAAGACTGATTAATATTCTTGTTATTTCTCCAAGAGCAGTGACCGGATTTTTTGATAAACCTTCTATAAGATAACATTTGCTACGGTCACTTACAGGATGGTTGGTTGAACAAAGCTGTAGTGAAATTAGCTGCAGAACATATTTGAAATTAAATGGTTAGTCAAGCAATATAATACATGTAATAAAATCACAACTATCCCAATTAAATTAAGCCTTTAAACTTAAATTGCCATATTATTGTAATGTAATGAGAAATGCAATAGGTTTATATTTAAGGCTCAGGTTAAGTGTTTCAGTTTAGTAAAATGACAGCTAGTCTGTACAGTAAAGAACAGACATTAACTATTCTTTATTACAACCATATAGACCAGTCACAAGATATACATCTGATTGCTTAGTTTAGAAATGTAATTAGTACAAATTTTCTGGGAAAACATTTACATAATATACAAGTACATTAATATAAAAATGGCACGTTTTAAGCACTACTTTGTGATTTCTTGTTAAGTACATTGTAACTGTAGAAGCCTGTTACTAAAACTTAGTCAGTACATGATTTTTTTGCAGTTCTGTATAATAAATATTTATTTTAATTTTAATACATTAGCTTGCCATTGCAGTTTCAGATAAGCTACAAGACACTAATTGATTTTATATTGTGTAAACAAAAAAACAGTTTTTTAAACAAAAAGTTCCTGTGGGGATTCTTTCCTAGGTGTGCTAATTTTAATCACAATGCAACAAAATTAAATATATAAAGCATAGAAATGAACAAACACTTGAAATTGAGCTCAGTTTTGGGCGCACAATTGTGAATAAATCTCTACATTTTTTGCACGAATTCCGATTGTCCCAAACTCTGCAGCAGGTGTCAAAACACAAGAGCTGAAATGAACAGTATTTTTTAAAAATTTAAAAACAGAACTACTTGAAAGGTACTTGTGTAAAGCCAGGACTTTAAATAATTAGTGATACTAGTTGGTAATGGTCATGGATATGGTCAGAAACAACTAACTAGATAGAAAAAGCAAAATGAGCAGCATCCAACCATTGATGGGACGTCCACCAGAGACTGGAAGTGATTGATCGCCTGATGTCATTTGAACTTGGGAAGAGTTCATGTACTGCCGCACCTGGTCAGGGTGGAACCTATTCGGGCATCTCTGTTTACACACACACAGTGTCTTCATCTCCATTTTCCACTCTATTAAGCGAGATACATTATATTTTTAAAAAATATAGGATTACTCATCTGCGGATTCCCTGCCGCAGGTTTACACACATTCAACTTGCAAACTCACACCAACCAAAAGGTTGGGTACAAGCTTTACTCCAACACGCTTGTACTCCAACATGGTGCGTCATGTGACCTGTGATGTGTATTAGGAACACTCTATTGTCCCCTCTACTAACCATCATTGTCTCTAATCTTCTACTCTTAGGTCATTGTCATTGACAAAAAACAATTACAATCTGAATTCAGTGATCGCACATTCCAATGGAGAGCCATACTCAAGGAGAGATTTGAGGCCACTCTTCAAGTGTGCTTTATCGCTGAGAGCGTGGGAACACTGAATTCACTGTAACATAACTTTGAAATATACTTAACAGATTTTTTTTAGACAGGAAGACATACCAAGTGCTAGCAACAAATCATTGATCTGAACTATTGATACAAATAAATGATTTAAGTGGAAGATCAGAGCACTGGAACCCAAGATTGAATAAGCACTTTAACCTTCAGTCCAATGTTCGACTTGGTATACAAATAAATGGCAAGTCCGTGAGGAGACAATGAAGGTATAAATCTGTTACCTTTGCTTGCATGATTCTTTGTTTTGCTTTTTCTGTTCCATGTCACTCCATAACTTTCCATTAAGCTTTCCAATGACTTCAATGGAATGTAAAGTCGGATGGGTGTAAAACGGGCGCTGATCCGAGCATGTCAGTTTCCCGCCGGGTGGGGTTAGGTTAAAATTATTCCTAGGACTGTCTCTGGCAGAGAGGATGCAGGAGGCCTACTTCCAGGTTTCTGCCAATGCCACACCTCTTTTACACACTTGCCAACCTCAGGAAATGAGCAAAAGCTGACCAATAGTTTCAGAAAAACTGGCATAGTCCCAACAAAACAACGAAAAATACATAAAGGTTTCAATTTGCAGCAGTGGTGAATTTGGAAATTACTGAAGGGCAGTGTGAGTGCTGAAGGTGTGAGATTTAGTTTCTAGGTTGATCTATGAGTTCCCTCACCACCGTCCCCGCCCCCCCCCCCCCCCCCCCCAACAAAGTTTTGCTTTTTTGACACATTTGGGGCAAAATTGGTCCTCGGCACTAGCGCAAAATAGGCAATAGCGAATCAGCAGCCCGTTTTACACCCTGCCTGATTTTCTATTGCAGTCAATAGAAAAGAAAATAGGTTGGGATCTGAATGCTTTAAATATGAAAATCCAATTAATTGTACAGACTTCTATCCAATTCTATCAGGTAAAGTCAAAATAAATGGATTACCACAGATAGAATAACAGAACAATGTCAAATGAAAGCATTAAGCACTCACCCACTATTATCGGAAATGGTCTTTCTGGGCTCTTTTAAACCTGTCGGAAAGAATTATTTTCTTGTTCTGGAAATAAAAATCATCACATACTGCTATTGACATTTAAAAAAAATGTAAATCTCAGAAATGTGGTGCCCAGTGGCAAACCAAGGGAGCTGAATTTTATGCTTTCAGATACACTTGACTGATTGCCTTCACTCAAGGGATGGCTACTGTGAAGAAAGAGAATGATTTGCATTTATATAGCACCTATCACAACCTCAGGATGTTCCAAAGTGTTTTACAGCCAATTAAGTACTTTTGAAGTGTAGTCACTGTTATAATGTAGGAAAGGTGGCAGCCAATTTGCATACAGCAAGCTCCCACAAACAGCAATGTGATAATGACCATATAATCTGTTTTGTTGATGTTGGCTGAGGGATGAATGTTGGCCAGGACACTAGGAGAACTCCACTGCTCTTTGACTAGTGCCATGGGACTTTTTACAACCATCTGATCAGGCAGATAGGACCTTGGTTTAACATCTCATCTGAAAGACAGCACCTCCAGTACTCCCTCAGTACTGCACCAGAGTGTCAGCCTCAATTATGTACTCAAGTGCCTGGAGTGGGGCTTGAACCCACAGCTATCTGACTGGGAGGTGAGAGTCCTACCCTCTGAACCACAGCTGACACCTGAAATTTCCCCAAAATGCAAAACTGGACATGCACCTGTAGTAGGCGCACATGCAGGGAATCTGTTTATTGGAGTTCCAATGCACCGTCAGTACACTGGCCTAGAGTTTCTGCTTTGGCTGCAATCAGGAAATTGGGCGCAAATTGTGCTTGAAATTGCGCTGTTTTTCTGAATTGAAGTTATGGTTCAAGTTTCTGCCCAAACTCATTTGCATAACACTGAACGTAAAATTTCACCTGAATCAGCGCAATGGAGCATCGTAAACAGGCCTGATCGACAAGTGACAAGGGACAGGGAATTGAACAGAGTATCGGGGGAGGGGTCATATAAAAGCCACTGAAGAATTTTCCCTTCAGAGTGTGGCTGAAGAATAAAAGGTAAGATGACACTCCTCTCTTTCTGCAAAAATGCTATGTGGCCTGACTTATCTGATTTTTTGACTGATTTAATGCATAGCAGTAGTGAGAGAAGAGTAGAACTCCCAGAAGCGACGGCTTACCAGTCAAGTTGTATTCGGCTCTGTGGGACTGGATAGGCCCAGACCTACTGGAAGAGTACGGGGGTATGCTTCTGGCAGGCAGCATGTCAGAATCCGTGAGGAAAGGCATCATCACCCTCATCTATAAGCGAAAGGGAGAGAGGGAAGAAATCAGAAATTGGCAGCCCATTGCCTTGCTAAATGTCGACTACAAGATTCTGTCCATCGACAACATGCTCAAGTCTGCTCTGGAGCGGGTGATCCATCTGGATCAGACCAGTACTGTACCCAGCAGGAAGATCTCTGTGAGCTTTGCGCTGCTCAGGGATACGATCGCCAAGTGCACAACAGGGGGGGTGAACACCTGCCTCATCAGCCTGGACCAGGAGAAGGCCTTAGACAGATTATCCCACACATTCATGGTGGATGTGGTCTCCAAAATGAGTTTTGGGGAGGGAACCCGCCGTTGGATCCGACTGCTCTACGTGGGCTTCCGTAGTGCAGTTCTAATCAAAGTCAGAGAGCTTTCCGATCAGATCTGGAATCAGTCAGGGCTGTCCTCCCTCCACGATCTTGTTCGTATGTTGTATTGAGCTGTTTGCTCATCAGGAAGGACGCAGGTATCAGTGTGGTGATGATGCTAGGCTGTGGAGGCTCTCAGGTTAAGACCTCCCTGTACGTGGACGATGTCACCATCTTCTGCTCTGATCAGCAGTCGGTCCACACACTGATGGGCATCTGCAAACGTTTCGAGCTGGCCTCCGGGGCCAGAGTGAACCGAAGTATGAGCGAGGCCATGTTCTTTGGCAGGTGGGCGACCCAGTCCTTTGTCCCCTTCACCATCAGGTCCGACTACCTGAAGGTGCTGGGGATCGGGTGCGGGGGGTCCCAGCCCTGCACGAAGAACTGAGAGGAGCGGATCGCCATGGCCAAACAGAAGCTTGGTATGATCCCTCTCCATAACCGGCAGGAACCTGGTGATAAGATGTGAGGTACTCGCGGTGTTGCTCTACGTGGCCAGGGTCTGGCCCATTCCCTACAACTCCGCTGTCACAGTCACCCGAGCTATCCTCGATAGAGGACCGAGTATCTTGGTCCTCTACTTTGTCTGGAGGACCAAGGTAGAACGGGTCTGCCGGGCCACCATGTACAAGCCCCCAGACAAAGGAGGGAAGAGCGTCCCCAACGTCGTTCTGATCCTGGTCGCCACCTTTTTGTGTGGCTGCCTCAGGATTTGTGTAGACCCCCAGTATGCAAACTCCAAGTGTGACTACGTGCTGAGTTTCTACCTGCCCAACACACTAAGAAGGCGGGGTCTGGCCATGCTGGCTGAGCAGGCGCAGGATGTCTCATCCAGCTGGACCCTTCTCCCCCATCTGTCCCAGGTGGAGAAGTACCTGAGGACGAACCCCTTCGACCACAAGGCTGTTGGACAGTGGAATTTAGAGGATGGACTCGATCAGGCTTTTCCCCGATCAGACGGTCGATGCCATTTGGCAGACTGTCTCGTCACTGGATATGATCAACAGGCACCAGAATGTAGCCTGGATGGTGGTGAGAAAGGCCCTCCTGCGCCTACAAAATCTCAGCGCCAGTGCGAGCTGCCCTCGAGGTTGCAGCGGGGAGGAGACCGTCGTCTATCTCCTGATGGGCTGCCCCTTCGCGCAGAGGGTATGGAGAGAGATGCGATGGTATCTGTCCCGGTTCATCCCCAACAGCTCGGTAACACAGGACGCTGAGCTCTAGGGCTGTTCCCCGGGGCGCACACTGAGACTGATATCACCTGCGGCTGGAAGACCGTCAACTCGGTGAAGGAGGCTCTTTGGTCCACTCGAAACCTGCTGGTCTTCCAGCTGAAGGAGCTGTCCATGACCGAATGTTGCCAACTGGCACACTCGAAGATCCAGGAGTATGTGCTGCGGGATGCACTGAGGCAAGGTGTGGCCTACGCAAAGGCCCTACGGGGAAAGGCCATCGCATAATGCCACCCCACCTTGTATTGTACAGAATGTATTAGAAAATATGTACCGTGTTTTTTAAAATTGGAACAGTGAGATTATAGTGTATACGATCTGTACTGTATTGCTTTGAACTGCTGTGCTGCATTTTGTGCCCGATATTTGAACCGTGTGTAAACCGTGTGTATCTTTAAATTTTATGAAAAAAAGTATATTTTGAAATTAAAAAAATTCATAGCAGTAGTGAGTGATTTCAATCTGAGCATTGTGCAAATTGATTTAAGGAACTGCATTGATCTAATTGATTGAATTAAATTAATTTAAATTTTTTATGCATAAGTTAATCCATGCTTAAGCTTTAACTAAATTAATAATGCAAAGTTTTAAGAGCAATGAGAGTGCATTCAATCTGAGCAGTATGCCAAGCAGTCCGAAAGTATTGTGTAATTTTTCTCCCCTGCAGATGACTGACAAGAGGACTATGAGAGATGGTCACAAGAGAGCCTACAACTTTGCCTATGATGATCTGTAGGCCCTCCTCGATAAGATCGAGGCATAGCGAGGGAGCCTGGTTGCCTTGTCTGGGGCCCAACTCTCACCAGGCGAACCTGGAGGGAGGTGGAGGCAGCACTGAGTGGGTCAATTCGGACCCCCAGGATGGCGGACCATTGTCGCAAGAAATTTAATGACCTGACATGGAAATTAATTACCATTCCTTCTGCCATGCCCAACCTGTATGAAGCAACCAGACTGGCTATCTGACGGAGAGGACTAAACCCTCCTCTCCCGATATATGCATAGCAGTAGCTTGCTGGAATTGCTTGTCACACATTTTGATCATTTCCTTTTTTCTTGGAAGGCCAAGCATGCGCACAATGCCCGGGAAAGGACAAGGAGTGGTGGGGGCATCCCAAGCCTCAGGGTTTTGACCCCCTATAAGCAGAAGGCAGTGGAGCTGCTGGGCAGGTGCACCATCACACCTGTGGCATAGGCCAAGGCGGATTGGGAGAGTCCAACAACCAGTGAGTACCTACCCTATGGTCATTCAACACTTCCGTACAGGGCAGTGGCAGAGGGTTGCCACCCACACCCACACCCACTCCCCTCCCTCCCTCCCAGCAATATAAATATTCTAATCATCTGGTTTTCTCTCCGCAGCCAGGAAGAAAAAGTTGAAGATAGTTCCACTAGAGAAGTCAGAGGGGGACGACTTGGGGGAGAAGTGGGCGAGTGCGCAGGAAAATGAGGTGGAGCAGCCCCAGCGGGAGATGGAGGGAGAGGGCTCTGGCTTCAGAAGGGAGCTCGTGTCCCATGTTGAGGGACTGATAGAAAGCCAGGGATCCTTACCAAACCTCCTTCCTGGGAGTGAACCCTTAACCCCATGTAAAAGGTATGATCAGTAAGTTCGCTGATGATACAAAAATTGGTAGGGTGGTAAATAGCGAGGAGGATAGCCTCAGTCTGCAGGACGATATAGATGGGTTGGTCAGATGGGCGGAACAGTGGCAAATGGAATTTAACCCAGAAAAGTGCGAGGTGATGCACTTTGGAGGGACTAACAAGGCAAGGGAATACACAATGAATGGGAGGACCCTAGGCAAGACAGAGGGTCAGAGGGATCTTGGTGTGCAAGTTCACAGATCCCTGAAGGCGGCGGAACAGGTAGATAAGGTGGTAAAGAAGGCATATGGGATACTTGCCTTTATTAGCCGAGGCATAGAATATAAGAGCAAGGAGGTTATGATGGAGCTGTATAAAACACTGGTTAGGCCACAGCTGGAGTACTGTGTGCAGTTCTGGTCGCCACACTACAGGAAGGATGTGATCGCTTTGGAGAGGGTGCAGAGGAGATTCACCAGGATGTTACCAGGGCTGGAGCGCTTCGGCTATGAAGAGAGACTGGGAAGATTGGGTTTGTTTTCCTTGGAGCAGAGGAGGCTGAGGGGGGACATGATTGAGGTGTATAAAATTATGAGGGGCACAGATAGGATAGATACTAAGGAGCTTTTTCCCTTCGTTGAGGGTTCTATAACAAGGGGACATAGATTCAAGGTAAAAGGCGGAAGGTTTAGAGGGGATTTGAGAAAGAACTTTTTCACCCAGAGGGTGGTTGGAGTCTGGAACTCACTGTCTGAAAGGGTTGTGGAGGCAGGAACCCTCACAACATTCAAGAAGCATTTGGATGAGCACTTGAAATGCCATAGCATACAAGGCTACGGACCAAATGCTGGAATATGGGATTAGAGTAGACAGGGCTTGATGGCCGGCGCGGACACGATGGGCCGAAGGGCCTCTATCCGTGCTGTATAACTCTATGACCCTCCCTCAGGCCACCCTGGGCAGAGGCAGAGTCAACCGACTCTCCTCAGCCTGGCACCAGCGTGGACACACATGACCATGCTCGGAGAGTGATTCTGTGCTGCGATAGTTCCCAGGCGTCAGACTCCAGCAGCAGTGTGGTGGTGGAAAACGTGGAGGAGATGTATCTGCCTCTCCAGTGAGACTGGCCAGAAGGCAGACACGGAGCGGTGAGTCAGTGGAGCCTAACATGTCTACTGCTGAATTGAGGAGGCACATGGTGATGGAGCACCAGAGGGTGATGAGTTACCTGTCCTCCATCAAGTGCACATTGAACAACCTCGCTGGGCTGGTCTCAGAATCTGCTGTGCACATCTGCAACAACATTGGACAGGCAGCGGCTGTAGTCCAACTGCCCATCCAGCAGTTGACTCACCAGTTGACTGCTGCTTTGGGCCATCCGGCAGGTCCCCTGCAAGGGCACAATAAAATAGAAGCCAAGGCCCACAACTTGATGGAGGTTCAGGCTTCTGCGGTTCAGAGATGACTTACATTCTGTCAATGAGACCATGCGGGGCATCGCAGCTTCCATCATTCCTCCCATCGCGGTGGTTGGTGAAGTTGGCTCGTAAGGTCCATGTGGCTGATGCTTCCACCCCCATGGGCGGCAGCACCACCCTGGACTCCAGCCTTACAGCAGCAGGCACGTTGCCAGCTGCACAAGTCAGGCCACACGAAGCAGCTCAGGATCTCAATCCTGGGATGCAGGCATCAGCATCTCTGTTCCACGACCAGACGGCCGTAAGAGTCGGCGGGTTACAGGCCCATGGCTCATCGGACCTACATTTCTTCACCACACTGCAGGTAGTCACGCCATCCATATTGACTGGTAGATAGCACAGGGGGGGCAGCAGGTAGAAGAGCTCGTCTGGGCATGAGGGCCAAGCGAGTGCCTTGAGAGCGTAGGGGGAATTTATTTCCTGTCTCTACTAGCTCCACTTTCTCCTCCTCGTTGTCCAAAGGGGGAGTTGACAGAGTTGTTTGCACGTTTATAAATTTTTGAATAGTTATTTGTTTCTTTGCACTTTTTAAAGTTCTTTGAATAACTGTCGAAGTTTCATTTTTGCACTTTCTTAAAGTTGAATAACTTATAAATATTCCTGAATAAATATTCCCACTCTTCTTTATAAAATGTTAATTTTTTTAATACACATATGCTGTAACAAATGTGAACAAGGGACATATTTAGTTATATTTTTGAACTCCAAAATTCTATTCATTTAACATTATCAGTTAACAATTGGAGATTGTAATAAATCTCTTTTGATTTTTAAAATAACAGTGTCCGAGTTTTCTTCTGCTCTCAGTACAGGGGAGGGGGACATGAGATGGGGCTCATTATGCGAAGATATGCCGAGTTCTGACAGCCCTGTCCTGTCGAGTGGTTGCCTCCTGTGCAGGCTCATCCCCCCTTGGCTCTGGTTCCCAAGGCACGACATTTAGTTCGACCGGTTCCTCTCCTGGGGTGTCCAGGTCCAGACCTTGTTCAAGAGCGAAATCATGCAAGGCGCAGCAGACTGAGATGACCCTGGCCACTCTCTCTGGGTTATACTGCAGTACGCCCCCAGATCTGTTCAAGCACTTGAAGCGCCTCTTCAGCACCCCAATGGCTCTGAGGTACAGAGGGATCTGGGTGTCCTGGTACATGAATCACAAATAGTTAGTATACAGGTACAGCAAGTGATTAGGAAGGCAAATGGAATGTTGTCATTTATTGCAAGGGGAATGGAATATAAAAGTAGAGATGTTTTGCTACAGTTGTACACGGCATTGGTGAGACCACATCTAGAATACTGTGTACAGTTTTGGTCTCCATATTTAAGAAAGGACATAATTACTTTGGAGACGGTTCAGAGAAGGTTCACTCGACTGATTCATGGAATGAGGGGGTTATCTTATGAGGAAAGGTTGGACAAGTTGGGCCTGTATACATTGGAGTTTAGAAGAATGAGAGGTGATCTTATTGAAACATGTAAGATCCTGAGGAGACTAGAAGGGGTAGATGCTGAGAAGATGTTTCCCCTTGTGGGAGAGATTAGAACTAGGGGCCACAGTTTAAAAGTAAGGGATCTCCCATCTAAGACGGAGATGAGGAGAATTTTATTCTCTCAGAGGGTCTTGAGTCTGTGGAACTCCCTTCCCAAGAGAGCAGTGGAGGCAGGGTCATTGAATTTTTTAAGGTTGAGTTAGATAGATTCCTGATTAACAAGGGAGCCAAAGGTTATAGTAGGTAGATGGGAAAGTAGGGTTGAAGTCACAAACAGATCAGCCATGATCTTATCAAATGGCAGAGCAGGCTTGAGGGGCTGAATGGCCTACTCCTGCTCTTAATTTGTATGTTCATACATATGTTCTTGCCACAACCTGCCTGGTGGAGACATGGGCCTCATTGAATTTCACCTCCGCCTCAGTGTGTGGTGCCCGAAATGGTGTCATCAACCATGGCAGCAGTGGGTATGCTTTATCCCCCATTAGCAACCATCAGGCCGATCACCTTCCCTGAATATGCGGGCTATGTCATAGTTCCTCACGATAAACGCATCGTGAGTTGAACCAGTATGCATGGCATTCATGTGTAGGATTCACAAACGGGCATCGCAAACTGCCTGGACATTAAGGGAGTGGAATCCCTTCTGATTTAGGTAGCTCTGAGTTCTCAAGAGTGACCTTCAATGCCATGTGAGTGCCATCAATCGCTCCAAGCACCTTTGGAAAGCCAGCTATGCGGTGAAACTCTAATGACCTCTGCCGTTGCTCCGCAAGCGTTAAATCAAATCGAGTGTCATTCACCCTGCGGAACAAGACGTCTGTCACCTGCCCGATGCAGGCTTTCACTGCCCCTTGGCTGATCCGGCACAGGTCCTCCGTTGATGCCTGGAATGAGCCACTCCCGTAGAACTTTAAAGCCATTGTCAATATTTAACCCTCAACCAACACCACCAGAAACAGATTATCAGGTCAATATCTCATTGCTGTTTGAGGGAGCTTACTGTGCGCAAATTGGATGCTGCATTTCCTACATTACAACAGTGACTACACTTCAAAAGTACTTCATTGGCTGTAATGCGCTTTCCTGACGTCATGAAAGGCACTATATAAATGCAAGTTCTTTCTTTAACAAGTCATGGACCTCTGTATAAAATGAGGGTACTATCATGTTTGAAGCCTTGAATGCTGCCAAAATAGTCAAATTTTTTTTTGTTTACTAAGGGAACAAAATAGGACCCACTCTCATCACCATCTCATACCCACAAGTGGAACAACACCTGACATCCCCATTTTCTTCCCTGCTCCTCAGAGAAAGCAAACCTGTTCAAGGCTGAACAGCTAATTTCATGGAAAATGTTATGCACAAAACAGTGAGTGTGTTATGTTTTGCAACTGTTCAGTCAGAACTTATGAATAATCAGTGAACTGGTTAACGTGACTACAGGTTGGTAGAGACAAAGAGAGTGAGGTAGATCTTGACTTGCGCGATAGTGTAAAACGGGTTCCAGGGAGTCGGCAGCCCATCATACATCTCTCACGATTTGGAAATAGAATCCATGTAGAGATCCTTTTGTCACCATTTATCAACCGAGCCTGCACCATCTGTATAATACCATTCAATATATACAGGGAAATGTGAGAAGGAACATTAATAACCAAGATCTACCCTGGTGAATATCCAGGTGTTGTAATTTTGCTGATTTCCTACCAACATCTGGAAACAACAATGCTACGCACAGACAAAGTTGGGTGGTGTGGACAGTGGCTAAACATTGGTTAAAACAATGGTAGAAGTTTTGAAGTATTGCAAAAGCAGCATTTTAGACCATTATTGGGTAGGTGAATCCAATTAATCGTAGCCATGCTGCAATCTGCTGACTATGGACTGGATTGAAATCACGCCAGCTGTGAGTTGGTCAACACGGACTAATTTGATGGAATCCTTCAAGGAAATTAACAAATGTTTGAATCCAGTTGATGTACCATAGTTTGATTTTCAAAGGCATTTGATAAATTCCCATCTCTATCTAACCTTGTTCTATTTATTTAATTAAATAAATAGAACAAGGTTAGATAGAGATGGCAGTACAGGTGGTGTGCCGTAACTGCAGCATGTGGGAGTTTGTGGCGAGCAGCATGATCCCAGGCAACCACATCTGCAGTAAGTGTCTGCAGCTCGAGGAACTTTGGCTCAGAGTTGTTGAGCTGGAGTCTGAGGTGCAGACATTGCGATGCATCCGGGAGGGGGAGAGTTATCTGGACACTTTGACCCAGGAAGCATTCACACCCCTTAGGTTAAGTAGTGGTTTAGATTTGGTTAGTGGTCAGGGACAGGAGGATGTGACTGCGAGTCAGGCAGGTAAGGGGACCCCAGAAGCAGTGGTGGAGGAGCCTCAGCCTTTGTTCAACAAGTACAAGGTACTTGCTACCTTTGTAGATGAGAACAAAGACTGAAGGGAGGATGGGCAGTTTGACCATGGCACCGTGGTACAGGAGGCCATTCAAGTAGGGGGAGCGAAAAGGAATGTGGTCGCTGTAGGGGATAGTATATTCAAGGGGCTAGATACTGTTCTCTGCAGCTGCAACCGGGAGTCCTGGAGGCTGCGTTGCCTGCCCGGTGCCAGGGTTAAAGACATCTCCTCGGGGCTTGAGGAGAACTTGGAGAAGATGAGGGAAGATCCAGTTGTCATGGTCCATGTAGGAACCAACAACATAGGTAGAACTAAGAATGGGGTTCTGCTGAGACGGTTTGAGGAGCTGGGGTCTAAATTAAAAAGCAGAACCTCAAAGGTAATAATCTCAGGATTACTTCCTGAGCCACGTGCAAATTAGCAAAGGGACAAACAGATTAGATGGTTGAAAGAGTGGTGTGGGAAGCAGGGGTTTCAATTCATGGGGCACTGGCATCAGTTCTGGGGAAAGAGGGAGCTGTTCCATTGGATGGGCTCCACTTAAACCGGGCTGGGTCCAGTGTCCTGGCGAATCAAGTAAGTAGGGCAGTGAATAGGGCTTTAAACTAATCGGGGCGGGGGGGGAGGGTGCAGGTAAGGGTAAATTTATAAGTCTAAAGAGAAAAATCAAGGTTGTCGAGCAGAGTTGAAATTTGGGTAAAAACAAGCAGAGTGTGTCAGGAAAGGACAGAGAGTTTAAAAAAGGTGATAGGGTATTAGTGACTAATCGGGAGCCTGGAGTCTAGTGCGAGTGCGGACCTGCGAGAGACCGGGGGCAGAACAAAGGAGCATCAGAGTCCAGAGCGAGTGCGGACCTGCAAGAGACCGGGGGCAGAGCAAAGGAGCATCAGAGTCCAGAGCGAGTGCGGACCTGCGAGAGACCGGGGGCAGAACAAAGGAGTATCAGAGTCCAGAGCGAGTGTGAACCTGCGAGAGACTGGGGGCAGAACAAAGGAGCATCAGAGTCCAGACCGAGTGTGGACCTGCGAGAGACCGGGGGCAGAACAAAGGAGTATCAGAGTCCAGAGCGAGTGCGGACCTGCGAGAGACTGGGGGCAGAGCAAAGGAGTATCAGAGTCCAGAGCGAGTGCGGACCTGCAAGAGACCGGGGGCAGAGCAAAGGAGTATCGGAGTCCAGAGCGAGTGTGAACCTGCGAGAGACCGGGGGCAGAGCAAAGGAGTATCGGAGTCCAGAGCGAGTGTGAACCTGCGAGAGACCGGGAGCAGAACAAAGGAGCATCAGAGTCCAGACCGAGTGCGGACCTGCGAGAGACTGGGGGCAGAGCAAAGGAGCATCGGAGTCCAGAGCGAGTGTGAACCTGCGAGAGACCGGGGGCGGAGCAAAGGAGTATCAGAGTCCAGTGCGAGTGTGAACCTGCGAGAGACCGGGGGCGGAGCAAAGGAGTATCAGAGTCCAGAGCGAGTGTGAACCTGTGCGAGACTGGGGGCAGAACAAAGGAGCATCAGAGTCCAGAGCGAGTGCGGACCTGCGAGAGACTAGGGGCGGAGCAAAGGAGTATCGGAGTCCAGAGCGAGTGCGGACCTGCGAGAGACCAGGGGCAGAGCAAAGGAACATCAGAGTCCAGACCGAGTGTGAACCTGCGAGAGACCAGGGGCAGAACAAAGGAACATCAGAGTCCAGAGCGAGTGCGGACCTGTGAGAGACCGGGGGCAGAACAAAGGAGCATCAGAGTCCAGAGCGAGTGTGAACCTGCGAGAGACCGGGGGCAGAGCAAAGGAGTATCGGAGTCCAGAGCGAGTGCGGACCTGTGAGAGACCGGGGGCAGTGCAAAGGAACATCAGAGTCCAGAGCGAGTGCGGACCTGTGAGAGACCGGGGGCAGAACAAAGGAGCATCAGAGTCCAGAGCGAGTGCGGACCTGCGAGAGACCGGGGGCAGAGCAAAGGAACATCAGAGTCCAGAGCGAGTGTGGACCTGCGAGAGACCGGGGGCAGAGCAAAGGAGTATCAGAGTCCAGAGCGAGTGCGGACCTGCGAGAGACCGGGGGCGGAGCAAAGGAGTATCAGAGTCCAGAGCGAGTGCGGACCTGTGAGAGACCGGGGGCAGAACAAAGGAGTATCGGAGTCCAGAGCGAGTGTGGACCTGCGAGAGACCGGGGGCAGAACAAAGGAGCATCAGAGTCCAGAGCGAGTGTGGACCTGCGAGAGACCGGGGGCAGTGCAAAGGAACATCGGAGTGGGTAAAAAGCGAGGAGAAAACCTGAAGTGACGTCAGCACAAGAGACGGAACTGATTGGTGAATAGCTGATTGGTGAGTAGCTGGTGCGTTTTTTTTATTAGTCTTTAATTTATTTCTGTTAAGTTTAGTTAGTAATCTAATAAATAGAGGCATGGCTGTGCACTTCAGTCCCGTCAAATGCATGGCTTGTGCCATGTGGGAACTCCAGGACATCTCCCATTTCCTGAACAACCGCATGTGCAGGAAGTGTCATCAGCTGGAGGAGCTCGAGCTCCGAGTTTCAGGAGGTGGTCACCCCGCAGCTTAAGAGAGTGCAGGCAGAGAGGGACTGGGTTACCACCAGGCAGACAAGGAGGACCAGGCAGGTAGTGCCGAAGTCCCCTGGGTGCATCTCACTCTCTAACCTGTATTCAGTTCTGGATACTGGTAAGGGAGAGGGTTCCTCTGGGGAGTACAGCCAGAGCCAAGTCCACAGCACCACGGGTGGCTCAACTGTACAGGGGGGGAGGTGGAAGTTCAGGAAAGCAATAGTGATAGGGGATTCTATAATTAGGGGAACGGACAGGCATTTCAGCGGCTGCAAACGTGACTCCAGGATGATATGTTGCCTCTCTGGTGCTTGAGTCAAGGATGTTATCGAGCAGCTGCAGAACATTCTGAAGGGGGAGAGTGAACAGCCTGAGGTCCATATCGGTACCAACAACGTAGGTAGAAAGAGGGATGAGATCCTGCAGGCAGATTTTAGGGAGCTAGGAAAAAGATTAAAGAACAGGACCTCAAGGGTAGTAATCTCAGGAATATTCCCGGTGCCACACGCTAGTGAGTATAGAAATAGGAGGATAGAGCAAATGAATGTGTGGCTGGAGGGATGGTGTAGGAGGGAGGGCTTTAGATTCCTGGGGCATTGGGACCAGTTTTGGGAGAGGTGGGACCTGTACAAGGTGAACGGGTTGCACCTCAACAGAGCTGGGACTAATGTCCTCACGGGGAAGTTCACTAGCATTGCGGGGGAGAGTTTAAACTAATTTGGCAGGTGGATGGGCACCAGGATGCGGCACTAGAAAGGAGAAACAAGGTGCACAAAGGATTGGGAGAGACAGACAGCACTAGAGTAAGAAATAGTACAGTATTAAGTAGGGTCAGTCTAAGGGAGAATATGAGAAGGTCTAAGATAGACTTGCAGTGCATGTGTGTAAATGGACGAAGCGTGGTAAATAAGGTTGGGGATCTGTAGGCACAAATAACCATATGGGAAAACGATGTTGTGGCAATAACGGAGACCTGGCTCAAAAAAGGGCCGGATTGGGTACTAAATATTCCTGGATACAAGGTATTCAGGAAAGATAGGGAAGGAAAGATAGGAGGTGGGGGAGTGGCAGTATTGATTAAGGAGAATATTACAGTGCTGGTAAGAGAGGATGAACTGGAAGGGTCAAGGATAGATTCTATTTGGTTAGAGTTAAGAAACAATAGAGGTGCCATTAAACTACTGGGTCACCATATAGGCCACCAACTAGTGGGAAGGGTTTAGAGAAGCAAATTTGCAGGGAAATTACAGAGAGGTGCAAGAACCATAGAGCAATGATAATGGGGGACTTCAATTACCCTAATATAGGCTGGGACAGTAATTGTGTAAACGAAAAAGAAGGGGAAGAATTTCTGAAGTGTGTTCAGGAGAACTTTCTTGACCAGTATGTTTTCGGCTCAACGAGAAAGGAGGCATTGCTGGATCCGAAGAGCCAGTTTCAGTGGGTTGAGAACGGATCTCGCCCGAGTAAATTGGATTCAAAGATTGGCAGGGAAAACTGTAATTGAACAATGTGTGGCCTTTAAAGTAGAGATGGTTCTGGTACAGTCTAGATACATTCCCACGAGGAGGAAAGGTAGGACAACCAAAGCCAGACCTCCCTGGATGAAGAAAGAGATAGAGTAAGGTGAAGCAGAAAAGGGGGCGTATGACCGATGTCAGGTTATTAATACAAGGGAGAACCAGGCTGAATATAGAAAGTACAGAGGAGACGTGAAAAAGGAAATAAGAGGGGCAAAGAGAGAGTATGAGAATAGACTGGCTGCTAACATAAAAGGGAATCCCAAAGTCTTCTATAGGCACGTAAATAGTAAACGGGTAGTAAGGGAAGGGTTGGGGCCGATTAGGGACTATGAAGGAGATATACTCATGGAGGCAGAGGGCATGGCAAAGGTACTAAATGAGTACTTTGCATCTGTCTTTACCAAGGAAGAAGAAATGGCCAAAGCCACAGTAAAAGAGGAGGTAGTTGAGATACTGTATGGGATAAAAATTGATAAGGCAGAGGTACCATAAAGGCTGGTACTTAAAGTAGATAAATCACCAGGTCCAGATGGGAAGCATCCAAGGTTGCTGAGGGAAGTAAGGGTGGAAATTGCGGAAGTACTGGCCATAGTTTCCCAATCCTCCTTAGATATGGGGGTGGTGCTGGAGGACTGGAGAATTGCAAATGTTACACCCTTGTTCAAAAAAGAATGTAAAGATAAACCCAGCAACTAGAGGCCAGAGAGTTTGACCTCAGTGGTGGGGAAGCTTTTAGGAGCAATATTCCGGGACAAAATTAATAGTCACCTGGACAAGTGTGGATTAATAAGGGAAATCCAGCACAGATTTGTTAAAGGCAAATCATGTTTGACTAACTTGATTGAGTTTTTTGATGAGGTAACAGAGAGGGTTGATGAGGGCAATGCAGTTGATATTGTGTACATGGATTTCCAAAAGGTGTTTGATAAAGTGTCACATAATAGACTTGTCAATAAAATTGAAGCCCATGGAATAAAAGGGGCAGTGGCAGCATGGATACAAAATTGGCTAAGTAATAGGAAACAGAGGGTAGTGGTGAACGGCTGTTTTCAGACTGGAGGAAGGTATACTGTGGTGTTCCCCAGGGGTCGGCACTGGGACCACTGCTTTTCTTGATATATATTAATGACTTGGACTTGGGTGCACAGGGCACAATTTCAAAATTTCAGATGACACAAACTTGGAAGTGTAGTAAACAGTGAGGAGGATAGTGATAGACTTCGAGAGGACATAGACAGGCTGGTGCAATGGGCAGAAAAGTGGCAGATGAAATTTAACGCAGAGAAGTGTGAGGTGATACATTTTGGTAGGAAGAACGAGGAGAGGCAGTATAAACTAAAGGGTAAAACTCTAAAGGGGGTGCAGGAACAGAGAGATCTGGGGATATATGTACACAGGTGATTGAAGGTGACAGGACAGGTTGAGAAAGTGGTTAAAAAAGCATACGGGATCCAGGGCTTTATAAATAGAGGCATAGAGTATTTGAATACTAAAGTACTTGAAGCATAGACATAGAGGCAGCGAGGATGTTATGTTGAACCTTTATAAAACACTGGTTCGGCTACAATTGGAGTATTGTGTCCAATTCTGGGCACCGCATTTTAGGAAGGATGTGAAGGCCTTAGAGAGGTTGCAGAAAAGATTTACTAGAATGGTTCCAGGGATTTTTTTTTTATTCGTTCATGGGATGTGGGCATCGCTGGCATGGCCGGCATTTATTGCCCAGCCCTAATTGCCCTTGAGAAGGTGGTGGTGAGGGACCTAAGTTACATGGATAGACTGGAGAAGCTGGGATTGTTCCCCTTAGAGCAGAGAAGGTTAAGAGGAGATTTGATGGAGGTGTTCAAAATCATGAAGGGTCTAGACAAAGTAAATAAAGAAATCCTGTTCCCACTGGCGGAAGGGTCGTGAACCAGAGGACACAGGTTTATGGTGATTGGCAAAAGAACCAAAGGCAACATGAGGAAAATCTTTTTTACACAGCGAGTGGTTAGGATCTGGAATGCACTGCCTGAAAGGGTGGTGGAAGCAGGGTCAATTGTGGCTTTCAAAAAGGAATTAAATAGGTACCTAAAGGAGAATAATTTTTAGGGCTACGGGGAAAGAGCGGGGGAGTGGGACTAGATGGATTACAGAGAGCCGGCGCAGGCTCAATGGGCCGAATGGCCTCCTTCTGTCCCGTAACTATTCTATGATTCTGTGACATCTGGGAAAAATAGTATAAAGTTAAAATTAAAGGTGCTGTATCTGAATGCACGAAGCATTCGTAACAAGATAGACAAATTAATGGCACATATAGTGATTAATGCGTTTGATCTAGTATCCATTACTGAGACATGGTTGTAGGGTGACCAAGGTTGAGAACTAAATATTCCAGAGTACTTGACTTTTAGAAAAGATAGGCAAAATAGAAAAGGAGGGGTGTAGCCCTGATCATAAAGAATGAGATAAAAGCAATAGTGAGAAAAGACCTTAGCTCAGAAAATCAGAATGTCGAATCAGTATGGCTGGAGCTAAGAAATAAGAAGGGACAGAAAATAAGAGCCCCCTAACAATAGTTATAGTGTTGGACAGAGCATAAACCAGGAAATTAGAGGAACATGTAACAAGAGTAATGCAATAATCATGAGGGACTTGAATCTTCATATAGACTGGGCAAACCAAATTGGCAAAAGTAGTTTGGAGGACAAATTCATGGAATGCATTCAAGACAGTTTTGTAGAACAAAAGTCAAGGAACCAATTAGGAAACGGACTATTTTAGATCTAGTATTGTGTAATCAGACAGGGTTAATTAGTAATCTTATAGTAAAGGATGCTCTGGGGCAGAGTGATCATAATGTGATAGAATTTCATATTGAGTTTGAGAGTGGCGTAGTTAAGTCCGAAACTAGGGTCTTAAATTTAAACAGAGCCAATTACGTAGGTATGACGGGCGAAATGGCTAAGTTAGATTGGGAAATTAGATTAAAAGATATTGTTAGGGTAAAATTTGGGCTGTTGGGTTAAAGGCAACGATGAAGTGACTATTGTGTGCATGGCGGCGGTCATTGCCCCAAGACCACACTGAAATGCGCTTTGTACAGATCAGACTAACCCTAATTAAAAGCTTAAACATAACACTTGACTACTAACAAAATGGACACTACTAAACAAAATGGATTCTGTGACTGTGGGAAAGACAGTTAAAGTGCTGAGTTTGTATATTCCGAAAACTGACTTACAGTCTGGGAATACAAAAGACATTTCACAACGAGCTGATAAAAACTACAGAACCAGACTGAATAGACAAAGACCACACTGTCTTAAGGTGATAACAGTTGTTTTAATATGATTGGAAGTCCGCGGTTGCTGTGCGGGCTTAATTGGCTAATGTATACACTAATAAAGGCTAATGATGTAATAGCTACTGAAAATCTGTATTTCAAAGGTATAAAAAAGCATGACAACCATTTTGAAGTTGAGAAGGTAGTTGCGCATGCTGCGGAGCGTCCAGTTCTTCTCCCAAAGTACTTTGTCCAATAAACTGCATGTTGAATCTTTAAGTCTGACTCCGAGTGGTGATTTTCCCACAACAATATGATGGTAGATAAACAATGGTGAACATTTAAAGAAATAATTCATAATTCTCAATAGGTATACATTCCCTTGAGGAATAAAAACCCCATGGGAAAAGTGATCCAACTGCAGCTAGCTAGAGAAGTTAAGGATAGTATTAGATTAAAAGAAGAGGCTTACAATGTTACCAAAATGAGTAGTAAGCCTGAGGATTGGGAGTGCTTTAGAAATCAGCAAAGGATGACCAAGAAATTGATAAAGAGGGAGACAGTTAAATATGAGAATAAACCAGCAAGAAATATAAAAACAGATTATAAGAGCTTCTACAAGTATGTAAAAAGGAACAGATTAGCGAAAGTAAACGTGGGTCCCTTAGAGACAGAGACAAATCCCCTGGACCTGATGGCCGACATCATTGGGTTTTAAAAGAGGTGGCTTCAGAAATAGTGGAGACATTGGTTTTGATCTTCCAGAATTCCCTAGATTCCAGAACGGTCTCAGTGGATTGGAACATAGCAAATATAACTCTGCTATTCAAGAAAGGAGGGAGAGAGAAAACAGGAAACTATAGGCCAGTAAGCCTGACATCAGTAGTAAGGAAAATGCTAGAATCTATTATTAAGGACATGGTAACAGGACACTTGGAAAATCATAATAGGCAAGGTCAACACAGTCTTATGAAAGGGAAATCATGTTTGACAAATCTATTATAGTATTTTGAGGGTGTAACTTGCAGGGTAGATAAAGGGGAACCAGTGGATGTAGTATATTGGGATTTTCAAAAGGCATTCAATAAAGTGCCACATAAGAGATTGTCACACAAGATTGGTGGTAATATATTAGCATGGATTTAGGATTGGATAACGGACAGAAAACGAGAGCAGGTTGGCAGGTTGTAATTAGTGGGGTGCCGCGGGGATCGTTTCAGCTATTTACAATCTATATTGATGACTTAGATGAATGGACCGAGTGTAATGAATCCAAGTTTGTTGACGATACAAAGCTAGGTGGGAAAGTAAGCTGTGAGGAGGACACAGAGTCTGCAAAGGGATATAGACAGGTTAAGTGAGTGGGTGAGAAGGTGGCAGATGAAGTTTAATGTGAGGAAATGTGAAATTGTCCACTTTGGTTGGAAGAATAGAAAAGCAGAATATTTTTTAAAAGGTGAGAGACGAAGAAATGTTGGTAATCAGAGGGATTTTGGTGTCCATGTACACGAATCACAGAAAGTTAACATGTAGGTACAGCAAGCTATTAGGAAGGCAAAATGGTATGTTAGCGTTTATTGCATGGGGGTTGGAGTACAAGAGTAATGAGGTCTTGCTGCAATTATCTAGGGCTCTGGTGAGACTTCTGGGGTAGAGAATTCACCTGTACATCTAGAGTACTGTGTACAGTTTTGGACTCCTCATCTAAGGAAGGATATACTTGCCTTAGAGGGGATGCAACCAAGGTTCACGAGATTGATTCCTTTTTTTAATTCGTTCATGGGATGTGGGCATCGCTGGCATTTATTGCCCATCCCTAATTGCCCTTGAGAAGGTGGTGGTGAGCCGCCTTCTTGAACCGCTGCAGTCCGTGGGGTGATGGTTCTCCCACCGTGCTGTTAGGAAGGGAGTTCCAGGATTTTGACCCAGCGACGATGAAGGAACGGCGATATATTTCCAAGTTGGGATGGTGTATGACTTGGAGGGGAACGTGCAGGTGGTGTTGTTCCCATGTGCCTGCTGCTCTTATCCTTCTAGGTGGTAGAGGTTGCGGGTTCGGGAGGTGCTGTCGAAGAAGCCTTGGCAAGTTGCTGCAGTGCATCCTGTGGATAGTACACACTGCAGCCACAGTGTGCCGGTGGTGAAGGGAGTGAATGTTTAGGGTGGTGGATGGGGTGCCAATCAAGCGGGCTGCTTTATCTTGGATGGTGTCGAGCTTCTTGAGTGTTGTTGGAGCTGCACTCATTGAGGCAAGTGGAGAGTATTCCATCACACTCCTGACTTGTGCCTTGTAGATGGTGGAAAGGCTTTGGGGAGTCAGGAGGTGAGTCACTCACCGCAGAATTCCCAGCCTCTGACCTGCTCTCGTAGCCACAGTATTTATATGGCTGGTCCAGTTAAGTTTCTGGTCAATGGTGACACCCATGATGTTGATGGTGGGGGATTCGGCGATGGTAATGCCGTTGAATGTCAAGGGGAGGTGGTTAGACTCTCTCTTGTTGGAGATGGCCATTGCCTGGCACTTATCTGGCGCGAATGTTACTTGCCACTTATCAGCCCAAGCCTGGATGTTGTCCAGGTCTTGCTGCATGTGGGCTCAGACTACTTCATTATTTGAGGGGTTGGGAATGGAACTGAACACTGTGCAATCATCAGCGAACATCCCCATTTCTGACCTTATGATGGAGGGAAGGTCATCGATGAAGCAGCTGAAGATGGTTGGGCCTAGGACACTGCCCTGAGGAACTCCTGCAGCAATGTCCTGGGGCTGAGATGATTGGCCTCCAACAACCACTACCATCTTCCTTTGTGCTAGGTATGACTCCAACCACTGGAGAGTTTTCCCCCTGATTCCCATTGACTTCAATTTTACTAGGGCTCCTTGGTGCCAAACTCGGTCAAATGCTGCCTTGATGTCGAGGGCAGTCACTCTCACCTCACCTCTGGAATTCAGCTCTTTTGTCCATGTTTGGACCAAGGCTGCAATGAGGTCTGGAGCCGAGTGGTCCCGGCGGAACCCAAACTGAGCATCGGTGAGCAGGTTATTGGTGAGTAAGTGCCGCTTGATAGCACTGTTGACGACACCTTCCATCACTTTGCTGATGATTGAGAGTAGAATCATAGAATCATAGAAGTTACAACATGGAAACAGGCCCTTCGGCCCAACATGTCCATGTCGCCCAGTTTATACCACTAAGCTAGTCCCAATTGCCTGCACTTGGCCCATATCCCTCTATACCCATCTTACCCATGTAACAGTAGACTGATGGGCCGGATTGGATTTGTCCTGCTTTTGTGGACAGGACATACCTGGGCAATTTTCCACATTGTTGGGTAGATGCCAGTGTTGTAGCTGTACTGGAACAGCTTGGCTAGAGGCGCAGCTAGTTCTGGAGCGCAAGTCTTCAGCACTACAGCCAGGATGTTGTCGGGGCCCATAGCCTTTGCTGTATCCAGTGCACTCAGCCGTTTCTTGATATCACGTGGAGTGAATCAAATTGGCTGAAGACTGGCTTCTGTGATGGTCGGGATATCGGGAGGAGGCCGAGATGGATCATCCACTCGGCACTTCTGGCTGAAGATGTTGCAAACGCTTCAACCTTGTCTTTTGCACTCACGTGCTGGACTCCGCCATCATTGAGGATGGGGATGTTTTCAGAACCTCCTCCTCCCGTTAGTTGTTTAATTGTCCACCACCATTCACGACTGGATGTGGCAGGACTGCAGAGCTGGTTGTGGTGGAATCGTTGGTTGTGGAATCGCTTAGCTCTGTCTATAGCACGTTGCTTCCACTGTTTAGCATGCATGTAGTCCTGAGCTGTAGCTTCACCAGATTGGCACCTCATTTTTAGGGTACCTGGTGCTGCTCTTCTACACTCCTCATTGAACCAGGGTTGATCCCCTGGCTTGTTAGTAATGGTAGAGTGAGGAATATGTCAGGCCATGAGGTTACAGATTGTGCTGGAATACAATTCTGCTGCTGCTGATGGCCCACAGTGCCTCATGGATGCCCAGTTTTGAGCTGCTAGATCTGTTCTGAATCTATCCCATTTAGTACGGTGGTAGTGCCACACAACACGTTGGATGGTGTCCTCAGTGCGAAGACGGGACTTCGTCTCCACGAGAACTGTGCGGTGGTCACTCCTACCAATACTGTCCATGGACAGATGCATTTGCGACAGGTAGATCGGTGAGGACGAGGTCAAGTAAGTTTTTCCCTCGTGTTGGTTCGCTCACCACCGCCGCAGGCCCAGTCTGGCAGTTATGTCCTTCAGGACTCGGCCTGCTCGGTCAGTTGTGGTGCTACCGAGCCACTCTTGGTGATGGACATTGAAGTCCCCCACCCAGAGTACATTTTGTGCCCTTGCTACCCCCAGTGCTTCTTCCAAGTGGTGCTCAACATGGAGGAGGACTGATTCATCAGCTGAGGGAGGGCGGTGGTAATCAGCAGGTTTCCTTGCCCATGTTTGACCTGATTCGATGAGATTTCATGGGGTCCAGAATCAATGTTGAGGACTCCCAGGGCCACTACCTCCAGACTGTATATCACTGTACCGCCACGTCTGGTGTTTCTGTCCTGCCGGTGGGACAGGACATACCCAGGAATGGTGATGGAAAAGTCTGGGATGTTGGCTGAAACGTATGATTCTGTGAGTATGGCTATGTCAGGCTGGGACAGCTCTCTCCAATTTTGGCACAAGTCCCCAGATGTTAGTGAGGAGGACTTTGCAGGGTCGACTGGGCTTGGTATGCCATTGTCGTGTCCGGTGCCTAGTGGTCCGTCCGGTTTTATTCTTATTATGACTTTTCGTAGCGAGATTTTACAACTGAGTGGCTTGCTAGGCCATTTCAGAGGGCAATTAAGAATCAACCACATTGCTGTGGGTCTGGAGTCACATATCGGCCAGACCGGGTAAGGACGGCAGGTTTCCTTGTCTAAAGGACATTAGTGAACGACATGGGTTTTTTTGCGACAATCCGGTAGTTTCATGGCCACCATTACTGATACTTGTATTTTCATTCCAGATTTTTATTTAATTAATTGAATTTAAATTCGCCAGCTGCCGTGGCCGGATTTGAACTCATGACTCTGGATTTTTGGTACAGGCCTCTGGATTACCAGTCCAGTAACATACCCACTATACCACCATCCTGGGATAAGAGGGTTGTCCTCTGAGGAGAGATTGTGTAGAATAGGCCTATATTCTCTCGCGTTTCGAAGAATGAGAGGTGATCAAATTGAAACATATAAAATTCTTAGAGGACTTGACAGGGTAGATGCTAAGGTGCTGTTTCCCCTGGTGAGAGAGTCTAGAACAATGGATCAGCGTCTCAAGATAAGGAGTCAGCCATTTAGGACCGAGATGAGGAAACATTTCTTCACTCAGATGGTTTTTGGATCTTTGGAATTCTCTTCCCCAGAAGTCTGTGGATGCTGAGATCGATAGATTTTTGGACACTAAGGGAATCAAGGGATATGGGGATAGAGCGGGAAAATGGAGTTGAGGTAGAAGATCAGCCATGATTTTATTGAATGGCGGAGCAGGCTCGAGAGGCCGTATGGCCTACTCCTGCTGGTATTTGTTATGTTCTTATTAAGGTCCATGTTTTAAAGGTAAAGTGGGAGAAAGGACAGAGGGATGAATAAAGGATAAACTAGAGAGTGGGAATGGATCTTTCTCAGAATGGCAAGATATATCTAGTAGCGAGTCCCAAGGATTTCTGTTAGGACCTTTCTTCTTCTCCATACAGGTAAATAATTTAGAGAATAATATTAAAACTTGCTGAGAGTTCCAAATTAGACCAATGGTAAACTATGAAGAAGAATGCAGTGAACTGCAGGAGGACATAGACAGGTTGGGAGATTGGATGGACATGTGTCAAATGTAGTTCAATGTCGATAAATGTGAACTTTTACATCTGGCAAAAAAAAATGGAGATGGAAATAGACCCTATGCGATTAAATTCTCAGTGGAGTGGAGGAACAGGGAGATTTGGTACGCAAATACAAGTCTTTCAAAGCAGGACTGCAGGTGAAAAAACCATTAAAAGGGCAAATGAGATTCTGTCTTTTATATATGGGACATTGAATACAAAAACAAGGGAGATGATGATTAATTTATACAAGACATTGGGTTAGGCCATAATTGCAGTGCTGAATACAGTTTTGGGCATCTCATTATAGAAAGGATGTGGAGATGCCGGTGATGGACTGGGGTTGACAATTGTAAACAATTTTACAACACCAAGTTATAGTCCAGCAATTTTATTTTAAATTCACAAGCTTTCGGAGGCTTCCTCCATTTACCTGAGGAAGGAGGAAGCCTCCGAAAGCTTGTGAATTTAAAATAAAATTGCTGGACTATAACTTGGTGTTGTAAAATTGTTTACAATTATAGAAAGGATAAGAGAACCAGGGAAAAGGTCCAATGTAGCTTCACTAGGAAATACCAGGGATAAGAGGATATGATTATGATGAGTAGCTTGAAAGCTAGGGTAGTATTCACTGGAGCAGGAAAGGTGAATGGGGCATCTAATAGAAGTTTTCAAAATTTTGAAAGGGATCAGATAGTAAAGAAAGATTATTTTCATTGGCCAGTGAATTGCTAACAAAAATATATTAATTTTGCATTAGTACCAGAAACATAAAGGAGGAAGTTAGCAATTTTATTTTCATGCAAAGGGTTATTGGACTATGGAATACATTACCACAAGTCCCTATTGATGCCAAGTCACAGAAATAGGATTAGAGTGGATGGATCTGGTATGGAGCTAGCACAGGTACAGACATCATGGATCAAATGGCTTTCTTCTGTGCTATAATTTCTCATGGTATAAGGTGAGTTCAGAGAAAAATGGAATAAATGGGAGACAAGGAAAAATCTGTTTGTCACCCATTTCAGAAAAGGGAACCTCCCAATAATCAGTTTGATGCTAATAGTACCTACTGTGTGTACTACTTGGTCCTTCCTACTGAAATATATGTATGTTTTCTCATCCTGTATCCATGTCCCTGTGTGGATGGTCTCTATGCTTCCCTTTTATTAGCAACATCATATGTGGAAGGTGGTTCGATTTGGCTTGATGGTATGTTGGATGGATCAGCATCACCCCTTGATTGGTGGAGAATCAGGATGTGGACTCCCTTAAACAATTAAATGGAGGGATCACTCTCTTACTTGGGACATCCAAAGATTTGTGGCCAAGTCTCCCTGACATTAAGATGCTGTTGGTTTGAGTGTCAATGTTCTCCTCCTGAAATCTCTTCCAAATTGGGACCTATGTTGTTATGTCTTTTGGCCCCTGGTTCACCCTAGGTTTTCTATGCAGCGACAATTTTGGTTGCCATTAGTTTGCCCAGAATATTCTGTATCTCAGAAATGAAGATATTGATTGCTGAGATGGATCTCTCCATGATTTCCAGGCTCTCATTCATTATAGTGTGCATGGTGGCTAAAATATTGTAGGTGGCTAGTTAGTGCTCCAAGACTCCCATTTTGAAAGCAGTCCCACTGACATTCCCAAGCACTCAGTCTTCTGGTTTGAGGACATCTGTGGCTTTTCATTACTCTCCTTAATACACCATTAACCAGTGGAGATGTGACCATACTTGGTGAGTGTTCACATGCTGGTTATTCACTAACTTGTGGTGATCCAAATAGCTTTTTATATGCTGGTGACTGTTGGTAATTGTGTGCATGGCTTATCAAATGGCAGATGCTGCATTAATATAGAAAGAAAAAAGGCAAGTATTAGCAGGATAATATAGAAATGGTCTGTCGCAGTCAAATGTATTGTGGGTATTGAAAGACAGACAATGTTGTACCCAAAGTGTCAAATTATCACTTATTGGTCAACTATGATTGTAGCCTAAACTTCACAAAGCTTAATTTCCTTTGCTAGTGCAATGCTTAATGTGTTTACATGCCCTCTTTTAACAAAAAATGACTTTATATTGGTTAACAATTGTGTTAAAATAGTGCACAAAAGAAGCTTATGCAAACAGGTTAAACAGTACACTAATAAAATTGATTAAAGTGTGGTAGATAACGTCATATAAAAGACACTTGACTCTCCGGCAGATAAGCCTAGTTCATCTCCGTCACCCCTTCAAGAATCTCAAGGCCAAAGAGTAACACCACAGCTTTATCCATGTTAAACTAGGACGCTAGCAAAAGCTGACAGTCTCAAAAAAACTGACAGCTCAAAAACTGCCCTGAAAACAGGCCTTATGACACATGAAGACATGTGGTTAGATCGAAAGTGCAGTGGGACATGAGTTTGTCATAATTTAGGCAGCAACAGTTAGTCACTTTTATTGAAGGGAAAACAATTAAAGAACAAAAACATGCAGTTTGCTGCAGTGGTAGATTTAGAAATTACTGAAAGGCATACGAGTCTTGAAGACATGTTATTTATTTTCTAGTGGGATCTGGGGCATGTCCACACTCCCTGCCCCACCCCCCCTCCACCACTCCCCAGAAGATTTAGATTATTGATATTTTATTTGATATATTTTGCAGCATTTTGGAACTTACTTTAATTCTGCCTTTCAAACAAAAATAAATTCTGCCATAAGGGATAAATATTTTAAATAAGCAAATAAAAGTAATTGTGAGGACTCCAATACAACTTTACAAAGTCCAGCTTCTTTCATTAAGAACCTAACCGCAGACCATTAAGATTTGTTAATTTAAATCTCTTATAACATTCACCCAACTGACAGTGTATTCTAAATTCACTTGACTAAACTAGCTCACTGTCACATTTGTTACTGTTCAGTAATCCAGAGGCAGGTGAGGAATTACTTGGTTTGAGGATATGCAGATGTAATTATTTTAAATAAACTATATATATTTTTCAAGTGAGATGAAAGAGGTGATATCATCAAAATAAAACCATAGAGGGTAAAGTTTACTTCAGTTAGGTCGGTTGAACGCTTGCCTCTCAGTTAGAAGGTTGTGGGCTGAAGCCCATCCAAAACATAAGCACATATTCTAGGCTGACACTCCAGTGCAATACTTAGATGCTCCCTTTCATCAAGTATTCACACAAAGTGTAGTGGAAATGTGGAATTCTCTCCCCCTAAAGGCTGTGGATTCTGGGTTAACTGAAATCTTCAAGACTGAGATCGACAGATTGTTATTAATTAAGGGTGTTAAGGGATATGGATCAAAGACGGTTAAATGGAGTTGAGGTACAGATCAGCCATGATCTAAATATATGGTGGAACAGGCTCAAAGGGCTAAATGGCCACTCCTGTTCCTAACTTTTCTATGAACTTTTCTGTCTGCCTGTTCAGTTGGACATCAAGGTCTGGAATCCCACAAGGTCAGTGCTGTTGTAGTCTCTGCACCTACCAATCTCCTTTTGCCTCGTTTAGCGGATCTTTCAGGGTGATGCTAATTACAGTACCCACCACTTATAGTGGGCACGTTGGTGTTGACATGATTTGCCCGCTATACGCGTTGGACGGTAAAACCGTAAAGTGGCGAACAAAAACAGAGTAGCCAGTTTGGCTTCCAGCACTACCTTGTTCATGTAGGAATCATCAACGTCCTAAAGAGGAGAGCGACACAGTACCGCCCACCCAAGTACCACGCCAAGTTTCTCACTGAGATAGCTTCACTGCTTTCCTCTTTTAGCCTCTGCACCAAGCGACTTCTCATCCTCGGTGATTTCAACCTCCATCTCAACTCATCATGCCCTCTCTCCTCTGAGTTCGCTGCCCTCCAGTCCTCCCTTAACCTGTCCCTCTATATAAACTCCCCTACCCACATTCACAGCCACCCCCTCGATCTTGCCATGTCACGTGGCCTCTCTACTCCCATTGTCTCAACCTCAGATGTGGCCATCTCTGATCACTTCCTTGTATCCCTCTCCACTCACATCCCCCTTCCCCCTTCCAACCCCACTTCCTTCTGCGTCCGACCTGGAAAGAACTCCCCCCCAAGTCACTTTCAATGGCACTTTCAAATTCCCAACCTTCTAGCCTTTGGCCCTCTGTTCGCCACAATATTTCCGCAGCTACTGATCTACTCAGTCATACCCTCACCTCCACTTTTGATGCCCTTGTCCCCAGTAGAACCCATACTCTCTCCCACGACTGGTTGTTTCCCTTGCTGCAGCACCCATCTCTGCTCCCTTAAGTTCAAGGAGCGCAGACTTGAACGTTTATGGCGGACAACTGGTTTAGTCATTCATTGCCAAATCTGGCTGGACCACATAAAGCATCATTGGGTCCTGCTCTCCTCTGCCAAAACTGCTCACTACTCCAGGATTATCCCACAATGCAAAGATAATCCCTGGCTTCTGTTCTCCACTACAAACCATTTTCTTAAACCCCTCTCCCCTGCCCCTTCCACCCTCACCTCCAACAAAAAGGAGCTAATGGACATCTTTGTCACTAAGATTGAGATCATCCATTCACCCGCCTCTGCCGTTTCCCTCCCTTCCCCAGCCCACCAAGCCAAACTTCCCTTCAGGTTCCCCCTGCCCTAGCCCTGAACTTGCATTTTTCTCTAGTTTCTCTTCTATCTCTCTTCAAGCCCTCTCCGAGCTTCCCTTGTCCATGACACCACCTCCTGCACTCTCGACCCTATTCCTACTAAACTACTGACCACCCAACATCCCTTCTTGGCCCCCACGTTAGCTGATATTGTAAATGGTTCCCTCTCCTCAGATACGGTCCCCCTCCCTTTCAAAGATGCCGTCATCACCTTCCTCTCATCTTCCATCCTCTGTCAACTTCAGCTCATCTAAAACTCGACTGCCTGTATCCTAATTTGTTCCAAGTCCTGTTTACCTATCACTCCTGTGCTCACTGACCTACATTGGCTGTTTGTGGGATTTAACTGTGCACAAATTGGCTACTACGTTTCCAGCCATGCCTCGAATTTAAAATTCTGATCCTTGTGTTTAAATCCCTCCATGGCTTTGCCCCTCCCTATCTCTGTAACTTCTTCCAGACTTACAACCCTCCAAGATCTCTGCGTTCCTCCAATTCTGGCCTCTTGCACTTCCTCAATTTTCTTCACCCCTCCACGTTTATATTGAGCAAATGACGCAAACCATTTGCCATTTCCAATGAAGTCAATTTCATATTAATCATGTCAGCTATTTTGGGCAATTTAATAAGTTTTTCCCACCTTGTCATATTTGTATTTCAATCCCTCCGTGGATCATTCTGCGTCTGAGTCTGATTTTTTTTCGGGTCTCAGCTTATTGAGTTATATTTGGTGGTCGTCAGGATTCCCTCATTAGCCGGTAGATGTAGGAGTGGGCGTTTCCCCTGATGTTGGAGATGAACAAAGTGATCAGTTCCGGAGGGACATGGTCAAACACAGGGCAGTCTGTGCTCACATTGGAGAGAATCTCGCCTTGTGTGAAGGGAAAGATCTCATGTGGCGAAACAAACTTGTGAAATGAGTTCTTCCCATTGGGGAACTGTGGGCATATCTTAAACATGGCGGCACAGACAGCTACGGGCGTGGAGTGGTGCCCAGCTGCGAGAGAGTGCACAACCCGTTCACTGCTCTCAGTCCTCCGTTAGTGAGGGTGGTCTTAGTGCCAATAATCACCTTATTAACCCAGGACATGAGGGCAAAGATGGCTGCGTCTGTAATGACGGTCGCTTCAATTCCGACCGTGGACATCTTTTATTACTGCTCTCTCCTGGTGTCTCTAAAAGACGAAAAACTGTCCAACGCTTATAATCGTGTTAACACCAACATGCCCACTATAAGCAGTGGAGGTTATATATGAGGCACTTTGGGGTGTTGCTGAGAGATGAGTAAGGCACTATATAAATGCAAGTCTTTCTCTGAATATGAGTTCTGATGAAGGACCACACCCAAACATGAACTCACCTCTTCCTCCTTGAGATGCTTGGAGGCCAGAAATTAATGTTGGTGATAACAACAGATGGATCCTTAATATAGAATCATAGAATCTTACAACACAGGAGGACGCCATTCGGCCCATTGTGCCTGCACTGGCTCTTTGAAAGAGCTATCCAATTAGTTACACTCCCCTGCTCTTTCCCCATAGCCCTGCAAATTTTTCTTTTTCATGTATATATTCAATTCCCTTTTGAAAGTTACTATTGAATCTGCTTCAGGCAGTGCCTTCCGGATCATAACAACTCGCTGCGTTAAAATGTTAGTATGACGTTCCTCTATTTTTAAAAATTAATTAATGGGATGTGGGCGTCGCTGGCAAGGCCGGCATTTATTGCCCATCCCTAATTGCCCTTGAGAAGGTGGTGGTGAGCCGCCTTCTTGAACCGCAGCGTTAACTCGTTAAATTAAAGAGGTTAACATCTCCATTAAAATAACAGACAGAAGATGGTCATATCAATGCATTAAGCATTTGTCTATTATCACTAACAATCATTTCTAATTTGTATTGTTTTTATTTCTAGTACAAGAAATAAACCTTTACGACCCTGTCATAAAGTTTTATTAGAAACAAAAACCATTACATATTGAAATAATTTAAAAAAATAATTCAAGTGCCAGAAAACGTGGATTAGAGGAACAGAGATGGAGATAATTATGTGCTTTTGGGTGAACTTAACTGAACTCCTGTCTGGAGTTTGCAATCATTGTACTCTTTTTGATTATTAATGTTCCTTCTCACATTTCCCTGTACATATTGAATAGTATTATACAGATAGTGCAGGCTCAGTAACCAGATGGTAACAAAAGGATTTCCACATGGAGTGAATCATTTTGACTTAGTGCGATAGTGTAAAACGGGTGATAGCAAATCAGCAGTGCGTTTTACACCTCTCCTGATTTTTATGTCTATTGATTTCAATGTAAATAATGATCGGGAGGGATGTAAAATGGGCTGCCAATTCGTTATCACCCGTTTTACACTATCGCACAGTCAAAATTACCGCTAGAGTGTGCAAACAAACCGAAAACAACTTACCTACAAACAAATCAATAGTCGGTGGTAGTAAAATTCTAAATATGGGAATATCAGTGCAATGTTTTAAATTATGTAAAACTCTCTATTTTCATTCTAAACCCTTGAAAATATTCTGCAAGTACATTGTCAGGAGCATTTAAAGAAGCAAGTTTAATGCAGTCACACCAGGGAACATCCTCTTCAAAAAAAACAAGTACAATTGGTCCTGAGGAAGATAAACCTTTACATAAATCAGCAGCTGGGCCTGCTCCAGAAGGTTCCTTTGAGATGAATAAAACATTTTAAAAGCTGAATTTTATTGCCTTACGTGGTTTGGATGTAACTTTTTTGGGAACCAATGCTGTATAAACACACCAGTAACTGCAACTCTGCAAAATCATCATCTCATCTGGAAAACACATTTTTGTGTCATAGCTTTCTTAATAGGGAGCCACTTCCTCAACTCTCACCACTTTTTTCTGCTTGTTATTTCCTACGAAACAAGCTTTTTGGTATGCGGTCGCAGATGGGGGAAGGTGTTTCATGCTCTCAGTCTCCGAATGCCTTGTGTTCAAATCCCTCCACGGCCTCGTCCCACCCTACCACTCTATCTCTGTAATCTCCTCCAGCCCTTCAACCCTCCGCGATCCCTGCGCTCCTCCAATTCTGGCTTCTTGTTCCCCACTTCCTCCACCCCACTATTGGCAGCCTGCCTTCGGCTGTCTAGGCCCTAAGCTCTGGAATTCCCTCCCTAAAACTCTTGACCTCTCTGCCTCTCTCTCCTCCTTTAAGATGCTCCTTAAAACCTACCTCTTTGACAAAGCTTTTGTTCACCTATCGTAATGTCTCCTTTATTTGGCTCGGTCTCAATTTCTTTGTCTGATTGCGCCCTACTAAGCACCTTGGGACGTTTTACGACGTTAAAGGTGCTATATAAATGCAAGTTGTTGTTGTTGCTGAAGATCACTGGCTTCCTAGACAGTGACCGACAAGGGACATTACAGCGTCCATGAAACATATTTAACTCCTGTGCCCAATGAGAACAAGTTGTGTCGGGGAGGGGGTCGAAATCAGGGCAGTGTGCTAATCACCGCCTTCAGGCTGTACTCGCCATTTTAACAGGTGCGTTTTGGACAGCATTAGAGGCCCTCGCTTTGGGCACTGAGGTGCGAAAGTCGTTCGTCTGATGCTGCCATTCAGACCCCAATGTTATTTTAACCCTGGCCATGCAACTTGCACAGCGCTGATCGTGCTAGGGAAAGTTAGCATGAGATGGCTCCAAGGCTGGAAGAAGCCCTCCCCCCATTACCAACCTTATGCTGGGGACCATTTCGTTGGGTCCCTATGGAGGTCTTCTGCCACACAATTTCTAGCTCCCGCCTGCCGGCCTCCACATCATTCCCGCCAGGTTCGGGCAGGATTCCGGCCTGCACTATGGTAACAAGGCCCAGGAGCTAATATGGCCCAGGCCTTACGTCGGCGAGTCAGAGCAAGCCTGCTGCTGGCCCTGCCAGCCCCACGCTGACCTCTCGGTCTGAGTTAAAATGGAAGCTGTTGTTTTTCCCTGTTTTTCCAGTTACAGTTTCCATACTTCTGACCAGCATGTTTGGTTCACCACATCATCTGTTGCAAGAATTGAAAAGCTCATTTCCTGTTTGCTGAGATATAACAGAAAGATATCATTTAAATAACATCTTATCATGTCTCTCTAAAGTGTCTCAAAGCATACAATGAATTACATTGAAGTGCAGAGAATATTGTTACGTATGGAAATATGGCAGTCAATCTGCACTTTGCAAGGCCCCACAAACTCAAAAGACATGATGGGTGGTGTTGGAAACATTAGCCAGGGCACTGGAAGAATTCCTCCATTTTCTTTGGATAGCACCAATGGGATCTTACAACATCCACTTAAACCAGCAGAAAGGCCAGGTGGAACTTTGGTTTAATGTCTCATCCAAAGGACAGAGTCTCTAACAGTGCAGCATTCCTTCAGCACTGCATTGCAGTGTCAGCCTAGATTCTCCTCTCTGTTGACACTGTTTTAGCAGTAGCAATGGAGGGGGCAGAAAACTGACTGGCAGCCCATTGTTCCAGTTTCCCACCCATTATTTTGCACATTGCCTTTCTGCCTCTGGAAGCTCCTGCCCAAATATGGGTGTTGTATGCAAATAAGCTGGTAATATCAGAGTGATGTCATAGGTCATGGTTTTTGTCATTACTGCCTTAACAACACTGGATACTGCCCGTGCCATCATATTATTGGTGTCAGCCTTGGCCCAGTAGTAGCACTCTCACCTCTGAGTCAGAAGGTTGTGGGTTCAAGCCCCAACTCCAGAGACTTGAGCACATAATGTAAGCTGTCACTTCATTGTGATACTGGGGGAGTGCTGCACTGACAGAGGTGCCGTCTTTCTGATGAGATGTTAACCAAGACCCTATCTCCCTCTCAGGTGGACGTAAAGGATCCCACATTGCCATTTGAAGAAAAGAAGGGGAGTTCTCCCTGTGTCCTGGCCGATATTTAACCCTCAACCAACACATGACCTAGTCATTTATTCCATTGGTCTTTGTTGCACCTTGCTGGATGTTGGGCTTTCTGCAACAGTGACGACACTTCAAAAATTACTTCATTGGCTGTAAAGCGCTTTGAGTTGTCCTGAGGTCATGAAAGGTGCTTTATTAATGCAAGTTCTTTCTTTCTCTTACTGGTGCGCAGCATCACTAGCGTTGGCCGAGGGCCTTTAAAGTTTAAAGATCCATCCCTAGTGAATGCAATTGCTCACAGGGTGATCAATACATTCTCTCATTGGCAAATTTGGCTGGTAGATTCCAAGACTCACATGTTCATGCTGGCCGAGTGGCAGCATAGCCTCTTTAAGCTGCAGCAGCAGGGATACTTCTCCCTCTCTGGGTACAGATGGAAAGACTGCCAGAAGCCCGCCACAAAAAATCACATACAACTGATCCTGGGAAACCTGTCAGGGCAGTAGCAAGGTAGATGGACGAGCACAAAGCTATCATTATGCAAGCTAGCCCAGCCCACTGTGCTTAAGTCCCAGAGTGGGAATTGAACCCACAGCCTTCAGATTCAGGGGGGTGAGAGCGCCGGTGTGATAATCATAACCAGCCTGTGGCTTAATTTCTTGCTGGGTGGTTTTTATTCTGCTGTTGAGAAACCACTACATCATTGTGTACTTGGAAAATGTGCAACATGCAGTAAAAATTACTGTGTTGAGATCTTTACTGCACTTCATCTGTAACTGGCTCTGTATAATTCAGAGACTTGGCCAAGAGCTCTCCATTCTGAAGTGACATTTTACCAGTTTTACCAGTGTTGTTACCTCCTGTTCTTTTGGTAGTAGCACCACTTTCAGTGTCACTATCGTTGGTTCCTCAATCCCTGTATTGAATTGAATCCAGCCGTTATGGATTCCTATCTGAAGGGTTCTCAAAATTCCCACATTTTTCATATCATCAACAAGGATACGACTTTTGGACTTTTATGGCAGAGGATCCAACTGCTGGGTTAAGTGTAGAACCCTGCAGACAGGAGGCTAGGCCCATGAGGGCCTGGGACTGGACATGCCCGGGCTTGTTGAGTGCAGTGTGGATTGTTGCCTGAAACCAGACAACGAGAGGAGACAGAATACGCATACTTCCCTTTAAAACAATCAACCCAGAGAAAGACTTCATCTTACACGAAACTTGCATAAATAATCGCTACTAACTACTAAGGCAGGAAGGCAGCAATCAATGCAATTATGCGAACCCATCAATACTTCACATATACAATGGCTTTCAGTTCAAGACTAGTTACGGGGACAGGAAGGCAACGATAAACATTATGCGAGCCCATTAAAAACAACGAGACAACAATCACCTGAAGAAGCCCACCAAAATCAGACAAAGAACTAACCTTGATTTGGATTCAGATAAGAAATTCAAAAAACAGTATAACTGGGCCACCAGTTACGAAGGGGCAGGGTGAGCAGTTTTGGAGCAGGTTTTAAGCAGAGGTTGTAAGCAGGTGTTAAGTGGTTGAAGCAGAGTTTAAGCAGGGAGAGGTAGCTGAGCCAAGCGGAGGAAGGAGATCCGGAGGTTCGCAGGCCCGCAGGCAACATCATGGTGAGGGGCACGGCGTGGCAGGCTCAACCGAAGACAACAAGGCCGCAACCGCAGCCCTCCACGAAGATCGCCCACCCACAACCGCACCTTACCGCATCAGCGGACTCTACCCAACTGAAGAACCTTCACAGATTCCACAGACCAGGACCACGTGGGGACAGCAGGCCCCAGAGGACACAAAGAGCGTACCCCAAAACTGCAACCGGCTTACCTGGCTGGATTTCAAACTGTCAAGGAACCCTGGTTGGTGAGCATGATCCCTGACCTCTCCTAGTTCAATTTAGTTAGGTTTTGGGTGATTTTCCCTCGTTATGCCTTGTGTTCCCCATTCTTAACTAAGTGTACTTTGTAGGTCTGTATAATCTCAGTGTTATCCTAATGTTATAAGTTCGTTTGTGACTTCAATAAACCCAGTTTTTCTTGCACCAAAATCAGTTGTCTGCTGCACTTTGTCACAACCCCCAAATAAGTCCAAGGTCTAGAACCCAGGGAGTGGGAGCGATTCGAACTGCTCAGAAGTCAGAGGCGAAGCTGACACACACCACCACCCCATACATATCCAACGATAAAAACGTCACTAACCCCATTAATTATCAGGTGGTGCCGGTAGTTGACTAAAATAAACCTAGTTATGGTGTTTAACATGCATGTTATAAATCATATTCAGAGAGGGATTTAATACCTCTTTTATACTGTTTTCACTGATGATAGTCATAAATCTTTCACAAATTTTCCACCAAAAGGAACATGGAAATGCCTTTCAGACAGCATCCCAGGGAAGAACCATAGCCTAAGATGTTAACCTATCATTTCTCTTTCCAGATGCTGCATATTTTTATTTCAGATTCCCAGCAGTTTTTTTTATCTCTACTGAATAACTATGTGCAGTTAGCACGTAGTTACTACATAAAAAGCCTGGTTCGGACAATTGCCTCATAGAAATTCAGATAAAGGACTGATGTTTTCAACATGTCTTCTAGTACCACAATAATGATTATACATGGCCCAGTTCTGATGATTTAAGAGTCTTGGAGAGTCTGAATATGAGGGCAAGGCTCACTCTCCGGGTTGCAGGTTTTAGTCTCATGTCACGTATTACTTTCTTACCTCAAAAAAGTCTCTGTCCTTATATTTTCTTGAAGGTTTGTTAGGGACAATCTCACACAAAGCCAAGATTTTAAAATTTAACTTATGTTAAATATTTGGTGTTGTTAATTAAAGAATACATTATGCAGCTCGATGAATTGAACTCCATACTTTGTTACCCTTTCCCTGAAGACAACACTAGTGCTAAAATTTTGTTGCACTTCTGGCACAACAACAACTTAAATTTATATAGTGCCTTTAACTTAGCAAAATGTCACAAGGCGCTTCACAGGAATTGTATCAGACTTAATTTGACACCGAGCCACATCATGAGATATTACAACAGGTGACCAAAAGCTTGGTCATAGAGGTAGGTTTTAAGGAGTGTCTTAAAGAAAGAGAGAGGGTAGAGAGGCGGAGAGGTTTAGGGAGAGAATTGCAGAGCTTAGGGCCGAGGCAGCTGAAGGCATGTCCGCCAATGGTGGGGTGAAGGTAGTGGGGGATGCACAAAAGGCTGGAATTGGAGGAACGCAGAGTTCTCGGAGAGCTGTGCGGATGGAAGAGGTTACAGACATAGGGAGGGGTGAGGTCATTGAGGGATTTGAACACAAGGATGAGAATTTTAAAACTGAGGTGTTGCCGAACTGGGAGTTAATGTAGGTCAGCAAGCATGGGGGTGATGGGTGAACGGGACTTGGTGCAAGTTAGGAAACGAGCAACAGAGTTTTGGATGAGCTGAAGTTTACGGAAGGTGGAAGAAGGGAGGCCGACCAGTAGAACACTGGAATAGTCGATACTCTGAAGGTGTGATATTTTGAAATCCTAGAAATGGTTTAAAAGAAATGTGACACTAATATTGATTGTGGATGGTGACAGTTTAGGGTCAGATGATTGCTGCAACCAATATATCCAATCCCTGATATCCTCACTAAAATTTTTGATGGATCAACAAATTTGATGTTTTGGCACCAGACTGGATATGAATCATTCAGAAAAAACCCCAGAGTGAAATAGGTCATTCAGCTCATCAATAACCCATGCCTGATTATTCTCTCACAAACTTCCCTCCTTTTTAATACAAAAAGTTAATTCCTATCCTGGTTTGATCAACTCAAGGTCACGGGGTGAAATTGGTCTCCGGCAATAGTGCAAAATGAGCAACAGCGAATCGGTAGCTGTCACTGGAAAAGAAATTTGGGCACGGTATAAAATGGGCTGCCGATTCACTATTGCCCTTTTGCAGTATTGCCACAGACCAATTTCTCCCCTTACCGGTTTGAAAGTAGAATCTACTGTATGTACCAATCAGTAGAAAGGGTAGTTTGAAACATTTAGATATCTATCGATCTACCTTTCTATCCATCTTGTAAAAATAGTCCTGTAGAATTTCTGCATGGGTTCCTCAATCTCCCGCCACAACTTCAAAACAAGATCGTCAGAAACCCCAGAAAAATGACTTAAACGACCCTTTATCCAGAGTTCCTGCCGATCTTCGAGTATTCCTTTTGAGCTCTTCCTGTCCATCACACTTCAGGTATCACACTCTTTATGTTACACTCATTTTGTCATGTCACAGGCAAGCATCATGTCCACATTAGGCAAACTCACACTTATAATTTATTCTAATTCAATTCAAATCTCTTTCAGCTGATTGGCTAATATGCAAATTCATCACAATTTAATTGTAATTTGCTCATATGTAAATTGCTTAGCGAAGAGAAGGCGAAACAATCGAATCATTTGAAGCACATTTTTGAACTTTTTTGTGCACCATTTTTTACCTCCAAATCCTGGCCTTGTATTTAAACCTGGAATTGTGTGGGCAGGGGCCGAAGTGGGTATCAAACCATCCAGATAGTTGTGATTGTCAGCTGGACTGGCCATTCAGTTTGTGAGAACCGATCCCACTTACTTTCCAAGAGATGCAAAACGTTAGGACAGAATTTTTCTGGTTGAGAGTAAAAGTAAATTAATGTTTTTTTTGTATCAAAAATGGAAAATTAAACTTTTGAGGTAATTTTTAAAACAATCTATATAATCGACTTCTAAAAATTTATATACACTCTTTATCAAATCAACCATGTAATTTATCGTTCCAGAGATATAGAGGGTAATTTTAACCCCCAAGAACGGGTGGGTTGGGAAGGCAAAAATTGTAAAAATGTAAAACCCAACCCTAACTCACCTTCAACCCATCCACTTCCAGTTTTAACGGAGGCAGGTCGAGGGGTCAGCTCTCAGGAGGTGGGTCAGTCAGTAAAGTCTTTTAAAGAGGCTGCGGGCCTCCATTTTAATAGCTTTTTTATTTTTAACTCTGGGGGCCGGGATTCCCGGGCCTTCTGATTCACGCCACGTAAGAGGAGATGAGAAGGGCCGGATCAACAGGTAAGTACCTTTATTGCACTGCTTGTGGGCCAGGAGGAGCAGAAGTGTTTCCTCCAGGACCAACAAGCTTACTTGTTGCGATCTCACACATGCGATCGGCCGACCCCCCCAACCATGTCCGACTCCCCCCCCCACCCATGATCTCCGACCCCCTCGATGACCCCCCTCCAATGATCTCCGATCTCCCCACGATCTCCGACCTCCCCCCACGATCTCCACCCGCCCCATGATCTCCGACCCTCTCGTGATCTCCGACCCCCCCAGATGACCGACCCCCACCGATGACCTCCCCCTCCCCCACCAATGACAGATTCCCCCATCCCGATGTCCAGTCCTAACCCCCACCCCTGTTAATCTGGCTGCCTGTCAGGCGGGAAAGCTGCTGAAAAAATTTAAAAGACATCCTGACTTCAAAATCGTCTGGACGTCCTGGAAACCTGTACTTCTAATTTTCCGGTCCAGAAATCCTACCCCACCCACCCTCCCCCCCAGCTCTCTTCACAGTCCCAAGTAAATATCAGGGCCATAGTCACAGATGCAGCGTGAAATCTTTATGTTTATTTATCAGCAATGATCCTTTCCTCGTGCTCTAGATTCTGAGACCACCAGGCTAACGCTTCTAAACTCTGGGATCCCCCTCCCAGTGCTCCAGACTGTTGCTGGACTCTTTGCCGAAGTTGGGATCCCTCCATGGGCTGCCAGAGACTGGGATTTACCTCCAGTGCTCTCAACATTCCCTCCAAATCGCCATAAACATATATCAGAGGTCTACGGGTTGAATATCCCTTGCTTTACGCTGTTTTTCTGGGATTTTCAAGGATCTTCCACTGAAGGTACAGTGGATGATCAGCAGAAACTCCCCCCCACCATGGAAATGAATGGTGTATAATAGGTTTCTTCAATTATGGTCTCTTGTGCATCTCTGATTTTCTTCGCCCCACCATTGCCGGCCCTCCCTTTGGCCGTCTAGGCCCTAAGCTCTGCAACTCCCCCCCCTAAATCTCTCCACCTCTCCAACTCTCTCTCCTCCTTTTAGAAGCTCAGTTATTACTAAGAAAGATTAACAACCCTCGGTAGCATTAATAATAACATATTTCCAATGCAGTTGTACCAAACAACAAGTATTTATATAACACGCTCCTTAAAATCTACATCTTTGACCAAGCTTTTGGTCACCTGTCCTAATGTCTCCTTCTTTGGCTTGGTGCCAATTTTTGGCTGATTACACTCCTGTGAAGTGCCTTGGGATGTTTTACAACACTAAAGGTGCTATATAAATGTAAGTTGTCATTGTAGATTAACTCACAGTAGGTTAAACTGTAAAACTGAACATCTTTGTTTAGATTTAATTCTAAAACTCAACTATTTGATAATTATTCAATCTATGATGCAGACCATTAAAATCCGTCCCTCTATGGATTTGTGCATGAGCAGAGCTGGAGAATGCTTTGTGCCCATTGATTCAGCACTGTGTCCAAGAACTCTGCTAGTTAGGAAAAAAAACCTGATTAAAGAGCAGAACAAAAGCATCAAGTCACATTCCAGGAGCTCTGTTTTTTCACCAGCTTTAGCCTTGAAATCAAACTGTGTTGCATGGAGCAGTTAAAACTCTTTGATATATTTTTCATAAGGATAGTCATTCTATTTGTATTTTTTGTGTTCCAGTGCCGAAGAATGTTTTTTTTTTCATATTGCTCTGAATCAGACATTAGTGAACAAGGGGCTGTGTCATTCTAGACCAAGGCTTTCCACAAAGCATCTCTAGTGTACTTTCCATTGCCATTAAATGAAATCAGTGAAGTGGAACCGCAGCAGATATTTCTGTCACTTTCACATGGCTGCATTAGAATGGACTCATATACTATTTACTGGAACTTCTGATTGTCATAAAGTCATAGGGTGAACTTTGTGTAACCTATTTATTTCAATTGAAATTGCATACGTATCTTGTGCTGAAATTAAAATTAGATTCTCTTACAATTATGGAAATGTTGAATGCTGTCAAATACCTCATGGAGATGCCTGTTAGTGTAATATCTATTCAGTCTAGTTCCGTTCATATACTGACTTTCTATAGGTCTCCTCCTTCACTGATTAACTCTATCAAGATATCCCCCATATGCAGTGTTGCCATTGCTGTGTCCCTCCGATTGCCAGCCACAGTGCACTGAAGAAAACAAAGCAATTCTTAAAACCAAAATAAATAATTACAATAATTAATTGGTTGACTGCTAATGAGCTGCATTATCTCTTATTGATGGTAATGGGTATTACTGTGATTCAGGGAGGAGTGGAAGTGTGGTTAGTAAAATAAATTTGGCACACCATTTGCCCCATTTTGACTTTGATTGGTAAATTGCATAGATTTTGAATTGTGATCTGTTAATGTTTATGGATGTAAGAATATGGTTTAAAACAAGCGTAGAAAATAGGAGGGCAAAGGTCTGCATCTCTGCGGGGAAAATAACTTACAGAAACCCAAAAGATTATTGAAAGAGTGCTGAGGCATTAGAATAGTGAAAAACAGATTCAAGATTCAAGAGACAGTTTGTCCAATCCTAGTATAAACATACTAAGGCCTGATAACAGTAGGAATATAGGAATATAGGAACAGGAGTAGGCCATTCAGTCCCTCGTGCCTGCTCTGCCATTTGATAAGATCATGGCTGATCTGTGATCTAACTCCATATACCTGCCTTTGGCCCATATCCCTTAATACCTTTGGTTGCCAAAAAGCTATCTATCTCAGATTTAAATTTAGCAATTGAGCTAGTATCAATTGCTGTTTGCGGAAGAGAGTTCCAAACTTCTACCACCCTTTGTGTGTAGAAATGTTTTCTAATCTCGCTCCTGAAAGGTCTGGCTCTAATTTTTAGACTGTGCCCCCTATTCCTAGAATCCCCAACCAGCGGAAATAGTTTCTCTCTATCCACCATATCTGTTCCCCTTAATATCTTATGAACTTCGATCAGATCACCCCTTAACCTTCTAAACTCTAGAGAATACAACCCCAATTTGTGTAATCACTCTTCGTAACTTAACCCTTGAAGTCCGGGTATCATTCTAGTAAACCTACACTGCACTCCCTCCAAGGCCAATATGTCCTTCCGAAGGTGCGGTGCCCAGAACTGCTCACAGTACTCCAGGTGCGGTCTAACCAGGGTTTTGTATAGCTGCAGCATAACTACTGCACCCTTGTACTCTAGTCCTCTAGATATAAAGGCCAGCATTCCATTTGCCTTCTTGATTATTTTCTGCACCTGTTCATGACACTTCAATGATCTATGCACCTGTACCCCTAAGTCCCTTTGGACATCCACTGTTTTTAACTTTTTACCATTTAGAAAGTACCCTGTTCTATCCTTTTTTGATCCAAAGTGGATGACCTCACATTTGTCTACATTGAATTCCATTTGCCACAGTTTTGCCCATTCACCTAATCTATCAATATCACTTCATAATTTTATGTTTTCATCTACACTGCTTACAATGCCACCAATCTTTGTGTCATCGGCAAACTTAGATATGAGACTTTCTATGCCTTCATCTCTGTCGTTAATAAATATTGTGAATAATTGAGGACCCAAGACAGATCCCTGCGGGACTCCACTAGTCACATCCTGCCAATGTGAGTACTTACCCATTATCCCTACTCTCTGTCGCCTTTCGCTCAGCCAACTTCCTAACCAAGTCTGTACTTTTCCCTTGATTCCATGGGCTTCTATCTTAGATAACAGTCTCTTATGTGGGACCTTGTCAAATGCCTTCTGGAAGTCCATATAAATAACATCCATTGACATTCCCCTGTCCACTACTTTAGTCACCTCTTCAAAAAATTCAATCAGGTTTGTCAGGCATGACCTACCTTTCAGAAATCCATGCTGGCTCTCTCTGATCAACTGAAAATTCTCGAGGTGTTCAGTCACCCTATCCTTAATTATAGACTCCAGCATTTTCCCCACAACAGATGTTAGGCTAACTGGTCTATAATTCCCTGGTTTCCCTCTCTCTCCTTTCTTAAAAAGCAGAATGACATGTGCAATTTTCCAATCTAGAGGGACAGTTCCTGAATCTAGAGAACTTTGAAAGATTATAGTTAGGGCATCTGCAATGTGCTCACCTACTTCCTTTAAAACCCTGGGATGGAAACCATCTGGTCCTGGGGATTTGTCACTCTTTAGTGCTATTATTTTCTTCATTACTGTTGTTTTACTTATGTTAATTTTATTGAGTCCCTGTCCCTGATTCAATATTAGTTTTCTTGGGATTTCCAGCATGCTATCCTCTTTTTCGACTGTAAATACTGATGCAAAGTAATCGTTCAACATGTCCGCCATTTCCCCATTGTCAATGACAATATCCCCACTTTCAGTTTTTAAGGGGCCAACACTGCTCCTGACCACCCTCTTTTTCCTAATGTAACTATAAAAGTTCTTCGTATTGGTTTTGATATCCCTTGTAAGTTTCTTTTCATACTCTCATAAAAGGCTATGTAAACACTAAGACATTAAACAATCCTTGGTGGTTTCCGAGAGTCAGCAAAGTAGGAACAAGAGATAAGACCAGCAATGCTTACGTACAGAACAACGCAGCCAAATCGTATAAAGATAGGGCATGCTCCCTCCCAAAAGTTAGAGCTCTCAAGAGGGGATGGTCGGAAGTCCATTGGCACAGGCAGTCTGCGAAGGCTAAGTCTGATCAACTTGGGTTCGGTGGACAGATCAGGTTGTATTGAATGCTTGTCATTAATGTAATCTCTAGACAGTTCTATTAAATACTTTTGACTGTACCGCTGAAGACAGTTGTAATGCAACTCTGTTGTAAGTCAATCTATTAAACTTGCTATTTTATAATCACTCGGGCTAGAATCAAGCGGAAGTTATTGTTGATGGATTAACAACGCAGAGTTGTGACAGTAATGGGAGAAATCCACTAACAATGGATATGGAATTTGAGTGAATGAAGCATAAGTGTGACACAAAGACTTCTCCTGCAATATGCTATCAGTTGTTGGCCACCCCATTAATGTATAATGGATTATTAAACATTTTTGGTATTCTATTCCTCAGGTTTGTGCATTTTCCATTGAGCTTCTCAATCACATCTGAGGTTTAATTGCTGCACAAATCATATTTTTGTGCATTTCAATTAGTCATATGGAACAATAAACAAGTAGACTGAAGGCTGGGGCTTACAGAATATGAAATGGTTAAAAAAAATTATTAATTTTAGCAGCTGCAGCAGCAATGCAGTAGAGAGCTGAAGTAGCAAGAAGACATTATAAAGAACAGGATTTCGATTCTTCAGCGGTGAGAGAGCCACATTTTTGAACAAGAATCCAATGTTCTGAAGCTAGTGTGTCATCACAGTCTTGGACAGAGATAAGCACACACACAAATGCTTGATTTGCAGTCAAAAAGAAGAGAAGGGAAAAAAAAACTGTGTAACATGAAGTGGAGAGATGAGAAGTTTGCCAAAACAGAGGCTAGAGTACATAGGCAGGGGAATGGGGCACAAATGTAACATCTAACGCAGCCCTGAGGTACTGCACCCCTTGTGCCTGAGCAGATTGAAGGTGTAGGCGTCTCAATGCATCCATGGAGCCAGGAAGAATGGGACTAACACATTTCTATATTACTTTCCTGCTTCCAGCTCAGACATGACTGAACTGGACAGAGTAGGAATACTGGAACCTCAGCTGCAATACCAACACAAATTATCACTCCAGTTGCATAGCTTGAAAGTTAGTGAATAATTCATGCATTCTCACATTTAATTTTCAATAAAAGCAGGAGCTGTTAGAAGCTGAATGTCTTTACTGTTTGTATTGTACCACACAGTTGAATGGATTAAGAGCTGTTGGCTGGGATTGCACTGTCACTGGGTGTTAAGGCTCTTTATGTAGCAACTGCACGGTAACTACACAGAGTTCTCATCCAACCATTACTGTACTACAGTATTTCTACTTTTTGTCATGGCAGTTTAGTGCCTATGGTAAGATAAGCCGACCAACAAAATTAAGAGTCTTACAGCATATTAAACAGCTTAGCAACTGGAAATGAATGATCTCAATTTGATAATAAGCATCACAGTTAATAAATGAAGGAAACAGGCCTGTAAAATCATATTGATGTGCAGGCCCTGTCCCAGGAGGCAGAAACTTCAGGTTTTTATTGGGGGTGAATTTCCACATGGATTCATTCCCCTGCTCGTCCGCTGTAATTTTGGCAGAATAGCTATGGAAAAATGGTGGACATACATTCCCATTATTTACAAGGTCAATGTTGGATATCAGCTGGAAGGACAAAGGAACCGGCAATGAAGTAATGACAAAATGTGACATGCAGTGACAGAGCACATTGTGACAAGAGAATTATAATGGGCTGCACACATGTGCTGTTATGCTGTACCCTCAGAAAATGGCGGATTGGGTCCCAGCAGGGAAAAGGTTGCACAGGTCAAAGCTGGTATGGTGAGACAGTGACTGGGACTAACAGAATGGAAGGGTGACAATGGATAGGCAGCTGCAGGAATCTGACAGAGGGGTAAGTGTGCTAAGGAGGTCCTGCGGCATCTACGGCCAACCAGACTGATTTAAAATATGCATTGTATTGTAAAGTTAAAGAAAATGTTACCTTTCTGGAGGTAAGGAGGAGGGAAAATAACATTTCTGACACCAGATTCTACATGTTGAGGACCTGGAAAAAGACGGAGGCGATTGGAAGTCATGAAAATGTACCATGTGTGGGCATAACATTATGGGTGCAACTTTTACAACATGTGACCTATGAAACAGAATGTTACATTTGTGATTCCTCTTTCTGGTTATTATTTAGCATCTTTCTTTGCAATCATCTTCTTAAGCCATTCCTCACCTGACCTCCTTTGCTTTCTCTCAGAGTTTGTTCCACCATTGGCAGCTATGCTTTCAGCCATCTAGGCACTAAGCTCTGAAATTCTCTCCCTCAACCTTCCTGCCTGTCCACCTCTCTGTCCTCCTTTGAGACCTGCCTTTAAACCTACCTCTTTGACTGATCTTTTAGTCTTTCATCCTAATAGCTCCTTCTTTGACTCGGTGTCAATTTTTGTCTGATTACGCCCCTGTGATGCACCTGGGACGATTTCCTATGTTAAAGGTGCTATATAAATGCGGTTTGATGTTATTGTTGTTGTTCATCGTGAAATATGCCAATGACAAGCATTTGTCCCCTCAAGTGTTAACAAAATATGAAGCCACGTACCCATTGTTCTTATTTGGTACAACGCATCATGTGGTGATATCTTGGAATACGAATGTGCTGTGCCAAGATAATGTAGATTCGGTGCTTAACTTTGCTCAGCATCCAATATGAGTCAAAAGTAAAGGGACCAAACAAGATGTAGAGTCAGAGGGACAGAGCATAGATTCCAGGAAGGTGGTTGTGGGGGGGGGAGGTGGTGAGGAGGCTGTCACTATTGAAACCATTGTCTTGACTGTGACACCGCTTGAGGCCATGATCATCACACCCATATCAGCTGCAAAGATAAGAGATGAAATGTGTAAACCTCCAAATCAACCTTTCTCTGGAATGAGTATGTTGATGGTGAAAAAAAACCATCCAAGGATGTACATGTACCAATCAGGTTGTATAAAATTGATTTGTATTCCCTTGAATTTAGAATGTTGAGGGGTGATCTAAACAAGTTATTTAAAATGATAAAGGATAGAGAGAAATTGTTTTCTCCGTATCAGCTGTGGCTCAGTGCTAGCACTTTTACCTCCGAGTCATGAAGGTGGTGGGTTCAAGTCCCACTCCAGAGACTTGAACACAAAATCTAAGCTGATCATGCCAGTGCAGTACTGAGGGAGCACAGCACTATTGGAGGTGCCATCTCTTGGATGAGACATTAAACTGAGGTATTGTCTGTCCTCTCAGTTGGACATGAAAGATCCCATGGCACTATATCGAAGAAGAGCAGGGAGTTCTCCCTGGTGTCCTGGCCAATATTTATCCCTCAACCAACATCATTAAAACAGATTATCTGGGCATTAATCTCACTGCTGTTTGTGGGACTTTGCTGTGCGCAAATTGGCTGCCGTGTTTCCTACATTACAACAGTAAGTACTTCATTGGTTATAAAGCACTTTGGGGCGTGCTGAGGTCGTGAAAGGTATATAAATAAAAGTTATTTTTTCTTCTCTCTGGAGGGGGAATCCAGAACAAAAGGGCATAATCTTAAAATTAGAGCTAAGCCATTTGGGAGTGAAATCAGGAAGCACTTTTTCGTACAAATGGTAATGGAAATCCAGAATTCTCTTCTCCAAGACATTATGGATGCTGGGTCATTTGAAATCTGCAAGACTGAGGTTGACAGATTTTTATTAGGTAAAGGTATCAAAGGATATGGATCAAAGGTGGGTAAATGGAGTTGAGGTATAGATCTGCCATGATCTAATAAAATGGCTGAACAGGCTTGAGGGGATGAATGGCCTACTCCTGTCCCTCTGTTCCCAGCGAAGTGGTAGGCTGGTGAATGTCTGGTTAATTTTATCGCCTGGAAAATTGGGAATACTGCTGACCCCTGTACCGGATTCCCCAATTCACATTCCTGTGCATGAGACTGTGCCAGAAGCAGAGCACTGCGAACGAGGCAGTACCTAGCTACTTTCTCATCTTGCATTACCTCAGGCACTAAAAAAAAATCTTTTTTGCTAAGGTGAACCATCTTTCTCCTTATAGTCTCGATTCGGAAGGCTGCTCATTTGTGATTTTTTTTACTGTTTTGTTCTCTGTCGGCTGAACCTTAGCCTTGACCTTTTATAGCTTTACGACGCTAAATTGCATTCATTATAATAATTTGCAACTCATTTAAATGTCGCACACAGCTGGTGAAAGTAAAACACTAGAGATATATGGAGGCATAAATGCAAAATGTATCTAAAAAAAATGTGTGCTCTGTGTCATATTTGCATTAATATAACAAAAACCATTGAGATGAGCACAGACTGTACAGCACGTTGCAGATCAACAGAGAAAATCTTTGTGAAGACCAGCTGTTTTCTTCAGGACAATGGAATCAATCTTATTTGGACTCCCACTTTGATATTTATTACATTGGAGGAGAAACAGTATTTGCATAAGGAGAACTACAGAGTGTTGAACAAAACACTGCAACACAGATTTCGTGCCATGAAGCATCACTATATTCTGAAAGAATTCAACCTGCTCACAAACTATGTGGATTAACGTAAAGGTTAAACATATGGCAGCACTGCTTTAGAATACACTAATCAGGTTTAGGCTGAATACAAAACCTTGACGTAGCTTTTAGATGATGCAAGTGAGTTTTATCCCATTAGAAAGCCATCCCACTTCTTTCGGACTGTAAAAGTCCTTCAGATGCCTGTACTTGTTATTTAATCCCCTTTCATCTTCCAGTTTGAGGTATTATGAGTAGACAAAATGTTCTGGCAAAAATAAATATCGCAACTTATCTAATGCAGAATAAGAAAAAAAACGTTGAGAGCTACATTTTTGGCATATGAGAGCATTTACACATGGGAGTTTCAATTCTTTACTCTGAAAAGAATAAATCGAGTTCAGATCACCTCTCTTATACCATACATAATATGCAATTAAAATTTCAGGAAGCGTATAAATCTGGCTCTTTCCTTTTCATTCCATGGAAAAAAGTTGATGCATTCCATAATATCTTCAGACTCAAGGGCCCCGATATTACCAGGGAGGTGGATTGGCAGCGGCGGGGAGGGGGGTTGGGGACTGGGTGCGTGGATAACCCGCCCAGTAAAATCCATCCTGTCCCCTCACGATCACGGGTAAATTAAAGCCACTTACTGTGGCTTACAGGTTTCCTGTCATCAACCTGCGCAGCGGGCGGACTGCGAACCCGCTTCACAGACTGTCAGCTGGAGGAGCCCTATTTAAAGGGGCAAACCTCCAATGCTGCTCCTGGAGCAAACAACCAAAAGAGCAGCATGGAGTAGCCCTGGGGAAAGGCTGCTCCCAGATTTACTGATGCCTCACTCTAGGTAATACTGGATGGGGTGAGGAGGAGGAGGGATATTTTCTACCCAGCGGACGGGAGGAAGTGGTCTGCCTCTGCCACCAAGAAGGCCTGGCTCGAGGTGGCAGAGGAGGTCACCAGCAGCAGTAACATCTCCCACACATGGATACAGTGCAGGAAGCGCTTCAATGACCTAACTAGGTCAGTCAAAGTGAGTACACTTATTCATTCTCCTACACTCCGTCTTCCACATCACCGCCCCCACCCCACAACTCCTTCTACACTGCCAATACTACCCTATCACATCACTCCTCACACCCACTCAAACCTCATCCTCAACTTACGTGCACTTCCTCACCTCCCCAATACTCATCCCACCACTACCACTGAACCCAATCCTTGTACAATATCATGGTTCTGTCTCTTACTCACCCTCTGATGCATCTTTTTCACGGTCAGCCTCACCCAAACCAATGCATTCAGCGGTTGGCCACGTCACCATCCCTCATTCACGCCTCTCTACTTTCTCCCCTTATAAGAGAAGAGAGCCCAGAATGCATGGCAGAGGGGGAAGACCAGAGGGGGGCTGCAACATCTGGTCATCCTCACAGACGTGGAACAGGAGGCTCTGGAACTAAGCCGCACCCTCGAGTGCCTGTCCGTCGGGGACGCCGAGACTGCCACCCGACAAATGGCTGGTGACGGAACTTTAACATTCAACACTCGCAATAACAAATGATGTTAACATGCCTTGCCATCTTCAGCACCTCAACATCTGTCATCATGCTTAATATTGCTTTCTGTTCTCTTACAGGGCCTTCAGTGACTGCCATGACGTTGAAGGGCGATTCCTTAGAGGACCTGCCAGCCTCTGAGGGGGCACCGTCACATCTGAGCGAGCCATCCACCAGCGCAGATACACACACCTTGGTGGGTCCCCGTCCTTGCTTAGTTGGGGTCACACATGGTGAGTCACCACACATGTGTGAGCACGAGCAGACACTGGTGGCAAGGGCAGCTGTGGAGAGTCCGCGTCGGTGGGACCACTCTTCTCCAGGCTCTACTCAGCTGGACACAGATGCTGAAACTTGGGGGCCATCCATGAAAAAGAGAATGATCGAGGGTCAGCAGCACATTTGCAAGGTGCTGGAACAAGTGCTGCGCGCACTCTCCACAATCGCGCAGAGGATGGAGCAGTCCAACTCCTGCACAAGTGGAAATGGTGGCACAGGTACAGGAGGGAATCTCTGAGATACTGTCACAGGGACGTGAGGGCATCTCTGAGATAGTGTCGCGAATAAGTGCGGGAATGTCTGCGATGGAGGGAAGGCTAGCCTCCATGGAGCTTCAAGCATGGCTCACCAATAACTCCATTGAGGCCCTGACAACGTCCCTTCGGACTCATGGTGAACAACATTCTGCCGCCTTAAACAGGCAGGCAGATACTCTGGCACTGGACTTGCAAGGCTTCACACATGTCCTCCAAACTGTCGTCCAGCAGAGTGGTAGAAGTGATGTGGGCCTGGCCAAGGGGAGGGAAGATGGTGAAAGGGGACATGGAGGTGAGGATGCCACTCAAAGCGCCCCCCCAGATCTAACCCGTTGCCACCTTCTCAACCAGTACCCGCAATGCTGCCTCCTCTCCGGGTGGCCGAGACTGCCCCTACACAGGTGCAGATGGAGCAGTCTTTGGAGGGGCCCTCACGGGCACCAAAACCCAGAGGGCGTAGGCTCAAAATATCTAATCGGTCAGGGCATGAACAAGAGCAACCTGCCTCGACCTCTGCTGCAGCCACAGGGGAAGCACCATGTAGGAGTACTCGTAAGCATAAGGCGAAGGTTTTGTGAGCACAAAGGGGATGCACAAGGGTGTTTGACGGTTTGTCATGTTTTTTAATTTATATTTGATTTTTTTAATGGCACATTAAATATTATTATTGTCACCACTACTGCCATTCTTTACTGGCTTGTGTAATAAGCCCCTTTCATGAGGTTCACCATGAACCCCACACTTGATGCCACCCATTGGGTCACTCTACAGTGGGTGTATGTGTAGTTGCACCACTATTTTGTGCCTGGGGCGGGGGGAGGGGGCTGGTGTGGCTGCTGCTCTATCCAGGTGCTGAGGACTGGACTCTTCACATTATCTAATGTTAGGAGAACCATTCACATATCAGTGACTCCCTGGCCTCACGAGCAGCCAGGTGAGCCGTTGTTCTGCCTATGGGCTGCTCCTCGTCCTCTGCATCCTGCTCCTCCTCCTCCTCCTCCTCAATATGGGTGGCAGATGTGGATGGGGCCTCTTCCAGCGGCACCCTTCTCTGTTGTACCCTGTTGTGCAGGGCACAACGGATGACTATAATACGTCCCACTCTGTCCGGTGCATACTGAAGCGCTCCCCCAGAACGATCAAGACACCTGAAGCGCATCTTGAGCAGCCCTATAGGGTGCTCAATTGTAGACCTGGTAGCGATGTGGCTGTCGTTATATCAACGCTGTTGCTCGGTGGCGGGGTTCCTCGGAGGTGTCATGAGCCACGTGTGCAGCGAGTATCCCTTGTCCCTGAGATGCCAGCCCTTGCGGGTGTTCGGTGCGTGGAAGAGGGGCGGGATGTTGGACTCCCGGAGGATGAAGGAATCGTGGCAGCTGCCAGGGTATCTGGCGCACACATGAAGGAATCTCTTGCAGTGGTCACAGATGAGCTGAGTGTTGATGGAGTGATACCCCTTCCTGTTGATGAACAGTCCTGGCTAGTGTGGAGGTGCTCGTATTGCTATATGGGTGCAATCGATTGCACCCTGCACCCGTGGGCAGCCAGCCACAGCGTGGAATCCCACTGCCCTCTCCACCCGGCTGAGGTCATCCATGGGGAAGCTGACATAGTGCGAGGCCCTGCGAAACAAGCTGTCGGTGACCTGCCTTATGCACTTGTGTGCAGATGACTGAGAGACCCCGGCGATGTCCCCGGTGGCACCCTGGAACGATCCGGAGGTGAAGAAGTTGAGGGCAGTGGTGACTTTGACAGCGACAGGTAAGAAGATGCTGCTCAGGCCAGCCGGGAGCAGCTCAGCATGAAGGAGGCTGCAGATGTCTGCGACTAACTGGCGACTGACTCTGAGCTTCCGTATGCACTGCTCCTCAGAGAGGTCCAGGAAGCTGAGCCTCGGTCTGTAGACCCTGCTGCGAGAGTGGTGCCTCCTGCGTCATCGCTCTCTCTGTTGTTGCCCTTTGTGCTGTTGTGCAGGTGCGTGTGGTGCAGCTCTGTATTGTGGAGCTCCACGTGGCAGAGGTGGACTGCGTGCCTGGCGAGGCTGGTGATGTTGTTCGTCCTCAGATGATGTGATGAATGCAGCTGTGGAGCCCCCCCATCCTGACGGTGTGAGTTTGAGGGGGTCCGCAAAGTAGGTAAATGTGTTTGCACAGCAGAGTTTAGGGTATAAATTAAGAATTTTGAGTGTAAAGACAAAGGTGTTGCAGCCAAAACTTTGAAACAAGCTGAGGATCCTTCAAAATTGCACCCCTGCCAAAATCTCCACTCAATGAGGTCTGTCAAGTACCTCAACTATCTACTTAACTATCTGAAGCAGCATCCCGCCGGCTTTAATTGCCGGTGGGAGTCCCGCATTCGGGAGCTGCGCGTGCACCCGAACGCGTCATCGGGGAACCCGGATGTCAGTGGGTTGGAGCCGGGCTCTGAACCCGCCATTTTAGGAGCCGCGCTGCCCCCAACGCACCCGCTCGGCCATCCGAAAATCAGCCCCAAAGTATTAGCCAGTTAGCCTGACATCAGTCGTCGGGAAAATGCTGGAATTCATTATTAAGGAAGTGGTAACAGAGCACTTAGAAAATCATAATATGATTAGGTCGAGTCAACATGGTTTTATGAAAGGGAAATCGTGTTTGACAAATCTATTAGAGTTTTTGGAGGCTGTAACTAGCAGGGTAGATAAAGGGGAACCAGTGGATGTCGTATATTTGGATTGTCAAAAGGCATTCGATAAGGTGCCACATAAAAGGTTGTTACACAAGATAGGGGCTCATGGGGTTGGGGGTAATATATTAGCATGAATAGAGGATTGGTTAACGGACAGAGAAAAGAGAGTTAGGATAAACGGGTCAATTTCAGGCTGGCAGACTGTAAGTAGTGGACTGCCACAAGGATCAGTGCTTGGGCCTCAGCTATTTACAATCTACATTAATGACTTAGATGAAGGGACCGAGTGTAATGTATCCAAGTTTGCTGACGATACTAAGCTGTGCGGAGGACGCAAAGAGTCTGCAAACGGATATAGACAGTTTGGGGCCGATTTTCGGATGGCGGAGCGGGTGCGTTGAGGCTCCTAAAATGGCGGAATCCCGGAGCGAGTTCGGAGCCCGGCTCCTCCCGACTCCCACCGGCAATTAAAGCCGGCGGTATGCTCCTTTAGATAGATAGGTAGATAGTTGAGGTACTTGACAGACCTCACTGAGTGGAGATTTTGCCAGGGGTGCAATTTTGAAGGATTTTTTTTTATTCGTTCATGGGATATGGGCGTGGCTGGCAAAGCCAGCATTTGTTGCCCATCCCTAATTGCCCTTGAGAAAGTGGTAGTGAGCTGCCTTCTTGAACCTCTGCAGTCCATGTGGTGAAGGTTCTCCCACAGTGCTGATAGGTAAGGAGTTCCAGGATTTTGACCCAGCGACAACGAAGGAAAGGCGATATCTTTCCAAGTCGGGATGGTGTGTGACTTGGAGGGGAACGTGCAGGTGGTGTTGTTCCCATGTGCCTGCTGCCCTTGTCCTTCTAGGTGGTAGAGGTCGCGGGTTTGGGAGCTGCTGTCGAAGAAGCCTTGGTGAGTTGCTGCAGTGCATCCTGTAGATAGTACACACTGCAGCCACAGTGCGCCGGTGGTGAAGGGAGTGAATGTTTAGGGTGGTGGATGGGATGCCAATCAAGCGGGCTGTTTTGTCCTGGATGGTGTCGAGCTTCTTGAGTGTTGGTGGAGCTGCACTCATCCAAGCAAGTGGAGGGTATTCCATCACACTCCTGACTTGTTCCTTGTAGATGGTGGAAAGGCTTTGGGGAGTCAGGAGGTGAGTCACTCGCCGCAGAATACCCAACCTCTGACCTGCTCTTGTAGCCACAGTATTTATGTGGCTGGTCCAGTTAAGTTTCTGGTCAATGGTGACGCCCAGGATGTTGATGGTGAGGGATTCGGCGATGGTATTGCCATTGAATGTCAAGGGGAGGTGGTTAGACTCTCTCTTGTTGGAGATGGTCATTGCCTGGCACTTGTCTGGCACGAATGCTACTTGCCACTTATCAGCCCAAGCCTGGATGTTGTCCAGGTCTTGCTGCATGCGGGCACGGACTGCTTCATTATCTGAGGGGTTGTGAATGGTGTGTTCCCGTGCTGTGGGAAACATTCCCTGTTGTAGCAGACGTGTTTCAGCCAGCAGCCAGTGGGAGATGCAAAGGATTCTTTGACAGGTGGGGGGAGAACCTCATTTATTGCAGCAGGGCACTCTTGTCACTTCAGACAAAGTTTTGGCTGCAACACCTTTGTCTTTACACTCAAAATTCTTAATTTATACCCTAAACTCTGCTATGCAAATACATTTACCTACTTTGCAGACCCCCTCAAACTCACACCGTCAGGATGGGGGGGCGCCATAGCTGCATTCATCACTTCATCCGAGGATGAACAACATCATCAGCCTCGCCAGGTGCGCCGTCCACCTCTGGCACATGGAGCTCCACAACACAGAGCTGCACCACAGGCACCTGCACAACAGCACAGAAGGGAACAACAGAGAGAGCGATGTTGCAGGAGGCACTATCCTCGGAATAGGGTCTACACACTCAGGCTCAGTTTCCTGGACCTCTCTGAGGAGCAGTGCATACGGAAGCTCAGAGTCAGTCGCCAGTTAGTCGCGGACATCTGCAGCCTCCTTCATGCCGAGCTGCTCCTGGCTGGCCCGAGCAGCAACTTCTTACCTGTGGCTGTCAAAGTCACCACTGCCCTCAACTTCTTCACCTCCGGATTGTTCCAGGGTGTCACCGGGGATATTGCTGGGGTCTCTCAGTCGTCTGCACACAAGTGCATAAGGCAGGTCACCGACGGCTTGTTTCGCAGGGCCTTGCACGAAGTCAACTTCCACCTTGGGTGACCTCAGCCAGAATGAGAGGGCAGTGGGATTCCACGCTGTGGCTGGCTTCCCATGGGTACAGGGTATAATCGATTGCACCCATATAGCAATACGAGCACCTCCACACAACCAGGACTGTTCATCAACAGGAAGGGCTATCACTCCATCAACACTCAGCTCATCTGTGACCATCGCAAGAGATTTCTTCACGTGCGCGCCAGATACCCTGGCAGCTGCCACGATTCCTTCATCTTCCGGGAGTCCAACATCCCGCCCCTCTTCCACGCACCGAACACCCGTAAGGGCTGGCTCCTCAGGGACAACAGATACCCCCCCTGCACACATGGCTCGTGACACCTCTGAGGAACCCCACCACCGAGCAACAGCGTCCATATAACGACACCCACATCACTACTAGGTGTACAATTGAGCATGCTATAGGGCTGCTCAAGATGCGCTTTGGGTGCCTTGATCATTCTGGGATAGCACTTCAATATGCACCAAACAGAGTGGGATGCATTACAGTCATCTGTTGTGCCCTGTACAACATGGCACAACAGAGAGGGGTGCTGCTGGAGGAGGCCCCATCCACATCTGCCACCCATATTGAGGAGGAGGAGGAGGAGGAGGCGTAGGAGGAGGAGGAGGATGAGGACGAGGACAAGGAGGCAGAGGAGGAGAAGCAACCCATGGGCAGAACATCGGCTCACCTGGCTGTTCGTGAGGCCAGGGAGTCACTGATATGTGAACGGTTCTCCTAACATCAGACAGTATGAAGAGTCCAGTGCTCACCACCTGGACTGAGCAGCGGCCACACCAGCCCCCTCCCCCCACCGCCTCCTGCACAAGATAGTCATGCAACTACACATACACCCACTGTGGAGTGACCCAATGGGTGGCATCAAGTGTGGGTGTTCATGGTGAACCTCATGAAAGGGACTTATTACACAAGCCAGTCAAGAATGGCCAAGACGTGGCAGTAGTGGTGACAATAATAATACTTAATGTGCCATTAACAAAAATCAAATATAAATAAAAAACATGACAAACCGTCAAACACCCTTGTGCATCCCCTTTGTGCTCACAAAATCTTCGCCTTTTGCTTACGAATACTCCTACGTGGTGCCTCCCCTGTGGCTGCAGCAGAGGTTGCTCTTGTTCATGCCCTGACCGATTAGATGTTTTGGGCCAATCCCTCTGGGTTTCGGTGCCCATGAGGGCCCCTCCAAAGATTGCTCCACCTGCACCTGTGCCGGGGGAGACTCGGCCACTTGGAGAGGAGGCAGCATTGCGGGTACTGGTTGAGAGGGTGGCAACGGGTGAGACGTGGGGGTGCTTTGAGTGGCATCCCCACTTCCATGTCCCCTTTTGCCATCTTCCCTCCCCTGGGCCAGGCCCACACCATTCCTACCACTCTGCTGGAGGACATGTGTGCAGCCTTGTAAGGCCAGTGCCAGAGTATTTGCCTGCCCGTGTAAGGCGGCAGAATATTGTTCACACTGAGTCCGAAGGGGTGTTGTCAGGGCCTCAGTGGACTCTATGGTGAGCTTTATTTGAAGCTGCATGGAGGCTAGCCTTCCCTCCATCGCAGACATTCCAGCACTTACCCGCGACACTATCTGAGAGATGCCCTCACGTCCCTGTGACAGTATCTCAGAGATTCCCTCCCGTACCTGTGCCACCATTCCACTCATGCAGGAGTTGGACTCCTCCATCCTCTGCGCTATTGTGGAGAGTGCGCGTGGCACCTGTTCCAGCACCTCGCAAATGTGCTGCTGCCCCTCGATCATTCTCCTTTTCATGGATAGCCCCCAAGGTTCAGGATCTGTGTCCAGCTGAGCAGAGCCTGGAGAAGAGTGCTCCCACCAATGCGGACTCTCCACAGCTGTCCCTGCCACCAATGTCCGCTCGTGCTCACATGTGTGTGGTGACTCACCATGTGCGACCTGAACTAACTGAGGACGGGGACCCACTGAGATGTGTGTATCGGCGCTGGTGGATGGCTCGATCAGATGTGACGGCGCCCCCTCAGAAGCCGGCATGTCCTCTGAGGAATCGCCCTCCGCCGTCATCGTGGTTGCTGAAGGCCCTGTAAGAGAACAGAAGGCAATATTAAGCATGATATCAGATGTTGAGATGCTGAAGATAGCAAGGCATGTTAACATCAATTGATATTGTGTGTGCTGAATGTTAAAGTTCTGTCACCAGCCGTTTGTTGGGTGGCAGTCTGGGCGTCCCCGACGGACAGGCACTCGAGGGTGCGGCTCAGTTCCAGAGCCTGTAGGGGGTGGTGGTGTGTGTCAGCTTCACCTCTGACTTCTGAGCAGTCTGAATCGCTCCCACTCCCTGGGTTCTAGACCTTGGACTTATTTGGGGGTTGTGACAAAGTGCAGCAGACAACTGGTTTTGGTGCAAGAAAAAAACTGGGTTTATTGAAGTCACAAATGAACTTATAACATTAGGATAACACTGAGATTATACAGACATACAAAGTACACTTAGTTAAGAATGGGGAACACACGGCATAACGAGGGAAAATCACCCTACTAATCCACTTACCCTTGTCCCACCCCCAAAACCTAACTAAATTGAACTAGGAGAGGTCAGGGATCATGCTCACCAACCAGGGTTCCTTGACAGTTCGAAATCCAGCCAGGTAAGCCGTTTGCAGTTTTGGGGTACGCTCTTTGTGTCCTCTGGGCCCTGCCATCCCCACGTGGTTCTGGTCTGTGGAATCTGCGAAGGTTCTTCAGTTGGATAGAGTCTGTTGGTGCGGTAAGGCGCAGTTGTGGGTGGGCGATCTTCATGGAGGGCTGCGGTTGCGCCTTGTTGCTGCTCCAAAACTGCTGTTTAAAACCTGTTCCAAAACAAAACCCCCCGCCCCCCCCCTTCATAACTGGTGGCCCAGTTATACTGTTTTTCGAATTTCTTATCTGAATCCAAAACAAGGTTAGTTCTTTGTCTGATTATGGTGGGCTTCTTCAGGTGATTGTTGGCTTCCTGTCCCCGTAACTAGTCTTGAACTCAAAGCCATTGTATATGTGAAGTATTGATGGGTTTGCATAATTGCATTGATTGCTACCTTCCTGCTTTAGTAGTTAGTAGCGATAATTTATGCAAGGTTTTGATGGGCTTTAGTTTCGTGTAAGATGAAGTCTTTCTCTGGGTTGATTGTTTTAAAGGGAAGTATGCGTATTCTGTCTTCTCTCATTGTCTGGTTTTCAGGCAACAATCCACACTGCACCCAACAAGCCCGGGCATGTCATAAAAGTCCAAAAGTTATATCCTTGTTGATGATATGAAAAATGTGGGAATTTTGAGAACCCTTCAAGCCTCCTGCTCCACGTCTGTGAGGACAACTAGATGTTGCGGCCCCTCTCCGGTCCTCGCTGTCTTCCGTGCAGTCAGGGCTCTCTCCTCCTATAAGGGGAGAAACTAGAGAAGCGTGAGTGAGTGATGATGAAGTGGCCAACTGCTGAATGCATCGGTTTGGGTGAGGCTGACCGTGAAAGAGATGCATCAGAGGGTGAGTATGAGACAGAGCCATGACATTGTATGAGGATTGGGTTGAGTGGTAGTGCTGGGATGAGTGCTGGGAAGGTGAGGAAGTGGTGAGTAAGTGCAGGTAAGTTGAGGATGAGGTTTGAGTGGGTGTGAGGAGTGATGTGATAGAGTAGTGTTGGCAGTGCAGAAGGAGGTGTGGGGTGGGGGCGGTGATGTGGAAGACGGAGTGTAGGAGAATGAGGAAGTGTACTCACTTTGGCTGACCTAGTTAGGTCATTGAAGCGCTTCCTGCACTGTATCCATGTGCGGGAGATGTTGCTGCTGCTGGTGACCTCCTATGACACCTCGAGCCAGGTCTTCTTGGTGGCAGAGGCAGGCCACTTCCCCCCGTCCGCTGGGTAGAAAATATCCCTCCTCCTCCTCACCCCATCCAGTAGTACCTGGAGTGAGGCATCAGTAAATCTGGGAGCAGCCTTTCCCCTGGGCTGCTCCATTTTATAAATTTGGGTGTTTGCTCCAGGAGCAGCATTGGAGGACTGCCCCTTTAAATAGGGCTCCTCCAGCTGACAGCCTATGTTGCGGGTGTGCAGTCCGCTTGCTGCGCAGGTTGACGACAGGAAACCCAGAAGCCACGGTAAGTGGCTTCAATTTACCCGTGATCGCATGGGGAATGAACGGATTTTACTGGGCAGGTCACCCACGCGCCCAGTCGCCTCCCCGCTGCCATCCCACCTCCCTGGTAATATCAGGGCCTTTAAGTGAGTGGGCAAGAAGGTGGCAGATGGAGTATAATGTGGGGAAATGTGAAGTTATTCACTTTGGTAGTAAAAATAGAAAAACAGAATATTTTTCAAATGGTGAGAAACTATTAAATGTTGGTGTTCAGAGAGACTTGGGTGTCCTCGTACAAGAAACACAAAAAGTTAGCATGCAGGTACGACAAGCAATTAGGAAAGCAAATGGAATGTTAACTTTTATTGCAAGGGGGTTGGAGGACAAAAGTAAGGAGGTCTTACTACAATTCTACAGGGCTTTGGTGAGACTTCACCTGGAGTTCTGTGTACAGTTTTGGTCTCGTTATCTAAGGAAGGATGCACTTGCCTTAGAGGCGGTGCAGCGAAGGTTCACTAGATTAATACCTGGGGTGAGAGGGTTGTTCTATGAGGAGAGGTTGAGTAGAATGGGCCTTTACTCTCTGGAGTTTAGAAGAATGAGAGCTGATCTAATTGAAACATATAAGATTATGAGGGGGCTTGACAGGGTAGATGCTGAGAGGTTGCTTTCCATAGCTGGAGAGTCTAGAACTAGGGGGCGTAGTCGCAGGATAAGGGGTCGGCCATTTAAGACTGAGATGAGGAGGAATTTCTTCACTCAGAGGGTTGTGAATCTTTGGAATTCTCTATCCCAGAGGGCTGTGGATGCTGAGTCGTTGAATATATTCAAGGCTGAGATAGACAGATTTCTGGACTCTAGGGGAATCAAGGGATATGGGGATCGGGCAGGAAAGTGGAGTTGAGGTCGAAGATCAGCCATGATTTGATTGAATGGCGGAGCAGCCTTGAGGGGCCATGTGGCCTACTCCTGCTCCTATTTCTTATGTTATTATGTTCTTATTAGTAGCAATGCACTTGCTCTTTCTTTGTGATTCATTAAAAAGTTTAAAAATATTCTATCAATATCCTACATACATACGAACATGCGAAAATGACTGGTAGGAAAAGACCATCTGGTGCATCGAGCCTGCCCCACATTCCTGATGGCTGGATCATCATGACTAGACATTTCCTACCCCCTCTCCTCCCCCTGCAACCATGCAATCTGCTGGAAGAGGCAAAAAAAGAGAAAACCCCAGGGCCAATAAGGGAAAAAATACTCTTGAAAATTCCTCTCCAACCCCTTCAGGCAATCAAAACCAGTCCAAGAGATCAAATGGACAATGTGTTATCTGTAAAACCATTTACCTTCCATATGATGCAATCTTTTCCCCAGTCAAGAACCAGTCCAGCTCCCTCTTCAAAACATGCAGAGAGTCAGCACCCACTGCACCAGCAGGCAACGCAATCCAGAGGCTCACTGCTCTCCTGGAAAGGAGGAAATGCCTAACATCCAGTCTATTCCTACCTTTGCGTAATTTAAACGCATGTCCTCTGGTCCTCCCAAACTGGAATAATCTGTCTATAGGCATGCTATCCAGCCCTTTCATTATTTTATCGACATCTATCAGGCCACCTCTAAGTCTCACCTGACGAAGGAGAAAGCCTCCGAAAGCTTGTGATTTTCAAATAAAACTGTTGGACTATAACCTGGTGTTGTAAGATTCCTTGGGCCCGATTTTAGCACCGGGTTTCGGGTGCGTTCTCGGCGGGGGGGCCTCGAAAATCCCGATATCCAGGTGCGTGACCGGATCGCGCCTCGATCCCGCCCACTTCCGGGTTCCGCGCTGACGTGCGAGGGTGCGTGCGCAGCCCCCACTGGTTGGAATCCCGCAGGCAATTAAAGCCAGCGGGATGCCACTTGAGTGTATTTACTTTGCTTGTTCAGGTCATTAAATGACCTGATTCAGCTGTCTTATTAGGAAGTGTGGGATTTTACCTTCAACTCAGACTGTTTCACATACTGGGGGAAACAGTCTCACTCCAAACGGACGTGTTGCAGCCAGCAGCCTGTGGCAGCTGCCAAGGTGCACTCCACAGGGAGGGGGGAGACCCTTCATCAACGCAGGAGGCCACTCCGTCACATAGGGCGACGCCTGCCCCCAACAACCCCCCTCCAAGCCAGAAGATACACCGACGTGGAACCGCAGCCCCAGTGCGAGGATACACTTACCTACCGTGGACAACCCCTCAGACCAACACCTGCCAGATGGGGGCCGCTTCGACATCCTTGGAGGACGAACAGCATCACCAGCCTCAGCAGCCTCGCAGTCCACGCCGTCCGCCTCAGCGACGTGGAGCCCCCCCAACACGGTGCTGTGGCACACCCACCTGCAAAGCAGGAGGGAGGGCAACCGCAGAGAGAGATGCGTCGCAGGAGGCACTACCCTCCGCACAGGGTCTACAGACCGAGGCTCAGCTTCATGGACCTCTCCGAGGAGCAGTGCATACGGAGGCTCAGAGTCACCCGCCAGGTAGTCGCCGACATCTGCAGCCTCCTTAATGATGAGCTGCTCCCTGATGGACCAAGCAGCATCTTCCTACCCGTCGCCGTCAAAGTCACCACTGCCCTCAACTTCTTCGCCTCCGGATCCTTCCAGGGTGCCACCGGGGACATCACTGGGGTCTGTCAGTCCTCTGCACACAAGTGCATAAGGCAGGTCACCGATGGGTTGTTCCACAGGGCCTCGCACTACATCAACTTCGCCATGGACGAGCGCAGCCAGATGGAGAGGGCGGTTGGATTCCATGCTGTGGCTGGCTTCCCACGGGTGCAGGGTGTAATCGATTGCACCCACATCGCCATAAGGGCACCTCCACATGAGCCAGGGCTGTTCATCAACAGGAAGGGGTATCACTCCATGAACGCCCAGCTCATTTGTGACCACCGCCAGAGATTCCCACACGTGTGTGCCAGATACCCTGGCAGCTGCCACGATGCTTTTGTCCTCAGGGAGTCCATCGTCCCGCCTCTCTTCCACGCACCCAACACCGGCAACGGCTGGCTCCTCGGCAACAAGGGATATCCCCTGCACACGTGGCTTATGACACCTCTGAGGAACCCCATTACCGAGCCGCAGCGTCGATATAACGACAGCCACATTGCTACCAGGTCTACAATTGAGCAGGCTATAGGGCTGCTCAAGATGCGCTTCAGGTGCCTTGATCATTCCGGGGGGGCACTCCAATACACGCCACTCCGAGTGGGACGAATTATAGTTGTCTGCTGTGCCCTGCACAACATGGCACTACAGAGAGGGGTGCCGCTGGAGGAGGTCCCATGCACACCCGCCACCCACATTGAGGACGACAATGAGGAGGAGGAGGAGGAGGAAGAGGAGGAGTACGAGCGAGAGGAGGAGGAACGACCCATGGCCCGAACACCGGCTCACCTGCGTGCTCGTCAGGCCAGGGAGGCACTCATATGCCAACGGTTCTCCTAACATCACACTGTGTGAGGCGTTCACATGTCATAACGTGCACAGACAAGGGTCCATACAGGCTCCCTCCACAGAAGAGTGGTGCCTGTACACCTGCACCCACTGTATTATGCCCAATGGGTGGGACAGGGTGGTCATCGTCATGATGAGGCGCACGGAAGGGACATATTGCACAAGCCGCAGAATTATGGACAAGAGGTGGCAGCATTGGTGAGAAAAAGTGAGTTTATTTCGTGTTGCCATTCAAAGACTGGAAATAAAAATATAACAAATAGACAAACACCCTGGTGCAATCCCTGTGTGCTCACGGAACTTTGGGTTTTCGTTTCCTGGTACCCCTAAGTGGTGCTACCCCTGTGGCTCCAGCAGAGGTGGTGGCAGGTTGCTCCTGTTCGTGCCCTGACCTGGTAGATGCTTTGGGCCGACGCCCCCTGGGTTTCGGTGCCCGTGAGGGCACCGCCACAGCCTTCCAGGCTGCAACCGGGGACATCCCCGGTGTCTCTCAGTCGTCTGCGCAGATGAGCCCTGCAAATACACTCTGCAGTGACACACTGGGTGGCATCAGTGGTGGGTCCTCATAGGGATACCCAGGAGCAGGCATTATTGCACAAACCGGACAGGATTCGCGAAGACATGGCAGTAGTGGAGCCAATATAATGTGTGATGTGAGTTGTTCTTTAATTCAATAGAAGTATGAACCATGACAAACCCTCAAACACCCTTGTGCATCCCCTTCATGCTCACGACACGTTTGCCTTACGCTGCCTACTGCACATATGTGATGCATGCCCTGTGGCTGCAGCACAGGTGGTGGCAGGTTGAGTGAGGATGGCCGTGAGAGAGATGCACGAGAGGGTGAGTATGGGATAAAGCCATGAGATTGTATGAGGATTGGGTTGCGTGGTAGTGGTGGGGTGAGTACTCGCGAGGTGAGTAGGTGCAGGTGAGATGAGGATGAGGTTTGAGTGGGTATGAGGGGTCATGTGACAGAGTAGTGTTGGCAGTGCCGAAGGAGATGTGGGGTGGGGGCAGTGTTGTGGCAGGCAGAGTGTAGGGGAAAGACTACGTGTTCTCACTGTGGCTGACCTACTGAGGTCATTGGTGCGCCTCCTGCACTGTATGCAGGTGGGCGATATGTTGGTGGCGCAGCTGACCCCCTCTGCCACCTCGAGCCAGGCCTTCTTGGTGGCAGAGGCAGGCCGCTTCCTCCCGGCCGCCGGGGGGAAGATCTCTGTCCTCCCCCTCCTCCTCACCCCATCTAATGATACCTGGGGTGAGGCATCATTAAACTGGGAGCAGCCTTCCCCCTGGGCTGCTCCATGCTGTAATTTTTTCAGTTTGTGGCAGCATCTGTCAGTGGAGGACTGCCCCTTTAAATAGAGTGCCTCCAGCTGACAGATCTTACTGCGCATGCGCAGCCCGCCCGACGCACAGATCAGCAGTGGGGAACCCGGAGGAGCAGGTAAGTGGCTCCAATTAGTGGGTTGCCTGCTACGATCGCGCGGGAAACCTACTAATTTCACCGGGCGTGTTGAAAACGCGCCCGCTGGCCTACCCCCCAGGAACCTGCACCCCTGGTAAAACTGGGCCCCTTACATTTGTCCAAAGTAAATAGACTGAGCTCCTTAAACCTATCTGAGGAACTAAGGTTCTTTAAGCTCGGAATCATTTTCGTGGCTCACCCACCAAGTGGGAGGACCAAAACTGGGCACAGTACTCCAGATGCAGTCTAACCAGTGACCTGTATAATGTCAAAATTGTCTCCTTTGATTTGTACTGAATGGTTCTATTAATACAACTAAATACCCTGTTAGCTTTCGCTACAGCTTCTCTGCATTCGTCGTGAATCTTCAGTGATCTGTGCACAATCTGTCCTGTCCACAAGAGTGGTTGAGACCACATAATTTTGTCCCTCCCTATCTCTGCAACCTCCTCCAGCCCTACAACTCTCCACTAACTCTGTGTTCCTCCAATTCTGGCCTCTTGTGCATCTCTGACTTCCTTCATTCCACCCTTGGCTGCCGTGCCTTCAGCTGTCTAGGCTCTAATCTCTGGAATTCCCTCTCAAAATCTTTCCTCCTCTCCACCCATCTCTCCTCCTTTAAGACGCTTTTTAAATCCCATCTCTTTGACCAAGCTTTGGTCACCTGTCCTAATGTCACCTGTCCTATTGTCACCTTCTTTGGCTCAGTGTCAGTTTTTTTTGTCTGATTACGCTCCTGTGTTTTACTATGTTAAAAGAGCTCTATAAATGCAAGTTGTTGTTGTAGATACCTTGAGTGGAATTGTCCTGTGTGCAATTGTATTTTTGTACTATTAATATTCATATGAATATTGTTTTTCAGGTGTAAGATGTGTTATTATTGTATTTTGCTCTATACATTTATTGCAAGAGTTAAGCATCATCACTAGTAAATCTGAAATGAAACCAATAAGCAAATAAACTGATACCTGAATGAGTTAAATTAAGCCCATAATGATTTTGCATGAATCTAATTAAGTGCTAAACATCCACATACAATTAAGGCTCATTTGAACCATAATTTAATTATTCCCTTCTGTGAGCAATGTTTAGTCATCCTGAGGTGAATGTTTAAGATATCGTGGCTGGGCCTTTGTCTGTTTTAAATCTTAATCTGTGTGATACCATTGTGTTCTACTGAAGTTGGTGGTTATCTCTGTGTCACGTCAATTATAGTAGAGATCTATTATTTCCATTATAATGGTGAAAAATGAATAATCATTCTCCATTTTGTCCAGCTATAGGTTTTGGGGTATTTCATTATTATGAACATTAAACAGTTCTAATCACTCTTGGTTAATCTTTGGAATGTGCTATGATAGTCTCTTTTTTTCTATTTCTAATTGACCTTCAGTAGCTTCAAAAGGAAAATACATTAAAATCATGAATGACCTACAAGCAATGTTTTGTCACAAGATGCATTTGGCATTTGTTAGCAATGTGTGATTTTTACAAAGTACCTACAATGATTAAAGTGTATTGAGCGATACAGCTATACTGTAGACTATGATTCCTGTGTATGTAAGTAATGTTTACTTATATAAGCTACACATGTTGTCAGGCCAACACACAAGTATGCATGCAGACTACTTTCGATTTTGGTTGTCTGCTGGTTTAAATTTTGGGAATCCACCCACAGGAACATGTATGTGACTAAGAAAAACCTCCCATTAGTTCAAAAACATGGACTGGTCTGGCTTTCATCACTTACATAATAGTTTCTGAACCCTCTCCCACTTGAGCTTCATCAGTGTCTTTCTCTTGTCCAACCTGAACCACATCTCCTCTCCGTCTTGAAGTGCTCCTGTGTCCTTCTCTTGCCTATTGGGTCTTCATATTTCTCTTCTCCCTCTCATTACCTTCTCCTCGCTTTCACAATCATAGAATTAAAGAATGTCACAGCATAGAAATAGGCCATATGACCCATCATCCTGCTCCCCATACCCTTAAAAATATGGCTTTTTCAAGAAAGTGTCTAATTCTTTTTTAAAATAATATACAGAAGCTCCCTCAATAATGGTTTGTGGCATTTTACATTCCAACCATTCTCTTTAATTCTTTAAGATAAACTAAGTGAATGGACCTGGGAATGCAAGGGCTAGCCCAATCTCCTGTAGTTGGAAAACAATCTATTCCCTCTCGTGGGGATAAACTTGGAGAGCTCTTCCTCCCAGTAGTCTTTCCACATTCTCTTGCTCTGAGATCAGGAAACTAGCAGTGATGTGCTGTGTTGATGTACATAAATGTGGCCCACTGTAGGTGGGCTACATCCCTCCACATCCTTGCCTTCCCCAGGGGGGAAATATGAAAACCTTTCCAAAACATACACATCATAAATTTACAGTTTTAAACGTAACTTGGATTGCAATAAAGCACTGGGAGGTACAATTAACAGTATACTGATTGACAGCAGTCAACAGAAAACTAAATATCTGTGTGATTTCCCTCCCCAGCACAACTTTAACAATTTTCTTTAACTGTATCACACAATGAACAATATGTCAGCAAAAACTGGAATATCGTGCTTCTGTTTTCTCTCTCCAATTTTGTGAATAAATGTACTGCTACACATATCCAGTTTTTCCAGTACTGAGATACCTGCTTACCAGAAAAAAGAGCAAACCTTACAATTCTGGGCTAATTCATCATTGGACCTCGATTTTCATCACTGGAGTTTGATTCTGAAGTACTGAACAAATTACCACCTTCGTTATCAGACCATCTTCACTCCCTTCCATGTTGGAGACGCAGCTTTTTAAAATCCCTAAATAATGTTTGATGTGCTGCCAAGTGTCAGCTTTCTACAGAAGGCCTTTTGGTGTCAGTTTATAATTGTCCATTATACACCAGTTATGGTATTTGCTTTGCAAAGCATCTTTAAATGGTTTGTCTATAACTATGACTTACAATTGGCCAGATCAGTGTTGCATTGATGAATGAGCCAGTTTGCGACTAATGTTCAATGACTGCAGAAAGCGTCTATCATTAAGTAGAACACACTTACACAGCAAGGCACCTGGCCCTCAATTTGACACAGTTGATATCCAGTCCTGCATTAAATTCTCTGTCATCCGGCCTTTTTTCTAGAACCGTATGTGCATGCAAGGTGGAATTTCATCCTTGGGTAAACTCTTTTGTTTCAGTATCACAAATGGTGATTGCTTCCTGCCATCTGGCATGGCTGCCAGTATTACTGTGAATGCTGGTTTTCATTGCTTATTATTCCAAAAGGAGAAGCATCCTTTTCATTCACTGTGGTGTTGTCAGGTTTTATCAAAGCATCTTCATCTGCATTGCCCATTTGGCCTAAGGGATAATGTGGCATTATTTTTAGCCCTGGTTCTTTACCAGCTTCATCTGTAGTCATGTGATAAGTGTTGGTGTCATAAGGCAAAACCTGTATTTCTCATGAAATAACACACCCTTCCTCAGTTTGCTTTAAACTTATTTTCAGGGATATTTTTGTTCTATGCAGACTGTTGTGCTTCCACCTTTGTTGCCTTGATTGTACATTTTCTTGTTTTTCTTACAGTTGGTGTGTCACCTCATGCTCAGTTTCTGGCTGAGACCCATGTTTGCCGATTCAAAACGTTTCCACCGTGGAGTTTCCGCTTCCTCCAATGACGCACATTTCTCTCGTGCAGGAGAAATCCACGAGCATCAGCACAATTGCTTTTATTTTCAGAAAAAAGTTACCACTTGCAATTTTAGCTTTCATTGTACTATTGTCACCTTAGTTTTCCATTCATACCAGTATTGCCAGTACCAGTACCTGTTATAATACATAGTTACAATGCTGTTCCACTGTTTTACCCCTTAAATCTCCACTCACGTAGATCACGTGTTGGCACTACGATATAGTTGCAGTATGGTAAATCAGAGGGGCTATTGAAGCAATCGGAAAACTTAAGTCGCTACTTATAGGTTGCATTCAAAACTCAATGATTCTTTTCATTTAAAAATGTGTGACCTATATGCACGTCAATATGGTATGTAAAACAGATCGGGTAGCTGTGAGGGGGTTCTGAAGCATATTAGTTGGCATTGGTTACAAAGGGGATGAAATGAAACATGGCTTGAGTTAGAAAGATGTGTAGGAGTGCACCAGAAGGAGTAAGAGTCCTAGGGGAGGAGGAGATGTCTTCCCAGCACCCAACTAAAACAGGCAAGAGCTCCATAGAAGGGGGGAAAATTCAAAACTAATCTGCAGAAACAATATTTCAGTGAGCGAGTGGTAAGTCTATGGAACAGACTCTCTATGGAGACGGCGGAAGCAGTTAGTCTTGATTCATTCAAATGCTAATTAGATAGATTTCTTGCAGAAAATAATATTTTGGGATACACTATATGAGTAATTTGAGATCTGGGTAACACCTGAGTCTGTTAGTTCTTTTTTACCTTCCAGATTTTCCTCGCTTACACATGACATATGTTAAGTGTAGCATGGGAGGAATAGGTTCACCACACGGACTGCAGTGGTTCAAGAAGGCGGCTCACCACCACCTTCTCAAGGGCAATTAGGGATGGGCAATAAATGCTGGCCTTGCCAGTGATGCCCACATCCCATGAATGAATGCAAAAAAAGGTAACTTTGAACCTATGGTTCCCAAAGCTCTCCACCACTGAGTTATTTCTTGCGTCATTTCTGGGTCTGTTGTAGACTAATTGATAGAGATTGATTGCTATGATTAGTCAACAACTCCATTATCGTTATATCATGTGACTATCAGGATGGTAGAAGGCGAACTAGATGGACCAAGGTCTTTCTTCATCCAGCAATTCCTACGTTCCTATGTTTTTGTAATGATTTACAATGGGACGACATATTTGCCAATGGCACTGCCGGCAATTCCCCTGGGGCTCCTCCCAGCAACACAATTTCGGCAGACAATGCGTTTGGGCACAGGAACGGGGTTTCCGCTGAAATTATGACCACCAAGGGGAAGAAGGCCCAAGGAAATTCTTGGCACATGTGCTTCATTTCAAACCTGACGAAGTACCCAGCGAAGAGAATGAGAACAGAACTTTAGTTCAGAGAACTGAGCCATCACATGGGCACAGCAGCCAAGTTTCAACCTGCTTATTTAGTAACAAATTCTGCTATATTTAAAAAAGAAAAAAAGTTTTAAAATTAGTTGCAAACTGACTATCCCATCTTAAGGCAGATCTCTTGAAGAAAATGTTTGAACAACCAAACACTACTGTTTTGTGCTATAGACTTAAATGTTATTTTATTTATCGGTTAGTCTTATACTGAAGGTAATAAAAATATATAGAATTGTATTTTATTTCATGTAGCTTCAGTGAAGTACAGCCAATGAAGTACTTTTCGAAGTGTTGTCACTGTTATAATGTAAGAAACGCGTCAGCCAATTTTATCACGGCAAGATTCCACAAACAGCAATGAGAGGACCAAATGATCTGTTTTAGTGATGTTGGTTGAGGGATAAATATTGGCCAGGGGAGCTCCCCTACTCTTCTTTGAATAATGCCATGGGATCTTTTACATCCATCTGAGGGCAGACGGGGCCTTGGTTTAACGTCTCTTTGAAAGATGGCACATCTGACAGTGCCTCAGTACTGCACTGGAGTGTCAGCCTAGGTTATGTGCTCCAGTCTCTGCCATCGGACTTGAACCAACTCAGAGGTGAGAGTGCTACCACTCAGTTGTTACTGACATACTTAAAAAAAAACTGTCAAAAGGATTATAAAGGGTGCCCAACACTGTAATCCTAGACTAGATGAAAAACAGGCTAGATTAAAAAAAATCTGTATCTCTTGTGAAGATGAAAGTATTAGTGAACTCCAGCTGGAAACCCTTTAATGTCTTTAGCATCTGGGAAAATATTCAATTTCAAACTAATCTTGTCTGGAACGAGTCTTCCCAAACCTCTTATTTGCTGCTATGAACTGTCACACTATTGGACATGTGGAAAATTTGCTAATTAGTCTTTTTACAGATTTGGTGGAAATCTGTTTTACATCAAATTATTGTAGTGTGCAATTCCAGATATTGTATCAAATGCTTTAAACAGGCTTCAACCTCTACAGATGAAAAACATTGGTCTAGAAAGCGCCAGTTCTTCAGGCACTGATGGGCCCAACATGGCGTGCGCACACACTGCGCTGGGTATGAGGCGCACGCCATATTGGTTAGGACGCCCTGTAGTCATCCACGGCGCCCACCTGAAACTGGTGCAGACTCATTCACGAAAATGGTTGGCGCCTGATCACAGCATGCGCCTTGCGTGCTGCGGTTAGTTTTCTCAGGCCAACGGCAACCTTAATGGGGTCGCTGGAGGCTGCCACTAAAATAGTAAGTTAAAAAATGACTTACTTGTATGTAGAGTCAGAAGGAGCAGGAATGCTCCTCCCGGATCCACATTAAAACTGCAGCCGCTGCTGGCCACCACTTACCGCAAACTCCTACTGGCCACCCCCCCACCCCCCCACCCCTTGTACAACCATCGGCCGATCTCCATCCTCTTCGCGACTGGCGCAGTACCTCTTGGGGAATGATTGGCGACAGCAACACACCAATCATGACCTGATGATGCAATTTTGCGCGGTCCACTTACGTCATCCGTTTCGGCGTTATAGTTCACGTTTACCGCTGGGTTTGCACCCGAGTCCGGGACAACCAATTTTTAGGCCACTGAGTCTAGCAAGGTGGGGAGGGGGCCTGGTAGCAATAACAAATGCCTAAAGATAAAAGAAACAAGAGACGAGTGTAAAGGTCAGACAAGGATAAGCAATAAAAATAACAAATGGTCATGGAACAAATACAGTTATAAAGCAGAAGTATAAAAGGACTGTTAAAAATAAAGTAACAGGAACAACTATTGAAGATAAATTAAACTGCCTGTACAACAATGTACACAGCATCCAAAATAAGACAGGGGAACTGGAGGCAATAATCCATAGCGAGGAACCAGATATAGATATACATAAAGAACAGGACTGGCAACTAAATATTGTAGGTTATAACATAATCAGAAAGGATAGAGAAGGAAGAAGAAGGATGTACTAATTAGAGGTAACATAATGGCAGTAGAAAAGAGGGACATAACTAACAGAAGAATAGAAACAGAATCCATATGGATTGAAATAAAAGACAAGAAGGAATCGATCACGCTAATAGGGGTTTACTACAGACCACCTAATAGTGGAAAGGAGGTGGAGGAAGAAATAGGTAAGCAAATATGTGAGATGATAGGGCCACTAGGGGATACACACGATAAACTCACAGGTAATGTCAGTGAAATGGCAGAAATATTAAATAATTACTTTGCCTCAGTATTTACCAGGGAGACTAACATGTTGGGTACGACATCAGAAGAAGAAGAGATCAAAAAAGGTATAAAGACATTTAAGACAGAAAGGGGGGAGATAATTGATAATCAAACTTAGAGAGGATAAAACCCTTGGTCTGGATGGATTGCATCTGCGCGTATTAAAAGAAGTTAGGGAAGAGATAGCAGAGGTACTATTACATATATATAAAAATTCGTTAGAAAAGGGAATAGTGCCAGAGGATTGGCGGATAGCTAGTGTGATTTCTGTATTTAAAAAGGGAGATAGAACAAGTCCAGGGACTATAGACCAATTAGCTTAATGTCAGTGATAGGAAAGATAATGGAATCCTTACTCAAAGATGTAATAAAAAAAATCTAGAAACCGAAAATATAATAAAGAATAGTCAGCACGGATTCCAAAAGTGAAGGTCATGCTTGATCAATCTTATTGAATTCTTTGAAGAAGTAACAGAAAGGGTAGACAAGAGTAATGCAGTAGATGGATTTTCAAAAGCCTTTCGATAAGGTACTGCATAGTAGGCCCATGACTAAGGTCAGAGCATGTGGAGTGAAGGGACAGGTAGCAAGATGGATAGCAAGCTAGCTACAAAACAGAAAACGGAGAGTAGGGGTTAAAGGTGGTTACTCAGACTGGCAAAAAGTGGGAAGTGGTGTTCCACTCGAATCGGTGCTGGGACCAGTGTTGTCCACCATTTATATAAACGATTTGGACTCGGGAATCAGAAGTACAATTTCAAAATTTGTGGATGATATCAAATTAGGGGGTATAGTTAATACTGAGAAAAACTGTGACAAAATACAGGAAGACATTAATAAACTTGCAGAATGGGTGTGTAATTGGCAAATGAATTTCAATATAGATAAGGGTGAGGTGGTACATTTTGGTAGGAAAAATGGGGAGGCCACATATTCCTTGGAAAAAAGGAGTCCAAATGGGGTAGAGGAGCAGAGGGATCTAAGGGTACAGATACACAAATCACAAAAAGTAGCAACGCAGGTTAATAAGGCCATAAAAAAGCAAACGAAACACTGGGGTTCATTTCTAGAGGGATAGAATTGAAAAGTAGAGAAGTTACGTTAAATTTGTATAGAATCTTGGTTAGACCACACTTATAGTACTGTGCACAGTTCTGATCTCCATATTATAAAAAGGCTATAGAAGCACTGGCAAAGGTGCAAATAAGATTTACTAGGATGATACCAGAACTGAAAGGTTATACCTATCAGGAAAGATTGAACAGCCTGGGGCTCTTTTCTCGAGAAAAGAGAAGACTGAGGGGTAACCTGATAGAAGTCTTTAAGATTATGAAAGGGTTTGATAGGGTAGATGTAGAGAAGATGTTTCCACTTGCAGGGGAGACCAGAACTAGGGGCCATAAATATAAGATAGTCATTAATAAATCCAATAGGGAATTCAGAAGAAACTTCTTTACCCAGAGAGTGGTTAGAATATGGAACTTGCCACCACAAGGAGTAGTTGAGGCGACTAGCATAGATGCATTTAAGTGGAATCTAGATAAATACACGAGGGAGAAAGAAATAGAAGGATATGTTGATGGGGTTAGATGAAGAAGGGTGGGAGGAGGCTGGTGTGGAGCATAAACACATGGACCTGTTGGGCCGAACATTCTGTGCTGAACATTCTATGTAATTCTATGTGTCCAGTGTTTCAAATGGTGGAGAGTTTCAGGTGGAGCAAAAAAAAAATCACCCTGATGTGTTTTGTTTTGTATTTTTCATCATCTGACTGTACAACAGTCTCAAACCAAGGGAGCAGACTGGCATAAAAGCAACAAATGTGATTTTTCAAACAGCGATTTTTCATTGTACCAACTGAGTCGGAATAGTGGGACATGAGCTTCCATCCACAAACCTCCGTGTACCAAGGGGGGATGATTGTCTCAGCTTGCAGCATGTTGGTGGCATTGTAAACACAGAGATTATTTTCTGATCACTATTTCTAGTAACACCATCAAGGCCGTCTCTTAGAATGTGTCTACAATATTGCTAGAAGTAAATAATATCTCTAGGAAACCTTCCTGCTACATTTACAATGCCACTAGCAAATAGCAACCAGAGGAAATCCCCCAGGTTTCTGATCTCAACCAAGCTATCAGGAAAAGCATCAACTAGCGTTACAAGAAGGTGGGTGGGGGAATCAGACAGTACCTGGGACCTTGGACACTTAGGTAGAGAGTGTCAATAGCAGAGGCAGGTCACCTGCCCTCTCTTTACTCCAAGGAAAGTCATGCGCCATAAGGGATCTAAAGCTGGGAAGAGATGTGGCACAAATAAATGAAAACATTTTTTAGCCGTGTCAGGTGTGGCTCAGTTGGTGGCATTCTTGCCTCTGAATCAGAAGGTTATAGCTTCATGTCCCACCTGACAGATTTGAACACATAATCTAGGCTGACACTAAAGTGCGATACTGAGGGAGTGCTGCACTTTAAGAGGTGCTATCCTTCGACCTCTCAAATTGCTGTAACAGATCTCACCACACTATTTTGAAGAAGAGCGGGAGAGTTCTCTCAGTGTCCTGGTCAATGTTTATCCCTCAACCAACATCACTAAAACAGATTATTTGGTTATTTATCTCATGGCTGTTTGTGGAATCTTGCTGTGCACAATTTGGCTGCCGTGTTTCCTCCATTACAATAGTGACTACACGTCAAAAATACTTAATTGGCTGTAAAGCACTTTGGGACATCCTGAGGTTGTGAAATGCACTAGATAAATACAAATTCTTTCTTTCTTTCTTAAAATGGATGCATTCACTTAATTATCAGCAATCCTAAAGCCAATTATATTGCAGAGGTAAAAGTAGAAATAGCTAAGCAAACACTAAATAATAGAGTATACCTATTCAAACTGCAACATCAGAGAAAACAATTATCATACTCAATCAACACAGAAGAGAAAGTGTCATTTAATAGGATAAACTGTTGTAATATAGATTATAGAGGTGCCATTCAAAATTAGAATCATTTTTTTCCTATTAAGCTCACAACCTGAAACTGAAAAGGTCATAGTGTTGACAATGAATCCGCTCTCCTAAACCCTGTGTAATGTAATATCAGACTTTGTTTGATAGACATTTGTTTCTGAGCTTGCCATTAAACCGACAGACGTATAAAGGGGATCAGGAAATGTGATCACTCAACCGCTGATAGGAATAACTTCTTGTCTGCACAATCAATAATTTAAAGTAATTTCAGATGCAACATGCACATGTATTTTTCTAGACTGTTGTGATGCAGAATTGACCAGATAGATATTTCTGGTATCCTTGAAGAGAGATTTTTTAAAAACTCATTAAAGTTGTAATGTTTGTTTCCTGCTTCTTCCTGGGCCTATTTGGAAACTTCAAACTTTCAACATTCTAAAGGTTTTAGTTGTTTATTTTGTTGCAATAATCCACTTATTGGTGCTCACCATTAAATCAGCTTTAGAATACAGTTTAGTTGTTTATGCCAGATTACACGATTAACAGGAATTACTGCAATCCTAAAGTTTGCACAGAATACCAGCAGTAAAACTTGGCACATTGCTGCTACTCTGTGAAAGTCTCTCCCAGACAGTACCATTGCCTAGAATTCTGTTCCTTATATACAGAAGTTCCCCAGTGTCCCAACAGAAATTTTCGAAACGTTTTTGTGTTCTCCACAATCCCCAAGATAAACACCAAAAGATATCAGTCCCATATAATACATTATCCCAAATAAACAAGGCTTTGAATAAATGATCTACTGTGGTAATTAAAAGCTAATCCCGCTCAGGATCACCTGAAATTATTGCTACTATTTGTACTAATAAAAAAGAATAAAATTAAAACAGTTGACTTATGACACTCTATTGCAAGTAACTCTGGCTTTGAATTACTCATGGTGTATGCAGCACACTTTAATATTTTGTTGTTGAGAAGATTGAACTTCAATTAAACAGTTTCGGTAAAGAAGAAAATGCAGACCTATCTGTGAGCACCCAGAAAATGATTGTTTCATCTGTAAATTTATCTGGATTAGCAGTTTATTGGGTTTAACACCATTGCCCATTTTTGGAATCGAATCACAGAATCATACAGCAGAGAAGGAGGCCATTCAGCCAATTGTGGCTGTGTTAGCTGTTTGAAAGTGGTATCTAATTAGTCCCATTCCCCTACTCTTTCCCCATAGCTCTTTCAAATTTGAGAAATTGGAACTGTTTTACTGTGGCTTTACTTCAATTTGGATTTTGTGAGCCTGGGAGCCAGTAGCTACCAACTTCCCTGGACAGCCTCAGCCTTTCCACTGATCTGCCATCAGGGACCAGGTGACTGCTTCTCGGCCTATCACATGACTCAGGGAATATGTTGCTGCAGGTAGTTGTGCGTGTTCTATGAAGCCTGCAGACCTGCCGTGCCCTCAGTTTCCCATGGGACTGCAGTATTGCTCAAGTGCACACTTGCTTATGCCAGAGATGCAATAACTTCCAACTTAGGTCAGTAGCAATAGTCAAAGTGGAAAGTTTATTGCACTGAATAAAAAACTGATCAACATTAAAAGCCGTAAAGAAGCCTTTTATTGGCATTAAATTTCCTACATTACAACAGTGACTACACTTCAGAAGTACTTCACTGGCTGTAATGCACTTCGGGATGTCCTGAGGTCGTGAAAGGCGCTATATAAATGCAATTTCTTTCTTTTATGATGTTCTTGACATGAAAATAACAACAATTTTAGCGATATTACATTTTTTCACATGGCGGAAAATTCAGAGTCGTGCTATGATCACCAGCTCGTACTTTTGTTCCCTGATTTCCACCTTTTCTTATCAACTTACAAGGCCATTAACAATCGACGATATATCTACTTAACCCACGCTTAATGCAACGTCCAGTGCACAGACCTTCTGAGTTTGCTTATTAACATTCACAACATTTTTGGAAGATGCAACACCTCTTTTTCCCTTTTTAATTATTAATTGCAGTATGTTATATCATTGGGACTAACCCCTCATCTAAAGGCTGATTTTACTAAGCGTATTAACACAGGATTATGGCTGTTTGTTCTTTTCCGTATTCAATGAGCAAAGAACCACTGTAATCTGCTGCATCATTTAATTGCTACTGCTAATCTGTTATTTTTAATAAACTTGTTTTGTAGCTTATTTTCTAAGCCAGGGCTGATAAAGTATTTGTTCTACTGTTTTCCATTGCCTAGGCGATCGCTACAGAGTTTATAACTCTGAGGGAGTGCTGCACTTTCAGAGGTGCCGTCTTTCAGATAAGATATTAAACTGAGACAACCTCAGCCCTCTCAGGTGGACATAAAAGATCCCACGGCACAATTCGAAGAAGAGCGGGGAAGGTCTCCCAGTGTCCTGGCCAATTTTTATCCCTCAACCAACATCAATAAAACAGATTATCTGTCATTTATCTCATTGCTGTTTGTGGGACCTTGCTGTGAGCAAATTGGCTGCCGTCTTTCCTACATTACAACAGTGACTACACTTCAAAAGTAGTTAATTGATTGTAAAGTGCTTTGGGATACCTGAGGATGTGAAAGGCACTAAATGCAAGTCTTATAAATGTAAGTCTTTCTTTCTCTTCCTCACTACATAGAAATGTAGTCTGATTTATAGGGAGTGATCTTTGATATGGAGCACAAGGAAAATATCTGAGTAAAAGCCCAAAACGTAACAGCCTATTTCAGACCTAAATATTTTCAACATAATATTACAATTAATGGCAAAACTCACAAACAAGCTAACGTTTAAGGTAAAGAAAGAGAAAAGATGGACTCTTTGAAGTGCTGAAAGAGCCTTGTGCTCAGATCAGAGCCTTCCAGAAAAAGATTAGCTGTAAAAGCCTTTACTAACACCTTAGTTGTTGCTGATCCACATTAGAATTCTGGAATTAACCAGCTACAGAAATAATTATAGGTTTAAAAGCTATCTCTCGGTTTCATTTGGTTAAAATTAACTTTCTTTATGGAAACAATCTGAACCTAGTTTAGAAATTGTACTGCATAAATTTGTTTCTCAGGGTTCTGGTGGTACAGGGGTCATAGTTTAACTACCATGATTCCCCCATCTTGTGAGCTCCTCATTTCAATGGTGCCATGCCAGCTGGGAGGGTAGATGGAGGATGAACCAACTCATGTTGCTTCTGCAATTCCATTTTAGTCAATTTAAAGCAGCATAGTTAATGTGCCTTAAACAGTGGGGATGTAGTGTACAGTCAGGGGAGAATTTTAATAAGAAAATATAAATTAAAAAATAGGGGAATGTAAAGAAAAGGTTGAACTTTTTTGCTTTTGGACTTTAGGTGATAGTGTTCCCAAGCACCAGTTGCCCTTGTCCTTCAGTGTGCTGGTGATGGAGCGAGTTGTTGTTTGAGGTGGTGGATAGGCTGTGAATCCATGCCTTAGTTACCTCTTTACTCGACTATTCCATTGATCTCCTGTGATCGCTGACCAGCCTTGGTTTTAAAATTCTCATTCTTGTTTTCAAATCCCTCGGCCCTCCCCATCTCTGTGACCTCTTCCAGCTCTACAACCCTCAGAGATCTCTGCGATCCTCCAATTCTGGCCTCTTGCTCATCCCTGATATTCATCGCTCCACCATTGGCGGCCGTGCCTTCAGCTGCCTAGGCCCTAAGCTCTGGAATTCCCTCCCTAAACCTCTCCGCCTCTCTACCTCTCTCTCCTCCTTTAAGATGCTCCTTAAATCCTACCTCTTTGACCATGCTTTTTGTCACTTGTCCTAATATCTCCTTATGTGACTCGGCATCAAATTTTGTTTGATAACACTCCTGTGAAGCGCCTTGAGACATATCACTAACTTGATTGAGTTCTTTGATGAAGTAACGGAGAGGGTTGATGAGGGTAGTGTGGTTGATATTGTGTATATGGACTTTCAAAAGGCATTTGATAAAGTACCACATAATAGACTTGTTAGCAAAATTAAATCCCATAGGATTAAAGGGCAGTGTGAATACAAAATTGGCTAAGAGACAGAAAGCAGAGAGCAGTGGTGAACGGTTGTTTTTCAGACTGGAGGGATGTATACAGTGGTGTTCCTTAGGGGTCAGTAATAGGACCACTGCTCTTTATCATATATATTAGTGACATGGACTTGGGTATACAAGGTATAATTTCAAAGTTTGCAGATGACACGAAACTCAGAAATGTAGTAAACAATGTGGAGGATTGTAACAGACTTCAGGAAGTCATAGACAGACCGGTGAAATGGATAGACACATGGCAGATGAAATTTAACACAGACAAGTGTGATGTGATACATTTTAGTAGGAAGAATGAGGAGAGGAATTATAAACTAAATGGTACAATTTTAAAGGGGGTGCAGGAACAGAGAGACCTGAGGGTGCATATGCACAAATCTTTGAAGGTGGCAAGATAAATTGAGAAAGCTGTTAAAAAAAACATATGGAATCCTGGGCTTTATTAATAGAGGCATAGAGTACAAAAACAAGGAAGTTATGCTAAACCTTTATAAATCATTGGTTAGGCCCCCGCTGGAGTATTGCATCCAATTCTGGGCACCACACTTTAGGAAGGATGTCAAGGCCTTAGAGAGGATGCAGAAGAGATTTACTAGAATGGTACCAGGGAAGGGGGACTTCAGTTATGTGGAGAGACTGGAGAAGCTGGGGTTGTTCTCCTTACAGCAGAGAAGGTTAAGGGGCGATTTGATAGATCTGTTCAAAATCATGAACAGTTTTCATAGAGTAAATAAGGAGAAATTGTTTCCTGTGGCAGATGGATCGGTAACCAGAGGACACAGATTTAAGGTGATCGGCAAAAGAGCCAGAGGTGACATGAGGAAACATTATTTTTACGCTGTGAGTTGTAATGATTGGAATGCACAACATGAAAGGGTGGAAGCAGATTCAATAGTAACTTTCAAAAGGTAATTGGATAAATACTTGAAGGGAAAAATTTACAGGGCTATGGAGTAAGAGCAGGGGAATGGGACTAATTGGATAGCTCTTTCAAAGAGCCAGCACAGGCACGATGGACCAAATAGCCTCCTCCTGTGCTGTACCATACCATGATACTATGATATAAATGCAAGTTGTTGCTGCTGTTGTATGGCATTCTGGCAGCCTTCCCGTTCTGACAGTGAAGAGACCAGAGCCATTTTGAAGCACGGTTTCATTTAAATAGATCTACGGGTGCCAAACTAGCATGCTGTCACAGCTCGCCGGCTCGAGGCTGGTGCAATATAGAGGCCGCCCGGCTGGCAGCAAGGTAAGTCCTTGAGGGGGAAGAAGCCTGGGGTGGCAGCAGCCCAGATTAACTTTGTGGGGCCCGGAGGAGCAGTCCTGCCCCTCCTGGCCCCACAAAAATCATTTAAAACTTTCCTTTTCAGAACCTTTTCGACTCTATCGCCAGTGAAACTAGTTGGAGACAGCGTATGGCATGATCAGTTTTATCCTAAAATGGTAGTTGGGATCCTATGTACGTTTTTATTTAGATTCTTTAAAATATCACTAAAGATCTGAGTCAGTGATAAGCACAAGGTAGGTCAGACTTAATGGGCTCAATTTTCAAACGGAGCGGGGAAGGGGACGGGGAGGGTTAATTTGTAGTCGATTTTGACGTAAGGACGTCTTTTATTTTTTTTATTGGTTTCCCATCCGACTGACCGGCTGATTGACAGGCTGGTTTCAGTCAGACGGGAAACCAGCCAGGGATAGGACGTCTGCAGGTAAGTTTGCAGGTAAGTCTTTGTTTGCATGGAGGGGGGGCATGGTTGGGCATGGGGTATAGGTGGGGAAGAGGCATGGGTGGGCAAGGGGAATGGGTGGGCATGGGCCATGGATGGGCAAGGGGCATGGGTGGACAAGAGCATAGGTGGGCAAGGGGCACATGTGGGCATGGGTGGGCCATGGGGGTGGCGAGTCATGGGGGATGGGATCAGGGATCAGTCATGGGGGGGCAGGCGGGATTGGGGGTCATCGTGGGAGTCCGCGATCGTTGAGAGGGAGGGTCTGGGTCGGAGGATCGGGGTCAGAGGATTGGGGTCGGAGGATTGGGGTCGGGGCCGGAGGATCGGGGTCAGAGGATCGGGGTCGGAGGATTGGGGTCGGGGTCGGAGGATCGGGTTCGGGGTCGGAGGATCGGGGTCGGAGGATCGGGTTCGGGGTCGGAGGATCGTGGTCGGAGGATCGGGTTCGGGGTCGGAGGATTGGGGTCGGAGGATCGGGTTCGGGGTCGGAGGATCGTGGTCGGAGGATCGGGTTCGGGGTCGGAGGATCGGGTTCGGGGTCGGGGTCGGAGGATCGGGGTCGGAGGATCGGGGTCGGAGGATCGGGTTCGGGGTCGGAGGATCGGGGTCGGAGGATCGGGTTCGGGGTCGGAGGATCGTGGTCGGAGGATCGGGTTCGGGGTCGGAGGATCGGGGTCGGGGTCGGAGGATCGGGGTCGGAGGATCGGGTTCGGGGTCGGAGGATCGGGGTCGGAGGATCGGGGTCGGAGGATCGGGTTCGGGGTCGGAGGATCGGGGTCGGAGGATCGGGGTCGGGGTCGGAGGATCGGGGTCGGAGGATCGGGGTCGGGGTCGGAGGATCGGGGTTGGAGGATCGGGGTCGGAGGATCGGGGTCGGGGTCGGAGGATCGGGGTCGGAGGATCGGGTTCGGGGTCGGAGGATCAGGGTCGGAGGATCGGGTTGGGGGTCAGAGGATCGGGGTCGGAGGATCGGGTTCGGGGTCGGAGGATCGTGGTCGGAGGATCGGGTTCGGGGTCGGAGGATCGGGTTCGGGGTCGGAGGATCGGGGTTGGAGGATCGGGTTCGGGGTCGGAGGATCGGGGTCGGGGTCGGAGGATCGTGGTCGGAGGATCGGGGTCGGGGTCGGAGGATCGGGGTCGGGGTCGGAGGATCGCGGTCGGAGGATCGGGTTCGAGGTCGGAGGATCGGGGTTGGAGGATCGGGGTCGGAGGATCGGGGTCGGGGTCGGAGGATCGGGGTCGGGGTCGGAGGATCGGGGTTGGAGGATCGGGGTCGGAGGATCGGGGTCGGGGTCGGAGGATCGGGGTCGGGGTCGGAGGATCGGGGTTGGAGGATCGGGGTCGGAGGATCGGGGTCGGGGTCGGAGGATCGGGGTCGGAGTCGGAGGATCGGGGTCGGAGGATCGGGGTCGGGGTCGGAGGATCGGGGTCGGAGGATCGGGTTCGGGGTCGGAGGATCGGGTTCGGGGTCGGAGGATCGGGGTCGGAGGATCGGGTTCGGGGTCGGAGGATCGGGGTCGGAGGATCGGGTTCGGGGTCGGAGGATCGGGGTCGGGGTCGGAGGATCGGGGTCGGGGTCGGAGGATCGGGGTCGGAGGATCGGGGTCGGGGTCGGAGGATCGGGGTCGGGGTCGGAGGATCGGGGTCGGGGTCGGAGGATCGGGGTCGGGGTCGGAGGATCGGGGTTGGAGGATCGGGGTCGGGGTCGGAGGATCGGGGTCGGGGTCGGAGGATCGGGGTCGGGGTCAGAGGGTCGGGGTCGGAGGATCGGGGTCGGAGGATCGGGATCGGGGTCGGGGTCGGAGGATCGGGGTCGGGGTCGGAGGATCGGGGTCGGGGTCAGAGGGTCGGGGTCGGAGGATCGGGGTCGGAGGATCGGGATCGGGGTCGGGGTCGGAGGATCGGGGTCGGAGGATCGGGGTTGGAGGATCGGGGTCGGAGGATCGGGGTCGGGGTCGGAGGATCGGGGTCGGGGTCGGAGGATCGGGGTTGGAGGATCGGGGTCGGGGTCGGAGGATCGGGGTCGGGGTCGGAGGATCGGGGTCGGGGTCGGAGGATCGGGGTTGGAGGATCGGGGTCGGAGGATCGGGGTCGGGGTCGGAGGATCGGGGTTGGAGGATCGGGGTCGGAGGATCGGGGTCGGGGTCGGAGGATCGGGGTCGGGGTCGGAGGATCGGGGTTGGAGGATCGGGGTCGGAGGATCGGGGTCGGGGTCGGAGGATCGGGGTCGGGGTCGGAGGATCGGGGTTGGAGGATCGGGGTCGGAGGATCGGGGTCGGGGTCGGAGGATCGGGGTCGGGGTCGGAGGATCGGGGTTGGAGGATCGGGGTCGGAGGATCGGGGTCGGGGTCGGAGGATCGGGGTCGGGGTCGGAGGATCGGGGTCGGGGTCGGAGGATCGGGGTCGGGGTCGGAGGATCGGGGTCGGGGTCGGAGGATCGGGGTTGGAGGATCGGGGTTGGAGGATCGGGGTCGGGGTCGGAGGATCGGGGTCGGGGTCGGAGGATCGGGGTCGGAGGATCGGGGTTGGAGGATCGGGGTCGGAGGATCGGGGTCGGGGTCGGAGGATCGGGGTCGGGGTCGGAGGATCGGGGTCGGAGGATCGGGGTCGGGGTCGGAGGATCGGGGTCGGGGTCGGAGGATTGGGGTCGGGGTTGGAGGATCAGGGTCGGGGTCCGGGGTCCGCGATCAGGGAGGGAGTCCGCCATTGGGCGGGGCGGGGGGGGGGGGCGGGGTCGGTGCAGGTAGGCTTGTTGGGCCTGGAGAAAGCACGCCTGCTCCTCCAGGCTCATAAGCTGTGCCTTTCTAGGCATTTACCTGCAGTCTCGGACCTTCTCGCCTTCTTTCACAAGGCGTAAAACAGAAGGCTCGGGAATCCCGGCCCCCCAGGGTTGATATGGGGAATTAGTGAAAAATGGAGGCCTGAAGCCTCCTTGAAAGGTTTGGGAGCGGGTTGGCCGCCCGGCCTTCGTCCCGGCCCCGTGAAAACCGGAAATGGGCAGGTTAGAAGAAATGGTGGCAATTTTCAATGCCCCCAACCCACCATTTTTTATTTTGAAAATGAAGCCCAATGGCTCTGTAATCTCTTAGAAATTTGGAAACTTCATATGTGGGATAACATCCAAAGGAAATTGCTTATTTACTGTAATAATACAGTAATTCCTTTTGCTTAATTTCTGTTACTTCTTTTCAAGAACAGGACAAAGATTATCTGCCTCTTCCATGTAGTCAGCTGTGTGAGTGTTTACATTTAATAATGTTGAGAGCTATTTCTGTAAAGCCTTTTAATATCCTGTGGAAAATGGAATTGTACTTTTCTCATACATCAGGATGAAAATGAAAATGAAAAACAGAAAACAAAACTACACACTGCAATATTAGCATGCAAACGCATAATTGTGTTTGTATGAAATTCTCTGCTTTTTAAAGGAACTGTTAACCCGATAATGCCTGCATTAAAATAGTATGAATTGTATGAATATGTAAAGTGTTCCCATGCTATTGTCACAAGGTGTGATTGATCCCATTTGCCTTATTGTTGGGGAATTTTAATGAAGATTTTAGCTTAACATTAAAAATAACGAGTTTATATTTTGTAATTTTAGAGTAGCTCTCTCTTCTTTGAGTCCAAAGTTTGTAGGTTCAAATCCCATTCCGGAGATTTAGCACATATGCGAGGCTGATACTTCAGTACAGTACCGAGGGAGTTCTGCACAGTGGGAGGTGCCATCTTTCGGATGAGATGTTAAACCGTTGCCCCGTCTGCCCTCCCAGGTGGATGTAAAAGATCCCATGGCACTATTTCAAAGAAGAGCAGGGAAGTTCTCCTGGTGCCCTAGCCAACATTTATCCATTAACTAACATCACTAAAACAGATTATCTGGTCATTATCTCATTGCTGTTTTTGGGACCTTGCTGTGTGAAATTGGCTGCTGTGTTTCCCTCCATTACAACAGTGACTACACCTCAAAAGTACTTCATTGGCTGTGAAGCGCTTTGGGACATTCTGATGTCGTAAAAGAAGCTGTATAAATGCAAGTTCTTTTTTTTCTTATAGTGTGTAGTATATTATAATACGTAAGCCCAGTTTTTTTGATTGGCTCTATTTTAATTCTGTAGTAACCCCATTGTCTGTGTTAAAATAACACCAAACTGAAAAAATATACAATATAGTACTTCATTTTTCCATTTTGCTACAAAAACACTCCTGTGACTACACCAATAAAGTACTGCCACATACTATCAGCTGCTATATCACTATAGTTTTATTAATCTTTCATCTAGTTCACATCACCACAACTGAGTGTTTCCACTGTATACCTAAGATACATATATATTTTTTAGAAAAGTGTAAATTATATGTTGCAAAGAGTAACAAACCCTTAGTAGTGTGCTGTAGATAGTAATACAATTACAAGGGTTGGCTCACATTCATAAACTACCAAAATGTTGCTTTTGTTTGGTGTCATCACAGCAGCTTGATTGAATTACCATTTTGTAACTCACTGCCAGCCATCTGGTCCTTAAAACCTACCTCTTTGACTAAGCTTTTGGTCACCTGTCCTAGTATCTCCTTATGTGGCTCGGTGTCAAATTTTGTTTGATAATCGCTCCTGTGAAATGCCTTGGCACATTTTACTACCATAAAGGTGCTATATAAATGCAAGTTGCTGTTGTTGAGTCTTCCAGTATTTAGAAGCACCCACTTCTACTCCACTTAATTCTATGTAAACTAATTAATTCCTTTTAGAAGTTACTCAGGACTGTGTAATTGAAAAACAAAAGCAACAGGCATCAATGCTCGTTACTTAATTCAAAAATAACAGATGAAAAAATTGTTTCTTCAAATATTCTGACAGCATGTGTAAAAGTGTCCGTCGCATTTCAAAGCATCACAGTGTGATTGCCCATCACACTGGAAATTCTGATTGGCTGAAATGCTACCAATCAACAAACAGCAAATGGAAAAAACCTACAAGCAGGGTAACAGCAACCAATGAAATAATTTAAAATATTTTGTAAAAGGGCTTTTAAGCAGCAACTTGCTCTTTCAGTAACCCAAAGGATATAGTGCTAAAAGTATAATTGCTAGACTAATGCAGAAAAAATGAAATGAATCACAACAAAAGAAAGACTTGCATTTATAGAGTGGCTTTCACCAAAGCGCTTTACAGCCAATGAAGTACTTTTGAAGTGTCGTCACACTTGTAAAGTAGGAAACACGGAGAGCCAAATTGCACACAGCAAGGTCCCACGAACAGCAATGAAATAATGATCAGATAATCAGTTTTAGCGCTGTCGATTGAGGGATAAATATTGGTTAGAAAACCGGGAAGAGCTCCCCGGTTCTTCTTCAAATACTTCCACCTGAGAGGGTAGACAGGGCTTCGGTTTAACATCTCATCCAAATGACGGCATCTCCAACTCCCTGAGTACTGCACTGAAATGTCAGCTGAGATAATGTACTCAAGTCTCTGGAGTGAGACTTGAACCCACAACCTTCCGACTCAGAAATACTTGCTTTTAATCAATGCAATTCTTCATAGCTCTTGGTGATGCCAATAGTTATCTATATTTTTCTGTGGCGACCATCCAAACTTCAAATGAATCCTCCACATCATCAAATGATCAGTGTTCTATTTCTTTCTAGGTTACACACTCAACTTTCTATTAAGTAGCAATTTTCAAACTCTCTGTAGACTTCAGTATGGTGTAATATATATTATTAAAGGTGGATTCATGACTTACCAAACAATCATTTTGGCAATTCAGTTTGTAATTAGGGTGTGTACAATGACATAGTTTTATCCACAATGATAGCATTGTAGCATTGACTGCACAAGCAGAACTATTTAACAGTAGCTGAAAACACTAGGGGCTCTATTTTACCACCCGCTATCGGGTGCGTTTCCCGCGGGGGGGCTCCGAAAATCGGAGAATCCCGGCGCGGTAGCGGAGCCCGCCCCGAACCCGCACACTTCCGGGTTCCCCGCTGATGCGCCGGCGTGCGCGTGCAGCCCTCGCTGGTGGGAATCCCGCAACAATTAAAGCCAGCGGGATGCCACTTGACAATATTTATTTAGGTATTTCAGGTCATTAACTGACCTGATTAAGGGACTATGTGGGATTTTAGAACAAAATGGGACTGTTTCCCACACTGGGAGAAACACTCCCAGCTCGAATGGACGTGTTGCAGCCGTCAGCCTATGGCAGCTGCAAAGGTCATTTGACAGGTAGGGGGGGGGAGACCCTCACCCATTGCAGGAGGCCACTCCGTCACTTGGGGCAAAGTTTGGCCTCCACCACCCTCCTCCTGACAGTCAAAGGCACCAACCTGCACACGTACCCCGGGGTCTGGAGACATGTACCTACCTTGCGGACCCCCTCAGATGTACATCTTGCGGATGGGGGCCGCCGTAGCTGCAGTCATGACCTCCTTGGAGGGCGAACAGCATCACCAGCCTCACCAGCCTCGCCATCCACGCCGTCCACCTCTGACACATGGAGCTCCACAACAGAGTGCTGTGACACATCCACCTGTACAGCAGGAGGGAGGGCTACCGCAGAGAGAGATGCGTCACAGAGGGCACTACCCTCGCCTCAGGGTCCACAGACCGAGGCTCAGCCTCCTGGACCTCTCTGAGCAGCAGTGCACACGGAGGCTCAGAGTCACTCGACATGTAGCCGTGGACATCTGCAGCCTCTTTCATGCCGAGCTGCTCCTGGCTGGCCCGAGCACCATCTTCTTACCTGTCGCTGTCAAAGTCACCACTGCCCTCCACAACTTCTCCTCTGCATCCTTCCAGGGTGCAACCGGGGACATCGCCGATGTCTCTCAGTCGTCTGCGCAGAAGAGCCCTGCAAATACACCTACACCCACTCTGCAGTGATACAACGGGTGGCATCAGTGGTGGGTCCTCATAGTGATACCCAGGAGCGGGCATTATTGCACAAACCAGACAGGATTCGCGAAGACATGGCAGTAGTGGTGCCAATATAATGTGTGATGTGAGTTGTTCTGAAATTCAATAGAAGTAACACCCATGACAAACCCTCAAACACCCTTGTGCATCCCCTTCATGCTCATGACACATTTGCCTTACGCTGCCTACTGCACATATGTGATGCATGCCCTGTGGCTGCATCACAGGTGGTGGCAGGTTGAGTGAGGCTGGCCGTGAGAGAGATGCACGAGAGGGTGAGTATGGGATAGAGCCATGAGATTGTATGAGGATTGGGTTGAGTGGTAGTGGCGGGGTGAGTACTGGCGAGGTGAGTAGGTGCAGGTAAGATGAGGATGAGGTTTGAGTGGGTATGAGGAGTGATGTGACAGAGTAGTGTTGGCAGTGCCGAAGGAGATGTGGGGTGGGGGCAGTGCTGTGGCAGATGGAGTGTAGGGGAAAGACTACGTGTACTCACTGTGGCTGACCTACTGAGGTCATTGGAGCGCCTCCTGCACTGTGTGCAGGTGGGCGATATGTTGGTGGTGCAGGTGACCCCCTCTGCCACCTCGAGCCAGGCCTTCCTGGTGGCAGAGGCGGGCCGCTTCCTCCCGCCCGCCGGGTGGAAGATCTCTGTCCTCCCCCTCCTCCTCACCCCATGTATTGATACCTGGGGTGAGGCATCATTAAACTGGGAGCAGCCTTCCCCCTGGGCTGCTCCATGCAGTCATCTTTGCTATTTGTTGCAGCATCTGTCAGTGGAGGACTGCCCCTTTAAATAGAGCTCCTCCAGCTGACAGATCTTACTGTGCATGCGCAGCCCACCCGACACGCAGATCAGCAGCGGGGAACCCGGAGGAGCAGGTAAGTGGATCCAATTAGTGGTTTACCTGCTACGATCGCGCGGGAAACCCACTAATTTCACCGGGCGCGTTACCCACGCGCCCGATAGCCCACCCACCGGGAACCTGCAGCCCTGCTAACATTGGGCCCCTAGGTCTATGTATTATAATATACTACTCACTATAAGAACTTACATTTATAAAGTACCTTTTACAAACTCTGGACGTTCCAAGCGCTTTACATCCCATTAAGTACTTTTGAAGTGTAGTTACTATTGTAATGTAGGGAAACGCAGCAGCCAATTTGTGCACAGCAAGCTCCCACAAACAGCAATGTGACCAGATAATCCATTTTGGTTGGTGTTGTTGGCTGAGGGATAAACATTTGCCATGGCACTGGGAGAACTCCCCTCGGTTTAAAGTCTCATCCAAAAGCCAGCACCTTTGACAAAGCAGCACTCCTTCAGTGTCAGCCCGGGTTGTGTGCTCAAGTCTCTGGAATGGAACTTAAACCCATAACCCTCTCACTCAGAGGCAAGAGTACTACCACTGAGTCAAGGCTGACAAACAAAATCATTAAATTTAAAAGTGGGTGTTGCAGTGGGTTAGACGCTAGTCTTTCATCTCTTGAAGCTAGGCGAAGTGGGTTCTTAAAGTTGAGAGTACTTTATTCTGTATCTGGCTGTGTCATACATGACCTGGAAGTGCTTAATGCTGACAATGGGTACTTGAGATGCAGAGTTCCATTCCCTAGCACTAACATTCCTTTACGATCATTAATCTTACCCACAAAGTTATCTTTACTATGTTTGTATTCTCTGCAACAACACCGGCCTGCCCCTCTCTCTACAGCTTGGGCCTTGAGTTCTTTACGTTCCCATGTCGGCTCGACCAGGTAACGCATAATAATTTGGGATTGTGGCCCGTGGATTTTCAGGCCCAGTGTATCTTTAATTCCCTCCAACATTTTGTAACAGATAAAGAAGGATCTGGAGAAAATATATGCCCAACAGAAAAAAAAATTAGCAACGAAAAGTTGGCAAAGAGATTTTTTAACAATATATTTTTAAGTGATACGAACATGTCTTTTATAAGACTTCTTATTCTTTGTGATGTTTTACAAGCGTTACAAATTACGGACCTTTCCAAGAATGACTAAAACACAGCTAACTGTTTTCAAAGTGGTTAACATTAATTTGTATAGGTTTTATGCTACTTTCTGTTTGATCACGTGGGCAATGAAATTACATTGTTATTGAACAATCAGTATCTCTCCTTCAAGTAGTAACTGGAGTACTTATTCCCTTAGATGATACATTATTCAAAGTATAAGGTAAACTACACTCATTGTGCAATCTGCAAATCTGATCCGCCCCATGTTTTTTTCTTATCATTTGACATGCATGTGTATTAAATCAAATTGCGTAAAAGCCCTCAGGCAGGTCTAAATCGTGCTCGCTGTGATTTTGTACAGTAACCCTTTAACACCCCGACACAACGAAAACAAGCTGAAATTAATGAAAAGTCTTTAAAATTGAAGGTTGAGAAGAGGTACAAGGTTTGATTCCTGTGCCTGATTTATAGGATATCAAATCTATAATGCATGAATACTACTTGTATCACATCACTCCCTCTCTGTACTACAGTAATAGCTTAACTTCAGAGTACGAACAGTTTAGTACCATTACCATCTACACTCATGCAAATAGCACTGTAAAATGCTATTATTTCGGAATGCTGCACAACTGGTTTCTAAATTTCTTCATTAACTCATTTAGTGACTAAAATTTATTTAAAATCTCCAACTGAAAGGAGGTTTGGTGTGCTGGTAAAAGTCAATGGAGTAGATCTGCGATAGTGTAAAACGTGAGAGCGCGAATCGGCAGCCCGTTTTATATTTTTCCCGATCTTTATTTCCATTGAAGTCAATGCAAATAAAAATCAGGAGAGATGTAAAACGGGCTGCCGACTCACCATCACCCATTTTACACTATGGCAAAAAGTCAAGATCTACCTCAGTACTTTCAAACTCACATAGGTTGAGTTTAATCCACTGATTTTTGTAATAGCTCTATGTATGTAACTATCTTTCTTACAGAACCATATTACTTTTTGTCAAAAAATATCCTTTATTTTAAAACTAAAATTTGCAGAAGGTGCTGTCCCACATGCATTATATGTTTTTCTGGATTTTGTACCCAAGTGATGCATCACAATTCATGTTGGAGAACATATTTCTTGCCTCCTCTCCAGCTTATTTGTTTTCTTCATGTCAACTATTCAAGGCCAGTTGGACCAATTCTTTATTCTCCCCTCACCTTCCCATTTGCTCTGTTGTGAAAATCTCCCCTCCCACCAATCCCTTCCATTGGAGTCTACCTCTGTTCAGTCAGCTGGCCTCCATACCGACTTACCAACCTCGATTGCAACTGGAAAACTACATGCAACCCACCTGTCATGTCATCTCCAACTCTTTTACAACAATAACCTTCTTCCAATTTTTCATGGTAGTGTACATACCAAATGGGTAATAAAAAAGGTTAACTCTGTATGCTGCCAGTAGACAAATAATAGGATCATACAGCACAGAAGGAGGCCATTTGGCCCATCTTGCCTGTGTCGGCTCTTTGAAAGAGCTATCCAATTAGTCCCACTCCACTGCTTCTACCCCACAGCTCTGCAAATTGTTCCTTTTCAAATATATATCCAATACACTTCTGAAAGTTACTACTGAATCTGCTTCCACCACCTTCACAGGCAGTGCATTCCAGATCATAACAACTCATTGCATAAAAGAAATTCTCATCTCCCCCTGGTTCTTTTGCCAATTACATTAAATGTGTCCTCTGGTTACCGACCCTCCTGCCAGTGGAAACAGTTTCTCCCTATCAAAACCCTTCATAATTTTGAACACATTTATTAAATCTCCCCTTAACCTTCTCTGTTCTAAGGAAAACAATACCAGCTTCTCCAGTCTCTCCACATAACTGAAGTCCCTCTGGCCAGGTACCATTCTAGTAAATCTCCTCTGCACCCTCTCTAAGGCCAACAAAAGGTTAATAACAAATAGATCAAACATCATTAAGAATTACTGGCTTGGCATGTGTGCCAGTGTGATACCCTTATTAGTAAGGTGGTCAATGACAATGGATAGAACAGCTCATTCACTATCTTACTTTTATTTCACTTGTCTATTATAAGGTTTGTCATTGTCTTGAGTTTTCATTCTTCTTTATGTAAGTGCAAGTTGTTATTGTCTTCTTGATCATTGAACAGGCATACTGTCGTTCCAAAAGGTTAATTTGAACTGGTACTGCAGATATAGCAACATTTCATGAGACAGAAAGTTTACAGCATGAAAATACATACCTGTCCTGAGAAACAATGATCAAAAGGTTAAAAAAAATACACTGGAAATGGAATTAAATTGTTCAATTATCATGCCAGAAATTGTGACCTTCTCAATGTTGGGGCAGTGAAAGCTACCAAACACTATTTGCTTCATTACAACTAACACTGACAAAATATGGAGCAGCTTTGTGCTGTGAACTTGCTTTCATTAGAGATTGGAAGTAATTTCACCCATAACTTTGTAGAGCTTTGAGTGATTGGTAATTATAGTCAAGAATTTCTGCCATCTGAAAGAAAAGCCTGAAACAGTAATCCTGAGTATTCAGACTTTGTGTCGTCTACTCTCACTACTTTTTAATGGTAATAGGCACTGAACTGAATATTATCTTTTACAAGAAATCATTAGCATATATGGAGAAGATTTCCCTCTATGTATCATCAACATCATAAATGTGGGAGAATTTCCAGCACTCACTCTTTCCATCAAAATCATAAAATTGTTCTAAAGTAAAGCATTTAAAATGTTGCAATAAATAGCAGTCAGAGGAAATCTTCCTACTATTTTCACAAGATTGCTATCAGAGGGAGTCATTTTGTCTGGAAAATACAGAGCTTACCAGGTAAATGACTAAATACGACTCTGATTCTATCCTATCTGATGCAGTTATACTACATGACCAGTCTAAGATCAGTAGTTGTAGTACGCAAAGCGCAGCCTTTAAGACCAGGTTGCACCAAGCTTTGAACATGTGCATGTTTACATGCAGGTCCATGTTTACATGCTTGTGCAGAGCTCCCCTTCTATCTATCCTTTAATGTTAGGAGGGAACAGGCAGTAGCCTCCACTTTCTGATAACATTGAAAATGCAATATTAAGTTTATAAAATAGTCAACAGACCACCCAAGAATTTTTAAAAAAATCTTGCGACACACCGAATGGAAGTTATACTTTACCTGGTGCTAAACCCCTGTGGAGTCTCATACCACTTGGCTTTAGGGCATTTGGGAGTAGGATTAGAATCTGCCAAACACCTTTGTATCAGTGTGAAAGTGCAAGTATAACTGCAGCGTGATAGTCACAGTTCTGGACAAAAGAAAGTTTACCCGTCTGAGTCATTTCCTTTTTAAATTAGGGTCAAAATAATTTTGGTTAAAGCCAACATTTAAGCTTACATTGGAAATCAGGGGCTACTCAATATATATTTAGAGTACACAGCATAGATGAGAGGTAATTAATACTGACTACTAACTGTATAATTTCACATAATAAAACTAGTACTTGGGTGATGGTTTTGCTTTCCATCAAGCTCTCGCTTTTAGTTTCCAGCTGTCTTTAAATACCAAACACGTTTTGATGTCATCTCCTGAATATAAAGATATGAGCTCCTTAGTGAGAAACTAGTAGTTCTCTGGATGTCGAACTATGGAAAATTAACTTTTATTCTAACCTTTTACACATGGAATTTTTATTTAATCAAAGTCTTATTTTTATCATTTTAAATAAAAATAAATATTGTTATTTACAGACAAACAATCTTCTTATAACTGCAGTAAACTTATACAAAAAATATGCTCAAAAATTAAGTAAATTACAAGTATTGATTTTTATAATTTTCTTGTCAAATAATTGTGTACAATTTAAACTCCATTCCCATATTCTGGCTGGATGCAATGTGAAACAAGGCCAGTTAATCACCTATTTCAGGTTGCTTGAGTTTTCTGTCCAGTATCAGTCTGATCACTCAGTTCAATAAAGCACATTTGGTGTCAGAAAGGACTCTTGAAGGGAAAAAAAAGTGACATTCATAATGTCAAAAACTCAACACAACATCTGGTGATGTTACTTGTTCACTGTTGCTGCTTTGTCCGATGTATGTAGCTTCACTCAACAATTTCTGAACTGAAGGCAGCCTGAAATGACAGACAGCAGCTTTAGATATTTTTCAAAAGTAAAGCAATGAATTAATGCTTTTTAAAAAAACTTAAATACAACAATCTTGGGCATTTATAGGTCCTTCTTGAGAAGGGCAAGTCCCCCTTAGTTCCCACCAAGATATTGTTTCAACATTTGGCAGAGTGAAACAAGAAGCTATCAGGTGCTAATAACTAAACATAGACAAACAACTACTCTCCACAATGAAGAGTAAAATCGAGCGGGGTGTGAAACCAGCGTTGCACCCAATCCCATCAGTTTCCCGATGGGCAGTTAGGTTAAAATTTCCCCCTATTCACAGGATATATTACAGGAATACCAGTATAGGACAGGCTTGATGCACCAGTATATCTTTAATTGTCCTTTCTCATAGGTTTGTAATCAATTTTGTTTTTCATTTACCAAATGTAAACTTGTGACCCAGACCGTTTGATCCAAGTTATCTTAATAGTCGTGTGCAAATTTTTCTTATAGTAATTCAAGAGTCATTGAGGTCTGAAAATCTAAGGGCATCTCATTATTGAAACCAAATGCAATTAGCAAACATAGATGGTGCAGCCATACCGTATCTTTTTCTAGCTCCTTGGTCAGCCAAAGAAGGAAGGAAGCAGCAGTTGTCTTAGATCTTTTCTTTTCTTTACCCTTGGAGTTCGAGATCCAGCCATTTTGTTATTATGAAATGAAGCATTGGGATCAATCATAGATCCAGCAGGCACTGTGCAAGTTTACGCTTTTTAAACAAAATGACAATGTGCAGTTTTGTAAAGAGAACACTAGTCATACTGTACATTGTGTAGTTCTGTAAACAACATATTAGTTGATTGTTAATCAGATTGGAACTCAATAACTTATAAATCCTTCATACCAAATACATTTGAAACACAAACATTGGTAACTTCAAAGTACTGTCCAGGTATTATTTGTAAACGATGGATTGATCATATAATTGATCAGTTGTACCATACCACTTATAGATCTGAATCATTCATTGGTTTCTTCTCTAATGTATGTGAACCTATTGTTTTGTTTAATGGGATCTCAACCTCTGTACTGTACTCTTTACTTCTGTGCTTCCTTTTTCTAAGTGAAATGTAGCACACCAAAGAAAATACCACGGTCAAAAGCCCAAAGCATAAAGCTGATAGTGCAATCAACACAGTCTGACATGGGAATATGTCCAGTTCTGTTTGAAATGGGTCAGTCCTTGTCTCTGGTAGTCTCTCTTCTACCCTGATGTCAGGATCTTTCCTCAGCAGGTTTTCTATGTAGCTCTCATTGCTTAACGTTTCATTGACGAAAAGGTTGACTATAACTGTGGTATGAAGTGGTTCTGGGTAACCATGATCGCTGACTTTGACTAGCAGTCTGTACAATCCATGGTCATTCTTCACCAAAGCCTCATGCAATGTGATGTTACCTGTGCCTGTGTCAATGACAAAAGTCTCTGGACGGGGTCCTCTGTGGCCAATGATGCTGTAAGCAATGACCGCGTTCATTCCTGTGTCTTTATCAACAGCATACACTTCGGTAATGGAAGAGCCAGGGACCGTGGATGGGAGCACCAGAAGAAAAGAGAGATTAGACTGGGGGAACAAGACCAAAGGTGGGTTATCATTGACATCTATTAGAAGCACTGTAACTTTAGCAACAGCAGACAGAGCTGGCTCTCCTCCATCCATTGCTTGAACCCAGAGAATGTAAGAGCTCTGCTGTTCCCTGTCCAAGGGGGCATTCGCCATGAGGTTCCCCTTGCCTGTGTCTATGACAAAGTGCTCACTACCATTGAGTATGGACAAGGCCACCCAGCCGTTATTTCCAGCATCGGGATCGGTAACCCCGATCACTCCGATCTCTCCAAAACTCGGGTAGTCTTCAGGAACAAAGAAATTGAAGTCCTTGTTGATGAACCTGGGGCTGTTGTCGTTGATATCGAGGACAGTGAGGAGAACTGAGGCGGTCGATTCTCGGGGAGGAGACCCACCATCTATTGCTCTGATGACGAGCCTGTACTTTTCCTGTACTTCTCTATCTAAGGATGTCGACACTGTCAATCCCCCACTGAATTTGTCTAAAACAAAGATGGGAGGCACGTTGGGGCCCAGAGCGTAAGTGATGGTTCCCATTTCTCCGCTGTCATCATCGGTGGCCTTGAGTTTAATGAGGAAGCTGTTTGGCGGGTTGTTCTCTTCAATGGTCACGTCAACCAAAGAGTTGGTGAAGATCGGGGAATTGTCGTTTTGGTCGATGAGTTGTATCTTGATGTGGGTCCTCAGAGCTAGCCTCTTGACATTCTCTGCCACTACACTCAGTTCGTATTCCCGCTTCACCTCGTAGTCCAAAACCTGCGACGTTTCGAGCAGATACTCGCCTTGAAAGGTCCGGTAAGGCGCCAGGCGGAAAGGACCTTCTCCTTCCAGGTAACAGCTGACGGTCTCCTGCTGGTCGCGGCCGGAGACGGTGAAGAAAGCGATGGGGGTCCGTACGGGCTCGGTCTCCTTCAGGTAGACCACTCCCTCCGACTGGAGAGCGATGTAGCGAGGGATCACCAGAGGCGGCCTGGAGACAACCTGGACGATGGTCACTCGCACGGTGGCCGTGACCGGGACGCAGCCCGTGCCGGTGGCCAGCACCGTCAGCCGGTGGGTGTGGGCAGTGTTCCCCGGGATGGGGGCGGCCAGTCGGATGGTCCCCGAGGTCCTGTCCAGACTAAAGAGCTGGCTGGAGGCCTCCGGCACCCTGTCCCCGTACGAGTACACAATGTGGGCGTTGTAGCCCAGGTCGGGGTCGGTGGCTCGCAGCCGGGCCAGTCGGCTGCCAACGGTGGCGTTGGCGTAAAGGGCGAGGCTGAGCCGGGCCTCGGTGAACTGGGGGCAGTTGTCGTTGATGTCGGTGACCGAGACGGTGAGAGTGGCGGTGCCCGAGCGGCGGGGAGATCCGCCGTCCTCGGCGATCAGCCTCATCACGTAGGCCTCCCGGAGCTCCCGGTCCAGGGGCGACTCCAAGACCAACGAGGGCACCGGCGGCCGGCCGCTCCCGCCCCCCTCGCTCACCAAGGAGAAGCCGGCGTGGGCACCGTCCAACCGGTAGCTCACCACGCCGTTCGTGCCCGGGTCCGAGTCCTCGGCGGGAGGCTCCAGCCGGTAGCGGGAGCCCGGCTCGGCGTTCTCCGCCACAGACACCCCGATGCTGGCGGCCGGGAACCGCGGCGAGTTGTCGTTGATGTCCTCCACCAGGATCCTGATCTTGAGCAGCCTGAAGACTCTGGGGGGCAGGACGATGACATCGAGGAGCAGCGAGCACTCCAGCCCGCCCGGCTGCTCGGGGCACAGGCTCTCCCGGTCCAACACCGAGTCCGAGGTGCGCAACTCGCCCGTCTCCCGGTTCAGATCCACGAAGCGCCCGTCCCCGGGCTCCGACGCCAGGTTGTAGGTGACTCCGGGCTCCGCCGAGCCTCCAGTCTTCAGGTCGGTGCCCAGGTTCCCGATGAGGGTCCCGCTCGGTGACTCCTCCTTCACTCGGTACACCAGCTCGGACGCTAGGCTGCCAAGGAAAAGTCCCATGAAGAAAATACACGGGAGCATTCCCTGTTGCGAAAAATAAATAAATAAAAAGATGGTATTAGTTCAAAAAGTAACTTCGGGTGGCAAAATAAGGGATTACAATACTTCTCACTTAATGCAACCACTCAGTTAAGTGGGAAAGTTATTTATTTTAGTTGGGATGAGAGAAACGTGTCGAGACTGCAAACTGTTGTCGAATTCCTCAAACACTCTGTTGCTTTGGGCCAGCCTAAGTACTCGGTGTGGATTAACATCTTACCTGGATCTTTGGATGGTTGACTGGCCGACTCCAGCCCTGATCCATGCTGACTGGGTTTGCAAGGGGGAAGGAGCCCCAGGAACAGCAGCGTTTTGCTTAGTGTGCTGGCTGAGTTCACTTGCACTCTACTCTCCTCCCGCGGTTCTCACTCTCACTCCGGATCAGTGAATGGGAAACTGATGCTCCTCGCCACTCACCGCCACGCCCACTCTTACATGCAAATTTAACTCACTTCAGCCTTTTCACTAGTCGAGCCAATGTCTCCAGGATTGAAGCGTGTAGCTAAAAATTTCATCAACATGGATATACTGTATCTGTCAAGGTATGCTAACATTAAAAAATAATTTTTATTGAACTACAGAGGGATGTTAAAGTGCACAGGGACAGTTAAACTACATGGGGCAGTTAATGTACAAAGAACTGTATTTACAATGTATGGTGTATAACTACTGATTGTACCAGGACTAAATTATATGACTTGTATTGTTTGAAGCGTGACTTGAAATTGCATTGTATGTACCTTTATAAATTTTATGAATAAAGTTTATTTTGAAATATATAAAAGGAGTAGTTAATATACATAGGGACAGTTAACGTACAGAGGGACAGTACACTCTGGTTTCTTTTCAGATCGTCTAAATCTTTTGCCTTTTACTAAAGACTTGGCAGGGGAGAATCTGTGATCCCGAAGGCAGATCTTCCAGGATGAGTAGAACAGCCATAATCTGGTTGTAGCTTTACTGACGTAGAGGTGGATCTCAATGCTGGCCAGGGACCGGTCTAACCCCTTTTTCCAGTATGGTGAAAATGGTTTCTTTTTTGCAGCAGACATGGCAACCAGAGGTTCCAGAGCACCTGGGCACGGGGTGCGCAACACCGTCAGGCTGACCGCAAAGATGTGTGAAGGACCCACACCATGGCAACAGGACGACTTCGTGAAGAAGGTTCTGTTGAGAACTTGTGGATTCATGCCAGCGGACATCTTCTGCCTGCAGGACTCCCCGAGGAGCAGCTATTTCGACGTGACCTTCAAGAATGTCGAAGAGTGCCTGAAGATGTTCCAGGCTTTCATGGGGAAGGGGAAGGAAGCGACATTGTTGCTTCTCAATGCGGAACCGCTCTTTGCGCTCCTGCAGGAGAAGGAATGGACACTAATGGTCCACATGTTCAACCTGCATGTGCCCATCGTGGATGTGCTGATGTTCCTCAAGCGATACGTGGACGGAGCGGAGTGGAGCATCGATGTCACAGATATGCACAGGGTCTGGACCAGCAAGAGGAACATCCAGGCGAAGCTGAGGGTGGATGCCGATGGAAACATCATCCACCTACCATCAAGCTTCGTGATTGGGACGAGTCGAGGTATGTGGTGCACTTGGGGCAGCCCAGAGTGTGCAGATCCTGCGGCAAACCCGGGCATGAAGTGGCCTCCTGCAAGGCAGCGATCTGCAGGGACTGCAGGAAGGAGTCCCCAACAGACAACAGTGACCACTCCTCGGACGACGGCCAAGGAAAAGAGGGGAAACCCCACTTTCATCAAAGAAAGGGGCAAAACACGACGATGACCAGCGACATCGACAAAGCGTTCCAACTCCAGGAACCTGGGAGCAACAACACCCAGCTCCAGGGCACCGGGAGCAGCGACACACCCAGTGCATCCCAACTCTGGGACGTCGGGAGCAGCGAAGCAGAGAGTGAGGTTCCACAGGTCCGGGCAACCGGGAGTAGCGACACGGAGAGCGAGGTCCCCCAACTCTGGGTAACCGAAAGCAGCATGATGGATGTGGAGAGCGAACCTCCGGCCGCAGACGAGGAGCCAGACTTGGTTGTGGCTCTCACGGACACGCCACCCCACAAGACCGCCCAAGCGAGGACGCTCCCCCAACAGAGGGTAAGCCTCCTTCCTCAGCCCAAGGACCGTCCAGAAGTTCCTGCCCACCATACAAATGCAAAATCTGGACTCAGGGTCCCAAATGGACGGTAACATAGACCCGGACTGATGCAATAGTAAGACCTGAATGTTAATGTTTTCCTTTGTATTTTAAAATGGATTTAAAAATTAGATCCATAAACGTGCATAGCATCGAATCGACTATGCGATCTGCCGCTACCCTGGACTACTTGTCCAGGGTCAAGAGGGACCTGCTGTTCTTGCAGGAGTGCAGCATCCTGTACCTCACCAACTACCGGCTGTGGTCACACATGCTGTCCCATGGGCAGTCGATCTGGTCGGGAGGCAACAACAGTCGTTGCTCGGGCCTGGGGCTTCTGCTGTGAGGAGGTCAATTCACCATCACCGAGGTTAAGGAGGTGATGGGGGGCCACCTGCTCGTAGCAGATGTTCTGCACAAGAATGCCCTGCTCCGACTGATCAATGTGTACGCCCCGATCCTCTGGAGCGAGAGGATGGAGGTCTTCCAGCATCTCCCAAAGCTGCTGGTGACCTCCAGGCCAATCGTTCTTGCTGGAGACTTCAACTGCATCATTGATGTGGCTGGATGATCCAGCAGGGGTGGCGGAATACTGGATACCACGTCCAAACTCCTGATAGAGGCGGTGAAAGATGCAAAGCTTCACGACATCTTCAGCAACCCTACAGATGGAGCGCCGCAGAGATACACCTGGTCCAGGCAGGGCAGGTCCGTCCGTTCAAGGATAGATGTCCTTTTTGTGTCCCCAACGCTCAAGGTCAGATCCACCGATGTCCAGCCAGTGTTCTTCTCTGACCACTGCCTCCTACAGGCTGACTGTCAATTGCAGGAGGACCAGAGAGCAGGCAGGGGGATATGGAAGCTGAACGTGAGACTGTTGACCCCGGAGATCATCGAGGAACTAAAGAGGGATTACACAGGTTGGAGGACAGTGAAACCCCTCTTTGACTCCACGGTGCACTGGTGGGAAATGATCAAGGCCAACATCAAGAGGTTCTTCATCCTCAAAGGTATTCAGAAGGTGAGAGAGAGACAGAGGGAAGTGTCACAGCTCCAGAAAAGCATGCAGGATCTGCTCCAGCTGCAGTCGATGGGGGTTGATTTCGGGGAGGAAGTCAGAGAGGTGAAGGTCCAGCAAACCAAACTCTTTGCCTCTGAGGCCTCAAAGATCATCTTCTGGTCCAGAATCTGCTCCATGGAGCAGAGTGAGAAGTGTTTGCGCTTCTTCTTCCAGAAGCTACACAGAGAGACCTCTGATTAGCAGCCTGAAGGAGGAAGACGGTTCGCTGATGTCCTCTCAGGCTGACATACCGAGGATCAGCAAATCTTTTTATGCTGGACTGTATGACGCGAAGACCAACAGACAGCACGGTCTCCCAGGCCTTCCTGTCCTCTATCACGGAAGTCGTAGAGGACAGCGAGCAGGAGAGCGTGGATCGGCCACCGACCTTTGACAAGCTGACAAAGGCCGTCCAGTCCTTCGAGAAGAGTAGAATTCCCGGAAGCGACGGCTTATCAGTCGAGTTGTACTCGGCTTGGTGGGACTGGATAGGCCCAGACCTACTGGAAGTGTAGGGTGTATGCTTCTGGCAGGCAGCATGTCAGAGTCCGTGAGGAAAGGCACCATCACCCTCATCTACAAGCGGAAGGGGGAGAGGGAAGAAATCAAAAATTGGTGACCCATTTCCTTGCTAAATGTCGACTACAAGATTCTGCCTAAGGCCATTGCCAACAGGCTCAAGTCTGCTCTGGAGCAGGTGATCCACCCGGATCAGACCTGCACTGTACCCGGCAGGAAGATCTCTGATAGCCTTGCACTGCTCAGGGATACGATCGCCTACGTGCAGGACAGGGGGGTGAACGCCTGCTTCATCAGCCTGGACCAGAAGAAGGCCTTTGACAGAATATCCCATACGTACGTGATGGACATTCTATTCAAAATGAGTTTTTGGGAGGGAATCCGCGATTGGATCCGACTGCTCTACGCGGACATCCGTAGCGCAGTCCTAATCAACGGGTGGGAGTCAGAGAGCTTTCCAATCAGATCTGGAGTCAGGCAGGGCTGTCCTCTCTCCATGGTCTTGTTCGTATGTTGTATCGAGCTGTTTGCTGCGTCCATCAGGAAGGATGCAGGTATCAGGGGGTTGACGATCCCAGGCAGCGGAGGCTCTCAGGTTAAGGCCTCCTTGTACATGGACAACGTCGCCATCTTCTGCTCCAACCATCAGTCGGACCACACACTGATGGGCATCTGCAACTGTTTTGAGCTGGCCTCGAGGGCCAGAGTAAACTGAAATAAAAGTGGTGCCATGTTCTTTGGCAGGTGGTAAACCCGACCTTTTGTCCCCTTAACAGTCAGGTCCGACTACCTGAAGGTGCTGGCGATCTGGTTTGGGGGGCTCCTGGCCTGCACAAAGAACTGGGAGGAATGGATTGCCAAGGCCAAACAGAAGCTTGGTATGTGGGTGGGGCGGTCCCTCTCCATAACCGGCAGGAACCTGGTGATAAGATGTGAGGTACTCGCAGTGTTGTTCTACATGGCCAAGGTCTGGCCCATTCCCCACAACTCCGCTGTCAGTCACCCAAGCTATTTTCCACTTTGTCTGGCGGTCCAAGGTAGAATGCATCGGCAGGGCCACCATGTACAAGGTCCCAGACAAAGGGGGGGAAGAGCGTCCCCAACGCTGCTCTGATCCTGATGGCCACCTTTTTGTATGGCTGCCTCAGGATTTGTGTAGAGCCCCAGTACGCAAACACCAAATGTCACCACATGCTTGGTTTCTATCTGCCCAACACACTGAGAAGGCTGGGTCTGGCCACACTGGCCGAGCAGGCACAGGATGTCCCGTCCAGCTGGACCGTTCCCCCCTCCACGTGTCCCAGGTGGAGAAGTTCCTGAGGAGGATCCCCTTCGACCACAAGGCCGTCAGACAGTGGACGACATGAAACATTCTCAGAGTCCTGCAAGGAACTGAGAGGGTGGACTCGCTCGGTTCCTTCCCCGACCAAACGGTCAAGCCATTTGACAGAATATCTCGTCGCCGAAACTGACCAACGGGCACTAGGATGTAGCCTGGATGGTGGTGAGAAAGGCCCCGCTCAGTGCCGTCCTTCCAACACGCATGAAATCTCAGCGCCACAGCGAGCTGCCCTTGAGGCTGCGGCTGGGAGGAGACCGTCGTTCACCTCTTGATGGGCTGCTGCTTTGCGCAGAGGGTATGGAGAGAGATGCATTGGTATCTGTCCAGGTTCATCCCAAACAGTTCGGTAACACAGGATGTTGTGCTCTACGGACTGTTCCCCAGGATGCACACTGAGACAGATATCACCTGCGGCTGGAAGACCATCAACTTTGTGAAGGAGGTCCTTTGTTCCGCCTGAAACCTGCTGGTCTTCCAGCTGAAGGAGCTGTCCACGACCGAGTGCTGCCGACTGGCACACTCCAAGGTCCAGGAGTACGTGCTGCGGGACGCAGGCGAGGTGCGACCTATGCAAAGACTCTATGGGGAAAGGCCACCCTGTAAGGCCACCCCACCTTGTATTGTACACCATGAGTCATAAGAAATACTGTGTTTGAATTGTAATAATGAGATTGCTTTATGTACGATCTGTGGTGTTCTTGGTTTGAAATGTACTGGTTTGGAATTGTGATATTTACTTTGAACTTTGTGTACCTTTTAATTCTATGAAATAAAGTATATTTTGAAATTTAAAAAAGGGACAGTTAATGTACACGTTAAACAACATGTACAGGACAGCTAAACAACAACAACAACTTGCATTTATATAGCCTTTAACGTAGCAAAACATCCCAACGTGCTTCACAGGATCAATTATCAAACAAAATTTCTCACCAAGCCACATAAGGAGATATTAAGACAGGTGACCAAAAGCTTGGTCAAAGATGTAGGTTTTAAGGAGCATCTTAAAGGAGGAGAGGTAGAGAGGAGGAGAGGTTTAGGGAGGGAATTCCAGAGCTTAGGACCTAGGTAGCTGAAGGCACGTCCGCCAATGGTGGAGTGAATAAAATCAGGGATGCGCAAGAGGCAAGAATTGTAGGAGCGCAGAGATCTTGGAGGGTTGTAGGGCTGGAGGAAGTTACAAAGATAGGGAGGGGTGAGGCCATTGAGGGATTTGAAAACAAGGATGAGAATTTTAAAATAGAGGCATTGCCGGACCAGGAGCCAATGTAGGTCAGTGAGCACAGGGGTGATGAATGAACGGGACTTGGTGCGAGTTAGGATACGGGCAGCGGAGCTTTGGATGAGCTCAAGGTTATGGAGGGTGGAAGATGGGAGGCTGGCCAGGAGAACATTGGAATAGTCAAATCTAGAGGTAACAAAGGTATGGATGAGGGTTTCAACAGCAAATGAGCTGAGGCAGGGGTGGAGACGTGTAATGCTACGGAGGTAGGCGGTCTTGGCGATGGAACAGATATGTGGTCGGAAGCTCATCTCAGAGTCAGATAGGACGCCAAGGTTCAGCCTCAGACAGTGACCAGGAAGAGGGATGGAGTCGGTGACTAGGGAATGGTGCTTGTGGGAGGGACGAAGACATTGGCTACTGCCTTTCCAATATTTAGGAGGGGGATATTTTTGCTCATCCAGTACCTCTTATTGGACAAGCAGTGTGACAAATCAGACATAGAGCCAGTTAAACAACATAGGGACAGTCAAACTACGTAGGGACAGTCAATGTACATAGGGACAGTTAAATTTTATATGGACAGTTAGCGTACATAGGGACAGTTAAAGTGCATAGGGACAGTCAAACTACACAGGGACAGTTAAACTATATAGAGACAGTCAAACTATATAGGGACAGTCAAACTATAAAGACACAGTTAAAGTACATAGGGACACTTCAAGTACACAGGGACAATCAAACTATTTAGGAACAGTTAACGTACATAGGGACAGTTAAACTTATTAAACACAGTTAAACTATATAGGGATAGTCAAACTATAAAGAGACAGTTAAAGTACATAGGGACAGTCAAACTATTTAGGGACAGTTAACATACATAGGGACAGTCAAGCTATTTAGGGACAGTTAAACTATATAGAGAGGAAATCTGAAACTCTATCTCCGAAAAAGCTATTGAGGCTAGGTCAATTGTAAATTTCAAAATGGAGATTGATAGATTTTTGGTAGGTAAGAGTATTAAGGGATATGGAACCAAGGCTGGTAATTGGAGTTAAGATACATAGCAGCCGTGATCTAATTGAATGGTAGAGCAGGCTCTAGGGGCTGAATGGCCTACTCCTGTTCCCATGTTCCTATGTAATAAATGCCCTGTTTCCCTCAAAAATGACAAGCTTGAGTTGACAGTAAGTTCATGCTGTTCCTCTCTTTGTTACACTTCAAAACAATATTAAGGTGAGGCAAACCTGGGTTGGTTTCCTTAAAGCGGCCACCTCACAGTTTTCAAGGTCACTGCCACACGTGACACCCCCCCCCCCCCCCCCCATCACGAAAGTACACACTGTGAGGATTGAACGTTTTCATTTATTTTGAGCATCAGCTCTAGTGAATTCTTGGGCTTTTACTGCTGTGCATTAATATTTTATTGCCATTTAGGCATGGCTGACATTGACCTGTCTACACCAGTGTCAACCATTAGCCACATGTGACTAATTGGAAATCCAGATGTGACTAATTGCACTTCTGATTAGTAAATAAAAAATGAGTAATAGACACCTTCGTTGGGCATGTCATCTCAATACTCATTTTCGCACAGCATAAGCATGTGAACTTTATGCTTTTTGTACGTTTGTTGATAAAATGGTGAAATGAAACACAGAGTGTGCGAGTGTTTTTTGATCATAGTGAGTGCTTTACTTCCTTGGTTACTGAATGGTAGTAGATCTTTGTTCATTAAATATACATGTGAAGTACATTTACCTGCATTGTGTGAGTGTGTGTTAGGCGTTTTCCTTTAAATTTAGTGGATTTGGCTAACGGTGTTGCCATAGCCACACTTGTGGCTAGTCAGAAATATATTTTGGATAACAATGGTCTACAGCACACCAATGTAAATCCAAAGATCACAAATAGCACAAATTATTCAAGAATAAGTCAATGAGATGTGTAAAGAGCCCCACCCCAAACTCCTGACTATCTCTCCACCCTGGCAGCCAGTCCAGTACAATGCAGGGAGTTACAGCTGCCATGCACCCACCAAATGTACTTCACAGCCTCACCCATGGTCACCTGTATGTGGCTACAAATGAAGTAAGATGTCACTCAACACCCTTCTCCTGTTGTTCCACTTTGTGAACAGCAGTGTGCCCTCCAGGAATGTGTACAATGAGCTGAGCAATATAGCTGAGGCAAACATCAAGTGATGAGTCTGCAACATGATGACTGATTTCAGTTTAGGGATGTATTTCACCCTCAAAATTAGCACCAAGGAAGCTGGTCCTCTCCAACTTCCCCTAAGTGAGCGATTATGGTACAAACATTATAGTCCAATAGGAAAAGTATTTTCTGACCACAGGAACATGAGAGTAGTGAGACATCTAATAATCAGCTTGGATATCAAATCAATAAAAGCACAATCAGATTTGCCACATAACCATTTCTGTTACTGTATTTGATTGACAAAGCAGTGTACATCAAAGCACTGGGATCCGGTGAAGTTCCTATAAACATCAGCATTGTCAGTGGCGTTACTGTGAGCATTATGAAATCATGAGCTTCTGCAGGATTTTGGCGAGTTTGTGGATCTGTCTGGGATTGTAACGGAACTTTGCTAAACGCCAGGGTGAAAAAAACCCAGCAAAGTGACAGAAACGGTTAATAATATGTTGAAAAAGAACTTTTGGATTGAGTTTAAGCTATACATTTTTGTGAAAGTCTTCTAACTGAGTTAATTTTGGACTAAATACTATGCATTTTCTTAATGGATAACAGCTCGGGAAAGAAATAGCCATGTTGGCTTATGGTGTTAGATGACCAACTAGAAATTCCTTCATGGCTAGTGATCTGCTGCCATCACAACTCATGGCCCCCAGAAAGAAGGATGCCTACAATACAAACTACAAGTTTACTGATGATTAGTCCATTGCACACGGACAGAATCAGTGAAGCATTAAGACTATGGTAAACAATTAGCTAAACATTCCCTTTATTCCTTACATCAATAATAAATTGAAATAACTGGAAAACTTTAATCAGCTTGCCGTAGCAATTTTTGATGCCTTCTCTCCTTGTAGAACAGAGACAGTACTGAGTCTACTGTCATTGCTTTCATGGTCTTCCCAGCTGGGAAGGATACATTCCGTATCCCTTGATCTCGCAATCAGAGAGGTGTTCAAAGCTGTGTTAAATGAAGAATTCACATGTTATGATGCATGTGAGGTCCAGTATCATCTGACAATTTACCAACTGCTTTCTAAACTGGAATTGATTTTCTGTTCAATTTTTAAATTTTGTCCTTGCCTTGCTGAGGACTCTCCGATTTCTCCACTGTATGATGTGGAAACATCATCGGCACTGGCCTAGGTTTGTCAATTGGGTGCATTTCCAATGAACAATTGGCAGGGGACAAAATCTGCCCTCCACGGAGATGCCCTCCGACTATGGTCAGCCCCAGGGTAATTAGCTGGCTGGCGGGGAGGCCTACTGGCCTCGACTGGAGAGTCAAAGAAAGAAAAAACTTGCATTTATATAGTGCCTTTTGCGACATCAGGAAGTCCCAAAGCACTTCATGGCCAATGAAGTACTTTTGAAGTGTAGTCACTGTTGTAATGTAGGGAAAGGTGGCAGTCAAATTGCCCACAGCCCACAACAGCAATGAGATAAATGACCAGATCATCTGTTTTTTTTAGTGATGTTGGTTGAGGGAAAAATATTGGCCAGGACAGGAGACCTGGAGAGTCTGTGGCACCTCTGAGCTACCTGAAAAATCGTTAGGCTTCTTAAATATGTAAATTAGGAGCCTAATGCCTGTTGAAGGACCCCATCCAGAAATTAGTCGATGATGAGTGGGGCAGGCATCGGGCGTGCTGTGCTCGGGATTCTTCAGCGCCCCACGCAGTCGCCAACTCTAGATAATTTAAAAAATATTTTTTTTGTTAAAAAAAACCCATGCTGAGGAGCCAGGAGAACCAGGAGTGCTCCCTCGACTCCACAGGAGTGGTGCTCGGCTCCCCTCATCATAGCTCGCGCCAATCCCCCTTCCCAGGACTTACCTGAGGGTTGCTGCTGGGAAGACAGGCGGCCCGACATTGATGTCTTTGCTCGGGGCAAGCTGCCTGTGGAGGCGTGACCAGCCCTGGCAGCTCTCGTCGAGTATATTGATGAGGCCTGAGGACCAATTTCCATCGATCTACAGGCCTCTGGAATCGGGCGGGCGCTGATTGCACAGTGCCGAATTTGGGCCTGAAAGTAAGGCCAAAATCTACCCCTCAATATTCAGAGTCACAGAGCACCGAGGGAGGAGGAGACTCGAGCGTTGAGAATGGCAGCATCTTTCAGCAAGGAGTTGGGAGTCCGAATTGCAGCACTTTTTAAGTATGGGTCCGAGTCACAGGACTTTACAGAGGGGAATTAGAAAGCAGAATCACATTGCATTATAGAGGAGACTCAGGTGTATCAGTGCTCTGTAGGGGGCCACATAAGTGCACAAAAATTGTACACGCTATAATCAGAATCTGGTTACATGTAAAGAATGCTTTATTTATAGAAAAACAAGAACATTCAATACAGTATCAACATGTTACACTCGTATTAAAAAATTATATTGCTACTAAATGCATAAACATTTATAAGGATACAATTAGATTAATAATTATAAACCACAATTAAATATTTTAAAAGTACTATTATTATGCAGTGTACATATAATGATATAAATTAGTCAAATATGTTAAAATATTTGGTAATAAACATGTCAGTGAATCTGCAAATGCAAGATGCGGACCATTGCAGAGTAGTTTGTTCCTTTGGTGAAATTCTTTGTCATTTTTTTTCATTATGATGTTTGGAAGAAATTAAATAAAATTATAGCTTGCCAGCCTCTTGCTTATATAAATAATTTAAACCAGTGGTCTACCACGACAGTAATAAACTTAAAAAATAAGTTTTTTTTGTTATTTTATTCCCTTCATTTTGCCTGTTTTAGTTTTAGTTTTTCTCCAACCTTGTAGTTTTTCTCTGAGCCCATCAGTTTCTGTGTTTCTGGGGTAGAAATTCGTTTGGGCCCTTCTCCCTCAGAGCAGTGTGATTCTGAATATTGAGAGGTAGATTTCAATTTCGGCCCGTTTTTCAGCCTAGACTCGCCACTGCGCAGGCAGCGTACGTCTCAACTGGGAGGCCCGAGGCCTTGGGCCTCGTTACCATTTTCCGTGTGAGCTGACGGCATCTGTCACACCTCCACAGTCAGCTTGGGTATTTGAAGAGCACGAATGTCAGACTGCTTGCCGGAAGAGGGGGAGAAGCAATCGCAATGACTGTAGAGTTGGGGGAGCACTCCTGCTGCTCCTGGCTCCACAGGATGGCTTTTCAAAATACATTTTTTTAAATCCTTATCTTTAGTCAGTGCTGCTACTTAGGTGCTTAAAAATCTTAACTGGGAGAGACCCAACACCTACCTCGCTCATTGCAAATGAATTTATGTGAAGTGGCCTAAAGCAGGAGTTTGATCTCCATTTACATACTTAAGGGTCCATTGCCTGTTTTAGTCGGCTGCCAGGAATACAAGAAAATGGTGCAGGCTGCAATCGATTGCACACACGTGGCAATCCAAGTACCACCACATGAACCAAGAGTTTTTATCAACCGCAAGGGATATCACTCCATCAATGGACAGCTGGTGTGCAACCACAAGAAGAGGATCATGCAGATATACGCCAGATTCCCAGGCAACCGTCACCAAGACCACCTATTTCCACTTTCGTAACATCACTTGTCTCTGTCCTTGACTTATCTCATCTGCTGCTGAAACCCTAATCCATGCCTTTTTTACCTCTAGACTTGACTATTCCAATGCTCTCCAGGCCGACGTGTCATCTTCCACTCTCCATAAAAACTTGAGCTCATCCAAAACTCTGCTGCTCATATCTTAACTCGCACCAAGTCCCATTCACTCATCACCCCTGTGCTTGCTGACCTGCATTGGCTCCCAGTACAGGAAAGCCTCGATTTTAAAATTCTCTTCCTTGTTTTCAAATTCCTCCATGACTTCATCCCTCTCTATCTCTGTAACCTCCTCCAGCCCTTCAACCCACCATTATCTCTGCGCTCCTCCATTTCTGGCCTCTTCCATAGCCCCGATTTTAATAGCTCCACCATTGGCGGCCGTGCCTTCAGCTGCCTAGCCGTATGCTCTGGAATTCCTTCGGTAAACCTCTCCGCCTCTCTACTTCTCTCTCCTCCTTTAAGATGCTCCTTAAAACCTACCTCTTTGACCAAGCTTTAATATCTCCTTATGTGGCTTGGTGTCAAATTTTGTTTGATAACGCTCCTGTGAAGGGCCTTGGGACATTTTACTACGTTAAAGGCGCTATAATAGATAATTGTGAGTTGTTGTTGTCGTCGTCGTCGTTGTTGTCATCATCGTCATCATGATGTCTTTATACTGCTACTGTCCAACATTCCAGACCTCTTCCTACCAGGAGACAGACATAAGGGCAGCCTCATATGAGACAAGGGATACCCCCTTCAAATTTGGCTCATGACATCTGTGAGGAACCCACCAGTGAGGAGCAGGATGCTACAACCACAGCCACATGACCACCAGGTGTGTCATTGAGCAAGTCATTGGCTTGTTGAAGATGCGCTTCAGGTGCCTGGATAGGTCTGGAGGTGCCCTTCAGCCAGCGAGGGTGTCCATGATCATAGTGGTATGCTGCGTCCTGCACAACATTGCGCAGCAGAGAGGATTAGAGGTGGAGGAAGACCAAGGCACTAGTCAATCATCTTCTGATGATGAGAACATTGAGGAAGAGGAGGGGGAGGAGGAGGAGCAAGACTAGCAATAAGAAGATGGGGCACCCATCGCTAGACCATCTGCGTACATTGCTGCCTGGTTTGCCAGGGATGCCCTCATATCTCAAAGGTTCACTTAGTTACTCAGAATGGGAAAAAGAAACATTGAAAAACTCTATCCCGCTCCCACCACCACCAATCCCCTCCAACCTTTGCACAAAATAGTCCTGCAACTACGCATACACCCATTGCACGTTCACCCAATGGGTCCCGTCATGTATTGACATTCATGATGAAGCAAATGAAAGGGCGAGTTGGTACTCGAGACGCAATAGTGGGCAAGATACGGAAGTAGTGCTAATCAATAAATTTTATGTGCTGATATAAATAAAGGAAACTTCACAACATAACATTTCTTCAAACATGTGCATATCCTGGGTGAATTACAATTCTTTGAACTTATGCTTCCTACCACTTCTACATGGTGCATCCCGTGTGGCTTCAGCAGAGGTAGTGGCAGGTTGCTCAGATCGCTGGCCTGACTGCTGAGATGCTTTTGGCCAACAGTCTCTGGAGTTTTGGAGCCCATGAGGGCCCCGCCAAAGACTGCTCCGCCTGCACCTGTGCAGGGGCAGACTCGGCCATTGGGAGTTGAGGCAGCATGTTGGGTACTGGTTGAGGGGGTGGCAACGCGTGAGACATGGGAGCGCTTTGAGTGGAGTTCCCACTTCCATGTCTCTTTTCATCATCATCCCTCTCCTGGGCCAGGGCCACATCATTCCCACCACTCTGTTGGGGAGCAGCTTGGTGCAGATCAGTGACGCATTGTAAGGCCACGGATAAAGTATCTGTCATCCTGTTTAAGGTGGCAGACATCTCCTGCACCCCTGTGGTCATGGCCAGCATAGACTCATTTGAGAGCCGCAGTTAAAGCCCCATGGAGGTGACCACTCTCTCCATGGCAGACATTTTCGCAATTACCTGCAACTCCAATCCACTAATGTTGGAGTTGGACTCCTCCATCCTCTCCGCTATTATGGAGAGTGTGCGTGGCACGTTTGCCAATACTTCACACAATTGCATCTGTACCTCAATCATTCTTATTCTCAACAATGGCCCCCTGGGTTCAGCATCTGTGTCCAGCTGAGCAGAGCTTGGGGAGGGGTGCGCCCACACCCCACCCACCCCCCCCCCCACCCGACGCACACTCTCCACAGCTGTCCCTGCCACCAGTATCTGCTCGTGCTCTCTTGTGAATTGTGAATCACCAGGTGAAAACCCAATTAACTGTGTAACAGGACTCAATGAAATGCAAGTATTTGCATTGGTGCATGGCTGTATGTCCTGTGACGGTGCACCCTCAGAAGGAATGAGGTCCTCTGAGCAATTGTTGTCATGCGTCTCTGCAGACTCTTGTTCACGTGAAGGCCCTGGAAGGCAAAATAAAGTGATATGAATTAGTCCTGGCAAAGTAACAATGTTGCCAATCACCATACTCAGGCTTCTCATAGTTCAGTCATTGATGTGTGTGAAAGATATTTTAAATTCTGTCACCAGGCATCTGCGAGTTCCCAGTCTCTCCATCTCAGATTGAGAAGGACGCAGGTGTGCCACTTATCTCCAAGGCGTCCTCCTCTTCATCAGTGGGCTGCGCAATTTGTGGAGGTACACCTCCAGTCCTCCTCCTCTCCCTTGCTTTTTACGCTCTCTTCTCCTACAAGGGGTGAAAGAACAGACCTATGAGTGACTGAAGGTCACGTATTCACCCAATGGATACAGTGCATTGCGTGAGGGTGACTATGAGACAGATGTATCACATTGCATAAGGATTGGGGTGAGTGGCAGCGGTGGATGGATACATGGGGAGGTGAGGAAGTGCATAGAGAGTAAAGGATGGGTGCTGCTGAAATTTAAGTGGGTGTGAGATGTGATGTGATGGAATATGCTTGGCAAGAGAGAGTGAGAGAGGGGGTGTTGTACACCACAGAATGTGGGTGAGTCAGCATCTGCATTCACATTTCCTGACCTGCTTAGGTCATTAAAGTGCTTCCTGCATTGCAACCAAGCATGGGTCACAATGCTCCTGCTTCTCACCTCCTCAGCCACTTCCAGCCACACCTTCTTGGTAACAGAAGCAGGTTTCTTCCTCCCATTGCTGGGGAAAATGATGTCCCTCGTGCTCCTCACTGCACCCAGCAGTACTTCAATTGAATCTGGGTGCTGGCCTTGCTCTTTGTGAATCCATGGTTACATTCCTCCTGGCTCATCCAAATTCCATTTTTGCATTGGCCCTTTAAATAGTGGACTTCAGATTGAGTCATGCGGATGCACAGTATGCCTGCTGAGCAGCTTGGAGACACGAAAGCTGGAAGAAAAAATGTAATCGTTCAATTAAGTTGAAATCGCAGAATCCGACCCGCTAACCTCACTTCTGGGTTTTACATCCAAAAATCCCACCCTCCCACCCCCCAGCTCTCTTCCCAACTCCGAGTAAATATTGGGGCCCATGTGTTTGGTCTGTTCTCAAATTAATCATAAGTCATCTTTTGTTTCTTTATAGCTTCTACTGAGATTTTGTTATGATTGGATGTTCTGTGATATGGTTGCTCCTCTCACAAATTATGTTTTTTTTATTCGTTCATGGGATGTGGGCGTCGCTGGCGAGGCCAGCATTTATTGCCCATCCCTAATTGCCGTTGAGAAGGTGGTGGTGAGCCGCCTTCTTGAACCACTGCAGACCGTGTGGTGAAGGTTCTCCCACAGTGCTGTTAGGTAGGGAGTTCCAGGATTTTGACCCAACGACGATGAAGGAACGGCGATATATTTCCAAGTCAGGATGGTGTGTGACTTGGAGGGGAACGTGCAGGTGGTGTTGTTCCCATGCACCTAATGCCCTTGTCCTTCTAGGTAGTCATGATGTGGAGATGCCGGTGATGGACTGGGGTTGACAATTGTAAACAATTTTACAACACCAAGTTATAGTCCAGCAATTTTATTTTAAATTCACAAGCTTTCGGAGACTTCCTCCTTCCTCAGGTAAATGTTCAGGAGCTCCTCGAAGCCTACGCATTTATACATATAGAACAATACATGGTGTTTACAGAATGCCCCTGCAACTGCCCGTTGCCAAGGCAATCACCGTGTTCAGACAGAGAGGTGTCACCTGCAGAACCCCCGAATACACATTCAACAAAAAAACAAACAGGAAAAAAAACAGAGAGGCAGAAACATCCGGAAGGCAGAGAAAGCCAGCAAATGACCCATTATATTAAAAACAGATAACATTTGTTCGCTGGTGGGGTAACGTGTAGCGTGACATGAACCCAAGATCCCGGTTGAGGCCGTCCTCATGGGTGCGGAACTTGGCTATCAATTTCTGCTCGACGATTTTGCGTTGTCGTGTGTCTCGAAGGCCGCCTTGGAGTACGCTTACCCGAAGGTCGGTGGATGAATGTCCATGACTGCTGAAGTGTTCCCCGACTGGGAGGGAACCCTCCTGTTTGGCGATTGTTGCGCGGTGTCCGTTCATCCGTTGTCGCAGCGTCTGCATGGTCTCGCCAATGTACCATGCTCTGGGGCATCCTTTCCTGCAACGTATGAGGTAGACAACGTTGGCCGAGTCACAGGAGTATGAACCATGCACCTGGTGGGTGGTGTCCTCTCGTGTGATGGTGGTATCTGTGTCGATGATCTGGCATGTCTTGCAGAGGTTACCATGGCAGGGTTGTGTGGTGTCGTGGACGCTGTTCTCTTGAAAGCTAGGTAATTTGCTGCGAACGATGGTGTGTTTGAGGTTGGGTGGCTGTTTAAAGGCGAGTAGTGGAGGTGTGGGGATGGCCATAGCGAGGTGTTTGTCCTCATTGATGACATGTTGAAGGCTGCGGAGAACATGGCGTAGTTTCTCCGCTCCGGGGAAGTACTGGACGACAAAGGGTACTCTGTTGGTTGCGTCCCATTCTAGGTGGTAGAGGTCATGGGTTTGGGAGGTGCTGTCGAAGAAGCCTTGGCGAGTTGCTGCAGTGCATCCTGTGGATAGTACAAACTGCAGCCATTGTGTGCCGGTGGTGAAGGGAGTGACTGTTTAGGGTGGTGGATGGGGTGCCAATCAAGCGGGCTGCTTTGTCCTGGATGATGTCGAGCTTCTTGAGTGTTGCTGGAGCTGCACTCATCCAGGCAAGTGGAGAGTATTCCATCCCACTCCTGACTTGTGCTTTGTCGATGGTGGCAAGCCTTTGGGGAGTCAGGAGGTGAGTCACTTGCCACAGAATACCCAGCCTCTGACCTGCTCTTGTAGCCACAGTATTTATATGGCTGGTCCAGTTACGTTTCTGGTCAATGGTGATCCCGAGGATGTTAATGGCGGGGGATTCAGCGATGGTAATGCCGTTGAATGTCAAGGGGAGGTGGTTAGACTCTCTCTTGTTGGAGATGGTCATTGCCTGGCACTTATCTGGTGCGAATGTTACTTGCCACTTATCAGCCCAAGCCTGGATGATGTCCAGGTCTTGCTGCATGCGGGCTCGGACTGCTTCATTATCTGAGGGCTTGCGAATGGAACGGAACACTGTGCAATCATCAGCAAACATCCCCATTTCTGACCTTATGATGGAAGGAAGGCCATTGATGAAGCAGCTGAAGATAGTTGGGCCAAGGACACTGCCCTGAGGAACTCCTGCAGCAATGTCCTGGGGATGAGATGATTGGCCTCCAACAACCACTACCATCTTCCTTTGTGCTAGGTATGACTCCAGCCACTGGAGAGTTTTCGACCTGATTCGCATTGAGTTCAATTTTACTAGGGCTCCTTGGTGCCACACTCGGTCAAATGCTGCCTTGATGTCAAGGGCAGTTACTCTCACCTCACCTCTGGAATTCAGCTCTTTTGTCCATGTTTGGACCACGGCTGTAATGAGGTCTGTAGCCAAGTGGTCCTGGCGGAACCCAAACTGAACGTCGGTGAGCAGGTTATTGGTGAGTAAGTGCTGCTTGATAGCACTGTCGATGACACATTCCATCACTTTGCTGATGATTGAGAGTAAACTGATGGGGCGGTAATTGGCCGGATTGGATTTGTCCTGCTTTTTGTGGACTGGACATACCTGGGCAATTTTCCACATTGTCGGGTGGATGCCAGTGTTGTAGCTGTACTGGACCAGTTTGGCTAGAGGTGCGGTTAGTTCTGGAGCACTACAGCCAGGATGTTGTCGGGGCCCATATCCTTTGTTGTATCCAGTGCACTCAGCCGTTTCTTGATATCACGTGGAGTGAATTGAATTGGCTGAAAACTGGCTTCTGTGATGGTGGGGATATCGGGAGGAGGCCGAGATGGATCATCCACTCGGCACTTCTGACTGAAGATGGTTGCACTCACGTGCTGGACTCTGCCATCATTGAGGAGGGGGATGTTTACAGAGCCTCCTCCTCCCATTAGTTGTTTAACTGTCCACCACCATTCATGACTGGATGTGGCAGGACTGCAGAGCTTTGATCTGATCCTATGGTTGTGGAATTGCTTAGCTCTGTCTATAGCATGTTCCTTCCGCTGTTTAGCATGCATGTAGTCCTGTGTTGTAGCTTCACCAGTTTGGCACCTCATTTTTAGGTACGCCTGGTGCTGCTCCGGGCATGCTCTTCTACGCTCCTCATTGAACCAGGGTTGGTCCCCTGGCTTGTTGGTAATGGAGTGAGGAATATGCCGGACCATGAGGTTACAGATTGTGCTGAAATACAATTCTGCTGCTGCTGATGGCCCACAGCGCCTCATGGATGCCCAGTTTTGAGCTGCTAGATCTGTTCTGAATCTACCCAATTTAGCATGGTGGTAGTGCCACACAACACATTGGATGGTGTCCTCAGTGCGAAGACAGGACTTCGTCTCCACGAGGACTGTGCGGTGGTCACTCCTACCAATGCTGTCATGGACAGATGTATCTGCGACAGGTAGATTGGTGGGGACGAGGTCAAGTAGGTTTCTCCCTCGTGTATGGTTTGCTCCCCACCTGCCGCAGGCCCAGTCTGGCAGCCATGTCCTTCAGGACTTGGCCAGCTTGGTCAGTATCGGTGCTACCGAGCCACTCTTGGTGATGGACATTGAAGTCCCCCATCCAGAGTACATTCTATGCCCTTGCTACCCTGAGTGCTTCCTCCAAGTGGTGCTCAACATGGAGGAGGACTGATTCATCAGCTGAGGGAGGGCGATAGGTGGTAATCAGCTGGAGGTTTCCTCACCCATGTTTGACCTGATGCCATGAGATTTCACAGGGTCCGGAGTCAATGTTGAGGATTCCCAGGGCCACTCCCTCCTGACTGTATATCACTGTACCACCACCTCTGGTGGGTCTGTCTTGCCGGTGGGACAGGACATACCCAGGGATGGTGATGGAATAGTCTGGGACGTGGCTGAAAGGTATGGATTCTGTGAGTATGGCTATGTCAGGCTGTTGCTTGATTAGTCTTGGGGACAGCTCTTCCAATTTTGGTACAAGTCCCCATATGTTAGTTAGGAGGACTTTGCAGGGTTGACTGGGCTTGGTTTGCCTTTGTCGTGTCCAGTGCCTCGTAGTCCGTCCAGTTTTATTTTTATGATGACTTTTCGTAGCGAGATTTTGAAACTGAATGGCTTGCTAAGCCATTTCAGAGGGCGATTAAGAATCAACCACATTGCTGTGGGTCTGGAGTCACATATAGGCCAGACTGGGTAAGGACAGCAGGTTTCTTTCCTTGAAGGGCATTAGTGAACCAGATGGGTTTTTACAACAATCCGGTAGTATTCATGGCCACCATCACTGATACTAGTTTTTTTTTATTCCAGAATTTTATTTAATCAATTGAATTTAAATTCACCAGCTGCCATAGCAGGATTTGAATTCATGATTCTGGATTATTAGTCCAGTAACATAACCACTATGCTACCGTACCTGAATGATACAAAGACAGAGGCAGGAGGGAATTTCTTCACCATATTCAGTGCACTGGGTGTGCAAAAATATAGGAAACATAGGAACAGGAGCAGTCACCTCAGCTCCTCGAGCCTGTTCCTCCATTCAATTAGATAGTGGTTGATCTGTATCTTAACTCCATTTACTCGTGTTGGTTCTATATCACTTCATACCCTTATCTAACAAAAATCTAGCAATCTTAGTTTTGAAATTTTCAATTGACCTAGCCTCAACAGCTTTTTGGGGGAGGGAATTCTAGATTTCCACTACCTTTGTGTGAAAAAATGCTTCCTAATATCACCCTGGAATGGTCTAGTCTTAACCTTAATCTTAAGGTTATGCCCCCTTGTTCTGAACTCCCCTACCAGAGGAAATAGTTTTTTCTCTATCTACCTTATCAAATCCTTTAATCATCTTAAACACATCAATTAGATCATCCCTTAATCTTCTATACTCAAGAGAATACAAGCCTAGTCTGAACAACCTGTCCCCACAATTTAACTCTTTTAGTTCCGGTATCATTTTGGTGGATCTGCGCTGCACCCCCTCCAAGGCCAATATATCCTTCCTGAGGTGCGGTGCCCAGAACTGAATGCAGTACTCCAGACGGGGTCTAACCAGAGATTTATACATCAGTATTATAACTTTCACCCCTTTGTATTCCAGTCCCCTTGAAATAAAGGCTAACATTCCATTAGCCTTTTAAATTATTTTTTGAACCCATTCACTAGATTTTAATGATTTCTGTACATGGACTCCTAAATCTCTCTGCTTCTCCACAGTTCCTAACTTCTCACCATTTAGAAAATACTTTGATCTATCTTTCCTAGATCCATACCCATCATCCCTAATCTCTGTCTCCTATCTCCTAACCCATTCCCTATCTATGTCAATAAGTTGCCAACAGTTCCATGTGCTTTCATTTTTGCTAACAGTCTCTTGTGTGGAACCTTATTGAATGCCTTCTGGAAGTCCATATAAATAACATCCATAGACACTCCCTTATCCACCACATTAGTGACCTCCTTAAAAAATTCAACTAGTTTTGTTAGACGTGGCCTGAAGTGTTAGACCATTTTTTGGGTGGTGTTTGGGAGTGCAGGAACGCTTTAATCTCAGGAGAGGTTGTGTGCATTTGAGCAGTGTGGCTATGTAAATGAGTCCTGAGGGACTTTGATGGATGTAAGGTTTGAACTGTTAAAAAAATCGAAGAAACTTGCACTTATGCAACCAAATGTGCTAAAACCAAATTTCCTCAATCTTTTTAGTGCAATATAGGCGTTAATGCTGAAGGCAGAGAGAAAATTCAGGGCCAATAATTTAATGGGCACTGACAGATTGGTCAATAACTACAGAAAGATAAAATGCAATGTATGAAAAGCTACATATAATCAGAAAACTCAACCTCTTATTTTCGGTTCGTGCCAGTATGACTCAAATAATCTCAGCCTAAGGCAATGGAACAAGAATACTGCCAGTAAAAAGTTATCTTATTGTTTATGTGTATATATTTTTGAAGGCACATCCATCTAATTACCTTATCGCCTTTAACTGTTTTCATGTCATCTATGCTTGAAAATCCGCCCAAAGGAACCTTTTCTAAATTCTTTCTTTGTTGTCTGCAGACACTTTGCAGATATTCTGTTAATCTTAAATCTCACATTTCACAAATTATACAACTGCTAATGAGTGAGGTGACAGCTTTTAGCAAATTAACAAAACAAAGGGAAACTTATAAAACTAAATTATAATATTATTCCTGATGTCCACAAAACAGTGCAGTCCTTGCAGTGCCCATCGGTCACGGAAGGCCTCAATTGTACCGGTGGACAATGCATGCTCCTTCTCTAGGACCACCTGGGCACAGACAAGACCCCGGAAGAGAGGCAGGCAGCCATAGCGACTGACCCTCTGGGCCTCGTCCATCCTGGACCTGTAGATGACCAACTTGGCAGACCCACAAGAAAGTCCTCTGACTCGCCCACCCCTGGAGTATGTGCTCAAGTCACTGGAGTAGGACTTAAACACACGCCCTTCTAACTCAGAGGTGAGCGTGCTACCACTGAGCCACGGCTAACATTTAAAGTGTAACCAGCATTTTGTCTACATAACTGCAGTCATTGTTCAACAACAACAACTTGCATTTATATAGCGCCTTTAATGTAGTAGAACATCCCAAGGCACTTCACAGGAGCGTTATCAAACAAAATTTGACACTGAGCCACATAGGGAGATATTAGGACAGGTGACCCAAAGCTTGGTCAAAGAAGTAGATTTTAAGGAGCGTCTTAAAGGAGGAGAGAGAGGTAGAGAGGTTTAGGGAGGGAATTCCAGAGCTTAGGGCCGAGACAGCTGATTGGTGGAGCGATTAAAATTGGGGATGCACAAAAGCGAAGAGTTGGTGGCGCCCAAAGATCTCGGAGGGTTGTAGGGCTGGAGGGGCAAGGTCATGGAGGGCTTTGAAAACAAGGATGAGAATTTTAAAATCGAGGCGTTCCTGGATCGGGAGCCAATGTAGGTCAACGAGCACAGGGGTGATGGGTGAATGGTGCGAATTAGGATACAGGCAGCAGAGTTTTGGATGAGCTCAAGTTTATGGAGAGTGGAAGATGGGAGGCCGGTCAGGAAAGCATTGGAATAGTCAAGTCTAGAGGTAACAAAGGCATGGATGAGAGGTTCAGCAACAAATGAGCTGAGACAGGGGCGCAGACGGGCGATTTTACGGAGGTGGAAGTAGGCGGTCTTGGTGATGGAGCAGATATGTGGTTGGAATCTCACCTCAGGGTCAAATAAGGTGCCAAGTATGCGAACGGTCTGGTTCAGCCTCAGTCAGTGGCCAGGGAGAGGGATGGAGTTGGTGGCTAGGGAATGGAGCTTGTGACGGGGATCGAAGACAACAGCTTTGGTCTTCCCAATATTTAGTTCAACAGTAATTCATTGCGTAAAGTACTTTGAGGTGTTTCGACCTGATAAGGTGCTATAAAAATGCAATGGCCTAGAAACTTTTTGGGCGGGATGGGTGCATGGGTCGGGGCCTGGTTTGGGGTTGGGGATTTGGGCCTGGATCGGGGATCGGGATGGAGACGTGTTGGGGGTCGATGCCTGGGTCGGGGATTGGGGTCGATGTCGGGAATCGCGGGGGTCAGTGTCAGGGATCCTTGGGGTCAGTGAAGTGATCAGAGGGGAGATCAGGGAGCAGCGGCGATAGGTCAACTGGAGATGAGCAGTTTTTAAGCAGGTGCAGAGCCAGGGAAAAGGACGGCTGGGAAAGAAGAAAAGGAAAAGGTTGGACAGGAGTGATTAAATTACTAAAGGGATGATGGAGTAAGGAAAATGGAGATAATAATGGGACAAGTATAGAGGCAAAAGATGGGTCCAATATAGTTGTAATTGGTTGCAGAATGTCCAAGAGAAAATGCAAGCAGTGGTTAAGATCTAAAGTTGTTAAACTCAATGTTAAGGCCGGAAGGCTATAAAGTGCCTCGTAGAAAGATGAGGTGTTGATCCTTGAGCTTGCGTTGAGCTTCATTGGAAAGTGTGGGAGGCCGAGGGCAGAGAGACCAGACTGGGAGTGGATGGACAATTAAAGTGGCAAGTGGTAAGGGTCACACTAGCAGACTGAATGGAGGTGTTCAGCAATGCGATCACTCAATCTGCGTTTGGAGACCTCATTGTGAGCAGTGAATACAAAATACCATGTTTCTCCGTCCACAGATTCTGCCTGACCTGCTGAGTGTTTCCAACATTTTCTGTTTTTATTTCATATTTCCAGCATCCGCAATATTTTGCTTTTGTTTAAGTGTTACAGAGCAGACCTGACTCGGGCTTACATAAAACTAAAACATAATTTATGCTTAACTGAAACAGATGTATTTAATGATCTAATTTTGAACATCTTTAAATACTCATCAGTTGGTATTTGCACAATCTACCTTCCTTATGTAGCTCAGGATTAATCATGTGTCCACAGTATCTATTTGCCTTGTGCAATAATGGAAACCTAAAGCATGCAAGCTAACCTTTTGATAGGAACATAAGAACAGGAGTAAGCCATTCAGCTCCTGGAGACTGTTCCACCATTCAATTAGATCATGGCTGATTTGTACCTCAATTCCATTTACTCGCCTTTGCTTCATTTTCCTTGACAGCCTTACCTAGCAAAATTCTGTCAATCTCAGTCCTGAAAATTTCAATTGACCCAGCATTCTCAGCCTTTTGGAGGAGAGAGTTACAGATTTCCTCTACACTTTGTGTGACAAAGTGCTTCCTGATTTCACTCCTGAATGGCCTGGCTCTAATTTTAAGGTTATGCCCCCATGTTGTGGATTCTTCCACTCGAGGAAATAGTTTCTCTGTAGAATCCTACAGAATCTCTTTATCATATTAAACACTTCAATTAGATCACCCCTCAACCTTCTAAACTTAAGATAATACAAGCCAAGTTTATGTAACCTGTCCTCATAGTTTAACACTTTAAGCCCCGGTATCATTCTGGTGAATCTGTGCAGTACCCCCTCAAAGGCCAATATAACCTTCCTGGGGTTCAGTGCTCAAAACTAAATGCAGTACTCTAGATAGGGTCTGATTAAGGCTCTATACAACTAAAGCATCACTTCCTCTCCTTTGTATTCCAGCCCCCTTGAGACAAAAAACAACCTTCTGTTAGCCTTTTTGATTATTTTTTTATATCTGTGCACTAGCTTTTAATTATTTATTTACCTGAATGCCCAAATCCCTTTCCTTCCCCACAGTTCCTAGTGTTTCGCCATTAAGAAAATATTCTGATTTGTCTTTCTTGGATTCAAAGTGGATGGCCTCACACTTCCCCGCAGTGAACTCCATCTACCACAGTTCTGCCCACTCACTTAATCTGTCGATGACCTTTTGTAACTTCCTGCTCCAATCTACACAATTAACTGTTCCTCCTAACTTAGTGTCAGCGGCAAACTTAGACATATAACTCTCTATTCCTTCATCCAAGTCATTGATAGTGAAAAGCTGAGGCCTCAGTACAGATCCCTGGGGAACACCACTTATCATATCCCGTCAACTTGAGTACATTCCTATTATCCTTATTCTCTGTCTCCTACCTCCCAACCAATTACCAACCCTTGTACAGAGTTACCACCAATACATTTGCTCTCATTTTTGGTAATAATCCATTGTCCGGCACCTTATCAAATGCTTTCTGAAAGTCCATATAGACAACGTCCATGGATATGCCAGTATCCATCATGTTAGTGACCGCCTCAAAAAATTCAACCAGGTTAGTCCAACATGATCTGCCTTTCACAAATCCATACTGACTCTCTTTGAGCAGCTCATACTTGTTCAAGTGCTCAGTCACTCTGTCCCTGATGATAGATTCCAGTAACTTCCCCTCAACTGATGCTAAACTGATAGGTTTGTAGTTTTCTGGTTTCTCTCTCCCTCCTATCTTAAGTAATGGAGTGACATTTGCAATATTCCAATCCAAAGACACAATTTCTGAATCTAGAGAGCTTTGGAAAATTATGACTAACTCATCTGCAATTTCCTCACCTGTTTGTTTTAATACTCTAGGGTGGAAACCATCAGACCCTAGAGATTTGTCTACCTTAAGTCATATTATTTTCTCCATTACCATTTTCTTTCCTTATGTTAAACCCAATTAGTTCCTCCCTATAACTTATTTTAAGTTCCCTTGAACCACTGGTATTTTGTCCTCTTTCTCCACTGTGAAAACAGATACAAAGTACTCATTTAACAAGTCTGCCATTTTCTTATTATCCATTATGGTCTCACCTACATCTGTCTTTAATGGGCCCACATTCCCCTTACCACTCTCGATTTTGAGTGCTTTCACCTGGCGGTAACGGCCTGTAAACAGAGTCAGTAGCCTTACCGTCCCGTTAACACCAGGCAATGTGGCTGGCTCCATTTTGAAAGGGGCCTACCGCCGGGTGTCCAAAGCACTCCCCTGCTTCAGGCCCCTTTTACTATGGAAATCAGGGTCGTATGTCGTAAATAGGACCCCGATTGCCATTTTTGGTCGGAACTGGTCAGAGCCTGCACACTCCGACCAGTTCCACGGGCGATAGAACTGAAGAGGCCCAGAATGGGCGAGTGACCAGCATGCTCTGCCGATTGGTTGCTCAAAAGTCAAAATCGAGCCCATAGAATAGCCCTTTGGCCAAAAGGTCAACCTGTGCCTGTGGAACCAAACCTCACCAAGGAGTGAGAACCTTTAGACGAGAGAAGGGGAGAAAACTGCCAGAGAAAACAGTAAAAACACAAACATTGGGCAGCGATTTCAAGGCTATATTTTAATCTTATACTACAGACAACATCCTAAACCATTTCAAATTTGCTATGCAATATCAATATCTTTATTAGGTTACAGTAATCACTTGCTGAATTCCCATTATTGTAGTTGTAATTCCCTCTTAATTCTGAATATTCTATATATATAATCTGTGTCCTCATGTTTGACTTTGTTTTGCTTGTGCCCCCTGGTTAAGTTTCAATAGCGTGACAGTCTGGGATCGCTGTTGTTGATATTCCAGTTTGTACTTGTAGCTACTAGCTTATCGTTGGAATCATATTACAAACAGGGCTAATTATTCAAAACTGAAGTGAAGCAGTGAGCAGAAACGCACAGTAGTTAAAAACAACACACATATATGGGAATGGTACTTATGAGAAAATATAGGATGTGTGTTTGCCATAATAAATAGAGTTATTCACAAATCCTAGATTTAAAATGCTTGTAATGCTTTTGGAACGAAAAGATTCTGAGTTAATTATTGCTCATTGGATTATGGATGTTTAAATTTGTACTTTGGCAGTGATTGTCCATTGATACCAATTACTGGAATATCTACTGATCATTCCGACATGTGGGAAGAAATAAAGAGAAGACAGTTTTTTCACTAAAATTTATGCTTTAAAAAAAGTTCTAAAAGGAATAAAAGTTAAAAAAATGTACTTCTGTTGTGCCTAAGCCCATTTTCTCCCTAACCTCCCTCTTTCTTCCATATTCATGATTTAAATGTTTCTCTTTTTTAGCTTATTATGTATTTTAACTTTCATTTTGCATTATTTGTCAGTTATAATTATGCTTAAACAGGAGATTTATTTGTTCCATTGTCCCTCCAGCTCCTTGAGCTCCATTCTGGAGCTGGCACCCACATCTCTAACATTCAGTTCCTTTAGTGACAAGGTCAAACTTAGTGACATATTGCTTGCGGCACCTTTTCCTAAACACTCAATGCTCAATGAGATAATGGGGGTGAAATTAAACTTCAGTGGGAGCACAAAACAGAGGGAGCAGATCGACTGTTATCCATCTCACCTGATTTTCCTTCCCACAATGAATGGGGTGTATAATGGGCAGGGTGTATAAAGGACAGGGTGTATAATGGGCAGGTGTAGAACGGGTGGGTGTATAATGGGCAGTGGTGTATAACGGACAGGGTGTATAATGGGCAGGGGTATAATGGGTGGGGGTATAATGGGTGGGTCTATAATGGGTGGGTGTATAATGGGCGGTGGTGTATAACGGACAGGGTGTATAACAGACATGGTGTATAATGGGTGGGGGTACAATGGGTGGGTGTCTAATGGGCGGGTATATGACTTGCAGGGTATATAACGGGTGGGGGTATAGAAGGTAGGTGTATAACGCGCAGGTGCATAATGGGTGGGTGCATAATGGGCAGGATGTATAACAGGCGGGGTGTATAAAGGATGGGTGTATAATGGGCGGGGTGTATAATGGGTAGGTGTATAATGGGCGGGATGTATAACAGGTGGGGTGTATAAAGGACGGATGTATAATGGGTAGGTGTATAATGGGCAGGATGTATAACAGGCGGGGTGTATAAAGGACGGGTGTATAATGGGTAGGTGTATAATGGGCGGGATGTATAACAGGTGGGGTGTATAAAGGACGGATGTATAATAGGCGGGGTGTATAATGGGTGGGTGTATAACGGGCAGGGTGTATAACGGACAGGGTGTATAAAGGATGCGGTGTATAAAGGACGGGTGTATAATGGGTAGGTATATGATGGGCATACGGGTGCATAAAGGATAGGTGTATAACAGGCAGTTGTGTATAATGGGCGGGTATATGACGGGCGGGATGTATAGCAGGTGAGATGTATCAGGTGTGTATAACAGGCGGGATGTATAAAAGATGGGTGTATAATGGACAGGGTGTATAATGGGTAGGTGTATAATTGGCGAGTGTATAATGGTTGGGGTGTATAACAGGCGGGGTGTATAAAGGATGGGAGTATGAGGAGCGGGGTGTATAATGGGAGGGTGTATAACGGGTCAGTGTATAACGGGTGGGTGTATAACAGGCGGGATGTATAACAGGTGGGGTATATAAAGGACGGGTGTACAATGGATGGGTGTATAATGGGTGGGGTGTATAACGGGCAGGGGGTTTAACGGACGGGTGTATAACAGGCGAGTGTATAATGGATGTAGAGTTTAACGGGTGGGTGTATAATGGGCGGGGAGTATAACGGGCAGGGTGTATAACAGGCAGAGTGTATAACGGGCAGGGTGTATAACAGGCAGGGTGTATAATGGGCGGGGCGTATAACAGGCAGGGTGTATAACAGGCAGGGTGTATAACAGGCAGGGTGTATAACAGGCAGGGTGTATAATGGGCGGGGCGTATAACAGGCAGGGTGTATAACAGGCAGGGTGTATAACGGGCAGGATGTATAACAGGCAGGGTGTATAACGGGCAGGATGTATAACAGGCAGGGTGTATAACAGGCAGGGTGTATAACAGGCAGGGTGTATAACAGGCAGGGTGTATAACAGGCGGGGCGTATAACAGGCTGGTGTATAACGGGCAGGATGTATAACAGGCAGGGTGCATAACGGGCAGGATGTATAACAGGCAGGGTGTATAACAGGCAGGATGTATAACAGGCAGGGTGTATAACAGGCAGGGTGTATAACAGGCAGGGTGTATAATGGGCGGGGCGTATAACAGGCAGGGTGTATAACAGGCAGGGTGTATAACGGGCAGGATGTATAACAGGCAGGGTGTATAACAGGCTGGGTGTATAACAGGCTGGTGTATAACAGGCAGGATGTATAACAGGCAGGGTGTATAACGGGCAGGGTGTATAACAGGCTGGGTGTATAACAGGCTGGTGTATAACAGGCAGGATGTATAACAGGCAGGGTGTATAACAGGCAGGGTGTATAATGGGCGGGGTGTATAACAGGCAGGGTGCATTATGGGCGGGGTGTATAACAGGCGGGGTGTATAACAGGCAGGGTGTATAACAGGCAGGGTGTATAACGGGCAGGGTGTATAATGGGCGGGGTGTATAACAGGCAGGGTGCATTATGGGCGGGGTGTATAACAGGCGGGGTGTATAACAGGCAGGGTGTATAACAGGCAGGGTGTATAACAGGCTGGTGTATAACAGGCAGGGTGTATAACAGGCGGGGCGTATAACAGGCTGGTGTATAACAGGCAGGGTGTATAACAGGCTGGTGTATAACAGGCAGGGTGTAAAACAGGCTGGTGTATAACAGGCAGGGTGTATAACAGGCGGGGCGTATAACAGGCTGGTGTATAACAGGCAGGGTGTATAACAGGCAGGGTGTATAACAGGCTGGTGTATAACAGGCAGGGTGTATAACAGGCAGGGTGTATAACAGGCGGGGCGTATAACAGGCTGGTGTATAACAGGCAGGGTGTATAACAGGCTGGTGTATAACAGGCAGGGTGTATAACAGGCAGGGTGTATAGCAGGCTGGTGTATAACAGGCAGGGTGTATAACAGGCAGGGTGTATAACAGGCGGGGTGTATAACAGGCTGGATGTATAACGGGCGGCTGATCCACTACTGCCAGTTTTGCGATCATGTTAAAGTTGAATTTCACCCGCAATTTATCAGTACTCAGGACAGCAAGTGCTTCATGATGACATATCTCTTTCCACTTGACTTGCTTTTATTTATAGCTACTTCCTGCGTTCTGTGGATTTGTGTGAAGTGATTGCTGGAAAATTGGATAACCCCTTTTCCCATGATTGTGATTGTATATGCCTCCTTGACAAAAGGATTTGGTCATTTTTTTTTCTGTTAAGAGGGAGAAAAGCCACAAGTGCCATTTTCATCATGGTGATTTCACACACAAGTGTTTTTTGATGTGAGATACATCATCACTTTGTATATCTGTAAACATTTGCCAAACATTTTTGCTCATTAAGACAATGCCCCTTTAATCACTTTCTGCTCTTTTCATTTATGTTTTATTCCACTTTGTTACCACAGAATTTAACACTTGGACAATTCTTCATAATACGCCCCGGCTTCTCATCCTCTTCAGTCAGCTATTTTGTTTGTGTGGTCCCAATTTCTGTAGCTCTGCCAATGTCTATAACATTCTAGTGTTCATCCATCCGTTGTGATCTACCTCAGGGCAGGTCCTAGCTCAAGTCTCACACATGAGATTCTTGAGCCACTTACTAGGGAAGAGCAGTTGAGGTGATATCCCATTGCCTTCCTCCCACTTTTATCTTTGAAGTTCCTTCTCCTAGGTGAGCTGCACCCAAGACTAAAGAACCCCACCTACCCTTAAGATGGGGCACTACCAGCACCCATCGGACGCAGGTACTGCTACTGGACGTCAACCCAGTATTCAGAGCCGATGCTCTGGTCTCCGTTCGCCGGGGACATTTGGAGTGGGGGTCCGAACCCAATCCTTCTGACTGAGAGGTGGGAATTCTACCCCGACCCAGTGGTCACTCCATCTTTCTCGGTATCACGGTGTAATGTTTATGAGCCCGCCTTGTAGGTTTTCCCTACTTTGCAGCAGCATCCAAAATTACAACGTGTATTGGGGCTTGAAAGTGAGTCCACACACCCAGCATGTGCAGGCCTCCTTAACCATATGGAAATTATGGACAACAGGTCTCACGTCAAATTTTACCATTTCAGCTGAAGCTCGGCTCAGAACATTAGCCTCACTCATAAAAACTAGGTGATTGACTATTGAGCAGGAAGGCCTGTTTTGTAGGCCCTATTTCTTAAAGGGAAGTTGTGGTTGTACAATCTGCATTTAAAATTTCTGTTTTCAGGCTGGAAGCATCTTCAGTGACCATCTTGCAAAGTTTGTTTTGTTCCCTATTGTCAGATTTGACTCAGTGGTACCACTCTTGCCTCTGAGTCAGTTGGTTATGGGTTTAAGCCCCATTCCAGAGTCTTGAGCACATAATCTAGGGTGACAATTCAGTGCAGTACTGAGGGAGTGCTGTGCTGTCTGAGGTGCCATCTTTTGGATGAGACATTGAACCGAGACCCATCTACCCTCTCAGGTGGGCATAAAAGAACCCATGGCACTTTTCGATGGAGAGCAGGGGAGTTCTCCCTGGTGATCTGGTCAATATTTATCCCTCAACCAACATCACTAAAACAGATTATCTGGTCATTTATCTCATTGCTGTTTGTGGGACCTTGCTGTGAGAAGCACTATGGCACTTCCTGAGGTTGTGAAAGACACTATATAAATGCAAGTTCTTTCTTTCTTTAGTGTTGCCTTTTTGCTCAAGCCTTAATTTTTCTGTGCTACACTGTGCCACAATTGTGCTGTAATACAAATAGTATCTAAGAAGGCTGGGAGGATGGGACTCACTGCGTCAGCTGCCACCATTGTTGCTTGACTTGGATGGAGAGGACCACTTCATGAGGGGTTATCGCCTGCAGGTCCACTATGAGGGTGATTTTAAACCCCAAGAATGGGAGGGTTGGGGGCAGGTGGGAATTGAAAATAGTTGTTTTTTGGGTCGTGACCGCAACCCGACTTTATTTCCCGTTTTAACGTCAGCGTGTAAAAGTACAGGCTTCCCACTGGGAATGCAAAGACCGAAAATTTTGCGGTTGCGACCCAAAAAAACAACTATTTTCAACTCCCACCCGCCCCTAGCCCACCTGTTCTTGGGATTTAAAATCACCCCCTATATGTCTTTGGACAATGAATGTATTTATGCACATTTTCATTTTAAAAGTTATATTTAAGGGGTACAGTATCATAGTGGGTTATGTTTTTTTAATTATTAATTCTTGGGATGTGAGTGTCACTGACAAGGCCGGTGTTTATTGCCCATCCTTGGTTACCCTTGAGAAGTTAATGGTGGGCCTTCTTCTTGAACCGCTGCAGTCCATGTGGTGAAGGTTCTCCCACAGTGCTGTTAGGTAGGGAGTTCCAGGATTTTGACCCAGCGACGATGAAGAAATGGTGATATATGTCCAAGGCATGATGGTGTATGACTTGGAGAGGAACTTGGAGTAGATAGGGTTCCCATGCATCTGCTCCCTTGTCCTTCTATGTTGTAGAGGTCGCGGGTTTGGGAGGTGCTATTGAAGAAGCCTTCACAAGTTGCTGCAGTGTATCCTGTAAACAGAACAGACTGCAGCCACGGTGTGCCGGTGGTGGAGGGGGTGGATGTTTATGGTGGTGGATGGGCTGCCAATCAAGTGGACAGCTTTGTCCTAGATGGTGTTGACCCACTTGAGTGTTGTTACAGCTGCACCCATCCAGGCAAGTGGAAAGTATCCCATCGCACTCCTTGTAAATGGTGGAGAGGCTTTGGGGAGTCAGGAGGTGAACGACTCGCCACAGAATACCCAGCCTCTGACCGGCTCTGGTAGCCACAGCATTTATGTTGAGAGTCTGTATGTTGATGGTGGGGGATTTGGAGATGGTAATGCCATTGAATGTCAAGTGGAGGTGGTTAGACTCTCTCTTGTTGGAGATGGCCATTGCCTGGCTTTGTGTGGCGCAAATGTTACTTGCCACTTATCAACCCAAGCCTGGATGTTGTCCATGCCAGCAGGGACTGCTTCATTATCCAAGGAATTGTGAATGGAACTGAACACTGTGCAATCATCAGCGAACAGCCCCATCTCTGATCTCATGATGGAGGTAAAGTCATTGATTGGCATACTCACATTTGCTGCAAAGCTGGCTTTGGGCAACTATGAAATCTGCAGTTGTTGGATTATCTGTCGCGCACCCAACCCTGCACTTGCCCCACCCCACCCATGCAGAGGAAGGGATCTAAACACCTAAGGACTGCGTGAACGGTCCCTGGCAGTCAGTGAGGGTTGGGGGGTGGGGGAGGTCTGGCCACGATCGGGGGAGGGGGGAAGGCTCCCTTGTTGCCCAGCACAAGGGAGGCCCGTGGCTTCCTTGTGAATCCTGGGGGAAGGCACCTGCCCCTCCTGGCCCACAAGGAAACCTAAAATAAAACTTTTAAACTTATCTTGAGGGCCTCTTCTGACCCACAATCCAGCTCCCGACAGATTTGCCTGACGTGGAAGCCATCACTGCTCCACCAGACGGGGGCATTTAAAATCGGGGCTATTGTTCCCGCAGATTCGTTTGGAATTTACCCCCCTTCAAGCGCAGGCCATGGCCTTTGGTTCTACTGTTCTGGACAAGATGAAATAGCTTCTTATGGTCTATGGTGATAAATTCCAATTATCAAAATAAATTCTATTTTGTAAACCAATTTTGAACCCTTTGAAATAGTTGCAGATGGTATTACTGAATGTCAGTATCTCCAACCTCTGAGTCTTTGTCAATCTTAAAATAAGCAGTTTGAAAACAAGAAGACTCACCCATACAATGAGAACATTTTAGCTTCACGTATCTACACGACATGTATTTTGAGATGAAATCTCATTATTTAATCTCGTTTTGTAACAGGTCTAAAAGGAACTTCGCAAAAAAGTCAGGACTTTTGCTCACTTCTGCAATAAGAGGAATGATCTGAATCACTCCAGATGCAAACAGGAATATTAATGCATGTCTAATCAACTGATTGTATCATGCAAATACAGCTACATCCTGAATCCTAAGCTTCTCCCTATATCACTCTCCGCATTGAAACATCAGCCAAAGAATTTTTTCTTCATCTCGGGAGAATTCTTTGAGTCTGCCAATGACCTGAATTTAGTATTTTTTTGTAGCATGAAGACGTGACACGAAGGTTCTCTATTATTTTTTAGCTTTTTGTTTGGTTTCTCAACTAGAATTTGAATTTTTCCTACTCCATTCTTCACCTCAATCTTAATGTTTCCGTAGCAGGAAAGTTTAAGACTATTCCAGAGAACCGGTTAATACTGAATTTACTTAGTGTAAAATGGGAAGTGTTAAATCTGATGGATGGAAAACCTTTCCACTTAACGTTGACCATGTGTGATAGTAGATAAGAAAGGGAAGGCTGGGTATGGGGTCCCATGACTAGACTTCTTGAGGCCCTCAAAATCCTCCGATTGGTTGGCCACTGATAAAGGTTCCTGGATAGATGTTGACTCACACTAATGTCAAATGACTTCTGATGTTTAGGGACAAATATTAACAGATCTTCAAAACTTTCCCCCTTCTTTCACATTGGACCCTAAATTCCAATTGGACTTTGGGTGGAACTGGGACAAAACATGGCTCTGTTGGGATTTTGCCAATTGTTTTCTGTTCCACTATTTTCCAGTTGCGGGGAGGATGGTCATGGGCCAATGTGCCCTTGGAGCTATGGGCAGTCTGCGCTGGCCTTACAGATGATCCCATTCCTGGGATTTTCGGCCGGGGAAGTGTGGGACCACTCTCCACCCAGGAACTTTGAGCCCATTATCTCTATAGTGGGTTAAAGTGAACAGCACTAACACTAACAAATTTCACTGGCAGATACCTCACACTATGAAAATGGATGATTCCTCATCCATTCTCATAGATTTGAGAGATCTTCAGGAATTGCCTTTGGCACAGATTCTAAATACATCTTGGTTATTCAGTAGTTTTTCTGTTCATGAGGCAGGAGCGCATCCCCTGCATACAATGTAGCCCCAATCCAAACTTGTTGTTAGAAGTTTAAATAACTCATCTTTAGTTCCCTCATAACTAGTTTGATTAAAAATGTCTAACCTCCAGATCCAATGTTGAAAATGTCTGAAGCAGCCCAAAGTATATAGATCTGTGTGACAACTAACTGGCTTGATTTTCATAGTGCTAAGATTATGTCAGGAAGTGATAAAAAAAATTCTCTTACTAATCTTCTGTTATTTTCTCAAAAATATTACATGAACCTTACAGCTGCTAAATTCATTCAGAAAGAACTTCCCGATAATATTAACAGCCTCATTTAATAAGTGTAACCAAAGGGTTGTTCAAAGAGTGCTATCATGACCTACCAATTACCATGTAATAAACAGAAAAGGTTAATTTGCATGTCTATCTACTTTGATGCATGCTGTGACATGTAGCATATTATCATGCTGCTTGATTGTGCACTAATTCTGAAATATGCTGTAGTCCAATACGTTTTTGTCTATCTGCATTAGACAAGGGAAAACTAAATCCAAGTATTCTTCCTTTTTATAAAAGAAAATCATTCACTCACAATTCATTTCTTTAATCTTTTAGTAATATGGAAGTCTTTGATTTGGCCTCGGCTGTTTCTATGCTGCTTCAGTGATGTCAGTTACGGGAAGCATCCCAGAGTGGCCCTATAGGAAATAGTGGGAGGCCATGAATTCAGACCAGCCTGTGAGATGTATAACTCTGGGAAAGCATACTACTGGCAGGGACTGTAAATTGGATGGTAAAGCTGAGTGGAGAGTTTCCATGCGGCAATAAAGTCAATGTTTTTAACTAAATGTCAAAGAGATTTATGTTGAGGTTATTTTTTTCTTCTATAAAATGAAGGACTACTTGGAACAAAAATGTACTTCCCCTAGAGTGTTCATCCCACTTGAATATTTTGACGCATTTTATGATTACAGTCACACAAAAAATGTTTTTAAAAAATCTCTGGAGTGCTGTATTTAAGGCGTCCAATGTGTACGCTATCACAATCCTTATGGTGCTATGAGTCCCATAATATTTAATGATTTAAATCAGTGAGAGTGCATGAATGGAGGGACACGTAGAGGTAGCTGATGCCTCTCAGGACAGACCAGCAGTGCTAACAAGGTCCTGTTTGTCTTCAATCATGGATGAGACGAAGACTGATTTCCCTCACCAAAGCATCAAGGATCCAGGAAGGCAATTTTGTATCAATTGACATCTGTCAAGGGTTTGAAAAATATTGATGGTACAAAAGATGAGAAATATGGTCGCAATGCAAACTCCTGTCAGATTGACACGCCACATCTTTTTTGAACTTCTGAGGGGTCACAGATTGCTTTTTGAAATAAAGTAGCACTTATATAGCGCCTTTCACATCCTCAGGAAGTCCCAAAGGTGCTTCACAGTAAATGGATTACTTTTGAAGTCTAGTCACTGTTGTAATGTGAGGAAACACGGCAGCTAATTTGCACAAAGCAAGGAACCACGAACAGCAAAGGGATAAATGACCAGTTCACCTGTTTTGGAGGTGTTGACTGAGAGATAAATGTTGGTGAGGGCACCCAGAGAACTCCACTGCTCTTCTTCAAATGGTGCCATGGGGTCTTTTACATCCATCTGAGCTGGCAGACAGGGCCTCGGTTTAACAGCTCATCTGAAAGACAGCACCTCCAACAGTGCAGCACTTCCTCAGTACTGCACTGGAGTAATAGCCTAGGTTATGGGCTTAAGTCCTGGAGTGGGATTGCTTAGTGACACTAATAAATCAACCTTGGTAGTAGTGCAGTCTGGAATAAATTTGGACAAAGTGCTACATTGTGCAGTTTAGTTACCCAATAAATTGTGAAAATAATAAGTAATAAATAAATTACACAGACATTGTGTAATGGATAGAAACAAAAGTCTTAATATTTTACCTTCAGAAATATATGCTGGGAATTTCCTCAGGAGCTCTCCCCATCAGCCTTCATAACTTCAGCGGATGATTGGTGGAAAGCCCAGGTAGAAGCGTAAACGGGGTTTCCGACAATCATCCACCGAAGTTACGGCAGCCAATCAGGAGGGCCTCGAGAGAAAATTCCCACCAATGGACTTTAAGAATATGCCTGAAGGTTGAATTACATTTCTTTCACCTGCTTGTAGTAGTTATATAATTATAGAGAAGGTTGTTTTAAATAAAATGTTGTTTAAAACTTTTTCTTTCTGTCTCATTTTTCTCTCTCTTAACCCAATCTTTCTTTCCCTCTCTTTATTTCGCTTTCTGTACCTGATTTGACATTGAATTCACTATTCTAACTTACACTTCCTGGTTCAGACTCTGTGCCGTTCATTAACGATTCTTCAATCTGATTGGTTAAGGAGTTACACAGTTGCTTGCCCTGTTCGCACAGGTCCCAGATGCCCTGTAGGAGGCGTTGCAGCATTTGGCTCTCTAACTTACAGTAACTCCCAGCACAAAAACTCATGGAAAGTCTATGGGCAAGTGCAAACCTAACAAATAGCGGGCGCCGTTCAATTGCCGCTCACAATAAATTCTGGTAACACAGAATTGGGGAGTGTAGTTAATATGAACTGTAAACAACTTCAGGAGGACATTGTCAGATTAGTTGATTGGGCAGATAGGAGTTGGGTGAAATTTAAGGCAGAGAAATGTGAGGTGATACATTTTGGGAGGAAGAAAAAGGACTGAAATACACACCAAATGGTAGAGAGTTAGGGGTTCAGATACATAAATCTTTAAAAGTGAGTGCTTCACCTGGTGCTCCCTTTGTTTTATTCCCACAAAGTTTTGTATCTGGGCTGGTGCTTGTTGGGTCTGGAGTGCTTGATGGGTGCTCATGAGAAAGGACTGCTTGCTGCTCCTCACTGGTGCAAGCTTCCTCATCTTGGGAGATCCCTCCACACAAGAGAAAGGGCACATGTGTTGGCATAGGGTAGGCAGCCAATGGATGGGTACACAGTAGCAAGGCCAATATGATGCTTTGCACAACAGAGGGGCAGGGGTGGCAGCCTGTTACTCACAGATTGAGTGTTAGGTGGCAGGAAGAAGATGAAGTTGAAGTGAATCATTACCTTGTTGGCTGGGACGAAACCACCATGCTGCACCATGCTGGCCATCACACCAATTATTTGGAAGGTCTGCTCGTGGTGGCAAATCACAGAAGCCAGTCTTCAGCCAATTCGATTCACTCCACGTGATGTCAAGAAACGGCTGAGTGCACTGGATACAGCAAAGGCTATGGGCCCCGAAAACATCCCGGCTGTAGTGCTGAAGACTTGCGCTCCAGAACTAGCCAAGCTTTTCCAGTACAGCTGCAACACTGGCATCTACAATGTGGAAAATTGCCCAGGTATATCCAGTCCACAAAAAGCAGGACAAATCCAATCCGGCCAATTATCGCCCCAACAATCTACTCTCAAACATTAGTAAAGTGATGGAAGGTGTCGTCGACAGTGCTATCAAGCGGCACTTACTCACCAATAACCTGCTCACTGATGCTCAGTTTGGGTTCTGCCAGGACCACTCGGTTCCAGAACTCATTACAGCCTTGGTCCAAACATGGACAAAAGAACTGAATTCCAGAGAGTGACAGTGAGAGTGACTGCCCTTGACATCAAGGCAGCATTTGAATAAGTGTGGCATCAAGGTGCCCTAGTAAAATTGAAATTAATAGGAATCAGGGGGAGAACTCTTCAGTGGCTGGAGTCATACCTAGCACAAAGGAAGATGGTAGTGGTTGTTGGAGGCCAATCATCTCATCCCCAGGACATTGCTGCAGGAGTTCCTCAGGGCAGTGTCCTTGGCCCAACCACCTTCAGCTGCTTCATCAATGGCCTTCCTTCCATCATAAGGTCAGAAATGGGGATGTTTGCTGATGATTGCACAGTGTTCCGTTCCATTCGCAAGCCCTCAGATAATGAAGCAGTACATGCCCACATGCAGCAAGACCTGGACAACATCCAGGCTTGGGCTGATAAGTGGCAAATAACATTTGTGCCAGATAAGTGCCAGGCAATGATAATCTGCAACAAGAGAGAGTCTAACCACCTCCCCTTGACATTTAACGGCATTACATTGTTGAATCCCCCATCATCAACATCCTGGGGGTCACCATTGACCAGAAGCTTAACTGGATCAGCCACGTAAATACTGTGGCTACAAGAGCAGGTCAGAGGCCGGGTATTCTGCGGCAAGTGACTCACTTCCTGACTCCCCAAAGCCTTTCCACCATCTACAAGGCACAAGACAGGAGTGTGATGGAATACTCTCCACTTGCCTGGATGAGTGCAGCTCCAATAACTCTCAAGAAGCTCGACACCATCCAGGATAAAGCAGCCCGCTTGATTGGCACCCCATCCACCATCCTAAACATTCACTCCCTTCACCACCGGCACACAGTGGCTGCAGTGTGTACCATCCACAGGATGCACTGCAGCAACTCGTCAAGTCTTCTTCAACAGCATCTCCCAAACCCTCGACCTCTACCGCCTAGAAGGACAAGGGCAGCAGGCACATGGGAACAACACCACCTGCACGTTCTCCTCCTAGTCACACACCATCCTGACTTGGAAATATATCGCAGTTCCTTCATCGTTGCTGGGTCAAAATCCTGGAACTCCAGCACTGTGGGAGAACCTTCACCACACACACTGCAGAATTTCAAGAAGGCAGCTCACCACCACCTTCTCAAGGGCTTTTTGGGATGGACAATAAATGCTGGCCTTGCCAGTGACGCCCACATCCCATGAATGAATAAAAAAACAAATGAGGCACCACAGGTTGGCTGATCTGCTACCAGGGTGGGTTCTCGGCTGATGGTTATGCACAGCCTTTTTCTTCGAAAAGGAAACCTTTGGGCCTTAGGATGCAACAGGAGAGGCATGCCAATGAGCAGCCTACGTTGCGACTAGTGTGTAAGGAAGAGAAGAAAGCATGCAATTGATTCTAGGAGCCTTATAGTGAGTTGGGGTGGAGAAAACATGTCAGGTTCAGATATTTAGGAGGTTTAAGAAGTAAGATATGACCCTAGTACCTTAGAGACTTCTTGCTAATGTGATCGCATATTCTGAGCTGAGATCATAGTCCAGCCATCCATTTGCTTTAAGTCCCTCTTTGGCACTCTTCCTTGGTGTGGAAAAAGTTTTTTTCCCTCATTTGTTCCATGAGCAATGCATTCAGGAGACAGGATTCATATGATTGGCCCCCTCCTACTATCCTTGTTGTCCACTGGCTCTACTTGGAGAATTTCTCTCTGCTCCAAAATGTGACACTTTCCTCAGAGCTACCTCCTCCAATAAAATCTCCAGGCTATCTTTGTTGAAGTAAGCAATTCTGGAAGCTGTTGCAGCCATTCTGTCCTGTAAGTCAGCCCCCAAGAAATACTACTGCCTCCTTTCAAGAGTACAGCAACCCTTTAAGAGCTTCTGCTCATCTGATTCCATACCCTGCCACCCCCAGTGATTGAACTATCATTAGCCTTTTGTAGATTGGAGGGTGGCAAATGTAACCCCACTATTTAAAAAAGGAGGGAGAGAAAAAACAGGGAATTACAGGCCAGTTAGCCTAACATCAGTAGTTGGGAAAATGCTAGAGTCTATTATAAAAGATGTGATAACAGAACACTTGGAGGGCATTAATGGGACTGGATAAAGTCAGCACGGGATTATGAAAGGGAAATCATGCTTAACAAATCTACTGGAGTTTTTTGAGGATGTAACTAGTAGAATAGATAGGGGAGAACCAGTGGATGTGGTGTATTTGGATTTTCAGAAGGCTTTTGATAAAGTCCCACACAAGAGGTTAGTGTGCAAAATTAAAGCACATGGGATTGGGGGGAATATACTGGCATGGATTGAGAATTGGTTGACAGACCAGAGAGTAGGAATAAACAGGTCTTTTTCCAGGTGGCAGGCAGTGACTAGTGGGGTACCGCAGGGATCAGTGCTTGGGCCCCAGCTATTCACAATATATATCAATGATTTGGATGAGGGAACTAGATGTAACATTTCCAAATTTGCAGACGACACAAAGCTGGAGTGGAATGTGAGCTGTGAGGAGGATGCAAAGAGGCTCCAATGTGATTTAGACAAGTTGGGTGAGTGGGCAAGAACATGGCAGATGCAGTATAACGTGGATAAATGTGAGGTTGTCCACTTTAGTTGTAAAAAAAGAAAGGCAGATTATTATCTGAATGGTGATAGATTGGGAAAAGGGGAGGTGCAACGAGACCTGAGTGTCCTTGTACACCAGTCGCTGAAAACGAGCATTCAGGTGCAGCAAGCAGTTAGGAAGGCGAATGGTATGTTGGCCTTCATTGCAAGAGGATTTGAGTACAGGCGCAGGGATGTCTTACTCCAGTTATACAGGGCCTTGGTGAGACCACATCTGGAGCATTGAGTGCAGTTTTGGTTTCCTTATCTGAGGAAGGATGTCCTTGCCACGGAGGGAGTGCAACGAAGGTTTACCAGACTGATTCCTGGGATGGCAGGACTGACGTATGAGGAGAGATTGGGTCGTCTAGGCCCATATTCACTAGAGTTTAGAAGAATGAGAGGGGATCTCATCGAAACATATAAAATTCTAACAGGACTTGACAGACTAGATGCAGGGAGGATGTTCTCGATGGAGTCCAGAACCAGGGGTCCCAGTCTCAGGATACGGGGTATGCCATTTAGAACCGAGATGAGGAGAAATTTCTTCACTCAGAGGGTAGTGAACCTGTGGAATTCTCTACCACAGAAGGCAGTGGAGGTCAAGTCATTAGATGTATTCAAGAAGGAGATAGATATATTTCTTAATGCTAAAAGGATCAAGGGATAGGGGGAAAAAAGCGGGAACAGGGTACTGAGTTAGACAATCAGCCATGATCATTTTGAATGGCGGAGCAGGCCCGAAGGACCGAATGGCCTACTCTTGCTCCTATTTTCTATGTAACAGTGGAAACTATTTAATCATTTAAGTTAATGGGATCCCCCCAGAATCAGGCTCAGTTAGTTTTTCTATTGCACTGGCAGAAATTGCCAAATGCTAATAAACCCATTTTGGAAAATATAACTTCGCATTTATGATATATTGATTCAGTTTTAAACAAAATCTACCATATTCTAATTGGCACTATATGAGCATGAAATTATGGACAATCAGAAAATAGCCCTTATCACTTTTACAAGACCTTGGCTTCCAATTTATTTTTGTTGCATTTTATGTTGTCATGGGACTATCACTGTCATATGCTTCTCATTATATTACATAACATACTTGACTCCCAAAGACTGCATTATTGAGAGCATGGAATGTATTTGTTTTGAATGATTTATCGTCTATAAATTAGGTCCTGCAGCGCCTATTTCTCAGGCATTAACAGGCCTTGTAAACCCCCAATGGGGTGCCTCCCGACCCCATATTTAAAGATCGCGGGCTGCCGCTCCCCCTGACCCGGCCTCTGACCCCCCCCTCCATCAGCCTCCAATCTTCCGACCTCCGGTCCTCCCTAGCGGCCTCCAATCTCCCCTTTGGCCTACTATCACCCCTCCAGCCTCCTATCTCCCCCCCTGACCTATCTCCCTTCCAGCCTCCTATCACCGCCTGTCCTCTGATCCTGCCATCCCCCCCCCCCCCCCCGGCCTCTGATCTTTCTCCGTCCTCCTATTTCTCGATTCCCAGCCTCCAAGTCCTCCACTTCCCCCTGGCCTCCTATCTCCCGACCCCCAGCCTCCAATCCTCTCCCCTGGCTTCTGATCCTCTTCCGTGACCTCCGATCCTCCCCCCCGGCCTCTTCATCCTCCTATCTCCCGGCCCCCAGCCATAGCGTCGCAGCAGCCAGATCCTGGCCTCCTCTTTGCCAGCTGGCTGTGCGATACACACCGATTCCATTGAATGAGGCCCGAGGCCCAATACCAGAGGTGCCTCAGACCTCACCATTCAGGAGCAGTGAATGTACCCTGTGAGGCCCGCATGCCCAAAAATGGGCAGACTTGAATTTCCGCCCCTTATTTCTTTAACACATACTTCTGATAGGGACACTATTACTAAACATGCTTGGCATAATCTAGTATCCAGCAATTCTATAGACCACAAAAGGATGGGAAGAAGGTGATACTCTGTATAGAATTCCTACTAAATTTGATTCAATGATTTTAATATCAGAGTAGCTTCCTTACTCAAAATAGGAATTGCACGTACCATGGGGGGTAGTTATGTGCAGTGATTAGTCAGCCAGCTTAGATTAAGGTCTCTACACAGACACCCAAGAAAATGATGTGCCCATTATTCACAATATAGTGCAGATTGTTCATCTCCTGATCTAAACCCATGATAATATAGCCTATAATAACATATTCCTACAAGTCTACTGGTCCATGTAGATACACCATGTAGTGGGGTACATTTACAGCAGATGGGGTAGTGAGGTATATCTAGCAGATTCTGTGTCAGCAGCTGACTCTGTTCTAATTCACATTCAGAACTGTATTGCTAGCTTTGGAGAAAGGCTCAGAAAGGCTTAGTTGCACCACGGATATAGATTTTGGATCCTATACCAACAGTTATTTGGTTAGAGGAAAGTCTTAATTTCAGCATAGGAACTTTATCTGTGCTCAGTGCAAGGAGGATCTAGGTTCTGACATCTCAAAATTGTCATCAGGCTTTGGTAATGGACAACCAGTGTGACATCATCCAACCAGGCTCACCAGACTGTTGGAAGAAATCACCAAGGGAGAACATTTCCTTTGTGTTCTATGTCAAACAAAATCATAAAGACATTCTTTATGTTTATGATGTTTTGATACTTGTCATGCAGATGAAGTCCCCCTCCCCCAAGTTTCGGCAACCATTTTCAACTATCAGCCAATTTGATAACAGTCAATCCCATTTATTTGCCTGCCATTTTGCTTTTTACTCTGCAAATTCAAACATTTTAGACATTTTACAGTTTGTCGATTGCTATTTTCATATCTTCTTTCATCCTTAAGTTCTCCCTGTGTGATATGAGTGGGAATTCTTTCCATGTGATGCCAGTCTGTTGTGCCACGTGGATGTAAAAATGGGGGAACCGTCCGGGTACTCTTAAATTGGTCCACCATTTTGTTCAGTTTAACTGCAATTTCTGTTAAGAATGTTCCACCATCTTGTTCATTTCAATGGCTTGTTTGGTTCATTGTTAAAATTTTCCCATCCAACATCAAGCAATTAAATGGAATCCTGATGTGATGCACAAATAGGAACATAGGAATTGCTAGACGAAAAAAGACCAAGGTCCATCTAGTTCACCTTCTACCATCCTAGTAGTCGCATGATACAACGATAATGGAGTTGTTGACTGATCATAGCAATCAATCTCTATCAAGTAGTCTAGAACAGACCCAGACATGACACGAGAAAAACCCCAGTAGTGGAGAGCTTTGGGAACCACGGGCCCAAAGTCACTTGTTTCTCCCAAACATGCTACACTTACCACGTGTCATGTCTCAAATTACCCATATACTGTATTCCAAAATGCTTTTTTGAAGAAAGAAATCTAGCTAATTTGCATTTGAATGAATCAATGCTAATTGCTAATAAAATGAATTAATTCGGAATTCTGCTTTCACACTATGATCCCATGTGATGGCTCTGATGGATGTTATAGCTCAATGGGTCCTCCTTGGGTGATTTGATGTCTGTTCCTTATCACACGTTCTTCAAACATAACTAAATTAGTACGGCAGATAATCGATCATGGTCTATCTCTCCAAAAGATCCATATCATTTAATTTGCACTGAGGAACTAGAGTCATCAGTAATTTTTGAAGTTGTTTTGCAATACTTGACTTTTGGTTGACCTTTATCACATTCTAAAGTTAATATCCAAAACATAATTACATTTTGATCTTCATTTCCAATGGTAGAAAATAGAATTTGTTGCCAATATGAAGTACGATGAAATTATTAGTGAAAATAACACGTGTGTTTGTGAAATTACTTACTTTGGTACAGAAGACAAACTTTTTTTTCTGAATGTTGGAAACAAGCCATCTGAGATCAGAGAGTTTGTACTAACAAGTGCGAGTGGCAGGATGTGAAACGTGTTGAGTTTTTTTCCTGTGGAAATCTAATACCCTCTAGCGCCTGAACTGAATCAAGCAGAAAACTGTGTAAAGATTGAGAGCAAATGTTCAGTTCACATAGATGAGTGTTCCATTGAATTGGCAACTGAATAATATTTCCCAAATTGAACCAAATTGAGTTAATTTTCCACATTTAAGATTTCGGGGGTGAACTTGGGCTATGCAGTGCCCATTTTTAGGCACTGCGCAGACACCTAAGTCCCGAAAATGGGGTCTGAGATGCGTGTGCAGGACGCCATCTTGTTAAAGGGATTTGCGTGAGCACCTAACGACCGCTGACAGCATGCAGAGTAGTGAGATTATGACGTGGATCAGTGTGCAATGCTGATTTGAAGACAATGCTGCTATTTTGGAACTCCCCACTCCAGCCAATACCCTGTCTTAACCTTGCACAGCTGAACAGAACTTAAAAGGCATAAAGGACCCCCCCCCACCCCCCACCAGTGCTATTTAAAGGGATTGTGAAGTACTTACAGGTTAGTTGCTGGATTATTTCTTCTGGCTGATAGTGCAATGTTTTTGGAGGTTTCCTTTACTTGGATAAAGTTTCAATACTCTACAGGGAGAGTGGTCTGGCTGATTTTGCTGTACATTTTGGGCCAGAAATTGCTCACCTCTGGACGCCGTTCCATAATGGCTTCCTCTCTCTCCGCCGGCGAATCCAGGAAGCAAGTTCACGAATGCGCACATGCGCACTAAAACCCGGAAATCATGAACTTGCTCTCATTGGTTTGCCAGCGGTTTGACAGCTGCGAATTAAAGGGGCATGCTACGATACAATCACTGAAATCATTCAAAAATCATAAACTTACCCATCTGCCCAGCTGGGACGAAAATACTTACAACACCAAAAGATTCGCTGAAAAATGCCAGCTCTACACTACTTCTTAAAAGCGCGATGACTCCTAATGACTGCAAGAAAACTAAAAATTAAATCTTAAAATGTGGAATGTCATATTACTTTTATTTTAATATTTTTTGATCTTTAAAAAAAATTTTAAAAATTAAAATTTTTTTTTTAGCTTTTAATTTCTGTCTGTTTCATTAAATTAAATCATTTGCTTAGCTTTTTATAAGAACATATAAATTTTTTTATTTACACTGACATGCAGAAGTTTACTTTAAATGAATGATTTCTACTTGCCTGATTGTGGGCGTGACTTCTCTTCACGACAGATTTTGTGGACGTGTCTTCCATTCCCACAGACATTTCCCATGCGAATCAACCCACGCTGTTCAGACGTTGGGCTGATGTCGCGATTCTTTTTCAAAGCTTTAAAATCGCGCAAGTCTACGCCACGGATCCGCAGTAAGTAAATTCATACATTTTATGCGCAGGAGCTGCTGCGAATTTTGCCATGCCGATGTGAGTAATTTCCGGCCCATCATATCAATTAAAATATTGTGCCGAGACATACTGCTTCCAGACATGGGTGGCCTGCTAGGCCTTCCTCTGGGAATTGAACATGACTGGGAGCGTGCAGAGTGGCAATGCAAAGCTGCTAGAAGAGGGAGGAGGAAGAGGAGGAGCAGGCCATATCAATGGAGGGTCTTCAGGGAGCAATTCTCTTACCTGAACTTCAGCGACGGCCAGTGCATCAGGCGTCTTTGGTTCACAAAAGAGGTCGTGACTGAAATTTGTCAACTGCTGCAGCCACAACTGCAGCCTCAATGCAGGACAAGGACAGCAATGCTTGACAGCATTGTCAAGGTGATCGTGGCTCTTAATTTCTATGGCTCTGGCTCCTTTCATTTGCTGCAGTGCACTGCAGTATAAGGGAGGTCACTGAGGCTCTTTATACAATGAGAAACACATTCATCTCATTCCCTCTTGCCAGAGACAAACCGGAGCAAGCATGAGGTTTTGCTCACATTGCAGGCTTTTCCGTGGTACAGGGTGCCATTGCGTGCTCTTCATCTGAACTCGGGCATATTCATGAGCAGAAAGGGATTCGACTTCCTCAATGTGCAGCTGGTGTGCGACCACATGCAGCACATCATGCAGGTCCTGAGACCAGTCATGATTCGTTCATTCTGCAGCAGTCCTCTATTCCACTTGTATTTCAACCAGCACGGCAAGTCAAAGGCTGGCTACTGGGCGACAAGGGTTATCCCCTCATGACATGGCTCATGACTCCGGTCAGGAACCTGTGCACAGCAGGCCTACAGTGAGAGTCACAAAGAACATTATAGAACAGGCCAGATCCTCAAGCAATGCTTCCGTTGCCTGGACTACTCTGGAGGAGCCCTGCAGTATCAAGATTTGTGGTAGTGTGCTGCATGCTGCACAATCTGGCTATTATGAGGAAACAGCCCTTGCCACCATCTATCCGGTGAGAACCTGAGGAGCAGGAGCACAAGGAAGAAGAGGAGGAGGAGGAGGAAGTGAAGGAGGAAGTGCAACAGGAAGTGGAGGAAGCGGAAGAGAGGCTACAACGTAGACAGGTCCTTTCTGCCAGTGCTCCACGTGATCAGATTATTAATGAACGAAACCAATAACGTCAACTACACCTTCCCATTTACCAACAGTCCCACACTACTTACCTTTCCTTTCTCACATGACCATCAAATTGTCCTCCTTATGATTACACTCTGGTTCCTTCCTCAGGTCACCGCAGAAATAAAAACCACCACCAAATGCAAATTCAAATCCACATTTATAAATGAATACATGAAATTATTCAAACAAAATGAGACTATTCATCCTTGTGCATTCCCTAAGTGCCTGTCTTCCATGAGCCTTTACCTTTCCTAGTGCTCCTATGAAGTGCTTCCCCAGTGGTTGGAGCATGGGAGGTGGAAGGCTGCTGACATTCAATTGAGGAGACTGCAGATGACCTTGGAGGATGACTTCGGCCCAGCTACAGGCTGCAGCATATCGACTTGGCTGCAGCAGTCTGGGCTGGCTGGCTGACAGGCAACAGCAAGGGCACTGGTGGAATGGCAGGGGCGGGAGCAGGAATGCTGTCATCCTGACAGAGGACAGCAGGTTCCTATCCCGTGGAGCCACTGTCACTCTCCAGGGGCGGCGCCTCAGCAATTCTGGTGATCTGTTGGAGAAGAGTTTGCTGGATTGCTGTGATGCCCTGAAAGCCCCTTTCAACAGTGGTACTCAGAGCCATAATGGCAGCAGTCAGACCTTTGATGGAAGCAGTTACATTGGCCATCAGATGTTGCATCATGGTGGGTTCCACAGGTGTGCTGATGGAGATGGCCACCCATTCCATGTGGGAAAGAATTGGCTCCAAGCTCTGCTCAAAGCCCTGTGCCAAGTTGGAGCTGGACACTCCTTGACACTGAGCGCAGGCTTTCTGGCAGGCTTTCCAGTGCACCAAGCATTTGTTTGTGTACGCCTATCAGCCTTCTTCTGTAGCCTGGCCCATCGAAGTCATCATCTGACTCCTCTGCATCAGAACTGGTGTACGGCCACGCCCTCCGGTGAGCTGGGATGTGCTGTATCCTTTCCCCCAACCCTGGCTCCTGCGTACTCATGCCCGGTGACTCACTACGTGCAGATCCCTCCTCTATCATAGTCCCTAAAGTTCGCAGTGTCATTCTCTGAGCTGGTGGCTGCGAATGTAAGATCGAGTGATGGTGTGTCTGCATCATCACTGTCTTTTTCCTCTCCTCCTTTTACTGGGCAGGTTCCAGTTCTTGGGTATCTGAAATGATAAAGGGACAAGGGTTGGGTTGTGGTGAGGGGAGAGGAGAAAGTAAGAAGTGCGTGCTTACACCATCTGCAGCACGAGAGTCAGAAAAGATTGTGGGATGTGGGAGAAGTGGGAAGAGAGAAGGAGGATTAGGTATGCAGAGACCCTCATCATCAATCCCTCCAGCATCGCCAGTGGCCACGGCCTCAGCGATTGCCCTTCCCATGATGGCCAACACTGTCTCCTCCAAGGGAGTTAAAACGTGTAGGCGCTCTTGTCTTCCTCCAATTGTTTCTTGCTGCCTTCTGTTATGCGCCACCTTTTCCTGCAAGAAGGAGGGAGGCGTGTCAGTGATTGTCCTGCAAAATGTTTGGGTGACGTGGCTGTCATGGTTGAATAGCTGCCAGTGTGAACTGTGAGTTGTGAGTGTGAGGCTCGCAACAGTGCTAAGTGTGTGAGGGTGAGAAAAAGCATATGATTTGAATGGTTGAGTACTGATTGAAAGAGATTGTTAGTAGGTGGGTGATTCGGGTGTCGTGAATTGAGCAGTGGATGACACTAGTGGTGCTGTTGGTATGAGATGCCACTTGAAACTTGAACTCACTCATCTTGACAACTTGTGTTAAATCATTGAACTTCTTCCTGCCGGCCATCCATGTTCTTGGAGCTATGCTCCTGGCATTTATCTCCTCCGCCACATCCTCCCACTGCCTCTTGAGCATATGTCTGGAGGGCCCCCTTCTCCCCTGCGGATGTTGGATGCCCCTCCTTCTCTCCACCTCTTGTACCAAGGCCTCCAGTGCATCATCAGAGAACCTTGGTGCATGCTCTCTCACAGGCACTGCCATTCTTCAAAGTATTACGTGATGTGGAGATGCCGGTGATGGACTGGGGTTGACAATTGTAAACAATTTTACAACACCAAGTTATAGTCCAGCAATTTTATTTTAAATTCACAAGCTTTCGGAGACTTCCTCCTTCCTCAGGTAAATGTTCAGGAGCTCCTTGAAGCCTACGCATTTATACATATAGAACAATACATGGTGTTTACAGACTGCCCCTGCAACTGCCCGTTGCCAAGGCAATCACCGTGTTCAGACAGAGAGGTGTCACCTGCAGAACCCCCGAATACACATTCAACAAAAAAACAAACAGGGAAAAAAAACAGAGAAAAAAAACAGAGAGAGGCAGAAACATCCAATATAATGGGTCATTTGCTGGCTTTCTCTGCCTTCCGGATGTTTCTGCCTCTCTCTGTTTTTTTTCTCTGTTTTTTTTCCCTGTTTGTTTTTTTGTTGAATGTGTATTGGGGGGTTCTGCAGGTGACACCTCTCTGTCTGAACACGGTGATTGCCTTGGCAACGGGCAGTTGCAGGGGCAGTCTGTAAACACCATGTATTGTTCTATATGTATAAATGCGTAGGCTTCAAGGAGATCCTGAACATTTACCTGAGGAAGGAGGAAGTCTCCGAAAGCTTGTGAATTTAAAATAAAATTGCTGGACTATAACTTGGTGTTGTAAAATTGTTTACAATTGTCAAAGTATTACAGCACTGAATCACGTCACGAACGACTCCCTGGCTGCGGTGCGCTGTGGCTGACTTCTTGCAGCCACAATGCACCTCCCCTTTAAGAGGTGCAGGCTGATGGGTGCAGCAAATCAACAGTGCAGATAGCCCTAGCTGCATGCAGCAATCAGCTAAAACAGCAGGCAGCGTGAATGTAACGTGCTGCCTGCATCACAATGACTGGGCGCGAGTTAATCGCGTATTGCACTCCCCACACCCGTTTTCAGGGGTTATCCAATTTAACCCCCACAGTTCTTTAAATCAGATCCCTTTAAATAAATGATAATGCACATATTCAGTTGGGGAAATGATCCCATTTTTCACGTGTGATACTCTATTGCATATCCTACTATTGTACCTCATACAAATGTTTGGTACTTAATTTTTAAATTTTCCTTGCAGCTATTGGATAATTTCTGTAGGTGTAACAATAAAGAATGTATCTAATTAACATTAAGGAAGGTGTTGGGAATTTTTGGCTGACTAATGACAGCATTCCCTGGTGGTATAGGGAAGCTTATTGGATTTGGGTTTGGATTACACCTGCATGCTTCAATTTACAAACTGTAAGCCTCAAACCAAAAGTTGAAAAAAATCTGATCTCCACATTTCACTTTGCTGTGATTTAAACCAAATGGAATCTGTGACATGAATAGTGTGCATTGGGATTAGTTTGGGATTGATGCAGGGCTATGGGGAGAGAGTGGGGCAGTGGGATTAGTTTTGGATTGATACAAGGCTATGGGGAGAGAGTGGGGCAGTGGGATTAGTTTGGGATTGATACAGGGCTTTGGGGAGAGAGTGGGGCAGTGGGATTAGTTTTGGATTGATACAAGGCTATGGGGAGAGAGTGGAGAAGTGGGATTAGTCTGGGATTGATACAGGACTATGGGGAGAGAGCGTGGCAGTGGGATTAGTCTGGGATTGATACAGGGCTATGGGGAGAGAGTGGGGCAGTGGGATTAGTCTGGGATTGATACAGGACTATGGGGAGAGAGTGTGGCAGTGGGATTAGTCTGGGATTGATACAGGACTATGGGGAGAGAGCGGGGCAGTGGGATTAGTCTGGGATTGATACAGGACTATGGGGAGAGAGCAGGGGCAGTGGGATTTATTTACTCCTGTGCTGTAAACTTGTATGGAATAGAAATAAAAAACAATAACGATATCAAATTACTTTGATTTAAATGACAGTTTCCTCCCAGTGCATAATCAATATTTAAACTGCAATCTCAGGGATCAGTAGCAGCAAGCCTTTATAACAAAAATGTCTGTTGTTATACTTGTTATAGAAGTTTCTGATTTATCTTCCTAATAATCTCAGAGGAATGACCTTTATTGCTCAGCTATGTCAATAGGAGATATATTTTTGTGGAGATTATTATTTATAAAGGAATGGAATACTTTATTTCTGTATCTTAATGAGAATTTTAATCCATAATTGGAAGAGTCTGGCTCTGATATGGCTAAACAAAACCAGCTTATTTGAAATTGTATTGAACATCTCAATATAGATATCATTATGAATATACAGAAAAAAGAGCAAATGTGAGAACACAAACACAATCAACTTTCTGTTTTTCATAGAATCATAGAATCTTATAGCACAGAAGGCGGCCATTTGGCCCATTGTGCCTATGCCGGCTCTTTGAAAGAACTATCAAATTAGTCCCACTCCCCTGCAGCCATTATCTTTTCTAAGTGACATGATTTGGGAAGGAGGTCCTGGGACACTCCCAGGGATGGTCCTACTTTAGCAGGTTTGATGGCTTTCAACACCTTTGAATCACAAATAAATCAAGATCTGATTCTTGCACGTTTTGAGTAGTACGAGCACGACAGACTTCCATAGCCAAAGTAGTGCAACAACGAACAACACAACCTCCAATATTTACCCACCAATTAAATGGCATTATAACAGACTTTTGGCTTGACAACGGGTTAAGTGATGCATAGAAATGAATTGGATGTAAGTATGATGCCTTGTTATACTGGTGAGCAACTGATCTGTTCTCTAGTTCAATTTCCTGCTTATAATTGTCAAAAATGTACTTTCTGACTGCTACACCGGCAGCTGAAGAACCAAGTACAGCTAAAGTTTTTCTATTCTTATCTTCCAAACGGCTTAGTTTCATTTTCTTTTCCAATAATGACAAGATTGAGTGAAGGCTTGTAAAAAGTTCCAGAATGCAAAATGCCACTGAATTCTATCTCCAAGAGTCTCTTTCGAAACATCAACAGCTGCTAAACCTGATGCACAAGCGGAGAATGGAAATTACAGGCCAGAATCTATCTCTGGCTCCTGACTGTTCTCATTCATAATCTTGAACTTGACAGTTAACAAATATCAGATACCAGGCTATCTAGTAACTTACAATTAACAGCTTTCTATCTGTCATTTAAATTAATTTTCAGGTCCATCCAGCAAGGAAGTCATGACGAACCATTATAAAAACACTGGTTTGGCCACAACTGGAGTATTGTGTCCAGTTCTGGACATTGCGCTTTAGGAAAGATGTGAAGGCCTTAGGGAGGGTGCAGAAGAAATTTACTAGAATGATTCAAGGGATGAGGGACTTTAGTTACGTGGATAGACTGGAGAAGCTGGGCTTGTTCTCCTTGGAAGAGAAGGTTGAGAGGAGATTTGATAGAGGTATTCAAAATCATGAAGGGTCCAGACAGAGTAGATAGAGAGAAACTGTTCCCATTGGCGGAAGGGTCAAGAACCAGAGGGCATAGATTTAAGATGCTTGGCAAAAGAACCAAAGATGACATGAGGAAAAACTTTTTTACACAGCGAATAGTTAGGATCTGGAATGCACTGCCTGAGGGAGGGTGGAGGCTGATTCAATCATGGCCTTCAAAAGGGAACTGGATAAGTATTTGAAAGGAAAAAAATTGCAGGGCTATGGGGATAGGGCGGGACTAGCTGGATTGCTCCTGCATAGAGCCGGCATGGACTCGTTGGGGCGAATGGCCTCCTTCCATGCTGTAACCTTTCTATGATCCAGCAGAGGAGACAGAGGGGCATTCTGGGAGAAGTCGGCTCAGTCACCTCCACTGAACAGTGGGTAGCAGAAGAACTGGTGTCGAGGAGCAGTTAAACCTGAAACACAACACTTGTGTTTCCCTCCCTCCCTCTCTCCTCCTCTAACCAAAAAAAAAGAGACACTGTGAGGAGGATCGAGCTACTGCAGCTGCTGGAGGCACGAAGTCACAGCCAACAGGTAAGTGATTGGTTGGTGCTGAGGAAGTCGTGGATAGCACGTTCAGTGAGTTGGTCACACCACAGATAAAAATTACTGAGGGAGATAGTGAATGGGTGACCAACAGACAGAGGAAGAGTAGGAAGGCAGTGCAGGGTTCCCCTGCGGTCATCTCCCTCCAAAACAGGTATACCGTTTTGGAGACTGTTGGGGGAGATGGCTCACCAGGGGAAGGTGACAGCGGCCAGGTTCACGGCACCGTGGCTGGCTCTGCTGCACAGGAGGGCAGGAAAAAGAGTGGCAGAGCTATAGTGATAGGGGACTCGATTGTAAGGGGAATAGACAGGCGTTTCTGCGGACGCAACCGAGACTCCAGGATGGTATGTTGCCTCCCTGGTGCAAGGGTCAGGGATGTCTCGGAGCGGCTGCAGGACATTCTGGAGGGGGAGGGTGAACAGCCAGTTGTCGTGGTGCATATAGGTACCAACGATATAGGTAAAAAACGGGATGAGGCCCTACAAGCTGAAATTAGGGAGTTAGGAGTTAAACTAAAAAGTAGGACCTCAAAGGTAGTAATCTCAGGATTGCTACCAGTGCCACGGGCTAGTCAGAGTAGGAATGACAGGATAGATAGGATGAATACGTGGCTTGAGAGATGGTGCAAGAGGGAGGGATTCAAATTCCTGGGCCATTGGAACCGGTTCTGGGGGAGGTGGGACCAGTACAAATTGGACGGTCTGCATCTGGGCAGGACTGGAACCAATGTCCTAGGGGGAGTGTTTGCTAGTGCTGTTGGGGAGGGTTTAAACTAATGTGGCAGGGGGATGGGAACCGATGCAGGAAGTCAGTGGGAAGTAAAGTGGTGACAGAAACAAAAGGCAGTAAGGGAGAGTGCACAAAACATGACCGGACAGACGGTCTGAGAAAGCAGGGCAAAGACCAAGGGAAGTCTAGATTAAACTGCATTTATTTCAATGCAAGAAGTCTGATGGGCAAGGCAGATGAACTCAGGGCATGGATGGGTACATGGGACTGGGATGTTATAGCCAATACTGAAACATGGCTAAGGGAGGGGCAGGACTGGCAGCTCAATGTTCCAGGGTACAGATGCTATAGGAAAGATAGACCAGGAGGTAAGAGAGGAGGGGGAGTTGCGTTCTTGATTAGGGAGAACATCACGGCAGTAGTGAGAGGGGATATATCCGAGGGTTCGCCCACTGAGTCTATATGGGTAGAACTGAAAAATAAGAAGGGAGAGATCACTTTGATAGGATTGTACTACGGACCCCCAAATAGTCAACGGGAAATTGAGGAGCAAATATGTAAGGAGATTACAGACAGCTGCAAGAAAAATAGGGTCGTAATAGTAGGGGACTTTAACTTTCCCAACATTGACTGGGACAGCCATAGCATTAGGGGCTTGGATGGAGAGAAATTTGTTGAGTGTATTCAGGAGGAATTTCTCATTCAGTATGTGGATGGCCCGACTAGAGAGGGGGCAAAACTTGACCTCCTCTTGGGAAATAAGGAAGGGCAGGTGACAGAAGTGTTAGTGAGGGATCACTTTGGGACCAGTGATCATAATTCCATTAGTTTTAAGATAGCTATGGAGAATGATAGGTCTGGCCCAAAAGTTAAAATTCTAAATTGGGGAAAGGCCAATTTTGATGGTATTAGACAGGAACTTTCAGAAGTTGATTGGGAGAGTCTGTTGGCAGGCAAAGGGACGTCTGGTAAGTGGGAGGCTTTCAAAAGTGTGTTAACCAGGGTTCAAGGTAAGCACATTCCTTATAAAGTGAAGGGCAAGGCTGGTAGAAGTAGGGAACCTTGGATGACTCGGGAGATTGAGGCCCTAGTCAAAAAGAAGAAGGAGGCATATGACATGCATAGACAGCTGGGATCAAGTGGATCCCTTGAAGAGTATAGAGATTGCTGGAGTAGAGTTAAGAGAGAAATCAGGAGGGCAAAAAGGGGACATGAGGTTGCTTTGGCAGATAAGGCAAAGGAGAATCCAAAGAGCTTCTACAAGTACATAAAGGACAAAAGAGTAACTAGGGAGAGAGTAGGGCCTCTTAAGGATCAACAAGGTCATCTATGTGCGGAACCACAAGAGATGGGTGAGATCCTGAATGAATATTTCACATCGGTATTTACGGTTGAGAAAGGCATGGATGTTAGGAAACTTGGGGAAATAAAGAGCGATGTCTTGAGGAGTGTACATATTACAGAGAGGGAGGTGCTGGAAGTCTTAACGCGCATCAAGGTAGATAAATCTCCGGGACCTGATGAAATGTGTCCCAGGACATTATGGGAGGTTAGGGAGGAAATTGCGGGTCCCCTAGCAGAGATATTTGAATCATCAACAGCTACAGGTGAGGTGCCTGAAGATTGGAGGGTAGCAAATGTTGTGCCTTTGTTTAAGAAGGGCGGCAGGGAAAAGCCTGGGAACTACAGACGGGTGAGCCTGACATCTGTAGTGGGTAAGTTGTTAGAGGGTATTCTGAGAGACAGGATCTACAGGCATTTGGAGAGGCAGGGACTGATTAGGAACAGTCAGCATGGTTTTGTGAGAGGATAATCATGTCTCACGAATTTGATTGAGTTTTTTGAAGGGGTAACCAAGAAGATAGATGAGGGCTGTGCAGTAGACATGGTCTACATGGACTTTAGCAAAGCCTTTGACAAGGTACCGCATGGTAGGTTGTTACATAAGGTTAAATCTCACGGGATCCAAGGTGAGGTAGCCAATTGGATACAAAATTGGCTTGACGCCAGAAGACAGAGGGTGGTTGTAGAGGGTTGTTTTTCAGACTGGAGGCCTGTGACCAGCGGTGTGCCTCAGGGATCGGTGCTGGGTCCGCTGTTATTTGTTATTTATATTAATGATTTGGATGAGAATTTAGGAGGAATGGTTAGTAAGTTTGCAGATGACACCAAGATTGGTGGCATTGTGGACAGTGAAGAAGGTTATCTAGGATTGCAACGGGATCTTGATAAATTGGGCCAGTGGGCCGATGAATGGCAGATGGAGTTTAATTTAGATAAATGTGAGGTGATGCATTTTGGTAGATTGAATCGGACCAGGACCTACTCCGTTAATGGTAGGGCGTTGGGGAGAGTTATAGAACAAAGAGATCTAGGAGTACAGGTTCATAGCTCCTTGAAAGTGGAGTCACAGGTGGATAGGGTGGTGAAGAAGGCATTCGGCATGCTTGGTTTCATTGGTCAGAACATTGAATACAGGAGTTGGGATGTCTTGTTGAAGTTGTACAAGACATTAGTAAGGCCACACTTGGAATACTGTGTACAGTTCTGGTCACCCTACTATAGAAAGGATATTATTAAACTAGAAAGAGTGCAGAAAAGATTTACTAGGATGCTACCGGGACTTGATGGTTTGACTTATAGGGAGAGGTTAGATAGACTGGGACTTTTTTCCCTGGAGAGTAGGAAGTTAAGGGGTGATCTTATAGAAGTCTATAAAATAATGAGGGGCATAGATAAGGTCGATAGTCAAAATCTTTTCCCAAAGGTAGGGGAGTCTATAACGAGGGGACATAGATTTAAGGTGAGAGGGGAGAGATACAAAAGGGTCCAGAGGGGCAATTTTTTCACTCAAAGGGTGGTGAGTGTCTGGAACGAGCTGCCAGAGGCAGTAGTAGAGGCGGGTACAATTTTGTCTTTTAAAAAGCATTTGGACAGTTACATGGGTAAGATGGGTATAGAGGGATATGGGCCAAGTGCAGGCAATTGGGACTAGCTTAGTGGTATAAACTGGGCGACATGGACATGTTGGGCCGAAGGGCCTGTTTCCATGTTGTAAACTTCTATGATTTGATTCTATGATTCTATTTAAGTACGTTAGAAATGAACACATCTCCATTTTTTTCGATTTCTCAGCCTTTCGACAGGCTTGCTTATCCTGACGTAATTGTTGGATCAGTTAAAAGTTCAGCTTTATTTTACTGGTGGTGTTGATCATTATTTTGCTCTCAATAGGGTCGATTTTCACTTCAGGCGCCAAATCGGCTTTGGATGGGGGAGGGGGCTACTGTGTCGTTCACCCACAAGAAATCGCAAGAGAATCGAGCCATTTTGATGATCGGGCCTCATTATCTTATCACTGGTGAGCTGCCCATGAGTCTTCAGAGGCAAACGGTGAGCTCGCCAATTGTTGGGGGGGGGGGTGGAATTTCAGGTGGGGCATCGTCATAACAAGAGAGGTGGAAGCCCTGATTTAACGGAAGTGAGGGGTGGGGGGGGAGCGGGACGAGGGGGGGGTGCATGAACAGTGCACATGAGTGCCAAAAGCAGGCGCGCACTCAGAAGCAACTATGCCAGGGAATAATGTTGGCCAGAACAACGGGAGGACTCCCCTGCTCTTCTTCAAATAGTGGTGTGAGATTTTTTACATCACCTGGGAAGGCAGAAGGGCCTGGGTTTAACGTCTCATTCAAAAGAATGCACCTCCGACAGTGCAGCATTCCCTTGCACTTAAGTGTTAACCTAGATTATGGGATAGAAATCGCTCGGAGTGGTGAATCTATGGAACTCGCCGTTCCATAGATTTATACTAACTCACTAACTGTCAGCCACTTCCTCTAATAGGAAGGGGAGAAGAGCCCAGTGTCGGTTCAAGCAAGCGAAGGAGCGATCTCTCCCCTCAACCAATCAGACCGCAGCATTTTTGACAAGCTGCGTTCACTGTCTCTGTCATCTTGGAACATGGAAACCAGGAAATGAAAGTTACAACATTAAAATCAATGTAAAAACTGTTATAGACAGCACAAAAAGAGAGGGAGAGAAATTATAGAATTAAATAAAAGAGACAGAAGGGAAAAGTAAAAGAAAAATGTTTAATTTTTTTATTTAAATTTTTTTAATGACCAAAAACTATTAAAATAAGGAATAATGAACACATTTTTAAAAGTTAATTTTTAGTTGTTTGATAGTAATTAAGACATACTGCGTTGTTAAAACTTAGTTTAGACCTGGTATTTTTAAGCATACCTGTTTGGTGGCCTAATTAGTTACTTTCTAGCTGGGCAGATAAGCAATTTGATGCTTTTTCAATGATTTCTCTGATTGCAGTGTGTAATATCCCTTTAATTCAAAGCTGGAAAAGCATGAGGAGCCAGTTCCAGATTTCAGCATTTCACTGTGTACTGTTGAGCTCTCCATTATTTCCGGAGTGATTTCTGCCCCATTATGTTGTGTCTGGAGTGGGGCTTGAACCCACAATCTTCTGACTCATAAGGGAGAGTGCAATCACTGAGCTAAGGCTGACACAGAGCAGTGCGCCCATGTGTTGAGCTTGGGGGAGGTCTATAACTTCACCTTCCCTTACTTCCTCTGTGCAAAAATGTCTAGAATGGTCTTCACCAAATAAATCAAGGCCTTCTGATCTCTGAATCATTCCCCAGTTCAGATCAGTTCCTGTATTATGTGCCACTCTATTACGCTAATGGATAAATATTCTTGACATGTTGTAAGCTGAAGGAGCAGTGACAGACCGGAGCCCAACCTACTGCCAATCCTGGGTTTCAGTAAGTAAACATGCAGCTGGGTTGTGTTAGTGATTTGATGTGGGAAACCTTTGGAAAATGTCTGTGCTAAGAGTTCCAATTATCAGTTGCAGCTTGAATGTATGCCCTGCTAAAGTATGAATGTGTATGAGCTTCTTTGAAAAATCTCTAAGAGTTTATGAGGGCATGGCACGGGCAAGCCATAAATGTGGAATAGTATGACAGAAAACATTTTATGACATGCAAGTTTCACTGTAAATTGCCTGGTACATGGTATTTCTGGGCAGTCTTATATTAACAGATTCCTTATCTTGTCCATTGAATCCTGTGTCCTATGGGCACTGGGCATAACACTGAGTCTGGTCATAACTCCTACCAGGCATGTTCCACTGCCATCTGTGGGGAGGGTCTCCTGGAGTGCCAAACAGTGCAATCCTACTTAGGCTGCAGTACATCCAATTCACTAAATATCAAACAGGGGGTCAATCCGCTGAACCAATTTTCCATAAATTCCGTATATCCATATTGGGTTTGACATTCCATGTTTTTCACTAACCACTTTTTTTCCTCTCCCAAATAGCCTTTGGAAAGCCTGATAAATACATAGAAACTATTTTGAGTCTTTATAATGACTCCTAGAATTTTTGCCCTCCTGTGCAGCCATTTATTTTTAAGTGGGCACGTCCCTTAAAATTTCCTCAGGAGCTCTTTAAGTATAGCCCACCCAGGCATCAAGCATGCGCTCCCCGTGATTGTACGATATGTGCTGGCCGCTTGCAAGGTCTCTCAAGATTTACTCTACATTGTTCCACTTGTCCCCCTGACTATTATAACCGAATCATGACTAACATCCCACTAGTTGTGTGATAAACTTCATACACCGGCACTTTAAAGCAAAACTCCAAACCCACGAACATAATTAAAAATAAGTGAGTTATGCATGGTTTATTTTTAATTATATGTATTAGTGGTTGGGAGTTTTGCTACAGAATGCCAGTGGTTTGAAATTAATCACATAACCAATATGAGGCTAATAGGCTCATGTCAGTTAAATTTCCTAAATCACTGACTACAACTGATGAAATCAAGCAGCCTTCAAATAAAATTTCTAATTTTGTCTCAAATATTTATTTAAACGACTTTATATAAATTGAACTAAAATTACGTTTTTGATTGGTTAATGCTGTTTCCGGATGGAAGAGTCTTTTTACTTGGGCAAGGTATTTGTATTTGATTAGTTTTAATTAACTGCATGAATGTTTTATTGATACCAAAAACATTTTATCACAATTACCTTTTCCAAAGTCACATGAAACCTATTTTCTGTATCATATTTGATAATTCTATCGAAACAATTTACACTTTACTTTTTGAGGAAATACCAAAGGGAATTTGACTGAGTCCAGTTAAATTACTCATAATTATTTAATTTAAACAGACCTGAAAGCAATGCTATGAGTTAGGAGCAGAGCAAGTATTAAAATACAAACCTTTTCAAAGTTAAATTTCCTATCTGTTGTGAAGTTTGCTGTCAGTGTGATAAGTGAGCTTGTTAGTGTCAGACGTGGCTCAGTGGTAGCACACTCTCCTCTGAGTTATGAAGGTTCATGGGTTCAAGTCCATCTTCTGAGATTTAAGCACCAAATCTAGGCTGACATCTCAGTGCAGTACTGAGGGAGTGCTACAACATCAACAACTTGAATTTATATAGCACCTTTAACATAGTAAGATTTCACAGGAGTGATTATCAAACACAATTTGACACAAGCCACATAAGGAGATATTATAACAGGTGACCAAATGCTTGGTCAAAGAGGTAGGTTTTAAGGAGCGTCTTAAAGGAGGAGAGAGAGGCAGAGAAGTTTAGGGAGGGAATTCCAGAGCTTATGGCCGAAGCAGCTGAAGGCACGGCTGCCAATGGTGGAGTGATTAAAATTGGGGATGTGCAAGAGGCAAGAATTGGAGGAGCACAGAAATCTCGAAGAGTTGTAGGGCTGGGGGAGGTTACAGAGATAGGGAGGTGCGAGGCCATGGAGAAATTTGAAAACAAAGATGAGAATTTTAAAATCGGGGTGTTGCTGGACTGGGAGCCAATGTTGGTCAGAGAGCACAGGGGTGATGGGTGAACCGGATTTGGTGCAAGTTAGGATATGCGCTGCAGAATTTTGGATGAGCTCAAGTTTATGGACAGTGGGAGATTGGAGGCCGACCAGGAGAGCATTGGAATAGTCAAGTCTAGAGGTAACAAAGGCATGGATGAGGGTTTCAGCAGCAGATGAGCTGAGACAGGGGTGGAGATGGGCAATGTTATCGAGGTGGAAGTAGGCAGTCTTGATGATGGAGAGGATATGGGGTTGGAAGCTCATCTCAGGGTCAAATAGGACTCCAAGTTTGTGAACGGTCTGGTTCAGCCTCAAACAGTGGCCAGGGAGAGGGATGGAGTCAGTGGCTTAGGATCGGAATTGATGACGGGGACCAAATCTAAAGAAGAGAAAGTGGTAGAACAAGAAATCTATGTTGTACAAGGTCTCCAGTAAGTGCTATTGGACCAGCTGGTGTTTCAAACTCTCAGATTGTGTTAAGAGTGGATGTGGTACATATAGGAAAACTTGACAATAAAGCCAAATATCCCAACTCTTAAGTGGTTTAGGCAAGTTTTCAGGAGGGTTCTGGATCAAACTGAAACATTCCGAAAAGCTTTTTCACTATCTTGGTTTCTCCTATTGTGTATCCTGGTTTCTCCACTTCAGTGCTACCAGGGGTGAAGTAGGAGATTGCCTGACATGGACAACTAGATGTGATTTCTTGGGTAGTAGCACCCACATAGTAGGCTGAAGGTGTTGCCATAGTTACAACCGTCCCACATTGAATAGGACACGCATGCATTTAAATGCAGCATATCAACCATCTCATGGAGATTCAGAAAAGTTCTTGTTTAGATTGGGATGGGAGTGATTTTGCAAAGGGTCCACGGCAAATTACTATTGTCAGTGACCTATTGTCAGTGACCTATTGTCAGTGACTATTGTCAGTGACCTGTTGTCAGTGACTATTGTTAGTTACCTATTGTCAGTGACCTATTGTCAGTGACCTATTGTCAGTGACTATTGTCAGTGACCTGTTGTCAGTGACCTATTGTCAGTGACCTATTGTCAGTGACTATTGTCAGTGACTATTGTTAGTTACCTATTGTCAGCGACTATTGTCAATGACTATTGTTAGTGTTTATTGTCAGTGATTATTGTTAGTGACAATTGTGAGTGACTATTGTCAATGATTATTTTTAGTGACTATTGTTAGTGACTATTGACAATGATCTATTATTAATGACTATTGTCAGTGACCTATTGTTAGTGACCTACTGTCAGTGACTATTGTTAATGACTATTGTCAGTGACCTATTGTCAGTGACCTATTGTCAGTGACTATTGTCAGTGACCTGTTGTCAGTGACTATTGTTAGTTACCTATTGTCAGTGACCTATTGTCAGTGACTATTGTCAGTGACCTGTTGTCAGTGACTATTGTTAGTGACCTGTTGTCAGTGACCTATTGTCAGTGACCTATTGTCAGTGACTATTGTCAGTGACCTATTGTCAGTGACTATTGTTAGTTACCTATTGTCAGCGACTATTGTCAATGACTATTGTTAGTGTTTATTGTCAGTGATTATTGTTAGTGACAATTGTGAGTGACTATTGTCAATGATTATTTTTAGTGACTATTGTTAGTGACTATTGACAATGATCTATTATTAATGACTATTGTCAGTGACCTATTGTTAGTGACCTACTGTCAGTGACTATTGTTAATGACTATTGTTAGTGACCTATTGTCAGTGACTATTGTCAGTGACTATTGTCAGTGACTATTGTAAATGACTATTGTCAGTGACTATTGTCAGTGACTATTGTAAATGACTATTGTCAGTGACTATTGTCAGTGACTATTGTCAGTGACCATTGTAAATGTCTATTGTCAGTGACTATTGTCAGTGACTATTGTAAATGACTACTGTCAGTGACCTATTGTTAGTGACCTACTGTCAGTGACTATTGTTAATGACTATTGTTAGTGACCTATTGTCAGTGACTATTGTCAGTGACTATTGTAAATGACTATTGTCAGTGACTATTGTCAATGACTATTGTTAGTGTTTATTGTCAGTGATTATTGTTAGTGACAATTGTGAGTGACTATTGTCAATGATTATTTTTAGTGACTATTGTTAGTGACTATTGACAATGATCTATTATTAATGACTATTGTCAGTGACCTATTGTTAGTGACCTACTGTCAGTGACTATTGTTAATGACTATTGTCAGTGACTATTGTAAATGACTATTGTCAGTGACTATTGTCAGTGACTATTGTCAGTGACTATTGTAAATGACTATTGTCAGTGACTATTGTAAATGACTATTGTCAGTGACTATTGTCAGTGACTATTGTCAGTGACTATTGTAAATGACTATTGTCAGTGACTATTGTCAGTGACTATTGTCAGTGACTATTGTAAATGACTACTGTCAGTGACCTATTGTTAGTGACCTACTGTCAGTGACTATTGTTAATGACTATTGTTAGTGACCTATTGTCAGTGACTATTGTCAGTGACTATTGTAAATGACTATTGTCAGTGACTATTGTAAATGACTATTGTCAGTGACTATTGTAAATGACTACTGTCAGTGACCTATTGTTAGTGACCTACTGTCAGTGACTATTGTTAATGACTATTGTCAGTGACTATTGTAAATGACTATTGTCAGTGACTATTGTAAATGACTATTGTCAGTGACTATTGTCAGTGACTATTGTTAGTGACCTATTGTTAATGACTATTGTCAGTGACCTATTGTCAGTGACCTATTGTCAGTGACCTATTATCAGTGACTATTGTCAGTGACCTATTATCAGTGACTATTGGTAGTGACCTATTATCAGTGACTATTGGTAGTGACCTATTGTCAGTGACTATTGTTAGTTACCTATTGTTAGTGACCTATTGTCAGTGACTATTGTTAGTTACCTATTGTTAGTGACTATTGTTAGTTACCTATTGTCAGTTACCTATTGTTAGTGACCTATTGTCAGTGACTATTGTTAGTTACCTATTGTTAGTGACTATTGTTAGTTACCTATTGTTAGTGATTATTGTCAGTGACTATTGTCAGTTAATTGTAAACAATTTTACAACACCAAGTTATAGTCCAGCAATTTTATTTTAAATTCACAAGCTTTCGGAGATTTTCTCCTTCCTCAGGCAAATGTTTCAGGATCTCCTTGAAGCCTACGCATTTATACATATTGAACAATACATGGTGTTTACAGACTGCCCCTGCAACTGCCCGTTGCCAAGGCAATCACCGTGTTCAGACAGAGAGGTGTCATCTGCAGAACCCCCGAATACACATTCAACAAAAAAACAAACAGGGAAAAAAAACAGAGAAAAAAAAACACAGAGAGAGGCAGAAACATCCGGAAGGCAGAGAGAGCCAGCAAATGACCCATTATATTAAAAACAGATAACATTTGTTCGCTGGTGGGGTAACGTGTAGCGTGACATGAACCCAAGATCCCGTCCTCATGGGTGCGGAACTTGGCTATCAATTTCTGCTCGACGATTTTGCGTTGTCGTGTGTCTCGAAGGCCGCCTTGGAGTACGCTTACCCGAAGGTCGGTGGATGAATGTCCATGACTGCTGAAGTGTTCCCCGACTGGGAGGGAACCCTCCTGTTTGGCGATTGTTGCGCGGTGTCCGTTCATCCGTTGTCGCAGCGTCTGCATGGTCTCGCCAATGTACCATGCTCTGGGGCATCCTTTCCTGCAACGTATGAGGTAGACAACGTTGGCCGAGTCACAGGAGTATGAACCATGCACCTGGTGGGTGGTGTCATCTCGTGTGATGGTGGTATCTGTGTCGATGATCTGGCATGTCTTGCAGAGGTTACCGTGGCAGGGTTGTGTGGCGTCGTGGACGCTGTTCTCTTGAAAGCTAGGTAGTTTGCTGCGAACGATGGTCTGTTTGAGGTTGGGTGGCTGTTTAAAGGCGAGTAGTGGAGGTGTGGGGATGGCCATAGCGAGGTGTTTGTCCTCATTGATGACATGTTGAAGGCTGCGGAGAACATGGCGTAGTTTCTCCGCTCCGGGGAAGTACTGGACGACAAAGGGTACTCTGTTGGTTGCGTCCCGTGTTAGTCTCCTGAGGAGGTCTATGCGATTTTTTGCTGTGGCCCGTCGGAACTGTCGATCGATGAGTCGAGCGTCATATCCCGTTCTTACTAGGGCGTCTTTCAGCGTCTGTAGGTGTCCATCGCGTTCCTCCTCGTCTGAGCAGACCCTGTGTATTCGCAGGGCCTGTCCATAGGGGATGGCCTCTTTGACGTGGTTAGGGTGGAAGCTGGAAAAGTGGAGCATCGTGAGGTTACCTATTGTTAGTTACCTATTGTCAGTGACTATTGTTAGTTACCTATTGTTAGTGACTATTGTTAGTTACCTATTGTTAGTGACTATTGTCAGTGACTATTGTCAGTTACCTATTGTTAGTGACCTATTGTCAGTGACTATTGTTAGTTACCTATTGTCAGTGACTATTGTTAGTTACCTATTGTTAGTGACTATTGTCAGTGACTATTGTCAGTTACCTATTGTTAGTGACCTATTGTCAGTGACTATTGTTAGTTACCTATTGTTAGTGACTATTGTTAGTTACCTATTGTTAGTGACTATTGTTAGTTACCTATTGTTAGTGACCTATTGTTAGTTACCTATTGTTAGTGACCTATTGTTAGTGACTAACTGCATGACACAAATATGCTCAATGAGCTTTGACTGTGGACATCACCTCGCCCCAATTGATGAATTCAGATGGATTGACCTTTCCTATTGGACCCCTGTCACTGGCAGACCCCTGTCACTGGCAGACCCCTGTCACTGGCAGACCCCTGTCACTGGCAGACCCCTGTCACTGGCAGACCCCTGTCACTGGCAATCGGTGACATGACATCATCTCCAGTGTTCTGGGATGGAAAATAGAGCAGAATAACAGGCCATGGAAAGTTAGTGGATGGAATTTTAGAAATTTAAAATGAAGCAAATAACCTTTGCTTTTACAAATGAAAATGACAGACAGGAAAAGACTATTGGTCCATCCAGCCTGTTCCACATAGTTGCGATGTCTTGTGCATCACAATACAGAGACCCTCAACCCCACCTGGACCCAAGTAATCTCGTGGGAGAGGCAATTGTGGGGGGGGGGCAGGGGGAAACTGGAAAATTCCTCTCCGACTCCTTTAGGCAATTGAAACTAGTCCAGGAAAGCACTCTGGCCGTGATTAATGTTATACAGTACCTACCTCTTGTATGAGATGATCTCTGCCCCAGCCTGAAACAGGTCGAGTTCTCACTTGAAGGAATTCTGATTGAAACTCTGTAGTACAAAGTTTACTATGAACGGTGGGCTATACTCGAATTGCAGCAGATTAGCTTGTTCAAACATTCATATAATCTAACTAAAATGTCATCATGTAGCTACTTTAAGATAACCTGTGTAAAACAGATTGAAAGGTTCTATTCTACATATGATATAAACTGACAAGTAAATGGTAGGATGAGATCTACCAGTGATAAAGAATGTGGACAAGATGGGATGGGGAAAGAGCTATAAGGCCTGTCACAGAGCGGGAGGCTCAGAAGGCAAGAGGTAAAATAAGAAAGGCTACTCGTGGGTGTGTTTTGAGGAGACAGCAATAGGTCAGGAAGGCAGATGGCGTGGGCAAGAAAGTGCTGGTAAATTAGGTGTAGAGGGAATAAATGCTTTGACTCACCTTGTTTTCATGCTTGCTGGGCTTGTAGGCAGAGTGGTAGTTTTGATGCTAAAAGTGAGCTCATTTTTGTACCTGCTAGTGCCTGGTTGTTTTTTACAGTAACATAATTAAACCAATCAGAAAGAGGAACTGAACTCTCAGATTGGTTCAGTGTTTCAGCTCTGGAAAAACAACCAATCAGAAAACTGGGAGATGAATCTATACCGAACTGGCTAGGAAGTTGGAACACCAGGGTACAGACACGAACGAATAGTGTAGATAGATTGTATACTGAAGTTAAAAAAAATTCTATTTCAATCTGATAATGATGTCTCCATTTATGGTGAATGGTTGAGAAAAATGCATTAACAGCACCATCCTATTCCATTGACAGTGCAACTAAATACTTACTGCACTGATAGGTGGAGCTAAATAGTGCCAGGCAATGGCACAATTTAGTGCCAGGCAATGACCATCTCCAACAAGAGAGAGTATAACTACCTCCCCTTGACATTCAACGGCATTACCATCGCCGAATCCCCCATTATCAACATCCTGGGGGTCACCATTGACCAGAAACTTAACTGGACCAGCCACATAAATACTATGGCGACAAGAGCAGGTTAGAGGCTGGGTATTCTGTGACGAGTGACTCACCTCCCGACTCCCCAAAGGCTTTCCACCATCTACAAGGCACAAGTCAGGAGTGTGATGGAATACTCTCCACTTGCCTGGATGAGTGCAGCTCCAACAACACTCAAGAAGCTCGACACCATCCAGGACAAAGCAGCCTGCTTGATTGCACCCCATACACCACCCTAAACATTCACTCCCTTCACCACCGGCGCACCGTGGCTGCAGTGTGTACCATCCACAGGATGCACTGCAGCAACTCGCCAAGGCTTCTTCGACAGCACCTCCTAAACCCGCAACCTCTACCACCTAGAAGGACAAGAGCAGCAGGCACATGGGAACAACACCACCTGCACGTTCTCCTCCAGGTCACACACCATCCCGACTTGGAAATATATCGCCACTGGGTCAAAATCCTGGAACTCCCTACCTAACAGCACTGTGGGAGAACCTTCACCACACGGACTGCAGCGGTTCAAGAAGGCGGCTCACCACCACCTTCTCAAGGGCAATTAGGGATGGGCAATAAATGCTGGCCTTGCCAGCGATGCCCACATCCCATGAATGAATAAAAAAAAATGACCGAGCTCTCACATCCACAGAACAATTACCCAAAGTGGGTACACGGGTGGCATATGTTCCAGAAGGGACTAATGAATGGAGGGATGCAACAATTTTGGGACGTGCAGGCAAAGCTATTGGTAGATTTAAATTTTGGTTGAATGTTCAGGAAGATGGCCAAGAAGTGAGGTCCATGGACTGGCAGAATGGGGTAAAAGAGTGGAGAGTACGAAAGCGGAATACAAGTAGTGATAAGGAGTGAATCTCATGTCAGAAAATGATCACAAATTAGAGATGAAAGAGGGAGATCTTGCAGTAGTAGTCCCTACAGATATAGAAGTGGAAGTAGAAGACGTGGCTTGACTAGGCCAGGCAATGAAACAAAGACCACAGAACAGTCATGAAACAGAACTAGAAGCAGAAGTCCTCATGATCATGAAGTTTTGGTGGCTGCCAATAAATTTGAGGATAAACAAGTAAGAGAGGCAAAACAAAGGGAGTTAGATAGTCGGAAAGAATTTGGAGTTTATTCTGAGGTAACAGATAAGGGTCAATCAGCTTTGTTGCATAGATGGGTTTGTACTGAAAATATCCTTGCAGATGAGACTTATAAGGCTAAAGCAAGGTTGGTAGCTCGGGGTTTTGAAGAGTAACTCGGTGATACAGATGTTCGAGTGGATTCTCCCACTGCTGGAAATGTAATCTTAAAAATCTTTTTGGCTCTTTTGGCAACATATTCATGGGAGTGCCCATCCCTAATTGCCCTTGAGAAGGTGGTGGTGAGCCGCCTTCTTGAACCGCTGCAGTCCGTGTGGTGAAGGTTCTCCCACAGTGCTGTTAGGAAAGGAGTTCCAGGATTTTGACCCAGCGACGATGAAGAAACACTGGCTCTTGTCGATGCAGTGGATATGGGATTCTATTTGGCAAATATTTTGAGTGACATCCTGTACAATGGGAGTATTGAAGATGGTATACCCATTGAATGTTATGTAGACAATCGTTCATTGTGGGATAATGTTCACTCTTCGAAAAATGCGAGTGAGAAAAAATTACGGATTGACCTTGCTGGCCTGAAACAAATGCCGGAGAGAAATGAAATCTCTAAAATTAAATGGGTGGATTCAAGCCATCAACTGTCGTATTATTTTACTAGAAGAAATACGTGTGTGAAGAAATTATTAGGTGTCCTGGAGAAGGGTTGCCTCACAAGGTAATGCTGTGAATAGCATAAGTTGTACAGAGTATGGTAGTTTTTGATTTTTTAAATTTTTGTTTGCATTGTATATATAAAGTTTAATTTTTTTTATTTAAAGAGAGAGATGGGAATCTGTTAATTGTATCCATATGATTTATATCAATTAGTGTTAATTGTATTCAGGCGGTGAGTATCAATTGGGGCTTCTCTTGTATCCATTTATATGAGAGTTTCTCTAGGGTGTGGGGTGGATAATGTTGAGCTCTGTGAATAACGGCTTGAAAGCAACTGAAAACCAGGCTCTAATATTCTATCCTTCATCACCTGGCTATTCAATTTATTACAAATGAGCCCCTGTTATCAATTCTAGACTTTTGCAAAGCAATATAGATTTTTTCAAATTGCAGGTAGACCTAGGTACCACAAAGTAAGGGTGATATGAAGAGAGTGGTGCAAATTATAAAGAACTTGTTCAGAAAGTTGAAAGGTCTATATTTAGATCTCCTAATATAATGTCCCACTGGTAGCTGGATAGACCCATGTAGAACAGTTGCTAGGCAGATGATTAACACCAACTCTACTAGTGATTACAGCAAATCTCAACCCTAAATCACCATACGTGGCAACTTTGGAGACAGGAAGGAGCATGCAAGTCATGTCAGGTGGGAAAATTCAGTTCATGACATTGAGATAGAGAGTTACCAACAGTGAACATTGAGGGTCAAGTGTGGATAATGGACATGAGGAGCAAAGGAACAATGATGTGCAAGGCACCTACACCTCAACCATTTATTGGGGAGAACATCCAAAGATTCAGTACAGTCAAATAGTTAATCTAGTGCCTGTGACACAACCATCACAAGTAAGATTCTAACATCATGACTGCAAAACTTCTTGGAAAGAGGTAGAGATGTCAATTAATGTCACCAGCGCACAGCTACCCAGAGTGCACGAACACGGAGGCATCCACACTTGTTCTGGGAGACTGGATCACCTAAAAGACTGAAGTTATAAAAGTGGCAATTTCCAAGCAAACCAAAATAGGAAATATTGTATGGACTTAGAGGGGCCGCTAATTTATTGGCCAGCGTCCATTATGCTGACGCCTGTTGAACGTCAGCTCCCTGTGATATCTGGTACGGAGGCCTGAGGCCCACCATGTGCCTGAAATGCTCTGAGTTTACAATTAAATTGCTGCCATTGCTCAGAGCTTGTGCACAAATAGCACGCATTGAGGGCCTATAATAACTGTCAGTGGTAGCACTCTCGCCTCTGAGTCAGAAGGTTGTAGATTCAAGCCACACTCCAGAGACTTGAGTATATAATCCAAGCTAACACTTCAGTGCAGTACCATGAGAGTGCTGCACTGTCAGAGGTGCCGTCTTTCAGATGAGATGTTAAACCGAGGCTCTATCTGCTGTCTCAGGTGGATGTAAAAGATCCCATAGCACTGTTTCGAAGATGAGCAAGGGGAATTGTCCTGGTGTCCTGGCCAATATTCATCCCTCAACCGACATCACTGGAACAGATTATGTGGTCATTAGCACATTGTTGTTTGTGGGGCCTCGCTGTGCGCAAATTGGCTGCTGCATTTCCTGAATTACAACAGTGACTACACTTTAAAAGTATTTAACTGGTTGTAAAGCACCTTGGAACATCCTGAGGTCATGAAAGGCACTAAAGAAATGCAAGTCCTTTCTTTCTTTCTTTTTTTCTTTATACATTTATATATTCAACTGTTTAGATAGTTGGCCTTAATGTTACATTTTTTGATGATACTCAACTATTTTCAAAATCAAATAAATATTTTTCATTCCCAACATTGTGTTTTGCATTTGGATGCTGTGCTGGATGAGGGGAGTTTGTTTAACTTGTTCCCATGGTGGAGCCACAATAAATCACAAACTATATTCCATTAAGCAACTGCTGTCACAAGGGGAAAACATGGCAGCACTGGCAAATCAATAGGGAAAAGCTAAAGGAAAGCTGTATGATCGATTTAGAGCTAAGACCCATAGAATAGGTAAGGAATTGAGTTTGAAACCTTAATTGATAATCACTATTAATCAAAAAATGTAGGGCTGATTTGAACTTTCAGCGGTGGCAGATAATGGGCAATAGTGGATCAACCAATGGAAAGGAAAAGTCGGGTAGGGTGTAAAACGGGCAGCTGATCCGCTACTGCCTGTTTTCCATCCCCTGCTGAATGATAAAATTAACCCTTATAAGACTAATCTTTCCCCCATTGGAGAATTGGGTTGGAATTTATCATTCATATCTAAAGTTTATAAGATGCCTAAATTAGTTCTCTTTTGAACCGTTCCATGCAACCTAATCCAAGTTATACTAGCAGGTACACAAGCTAAAGCAATAGCCACACTGAGACAGTATGACACTGAATGAAGATCATTTAACTTTTATTGCCAGAATCATTAAAGATTAATTGGATACAGAGATGGATTAACAGAGATATGGTTAGCTGCAGCTTAGTAGTAGCACTCTTGCCTCTATGTCAGAAGGTTGTGGGTACAGGTCCCACTCCAGAGATTTGAGCACAAAATCTAGGCAGATGCTTTAGTGCAGTACTGAGGGAGTTCTGTATGGTCGGAGGTGTCCTCTTTTGGATGAGACGTTAAACCGAGGCCCTGTCTGTCCCCTTAGGTGGACATAAAATATCCCATGGCACTATTTGAAGAATAGCAGGGGAGTTCTCCCTGCATTAGGGTTAGGGTTAGGGTTCCTGACTAATATTTATCCGCAACGAACATCACTAAACAGATTATCTGGTCATTATCTCCTTGCTGTTTGTGGGACCTTGCTGTTCACAAAACGGCTGCTGCATTTCCTACTTTACAACAGTGACTACACTTCAAAAGTGCTTCATTGGCTGTAAAGCGCTTTGGGATGTCCTGAGGCCATGAAAGGTGCTATATAAATGCAAATCTTTCTTTCTAACTAACAAGTTTATTTGACAACATCTATAATAACACAATTGAAAGTTGAATGTTGTTCACTCAGTTCTTCAGCAACAAGGTGCAAAAGCAATTTCCCTCCCCCACCCAAACTGAGATAAGCGTCCCAATGATATCATAAAAGTCCCTAGTACACAGCCTACAGATGTACATTAAATACACAAAGCCGGTGTCAATTTCTGTTAGTTTCAATGGGAGCTAATACTAAACATATTTCAAATCCGTTTTGTACGCGGGACTCGGTGACTAGAAAAGGCTGCTCCCTGATTGGTGGATTTGGATGAGTCAGGGAGCAGCCCTTTTACATCAAACCGTGCTTAAGCCCAGGAACTGAGGCTAAATCTTCTCAGTTTTATTGACCTCATATTGGCCTTGGTAGGGATACGGCACAGATTTACCAGAATGACACCGGGGCTTAAAGGATTAAATTATGAGGACAGGTTGCAAAACTTGGGTCATATTCCCTTGAGTTTAGAAGGTTGAGGGGTAATCTAATCGAGGTGTTTAAAATGATAAAGGGATTCTGGTGAAGGAAATCCGGAACAAAGGGGTACAAAATTAAAATTAGAGCTAGAATCCCAGAAGTGATATCAGGAAGTACCTTTTCACACAAATGGTAGTGAAAATGTGGAATTCTCCTCCCTAAAAGGCTGTGGGTGGTGGGTCAATTGAAATTTTCAAGACTGAGGTTGACAGATGTTTGAGAGGTAAGGATATCAAGGAATATGAAGCAAAGGTGGGTAAATGGAGTTGAGGTGCAGATCACCCATGATCTAATTGAATGGCGGAACAGGCTTGAGGGGCTGAATGGCCTACTCCTGTTCCTATGTTTTCAAGTTTGGGTAGTGGGAGAGAAGCTTATGAACCCTAGATCCTGGGAAAACAACAAACGTGATGTCGCTACTCACTTTCTGTTTTGTTGTTGTAAACCTGTATTGTATTCAGGGGAGATGTACATATTTTAACATTCAGGCAAACTATTGTGTCAAAGATGTTGGAAAAGCCGGCTATATCCAAGGGATGTTTCTGTTGCTAATTTGTGGTACCAGGAAAGCAAACATTGCAATCTGCCATGCTAAGCAATGTAGCTGTCACCCTGACTTACAATATTAGACACCATAGGGAGCCTGAGGCCAGCAATGCCACTTAAACGAGCCTGGAATATGCATAGATACTAAGAGCAGCTGGCACTTTTTTACAGCTACAAGCAAGACCGCTCACTACAAATTCTGGTCCCAATTACAAACAATGGGTGGGTTCATTTTGAGGTCAGTGGGAAGAGCAATCACACCACCTGCTCGAGATCACCAAGTCAATATTAATTTTGGCGATCGGGTCTCGTTTAAGTAAAATCGGTGAGTTGCCTGTGCTGAGCAAGTGCTAACAGGTAGCTCGCAGATCAGGGCGAGAGAGGGTGGGTGAGAGGGGGGAACTTCCAGCGGCTCCTCCGCGGAGACAAGCTGGCAGGGAGGCCTTAAAGGGGGAGGCAACCGATAATGGTTGGGGCTGCGGAGGGACTGGGACAATTTTTGCATGGCCAGGCAGAGCACTCAAGCCCCTCCTGTCCCAACAAAAATCGGTTACAAAAACGTAGCCTCGTGTTTTTCAAGCACCCTCCAGCAGCCCCTTTAAGGGCCGCTGGTTTGGCTACTCTGCTTTCAGCCCCACTAGGCAGGGCTTGCACAGCACACGCTCCACTCAACGGATGCCCAAAATTACATCAGGGTCCTAAGTATGTCATTGTACCCACAGTTTCAGTTATAGAGCTGATGGAGGTGAAAATGGAACTCATTGCACCCGTTTTCCCAGTAAAAAATAGGTGTAATTTTAGGGGGCCAACCTTCCACACCTGAATAGCCTCAGAAACACATCAACACCATATTGGTTCGAGCAATCCTGGTGACCAGCTAAATCTGGCATTAGGCCCCTTGAAAATGCTAATTAAGGGCCTAAGGCCTATTTTAGGACCTAAACCAGAAATTGGTTTGCCCTGAGCGGAGCGTTAGGCCTGCTGCGTTCAGGAAAACAAGGTCTAAATGCGGGTTAACCAGTGATCCTTAAAGGGAACGCTGGAGGCTGCAGCCAAAAAAGTAAGTTTTGAAACAAAATACTTCCTAGGATATGGACCTGGGAGGAAAAGGATCGTTACTCCAAGCTTCACATTAAAACCGAGGGCCGGCTCCAAGTCATTCCTTCTTCCCAATTCCCTGCCTTCCAGCCGGACTCACCTTAGGTCCTTGGCCGGTGTCCCAGCCGACACATCTTGCTGCCCCCACTACCCAGCCGCCCCCCTCCCCCCGGTATTGGCGAACTGCCTCTGGGGCCATGACTGGCGGTAATAAACTAATGAGGCCAGTGGACTAATATTTCATGTTCCTGCTGCCGGCCTCATTAGGGCATATGTAGCACCCGCCCCTCGATGCAGGCACGATACAATGCCTAGGCAGCGGTTTGTATTTCTCCCATGATCTTACGTGGCCACGTATAGTTAACATCCAGTACCCTGTTCCTTTCATGGTGGGACTGCACAGGATAATCTTTTAATGCTTATAATAGTTCAGCACAAAATGATTCACATGTGATGGGGTACACATAGTGACATGCCTCTTTACTGGTACTTGAATACCAAACTGTACTTTAGACATACTTTTTTTGAGACTTTATCCAGCTTTATCATGTTGCTGGATTCCACAAAGTACAGTGTGCAATAGATGGCATCCGCGTAGCATCGTGAGCTCCGACAGTTATCCCCCTCAACTTTCTCAGTGGAAAGGGCTACCACTCTCTGAATGTCCAGATTGTACATGACACATCAAAGTGAGATTTGCTGGGAGTTGTCGTAATGCACTCATCTTTAGGAACTTTGCGCTCCCTGAGCTCTTTTAAGGAAGATAATGAAATGAATGGATAGCTTGTGGGTGACAATGTGTGCCCCTTGCTTTACTTACTTCCACTGCTCTTTTTGAGACTATCATAATTCTGACTTCTGCCCAGTGCACTATGTTTGGGAGACTGCATTAACCATGTGATCTGTTTGTTTGCTGTACTAGGTACTTGTGGGAAGGGCACCATTCACCTCCATAGAGAACTGTACTCCTCTCCCTTATTTCCTGAGTGAACACTTTGAGCACACGTGTCATCTGTCCAACTTGAATAAAAGCTTGGATGATAAATAATCAGTGGCAGATGCCAGGGAACAATTGGCTGACATTTCTCAACACTTTTGTTGTAAACTGGATACTGATTTTTTTAATAATCAGTAACCCAACCATATAATACATTTACAAATTAATTGCTAATGTTTTATGCAGTGAGATCCTTATCTGTGATCTGCTATTTATTTGCCATCCTCAGTCAATATCTTGGAGTAATGAACACTTAACCATCCGACACTGGAGCTGATGATATTTATATGATTGGTTCACATACTAGATCAAAGGAAATGTGGTTTAAGTGGCTATTTAAAGGGACACTCCTGCTCTACAAATGAATAACAGTTTCTATTACTGTTCTTGTAGGAACTTTTAGCATCTTCATGCCCTATTCCTCTCTGGGATATTTTAATGTGGGTTAACATTACATGGAGGCGAAAGATTATACGATCTGAAGAGAAACCAGAGTGTTTAAGGATTCAACAGAGAACCATAATGATCCTGATTTCTACCCCACATAGATTATTTCTTTGACTTTATCTTTTAAAAAGGCTGGAAAGAACTAGCTGCAGTGTTTCTATATTTCTCTATCAATGTTTTTAATTGATTTTAAAGTGGTCGATATTAACTTTGATCCACCTGCTCCTCAGATTTCCCAGCTCTGTCTCTTGTTCCCAAGTGTAAGGGAAATGTCCAAAAAATTGCCTTAAAGATGTCCTCAAGATGGAATTTCAGCAGTCGAGCTGAATTCTGGGAAATTGAAAGAGCTAATGCTAAAAGAAATCATGGAAACAAAGCATTTCTCACAAGAACTGATGGTATAAGCTGCCAAGGCCACAGCTCAGAGATATCAAGGATGATTTTAAACTGACTATGGTATGAACATGTTAAGCTTTGGGTCATTCACTGGTCCATTTAATTTGGCACTCCTGCTGCTGCTGTCTTGGGTAGGGTCCTGAGATGGGTGACCGGCCAGTGGTAATATGCAAATAAATCGGGGTCCGATGATGTACATAGGACCCCAGCTGCAATTTTGAGGTGGAGATGTTAAAAAAAGGTTAAAAAAGGTATAAAAGTTAACATTTTCCTGATGAAAGGTCGTTGACCTGAAACATTAACTCTGTTTCTTTCTCCACAGATGCTGCCTCACTTGCTGAGCTTCTCCAGCATTTTCTGTTTTTATTTCAGATTTCCAGTATCCATAGTATGTTGCTTTTGTATCTGAATCTGGGTAGTTACTTTGTTACAATGAAGGATGAGAAGTTACGGAGATGGAATTACCACCTGGGACATCTGGATTCTGCTTCTTCAACCTGAGGTCATCGTAGTTACAAACACAGTTGTTTAAGGTGATTGACACCTAAAGGGTAGTAGTGATGGTAGTATTAGTAGTATTATTATTAATAATAGTATTAGTAGCAGTACTATTAGTAGTGCTATTAGTAGTGGTCGTGGTAGTAGTAGTATTAGTAGCAGTAGTATTAGTGGTAGTAGTATTAGTAGTAGCATTAAATATTATAATATAGGAGTTCTCTGTCTAGTGTGTGCATAAGGCTATCTGTATGAAAATGGTGGAAAATGCATCTCCGACAAAGTTACTCATCCTTCAAATGGACTGGATAGAGAGAGAGAGAAAGAGAGGGAGAAAAGGTAGAGGCAATCATTAAGTGTGTCACTTAGAGTATGTGAAACATTTTTCAGAGATTGAGCGAAGTGAGACTTGAGCCAACTAACAGTTTGTGAGATGAATCTACCCAGGAGCAAAGGATCCAGGAACTAACGGATATCACATGATGGGTGACATAGCGGCCTTGGAAAAGGTTCAAAGGAGAGCTACAAGAATGATTCCTAGTTTAAAGAACCATAGTTACTCAGACAGGCTTAAAGAGCTGGGTCTATTTACTCTTCAGCAGCATGGATTTAGAGGCGACCTGAGAGAGATTTATAAAATAATGAAAGGGCTGGATAACGAGCCTATTTATAGATTATTCCAATTTGTCAGGTTTGGGAGGACCAGAGGAAATGCATTTAAACTATGCAAAAGTAGATAGACTGGATGGTAGGCAGTTCTTCTTTTCCCAGAGAGTAGTGAGACTCTGGAATGCGTTGTAGGCTGGTGTGGTGGGTGCTGAATCTCTGCATGCCTTCAAAAGGAAACTGGACCAGTTCATGACTGGGGCAGAGATCGCATCATGGAATAGAATAGAATGGTTACAGCACAGAAGGAAGCCATTCAGCCCATCAAGCCCGTGCCAGCTCGTTGTAAGAGCAATCCAGCTAGTCCCATTCCCCCGCTCTTTCCCTGTAGCCCTGCAAATTTTTTTGCTTCAGGTATTTATGCAATTCCTTTTTGAAAGCCCTGATTCCTCATTACCTGATTTTTCATTCTCTGGTTACCCAGCGATTCTTATTCCCCACTGTCTGATTCCTCATTACCTGATTTTTCATTCTCTGGTTACCCAGCGTTTCTTATTCCCCACTGTCAGATCATAGAATCATAGAATGATTACAGAATAGAAGGCGGTCCATCCGGCCCATCGAGCCCATGCTGGCTCCCCGCAAGAGCAATCCTGTTAGTCCCACTCCCCCGCTCCTTCCCTGTAGCTCTGCAAATTTTTTCCCTTCAAGCATTTATCCAATTCCTTTTTGAAAGCCCCGATTCCTCACGACCTGATTTTTCATTCTCTAATTACCCAGCCTTTTCTCATCACCCACTCCCTACTTTGTCATTACCTGATTTTTCATTCACTAATTATCAGCTTTTCTTATTCCCCACATTACCTGATTTTTTTATTCACTAATTACCCAGCTTTTCTTATTCCCCACTGGCTGATTCTTTATTACCTGATTTTTCATTCTCTAATTACCCAGGTACGTGGATTAACAGATGACAAACACATGGTCCATGTGATCTCCTGGACTGGATTTGATTGTCTGAGGGTGTCGAAGAGGAATTTTCCCCCCTTATTGGCCCTGGGTTTTTCTCTGTTTTTTTTGCCTCTCCCAGGAGAGGACATGGCTGTGGGGGTGATGGGAAGTGTCTAGTGATGATGCTCTCAGCATCATGAGTCTGGGGCAGGCTTGATGGGCCAGGTGGTCTTTTCCTGCCTGTCATTTTCGTATGTTTCATATTTTTTTACACACGGAGTTTCATCATTTTCACATCCCAGGAGGTTAACACCAGTCAAAAATCTGGTCAGGTGATATTAGCCTTGGTTCAGTCGATTTACTCTTACATTCATTCATGGTGAGACCAGCAAAATGTGTACTATTTCCTTGACCTTTGTCCAGTACTGAGCTTTTTAATTGCTTTGGAGCACCTGGACCTACATCTGGTACTGAGAGGAACATTGATACTTATTTAAGATGAACCTGGTGCAAGTATCACCTGACTAGAGTTCTGTCTGGAAAATCCAGCTCTCCCACAGGCTCAAAACTATTTGTTTGAAAATAGGAGAATTAAAGCCCATTTTTAAAAAATTGCTTATTGTGGGTATAATTTAGATTCCTTCAGGAATTTACCAAAGCGAAAGAAAGAACTTGCATTTGCATTTATATAACGCCTTTCATGATCTCAGGGCATCCCAAGGTGCTTTACAGCCAATTAAGTACTTTTGAAGTGTAGTCACAGTTGTAATGTAGGAAAAGCATGACTAGCATTGATTTTAATTGTTTACTTCCTGTATTCCTTCCTGTGGACTGTACATCGCTGAGACGATATTTCCTTATTTAGATAGTGTTTCTAATGTCTCTGAAGTGCTTAGGTTGTTTTAAATTGAAATAAGCAGAAAAGACTGAACTAAGATATTATTCAAGGCAAAAAAAACACCTTTAAACTTACGTTTAAGCAATGGCATGTGCCAGGCAATGATGTATGATAACTGCAGAAATATAGAAAAGGCAGAGGCCCATTTTGAACAGCTCCTGAGTCAATCTAATCCAATTTTGCACAGAAAACAGTTACAGTTCAAGTCTTGTGTGATCCAGTTAACATTGGCTTTGCGTAGCCTTTAATGGGTTTTAATTCCCAGCCAAAAAAAATTAAATCAAGGTGTCAGGAACAGCAAGACAAATGCATAGTTTTTAGGGTTTGAAGCAAATTAAAGCAGAGGACATTGTGATAATGATCAGCAGATAGAGAAACAGTTACATATAAGAAAATGCACATTAAACCGTCTGTCCTCTCACGTGAACGTAAAAGACCCCATGGCACTATTGGAAAAAGAGCAGGAGAGTTCTCCCGATGTCCAGGCCAACATTTAACCCTCAACCAACATCTAATGAAAACAGGTGATCTAGTCATTTATCATTGCTGTTTGTGGGAACTTGTGCGCAAATCGGCTGACGTGCTTCCTGCATTACAACAGTGCCAACAGTTCAAAAGTACTTCATTGGCGGTGAGGCACTTTGGGATGTCCTGAGGCTGTGAAAGGCGCTATATAAATGCAAGTTCCTTCTTTTACACTGTTGGCTTTGCACTAGTAGCTATTTTCCCGTGAGGGCAGGGAACTAAATAACTAATACCCATCAGAACAGCGAGTGAATTATTACAGACATTGGCATGAGTGAAGGAGCATTTGTAATTCACTGCCAATGGTGTAAAATTATAGTCAGAAGCAATTCATTTTTATTTTTAACTGGATTCTGAAATGGCAATGTTAAGTGATAGCTTACTGTAGTGAATTATAGTTTTTAATTTCACTGCAGCGACTTCTCAACAGATCGCTGAGCAGTGAAATTATCACACACATCCTCAGAGTAAATTTTTATTAGCTAGTATAATTCTGAGCTGTTATGAGTTCAGTCCGTGCAAATCAATGTTAAGATGATTAAGAATAATAACTTTACAGTCTTAATTCAAATTTATCAGAACTGCAGGCCTCATAAAAATAATTACTGTGTGTAGGTTATCATAACAGGCATCCGAGCAAAACAGAGGAGGATTAAAGCGAAGGGAGACGAACGCCAATAAAATTCAAATCAATGAGAGCAAAGGAATAGTGGCATGAATAAGCTTGTCAGAGACATATAATACTATACTACCCCTGTCTATCCCTGTAGTGGCAGCATCATATATACAATGCACAGAGACAGACATCAATGTTTCAAATTGAGCCATTTAACTAAGTCTCTGTTCAAGGCAGAAGGTTTAATGGATACTAAGAGATAAATTGGAGTTCATTAAACATGCTTCTTTCGTTTATATATCCAATTTAGAAACCTTTTTATATTTCTAGACATTAAAGGAAGCAATTAAATCATTGTTAAAGGAACGAATAGGGTAATACGTGACTATATCCATTAATCTGTAAAAAAGTATGTAGCATATTTTTCTCTTTTTTTTCAACTTAAGAACAAACAAAAATAAAAGTTGTGTGATTGTCAGTGCTACTGTAGGATTTATACTTTTCAATTGTACATGAACGTTACTATTTAGGGACAACAAAGTGTTCGGCAACTTGAACCAGCCTTGAGACTGTGTGGTAGAAATTCACCTGGGCCTGTTTCTCCCAGATCCTTTTATATTCCTCATTATCAACTATTTTCCCATTCCCTTTTAAATGATGCCCTAGTCTTTACCTCAATTTCCATTTGTGGTGAGGCATCCCATGATATAATAGCCCTCAGTTCAAGAACCTTCCTTCTCCCTTCCCTCTTGGTTCTCCCAGTGAGAATTCTTGATCTCGGTCCTTTTGTTCTCCAGTTGCCCACCAGTGGAAACAATCTTTCACTCTTTGCCCACAGTAAGGTCCCCAGGTTTCACACACACCTTTACTGGCTGCTCCTCTGTCGGTGCCACTCCCACTCACCATGTTGCTGCTGCTGCTGCTCTGGGCTCAGCAGGAAATGTTGGGTGCCACGCCTACCCTGACTCCCCAGTCCCGAGTCTCTCCCATTGAAAGAAAGAATTGTTTTATTGCATAAGCACGGTGCAGTACAGACACTTCTGTGTTAATCTGAACTATCTTAAACATTCTGCTTGTCCTCATTTATATCCAGACTAGCATGCATTCTCTCTACTTCAGACCTAATCTGGGCCTACCCTACCCTAGTTCTGAAATTTCTTCTACTGAAGAAAAAAATGCAGAAAGCATTTAAAGCGATTTTGCGGGAAACTGGTGGCCGGATAAAAGGGGTAGCATACCATAGTGTTTATGTTACTGGACTAATAATCCCACCATTCAAATTCCACCATGGCAGTTTGAGAATTTGAATTCAGTTTAAAAAATCTGGAAATAAAAAGCAGTAAAAATCAGTAAAAGTGGTCATGAAGCTGTTGGGTTTTGTAAAAACTGGTTTACTAATGTCTTTTGGGGAACAAAACCTTCCATCCCTACCCGGTCTGGCCTATATTTGACTCCAGTCCCATACCAACAAATCCAATCCAGCCAATTACTGCCCCTTCAGTCTACACTCAATCATCAGTAAAGTGATGGAAGCTGTCGTTGACAGTGCTATCAAGCGGCACTTACTCACCAATAACCTGCTCACCGATGCTCAGTTTGGGTTCCGCCAGGACAAACATGGACAAAAGAGTAGAATTCCAGAGGTGAGGTGAAGTGAGAGTGACTGCCCTTGACATCAAGGCAGCATTTGACCGAGTATGGCACCAAGGAGCCCTAGTAAAATTGAAGTCAATGGGAATCAGGGGGAAAACTCTCCATTGGCTGAAGTCATACATAGCACAAAGGAAGATGGTAGTGGTGGTTGGAGGCCAATCATCTCAGCCCTAGGACATTGCTGCAGGAGTTCCTCAGGGCAGTGTCCTAGGCCCAACCATCTTCAGCTGCTTCATCAATGACCTTCCCTCCATCATGAGGTCAGAAATGGGGATGTTCGCTGATGATTGCACAGTGTTCAGTTCCATTCGCAACCCCTCAGATAATGAAGAGTCTGTGCCCACATGCTGCAAGACCTGGACAACATCCAAGCTTGGGCTGATAAGTGGCAAGTAACATTTGCACCAGACAAGTGCCACGCAATGACCATTTCCAACAAGAGAGAGTCTAATCACCTCCCCTTGACATTCAACGGCATTACCATCGCCGAATCCCCCACCATCAACATCCTGGGGGTCACCATTGACCAGAAACTTAACTGGACCAGCCACATAAATACTGTGGCTACAAGTGCGGGTCAGAGGCTGGGTATTCTGCGGTGAGTGACTCACCTTCTGACTCCCCAAAACCTTTCCACCATCTACAAGGCACAGGTCAGGAGTGTGATGGAATACTCTCCACTTGCCTGGATGAGTGCAGCTCCAACAACACTCAAGAAGCTCGACACCATCCAGGACAAAACAGCCTGCTTGATTGGCACTCCGTTCCACCACCTTAAACATTCACTCCCTTCACCACTGGCGCACCGTGGCTGCACAGAGTTCAGAATGCACTGCAGTAACTTGCCAAGGCTTCTTCGACAGCACCTCCCAAATCCACGACCTCTACCACCTAGAAGGACGAGGGCAGCACGGACATGGGAACAACACATGTTCCCCTCCAAGTCACACACCACCCTGACTTGGAAATATATCGCCGTTCTTTCATCATCGCTGGGTCAAAATCCTGGAACTCCCTACCTAACAGCACTGTGGGAGAACCATCACCACACGGACTGCAGCGGTTCAAGAAGGCGGCTCACCACCACCTTCTCAATGGCAATTAGGGATGGGCAATAATTGCTGGCCTTGCCAGCGACACCCACATCCCATGAACAAATTTTAAAAATGGTTAACTCTTAACAGCCCTGGTTTGTGGTCTAGGAAACCACTAAGTCACATGAAACCGCTACCACATGGACTGCAGCGCTTCATGAATAAGGCCCACTACCACCACCTCCTCAAGGCAGCCAGGGATGGGCAATAAATGCCGACCTTGCCAGCGAGGCTCACATCCCAAGAATGAATAAATAGAAAAGATTGCCCATTCACAGTGGTGAGTTTACATAGACAAAACCCATTGTAAATATGATCATAAGAATTCATAATGGGAAAAAATTTACACAAAAAATGTGACAACAAGAAGTCAAGTTGAGCAGGCAGGATGTGCATGCACATGTAAGATTTTAATATATTATAGATATTAAAAGACTTGCATATAAAGCAAAAAGGAAAGAACTTGCATTTATATAGCGCCTTTCACGACCTCAGGATGTCTTAAAGCTCTTTACAGCCAATTAAGTACTTTTGAAGTGTAGTCACTGTTATAATGTAGGGAAACGCAGCACATGGTGAGCACTTGCTGACCACACTAAGCTGACTTCCTGGGTCACGAATTTGGAGTGACGCCAACATTTCTAATAGCAAAACCTTACATTAACACATCATTTTATAATACTCAATCTTATTTCAGCATTTGAAAATGGCAAAATCCAAGTGCAGCATTTGTTATCAAGCCATAATTACAGGTCTCTGGTCAGTAGGTGGCACGGCAGTGCGAGTTGCTCAAGTCCATTTTGCATTCTTATCTGATATTTATTTTTTTTTACCATTTTTGAGTTTTCAACATGATTTTTGGGTTTTCATCTGATTTTCAGGATCCCTCCACTCACTAAGCCCATTTCCAGTGGCCAGATTCTGTGCTTTTGGCAGCAGGCTATTTACTTCCCATCTGATCTGGCATTGAACCCAACCTATTCAACCCATTTTCAGCGATTAGCTTAGCTTGGAACCATAACTATCCCCTCCCCTCCATTTCATATCTCGTGGATAGTGGTTATGCCTGGGCCCTCTCACCTCAGGTCGCCATTTTGCGCTAAGAGCTAGTGCACAGTTACAAATAGCAATCAAATAGGATAATGGAATGTTGGCCTTTATCTCAAGGGGTTTTAATACAAAGGGGAGGAAGTGATGCTTCAGTTGTACAGAGCCTTGGTCAGACCCCATCTGGAGTACTGTGTTCAGTTTTGAGCACCGTACCTCAGGAAGGAAAAGTGGGCATTATAGAGGGGTTGCAGCGCAGATTCACCAGAATGATACCAGGGCTTAAAGTGTTAAATTATGAAAACAGATTGCATGAACTTGGCTTGTATTCCCTTGATTTTAGAAGATTGATGGGCGATCTACTCAAGGTGTTTAAAATGATAAAGAGAATCGATTTCCTCTGGTGGGTGAATCCAGAATAAGGAGCACAATCTTAAAATTAGAGCCAGGCCATTCAGGATTGAAATCAGGAAACATTTTTTCACACAAAGGGTAGTGGAAATTTGGAACTCTCTCCCCAAAAGGCCATGGTTGCTGGGTCAATTGGAATGTTCAAGACTGAGATCAGTAGATTTTTGTTAGGTAAGGGTACCAAGGGATAAGGATCAAAGATGGATAAATGGGGTTGAGGTACAGATCGGCCATGAACTAACTTAATGACAGAACAGGCTTGAGGGGCTGAATGGCCTACACCTGTTCCTATATTCCTATGCTACCACCCAAGGGGAATTTAAACCCCAGAATATCCTCTATAGGCTATCTTATACACAACGTCAACTACATGGATGCAATTATTGTATCTGGTGTGGCTTAGATTGGAATAGCTATGAGACAAACACAAATGGAGTTGTGCACCTGGAATTTCTTCAGGGATTCTCCCAAATTTCCACTGAAATTTCAGCGGAATGTCGGCAAAATCCCAGGAGTAACAACACAAATGGGCACTTATGGAGGGTTTGCGCCCATCTGCCGCCAAATTTGCAGTGGGAGAAGAGGAGATCCCCCGCTGATATTCTGCCCTGTGCTGTTTGTATCCGATTTTCTTTCATCAATTCCCTTTGTGAGGGCCGGGATGCTATGTCCCTGGAGGTGACCAGGTTAGACTGCAGAGTGCTGATGCCGTGCGAGATGACACACCACAAGCACCCATAGTGCTGAAACGCCTTAGCAGATCTTCCTCCACCTAGTATAGCTGCTTTTGTGAGGCCAGCAGTATCCTTTTCATGGCTGGGCTCCTGATGTAACCAGCTCTGTCCTGCTCAGCAGAGTTGGGAGAGGACCACGCCCTCAGACGAGTTGTCTCCTGGGCTGTCTTTGCTACTGCTCACTGGAACTGGGTGTTCCACCACATGCAGACTACGTTGTGACATTATCTAACCCAAGCGGAGTGCCAATGTCTGGGCTGGTGCCTGGGATGGATGGAATGCATAACGGTGAATCCTCAGGAGGATTGTCCTACTCTGAGGTATCTTCCACTGTAGATTCCTGCTGCTGACAAGGACCTAGAAGATAGAGAAAAGGGACCAGAATTAGGATGCCAGTTAGAAGCTGGAAAGTTGCAGGTGACAGTCTTGAGAATGCAGCTTGAAGTTGTGAAGGTCGTCGAATATTTGCTGAGATGAATGAAGGGATACAAGTAATATGCAGACACTCTACTCAGAGAAGCCACCGGCCTCACCATCCCCAATGCTCATGGCTTTACCTGACCCGTTAATCTCCAGGGCTGCCTGCTCCATTTGGATGAGGGCAATTATGTCAGGTACTCTCCGCCAGTCTTGCTGCTGTCCCTGGCATTATGCATGCTGTTTTGTCCTGCAGAAAGAGGAGGAGAGTTAGTGAGTGTCTGTTGAAAAGGAAAGTGGAGATGTGTAGGGCTTGTGCTTATAGATCATCTGATGAGAGATGGAGAAGAAGTAAGATGGAATGAGGATGGGGAGGTGGTGAAATGAAAGCCAAGTGTGAGGAATGTGAAGTGAGGATGGAGTCCTGAGAGGAGTTGGTGGTTGTGCAAGTGCTAGGATGTGAGAAGTGAATGGCATTAGTGTGTAGGATGAAGAGAATAAAGGAAGAATTGTACTCACCCTTGCTGCTCTTATGAGGTTATTGAACCACTTTCTACATTGAACCCATGTCCTGGGGGTGATGCTGCTAACACTGATCCTGTAAGCCACCTCTGTCCAAGCCTGCTGGATAGTCATCCTGGATATGCTTCTGCAGATGCTGGGGAACAGTACCGGCTCCTTGCCCTAACCACCTCCACCAAGACCTTCAGGGAGGCATCTGAAAACCTGAGGGCAACCTTGTGACTGTGGTGCATTCCCGCTTGAAAAAGGCCTCATGCAGCCTATTTCCCGAGGCGATCGGGTGGGTATCCCGGGAGTTAAGATCACCCGGGCCTCATGCTGCCGAGGTTAGGACGTGTTGTGCTCAGTTATTCGTTCCTATTATTTAGACTTGCAAGGTAATTTAGGGCCATAGAGGTCTGACACGAAGTGATGTTCATGAATGGCTGAAGGATTTGTAATTTCTACAAAGGTCGGCGATAAGAAGCAATGACAGTGATGACCAAGGGAGACCGTTAAACAGATGATAAGTTGAGTTCTGGTGCCCCTCGCGGCCATCACTGAGAAGTCCTCCAGTGATGGTCCTCCTGATAGTCAACTCCATGTGTGCAAAGCAGCTGCCCAGGAACCTACCTTGCGGGATACATGCTCTGGAGTATACTGCCAGGCCCCTGCTGACCCATCAAGGCACTAGGAATGCCTCTTAAAAACCACTTCATGACAACTCTGGAAGAGGCAAATGCCTCATTGTAATGCTCCTTAGCTGCTGCTCTTGCAACTCTTAGAGGGGTCAGTATCCATGTCAGCAAGGGGTAAACCTTCTCAACCACAAGTCATCTGCTCATTAAAAGAGATAAATACATGCTGGCAACTCACAGCAAAATTGATATTCATGTGAAGGATTCTTTGTATGTGGTAGCATAAAATCTGGACATTGAATGAGCGGTACCCTGTCTATTCAGAAGGTTGAGAAGGTTAACTGTAGGAACTCACTAGGTGACATGTTTTTTTAAAATTCATTCTTGGGATGTGGGCGTTGTTGGCAAAGCCAGCATTTATTATCCATCCCTAGTTGCCCTTGAGAAGGTGATGGTGAACCTTCTTCTTGAACTGTTGCAGTCCATGTGGTGAAGGTACTCCCACAGTGCTGTTAGGTAGGGAGTTCCAGCATTTTTTGGTGAGGTAACAAAGAGTGTAGATGAGGGCAATGCAGTTGGTGTGGTGTATATGGACTTTCAAAAGGCATTTGATCAAGTGCCACATGGTAGGCTTAGCATCAAGATTGCGGTCCATGGAATAAAGAGGGCAGTAGCAACATGGATACAAAATTAGCTAAGAGACAGGAAACAGAGAGTAGTAGTGAACGGTTGTTTTTCCGACAGGAGGGAGGTGTACAGTGGTGTTCCCAGAGGTCGGTGCTATGACCACTGCTTTTCTTGATATATATTAATGACTTGGACTTGGGTGTACAGGGCACAATTTCAAAATTTGCAGATGGCACAAAACTTGGACGGTTAGTAAACAGTAAGGAGGATAGTGATAGACTTCAAGAGGATATAGGCAGGCTGGTGGCATGGGTGGACACGTGGCAGATGAAATTTAACGCAGAAAAATGTGAAGTGATACATTTCGGTAGGAAGAACGAGGAGAGGCAATATAAATTAGAGGGCACAACTCTAAAAGGGGCACAGGAACAGAGAGATCTGGGGGTATATGTACACAAATCATTGAAGGTGGCAGGGCAGGTTGAGAAAGTGGTTAAAAAAGCATACGGGATCCTGGGTTTTATAAATAGAGGTAAAGAGTACAAAAGTATGGAAGTCATGATGAACCTTTATAAATACTGGTTCGGCCACAACTGGAGTATTGTGTCAAGTTCTGGGCACCTCACTTCAGGAAAGATGTGAAGGCCTCAGAAAGGGTGCAGAAGAGATTTACCAGAATGATTCCAGGCATGAGGGACTTTAGTTACGTGAATAGACTGGAGAAGCTGGGGTTGTTCTCCTTGGAACAGAGACGGTTGCGAGGAGATTTGATAGAGGCATTCAGAATCATGAAGGGTCTCGACAGAGTAGATAGAGAGAAACTGTTCCCATTGGCGGAAGGGTCAAGAACCCGAGCACATAGATGTAAGGTGATAGGCAAAAGAACCAAAGGTGACATGAGGAAAAACTTTATTACACAGCGAGTGGTTAGTATCTGGAATGCACTGCCCGAGGGGGTGGTGGAGGCAGATTCAATTCTGACCTTCAAAAGGGAGCTGGATAAGTCCTTGAAAGTAAAACATTTGCAGGTCTACGGGGCAACTGCAGGGGAGTGGGACTAGCTGGATTGTTCTTGCATAGAGCCAGTATGGACTCGATGGGCCGAATGGCCTCCTTCCGTGCTGTAACCTTTCTAAGATTTTATGATTCTATGATTTTGACCCAGTGACACTGAAGGTGTTCCCATTCACCTACTGCCCTTGTCTTTCTAGGTGATGGAGGTCACAGGTTTGGGAGTTGCTGTCAAAGAAGCCTTCGTGAGTTGCTGCAGTGCATGCTGTAGATTATATACGTTGCAGTCATGTTACGCCGGTGATGGAGGGAGTGGATGCTTAAGCCTATGGATCGGGCGCCGATCAAATGGACTGCTTTGTCCTGGATAGTATCAAGCTTCTTGAGTGTTACTGTAGCTGCACTCATCCAGGCAAGTGGAGAGTATTCCATCACATTGCTGATTTGTGCCTTGTAGATGGTGGAAAGGCTTTGGGGAGTCAGGAGGTGAGTCACTCGCCACAGAATACCCAGCCTCTGACCTGCTCTAGTAGCCACAGTATTTATATGGCTGGTCCAGTGGAAATGGGTACCGCTCAGAATCCATCTCCAAAAATGCCAATATTCTCTTTTCAAGCCCCAAACTCACCAGCAAATTGTGAACAGATTTGTGGCTGGTTTTCTTTAAACAGTATGCATCACTATTAAAGACCCGAGTTAACATACGGGCAAACATCATCCATCATGCCAACAGATGCAAGAACCAAATAAGCGCGGTGCCCGGCTGAGATACTGATTTATGGCCTGCACCAGGAAGTTCCATAAATGAAGAGAGTAAAATATAAAAGAAATTAATTATAGCCGTTGAGAAACTATTGGCTAGTACCTATTAGTGCTGTAAGCGATTCTTTGAAAAGGATAAAGTAAACGCCACGGCTTTGAAATTATGCTGTGGGAATAATTCAGTATGAATACTAAAACATTCATCTGAAACTCCTTTGTCTGCCATCTCAGCAGAGGCACTAAACCATATAAAATAAATGAGTTAACAGCTCCACCAAAGTAACAGAGAAGAAATTCAGACAGGCATGTAAAGCATTTATATGCTATTTTTAAAAATTAGTTCTTGCGACATGGGCATTGCTGCCATGCCGGCATTTATTGTCCATCCCTGGATGCCCTGAGAAGGTGGTGGTGGGCCTTCCTCTTGAACCACTGGTAGCGGTTTGATACAACTGAGTGGCTTGAGGGCAGTTCACAGGGCAGTTAAGAGTCAACCAAGTTGGTGTGGGACTGGAGTCACGTGACCAAATAGGCCAAACCAGGTAAGGACATTAGTTGGGTTTTTACGACAATCTGACAGCTTCAAAGTCACTTTATTGATACCAGCTTTTTATTTCCATTGTTTTTAACAACTGAATTGAAATTCTCAAACTGCCATGGTGGGATTTGAACTCATGTTCTCTGGATTATTTGTCCAGTAACATAACCATTACACTATTGTATCATTCCACAGTATAATTTCAATGCCACGTGTACAGTGTGGTGTGCATTGTGATTGTGGGAACTGTTAAAGAAAGTAAGAACTTGCAATTAGATCATAACTTTCACATCCTCTGGATGATCGAAAATACTGACTGAGCCAGGTAAGTGGTAACTCTCAGCGGAGGGAGTCCCTCTCCCTGCTTCCCTTATGATATTTGCTTTGTATGGGGCAAGCGTAGGTTCCTCCCCTTACAAAGCAAGGCGGACACTCCTATAACCAGGGGCCCGATTTTACTAGGGGTGTGGGTTCTCGGCGGATGGGCAAGCGGGCGCGTTGGTAACGTGCCCGGTGAAATTAGTGGGTTTCCCGCGTGATCGCAGCAGGCAACCCACTAATTGGATTCACTTACCTGCTCCTCCAGGTTCCCCGCTGCTGATCTGCACGTCGGGCGGGCTGCGCATGCGCAGTAAGATCTGTCAGCTGGAGGCGCTCTATTTAAAGGGGCAGTCCTCCACTGACAGATGCTGCAACCAATAGCAAAGATGACTGCATGGAGCATCCCAGGGGGAAGGCTGCTCCCAGTTTAATGATGCCTCACCCCAGGTATCAATACATGGGGTGAGGAGGAGGGGGAGGACAGAGATCTTCCACCCGGCGGGCGGGAGGAAGCGGCCCGCCTCCGCCACCAGGAAGGCCTGGCTCAAGGTGGCAGAGGGGGTCACCTGCACCACCAACATATCGCCCACCTGCACACAGTGCAGGAGGCGGTCCAATGACCTCAGTAGGTCAGCCAAAGTGAGTACACGTAGTCTTTCCCCTACACTCCGTCTGCCACATCACTGCCCCCACCCCACATCTCCTTTGGCACTGCCAACACTACTCTGTCACATCACCCCTCATACCCACTCAAACCCCATCCTCATCTTACCTGCACCTACTCACCTCGCCAGTACTCACCCCGCCACTACCACGCAACCCAATCCTCATACAACCTCATGGCTCTATCCCATACTCACCCTCTCGTGCATCTCTCTCACAGCCAGCCTCACTCAACCTGCCACCACCTGTGCTGCAGCCACAGGGCATGCATCACATATGTGCAGTAGGCAGCGTGAGGCAAAGGTGTCGTGAGCATGAAGGGGATGCACAAGGGTGTTTGAGGGTTTGTCATGGTTGTTACTTATATTGAAGTTCAGAACAACTCACATCACACATTATATTGGCACCACTACTGCCATGTCTTCGCGAATCCTGTCTGGTTTGTGCAATAATGCCCGCTCCTGGGTATCACTATGAGGACCCACCACTGATGCCACCCATTGTGTCACTGCAGAGTGGGTGTAGGTGTATTTGCAGGGCTCTTCTGTGCAGACGACTGAGAGACATCGGCGATGTCCCCGGTTGCACCCTGGAAGGCTTTGGAGGAGAAGTTCGGGAAGGCAGTGGTGACTTTGACAGCGACAGGTAGGAAGATGGTGCACGGGCCAGCCAGGAGCAGCTCGGCATGAAAGAGGCTGCAGATGTCCACGGCTACATGTCGAGTGACTCTGAGCCTCCGTGTGCACTGCTGCTCAAAGAGGTCCAGGAGGCTGCGCCTCGGTCTGTGGACCCTGTGGCGAGGGTAGTGCTCTCTGCGACGCATCTCTCTCTGCGGTAGCCCTCCCTCCTGCTGTACAGGTGGATGTGTCACAGCACTCTGTTGTGGAGCTCCACGTGTCAGAGGTGGACGGCGTGGATGGCGAGGCTGGTGATACTGTTCGCCCTCCGAGGAGGTCATGACTGCAGCTACGACGGCCCCCATCCGCAAGATGTACATCTGAGGGGGTCCGCAAGGTAGGTACATGTCTCCAGACCCCGGGGTAAGTGTGCAGGTTGGTGACTTTGACCGTCAGGAGGAGGGTGTTGGAGGCCAAACTTTGTCCCAAGTGACAGAGTGGCCTCCTGCAATGGGTGAGGGTCTCCCCCCACCCCACCACCTGTCAAATGGACCTTTGCAGCTGCCACAGGCTGACAGCTGCAACACGTCCATTCGAGCTGGGAGTGTTTCCCCAGTGTGGGAAACAGTCCCATGTTGATCAAAAATCACACACAGTCCCTTAATCAGGTCAGTTAATGACCTGAAATACCAAACTAAATATTGTCAAGTGGCATCCCGCTGGCTTTAATTGCCTGCGGGATTCCCACCAGCGGGGGCTGCGCGCGCACGCCGGGGAACCCGGAAGTGGGCGGGATCGAGGCGCGATCCGGTCCCGCTCCTGGATTTCGCGATTTTCGAGGCCCCCCCGCCGAGAACGCACCCGATAGCGGGTGCTAAAATCGGGCCCCAGGTCTCTGCTGCTTTCTGGTGAGTTCCATCAGTCTCCAGAGTTACGGCATGAGATCCCATGGATTATCACTGTGCCTATATTTTAGCCCACAGACTGAAAACGGCAAAACCATGCGAAAACCAACGGGGTTAAACTTTCCAAAGAATATTAGAAATAATCCTCAATTAATCTCTGATTAGTACACAAACAACAACTTCTAGGCATAATTTACATGTTACTTAGCCACGCTATGATGCATGGGAAAGGAAAGACTTGCAAAGACACAAACCCAGTAGCTGCCTAAAGCTGCCATTAGACAACCACTTTTGCATCAATATGAAGGAGTTTTAAGTCTGAAAGTGGTGGTATAACTTGACTAAGGTCACAAAGCGCTGCCAACTGGCATCTCAGAACATCAAAAACAGGCCTCCTTTGGCACTAAGCTCCGTACGAAACAACAAAGAGCAGTTGGCAGCACAACTTGGGCCTCACGTGCAACAGATTCGCATTCAAATCATCACCTAGAAGGGCAGCAGATACATGGGAACATCTTCACCTTCATGTTCCCCTCCAAGTCACACACCATCCCGACTTGGAAATATATTGTCATTCCTTCATCGTCACTGGGTCAAAATCCTGGAACTCCCTTCCTAACAGCACTGTGGGAGAACCTTCACCACATGGATTACAGCAGATGAAGAAGAAGGCCCGCCACCACAGCTAATAAAAGGGCAACTAGGGATGGGCAATAAATGCTGGACTTGCCAGTGATGGCCACATCCCAAGAATGGATAATAAAAAAGATGTCGATCTCAGATGGCTACCTAAATGTATCAGGCCGGGCTGAATGAATAATCAAAAACAATAGAAGCAAAACAATTGATGGTAGGCAGAACAAAATCGATAACTTCCTTTTGAAGATAAATAAGTTTTACCAGCTACTAACGGGAATGTGGGAAGTCCCCGCACCTGGGGCATGATTTTAACCTGATGGTGGTGGGAAGTCAGCAGGTGGGTGATTAAACGCATGGGAAACTGGAAAAAAATTTTGCGCGTCAGTTTGAGCAATCACGACGGAATTGAAGGCCCTTAATTTTACTCCCGGGTTTCGCCTTTCCTCTGAGAAATTGCCTTTCACTATGGAAGAAGGCGATTTCTCAGAGGAGCTCAATTCTTCTGAGGGCGCAATGTTACATGACATCCATCCATGCACCAGAGCAGATATTCGCACTTCGGTGGGTCCTGTTAGCCAGATAGTTGGGTTGTCACCTGATGATTCAACACTCACAAGTGTGCAAAAGTAGACACCGGTGGCAGGGGCAGCTGTGGAGAGTCCGCGGCAGGGGACGCACTCCTCTCCAAGCTCTGCTGTGCTGGACACAGACGCTGAACATAAGAAACATAAGAAATAGAAGCAGGAGTAGGCAATATGGCACCTCGAGCCTGCTCTGCCACTCAATAAGATCATGGCTGATATTCGACCTCAACACCACTTTCCCGCCCGATCCCCATATCCCTTGATTCCCCTCGAGTCCAAAAATCTATCGATCTCAGTCTTGATTATACTCAACAACTGAGCATCCAGAGCCATCTGGGATAGAGAATTCCGAATATTCACGACCCTCTGAGTGAAGAAATTCCTCCTCATCTCGGTCCTAAATATCCGACCCTTTATCCTGAGACTATGTCCCCTAGTTCTAGACTCTCCAGCCAAGGGAAACAACCTCTCAGCATCTACCCGGTCAAGCCTTTTAGAGTCTTATATGTTTCTCCTCTCATTCTTCTAAATGCCAGAGGGTATAGGCCCATTCTACACAATCTTTCCTCATAGGACAACTCTCTCATCCCAGGAAACAATCTGCTGAACCTTTGTTGCACCGCCTCTAAGGCAAGTATATCCTTCATTAGGTAAGGAGACCAAAACTGTATACAGTACTCTAGGTGTGGTCTCACCAAAGCCCTGTACAGTTGCAGCAAGACTTCCTTACTCTTGTACTCCAATCCCCTTGCAATAAAGGCCAACATACCACTTGCCTTCCTAATTGCTTGTTGTACCTGCTTGTTAACTTTCTCTGTTTCATGTACATGCACACCCAAATCCCTCTGAACACCAACATTTAATAGTTTCTCACCATTTAAAAAATATTCTGTCCATCTGCCACCTTCTTGTCCACTCATTTAATCTGTCTATATCCCTTTGCAGAACCCCACGGGACATTGTTAAGATTGGAATGATCGAGGTGCAGCTCCACCTTTCTGAGGTAATGCACACTCTCCACAATAGCGTAGAGGTTGGAGGAGTCCAACTCCATCGCTAGGGATTGGTGGCACGGGTAAGTGCGCGAATGTCTTCAATGGAGAGAGTAGCAGCCTCCATTGAGCTTTTAGCACTGCTCTCAAATGAGTCCGTGCAGGCCATGACAATGGCTGTGCGGACTCTGGATGCCAACGTGTCTGCTGCCATAAACAGGCAGACAGAAACTTCAGCCGTGGCTTTAGAACACGGCACATCTGCTCACCAGCCTGCTGGCCAGCAGAGTGCTGGGAGTGATGGTTTTTTTTTTATTCGTTCGCGGGATGTGGGCGTCGCTGGCGAGGCTGGCATTTATTGCCCATCCCTAATTGCCCTCGAGAAGGTGGTGGTGAGCTGCCTTCTTGAACCGCTGCAGTCCGTGTGGTGACGGTTCTTCCACAGTGCTGTTAGGAAGGGAGTTCCAGGATTTTGTCCCAGCGACAATGAAGGAACAGTGATATATTTCCAAGTCGGGATGGTGTGTGACTTGGAGGGGAACGTGCAGGTGGTGTTGTTCCCATGTGCCTGCTGCTCTTGTCCTTCTAGATGGTAGAGGTCGTGGGTTTGGGAGGTGCTGTCGAAGAAGCCTTGGCGAGTTGCTGCAGTGCATCCTGTGGATGGTACACACTGCAGCCACAGTGCGCCGGTGGTGAAGGGAGTGAATGTTTAGGGTGGTGGATGGGGTGCCAATCAAGCGGGCTGCTTTATCTTGGATGGTGTCGAGCTTCTTGAGTGTTGTTGGAGCTGCACTCATCCAAGCAAGTGGAGAGTATTCCATCACACTCCTGACTTGTGCCTTGTAGATGGTGGAAAGGCTTTGGGGAGTCAGGAGGTGAGTCACTCGCCGCAGAATACCCAGCCTCTGACCTGCTCTCGTAGCCACAGTATTTATATGGCTGGTCCAGTTAAGTTTCTGGTCAATGGTGACCCCCAGGATGTTGATGGTGGGGGATTCGGCGATGGTAATGCCGTTGAATGTCAAGGGGCGGTGGTTAGACTCTCTCTTGTTGGAGATGGTCATTGCCTGGCACTTATCTGGCGCGAATGTTACTTGCCACTTATGAGCCCAAGTCTGGATGTTGTCCAGGTCTTGCTGCATGCGGGCTCGGACTGCTTCATTATTTGAGGGGTTGCGAATGGAACTGAACACTGTGCAGTCATCAGCGAACATCCCCATTTCTGACTTTATGATGGAGGGAAGGTCATTGATGAAGCAGCTGAAAATGGCTGGGCCTAGGACACTGTTGCACCGGCCCGGGAGAGTGCTGATGGCAAAAGGGGACATGGAAGTGTGGTCTCCACTCAAAGCGGTCCCACCTCTCACCCATTGCCTCTCCTTCAACCAATACCAGCAATGCTGCCTCCTCTCCCAATGGCTGAGTCTGCTCCTGCACAGGTGCAGTTGGAGCAGTCTTTGAGCCCTCACGGGCTCCAAAACCCATAGGCCGAGAGCATCTCAGCAGTCAGGGCATGAATCTGAGCAACCTGCCACTACTTTCGCTGAAGCCACAGGGGATGCACCATGTGGAAGCACCAATAAGAGGTTTTATAATTCACCAAGTGTATGCACAAGGTGTTTGATGGTATGTCATGTTGTTAATTTATATTTGTTTTTTTTTCATTCCACATTGTTCGTTCCCATTGGCAGAAGGGTCGAGAACCAGAGGACACAGATTTAAGGTGATTGGCAAAAGAACCAAAGGTGACGTGAGGAAACACTTTTTTACGCAGCGAGTAGTTATGATCTGGAATGCACTGCCTGAAAGGGTGCTGGATTCAGATTCAATCATGGCTTTCAAAAAGGAATTGGATAAATATTTGAAGGGAAAAAATTTGCAGGGCAACAGGGAAAGAGTGGGGGAATGGGACTGACTGGATTGCTCTTACAAAAAGCTGGCACAGGCTCAATGGGCCAAATAGCCTCCTTCTGTGCTGTAATGATTCTATGAGTAAGTGTTATAATTCTCCCCACCACTGCCACGTCTTGCCCATTCATGAGTCTCTTTTGTGAATTCTCCTTTTCATGTGCTTCATCATGAATGCCAAGACATGATGCCACCCATTGGGTGCGTGTACAATGAGTGTATGCGTGGTTGAAGGATTGTTTTGTGCAAATAGTGATGGTGGTTGTTCCAAGCGACCTGGGTAGTTCACATTCTTCATTTTGGAGATCTCATTATGAGAACCTGTTAGATATGACGAAACCCCTGTCATCACGGGTAGCCATGTGTGCCGCTGCTCTGGCGATGGGTTCCCCATCCTCAATTTCCTCCTTCTCATTCTCCTCCTCCTCCTCCTCTTCCTCATCCTCATCCTCTTCTTGAATGTTGCCGGCATATGAGGATGCTTCATGAGCTCATTTGAGCTCCTCCATCTGCGACCCTCTCTGCTGAGTGATATTGTGCAGGAGGCAACTCACAACTATTATTCTGCACACCCTTGCCAGTGAGTACTGAAGGTCTCCCCCAGATCTATCCAGGCATCTTCAGCAGACCTAGTGGTGTTGTGGCTCTGGTTGTACTGCTGCCGTGCCTCATTGGTGGGATTTCTCACAGGTGTCATGAGCCATGTCTTCGGGGGGTATCCCTAGTCTCCAAGGAGCCAGTGCTTAAGTCTCTCTTGTGTGTGGAAGAGGTCCGGGATATTGGACTCGCGCAAAATGAAGGAATCATGGCAGCTGCCAGGGAATCTGGCACGCACCTGCAGAAACCTCCTCCAGTGGTCGCAAAGCAGCTGTACATTGATGGATTGATATCTCTTTCGGTTTATGAACAGTCCTGGCTCATGTGGAGGTCCGTGTATTGCAACCTGTGTGCAATGAATTGAACCCACATCCGTGGGAAACCAGCCAGAGAGTTGAAACCCACTGCCCTCTCAGTCTGGCTGATGTCGTCGATGGGGAAGTTGACATAGTCGGATGCCCCAGCACACAAGCTATCCGTCACCTGATGTATACACTTATGTGCAGATAACTGAAAGACCCTGGCGATGTCACCGGCGGCGTCCTGGAAGGATCCGGAGGTGAAGAAATTGAGGGCAGTGATGACTTTAACTGCGATGGGCAATGCGAGGCCACAGACACAGCCAGGAGCAGCTGTGCATGAAGGAGTGTGTAGTTAAAAAGAAATTCCATTTGAGGATGTGTTCATTAAAAATTCACTCTCAGGTTGCTGGCAAGGCCGGTATTTATTGCCTAGTTGTCCCATATTCTTTGTAGCAGTTTGATACACCTGAGTGTCTTGCTCGACCACATCAAAGGGCAGTTAAGAGTCAACCACGTTGGTGTGGGACTGGAGTCACATTTAAGCCAGACCAGGTAAAGAGTGCAAGTTTCCTTCCTTAAAGGACATTAGTGAACCAGTTGGATTTTTATGACAATCCAACAGCTTCATGGTCACTTTTACTGATATCAGCTTTTTATTTCCAGGTTCATTTAAAACAAAACTGAATTCACATTCTCAAACTGGTATGGTGGGATTTGAACTCACGTTGTGCGGTGTGCGGATACACAGTGTGCTGCTGAGAGTTTGGTAAGTGTGGGAGTTTAAGGGTTAATCTCTTTAAATCTAGTGCATATTGCTTCAACTGTTTAAGGTCAATTTAAAAGTTTAAATTTTTAAGTTTCTGTCAGGCTTCAGCAGAGAGCTGCTGTAGCAAGTTAATTGGTTAGCTAGATTCAACTGGTACTTGAAGGTGGGGCAGGCCTGACTCATCTGAGTCTCAACTGTAGAAATACAGGGGCCTGTCAGTGCGAACTGAACGGTATGCGGATACACAGTGTGCTGCTGAGAGTTTGGTAAGTGTGGGAGTTCGGTGAAGTGGGGGAAGGAGGTGCTGCTTTGCCTTGCTTTTCCAAACTTTTCCCGCAGAGCGGCAGTGGACCTGAGAGTAGAAGACTGAGATTGTGGAATAAAAGCAGCAGCAGACCTGCAACAAGAGACAACTACTGTGCGACGTCACGGATGAGGCAGGAGAGTCCGAGAGGTGAGCAGAGTACAAAAGGGGAGACCTAGAGTGGGAGGAGAGTCTGAGAGTCTAAGGCAAGTCATGGCAGCACAGCTCGCACCCGTGATATGCTCCTCCTGCACTATGTGGGAAGTCATGGACGCTACCTGTGTCCCTGGCAACCATGTGTGTAGGAAGTGTGTCCAGCTGCAGCTACTGGCTAACCGTCTTTCGGAGCTGGAGCTGCGGGTGGATTCACTGTGGAGCATCCGCAATGCTGAGACTATCGTGGATAGCACGTTCAGTGAGGTGGTCACACCGCAGGTAAAGATTTCGCAGGCAGAAAGGAAATGGGTGACCGCCAGGCAGAGTAAAAGGACTACGCAGGTAGAGCAAGAGTCCCCTGGGGCCATCTCCCTCTCAAACAGATATTCTGCTTTGGATACTGTTGGGGGAGATGGCTTATCAGGGGAAAGCAGCAAGAGCCAGGTTCGGGGCACCACGGGTGGCTCTGCTGCACAGGAGGGGAGGAAGAAGAGTGGCAGGGCTATAGTGATAGGGGATTCCATTGTAAGGGGAACTGATAGGCATTTCTGCGGCCGCAAACGTGACTCCAGGATGGTATGTTGCCTCCCTGGTGCTAGGGTCAAGGATGTCACGGAGTGGCTGCAAGGCATTCTGGAGGGGGAGGGTGAACAGCCAGTAGTCGTGGTCCATATTGGTACCAACGACATAGGTAAAAAAAGGGATGAGGTCCTGCAAGGTGAATTTAAGGAGTTAGGAGGTAAATTAAAAAGCAGGACTTCAAAGGTAGTGATGTCAGGATTACTACTGGTGCCACGTGCTAGTGGGTATAGGAACAGGAGAATAGACAGGATGAATGCGTGGCTGCAGGGATGGTGTAGGAGGGAGGGATTTAGATTCCTGGGACATTGGGACCGGTTCTGGGGAAGGTGGGACCTGTACAAGCGTGACGGGTTACACCCGAGCAGGACCGGGACAAATGTCCTCGCGGGAGTGTTTGCTAGTGCTGTTGGGGAAGGTTTAAACTAGAGTGGCAGGGGGATAGGAACCTGAACGGGGAGTCAGAAGGGAATAAAGTTGAGAGCAGCAAGAGAGGGGAAGACCCAAGGGAAATCTACAATACAAATAGTACAAACAGTTGTTCAAGAACAAGTGAAAGGGAAAAGCATAGAGCAGCGGAAAGAAAGTGTACTTTAGGCACTTTAGGTACTTTAGGCACGAAAGATAAAATGAAAACTAGAAGGCGTAAGGCGATTAACCCAGCATCAAAGCTGTGGCAGGGGGTTGGAACCTGAGCAGGGAGACAGAGGAAAGCGTATCAGGAAGGGACAGAAGGTATGGAGTAAAAGGTAAAGTGTTAAAAAAGGAAAAAGCAGGAACTAAGTGTCACAAAACATATTTGAAAGTTCTTTATCTGAATGCACATAGCATTCGTAACAAAATGGACGAGTTAACGGCACAAATAACGACGTATGGGTATGATCTAGTGGCCATTACAGAAACATGGCTGCAGGGTGACAACGACTGGGAATTAAATATGCCAGGGTATTTAACAATCAGGAAGGACAGGCAGGAAGGAAGGGGAGGTGGGGTGGCTATGATAATAAGGGAAGGAATCACTGTAATACAGCAAAAAGATATTGGGATAAAGGATCAGGATAATGAAACAGTTTGGGTAGAGATAAGGAATAATAAGGGGCAAAAAACACTCGTGGGCGTAGTATATAGGCCTCCTAATAGTTGCAACTCTGCTGGAAGAAGTATTAAACAGGAAATAGTCGGGGCATGTAATAAGGGAACAGCTATAATTGAGGGATTTTAACTATCATATTAACTGGACAAATCAAATTGGGCAGGGTAGCCTTGAGGAAGAGTTTATTGAGTGTATTAGGGATGGATTTCTTGAGCAGTATGTAACTGAACCAACAAGGGGGCAAGCAACCTTGGACCTGGTCCTGTGTAATGAGCCAGGATTAATTAATAATGTCCTAGTTAAGGATCCACTTGGAATGAGTGACCATAACATGGTTACATTCCATATCCAATTAGAGGGTGAGAAGGTTGGTTCTCAAACAAGCGTACTGAGCTTGAATAAAGGAGACTATGATGGTATGAGAGTGGAATTGATTAAAGTGGACTGGGAAAATAGTTTAAAGGGTAAGACAGTACATGAACAGTGGTGTTCATTTAAGGAGTTATTTTACAACTTTCAAAAAATATATATTCCACTGAGGAAAAAAGGGTGTAAAAGAAATGACAGCCATCTGTGGCTAAGTAAAGAAATTAAGGATAGGAGCCGACTAAAAACAAGGACATATAAGGTAGCCAAACTTAGTGGGAGGATAGAAGATTGGGAAGTCTTCAAAAGACAGCAAAAAGTAACGAAAGGATTGATTAAGAAAGGGAAGATAGATTATGAAAATGAATTAGCAAAAAATATAAAAACAGATAGCAAGAGTTTCTACAGTTATATAAAAGGAAAAAGGGTGGCTAAGGCAAACATAGGTCCTTTAGAGGATGAGACCGGGAAATTAATGGTGGGAAACATGGAGATGGCAAAAATGCTGAACAAATATTTTGTTTCAGTCTTTACGGTAGAGGACACTGAGAATATCCCAAAACTGGACAAAGAGGGGGCTCTAGGGGGGGAGGAGCTAAATACGATTAAAATCACTAAGGAATTGGTACTCAGTAAATTAATGGGACTCAAGGTGGATAAATCCCCTGGACCTGATGGCTTACATCCTAGGGTCTTGAGGGAAGTGGCAGTAGGGATTGTGGATGCTTTGGTAATAATTTTCCAAAATTCTCTGGACTCGGCAAAGGTCCCAGCAGATTGGAAAACTGCTAATGTAACACCCTTATTTAAAAAGGGTAGTAGGCAGAAGGCTGGAAATTATAGACCAGTTAGCCTAACATCTGTGGTGGGTAAAATTTTGGAGTCTATTATTAAGGAGACAGTAGCGGAACATTTGGATAAACATAATTTAATAGGACAAAGTCAGCATGGCTTTACGAAGGGGAAGTCATGTCTGACAAATTTGCTTGAGTTCTTTGAGGACATAACGTACAGGGTGGATAAAGGGGAACCAGTGGACGTAGTGTATTTAGACTTCCAGAAGGCATTCGACAAGGTGCCACATAAAAGATTATTGCTCAAGATAAAGAATCTCTGGATTGGGGGTAATATTCTGGCATGGGTGGAGGATTGGTTATCTAACAGGAAGCAGAGAGTTGGGATAAATGGTTCATTCTCGGACTGGCAACCAGTAGCCAGTGGTGTTGCGCAGGGGTCGCTGCTGGGTCCCCAACTCTTTACAATCTATATTAATGATTTGGAGGAGGGGACCGAGTGTAACATATCAAAGTTTGCAGATGATACAAAGATGGGAGGGAAAGTGGAGAGTGAGGAGGACATTAAAAACCTACAAGGGGATATAGACAGGCTGGGTGAGTGGGCGGAGATTTGGCAGATGCAATACAATATTGGAAAATGTGAGGTTATGCACTTTGGCAAGAAAAATCAGAGAGCAATTTATTATCTTAATGGGGAGAAACTGGAAAGTACTGCAGTACAAAGGGATCTGGGGGTCCCAGTGCAAGAAAATCAAAAAGTTAGTTTGCAGGTGCGATCAAGAAGGCCAACGGAATGTTGGCTTTTATTGCTAGGGGGATAGAATATAAAAACAGGGAGGTATTGCTGCAGTTATATAAGGTATTGGTGAGACCGCACCTGGAATACTGCATACAGTTTTGGTCTCCATACTTAAGAAAAGACATACTTGCTCTCGAGGCAGTACAAAGAAGGTTCACTCGGTTAATCCCGGGGATGAGCGGGTGGACATATGAGGAGAGGTTGAGTAGATTGGGACTCTACTCATTGGAGTTCAGAAGAATGAGAGGCGATCTTATTGAAACATACAAGATTGTGAAGGGGCTTGATCAGGTGGATGCGGTAAGGATATTCCCAAGGATGGGTGAAACTAGAACTAGGGGGCATAATCTTAGAATAAGGGGCTGCTCTTTCAAAACTGAGATGAGGAGAAACTTCTTCACTCAGAGGGTAGTAGGTCTGTGGAATTTGCTGCCCCAGGAAGCTGTGGAAGCTACATCATTAAATAAATTTAAAACAGAAATAGACAGTTTCCTAGAAGTAAAGGGAATTAGGGGTTATGGGGAGCGGGCAGGAAATTGGACATGAGTTTAGATTTGAGGTTAGGATCAGATCAGCCATGATCTTATTGAATGGCGGAGCAGGCTCGAGGGGCCGATTGGCCTACTCCTGCTCCTATTTCTTATGTTCTTATGTTCTCTGGATTACTGGTACAGGCCTCCAGAATACTGGTCCAATGATATGATCGTTGCACTACCATACTGGGTCAATGATGCTTCAAAGTGCTCTTTAGTGTACAGTAACTTCACTTCCTGAACAGGGTTGTCATGGTTTCACCATTTCCTGTAAGGACCTCACGCAAAGAGCAAGTGATTTTTCATGGTACGTATTTCACAGTGTTTCCCATGAATTTCTAAATTTACCACATGTAGTGCAATTTGCTTCCTAACTATTGCAACTTTGCATAAAAAGTGCACAAAAGCATTTAAATGTGTTGGTTTCCGTGCAGATCAGAGGAACAAAAAATCACTGTGCAAAAACTCATCTACCTCAACCATGCAATATTTACAGAAACGTGCATGCTGACCTATGTCAGATAATTCATCAAATGAATTAGAAAATGTTACATTTGCTTCAAAAAATGTGTGCCATTACATCTTTTGTATGTGGCAATGTATTTATGAAAATGCCACCTGCTGCGGTTAATTTAATTCACTGTTGAATTATGTATAAATCATATAAGACCTTAAGCATTGCTGGACAGTAATTGGAAATTATTTCCTATATAACAACTCAGACATGACCACCTAAAGGAGGAAAGATTTGTGAGCATTTTTTATTGATGTGGTAGAGGTATTAAACCACAATTCAAATAAATGTTAATAAATTCTGTGTTTTAGTGCTCAAAAAATAATGAAAAATAATAACTGGAAGTTTTCAAGTTTCCCCATGCATTAATTATATTTGTTTTAACAACTTATTTGTTAATAGGTTCGTTAATGCTTCTGGTGCCGGTGAAGGCATCAAGGTGAGAATTAAGTGAACATGCGAGAAAATTATGTAAAGGCAGAACTAAGTTAGACGTTCAGGAGGTAGTTCTTTTCCCAGAGAATAGTGGACCTCTGGAACAGGCTGCCGGCTCGTGCAGTGGACGCTGATTCGTTGAATTCCTTCAAGCGAGAGCTGGACCTGTTTCTGGCTGGGGTGGAGATCTCCTCGCACAAGAGATGGGTACCTTGTAATGTTAATCAGGGCCAAAATGGTCTCCTGGACTAGTTTTGATCACCTAAAGGGGGGGGGTCAGAGAGGAATTTTCTAGATTTTTTTTCCCTAATTGCATGGGTTTTATCTGGCTTTTCGCCTCTCCCAGGAGATTATATGGTTTTCGGGTGGGGTGGTGAGTGTTGATATTGTGAAGCACAAGACAGAGTGGGTCTTTTTCTGCCCATCATTTCTTGTATGCTTGTAAAATGGTTTGGCAATCAGAGTGGGAAGACTGAGTTGTAAATGTTTCTAATGTAATGTCTAGCGTGCTCTACAGTCCTCAGAGCTTGGCAGCAGATGATAATGCAAAAGCTGGGAGATTGCCAAAGGAAAATTATGCAATTTTTTTTTGGCTGCATTGAATATCAAACCAAACGTTGTACGAGCAAACTGGCACAATCCCAAAAGAGGGTGAGATCTGCAAAAGAAGGTCACGTTTGAACGATCATCTGCTGACAATGGGCGAGGAAGGTATTTGTGCAATTCTCTTAAATGGATAGCACGTGTGTTGGGCCAGATGTCAGGGGTGTTCGGCCCTAGGTCACCCTGCCAATGATTCAGCTTTGCACTCCTAATTGGGCATAACAAGGCTTTATTGTAACATTAGCAGAATTAATAATACACATAGTATCCAAGCAGCAATTAACAGAATCAAGGTCGGTATTACCCGGTCCGAGTCTCTGGATAGTAGCGCAGCGTGGTAGGTCTTGTTCAAATCTGCGGTCTTTTGTTCTTTTTGCATTCTTTCATTTATATCCTTACGTTTATCAAGTAACAAGGTTAAGCCCCCACCCCTCCGAGATCCTCTGACAGTTAACAAGTTTATCTAACAGTTCTCCACTTTGAGGTGAAAAACATAGTTTTGATTCCTTAACAGGATGATTAATCATCTTCTTCCTGCATAAGGGCAGCTAGCTCCAGATTATTAGCGCGTTGGTTAAGCCTTTTAAGCATACGCTTTAAACAGCACATCATAATACTCAATATCACAATAATAGCCACTTGCCATACCACCAAGACATGTGATGCAATTCTGACCAGTGACCAGGTGTCCTCATCAACCTTCGGGTCATAGCCTAATGAGGCGATATGCCGGTTGTAGAATGTGGGGTGGCTCTGATAGCCATTAAATACATAGGAAGCATATTTGCCCATTGTGCGGGGTGATCTGCATAAAATTTCCTCAGCATCGTTTTTAGTGTTTGGTTACCCCTTTCCACTACTCCTGAGGATTACGGGTGATGGGAAATGTGTAACTTCTGTTTGATTCCCATTATTGCCTGTAGCTCAGCCAAAATTTTCCCTGTAAAATGTGACCCCTGATCACTGATCGCTGTGCAGATCACCTCACACAATAGCACCCGAGCTGCGGTTAAAGCTGTGTTGGTGTGAACCAGGAAAGCTTCTATCCATTTAGTAAACTTATCCAAAATGACTAGACAGTGAACAAAACCACCCAGCACTTGTGGTAGTGGGCCAATAAAATCAATTTGAATGTAATTCCACGGACCGTCTGGTGGAAGCTGACCTTAAAAACGCTTTATTAACACTAGCACCTGGATTGTGCTGCAGATAAACTAAACATTGACCAACTCTGTGAACAATATCGGATTCAAGGGTGGGTCACCAGGCTGATTCTTTGATTTTAGAGATGGTAGTTTCTGATGAAGCATGACCGGCCATAGGTGATGAGTGAAACATTTGGAAGAAGTCCTCTGCGTAGCTGGGTAGCTCACACACAACTGGGAATTGGCACCCAGGCCCTTCGTACATGAGGGCCGAATGTCACTCATGGATCAGGAGAGTCGTACGGTGGGCATACGGCGTGGGTCATGGGAGATGTTTCCCTTGGTCGTGCCACTTATGGATCTGGCAGTAGGGCTCATATTCATTCTGTAAGGTGTGTAGGTCAACAGGGGAGGTTGGAGAGTCCACCACTGACACCTGCTGCATAGGAGTAGTTCCCACAGCGCCCCGTGTTGTGCTGCCGCCTTAGCATGTTGGTCAGCTGGCGAGTTTCCATTGGCAAGCAGGTATCCCGTTTTACTATGAGCCTTGACTTCCCCATGGTAGATCGACGCCCTCCTGTTTTGTAGCGCCACCCAAAGTTGGGAGAGCATTGCTGCATGTACCAGCAGTTTCTGGTCCGCGGTATAGAAGTTATGCCGGTAGTAAAGCAGCAACAACAGTACTGTGTTGACGACATAGGCACTGTCCGAATAGATGTTGGTAGCCACACTGGATGTGATATGAACAGCTGTTAGTAATAGCACCAATTCAGCATACTGTGCAGAGTGCGTGTTGCATTTATACTGGTGCACCTGCTCAGGGATAACCACTGCAAATCCGATATGTGGTTTCCCATTCATGTAGTAGGATGAGCAATCAATATAGATGCTTTGCGCATCGTCTATTGGGGTCTTTAGGACTGGGTGACAATCAGACTGGATGATGGGCAAGGGACACATTTGTTACTCCCCTTGGTACAATAAAAGATGCGGAATGAGCATTGTCTTTTTAGGGGTGATATGGAAGTCACGTTCTATTAGCGGCAATGTCCAGTGGTTCAGTCATTGTGACGAGACCAATGTGTCATCGGGCTTTAGTCACAAGTTCAGAGGGGTGTGGGGAGAATGCAACGCCAAAGTCTGTAGTCCGGTGATATAGGTAAAATGCTTGACGACCCAGAAGGTTGCTGGAAGGTGTGGCTCATATGGGTCAAACGTCTTCTCAACTCCAGTAAGGATGCGAGATACATAAGCGATCAGTGTCAATCTGCCGTGCACCTCCTGGTACAGTACGGCTGTTGGACTTTCGGATGTGGCTGCCACTTCCAGGTGAAACAGCTGATTTGGGTCTGGAGAGATCAAGCCGTAGCCTGTGCAACCGCTTGTTTCACTGGTACGTTCGTCCGTCCAATCCCGTTGAACTGAATCATCAGTTCCTTTGAGTAAGTCGTACAATGGATTAGTGAGTTCTGCAAACTATGGAATGAACAATCGTTGGTACCCCACCAGCCCCAAAAATGACCGAATGGTAGCCTCTGTATAATGTCCACCTTGTGGGTGTCAGGCGTCTGTCCGTCGTGTGATAAAGTGATCTCCAGAAAAGATATTTCTGATTGTAGCAGCTGAGCTTTCTTGGGATTGATCTTTAGACTGGCCATCCTTAGACTGCCCAGAACGTCCCGGAGCACGATCAGATGTTGTTCTTGCGTCTTGGTGGCTATCAAAATGTCATCCACATTTTGTAGAACAGACTGTGAGTGAGAACATCCCTTCAGTATAAACGCCATACGCTTGTGGAAGATTGTAGGCAAGTTATGGAAAATAAATGCGAACTTATGCTGATCCTCCGAGTGAACCAGAACACTCCAGGATCCATTGGAGATATCGAGAGTCGAAAAGATCTCGGCCGTCCACGGGACCTGTGTCAGCAACGTGGGTGAATCTCTTACCACAGGTATGCACAAAGATGTGACTGACTTCAACTTCCTGTAATCAATTGTCAGTCACCAACTACCATCTGGTTTCTTTACCGGCCAAATTGGTGAATTCATCGTGAATGATCCCTGACGGGTCACATTTTGCTCTAACAGAGAATCAATTGCAGCCTGTACATAAGGATGGTTCTCAGTGGGAATCGGATATTGTTTACATTTACCATGGGGTGGGCCGTTAACCCTTTCTTTGTTGTCTAACCTATCACAATCTTATTTATGTTTAGCCATCACCCCATCCATCTGGTCCAAGACTGCTTGAACACCTGGGTCAGAATCAGTGAGGGGGTGGGGTACGGTTCAGGTTTCTTATTTGCATACACGGCAAAAACATTAGATATAATCACGGAAGACACACTAAACTGTTGTCCCGTCACATATCTTATCCACAAACATTGGTTAGTATAATCAATCAATATCCTGTACCGAGTTAATGCTTTGGATCCCATTAGCCCCCTAGCCACCGGCATCACCATCGTGACCAGATCAGGTATTCGCATCTGAATACCATCCTTACTCAGATCAACATGAGTCAATTGCATCGATTCTTGTACAGAGTCATTAAAGTCTTGCAGTGAATGAATAACCCCTGTGGCTCCTGCAAAGTCAGAGGGGTATAAAGTATGTAAGACAGTGACATCAGAATGAGTGTCAACTAATAACGTCTGCTGTGGGCCCTCTTAGAACACAGCAGTGATGAAAGGCTGATTGTCACGTGACCTCCAGAATCTTACTACCGGATAGTGGTTGGAGGCCAGAACCCCGTCATTGTGGGTCCGGATGAGTTGGCTCGCCCTTCACCGATGGTGCTGAGGCCTGGACCGAATGGACCTAAGGGAGGCCGCCCCAGTTAATTGCTGAGTAACCAATAATGCAATTAATTTGTCCAATTTTTGATCTGTGAAAGATGGCCATGGGGGTTCATGGGGAGGAGGGTGGTTGGACCCTGGTCCTGGACCGCCGCCACCCCCAGATCGAGCAGGTGCGCTTCAGCAATCTCTCGCCCAGTGTCCCTGTTTACCACAGTTGAAACATCCTTCCTCACCAGGGTGAATTCTGTTCCCTGGTCCGGCGCCATAGCCCTGTTGTCTACCCTGACCCCTGCTGCACCCTCTAGCCTCCTTAGGGTACGGACCCGCGACCACATGGACCTCAGACTTCCCCCTGGGCTTCGCTCCAGTACTATCCCCTCCAGGCCCAAACATTCTGATGTGCCTGAAGTGCAGTGGCCATGATTGCAGCCCAAGAATTGTTTCCATTCACTGTCACTCCCGGGTCTATTTTAACTTTCAGGGTCAATTTTGAGAGGAACAACTTCTTATATCCCTCCTGATCGTGATGATTGGTCCCTGCTGGGGCCAGTGGCTGGGAAATTATGTATAGCTCATGCAATCTTTGCTCAACTACCAATGGGTCCTCTTGCTGTCCCTGTTCACATTTACCGATCACACCCTAAACATCTATCTGACCGATTCCCAGCACTGCAAGAATAGCATCCTTTACCACTTGAGAGTTAGTGGCGGTGGCAAAGACCACTGGGTCCAACTGTACCTTGAGGTCCGGACTCAAGCCATACTACAATATGCACTTAAGATCCGGATCGCCAAGTTCAGGATGACCCTGGATGAAGACCCCGAATATCTGAGCGAGCTCTAATGGGTCCCTTTCATCTTTATTTGGGCCCATCTCTTGCGCCATCGCCTGTTGTTCTACCGTGGGTGGTCCGGCAATCCTCGTCAAAATTACCTGTTACTTGACCCACTTGATTAGTCCGGACTGTCCGGTGCACCACCTCTACCCGTCCCTGTGCTCCCTTAGGAGGATCATCATCATCATGGTAGTGATACGCCACATCCTCCAACACTTCCCAATCAATCTCATCATCTTCATCACCTCCAAACCCACAACTTACTCGGATTACTGCCTCTACCAGAGCCGTTCTCCGCCCCAACTAACTCCTGAGCGCTTGTATTTGTATCTGACACTGTCGATGGTCCGGTTTACCCATTTCTTTATTCCTTTCTGACTCTTCCCTCAGCTCCTCTTGCATTCTCTAGCTGCTTCCTATTTCATCTTCTTTTTCTCACACTCCTGTGCTGCCTGTTCCAACTCTTGCACAGCTGCTAAGTTCGCTAATGCTGATTGGTTTCCTAACATAGGAACATTGGAACAGGTGTAGGCCATTCAGCCCCTCGAGCCTGTTCCGCCATTCAATGAGACCCTGGCTGACCTGTGACCTAACTCTATATACCCAGCTTAGCCCAATATCCCTTATTACCTTTGGTTAACAAAAATCTATCAATCTCAGATTTAAAATTAACAATTGAGTTAGCATCAACTGCCATTTGCGGAAGAGAGTTCCAAACTTCTGTCACCCTTTGTGCGTAGAAGTGTTTCCTAACTTCACTCCTGAAAGTCCTGGCTCTAATCCCTAGGATATGTCCCCTAGGCATAGACTCCCCAACCAGTGGAAATAGTTTCTCTCTATCTACCCTATCAGTTCCCCTTAATATCTTGAAAACTTTGATCAAATCACCCTTTAATCTTCTAAATTCCAGGGAACACAACCCTCGTTTGTGTAATCTCGCCTTGTAATTTAACCCTTGGAGTCCAGGTATCATTTTGGTAAATCTATGCTGCACTCCCTCCAAGGCCAATATATCCTTCCTAAGGTGTGGTGCCCAGAACTGAACACGGTACTCTAGGTGTGGTCTAACCAGGTCTTTATATAGCTGTAGCATAACTTCTACCCCCTGTATTCTAGTCCTCTAGATATAAAGGCCAGCATTCCATTAGCCTTTTTGATTATTTTCTGTACATGTCCATGACACGTTTGTTTTAAAATTATTATTTATACTACCTTTTCCACCTAAGCCCTTCCCCCCCATTTACTAGTTTAAAGTCCTTGTGACCGCCCTATTTATCCTTTCCGCTAGGACCCTGGTCCCAGTCTGGTTCAGGTGGTATCCGTTCCAACAGTACAGTGCTTTCCTGGCCCGGTACTGGTGCCAGTGTCCCATGAAATGGAACCCATTTTTCCCATATCACTCCTTCAGCCACATGTTCACCTCCCTAATCTGCATATCCCTACGCCAATTTGCATGTGGCTCGGGTAATAATCCAGAGATTATAACCCTTGAGGTCCTGTTTTTTTTAGTTTAGCTCCTAGCTCCTGCTACTCTCTGAACAGGACCTCTTGCCTACTCTTTCCTATGTTGTTGGTCCCAATAACGACTGGATCCTCCCCCTCCCTCTCCAATATCCTTTCAAGCCGGTTCAAAAGATCCCTCACCTGGCACCAGGTATGCAGCATATCATATGGGACTCTCGATCCTGCTTACAAAGGATGCTATCTGTCCCCTGAATTATTGAATCCCCTACAACTGCCACATCACGCTTCCCCTCCTCCTCCCCACTTTGGACAGCCTCCTGCTCCATGGTCAGTATTCTAGCTGTCCTTCTGACAGTCTTTATCCTTATCTTCACAGGCAGCAAGTACATTGTACCTGTTGGATAGGATCAGTTTCTGCAGATCCTCGTTCTCTATCTCACCTGGGTTCCCCTTACTCTGTACGCTATCGGTCACACCAACCCCGTTCTAATCCTGTACCTCAACCCCGTTCTAATCCTGTACCTTATCCCCGACCTGTTCTCCTATCCAGGCACGTGACTCTTTGTACGATTCATCCAATTTGGACATTACCAAGATCAGCGCTGTACCTGGTTTTACTACACCACCATTGACTTTCTCCTCATATTGGTGGATCCAGTCGGATTCCCCTTTCTTACTCTTGCTGCTTAATTGTCGGAGGGTAGCCCACCGCCCTCACTCCTAGTCTACTAAACTAGTATCCTCCCCAGAAGTTAGGTTATGACCCTTTACAACCCGAAGGGATTCTGCTTCGGCTACTTTGCCTTGTTATTTGCCAAGTGCTGCCATGGCGGTCACCATTTTGTTGGGCTGGGTATCGGGGCGTTCGGCCCTAGGTCACTCTGCCAGTGATTCAGCTTTGCACTCCCAATTGGGTATAACAAGGCTTTATGGTAACATTAGCAGAATCAATAATACACACAGTATTCAAGCAACAATTAACAGAATCAAGGTTGGTATTACCCGCTGAAGTCTTTGGACAGCAGTGCAGCATGGTCGGTCTTGTTCAGACCTGCAGTGTTTTGTTCTTTTTGTGCTCTTTCATTTATATCCTTACGTTTATCAAGTAACAAGGTTAAGACCCCCTTAAGGTCATCTGACAGTTAACAAGGTTATCTAACAAGTGGAAGGAAGAGAATGGGGAGATCTCACGTGACATAGAGAAGAACAGTCATACCAGAGCAGAACAAATTTGCCTGATGGAAGTGGATGGAAGCACAATCATCTGAAAAAGATAGATGCAGGGGTTCGATTGATTATAACGTCGTTATCTTCCAGTGAAAAAAGTAAACAGGTAATAAAAGTGCCCAAAGTTTAATTCTTGCCCCCAAAAATTTCTGGCCAAAGACCCAATTGCTAAAATGTTGAACTAGGTGGTACATTGAATTAGAACACTCAGGAAACTTGCCTGAGTTCCTGATGCATGCTGCTTGTATCTTGGAAGCTGTAAAATTACCTCTATTATGGGATATTCGACTAATGGGATGAATAGTTAGTAAAGATCCTAAATGAAATTTGCTTGGCCAATCTTTATTCACTTTCCAGTAGGTACAAGTCCAAAACACAAAAGTGTTTGTAATTGTTCAGAATTTGGTAGTGATTGGAACATCACAGAGAGTACTGATGTGGGAAGCCTTGATACAGATATGGACGCAAGAGCTGAATGCCAGATGAGAGTTCAAAGCAACTGCTCTCAACATCAGGCAGCATAGAGCTCTGACAAAATCGAAATCAATGGAGGACAAGGGGAAAAGCTTCCAGTAGCTGGAGCCACAGTATTAGAGGCCAATCATCGCAGGCCTAGGACATCACCGCAAGAGTTCCTTAGGGCAGTGTTCACAGCTCAACCATTTTTAGCTGCTTCATCAATGACCTTCCCTCCATCATAAAGCCAGAAGAGGGACTGTTTGCTTATGATTCCATAGTGTTCAGTTCTGTTCACACCCTCCTCTGCAAGTGGCCGTCAAGATCACCTCTTCTCTCAACTGTTATCCCCATGCCTGAAACAAACAATTACTTTATATTTGAGGCTTTTAGTGGGGTCCAGGCGTGTAAGGCTGTGAATGGAGGATCACTTGCAGGTGAAGACTTGGGTGTAAAGGGCCCTATTGTACCTCCTGGACATTAATGGTAACCTTTTGAGGAGATTCTGCAGATTGAGGGTAAGTGGCAAACATGCATAGCACAGTTCATTCTCGGAACTCCTCTTATCTTGTCTCATCTGGTAAAGTCATTAAACGACTTCCAGCACTGAAATGTCATGAATTGGATCATGGAATGACTGACCTGGCCACCTCTTTCTGTTGTGAATAGAACTGAAAACTGTGGAATTATCAGCAAATAGCCCCATTCCTGACCTTATGATGGAGGGAAGGTCATTGATAAATCAGCTGTCCTAAGGAACTCTTGCATAGATGTCTTGGGGCTGCAATGATTGGTCTCCAACAAACACGAGCACCTTCCTTGTATCACGTGTGACTCCAGATAATAGAGGGTTTTCTTCACTGACCTTAGTTTTGTTAGGGCTCCTTGGTACAGACTCAGTCGAATGCTGCCTTCCTGTTGAGGGCAGATACTCTCGCCTTTCCTCCAGCATTCAGCTCTTCTCTATATGTCTGGATCAAGGCTGCGATGAGACCTGGAGCTGAGTGGTTCTGGCAGAACCCAAAATGAGCATCAGTAAGCAAATTATTAGTGATTAGGTGTCACTTGATGGCACCACTGATGACTCCTTCCATCACTTTGCTGATGATTAGGAGGAGGTTGATGGGGCGGTGATTGGCTAGGTTAGATTTGTCCTGCTCTTTGTGGATAGGACATCATCATCAGTAGTGGTCTGCCTAACGCAAGTTCTGGCTTAATTCTCCCTTCTCCAAGCCACTCTGTCTTGTGCTTCTATTCTCCATACAATCTCCCATTCTTCAGGTGGTCCAGAAGCACCCTTCTTTCCCTCCCTCTTGGTCTTTTTCCTTCCATCTATCCTTCTATCATCTCTTTCAATATCACATCCCCTGTCAGCACATGCCCAATCCAATTAATTTGCCTTTTTCTGATAAAAGCCATCAAACTACGTTTTTCCTGTATCATTGCCAAGCCTTCCTCATTACTTTTCTTATCTATCCACTACTTTTTTTAATCTCGGGATGTGGGGGTTGCCGGCAAGCTTGGCATTTATTGTCCATCCCTAGTTGCCCTGAGAAGGTGGTGGGGGGACCTTTTCTTGAACTGCTGCTGCCCCTGCCACTATTCCCTGCTCCTGCTCACGCATGCTGGGTGCTTCACCACATGCAGAAAGCCATAACTCAATGTCTGACCCACCCAGGGTACTAATCTCTGTGCTGGTGCTTGGGAGGATGGAGCACATGATGATACCTCCTCTGAAGGATTGTCCTCCTGATCGTAGCCCTAACTCTGAGCCTCATTCGATTGGCGTGTCGGTCAGTCAATCTGTGTTGTAGCCCTAACTCTGACCCGCGCTCCCGTTGAAAAGGCTCCCCACTATGAACACAGGATTGCTGAGTTTATTCTTGACGTGCCAACCTCTCTTTTCACAGAGCTCCTGTAATCAAGTGGAGGTGAAACTCTGAGCAAGATATTGCAGCACAACAGCCAGCCTCAACACCACCATGTGAAACAAGCAATAGCCCAGAGACACACACTCTGCAAGGTCCTAACAGGTTAAACATGGTTTGCCCCCAAACTATTACTGAGTGTAACACTGGCTTATGCAAAGAAAGAAATTTAGAAGTACTTGAAGTGGTTGAGCACTTTATTAGCACAAAGTCAATAAGTTTATCCTGTTAACACTCCATTTGTGCTGGGAGTGAATCTAACGATTGGGAGAATCTGGCCCCTGTAAGTGGCCTATATTTCTCTAATTCTACATTATAATATTTAATATGAGAAATTTTCGGAACATTATTAAAGTGCAGAATGAAAGTATTCTATTGGGACCCTATGACCCTATTCCTCAGCATAGAGACTTTTAAATCCTTGTCCTCTTTCTCTAAGACTTTGTTCCTCCTTACCTGTTCTAGTTTATCCAACCCTCTGTACTAGCCCCAACTTCCACTGTTCCTCTCTTCTCCACTCTTTACTCACCATGCCATTGCACTGCAGTTTGTAATTTTCTCCCATAACCCTCTCACCCTGCTACCTTTCTCCTCACCTACAAATGTCTCCTCAAAGCCTATCCCTTAGACCTTGCTTTTAGCCACCTCCCAAATTCCATTGTGCTTTTGATTCGCAATCTTAAAAACGCACATAATGATCTTTTCGGTAACACTGGACTAAGCTGCAATGTAAAGTTATTCTGAATGTTCCTTACTGATTGAACAGAGAAAGAATTTTCCAAGATTGAGTGATTTCCCTGCATGAAAAATCTTGGCCAATGCCCTTGAGATATTCCGATAAAGCTGCCCACTATGTTGAAGAGTGTGCTTCTGACACGGGCTCTGAGGAAAATTCTACCCTATCACCCCTTGAAACAAACCTCAATTATATAAATCAGGAAATCAGACCAAGTGATGTTAACAGACATTTGTGGCCACCAAAAGAGATGCTGTGGTGATGGAATGTACAGGAACCAGATGAGACAGGTTTGAGAGGATATACCAAATGCAAAATACTGCGGATGCTGGAAATCTGAAATAAAAACATAAAATGCTGGAAATACTCTGCAAGTCAGGCAGCATCTGTGGGGTAAGAAACAGAGTTAACGTTTCAGGTCGATGACCCTTTGTCAGAACTGGAAGAAGTTGAAAATTAAACAGTTGACAGGGCCCTCGACTGTGTCCGTCCCATTGCATGCACTTCTGCCCTCACCCTTTTCCCTCCCTCCGAGAACCATGATAGGGTCCCCCTTGTCCTCACCTTCAAACCCACCAGCCTACACATTCAACATATCATCCTTCGCCATTTCTGCCTCCTCCAGAACGATCCCACTACCAAACACATCTTCCTCTCCCCTCCCGTTTCAGCATTCCGAAGAGACCGCTCCCTCCGCGACACCCTGGTCCACTCTTCCATCACCCCCAACAACCTACTCTCCTCCCCTCAGTACTTGCCCATGCGAACACAGGAAATGCAACACCTGACCTTTCACCTCCTTCCTTCCCACCGTCCAGGGCCCCGAACACTCCTTCCAGGTGAAACAGCGATTTACTTGTACTTCTTTCAATTTAGTAAACTGTATTCGCTGCACACAATGCGTTCTCCTCTACACTGGGGAGACTAAACGCAGATTGAGTGATCGCTTTACTGAACACCTACACTCAGTCTGTAAGCTTGACCCTGACCTGCCGGTCACTTACCATTTTAATTCCCCATCCCACTCCCACTCTGACCTCTCTGTCCTCGGCCTCTTACACTGTTCCAATGAAGCTCAACGTAAGCTCGAGGAACAGCACCTCATCTTTCGATTAGGCACTTTACAACCTTCCAGACTCAACATTGATTTCAATAACTTCAGATCATAACCACTGCTCCCATTTCTTCAGAGAGCCAGTGCTGGTTATGGTTCTGCTGTTGCCATTTACAGCTCCTCTAGACCCATCTTTTCTTTCTTTACTTGTCCCATTACCACCCTCCTTCCCTTGCACCATCATCCCTTCTGACATTTAATCACTCCTGCCCTCCACTCTATCACCTTCCCTTTTGTTCTTTCCTACCCTCCCCTTCCCCCCCGCCCCCCACCACCGCCCTTTCCCTGGCTCTGTACTTGCTTAAAACCTGTTTAATCTTCAACTTCTTCCAATTCTGATGAAGGGTCATCGACCTGAAACGTTAACTCTGTTTCTTTCTCCACAAATGCTGCCTGACTTGCTGAGTATTTCCAGCATTTTATGTTGAGAAGATATATTATTGTCTAAACACAGCATCGTACAATTAAAGATTGGCAGCTCAGATGTCCTGTGTTCCACGTGATGTGAATGACCTGCTTTCTTCGTATTTGAAATAAATTGCTTTTGTTGTGTCATGTCCTTCACGCTATCTAAAACTGCTAAAGGGTAAAGAAAGATTATTACAAATATGAAGATGAAATGTGTAATGGGTCTACTCTACAACATGGAATGCCTCCATCACAATTATTTCCCTCAGTACTTCATGAGCAGTGAAAAAAAAAATCTGTCCCTTTTTTTCCTGCCTATGCTGGTAATTCCCAGTTCTGTCAGTCAAACATCTTTTCTCTTTCTTTCTCTCACGCTTCAGCAAGTAACAAAATATTACTTGAAAGCAGAGTTATTCCAATCCCAGCATCTATTGTGCAGGTTAAATTGATAGTGTGATAGTGAATCGGCAGCCTGTTTTACACCCTGCCTGATTTTCTTTCCATTGACTGTTTTGCACAACTGCCCAGGATGGATTTATACTCCAATGTGTCCAGCATTGGCTCATGGGGTACAATTGATGGAAATGATGTTGTATAACATAATTCCATCCTTTGCACAGTGTTCGCCTGCCCATACTTGGGTGGATGTATGCCACACTCCGTCACATCCCGCAGGAAATCCCGGAAGTGACCGTGACAAGCTGAGAGCTGGCAGAGTGACTAACAAGGAATTTTCCAATTCATTCTGCTGGAGTTGCACCAGCTCCCAGGTCTAACTCCAGCAGAAAAACTAGGCCCTCGTTTGTATTTTGATCAACTCCAGTATTGAAAAGATTAAAAGAATTTAATCATGCTTTCCATTTCAATATTTTTCTGAAGACTTAAAATTTGGCACAACTCTTAAACTTATTTGAATAATGATTACAGCTATAGGTGTTGGTCTTTTTCCAATGAAACAGGTGCCCTTGGGAAACTGTCATCTTTCATCAAGCGATACTGATTCTCCACATGAATCATTCAGATATTTCACTGAAGTGAAACTAGAAAATATTTGACTGTTAATAGCAATGGCACAATTCCAAATTATTTGCTAACATATATATATTTTTAAAATTGCTTTTTTTATATAATGGGGTACACCTTGACTTTGTGTGATAGTGTAAAACAGGTGATAGTGGGTCGGCAGCCCATTATACATCTCTCCCAATTTTTATTTCCATTGACTTCAATTGCAAAAGTCAAGATCTACCTCAATGTATTGCTCACATTTTGCATTTGTTTGGCACTTTCAGGAGCGCAGTTTCCACAAGCTCATTCTTTCTTTAAGGTCACAGAATAAGGTATAACCAGGTGCGACTGCAAAAATGTTATTCTGGTGGCTACTAGGACCAAAGAAACATTTGGAATGATTGTACTGGGATACTGACAGAAAATGTATTTGGCCCAACTCTGCCATTCTTGCTCATCAGGATTTGGCTGATGCCATCAGAAGTAATGTTCACTTTGCGGGTGACATCTTCATTCACAAAGTAGTTAATTCACCATCGCAAAGAGAAATGAAGCTAAATTTCCCTCTGTGGTGGGCTTCCCACTGGAAGTGTGTCAACATGGGACTTCTATCTGCCAGTGCGACCCATTTTCCTGGGTTAGAGTCATATTAATATTGAGGCCGGATTCCCAGTGTTATTTGTCAGGAGGCCGTGGAGATTCAGGGCTCGGACGGCCCAACCTTAATTTCCTTTCTTGCCCTCCCTGAAGTTGCCTGAAATTGGGCGGTAAAGAGGTGGAAAGCCTATGCCATGATGATCATTGTTGGCTGACAGAATTGGACAGAGGGCAGACAAAGGTTGCGTTATTTTCAATGCTAAGAAGGTTAAGTCAATAACCTGGTTGAGAAAAATTGATTGATGTTACTCATCTTGATAAGAATTTCAATGTTTATGCTAGGAGCACAAGACCTACTACAGAAAGACCTCTGTAGGTGTTTAAAATAATAGAAAAAAAGCTTAACAATACAGAAGTCAGTATTAACATCTTTGTATTATGAGAATGTATTCTGTTTAATAGATGCTAACACGTGGTTTAGATTAGGTTGTTAGGATTCCAAAGTGGAATGCTAAGTAAGCAGGAGGTATCAGCTTAATAAAATTTAGGAAGCAGCAAATGGCTTGTGTAAAGAATTATAGTGTGATGTTTATAACCATGAAAATTTGTCTTATCTTCAATGGATAAGAAATGAAATGCCACCCACAGGCCAGTGAGAATGGAGGGTGTGTGGTGCAACATTGCCATCTACTGGTGTAGTAGCATATAACACATAAATATCACATTACAAGAATCTCAGAATTGATAGGTTCAGAATAAGTCATCTGACATTGTCCACCTGGATAATAAATAAGCTCACTTTCAGTAATTTTGTGCTGAGAACTCACCTGGATTGGTTAGTAGTTTGCAGGCCCTGATCAATATCCTACTTGTAAGTATACAGATGTATAGCCTTGCTTGTACTTTCTGTTGATATTGGTAAAACTAACAAATTGATTTATCCCTGACTTCCAAGCTTATATAATTTGGATTAATCTACTCGATAGATCTAACAACCTCAACATTCTGTATCAATCCAAAATGTCCTCACACGATACCAGTGACAAAGCTGCACAAACTTCTTGCTCCTGCTGTGGATTGTGCTGCCATAGTGTCTTTATCCAGATGCCTGTTCCTTGTGCCCAGATGCTTCAATCTAGTATTAACCATGGGTTGTTTGACCAGGGTTCCTGGAGCATTCGACAGTCTAAGTGAAACCTTTGATTTGCCTGCTGGTCGAACACTACAGTTTCTCTAACCTCCACTATGTTGTTACGAGAACATAGTGAACTTTATGGGATAACAGTCCTTGTTGCAGAAGTCTTTTTTTTCAATATTGGGATGTAGGTTTCACTGGCTGGACCAGCATTTATTGCCCATCCCTATTTGCCCTATGAAGGTGGTAGCAGGTCTATTTCATGAATCATTGGTAGTGGTTTGATACAGCTAAATGGCTTGCTAGGCCACTTCACAGAGCAGTTAAGAGTCAACCACATTGGTGTGGGACTGGAGTCACGTATAGGACAGACCAGGTAAGGACGGCAAGTTTCCTTCCCTAATGGACATTAGTGTACTAGGTGGGTTTTTACGGCAATCTGACAACTTCATGGTCACTTTTACTGATACTGGCTTTTATTTCCAGATTTTTTTTTAAAAACTGAAATCAAATTCTCAATTTCTCAAACTGCCATGATGGCATTTGAACTCACGTTTTCTTGGATTATTAGTCCTCTGATGTAGCCGAGCAAGACATCAGTTGTATCAAACTGCTACGGTAGTTCAAGGAGGAGACCTAGCATCACCTTCTCAGGGCAACTAGGGATGAGTAATAAAGGCTGTCCTTGCCAGAGACACCCACATCCCGACAATGAATAAAAACAAAAATAAAGCAGATTAGGTTCTCTCCAGAAGTAATTTTTTTCTACAGCAAGCCGACAGCATTTTCAAAGCATATTTAATATTGTGAGCAATGTAAAATGACCAAATTTTCCGCTTAATAGATTTAACTCCAGCAGAGACATTAATCCTTCTGTTTGAAAGATTTTAAATATGTTATTACATGTTTTTAAATAATGTAAATCCCTTATCTCATTAGTTTGCCATTTCCTCCCCACTTTCATTTCATTAAAGTAGGAGTATCTTCAAATCCCAATGTCTCTGGGGTGGATTTTCCAATATCGTGGATTTTTTTTGGAAGTTATACCTCTTTTGAGCCATTTAAAAACAAATTAATATCTGTGTCATTCCTTTAACTTCATGGACCTGGACATTGGCACTTAGCAGCAAATCAATTACTTGTGAATAAGGTGAATAATTTACTAATGTGGACACAGAGGTTTGTTCTGTCAGTGTGGATGGAAGCGTTTGGTTGTCCAAGAATATAACACTGCCAGGGCTGATGCAATTGTTTTCACAGAACTAATAGTGGAGTTTATGATGCCTGCAGGTTTTCGAAGCTCTGAATGGCTGTTGTACAACACTACTCCTAGGTTCTAGAAAGGAGAGCACTGACATTATTGTTCTACCAATTGATTTATCTCCTTTTTTTTCTTTGCTGTTGGTGGAGATAAGGTCAGATAGAGATAGTGGCCTTAACCTGCAGAGCCTCCAAAAACTTTGTACACTGATCCACTTTTATGTAGCCCAGACATCAATAGGTCAGGACTCAAGCTGTGCAGCTTAAAAATACTTTTTAATTTTTCCATTTTTTAAATCTTTGCAAAAATTAATTTTTGAATGGAAAAGGTCTTAAAGGAGGAGAGAAAGGTGGAGAGGTTTAGGGAGGGAATTCCAGAGCTTAGAGCTGAAGCATGGCCGCCAATGTTGGGACGAATGGAGTGAGGGATGCGTAAGAGGCCAGAGTTGGAGGAACGTAGTGTTCTTGGAGGATTGTAGGGCTGGAGGAGGTTACAGAGATAGGGAGGGGCAAGGTCATGGAGGGATTTGAGCATGAGGATGAGAATTTTAAATTCGAGGCATTGGTGGACCAGGAGCCAATGTAGGTCAGCGAACACAGGGGTGATGGGTGAATGGGACTTGGTGCAAGTTAGGTTTAGGGCAACAGAGTTTTGGATGAACTCAAGTTTATGGAGAGTGGAAGATGGGAGGCCAGCCAGGAGATCATTGAAATAGTCTAATCAGGAGGTGACAAAAGCATGGATGAGGGTTTCAACAGTAGATGAGCTGAGGCGGGGCGGAGCCTGGCAATATTACAGAGGTGGAAGTAGGCGGTCTTAATGGTGAAGAGGATATGGGATCAGTAGCTCAGCTCAGGGTAAAATAGGACAGTCAACATTCTATTAGCTTTATTGATTGCTGCTCTGCATTGGTTGAATGTGTTTAGCATCGAGTCTGCTAAGACTCCTGGGTCTCTTCCAGCTTTACTGTTGCTATTTCAAAATCATTCATGTAGTATGTGTGCCATCTATTTTTCCTTCCTAAGCCTTGGTCAGACCCCATTTAGAGAAAGGATATATTGGCCTTGAAGAGAGTACAGTGCAGATTAACCAGAATGCTACCAGGGCTTAAAGGGTTAAATTATTAGGACAGGTTGCATAAACTTGGGTTTTATTCCTTTTAGCTTAGAAGGTTGAGGGGTGAACTAATTGAGGTGTTTAAAATGATAAAAGGATTCGATAGAGTCGATACAAAGAAGTTATTTCCTCTAAAGGGGAAATCCAGAATGAGGACACAATCTTAAAATTAAAGCTAGACCATTCAGGAGTGAAATCAGGAAGCAAATTTTCACACAAAGGGTAGTGAACACCTGGAACTCTCTCCCCCAAAAGGCTGTGGATACTGGGTCAATTAAAATTTTCAAGACTGAGATCAACAAATGTTTATTAGGTAAGTGTGACAGAGTGAGAGAGGAACAATATGTAAGCCATAGGATGTTGAGAGCTCTGTATCCGAGATAGGGATTCAACTTTAAGAAGTTATATAAAAGGTATAGCTTTAAGAAATCATTGACTCTAATTGCCTTTAATAACTCCCAGCCTGTAAGAATAAAAGGTTGGGAAGTGGTTTAGTTGGGAGAGATAGATATTAGTTAATTAATTAATACCTATCACTCGGGTTCCACACTGCAAGTAAAGATTCCACATGGGTGAATAAATCTCACTTGCTCTAGGATCTAGTCTGCGAGTCTAATTGACCATTGGGTCCTGGGCCTGCATCGACTTGTTACAGGTGGTGTCAGAAGTTGGGATCTTGGCACTCTGAGAAAGATCAAGACCCACCATCATGGAGGAAATGCTAAGAGTATTCATGCAGAGCACATTGGCACAGCGGGAGTGGATTAACAAGACTCTGGAACTCCAACCAAAAACGAATCAGGTCATGAGGGTGAAAGCAGAAGATGAGGCAGTAAAGAAAGCAGATGAGAAGGTGGAGGGAAAGCAATTGGTGAACGGAGAGATAACCTCAGGGCCTGAGACGGACAATTACAAAATCGAAGAGGAAAATGTGGTGTTTTCTGCTCCAGAGAGGACCGAGCAGAAACCAAAGTCTGAGACCACAAGCCCAAGTAAAGAGGAAAACGGCATTGACAGCTCAAGCAAGAAGGATTCGGATTGGCCAGCGAACATTAATGGAGAAAATCACGCAAGTGAAAAGAAGTGGAGGTAAATGAGAATTGCAAGGAGAAAATTGCAGGCAAATCTATCTCAAAAGCCTCGACAGTGGAAAGTAATGGTGTTATCCCAGGACAACTAGATGAACCTGGTCAAGAATCTGAACCTCCACTTGAACCTGTGATGGATTCATGCAATGCACAACCTAAAGAACTGAAGTTGACTAATAGTCTGGAGCTTTCAACGGACCAGAATTCAGAAGCTCAGCAGGAACCTGACGTCAGCCCAATTTCTAAACCTGAAGCAGCAAAAGTTGAAGAAAGTGCTGTAGCCTTAGTACCTTCTGAGGAGAAGGAGGAGGATTCTTCCAAAAGTCCCATAGACAACAAGCTCTTGGACAAGGCAATGCCTGGTAAAAAAGCTCAGTCAAATATCACCAAAGGAATTTACAGACAAGACGCCAGAGTGGACTTCGGAGGAAGAAGCGCCCCAGGAAGTCGAGCAGGAGGAAGAGAAACTGGAGACCGAGCCCAGTGGAGTAAAATGCTTACAGAGGTTACTGAGAACGTCCCAACCCACAGTGAAAGTGACAGAGAACCAGGAAGAAAAAGCAGAGACTGTATGTGAAGAGACCTTGGAAGTCAGTCCAGCAGAGGATGGGAAAAGCCAGGGGCTACACGTGAAGAGCCTGTTGAAGCTACTCAAGCAAGCCCTATGGAAAAGGTTCAGACAGAATGTGAGGAGTTCATGGAGGCCACTCCTACAGAGATTGTTGAGAAGATGAGGGCAGAGCAAGTTGCTGGGCGCAGAGAGACCATCGAAATCACTCCAGCAGTGGGAGTGACTGAGGTTGTACGTGGTGACGAGGCCATCAAAGTCAGTCCAGTGGAAGTGGCAGTAGAAGAGAGTAAGTCTGTGCATGAAGGCAAAGGTGATCTTGAAATTACAAAGCAGGAAGAGATTGAAAGAACTGATGAGGAGCAGAGAACAGAGGGATAAGTAGTTGAAACATCGATTCCAGCAACTGAAATTATAGAGCAAGAGTCAAGGATCGAAGGACTATGCAAAGAAACAATTGGAACCACCTTAACCGAGGTTGTAAAGAAGGTGGAAACAGAAATAGTTGAGGCCGTTTGTGATGACAAACTTGAAGTCATGCAATCAGCGCAGCTTGAGGGAATCAAAGAGGAAACCTAAATTGAACTTGGACAAGAAACAGATGTGGCTGTACCTAAACAGTGTAAAGACACTGAAAGGGCTGGTAAGGCACAAAAAGAGGATGATGTGGAGTTAGTTAATGGAGCAACTAATAGACCCAAGTTGGAGTCTCCTGGAGATTTGGCCTCCACTAAAACTCCAATCGAAGGATGCAAAGAAGAATCAGCACTTCAGAGGCCAGATCAGGATGAAAACCAGAGAAAGGTGGAGAAAAATTCCTCTGGAACAAGAGGAACAAAGCGCAAGGGTCAAGCCAGCAGGAGGGCCAGATGCACCAAATCGAGGGACAGGTGCAAGCAACAGGAATTGAGTGGAGAGAGCGACCGTTGCTCCAAGATGGAGGATGAAGCCAAACGCTCACGGCCGAAAAAGGTGACGCAGCCGCTCATCATCCCATGGACCATGGCCGAGGAGTAGCGGCTGAAGCTGGAGCGGTTAATGAGAAACCCCGAGAAACAAGTTCTGATCTCTGAGAAACCCAAGGAATGGGCTCCATGGCCACCACCAGAATTTGTTCACGATGTTATGGGATCGAGTGCTGGTGCCGACAGTGGAGAGTTCCACATCTGCAGACACCTCCGTCTAAGGGAATACATGAGGGAGGAATTCAAGGAAAAACACAAGGAAAAAAGGTCCAAAGATATAACAGCAACAGAGGTTGTTAAGCAGTGGAAAGAGAAAAAAAAAGAAGCCGCCTGCTCCAGACCAGGAAGCGGTTTAGGTGGATACTCTTTCTTCCTCCATGCCAATCTTTGGTGGTCCATCGGCTGAGGCTGCTGAAAGGACTATGCTGTATGATGGGATCCAGCTGCCAGCAGTTTTTCGAGAGTGCATGGACTACATGGAGAATTATGGCATGAAATGTGAAGGCATTTATAGGGGATCAGGTACCAAATCAAAAGTTGATGAGCTAAAAGTTGTGTATGATCATGAAGAGTCTCCCATTCTGGAGGATTATGATGCAAACATGGTGGCCAGCCTATTCAAACAATACTGCCATGAGCTGCCTGAAAATGTTCTTACCAAGAAACTCAGGATGCGGTTTGAGGATGCTTGTGGAAAAGGCTGGAATGCGAAACAAAGCTTGCCCAGGCTGTTATTGATAGTGTGAGTGCCTTAGGACAAAATTACCAAGCCTATGGCCTTGTAAGCACCCCACAGCTGCATTATATGGTCTGCTGTCGGAATACCAAGGAGCAGTATAGGACTGCAACCGTAGAAGGATATTACCAGAAACTTTCTCGGACTTTTATTGCCCTGACTAAGCAGACACCCTACCATCCAGAAGAAATCAGACAACTGAAGGCGGATGGGACGAATGATATTGGTGCACTAAAGCTTCTGGAATTGGAGCCTTACCTCGAAGAAGCTACTGTTAAAGGCGCATAATGAGGGTACAAGTGGCAAACTCAACTACCTCTGTGGAACAGAATTTGTAACGGTTCAGCAGAAGGCACCGCAAGGTATAGACATGAAGGCAATTGAACGCAGCTACTTATTTGACTATGATGCAGACAGAATCATAAACTATTATATCGACTAAACCGGATGCTTCCCCCTTCTGGAGGGAGAGAAGATCACAACTTTACTTCTTGCATTTCTAAAGGAGCTTCTTGCCAATGCAGATTTAGACTTGCAGATAGCAGTGGTGCAGACTGCCTACGCAAATGGAAGCACAGCAAGATACAAAAATTGAGCATGGAGCCTGGACGGCACATGGGAATGCGGATGCCCTCTCTCGAATGTCATGCCTTACTACAGGAATCGCTCGAGTCCCTGGCTCTTTGCTGGCAGGGGGATATGTAACAGAGTGAGAGAGGGACAATATGTAAGGTGTAGGATGTTGAGAGCTCTGTATCCGAGGGGGGCATGAAGCGGAGCGGGGGGGGGGGGATGGGGAGGGATGAGGGAGGGAGTAGTGAGAGGGATAAGAGGCTGTAAAGTAATACCTATCACTGTCGGGTTCATCGCTGCAAGTTAAGACCCCACATGGGTGAATAAACCACACTTGTTCTAGGATCTAGTTTGCATCTCTAATTGACCACTGGGCCCTGGGCCTGCACCAACTTGTTACAGTAAGGGTATCAGTGGATGTGGATCATAAGTGGGTAAATGGAGTTGAGGTACAGATCATCCATGATTTAATTGAATAGAGGACCAGGCTCGAGGGGCTGAAAGGCCTACTCCTGTTCCTATCTATAGCACGTTATACTTGTCTGCATTAAACTTCATCTAAAAATAGAGGGTTCAATTGCTGTGCACTCTATCATTAGCCCACAGATTTCATTTTCTGCCTCCATATTTACTGTATCATCCACTGGGTATTGCCGGTTGCATTTTTTTGCTTTAAATGTATTTCGAGCATATTTAAAGGCTAACACATTTTTGTCCCCAAAATGCAGCCACTTACCTTTATGGTGCATCTCTTTAAATGTTACCCATCAACCTTTGTCAGCAATCCTTTGAGTAATTTCCCATTCCCCCACTGTCAGGCCCAATATAGGCTGGGACCTTACTTATATAATTATAATTGGACTGACCCTGGAACTTCCTTTCAAATTAACATTAAACTAATCTGGTGGGCATTATGCCCACCTCCACTGGCTCTGTGAATCAGGGCTACTAACTGATCTTAATTAAAATACTTACAAAGTACAGCTGTGGAATGCTACACAAGCTCATTGTCAATGGCCTCTTTTTTCCTTACTTTTTGCCAATGCTCCTTCTTCTATTTTTGGAGGACTCGGAGCCCACAAAGCAGCACTAAAAATGGTGGACTAGTACAATCAGCCTTTCTACCCGCAATGCACTACTTTTTAATAATGTCTGCTTTCTCGCTAAAATTAACAAAGACCCTGAAGTGATTAAGGGAGCACTTCCACTCTTTAACTTTTACCCCCTTTTTGACAAGCTCTCAGGAGGCACCATACCGTGGAGGTGTAAATAAAACTTCTTCATATGGGCATAAGGGAGGGCAGGAGGAGCTGCCACAGTCAAGCTTGTGACAGCCAAAATTTCTTGGCCGCTGCTGCATTCACTTTTAACACTGCTACAACTTGTAAGGTTAGAAAGTCAAAGTCCAGAATCACAAGCGGTTCCCTCAGTCTTTGGAAATTTACTTAAAAAGTGGGATTACATCAAATAGTGTCATTTATGTCAGCAAGTTGGAGTTGAACAATACTTTCATTTGGCTCTCATTTGATCGCACAAATTGATCTTATTGGTTAACATGCATTGATCACGCCTTTCAAACCTACTGAGAAAAATAAAAAAATACTTGCATTTATATAGCGCCTTTCACGTCCTTGGCACATCCCAAAGCGCTTTACAGCCAATTAAATACTTTAGTAGTGTAGTCACTGTTGTAATGTAGGAAACGCAGCAGCCAATTTGTGCACAGCAAGGTCCCACAAACAGCATTGTGATAATGACCAGACAATTTGTTTTTAGGTGTTGTTTGAGGGATGAATATTGGCCAGGAACATGGGGATAACTCCCCTGCTCTTCTTTAAAATAGTGCCATGGGATCTTTTACATCCACCTGAGAGGGCAGATGGGTCCTCAGTTTAACATCGCATCTGAAATACGGCACCTCTGGCAGTGCAGCACTCCCTCAGTACTGCACTGAAATGTCAGCCTAGGTTTTGTGCTCAAGTCTTTAGCGTGAACCCACAACCTTCAGACTCTGAGCCACGGTTGATACCAGTGAGTTATTTTGAGGAATTAACCAAACTGTTGATCAGGAAAATCCAATGTAAGGAGCAAATCCGTAATCTGGTGCTTCCAGAGGTGCTTGTTTGGAGTGCATCTTGGCAAAGCGCAGGCACACAGCCCATGGCTATCTGAGGTGCACAGACTGTGAGCACCATACCCTGCTAGGAGGGCTGAATCACCCCTATAATCTACATGGATTTCCAAAAGGCACTTGACAAGATTTAAAATAGATTAAGGATTATGGAACTAATGGCAAATTGGATCGAAAACCAGAGTTAGCAGCAGAAGGCAGAAGCTCATAAAAAGTGGAAAAAGCTTTGTCTCGAGGGCAGTGACTAATGGAGCTCTGCAGGGATCTCTTCTTGGTCCCCTGGTTTCCACAATATTAATAATAAAACGATTGACTCTAACCTAACAGAGATTGCTGGTGAGGCCATATTTAGACTGTGTGCGGTTTTGGGCACTTTGCCTTCTAAAGAACATTGTTGAGCTGGAGAGGATTCAGAGGCGAGTGCTAAGGATGACTGTGGAGCTTAGGGCTCTGAGCTACAAAAATAAATTTACAAACATGAACTTGCCCTCATTTGGGAAAAGACGACTGAGATAAAACATGTTTTTAAATTGTTGAGATTAATAGATATTGTTGGGAGCGAGACAGGAGAAAAGGACATGATTATGAACCTAAAAAGCCTCAAGCTTGAGATTTTTTGATGCTTATTTTCCCCCACCAAGCAGTAGTTATTTTGATTAGGCTCCCAAATAAAGCAATTAATGTTGCTTCAATTAAAACACCTTTAATAAAACGCTGATGGAAGAATATCTAGTTGGAAAGGGAGTTGAGAGTTATGAGGATAAGTACAGGAAGATGAACAAATATTCTGTGGAACATTGTGGAATGAATTTACTCAGATCTTCACCCACTGTACCGTTATAACTTCAGCGGAGACGCCGTTTAGAGAAGCCTCGAGAAAATTCATCTCCGTGGTGATTTCGCTGGGAAATATCATGAAAAGGGAGGCAACCACTGACGGAGGAATAATGTGGGATGTAACTTAAGGTAACTTTGTAGAGTAGGGAGAAACTTTGTAGAACTTTCGCTCAGGAGACTAGAATCCTAATTTTCAGATAATGGGGACAATAGTTGTCTCAATGTGCGGGCTTGTCTGCACCTGCCATGTAGATGATGGGAGCAGCCCAGATTTCTAAGGGGAGACCCTCCTCATAATTTGAATAGGCTACAGAACACATGGGTGGGGATCAAAACATCCAGCGAGACAGCAGTTCTCAAAGAGCTGCAGCAGGCCATCGAAGGAGAAAATGTGCTGGGGACCAGAAAAATGGAGATCACAATGGCACAACAGAGGCTGGTGGCAACTCTGCTCTGTTTGGTGCTGAAGACTTGGAGGTGCTTCTGCAGGAGGTGTGCCAAAATAAGGTGGCCTTATTTAGGGCCAAGGACCAACTTCCAGTCAAAGCACTGGGGCAAGCTGCATGGAAGTAGGTTGCTGACCAAGTCAGTGCAGTCAACCAGATCATTCGAACTTGGCTGCAAATGAGGTAGAAGGTTGCAGGTGGATAAAACTCCCCACCATCAGTGTGAAGTCAGAAAATCACCTCAATATTAAGAGGGGCGCACACCAATATGGTTTTGCATCTTTAAAACTAAAACAATTCAATCTCCCCTTGCGATTGTCACTCCTAATAAATATCGCTTGGTGGGTCTGAGAGCTTCTCATTCTGGAGCCAAGTATTTTTATTGGACAAACTCCATGACCCGGTGCCCCCAGTGGGAAGCAATGTTTGCAGAAGGTGCTTCATGGGAAATTGTGGGCAAGTAGACCTTGATTTTCTGCCCATTACAATAATTGGCTCAGAATGCACTCTCTGTGACTGCCAGTCCCTACTGGGGCTGTGAGTTTGGCAGCCTTGGCTCAGTGGTAGCACTGTCATCTCTGAGTCAGAAGGTTGTAGGTTCAGGTCCTACTCCAGAGACTTGGGTACAAAATCTAGCCTGACACTCTAGTGCAGCACTGAGTGAGTGCTGTGCTGTCAGAGGTGCCATCTGTTGGATGAGATGTTAAACCAAGGCCCCCGTCTGCCCTCTCAGGTAGACGTAAAAGATCGCGTGGCACTATTTCAAAGACGAGCAGAGGAGTTCTCCCCTGTGTCCTGTATCCCTCAACCAACATCGCTAAAACCCAGTGGGGGCTAAATTGGGCTGTGTAGCACCCGTTGTATAGGTGTTACGCGGACTCCTAAGATCCGAGAATGGCGTCCAAAATGCACATGCACACCTCTGGTGTGACGTACGCAGGACGCCATATTGGTAAAGGCGTTTGCGCATGCGCAGGTAACGAATGCCGGCAGTGTGTAAAGTAAGGAGAATAGGCGTTAGATGTGTCCAACGCTGCTTTAAAGGAACAGATACAATTTTGGTACTCAATGCTCCAGCCAACGCATTGTCTTAACCTCGCATAGCTGAACAGGCCGTAAACAGCATGGAGGACCCCCCACCAATGCTATTTAAAGGGATCATGCAGGAGTTACAGGTTAGTTGCTGGATTATTGCTTTTGGATGCATTTATGTCTGTTTTTGGAGGTCTCCTATACTTGAATACTAGGACAAGGGGACATAGCCTAAAAATTAGAGCCAGGACTTTCAGGAGTAAAGTTGGGAAACACTTCCACACTCAAAGGGTGGTAGAAGTTTTGAACTCTCTTCTGCAAATGGCAGTTGATATTAGCTCAATTGTTAATTTTAAATCTGAGATTGATAGATTTCTGTTAACCAAAGGTATTAAGGGATATGGGGCTAAGGCGGGTATATGGAGTTAGGTCACAGATCAACCATAATCTCACTGAATGGCAGAACAGACTCAAGGGGCTAAATGGTCTACTCCTGTTCCTATGTTCCTATGATCCTACAATAAAGTTTCAATACTCTGCAGGGAGTGGGCTGTCTAGCTGACAGGCAACAGCAAGGGCACTGGCGGAGTGGCAGGGGTGGGACAGGAATGCTGTCATTCTGAGAGAGGACAGCAGGTTCACGCTCCATGGAGCCACTGCCACTTGCTGCCTCCTGTTAAGCGCCACCTTTTCCTGCAAGAAAGCGGGACGAGTGTCGGTAAGTGTCCCGCAAGATGTTTGGGTCATGTGGCTGTCATGGTTGAATAGCTGCCAGTGTGTGTGACCTGTGAGTTGTGGGTGTGCGGCTTGCAACAGTGGTAATGTGTAAGGGTGAGATGAAGCATCTGATTGGAAGAGTTGAGCACTGATTGAAAGAGTTTGTTGGTATGTGGGTGATGGGGTGCGTAGTGCGTGGAGCAGTGGATGCGAATAGTGGTGCAGTTGACAGGAGATGCCATTTGACAGTTGAACTCATGCACCTTGACCACTCATGTTAAATCATTGCATTTCTTCCTGCACTGCATCCATGTTCATGGTGCTATGCTTCTGGCCTTGACCTCGTCCCCTACTGCCTCCCACGGCCTCGGGAGCATATGTCTGGAGAGCCTCTTGCCCCCCTGCAGATATAGAATGTCCCTCCTTCTGTCCACCTCTTGCACCAGGGCCTCTAGTGCATCATCAGAGAACCTTGGTACACGTTCTCTCGTAGGCCTGGTACAAACCCAAATCGTCAGATTGGCGGGGTTTGGCGTGCAGATTGGAGGATGTAGGATGTAGTTGGGGGGGACCTTTATTCAACGTTTTGAAAGAACTCAACAATTTGTAACAAAAGGATGGGACTTGCATCTGTGTTTTACATATGCGATTTATGATCTCTGTTCAGACTTCGTTCAGACCCATGTCTTATATTTTGAAAACATAAGAGTCGTGCAAACTTTGAGCAGCCAAGTTGTTGCTCACTAAAAATTCCAGAGTTCCCATCATCACCAGGCTTCACTATATTGCAACACAGATTAACTTCATCATTGACTTCCACCACTGTCTGCAGCCACGGTGTACCTCCTCCTTAAGAGGTGCAGGCTGCCTTTAAGTGATGCTAGCCACTCGGGATATCTGGGCCCTCTGCTAGTGAGCAGCCACTCAACAGCGCAGGTAGGGCTGGCTGCTCGCAGCAATCATGTAAAACAACACTCAGCACGAATGCTGCTTTAATCTCAATGACCAGGCGCGGGTTAATCATGCACTGCGATCCCCGCCCTGTTTTCGGGGGTTAACCAATTTAGCCCCCATTATCTGGTCATTATCACATTGCTGTTTGTGGGACCTTGCTGTGTGCAAATTGGCTGCACGTTTCCTACACTACGACAGTGACTACACTTCAAAGATACCTCATCGGCTGTAAAGTGCTTTAGGATATCCTGAGGTCATGAAAGGTGCTATATAAATGTTTTCTTTTCTTTTCAAATTCTATTCTTGTCTAATTCTATTCTTGTCAGCCTTTATTATGAATCTTATGAAAGATTCTTCGCTGAAGTACCAATGCTTGGTGGTATTTTCATCAGGTTTTTTTTCTTCTCCTAAAGATAAACTACTCTCTTCCATAAGGAACCCAAAGCTCTGATTAAAACAACAGTACTGAGTAATGTTATGACTTCACACTGTCGGCACAGAGCCTCATCCAGTGGGAGAATATATCAGACATTCGGACGCATGCTGCCCATGGGTTTTCCAAGCACCATTTTAAATGGTCAGAAAATCGTGGCAGTGCACTTCCGAATTCCCGATATAGGTGAGGACCCCCACTTGTAACGTGAGCCAGAAAATGACCGTCCATGATCCCACACTTACAGCCAGCACTGCACTCAACGGAAGCACGGCCTGGAGCATCGGGACTGCAATGCTGTAGCTCTCTGCCTCTCCACCTCTCTCTCCTCCTTTCAGACACTTCTTAAAACCTACCTCTTTGACCAAGTTGTTGGTCACCTCTCCTAATGTCTCCTTTTTTTCGGTGCCAGTTTTTGGTTGATAATGCTCCTGTGAGTGTTTTCCTACGTTAAAGGCGCTGTATAAATGCAAGTTGTTGTTGTTAAGTGCGACTTGCCTACTGTGAGCACAAATTGATGCCAGATTATAAAAGCACACAAGAAATGCAGGCTTCAAAGGGTTGACCTTTCAAAAGAAGCAACACAATTCAGATACTTCCAACACAGTAAGATTTCAAATAAAAACAGAAAATGCTGGAAATACTCAGCAGGTCAGGCAGCATCTGTGGGGAGAGAAACAAAGTTAACATTTCAGGTTGATGACCTTTCTGAAAGAAGTTAACGGTTTAACAATTTTTAAGCAAGAAAGGTGGGGAGGAAAGGACAAAAGGGAAGGCCTGTGATAGGGTGGAGGTTAGGGGTGATTAAATGACAAAAGGGATGATGGTGCCACGTAAAAGGGGTGGTAATGGGACAAGTAAAGAATCAAAAGATGGGTCTAGAGGAGCTGTAATTGGCAACAGCAAAACCATTACCAGCATCTGCTTTCCAAAAAAATGGGAGCAATGGTTATGATCTGAACTTATTGAAATCAATGTTGAGTCTGGATGGCTGTAAAGTGCCTAATCGTAAGATGAGGTGCTGTTCCTCGAGCTTCCGTTGAGCTTCATTGGAACGGTGTAAGAGGCCGAGGACAGTGAGATCAGAGTGGGAGTGGGACTGGGAATTAAAATGGCAAACGACCGGCAGGTCAGGATGACGCTTGTAAACTGAATGGAAGTGTTCAGCAAAGCACTCGCCCAATCTGCGTTTGGTCTCCCCAATGTAGAGGAGAGCTCATGGTGAGCAGCAAATAAAGTATACTAAATTGAAAGAAGTATAAGTAAGATTTCAACTGTAGAAGTGTTTGATTTGCAGGCAATCTCACATGCCAAATATGATCACAATTCATTTATATATACTTGTGGATCACCAGAGCTATGGACCTTCACATTTGTGAAAGAGTGTTAAATCCCTGCCATTTATCAGCTATCCCTTTTCATTAAGGACTTCACAAACTGACAACCTTTTTGTACGGATTAGCAGTCTGCACGTATGGTATTGTACACCTGCTAAACCAAAACCGTGACAGCATTACATTGCTGTAATAAGTATTTGTTTAATACTGTGATTTGTTGGTATGCATTTTTAAACACACGCAATGCTGTGTAAATTGAGAAAAGAGAAAGATGTTGATTCAATAAGTTTATGTGGGAAACACAATGACAGCTTAAATGGTAGATTCCGTTACCCAAACAATCATGTACAACCATGCAGAAATATTATCTGGCAATATAATTCGTAAGCATTGAACCACAAGAACTAATTATATTAAACAGAAGGGGGCTTTGACTTGTAGGGGAATGGGTGGGACAATGAATTAAAACACTTCCCTTTGAGACTTCAGTTTTCAAAGTCTATTGGCATTTACAGCCAAAGAGTGAAAAGAGTTTGGGAGGCCTCAACCTGCTTCTCAATCGACCAAGTCCACAGCAGAAAAAAATAACTATAATTAAGCTCCCCTGATAGCTCATCAAAATGATCCAGTGACAGACTCTGGTCAACAGAAACTCAAAGATACCAGCCATGAGGGAACTTCATATGCTGTTTCCATGGAAATCCTGCAGTATAGTTGAAATGACATTGTATCCTGCAACAGAAGTCACAATGGTAGTCCTCTAAGGGATCAGGGCCTCACTGATTCAGGAAACAGACAAAGAAAAAAATATATTCCCCTCCCCCAATATAAGTTATCACTCCCAATGTTATGATTACACAGAGAACATGATCCTCTGTAATCGGAGAATATAAAACTATAGTGCCCAAGTTAAGATAATGGGCACAGGAACTGGGGGCGCTAAATTGGGCCGTGTAGCGCCAGTTGTTTCGGTGCTACACAACCTCTCTGACATCCAGATGGCATGACGTGCGCCAGTCGCCATCTTGGTATAGGAGTTAGCGCAGGCGCAGATAACGAACGCTGGAATCATGTAAAGTAGGGAGAAAATGGCTTCAATCAGTGTGCAACGTTGATTTAAAGTGATAGACACCATTTTGGGACTTAACGCTCAACTCAACGCACAGCCTGAATGTGCCTTAGAGTGCCTGGAGGAGCCCCCCACCAGCGCTATTTAAAGCGACCATGCAGGATTTACAGGTTAGTTGCTGGATTATTGCTTCTGGCTGCCGAGACAATTGTAACTGTTTTTGGAGGTCTCCTAGACTTGAATACTAGGATGCGGGGACATAGCCCAACATTTAGAGCCAGGACGTGCAGGAGTAAAGTTAGGAAATGCTTCTACACGCAAAGGGTAGGAGACGTTTGGAACCCTCTTCTACAGATGGCAGTTGATGCTCATTCACTTGTGAATGTTACATCTGAGATTGATAGATTTCTATGATCCAAGGGTATTAAGGGATATGGGGCTAAGGCGGGTATATGGAGTTAGGTCACAGGTCCATCATGATCTCATTGAATGGCGGAACAGGCTCGACGGGCTAAATGTCACTGCCACTTGCTGCTTCTTGATATGCGACACCTTCTCCTGCAAGAAAGCGGGACGTGTGTCTGGGTGATGTGCCTTTCATGGTTGAATAGCTGCCAGTGTGTGTGGCCTGTGAATTGTGGGTGGGCGGCTTGAAACAGTGGTAATGTGTAAGGGTGAGAGGAAGCATTTGGCTGGAAGAGTTGAGTACTGATGGAAAGAGTTTGTTGGTATGTGGATGATGGAGGGTGTAGTGCGTGGTGCAGTTGGTAGGAGACGCCACTTGATAGTTGACCTCACTCACCTTGACCACTCATGTCAAAGCATTGAACTTCTTCCTGCACTGCATCCATGTTCATGATGCTGTGTGTCTGGCATTGACTTCGTCCCCCGCTGCCTCCCACTGCCTTTTGAGTATATGTCTGGAGGGCCTCTTACCCCCCTCCCCGCTCAACTGCAGATATAGGATGTCCCCCCTTCTGTCCACCTCTTGCACCAAGGTCTCTAGTGCATCAGCAGAAAACCTTGGGGCATGCACTCTCGTAGGCCTGGTACCAACTCAGATTGGCAGATTGGTGTGGTCTGGCGTGCAGATTGTAGGATGTGGGATTTAGTAGTGCGCAACCTTTATTCAATGTTTTAACATAACTCATCAGTGTGTAAACATAGAGATGGGACCTGCATCTGTGTTTTACATGTGCAATGTCTGATTTCCGTTCAGACTCTGTGCACACAGTTATTTTCAGCAAATAACAGGTACCTGCTACCTTTAAGAGATTTCTAAGAAACATCCTCCCTTTAAGAGATTGAGCTCCCTCTGGTGGTGGAAAGTGCAAATTGCATTGATTCCACGTGCAAGGCCTGGAGTGGATCGTTGATTGCAGGTCAGTCCTCAGGTAGGCCACAACTTGCGTCCTGCCTGCGCAGGGGCCATTGGGCGTGGCGTAATAGCAAATCACGCTACCTAGGGCCAAAAATGGCCCCTATCCAATTTTTAACCCATCATTTGAAAGGGTTAAGCTTCATATATCATTTATGCACACACAGAAAAATCATAGAAATGTTCAGCACAGAAGGGGACCATTCGGCCCATCATGCCTGTACCAGCTGCTTGAAAGAGCTCTCCAATTACTCGCATTCCCCTGCTCTTAAGAAAGCTTAATTAAGCTAGCCGAGCATTATGCCTCTAACTTCCCTGAGGGGAAGGTAAAGGACTAATTATGTTTGTCACACAAGTAACAATTAACTTTGTAATTAGAAAATAGAGACAATTAAACAGTTCAGATATATAACTACACTACTCAATGGAGTGATCACTCTCCATAAGCATTTTGATCATTGGGATCATATTCTAGCATAGAGAGAGAGACTGGCAAATGGAAAAGTTAAGTTCCTTAGTGTTAGGGAAGTGGAGATGAAAGTTTGGAGTTTCTGTAAACCCATTTTGGAGGTGGGCCTGGTAAATCTGGAGAAAATTACAGCAATAATAGTTTTGCCTATTCAGTGCTGCCATCTTTTGCCAAATCCAAAACAGGATAAGGGCAAGTCAAAGGTAGGGTTAGGGAATTCTGGCTAGATATTTGATAATTATTTAACGTTGATAAAAAATCATGTCAATAACAAACACCTCTATATCCGCTGGTCTAACACTATAGCTTCTTTAAACTTCACACTATTATTACAAGAGCATAGGGAACTTTATGGGACAACTGGTCTTGTTACAGCGATCTTTTTAAAAATTCATTCTCGGGAGGTGGACATCGCTTGCAAGGCCGGCATTTATTGACCATCCCTAGCTGCCCTGAGAAGGTAATGGTAACTAAGTGGCTTGCTAGGCCACTTCAGAGGGCAGTTAAGAGGGACTGGAGTCACATATAGGTCAGGCCGGTCCAGCAACACCACACCCCAATAATGAAAAAAATATACTACTGCTACAAGGACAGTTATCCCATAAAGTTCACTATGGTCTCGTAACAGCACAGTGGAGGTTCGGGAAACTGTAGTATTAGACAATCAGGCAAATCAAAGGAATCCCATAGACTATCGAATGCTCCAGGAACCCTGGTCAAACAACTCATGATTTCTTTCTCTAAAGGACATTAGTGAACCAGTTAGGTTTTTACGACAATACGCCAGGTTCATGGTCACTTTTGTGGATGCAAGCTTTGCAGATTTCAGATTTTAAAAATGAGTTCAAATTCTCAAACTGCCATGGTGGGATTTGAACTCATGTTCTCTGGATTATCAGATCAAGCCTTTGGATTACAAGACAAGTAACATAACTATAACACTACCATACCCCAAAGTATTGCTCAAAAATATGCAAAAAATAGAATTCTATTTTAGAAAACAGATATTTGGTGTCTGGTTAATAGTTTAGTAATTTATGGATGGCCCACACAAAATTCCAGGTGGTAACTGTATTCCTTTGAGAAATGTTGTGCCAACAATACTGGTATCGAAGGAGTCAAGGTACTTACTAGATATCTTTTTCCTTTATTCATTCATGGGATGTGGGCATCGCTGGCAAGGCCAGCATTTATTGCCCATCCCTAATTGCCGTTGAGAAGGTGGTGGTGAGACACCTTCTTGAATCGCTGCAGTCCGTGTCTCCACAAGGACCGTGCAGTGGTCACTCCTACCAATACTGTCATGGACGAGGTAGATTGGTGAGGACGAGGTCAAGTAGGTTTTTCCCTCATGTTGGTTCGTTCACCACCTGCCACAGGCCCAGTCTGGCAGCTATGTCCTTCAGGACTCGGCCAGCGCGGTCAGTAGTGGTGCTACCGAGCCACTCTTGGTGATGGACATTGAAGTCCCCCATCCCAGAGTACATTCTGTGTCCTTGCTACCCTCAGTGCTTCATCCAAGTGGTGCTCAACGTGGAGGAGGACTGATTCATCAGCTGAGGGAGGGTGGTAGGTGGTAATCAGCAGGAGGTTTCCTTGCCCATGTTTGATCTGAAGCCATGAGATTAAAGGGGTCCGGAGTCAATGTTGAGGACTCCCAGGGCCACTCCCTCCTGACTGTGTATCAGCTCTGGTGGGTCTGTCCTGCCGGTGGGACAGGACATACCCAGGGATGGTGATGAAACCAATAGTATAAAGCATTGAATGATTGAAGTGCTTGTAGAACACCGTGTTTAGGGAATCATTCAGCTTGTCCAGTAATTCCAGTGAAATATCCCTGTATATAGAGATATACTGTTTGCCCTTCTCTTGAACCTCATTTAGGAACAACTTGTAGATCTGAAAATTTTAGTACAAGGATCAATGACCTATTAATATTCTGGCATTATGGTGCCTCCTCGCAAATAATAGGTTAAGGTGTTCAGTTCCAGGATTTTATCAAGAAAGGTTGATGCGAAAGAGGTAATGTCCTTTTTGTGGCCTATTAAATGCTCAAAATATGCATATTTTGCAGTACAAATGATTAACAAGATTTTCATTTTAACTAGAGACAGAATGCTGATGTAGGTGAGCTGTTCATTGTCCATCTACATGAGCATTCTATCTTTAATTAAGATGACAATCTAGCAAAAAATCTGGCAATATCCTTGCAGATGTGGGACTCGGCCATTTCAGTTCAGGATGTAGTCTGGGTGGAATCTTGCTGTCTGTTATAAATTGGATAGCCAGGTGGTGAAGGATAGAATACTAGAGCCTAATCTTCAGTTGCTTCCAAACCTTTATTCACAGAGATCCACATTACACCCACCCCACACCTAGATTAGCTCTCCTATAAATGGATACAAGAGAGTTCCCAACTGATACACACTGCCTGAATACAATTAACACTAATTGATATAAATTACATGGCTATAATTAACACTGACTACTCAATAGCTCAGCTAAAGTATGACTGACCTGAGTTCTATAGCTGTAAATGTCTACAACGATAAATGCAGCATCAGAGAAAACAAGGTTTGCTGACGATGTTTGGGAGGCTCTTTTTTAAAGAAGATTGCGGTAAGTTAGGATATTTAAAGTAAAATTAAGATGGGAATGGATTGACTATATGGAGAGCTACAAGGAACTCACCATCATGAACCTTGACATCACAGGAAGTCAATAATAACATGCATCTCAAGAATTTCAAATTTTGTTTTTCAGACTTGGACTTCTTGAGATGCACTTAGCATTGCTCGAGTTAACAGTGCAGCACCTCCCGAGCCTGTGACCTCCATCACCTAGAAGGACAAGGACAACAGGTGCATGGGAACACCATCACCGCCACATTCCCCTTCAAGTCACACACCATCTTGACTTGGAAATATATCGCCATTCCTTCATTATCGCTGGGTCAAAATCCTGGAACTCCCTACCTAACAGCATTGTGGGAGTCCCATCACCACACGGACTGCAGCAGTTTGAGGAGGAGGCTCACCACCACCTTCTCAAGGGCAAGTAGGGATAGGCAATAAAAGCCGGCCTTGCCAGTGACACCCACATCCTGAAGATTGATACAAAAGCGATGGCAAGTTCCTGAGAGAGGAAATACATTATTGAGTGACTTTAGACTAAATAGCTTGTAAGTAGTCAGTACACAATAGGTATATACTCCCAAACAACACTGCAGATTTAAATCATAGAATTTTTTAATGTGGTGCTCTCATTTTTATGCAGAGGGTCAAATTTTCAAGAAAAACAATAGTATTTTGAGCAGTACATGTTATAGTGTGAAGTTCTTTGTCTTAGTAATTTGATTTTGCAGACAGGTGAAGTTGCTTCACCAGAAGGAATATCGAGGTTTCTGGAGGGTGGTTTTTTTTAATTGCAATTGCATTTACATAGATTGTCAAGGAGAAATGGGAGATTTCTCCAGTTGAGAGGCCTAACCACCGATCCTTAAAATGGACTGCTGGAGGCCTCTTCCAAAAGGTAAGTTTTCTGTGTTTTTTTTAAGATTCTTGCATGGCCCAAAAAAGCAGGACTTCTCCTCCCAGGCCCCATAAAAATCCATCAGTTTACTGCTCAACTGTTCTCGCAACCCCCCGCCACCTCCACCCATGGCATTGGCCCCTCCCCCAACAGGCCATAGCTGCCGGCTGGCTGCGTGCAACAGCCCGTCAATTTTCCTCTTGACAAAACCGATGAGCTGCTGTGGGGTGCCCGCAGCTCATTGAGTGAATGCTAATGAGGCTTGAGGCCTTCTTTCCTATTCTTTAATTCTTGTTTTGTCTCTGTCTCTGTCTTTTGTTTGCTATTCCACCCTCTGGGGGTAATTTTGACTTTGTGCGATAATGTAAAATGGGTGATAGCGAATCGGTGGCCCGTTTTACATCTCCCCCGATTTTTATTTCCACAAACCATAACCCAAGCCCAAGGCCCCTGACAGAGGGTAGGACTGAGGAAGAAATAAAATTGTTTCAGGGCAAATTTATACAAAGCTATAATTTTTTTTGAAGTGTTTGCAGTGACAATATTTTAAATGCTATTTTTAGGTATTACTTGTGTAGGGGAGGGACCAAGAATCAATATGGTCGCTGGAACACATTGACAAAAATTGTTGGAATTATTTGATTGGTTGGCTTTGTTGCTGGTTGTTCATTGGTAACTTTTTGGTGCTTGGGAGTAGTCTTTAATCGTTTGGCGTTCAGTAGCAGGATATTTGAGCCAATCGACATTAATTAACCAATAACAATTTTTTTAAAAAGTAATCATAAAGTATAACAATATTGGAGCTAACCATTGTTGTGCTGCCACTTTTAAGGCGTGAGGAGCTCCTTTGAGGTGTGGCACGTGATGGACACGTCAGAGACAAGCACCTCATATTTCCGCTCCCGATCTCCTGCCATGACCACAGTGCAAGATCAGCAGAACCCCTGAAGATTTGGCGTAAATGGCTAAAAAAGGGGGTTTACATTGTTTCTCCAGGGCTTCTGCCGAAGTTACAGCAGGTGTTCAGGTGAACCCAACAGTAGTTCTTCCTCAAGACTTTTATCGATAACTTGTGAAAATGGGTGAATTCTTTTTTTACAAGAATTGAAAAGTATGTTTCTTGCGGCAGTGCTTGGCAGTGGTGCAATCAGTAAAACATATAACATTTATGTGCTGTTAAGTTAAATACAGTACTCAAACAAAGCCAGCACAAACTGCTATTAAGCCTATATAATCATTACAAATGCCAACATGTTTGTCATTCACAGCTAAAAGGTCATTTTCTGCTGGGCAACTGCTGTAATTTGGATTCTGCTCTTTTCCTTGAAGACAGCAGCCATTTCACACACGGTTGAGGAAGAAATGCAAAGAACCCTCTGAGGTGATTCTCCTGAGATATTCTGTAGCAAAAAACATGCAGTGAACTGTGCAGGCTAGGTATAAATCTGTTCTGTACAAAAAAACATGTCTACAATAAGTGGCAGCTCTAAGAACAAGCATGATCCACTCACTGGAGCATGTTTCTATGATCAGGATGGAATGATTCCTTCGTGGGGGACACCTCCTAAAGGCCAGAATAAGATATAGCCATGGATAGTTCTTTCACTGTTATTTTCAGCAGCCTCCACTAATTCGTACTACACCTGCATTGGTACAGGTTTTCATTAAAAGATACCTTTTAGTCTCCAAAATCAACCGTTTCATTTTCGTGAACAAAATTAAAAACCACTGAATAGCTCTTGGCTCACAATTACAATCAATATAATTTCCTAGCTATAAGGCCTTTTCAAACCAGCCTTCCTTTGTAGTCATATCAGTTTGTTTCCCAGTAGATTGGTGCAAAAGTTATTTTATTGATACTGGGAAATTTGGGGGGTGATTTTAACCCCAAGTGGGATGGGGGCAGGTGGGCAGTAAATTAATTGCTTTTTGGAGCGGGACCATATCCCGGCTCCAATGTGCACACTTCCGGGTTTAACCCAGGCCCGTTAGGATGCACGCCCACAACAAGAACCCGGAAGCCCGTCCCCACTTAAATCCAGCGGGCCGATAGTTAAAGGAGCAATTTAGATACTTTAAACACTTAAGGTGCTTAACTTTTTGTGTATTCTGAAACAAATTTAACTTCTCTGAACGTATCTCCGATGGCTTCTGAAACACGCCATTGAAATGGAGGCAAGTTACAGCCAAAGCTCATTTGGCCCTTTAAACCAATGATTGACACACCTCAATAAAAGGTGAGGTATTGCAGCTGGGCTCTCAGTTCTCTCAGACAAATGTTTGGTTGGGAGTTCTGTGTGTTTAGACTGAGATTTCTTTGTTGAGACTGAGAATTCTTTTGTTCAGACAAATTTACCAACATTTTGGAGCTCCTCAAACTGACAAGACCAGGATGGATCTATTCCACAGTACATCTGAGGAGGAGGAAAATCACCATCCGCAGCAGGCATGTCATGCAGTTCTGGTATCTACAGGTGCACAAGATAGAGGTGCGCCACAAGGACCTGGAGAAGAGCAGAAAGGGGACCAACGGAGGGGCCGAGGTCGCAAGAGACACTATCCACGTGAGAGGGTCTACAGGCGGTGGCTGAGCTTCCTGGACCTCTCTGTGGAGCAGTGCCTACGCAGGCTCAGATTGTGTAGGCAAGTGGTTGCAGACACCTGCACGCTCCTTCATGCAGAGTTGCTTTCAGCTGGGCCTGGTGGCCACACATTGTCCATTGCAGTTAAAGTTAGCACTGCCCTCAATTTCTTTGCTTCCAGATCCTACCAGGACACCACTGGTGACATCTTCTGGGTGTGTCTGTCGTCTGCACATAGGTGTATATGACAGATGACAGATGGCTTGTTTGCCAGGGCATCCGACTATGTCAACTTCCCCTGCAACGATATCAGCCAGACTGAGAGGGCAATTGGTTTCAACTGTCTGGTGGGCACAGTTAATTGCACACACGTAACAATCCGAGGACCTGCACATGAACCAGGACTGATCATAAACCCAAAGGGATATTACTCCATCAATGCACAGCTGGTTTACGACCACCAGAAGAGACTTTTGCAGGTGTGTACCAGATTCCCTGGCAGCTGCCATGATTCATTCATTTTGCGTGAGTCCAACATCCCGGCCCTCTTCCACACAGAAGACAGACTGAAGGACTGGCTCATTGGAGACAAGGGATACCCCCTGCAGATATTGCTGATGACACCTAAGAAACTCCACCAATGAGCAGCGGTACAACCACCTGTTCTGTCATTAAGCAAGGCATAGGAATGCTGAAGATGCGTTTCATGTGGATAGATCTGGGGGAGCCCTTCGGTACTCATCAGCATGGTTGTGCAGACTAATTGTCGAGTGCTGCATTCTGCACAACGTCGCTCAGCAGAGAGGGTTACAGGCGGAGGAGGTTGAATGCGCTCATGAAGCATCCTCATCTGCTGGCAATAATGAAGAAGAAGAAGAAGAGGATGGGAAGGATGACAAGGAGGAGGAAAATGAAGATGGGGAGCCCTTTGCTAGAGCAGCAGTGCACATTGTTGCCTGTGATGCCAGGGATTCCCTCATCTCTAACAGGTTCTCATAATGAGATGAGCAAATTGATGACATTGAGCTACTCAGGCCACCTGGAACAACGACCACCACCCTCTCTCCACTTTCCCTTTGTACAAAAAAGTCTTTCAACTACGCAAACACCCATTGCACACCCAACTAATGGGTGTTGTAATTTCATGGCATTAATGATGAAGCAAACGAAAGGACGAATTCACACAGGGGACACAATAATAGCCATGACTCCTTTCTTACTCAGTATGTGAGAAGCCTAACAAGAGAGGAATCACTGCTGGATCTAGTAATGGGAAATGAACCGGTACAGATAAGAGAAGTAAGCTTAGGGAACATCTAGGCAATAGCGATCATGACATAATAAGGTGTAAAATAATGATTGAGAAAGACATAAGTAAGACAAAGACCAAAGCAATAGATTGGACAAAAGTTAATTTTGAGGGGATGAGAATGGAACTAGGGAAGGTAAATTGAAAAAAAATATTGACAGACAAAGAGATAGAAGAGCAGTGAGAAATATTTAAAACAGTGATCAATAGAGTTCAGGAGAAATATAGTCCTCTAAAAAAACAAGGACAAACTAGCCAATAATGAAACACCATGAATGAATAAAGAGATAAGGGTAAAATTGAAACTAAAAAAGAGGCATACTCTAAGTACATAGAAAATAAAAGGAGAGGATGACAAATGGAAATACAAAGAGGTTAGGAAGAATGTAAAAAAAATTAGAAAAGCAAAGAGGAACTATGAAATTAAATTATCAAGGAATATAAAAAGAAATAGTAAAGTATTCCATAGACACAAATAACAAAAGAAACATCAGGATAGGGATAGGGCCACTAAGGGATGCACAAGATAAACTCAGGTAATGATAGCGAAATGGCAGAAATATTGAATAGTTGCTTTGCCTCAGTATTTACGAGGGAGACTAACAAGGAGGGTATGACATTAGAAGAGATCAAAAAATGTATAATGACATTTAAGATTGAAAGGGGGCAGATAATTGATAGTGTAATCAAACTTAGAGGAGATAAAACCCCCGATCCAGATGGATTGCATCCACGCATATTAAAAGAGGTTAGGGAAGAGATAGCAGAGGCACTATTACATATATATATGTAAAAATTCAGTGGAAAAGGGAATAGTGCCAGAGGACTGGTGGACAGCTAATGTTATTCCTATATTTTAAAAGGGAAATAGGACAAGTGCAAGGAACTATAGACCAATTGCTTAAAGTTGGTGGTAGGAAAGATAATGGAATCTATAATCAAAGATGTAATAGAAAGATATTTAGAAAACGAAAATATAATAGAGCAGTCAGCACAAATTTCAGAAGGGAAAGTCGTGCTTGACCAACCTTATTGAATTCTCTGAAGTAGTAACAAAGAGTATATTTGGATATATAGAGGCATTGGAGAGGGTACACGACAAATTCACAAGGATGATACCAGAACTGAGAGGATATACTTATCAGGAAACACTAAACAGGCTGGGGCTCTTTTCTCTAGAAAAGAGAAGGCTGAGGGGTGACCTGATAGAAGTCTTTAAGATAATGAAAGGGTTTGATAGGGTAGATGTAGAGAAAATGTTTCCACTTGTGGGGGGAAGTCCAAAACTAGAGGCCATAAAGATAGTCACTAATAAATCCAATAGAGAATCCAGGAGAAACTTCTTTACCCAAAGAGTGATAAGAATGTGGAACTCACTACCACAATGAGTAGTTGAGGCAAATAGCATAGATGCATTTAAGGGGAAGTGAGATAAGCACACAAAAGGGAAAGGAATAGAAGGGTATGCTGATAGCGGTAGATGAAGTGGGGAGGGAGAAGGCTCGTGTGGAGCATAAACGTGGCATAGACCAGTTGGGCCAAATGGCCTGTTTCTCTGCTGTAGACTCAAAATAAGTCAATGTAAGATGTGGCAATGGTGATAATGATTAAATTTAATGTGCCAACTTCCATGTCCCCTTTCGCCTTCATCCCTCTCCTGGACCAGCGCAACATCACTCCCACCACTCTGCTGGACAGCAGGTTGGTGAGCAGGTGTGCTGTGTTGTAAGGCCATGGATAAGGTATCTGTCTGCCTGTTTAAGGCGGCAGACATGTTGGCATCCAAAGTCTGCACGGCTGTTGTCATGGCCTGTATAGACCAATTTGAGAACCGTGCTTGAAGCTCAATGGAGGCTGCCACTTTCTCCATCGCAGACATTCTCGCACTTACAATCCACCAGTGATGGAGTTGGACTCCTGCATTCTCTCCACTATTGAAGAGAGTGTGCATGGCACGTTTTCCAGTACCTTGCAAAGGTGCAGCTGTACCTCTATCGTTCTCAATCTCAACGATGGCCCCTGGGGTTCTGCATCTATGTGCAGCTGAGCAGAGCTTGGAGAGGAGTGCACCCCCTGACGCAGACTCTCCAGAGCTGCCCCTACCACCGGTGTCTGCTCGTGCACACTTGTGAGTGGTGAATCACCAGGTGACAACCCAACTAACTGTCTAACATGACCCACCAAAGTGCGATTATCTGGGCTGGTGCCTGGCTGTATGTTATGTGATGGTGCACCCTCAGAAGGAATGAGGTCCTCTACGGAATTGATCTCTTCCATTTTGGCAGATTCTTCTTGAAGGCGTGAAGGCCCTGGAAGACCACAGAAACCGATATTAATTAGTCATCAGAAAAGTGACTATCTTTCTAATGACCATTCTGAGGTCTGGAACTGTTCAATTATTGATAACATCAATTCATCATTTGTGTGAAAGATGTTGAAGTTCTGTCACCATTCATCTGTGGGTTGCCAGTCTCTCCATCTCCAACAGGACAGACAATAAACCTATGAGTGGCTGAAGGTGAAGTATTCACCCTATGAATGAATTGCTTTCAGTGAGGTTGAGCATGAAAAAGATGCATCACAGGGTGACTATCGCACAGATACATCACATTGCATCAAGACTGGAGTGAGTGGCAGTAGTGGGTGAATAAATGTTCAGTTGACAAAGTGCATAGAAAGTGAAGGATGGATTGCTGCTGAAACTTAAGTGGGTGTGAGGAGTTATGTGACAGAGTAGGCTTGGCAGCACATAGGGATGGGGGTAGGGGGCGTGGTGTTGAACAACACAGGATTTGGGTGAATCAGCAAATTTGCCCACTTTTCCTTACCTGGTTAGGTCATTAAAACGCCTCCTACACTGCATCCAAGACCTGGGCACCGTGGTCCTGCTGCTCACCTCCTCGGCCACCTCCAGCCACACCTTCTTGGTGGCAGAAGCAGGTTTCTTCTTCCTATCAGCATGGTCCAGCACCTCCCTCCTGCTTTGCACACCAGCCAGTAGAACCTCAAGGGAAGCATCGGTGAATCTGGCCTTTGCTCTATGCTCTTCCATCTCCATGTTTCCTCCTCTCTCCTTCAAAATCCATTTTTGCATTGGCCCTTTAAATAGTGGAGTTCACATCACGCCACGTGAGTGCGGAATACGTCCACTGCTCAGCCTGGAGACAAAACCTGGAAGTAAAATTAAGTGCCTTCAATTGAGTTGCGATTGCTGAACTTATTTGAACGCGCTCAAATTATTTCCGAGTTTCTCACATGACTATTTACCCACCCGCTGAGTTCCCACCACCATGCTAAAATCATGGCCATGATATTCCTAATAGGTTTAAACTCTTTCTGTTGCTCTGCTTGATTGCATAAAATTCCACAGATCTCAAAAAAAATCCCTTCAAATTTACCAGTCCTTAGGTTCGCGCTGCAGCCCTTGTAAAGACAGAACTTCCATTTATATAACACCTTCCATAACCTCAGGAGATCCCAAAGCGCTTTACAGCCAATGAAGTACTTTTTTTATGAAGTGTAATCACTGTTGTAATGTAGGGAATGCAGCAGCTAATTTGCGCACAGCAGGCTCCCACAAACAGCGATGAGATAATAATTAGATAATCTATTCTAGTGATGTTGGTTGGGAGATAAATATTGGCCAGGACACGAGGAGAACTCCCCTGTTGTTCTTTGAATAGTGCAATGGGATGTTTTATGTCCACCTGAAAAGGCAGACAGGGCCTCGGTTTAACGTCTCATCCGAACTACGACACCTCCAACAGTGCTGCATCGCTCAATACTGCACTGAAGTGTCAGATAGATTATGTGCTCAAGTCTCTGGATTGGGACTCGATTGGAACTTTTAGGAGACAGAGCTTGAGGTAAAATACCCCAGCAAAGGCTTCCAATAACAAATAATGCTAAACAAAACTCTTTTTGTGCACAATATTATTAGTCTTCCCTTTGACATGAGTGCTTTGAGCTATGGTACCAAGATACCATTTGTAGTGATCGATAAGTCATCCAGTAGCTGATAGATTCTCAGAGATTTACATGTCAAGATGTGAAAATGAGACCATAGACCATAAGAGATAGGACCAGTAGTAGGCCATTCGGCCCCTCGAGCCTGCTCCGCCATTTAATGAGATCATGGCTGATCTGATTTTTACCTCAACTCCACTTTCCCACCCTTTCCCCATATCCTTTGACGCCCTTGCTGATCAAAAATTTGTTTATCTCAGCCTTGAATGTATTCAATGACTCAGCCTCCACAGCTTTTTGGGGTAAAGAATTCCAAAGATTCACAACCCTCTGGGAGAAGAAATTCCTCCTCATTTCCGTCTTAAACAGCCATCCCCTTATTCTGAGACTATGCCCACTAGTTTTAGATTCCCCCATGAGGGGTAACATCCTCTCAGCATCGACCCAATCGAGTCCCCTCAGAATCTTGTATGTTTCAATAAGATCTCCTCTCATTCTTCTAAACTCCAATGAGTATAGACCCAACCTGTTCAATCTTTCCTCATAAGGCAACCCTTCCATACCCGGAATCAACCTAGTGAACCTTCTCTGAACTGCCTCCAATGCAAGTATGTCCTTCCTTAAATAAGGGCAGAATTGTACGCAGTACTCCAGGTGTGGTCTCAGTGCGAAGACGGGACTTTGTCTTATGGGGTACGGTAGCATAGTGGTTATGTTACTGGACTAATAATCTGGAGTCAGGCGTTCAAATCCCGCCACGGCAGCTGGGGAATTTAAATTCAATTAATTAAGTAAAATCTGGAATTAAAAAAACTAGTATCAGTAATAGTGGCCATGAAACTACTGGATTGTCATAAAAACCCATCTGGTTCACTAAAGCCCTTTAGGGAAGGAAACCTGCCGTCCTTACCCGGTCTGGCCTATATGTGACTCCAGATCCACAGCAATGTGGTTGATTCTTAATTGCCCTCTGAAATGGCCTAGTAAGCCACTCAGTTGTACAATCTCATTACAAAAAGTCACAATAAGAATAAAAAAAACAGACGGACCACTAGGCACGGATATGACAAAAGCAAACCAAGCCCAGTCGACCCTGCAAAGTCTTCCCTACTAACATCTGGGTACTTCTGCCAAAATTGGGAGAGCTGTCCCACAGACTAGTCAAGCAACAGCCTGACAGCCATACTCACAGAATCATACCTTTCAGCTAATGTCCCAGACTCTTCCATCACCATCCCTGGGCATATCCTGTCCCACCGGCAAGACAGACCCACCAGAGGTGGCAGTACAGTGATATACAGTCAGGAGGGAGTGGCCCTGGGAGTTCCCAACATTGACTCCGGACCCCATGAAATCTCATGGCATCAGGTCAAACATGGGCAAGGAAACCTCCTACGCCCTCCCTCAGCTGATGAATCAGTCCTCCTCCATGTTGAGCACCACTTGGAGGAAGCCCTGAGGGTAGCAAGGGCACAGAATGTACTCTGGGTGGGGGACTTCAATGTCCATCACCAAGAGTGGCTTGGTAGAACCACTACTGAATGAGCTGGCCGAGTCCTGAAGGAAATAGCTGCCAGACTGGGCCTGTGGTAGCTGGTGAGCGAACCAACACGAGGGAAAAACCTATTTGACCTTGTCCTCACCAATCTACCTGTCACAGATGCATCTGTCCATGACAATATTGGTAGGAGTGACTACCGCACAGTCCTCGTGGAGACGAAGTCCTGTCTTCGCAGTGAGGACACCATCCAATGTATTGTGTGGCACTGTCACCGTGCTAAATGGGATAGATTCAGCAGCTCAAAACTGGGCATCCATGAGGCGCTGTGGGCCATCAGCAGCAACAGAATTGTATTCCAGCACAATCTGTAACCTCATGGCCCAGCATATTCCTCATGCTATCATCACCAACAAGCCAGGGGGTTAACCCTGGATCAATGAGGAGTGTAGAAGAGCATGCCAGGAGCGGCACCAGGCGTACCTAAAAATGAGGTGCCAATCTGGTGAAGTTACAACTCAGGACTACATGTATGCTAAACAGTGTGCTATAGACAGAGCTAAGCGATTCCATAACCAATGGATCAGATCAAAGCTCTGCAGTCCTGCCACATCCAGTCGTGAATGGTGGTGGACAATTAAACAACTAACGGGAGGAGGCGGCTCTGCAAACATCCCCAACCTCAATGATGGCGGAGTTCCAGCACATGAGTGCAAAAGACAAGACTGAAGTGTTTGCAACCATCTTCAGCCAGAAGTGCCGAGTGAATGATCCATCTCGTCCTCCTCCCGATATCCCCACCATCACAGAAGCTAGTCTTCAGCCAATTCGATTCACTCCACGTGATATCAAGAAACAGCGGAGTGCACTGGATACAACAAAGGCTATGGGCCCCGACAACATCCCGGCTGTAGTGCTGAAGACATGTGCTCCAGAACTAGCCGCGCCTCTAGCCAAACTGTTCCAGTACAGTTACAACACTGGCATCTACCCGACAATGTGGAAAATTGCCCAGATATGTCCAGTCCACAAAAAGCAGGACAAATCCAATCCGGCCAATTACTGCCCCATCAGTCTACTCTCAATCATTAGCAAAGTGATGGAAGGTGTCGTCGACAGTGCTATCAAGCAGCACTTACTCACCAATAACCTGCTCACCGATGCTCAGTTTGGGTTCCGCCAGGACCACGCGGCTCCAGACCTCATTACAGCCTTGGTCCAAACATGGACAAAAGAGCTGAATTCCAGAAGTGAGGTGAGAGTGACAGCCCTTGACATCAAGGCAGCGTTTGACCGAGTGTGGCACCAAGGAGTCCTAGTAAAATTGAAGTCAATGGGAATTGGGGAAAACTCTCCAGTGGCTGGAGTCATACCTAGCACAAAGGAAGATGGTAGTGGTTGTTTGAGGCCAATCATCTCAGCCCCAGGACATTGCTGCAGAAGTTCCTCAGGGCAGTGTCCGAGGCCAAACCATCTTCAGCTGCTTCATCAATGACATTCCCTCCATCAAAGGTCAGAAATGGGGATGTTCGCTCATGATTGCACAGTGTTCAGTTCCATTCGCAACCCCTCAGATAATGAAGCAGTCCGTGCCCGCATGCAGCAAGACCTGGACAACATCCAGGCTTGGGCTGATAAGTGGCAAGTAACATTCGCGCCAGACAAGTGCCAGGCAATGACCATTTCCAACAACAGAGAGTCTAACCACCTCCCCTTGACATTCAACGAATCCCCCACCATCAACATCCTGGGGGTCACCATTGACCAGAAACTTAACTGGACCAGCCATATAAATACTGTGGCTGCAAGAGCAGGTCAGAGGCTGGGTATTCTGCGGCGAGTGACTCACCTCCCAACTCCCCAAAGCTTTTCCACCATCTACAAGGCACAAGTCAGGAGTGTGATGGAATACTCTCCACTTGCCTGGATGAGTGCAGCTCCAACAACACTCAAGAAGCTCGACACCATCCAGGACAAAGCAGCCCGCTTGATTGGCACCCCTTCCACCACCCTAAACATTTACTTCCTTCACCACCGGCGCACTGTGTAGCATCCACAGGATGCATTACAACTCACCAAGGCTTCTTCGACAGCACCTCCCAAACCCACGACCTCTACCACTTCGAAGGACAAGGGCAGTAGGCACATGGGAACAACACCACCTGCACGTTCCCCTCCAAGTCACACACCATCCCGACTTGGAAATATTTTGCCGTTTCTTCATCATCGCTGGGTCAAAATCCTGGAACTCCCTTCCTAACAGCACTGTGGGAGAACTTTCACCACACGGACTGCAGCGGTTCAAGAAGGCGGCTCACCACCACCTTCTCAAGGGCAATTAGGGATGGGCAATAAATGCTGGCCTTGCCAGCGATGCCCACATCCCATGAACGAATAAAAAAAAGACCTGTACAGTTGTACCATGACTTCCCTGCTTTTATACTCCATCCCCCTACAAATAAAGGCCAATATTCCATTTGCCTTCCAGATTATCTGCTGCACCTGTATGTTGACTTTTCGTGTTTCATGTACGAGGACACCCAGATCCCTTTGTACCGCAGCATTTTTTAGCATTTCTCCATTCAAATGATATTTTGCTTTTTTATTTTTCCTCCCAAAGTGGATGACTTCATATTTTCCCACATTATATTCCATCTGCCCAATTTTTGCCCATTTGCTTAACCTGTCAATATCCCTTTGCAGACAATTTGTGTCCTCATTGCAACATCGCAACTGGTCTTATGGTCACCTTTACCATCTTGGTTGTGCATGTCCACCTAACAAGTGCTGGCAGCATGTAAAGGACATGTAAAGGATTATGGTGTCGATCAATGTGTAACACTGATTTGAAGCAGTCGACGGCATTTTTGAACTCCACGCTCCAGCCAACGCATTGTCTTAGCCTCACACAGCTGAGCAGGAGTTAAAGGGCATGAAGGACCCCCCACCCTCCCAGCGCTATTTAAAGGGATCATGCAGGAGTCACAGGTTAGTTGCTGGATTAGTTATTCTGGCTTTTGGTACAATTGTAGATGTTTGTGGAAGTTTCCTATACTTGGAGAAAGTTGCAATATTATACAGAGTGTGACCTGGCTGGTCGTGCGGTACTGTTAGTGGCATTTAAAGTAGTGTGCTGAACAAGGTTCAGACATGGGAGGCCTGCTAGGGCTTCCACTGAAAATTGAACATAACTGGGAGCATGCAGAGAGGCCACACAGAGCAGGACAACCTACTAGAAGAGGGAGGAGGAAGAGGAAGAACAGGGCACTCAGCAGGTGGCCATATCCAAGAAGGATGTTCAGGAATCAATTCTCCTACCTCAACTTCAGCGACAACTAGTGCATCCGATGGCTGCAGTTCACAAAAGAGGTCGTGACTGAGATTTGTCAACTGCTGCAGCCACAACTGCAGCCTCAGAGCAGAGCAAGAACAAGAACAGCATTGCCCATGGCTGTCAAGGTAACTGTGGCGCTTAACTTTTATGGCTCTGGCTCCTTTCAGGCTGCTGCTGGCGATATAAGCAATATCTCGCAGTTTCCAGTGCACTGCTGTATAAAGGAGGTCACAGAGGCTCTGTACGCACTCAGAAACAGATTCACCATGTTCCCTCTGGCCAGAGACAAGCAGCATCGGCGAGAATGAGGGTTTGCTTGCATTGCAGGCTTCCCCATGGTGCAGGGTGTCATTGACTGCACACATATTGCCATGTGTGCTCCACATCTGAACTCAGCCATATTCATGAATAGAAAGGGATTCCACACCCTCAATGTGCAGCTAGTGTGCGACCACACGGAGTGCATCATGCAGGTCAATGCCCGCTATCCTGGCAGCAGTCATGATTCCTTCATTCTGCGACAGTCCAATGTGCCACTAATATTTCAACCAGCATGGCAAGTCAAAGGCTGGCTATTGGGAAACAAGGGTTACCCCTCACGAAGTGGCTCATGACTCCGGTCTGCAACACATGCACACGTGCAGAGCAGGCGTACAATGAGAGCTATGCTGCCACATGAAACATCATCGAGCACACCATAGGCATCCTCAAGCAACTCTTCCGCTGTCTGGACCGCTCTGGTGGAGCCAAGCAGTACTCAGCTTAGCGGGTATCGAGATGTGTCATTGTATGCTGCATGAAGCACAACCTGGTCATTATGAGGGAACAGCCCTTGCCACCGCGTATCAGGCGAGAACCTGAGGAAGAGGTGAAAGAGGAAGAAGAGGAAGAGGAAATGGAGGAAGAGGAAGAGGAAATGGAGGAAGAGGAAGAAGAGGAAGAGGAAATGGAGGAAGAGGAAGGGAGGCAACAAGGTAGACAGCCTCTGTCTACCAGGGCTCTGCATGATCAGTTTATAAGTGAGAGATACCAATAACCTCAAGGACACCTTCCCATTTACCAACGGTCCCACACTCTTACCTTTCCGCTCCCACATGACCATCAAATCGTCCTCCATACATTGCTACCTCCCACTGCTCATCACAGAAATGAAAGCCAACACCAAATGCAAATCCAAATCTAAATATCAATTAACATACACAATAGAGCAAGCAAAATGAGACTATTAATCCTTGTGCATTCCCTTAGTGCCTGTTGTTCATGTGCCTTTACTATAAGGAATTCCTTATTGTGTGATTCTTGGACATTGGACAATTAGTCAAGCAAAGAAAGTCACCCTCACTCAAAGTAATTATTTAATGATGTTATCATTCATACGAGCATTCATGAAGCAAAATCAAACCATACATATGACTTTCCTCTATAAAATCCCATTATACACTTAATAATTCACAAAGTTATTATGTAATGACTTAACAATTCATACACACATCAGGCAAATCATTAATACATTTACAACCTTTAAACCAAGGCTTTTGCTCATCAGGCCTGAAGGTTGATCAGCTCCTCAGAACCCAATGTCCTCTTCTTGTGTGATGTTTAACTGCAGTGTGTGTTTCTTGTGTCAGTGGAGTAGAATGGAGAAGAGAGCCCCTGTTCTTCTCTCAAAGTCTTCTTTTTATATTGTTTTTTACCAATAGGATGTAGGATTGGAGAGGGTCATTCCTTTTGTCCAATCACTCCCTGTTGCTATGCCTCAATCGTTAACATACTTTAATGATTGATAGTTTAGGCTTTGATCATGTGACTGGAGACCCTTTGATGTAGAAAAGACCATGTGCTCGAATGATGGGTTGTAAAAAGCCCCTTTACTAAGCCTGTTTATGACCTTTCATGTAGAGGTAGCCCCTTTCATTTCTATGCACAGACATTCTTAATGGTCCTTACATCTCCAATTTTGATTGCTTCAGTGGTTTCAAATCCATTCCTTATACCATTTGACCATATGCTGGGTGCAACACTGTTTGATGTTTTACAAATCCCAGTTCTTTTGAACAGATTACCAGATAGGAATGAGAGGCCCATGCTTTTTTCACACCTATCATTGCCTTCCTGATCCGAAGCCTTTGATGTATGTCCGTGTTGCCTTTCCTTACATTACCCCCTGCTGTGTTGAAAAGCTTGTGCTTCCAAACGCCTATATGTTTTGAAAACCTGACAACGCTTTAAGCTCAATATTATCCCTCTAACTTATTTATTTAATAATCTAGATATCTATCCGCAGTACAATGTCTTCGATCCTGAAACTCATACTTCTCCAATGTCATCAGTGTCAGTAAGGGAATAACAGGATTTGCGAGAACAGTTTACCACATTGCTGTGTTTGCAGGTTTTCAAATGTCCTTGTTTAAATGGGGTACAGTTAACCCTTTCCTTCAAATATCTAATGTTAAAGGGTTTTTGAACCCCACATACCCTCCTCAATTGGGTTTGTTGAAGCCTTTGACTGATCCACTTCATACCCTGAGCATTTTCCTTGGTTATTAAGTTTTTATCATTGATTCCCGTTTAGGATGGGTTTGCTGTGACATATGCAAAAAGAATATTTCTTTCCCATGTTTTCTGATTAAATGTTGCATTACACATAAGCAAATTATCATAATAAACACTAGTATAGATTGTGTACATATCAAAATCATACTAATCATTCTAACCCATGGGTGTTGTCCAACATTATATACTGTCTCCCACCTAGCACATTTATCACTTTTTCTACGTTCTCAGTGTCTTGCTGCATTTTTACAAGGTGCTTCTGTGAAGTTTTAGTATGGTCTATGATGGATTTAAGGCTCAAGGATAATGGGGGTATTGGATGTCCAAACTGGACCACCGCTTTCAGGACCTCATGCTGCATTGATATATTGACTTGAATTGTGGTGATAGCGTGTGTCACCATGGGTATCAGCACGATATGACCTATCTTGGTCAATTCCGTCGGTACAAAACAAAAGGTTGAGGATTCTATCAGGCACATTTGGTCGCCATGCTCATATGTGAATTTTGTGGTAGTTACACAATATTCCCCACGCCCTAGATAGACACTTTTCACCTGGTGGGCATCCCATATCTGCAGCTGCACTCTACACATAGGAGACTGACTATCCAGGGTAAACCCACAGGCAGGTATGTCTGGGGTTGTGCTATCGCACCTACATATCCAGGAACCTCTTGACCTGGTACAACAGTCCAGGCTAGGGGTCTTCCATGTGGCTCCCTTTCTCATAATTCGTTTGGGGAATTGTATAAATTCCTTATGCACATCCCCTTCAATAGTTTCAATGGATTCTAACTTAAACACTTCCCATTTATCCTTTTCTATTAACCGTGGTACCAACCCACTCTCTTTTATTGTCTGCATCTATTTCACATGGTTGCCAGGCATAATAGGTGGACCCATATCTCCTAATTTTGCACCATTCAGTACTAGTCACATTTTTATGGTGTTTGACTAATCCTTAAGGGTTTATCACTTACAAAGTTGGGTACCCTATTATTTTCAATATCCACCAAGCCCTGTTGTACCTGATTCAATAAAAACCCTCCATACATAGCACAGGTAATGGCCTTTGACACGTTCTGATCTTATACTTCATTATTATGTTGCTGGATTATTTCATTAATCTTCCCTCTTATCTTAATCATTCTATCCACCATTTCCTTTATGGATTTTAGTCCTTCTCATCGTTCCAGAATTTCATCTCTCTGCCCTTTATTTGTTTTACTCAGGATCCCCTTCATTTGTTGTCTCATAACCTCATTGTGTTCCCACATGCTCCCTATGTCTATCCGGTTCCAGGCTGCTGATCCAGCCGTGGCTCCGATCCCTAACTATTCTCCTAATCCTCGCCTCTTTCCACTGTGGGTCCCCGTACTATTGGTTATTGGGGTGGTTGTAACATTGTCCCAGACAACATGAATCAAGGGTTCTTGAATGTCCAGGGGCCAAGGCTCATCCAGATCTCGGCCTGCATTTCTCCGGAAAAAAATCCTTAATCTATTGTTCTACTAATTGTTGATAAAATTCTTCATGTTTTGGGTCACATAGCCCCGGAGGCATGTGTATGGCACTAAAATTAAATACCACTGGTACAATCTCATACCTCACATCATTATACAGTGCCTCATGGCTGCGAGTTACTACCACACCATTCTTGGGTCCTGGCTTCTGTGGAGGGCACAATATTTTAGTCGCCCTCTGTTGATGGGGCTTCACTCTAAATATTACTAACCCTCCCCTATTGTCATATTTGTTGAAGATGGTGCCACAGCTAAACTGTCCCTTATGTCTTTTATCAAATGCCGGCCAATTTAAATCACTTTCTATACTATCCTCCTTTTCAGGGGTGGTTTCCATAGAGTAGGGGACCCCTACCTGTCCCACCAATTCGTCAAGAGGGCTTAGTATGATAGCATGCCCTGAGTCATCCATTTCCTTTTCCCACCAGATCAGGGGAAGTTGTATGGTATTCTGTTCTTTTTTGCACCTATAATGTAATCTGATGCCTGTTCCTTCCTGGTCGAGCCGTAAGGTTCCCAGCCATGTCTTTGTTCTATTCCGTGGTATTTCCTACGTCTGCCTTCTATCCTCACTACCTTGGTATGCCATTATGCTACATTCTTCACTTTATACGTGATATCTATTTGCATACAATATTAACATACATCTACATATTATCATTACAAACAGTAATTTCATTCTTGATGATGTTTCGTTTGCCTTTCCCAATATTGGTCTCAAGTCAGGACTTAGGACAAAACAAAACATATGGGTAATGTCTACTCTTTGTTAATATCTTATTACTTTTATGCCTGATTATCTCTATATCATGACCATCTTTTGTTTGGTCTCATTTGATTCGGGCTCCACACAATGGAGGGATCACCCATCCACGGTGGGCGAGGCCTCGGCCTTAATTGCCATGAGCCAGTATTTCTCTGTCCTGCCACAGGTGGGTGTAATATCATGTCGTCCTTTTCATCCCACATCATGGGTGAAACTTGAGGAATTGTGTCCTCCAGCTGATCGATCACACCAAGTATATCTCCCTTATACTCTTTTAACTGATTGACATGGAACCATTTTTCTTTTCTCTTTCCCAGGACTACTTTGTACATTAATGGACTGGTTTTATCCATAGTGGGGTATGGTCCAGAAAAATGAGCCACAAATGGCCCCTTCAGTTTTTACCATCACCTTCTGTCCCACGTCCCATTCTACTGCTTTGACTTTGGTGTCAAAATACATTTTCTTGGCCTTTTTAGATTGTCCATTATTAGTGGCTGCAAAGACCATTGTCTGTTGCAATTGGTCACATAATTGATTAACATACCGTTCCTAAGCCAAGGCCTGATACTGAGGCTCAGACATATTCTGATACATCAAATGCTCAGGGGTTCTCATCACCCTCCCTGTCATTAACTCATGGGGTGAAACCTTGGTGTTACGTGACTCAGTAGATCTCATAGCCATTAATGCTACGGGCAACAACTGGTCCCATGTTTTTCAGGATTGCCCAATCAATTTCCTTAGCATTTTAATGTTGGATTCATTCTTTCCACTATGCCTGATGAGGTAGGATTATGGGAGATATGGAATCGTGTTTTGATTCCTTACAGCTGCATAACTGCTTGCATTACTCCCCCCAATAAAATGACTTCCCTGGTCCGAGTCAATGGACTTTGGGAGTCCCCATCTGGTGAACATGTGATTTACCGATATCTTAGCAGAAGCCTGTGCTGTTGCATTGGGGGTCGGAAATGCTTCTACCCACTTTGAGAATGTGTCGACTACCACCAATGATTTCCTCGGGAGGACTGGGGAAAGGGCCCAATATAATCGATCTGTAGATCTGTCCAAGAGCCAGCTGTCGGCCGGGTGTGGTGCATTCTTGGTATTCACATCTGGGTTTTGTTGTACACAAATTAAACAGTTTTGACAGTAATGCTCTACCTGGTCTTTCATTCCTGACCACCATGGTACTTGCTGGAGCCTTTCTAATGTTCCCCGTGGGCCAGGATGTCCTGAGGTGGGTGTATCATGGGCTTGGTAAAGAAAAGCATTTCGCTCATTCTGTGGCACCACCTACTTTTGACCGTACAGCAGGATCCCATCTTCCATCTTTAATTTGGGCTTATTAGCATATTCTCCCCTTGGGCTTTCTTTCTTTCCTAGCATCACCAAGACTGCCTTTATTTCAGGATCCCTATCATGTAGTTGTTTTAAATCAATTGGGTCGGGTTTTTTTTTTGGTTGATTGGCTTCCATTGGAGGAAATATTTCTACTGGATACCAATCCGTTCCCTCCTCACCTCCTTTTTTAGCCAATCCATTTGCTTTCTGATTTCCCTCCCTTGGAGGCTCATTTTTAGTATGTGCTCTGACTTTATGAACTACTATTTCTCCAGGTACTTCCTGTGCTCTGTTAAAAAATGACATACAAAATGGGAGTGGAGGGTAATGCCTTCCCATCGGCTGATATAAAGCCTCTCTTTTCCCAGATCGGAAGGTACTCTGTCAGAGAGTTACACACATACATGGAGTCTGAGTGTATGGTAAAGGGAGTTGGGAACTCAACGGGATGTATGACCACATACGCTATAGCTGCCAATTCGGCTGTCTGTGCAGACATATGTGGAGGCAGTTTAATAGATAATTCTATTTGTTTGTCTGGGTCATATATTCTACATCCTGTCTTCCTTTCTCCCTTCTGCACTCTACTGGATCCATCTACATGTATATCTCAAGTGTTTGATAATACGCCTGTCTTTATTGGACCTTTTTGGTGGTTTTAGTTAGCCATCTAACACTGATGCTTCTCTCCCTGATACATCAGGTTTCCTGCCAAGCTGGGCCAGTCTGGGTTGTGATGGACCTTAATATCTCCGCCCTACAATAATAGGGTCCACCGAGCCAAATGGACATTAGATACTGAACTGTCCTTTAATTTCCCATCTAACAACAATTCCATTGAAGTGTGATTGGTTAATAGATGTATCGGTGCTAATCCCACAATGTAAGTAAAACGCTTAATGGCCCAGAACATCGCAAGCAGATGCTCACATGCGGAGTAATTTACTTCTACTGGGCTAAGGACTCAGGCCAGTAGAAGTAAATTACTCCGCATGTGAGCATCTGCTTGCGACCTTCTGGGCCATTAAGCATTTTACTTACATTGTGGGATTAGCACCGATACATCTATTAACTAGCATCCATCTTTAATAAAGCATAGAGAGGTGCACTTAACGTGGCAAAATCTTCTATAAAATCCCGACAGTACCCCACTAATCCTAAGAATGACTACCGCCTTAACCGATGTTGGTAAGGGTAGTTCTTGCGCAGATTTTATTTTTATTTCATCGATACCCCTCCCATCTTTGCTAATGTTTACTCCCAGAAAAGTTACTTTATCCTGTGCTATCTGAGCCTTCTTTGGATTAACCTTTAACCCTTCTCTCGTTAACAATTGCAATAGTTCTTCTAGCAATATTACATGACTTTCCATGTCCAGGGTATGCAACAATAAATCATCCACATACTGTATTCAGCATTCAGGCTGGCTAAACTGACTTATGGCTTTAGCCATTTGTTGGTGGAAAATAGAGGGAGAATTGTGAAACCGCTGTGGTAAACAAGTCCAGGTATACTGTTGGTCCTGGAATGTAAAGGCAAATTTGTGCTGGTGTTCTGGATTAAGGGGCACTGACCAGAAGCCATTTGATATGTCCAACACTGTGAACACAGCGGATTTTGGTGTGGGTCTTATTAATACCTTGGGTGCCGATGCTACCGTTGGGGCGTGTGAGGGCATTGCCTTATTTAACCGTTGATAATCGATAGTCAATCGCCAGGAGCCATCTGGTTTTTTAACAGGCCCAATAGGCGAGTTTGTTCCAGTTGCTATTGGGCGTAAGGCACCTTGCTGGAGGAGCTAGTCTATCGCTTTTCTGATCTGCTCATTTGCTTCTCGAGGGAAACAATATTGTCTTAGTGGATGTGGCAGGTCCGGCCCTTGCATATCTGCCACTCCTTTTATTCTACCACAATCATGTTTATGTTTGGCAAACGCTGCCTCATTCCCTTTTATACTTTGTTGTATCTCAGGGCATAAATTACGGAATATTTCATTCAAGTCATACCCCTTTATTTCAGTATTCACACAGATCTCCCCATAACCTGGGATCACTACTGATTCCTCTATCTCTGTCTCCTCAGCCTGCCAAAGAATGCTATTTGCTAAATCCACAATCAGACATCTCCCCACAAGTATATCCACTCCTAGTACTCCCTCTGTCTCCTGCACTAGGTTCATTAGTATGTATACACACGTTCCATCACTAGATCCTATTATTATCGGGCTTGGCTGGGATTCAACACCTGTTTGGGAGTTTCCCGTGAATCCACTTAATCTTGAAGGTTCTCCAGTAGATAAAGAAGAGTCCCTCGGTTCTCACACAGAAATGAAAGTTCTGGATGCTCCCGTGTCAATCAAATATGTGCTATGGTAGCCGCCCACCTGAGCAGTTACACATGGTCGTCCATGTAAGTCATACTATAACGGGCACAAATACTTAGATGGGGCCTGTCCCCATCATTGAGAACCGGGGGACAAACTGACCTCTGAACCTCCCGGTTGTTCAATTGAATACATTGGAGGGGCAGTAGCTACTATCATCTCTTTTATTGCATCCTTTTTAAAACACTTTTCCATGTCTCTCAAACTGGGATAGAACTTGGCTGGTTCTTTTCCCCCTGGGTCCGGCTTCCCACTCAGTGCCGTGGATTTCCTGCATGGGGGTTTTTTAAAACACATTCTGGCAAAATGTCCCATTTTACCACAATTGTGGCATTTCTTATCAGCATAAATGTTCATTCTGGGTCCCTCTGCTTTAGGGCCCTTATTTTTCCATGCTGGAGCTTGTATGGTGTATACTGGTTGTTTTATTTTACCCAATTTTCTATTCTCCCATTTAAGTACCATCCGTCTCATGACTACAGTGTCCATCTGGGCTGCACTATCTGGGTCAAAGTCACCTCATGCTGCTTGTAAGTACGGCTGTGCGTGACTAATCAAAGTCCTCAACCATTTAGTAACATTATGACGAGCCCCCAGGTTATCTCGGTCTAATCCTGGCCCATAGACTCTCTCATAGTATTGCTATAAGCGTTGGGCATATACATCAGGATGCTCATTGGGTTCTTGTCTACAATTTGTTAACACCTCACTGGGATCGCCCCTATCAAATCCAATGGCTGTCAGTACGGCCTCTTGCATTTGTGCCCAAGTTCCTTGTCCAAATTTTCTATCCTGTGGGAGTCCGCCGAATACCTCTAGACCTAACATCCATAGTAATAATTTTATTTTTTCAGCTGTGTCCATTCCGCTTACTGTCGCGGTTGGGTCAACTTGGGCAGAGTGTTTAAACACATCGCCTTTACTGTCAAATTTAGAAATGCCTTTAGCCATAGCTTGTATTTATTGGGGGGCATATGGAACACTATGGGTGCTAAATTGGGCCGTGTAGCTCCCCTGTTGTTTTGGTGCTACACGGTCTCTCCAACATCCAAGATGGCGTCTTGGATGTGCAAGCACGTTTCCTGCGTGCCATAAGCCAGACGCCATCTTGGTATAGGTGCAGGTAACAAACGCTGGAATCATGTAAAGTAGGGAGAAAATGGCTTCAATCAGTATGCAATGCTGATTTAAAGTGATAGACACCATTTTGGGACTTAACGCTCAACTCAACGCACAGTCTTAACCCCGATCATCTGAACGTGTCTTAGAGTGCCTGGAGGACCCCCCCCACCAGCGCTATTTAAAGGGACCATGCATGATTTACAGGTTAGTGGCTGGATTATTGCTTCTGGCTGGCCAGACATTTGTAACTGTTTTTGGAGGTCTCCTGCACTTGAATACTAGGATGCAGGGACATAGCCTAACATTTAGAGCCAGGACGTGCAGGAGTGAAGTTAGGAAATGCTTCTACATGCAAAGCGTGGCAGACGTTTGGAATGCTTGTCTGTAGACAGCAGTTGATGCTAGCTCACTTGTGAATGTTAAATCTGAGATTGACAGATTTCTGTGAACCAAGGGTATTAAGGCATATGGGGCTAAGGCGGGTATATGGAGTTAGGTCACAGGTCCACCATGATCTCATTGAACGGTGGGACAGGTTCGAGGGGCTAAATGGCACTGCCACTTGCTGCCTCTTGATATGCGCCACCTTCTCCTGCAAGAAAGTGGGATGTGCGTCTGGGTGATGTGCTTGTCATGGTTGAATAGCTGCCAGTGTGTGTGGCCTGTGAGTTGTGGGTGGACGGCTTGAAACAGTGATAATGTGTAAGGGTGAGAGGATGCATCTGATTGGAAGAGTTGAAAACTGATGGAAAGAGTTTATTGGTGGGAGATGCCACTTGACAGTTGACCTCACTCATCTTGACCACTCATGTCAAAGCATTGAACTTCTTCCTGTACTGCATTCATGTTCATGATGCTGTGCGCCTGGCATTGACTTCATCCCCTACTGCCTCCCACTGCCTTTTGGGTGTATGTCTTGCTCCCCCCATCCCCCCCGCGGATATAGGATGTCCCTCCTGCTGTCCACCTCTTGCACCAAGGCCTCTGGTGCATCAGCAGAGAACCTTGCTGTATGGACTCTCAGATCGGCAGATTGGTGAGGTCTGAGGTCTGGCATGCAGATTGGTGGATGTGGGATTTTGTGGTGCACGATCTTTATTCAATGTTTTAACATAACTCATCAGTATATAAACATAGGGATGGGACCTGCATCTGTGCTTTACGTGTGCAATGTCTGATCTCTGTTCAGGCTCCGTGCAAACAGCAGGCTGTTATATTCAGCAAATAACAGGTATCAGCTACCTTTAAGAGATTTCTAACAGACAACCTGCCTTTAAGAGATTGGAGCTCCCCCTGCTGGTGGAAAGTGCAAATTGCATGGAATGCTCGTTCAACGCTGATTTCCAACGCAGATTGCAGAGTCCTCAGGCCTGACAAAAATCTCGTCCTGCCTGCACAGGGACCATTGCACGCGGGTTAATGGCGGAACGTGCTGCTCCCGCCCAAAAACAGGCCCTATCCAATTTTCCCCCCATTCTCCCTTTAAGAGATTGAGCTTCCTCTGGTGGTGGAAAGTGCAAATTGCATTGATTCCACGTGCACGGCCTGGAAAGGAAGGCTGATTGCAGGTAAGTCCTCGGGTGAGTCCAAACTTACGTCCTGCCTGCGTAGGGTCCATCAGACACGGGGTACTAGAGCATCGTGCTACCCCTGCCCGAAACGGACCCTTATCCAATTTTTCCCCCTAAATCTCTTTGATATGCTTGTTCTTTCATGTGTGGCGGGATCTACATTATAAGAAATAGGAGCAGGAGTAGGCCAATCGGCCCCTCGAGCCTGCTCCGCCATTCAATAAGATCATGGCTGATCTGATCCCAACCCCAAATCCAAATTCATGTCCAATTATATTTAATCTGTTCCATTCCTGCCATAGGGGGACCTGCATCACATGAGGTTTGATCATCATAGTATCCGTATTCAATAGCTTCCCTGTTTAAATTATCCCACTCTTGTTCATCTAACTCACAGTCACTATCATCTCCCTTCAGGAGTGGATAGCAGAAAGGAAGATGGTGGTGGTTGTTGGAGGCCAATCATCTCAGCCCCAGGACATTGCTGCAGGAGTTCCTCAGGGCAGTGTCCTAGGCCCAACCATCTTCAGCTGCTTCATCAGTGACCTTCCCTCCATTATAAAGTCAGAAATGGGGATGTTCGCCGATGATTGCACAGTGTTCAGTTCCATTCGCAACCCCTCAAATAATGAAGCAGTCCGTGCTCGCATGCAGCAAGACCTGGACAACATCCAGGCTTGGGCTGATAAGTGGCAAATAACATACACGCCAGACACGTGCCAGGTAATGACCATCTCCAACAAGAGAGCGTCTAACCACCTCCCCTTGACATTCAACGGCATTACCATCGCCGAATCTCCCACCATCAACATCCTGGGGGTCACCATTGACCAGAAACTCAATTGGACCAGTCATATTAATACTGTGGCTACAAGAGCAGGTCAGGGGCTGGGTATTCTGCGGCGAGTAACTCGCCTCCTGACTCCCCAAAGCCACCATCTACAAGGCACAAGTCAGGAATGTGATGGAATACTCTCCACCTGCCTGTATGAATGCAGCTCCAACAACACTCAAGAAGCTCGACACCATCCAGGACAAAGCAGCCCGCTTGATTGGCACCCCATCAACCACCCTAAACATTCACTCCCTTCACCACCGGCGCACGGTGGCTGCAGTGTGTACCATCCACAGGATGCACTGCAGCAACTCGCCAAGGCTTTTTCGACAGCACCTCCCAAACCCGCGACCTCTACCACCTAGAAGGACAAGAGCAGCAGGTACATGGGAACAACACCACCTGCACGTTCCCCTCCAAGTCACACACCATCCCGACTTGGAAATATATTGCCATTCCTTAATCATCGCTGGGTCAAAATCCTGGAACTCCCTTCCTAACAGCGCTGTGGGAGAACCTTCACCACACGGACTGCAGCGGTTCAAGAAGGCAGCTCACCAACACCTTCTCAAGGGCAATTAGGGATGGGCAATAAATGCCGGCCTCGCCAGCGACGCCCACATCACCCCAGTGCTCTTTCTAATTCAGCTATCTTATGTTTACAATGGGAATGGGATATTTCTGGTCCTTTACGGCTTTCTTTGTTGGCGCTCATCTGTACTCACATGGCTGCTTTTAGATCATCCCACTGCAGCTCTACTTTCCTTAATCGCTCTAATAACTCATTTTGAGTTGCCTGACTTCGGATCAAATCATTTTCTTTAACTACCGCTTGAGTTTGAAAGTACTCTACGAGGCCCTCTAATGTATGGATACGTTTTTCACTATTCTGTCCCTCCTGTTTGCAATTATCATGTGTCTTTCCCGATTGTTTCTTTACCTCTTCCAATTCCCACTTTAGATCTGATACTTCTATTTCTAACCCTTGCTTCGCCTTCTCATCACTTTCTTTTTGCTTACTGAAGGCAAGTAGCTATACGGCTCTAGCCTGTTTTTAAATGTCGGACGCTCTTTTATCATATATGCCCACCTATGGTCGTATGCTTCATAGGGGTCTGACTGATGGTCCTCCACTTGGAACCATACCTTATTCCTTGGGAACTTCTTTGCAATGTATTTTTGAATTGCTGCTTCCATTGTTATATTTCACCCATCTCTACCTGTTTCTGATTCTCAAACGTTGTCCGTTAACCTTCCTATTATACCTTCCACCCGTTCCTGCCCAGAAAACTATGTTTCTGCCTAAACATTAGCTCCAGTATCGTTCTGTAATACCTTCCACCCGTTCCTGCCCAGAAAACTATGTTTCTGCCTAAACGTTAGCTCCAGTATCATTCTGTAATACCTTCCACCCGTTCCTGCCCAGAAAACTATGTTGCCGCCTAAATGTTAGCTGCAGTATTGTTTTAACTTGTTCTGTTATACCTTCCACCTCTATGTTAGCTCCAGTATAACCCTTTCTGCTAGGACACAATATTTTCACTATCTTTGTCTGACTATGTCAGTGTCCAATTTGGGGTGCCATTAATGTAGGGAATTCCTTATTTTGTGTGATTCTTGGACACTGGACGAATAGTCAAGCAAAGAAAGTCCCCCTCACTCACGGTAGCTTCGTTAATCAAAAGTAATTATTTAATGATGTTATCATTCGTACGAGCATTCATGAAGCAAAATCAAACCATACATATGACTTTTCTCTATAAAATCCCATTATACACTTAATAATTTGCAACGTTATTGTGTAATGACTTAACAATTCATACACACATCAGGCAAATCATTAATACATTTACAACCTTTAAACCAAGGACTTTGCTCATCAGGCCTGAAGGTTGATCAGCTCCTCAGAAATCAATATCCTCTTCTTGTGTGATGTTCAACTGCAGTGTGTGTTCCTTGTGACTGCTGAGTGAAGAAAAGAGAGCCCCTGTTCTTCTCTCAAAGTCTTCTTTTTATATTGTTTTTTACCAATAGAACATAGGATTGGGGAGTGTCATCCTTTTTGTCCAATCACTCCCTGTTAGAACCATAGAACCATAGAAAAGATACAGCACAGAAGGGGGCCATTCGGCCCATCGTGTCCGCACCGGCTCGAAGAACAACCAGGTGCCCATTCTAATCCCACCTTCCAGCACCCAGTCCATAGCCCTGCAGCTGACAGCACTTTAGGTGCAGGTCCAGGTACTTTTTAAAAGAGTTGAGGGTCCCTGCCTCTACCACCAATTCGGGCAGCGAATTCCATACACCCACCACCCTCTGGGTAAAAAAGTTTTTCCTCATGTCCCTTCTAATCCTTCCGCCAATCAGCTTAAATCTATGTCCTCCAGTTCTTGAACTCTCCACTAGGGGAAACAGGTACTTCCTGTCTACTCTATAATTTTGTACACCTCAATCAAGTCTCCCCTCAGCCTCCTCTGCTCCAAGGAAAACAACCCCAGCCTATCCAATCTCTCCTCGTAGCTGCAATTTTCAAGCCCTGACAACATTCTTGTAAATCTTCTCTGCACTCTCTCCAGAGCAATTACGTCCTTCCTGTAATGTGATGACCAGAACTGTGCACAATACTTCAGCTGTGGCCTTACCAGCGTTTTATACAGTTCCATCATTACATCCCTGCTTTTGTATTCTATACCTCGGCTAATAACGGAGAGCATTCCGTATGCCTTCTTCACAACCTTATCTACCTGTACTGCCACCTTCAGGGACTTGTGCACATGCACTCCAAGGTCTCTCACTTCCTCTACCCCTCTCAATATATTCCCGTTTACTGCGTATTCCCTTTTACTGTTTGCCCTCCCTAAGTGCATTACCTCACACTTCTCCGGGGTGAACTCCATTTGCCACTTTTCCGCCCCCTCTACCAACCCATTGATATCTTCTTGGAGTCTACAGCTATCCTCTTCACCATCAACTACATGGCCAATTTTTGTGTTGTCTGCAAATTTGCCAATCGTGCCCCCTACATTCAAGTCCAAATCATTAATATATACCACAAACAGCAAGGGACCCAACACTGAGCCCTGTGGCACACCACTGGAAACGGATTTCCATTCACAAAGACGTCCATCGACTTTTACCCTTTGTTTCCTGTTACTGAGCCAATTTTGGATCCAGTTCACCACATTTCCCTGTATCCCATGGGCTTTTACCTTTCTGACCAGTCTCCCATGTGGGACCTTGTCAAATGCCTTACTAAAATCCATGTAGACAACATCCACTGCGCTACCCTCATCAATCCTCCTTGTCACTTCCTCAAAGAATTCAATCAGATTTGTACGGCACGACCCTCCCTGAACAAATCTATGCTGACTATCCCTGATTAAACCATGCCTTTCCAAGTGACAGTTTATCCTATCTCTCAGTATTGATTCCAGTAGTTTGCCCACCACCGAGGTAAGATTGACCGGCCTATAACTGTTCGGCTTTTCCCTCATGCCCTTTTTAAACAATGGTACTACGTTTGCAGAGTTTCAGTCCTCCGGTGCCTCCCCTGTATCCAGTGAGGATTGGATCCTCAGAGCATCCGCTATTTCCTCCCTGGCTTCCTTCAATAGCCTAGGAAACAATCCATCAAGCCCTGGTGACTTATCAACTTTCAAGGATTCCAGTCCCTCTAGTGAGAATCCCTACGTGGTCAGTTTTCGGTAAAATATTAAGATGCCTACGTGGCAAAGAAGCAGAATGCAAAATGGTTAGAAAGGGTTAATTAGTTAGTAACTGAGATTGGTACAGGTGGCCTGGCCTCCTGCTGGGCCATATGTTTGCGTAGTCAGCAGGTTTGCATGGTCTTAGCAATGTAGAGTCTTTGATGTGATTCAAGGACTGGTCTGAATGTCTCCATGTTTATGGTAGATCAATATAGGTAACGAGCTTAGCCAAAGTTGAAAGACATTCCAGGTTGGGAGATAAGGAACAGAAGGGACAGGGAAGAACATTCCAAGTTGGAAGGTGAGGAAGTATCCCCTTTGATGTCTAACAGCAACATGATCAGCACATGGACGATTTATGATTGGCCGGAAATAATGTAACCTCGCATGGCAACCTATGCCCGGCTTATGATTGGTGTTGACCCTCGTTAAGTATGTTCCAACCCTATTGATTTGTATAAAAACGTGTGGATTTCTGTATGTTTTTGTTCTTGCTCTGACAGCATAGAGGGACTCTATCAGGAGTCCAAATCAATGCTGCAGACTAAGAACCCTGCTATTAAAGTTGTGATGAACTTTAAAATGTATTCGACTTCAGTTTTTACTGAACCAGACTGAGGGGAAAGAATCCGGATCGTCATTAGTACTTCCTCTCTCATTATGTTTACCTTATTCAATATTTCACACCTCTCCTCTTTAGTCACTACGTCCGGATCATCCCTTTCCTTCGTGAATACGGAGACAAAATATTCACTTAAAACCCTTCCCACATCCTCTGCTTCTACACACAAGTTACCCTTATCATCCCTGATAAGTCCCACCTTTTCCTTAGCTATCCTCTTGTTCTTAATGTACTGATAAAACATCTTTGGGTTTTCTTTAATCTTACTAGCTAATATTTTTTCATGCCCTCTCTTTGTTTTCCTTATTTCCTTTTTTACGTCATCCCTGTACTTTCTATACTCCTCTAGGCTTTCTGCAGTATTTAGTTTTATCTGACAGTCACAAGCTTTCTTTTTCTGCTTTATCTTGCCCCGTATACGTCCATGTATGTTGCTATGCCTCAATCATTAACATACTTTAATGATTGATAGTTTAGGCTTTGATCATGTGACTGGAGACCCTTTGATGTAGAAAAGACCATGTGCTCGAATGATGGGTTGTAAAAAGCCCCTTTACTGTCCCTGTTTATGACCTTTCATGTAGAGGTAGCCCCTTTCATTTCTATGCACAGACATTCTTAATGGTCCTTACATCTCCAATTTTGATTGCTTCACTGGTTTCAAATCCATTCCTTATACCATTTGACCATATGTTGGGTGCAACACTGTTTGATGTTTTACAAATCCCAGTTCTTTTGAACAGATTACCAGATAGGAATGAGAGGCCCATGCTTTTTCACACCTATCATTGCCTTCCTGATCCGAAGCCTTTGATGTATGTCCGTGTTGCCTTTCCTTACATTACCCCCTGCTGTGTTGAAAAGCTTGTGCTTCCAAACGCCTATATGTTTTGAAAACCTGACAACGCTTTAAGCTCAATATTATCCCTCTAACTTATTTATTTAATAATCTAGATATCTATCCGCAGTACAATGTCTTCGATCCTGAAACTCATACTTCTCCAATGTCATCAGTGTCAGTGAGGGAAAAACAAGATTAGCAAGAACAGTTTACCACATTGCTGTGTTTGCAGATTTTCAAATATCTTTGCTTAAAAGGGGTACAGTTAACCCTTTCCTTCAAATATCTTTTGTTAAAGAGGTTTTGAACCCCACATTACCTATCCTAGTGCTTCTACGAGATGCATCCCCAATGGTTAGAGCATGGATGGTGGAAGTCTGCTGACCTTCAGTGGAGGAGAATGCAGATGGCCTTGGAGGACGACCTCGAGCAGCTCTGGGCTGGGAAGTGGCCACGGCCTCAGTAATGCCCCTTCCCATGATGGCCAGCACTGTCTCCACCATGGAGGTGAGGACATGTAGGAGCGCCTGTCCTCCTCCAGTTCTTTTTTGCTGTCTAATGTTATTGCCGCCTTCTCCGGCAAGAAAGAGGGAAATCTATCAATGATTGTCCTGCAAGAAATTTGGGTGATGTGGCTGTCATTGTTGAATAGCTGCCAGTGTGTGTGACCTGTGAATTTGCGTGTGCAGCTTGCAAGAGTGGTAATATGTGAGGGTAAGATGCAGCATCTGGTTTCGCAGGGTTGCGTACTGATTGAAAGAGATTGTTGGTCGGTGGGTGACGGGGATGTCGTGCGTGGTGCAGTGGATGAGGATAGTGGTGCAGTTGGTAGGATATGCCACGGGACAGTTGAATGCACTCACCTTGACCACTCATATCAAATCATTGAACTTCTTCCTGCACTGCATCCATGTGCGTAGTACGATGCTCCTGGCATTGATCTCGTCCGCCATAACCTCCCACTGCCTCTTCAGCATATGTCTTTTTTTTATTCATTCGTGGGATGTGGGCGTCGCTGGCAAGGCCAGCATTTATTGCCCATCCCTAATTGTCCTTGAGAAGGTGGTGGTGAGCCGCCTTCTTGACCCGCTGGAGTCCGTGAGGTGAAGGTTCTCCCACAGTGCTGTTAGGAAGGGAGTTCCAGGATTTAGACCCAGCGACGATGAAGAAACGGCGATATATTTCCAAGTCGGGATGGTGTGTGACTTGGAGGAGAACATGCAGGTGGTGGTGTTCCCATGTGCCTGCTGCCCTTGTCCTTCTAGGTGGTAGAGGTCGTGGGTTTGGGAGGTGCTGTCGAAGAAGCCTTAGCGAATTGCTGCAGTGCATCCTGTGGATGGTACACACTGCAGCCACAGTGCGCCGGTGGTGAAGGGAGTGAATGTTTAGGGCGGTGGATGGGGTGCCAAACAAGCAGGCTGCTTTATCCTGGATGGTGTTGAGCTTCTTGAATGTTGTTGGAGCTGCACTCATTCAGGCAAGTGGAGAGTATTCCATCATACTCCTGACTTCTGCCTTGTAGATGGTGGAAAGGCTTTGGGGATTCAGGAGGTGAGTCACTCGCCGCAGAATACCCAGCCTCTGACCTGCTCTTGTAGCCACAGTATTTATGTGGCTGGTCCAGTTAAGTTTCTGGTCAATGGTGACCCCCAGGATGTTGATGGTGGGGGATTCGGCGATGGTAATACCGTTGAATGTCATGGGGAGGCGGTTAGACTCTCTCCTGTTGGAGATGGTCATTGCCTGGCACTTGTCTGGCACGAATGTTACGTGTCACTTAAGAGCCCAAGCCTGGATGTTGTCGAGGTCTTGCTGCATGCGGGCACGGACTGCTTCATTATCTGAGGGGTGCGAATGGAACTGAGCACTATGCAATCATCAGCGAACATCCCCATTTCTGACCTTATGATGGAGGGAATGTCATTGATGAAGCAGCTGAAGATGGTTGGGCCTAGGACACTGCTCTGAGGAACTCCTGCAGAAATGTCCTGGGACTGCGATGATTGGCCTCCAACAACCACTACCATCTTCCTTTGTGCTGGGTATGACTCCAGCCACTGGAGAGTTTTCCCCTGATTCCCATTGACTTCAATTTTACTAGGGCTCCTTGGTGCCACACTCGGTCAAATGCTGCCTTGATATCAAGGGCAGTCACTCTCACCTCACCTCTGGAATTCAGCTCTTTTGTCCATGTTTGGACCAAGGCTGTAATGAGGTCTGGAGCCGAGTGGTCCTGGCGGAACCCAAACTGAGCATCGGTGAGCAGGTTATTAGTGAGTAAGTGCCGCTTGATAGCACCATCGACGACACCTTCCATCACTTTGCTGATGATTGAGAGTAGGCTGATGGGGCGATAATTGACCGGATTGGATTTGTCCTGCTTTTTGTGGACAGGACATACCTGGGCAATTTTCCACATTGTCGGGTAGATGCCAGTGTTGTAGCTGTACTGGAACAGTTTGGCTAGACGTGCGGCTAGTTCTGGAGCACAAGTCTTCAGCACTACAGCCGAGATGCTGTAGGGGCTCATAGCCTTTGCTGTATCCAGTGCACTCAGCCGTTTCTTGATATCACGTGGAGTGAATCGAATTGGCTGAAGACTGGCTTCTGTGGTGCTGGGGATATCGGGAGGACGACGAGTGTTGGATAAGAAGGAAAAATGAAAAATAAAAATTCTCTATGTAGCTCATGACAGGTTTTCTGTCAAACTTTCATTAATACTTTATTCCACTGCCAATTCACAATTTGTAATTTTTCTAATGGTATTCAGCAGTTCCTTTTATTTTTAAGCAATGACTATTCCTTCTGCTTTTCTTGAGATTGGAACAGCTACTTTACAGAAATGCTCATTCTCATATTTCAGCATTTTTCTTCATTTAAATTCTTGTTCCATACCTGTCAATCCTGATTTATTTTCTGACACTTGCCTTAATTTTCTTTGTATTAGTGAGTTTTTGCCTTGTTATGCACAGTTTATTAATAGGAAATTTGCTTCATGTTTATCAAATTTTTATTGCATCATTTTTTTCACTCCATTAATCCTGAGTCAGTTTTTCATTTCTGTCATTTTGAAAAGCACATTGTGTTTGAAATAGCATCTTCACATGATAAATAACACTTGCAAAGGTGGTTCTGCCTCTTGTTCAATCGATTTTCATTGTATTTGCCATTCTGTATTGTTTTCCTTAACATATTTCTTATATCAAGATGATTTATATTTCCAATCCCTTTAGTTCTCACATGCCATTTCAAGTTAACTATTTCAATGATAATTAGGAGATTTTACTCCCCTTCCAACTTTCTTCTTAATTTTACCTTCCTTGTCACAATCGTAGCTTTCAATCTTCCTGATGCTGTTTATATGGAGTCAGTAAAATGTCTCCCTCCTTGGACATGATGATGGTACTTCATCTTATGATTGGGCCATAGAGAGTGATGTAGATGAATTATCTGTGTAGATATGAAAGTATGATTTATGAGCAAGGCTTTGGCCATGCATAATCCAAGAAGGTTCTTCTTTTTTTTAAATTGCTGTAAAAGGCAAGGAACTATCTGGAATACAGATTAAAAACAGACAATAAACGTTACTGCAATATCCTGAATGTGATATGCTGTTTGTGTACATTACCATCATTATTCCATTGCTCTCCTGGCCGGCCTCCCATTTTTGAACCTTCATAAACTTCAGTTCATCCAATACTCTGCTGCCAATAATTGAGGCCATGGAGGGATTTGAACACAAGGATGAATTTAAAAATGTTAAGAATATGGGGACTAGGTAGGCCCTGGATGAGTTGGAAAATACAACCACCTTCCTTTCCACAGCAGTCAGTATTTCATTATTGGGTCTGGCGTGAGGGGAGAGCAGAGCACAATTCTGAAATAAAAAGAGAAAATGCTGGAAAAGCTCAGCAAGTCAGGCACCATCTGTGGAGAAAGAAACAGAGTTAACGTTTCAGGTCGATGACCTTTTGTCAGAACTGGAAGAAGTTGAAGATTAAACAGTTTCTAAGCAAGTACAGAGCCTGGGAAAGTTGGGGGGGCGGGAGTGGAGGGGTGGAAAGAACAAAGGGGAAGGTCTCTGATAGGGTGGAGGGCAAGAGTGATTAAATGACAAAAGGGATGATGGTGCAAGGCAAGGAGTGTGGTAATGGGACAAGTTAAGAAACAAAAGATGGGTCTGGAGGAGCTGTAAATGGTAACAGCAGAACCATAACCAGCACCTGCTGACCAAAAAATGGGAGCAGTGGTTATGATCTGAAGTTATTGAAATCAATGTTGAGTCCAGAAGGCTGTGAAGTGCCTAATCGAAAGATGAGGTGCTGTTCCTCGAACTTCCGTTGAACTTCATTGGAATGTTGTAGGAGGCCGAGGACAGAGAGGTCAGAGTGGGAGTGGGACTGAGAATTAAAATGGCAAGCGACCAGCAGGCCAGGGTCACGCTTGTGGACTGAGTGTAGGTGTTCAGCAAAGCGATCATCCAATCTGCATTTGGTCTCCCCAATGTAGAGGAGACCACATTGTGTGCAGTGAATACAGTATACTAAATTGAAAGAAGAAAATCACTGTTTCACCTGGAAGGAGTGTTCGGTGCCCTGGACGGTGGGAAGGGAGGAGACGAAAGGGCAGGTGTTGCATCTCCTGCACTCGCACGGGAAGGTGCCGTGGGAAGGAATGCGGGTGTTGGTGGTGATGGAAGAGTGGACCAGGGTATCGCGGAGGGAGTGGTTCCTTCAGAATGTTGAAAGGGGAGGAGAGGGGAAGATGTGTTTGGTGGTGGGATTGCGCTGGAGCTGGCGGAAATGGCAGAGGATGATACATTGAATGTGGAGCCCGGTGGAGTGGAAGATGAGGACAAGGCGAACCCTATCATGGTTCTGGGAGGGAAGGGGAAGGGATGAGGTCAGAAGTGCGGGAAATGGGACGGACACGTTGGAGGACGCTGTCAACTACAGTGGAGGGGAATCCTCAGTTGAGGAAAAAGGAAGACATATTGGAAGCAATGGTGGGGAAGGTGACATCGTCAGAACAGAAGCGACGGAGACGGAGAAACTGGGAGAAAGGAATAGAGTTCTTACAAGAAGCAAGGTTGGAGGAAGTGTAATCAAGGTAGCTGTGGGAGTTGGTGGACTTATAATAGATATTGGTTGACAGCCTATCCCCAGAAACGGAGATAAAGAAGTCGAGGAAGGGAAGGGAAGAATCGGAGATGGTCCATGTGAAGGCGACGGAGGGTGAAAATTGGAAGCAAAGTTGATGAAATTTTCCAGTTCGGGCGAGAGCAGGAAACAGCACCAATACAGTCATCAATGTACCGGAAAAGAGATGAGGGAGGGGACCGGAACAAGGAATGTTCCGCATATCCCACTAAAAGGCATGCAAAGCTAGGACCCATACAGGTTCCCATAGCGACACCTTTTATTTGGAAGAAATGAGTGGAGTCAAAGGAGAAGTTGTTCAACGTAAGAACAAGTTCAGCCAGGCGGAGGAAAGTGGTGGATGGGGACTGGTTGGGCCTCGGTTCAAGGAAGAAGCGAAGGGCACACAGGCCGTCCTGGTGGGGGATGGAGGTGTAGAGGGACTGGACGTACATGGTGAAAAGGAGACATTAGGGTCGGGGAACTGGAAATTGTTAAAGTGGTGGAGGGCGCGGAAGAGTCGTGGATGTAGGTCGGAAGAGACTGGACAAGGAGAGAAAAACTAGAGTCGAGATAGGAAGAAATATGTTCTGTGGGGCAAGAACAGGCTGAAATGATGGGTCTCCTGGAGCAGTCCTGTTTGTGGATCTTGGGAAGGAGGTAGAAGCGGGCTGTGTGGGGTTGCTTGGCCCTGTACTAGCTTAAAAACTGTTAAATCTTCAACTTCTTCCAGTTCTGACGAAAGGTCATCAACCTGAAAGGTTAACTCTGTTTCTTTCTCCGCAGGTGCTGCCTGACTTGCTGAGTATTTCCAGCATTTTCTGCTTTTATTTCAGATTTCCATCAGCCTCAGTATTTTGGTTTTGATTTAGTGCAAAATTCTGTTCTTTCCTGTTCTGTCTGTAGTTTTATTCTAAACGGTTCTGCATGACAAAAATCTACTGAGATGGCTTCTATGTCCCTTGGCTAGATTTTGGAAATATTAGTGAGTGGGGTGGAGAGATAATGTCCTAGCCATGGCTCAGTGGTTTAATTCTTACCACTAAGACAGAAGGTCATGGGTTCAAGCCCCATTCCAGAGACTTGAGCATGTAATCTAGGCTGACACTTCAGTGCATCCTTCACTGATGGAATGGCGCACTGTGAGAGGTGCCTTTTTTCGGATGAAGCATTAAACCATGGCCCCATCTGCCCTCTCAGGTGGATGTAAACCATCTTTTTGCACTATTCAAAGAGCAAGGGAGTTCTCCTGATATCCTGGTCAATATTTATCCCTCAATCAACATCACTAAAACAGATTAACTGGTCATTATCTCATTGTTTGTAGGATCTATCTGTGCAAATTAACGGCCGCATTTCCTACATTCCAACAGTGATTTCACTTCAAGAGTACTTAATTGGCTGTAAAGCGCTTTCGGGAATCCTAAGGTCGTGAAAGACGCTGTAATAAAAATTGTTTAACCAATACAAGGCTGTGGATCACCGAAAAGTAGTTTGTGTGTTAACTTTGTTTAGCATGCCATTTTCCTCCATTACTGGTCATGAAAACTGAGCCTTACTTGTTGGCAAAAAATAAAATCCATTTATATAGCATCTTATTGTGACTCTTGGTCTTGTCCCCAACTGCTTCACACACAATGAATTACCTTGAAGTGCTTTACTATTAGGCAAATATGGCAGCTATTTCGTTCACAGCGAGATCCCACATACAGCATTAAGATGAATGACCATGCTATTGGTAGTATTGGCCAAGGGAAGAATATTGACCAGGACACCGGGAGAACTTCCTGCTCTTCTTCAAATGGTGCCATGAGATCTTTAACCGCTACCTGAACAGGCAGAGGTGGCCTCAATGTAACACCTCTTCTGAAGGACAGCATCTTATTAAATTGTTTCAGTTTGTATGAATGTAGGAATATAGAAGAGTTGGCCATTCAGCCCCTTGAGCATCTTCCACCATTCAGTTAGATCATTGCTGATCTGTACCTCAGCTCCATTTATCCGCCTTTGTTCCAGACCCCTTGACACCCTTACCTAACAAAAATCTATCAATCTCAGTCTTGAAAATTTCAATTTACCCAGCCTCCAAAGTCTTTTGGGGAAGAAAATTCCAGATTTCCACTAACCTCTGCATGAAAAAGTGCTTTCTAATTTCACTCCTAAATGGCCGAGCTCTAATTTTAAGATTATGCCCCCTTGTTCTAGATTCCCCCACCAGAGAAAATAGATTCTCTTTATCTAGCCTATTGAATCCTTTTATCATTTTAAACACCTTGATTAGATCACCCCTCAACCCTCTATACTGAAGAAAATGCAACTCAAATCTATGCAACCTGTCCTCATACTTTAACCCATTATCATTCCGGTGACTCTGCGCTGCACCCTCTCCAAGGCCAATATATCCTTCCTGAGGTGCAGTGCCCAGAACTGAATGCAGTACTCCAGATGGGGTCTAACCAGAGCTTCATACAACTGTAGCGTAACTTCCACCCCTTTGCATTCCAGCCCTTGAGATGAAAGCTAACATTCCATTAGACTTTCAAATTATTTTTTGTACTTGTTCACTAGTTTTTTGTGATTCATGTATATGGACCTCTAAATCTCTCTGTTCCTTCACAGTTCCTAGCTTCTCACCATTTAGAAAATACTCTGATCTATTTTTCTTAGGTCTAAAGTGGATGACCTTGCACTTCCCCGCGTAGAACTCCATCTGCCACAGTTTTGCCCACTCACTTAATCTATCAATGTCCCTTTGCAACTTTCTGCTCGCATCTACACTACTTTCCGTGCCACCTAATATGGTTGTTGCATATTTGGTGATGATGTCAGGAGGAAGCACTGAGGGTAGCAAGGGCACAAAATGTACTCTGGGTGGAGGACGTCAATGTCCATCACCAAGAGTGGCTCGGTAGCACCACTACTGACCGAGCTGGCCGAGTCCTGAAGGACATAAATGCCAGACTGGGCCTGCGGCAGATGGTGAGCGAACCAACACGAGGGAAAAACTTACTTGACCTCGTCCTCACCATCTACCTGTCGCAAATGCATCTGTCCATGACAGTATTGGTAGGAGTGACCACCACACAGTCCTCATGGAGATGAAGTCCCGTCTTCGCACTGAGGACACCATCCAACGTGTTGTGTGGCACAACCACCGTGCTAAATGGGATAGAAGCTAAAAGGCTTTTTCTCCAGAACTAGCTGCGCCTCTAGCCAAGCTGTTCCAGTACAGCTACAAAACTGGCATCTACCCGACAATGTGGAAAATTGCCCAGGTATGTCCTGTCCACAAAAAGGACAAATCCAATCCGACCAATTACCGCCCCATCAGTCTACTCTCAATCATCAGCAAAGTGATGGAAGGTGTCGTCGACAGTGCTATCAAGCGGCACTTACTTACCAATAACCTACTCACCGATGGGTTTGGGTTCCGCCAGGACCACTCGGCTCCAGACCTCATTACAGCCTTGGTCCAAACATGGACAAAAGAGCTGAATTCCAGAGGTGAGGTGAGAGTGACTGCCCTTGACATCAAGGCAGCATTTGACCGAGTGTGGCACCAAGGAGCCCGAGTAAAATTGAAGTCAATGGGAATCAGGGGGAAAACTCTCCAGTGGCTGGAGTCATACCTAGCACAAAGGAAGATGGTAGTGGTTGTTGGAGGCCAATCATCTCAGCCCTAAGACATTGCTGCAGGAGTTCCTCAGGGCAGTGCCTAGGCCCAACCATCTTCAGCTGCTTCATCAATGACATTCCCTCCATCATAAGGTCAGAAATAGGGATGTTCGCTGATGATTGCATAGAGTTCAGTTCCATTCGCAACCCCTCAAATAATGAAGCAGTCCGAGCCCGCATGCAGCAAGACCTGGATAATATCCAGGCTTGGGCTCATAAGTGGCAAGTAACTTTCACACCAGATAAGTGCCAGTCAATGACCATCTCCAACAAGAGAGAGTCTAACCACCTCCCCTTGACATTCAACGGCATTACCATCGCCGAATCCCCCACCATCAACATCCTGGGGGTCACCATTGACCAGAAACTTAACTGGACCAGCCATATAAATACTGTGGCCATGAAAGCAGGTCAGAGGCTGGGTATTCTGCGGCGAGTGACTCACCTCCTGACTCCCCAAAGCCTTTCCACCATCTACAAGGCACAAGTCAGGAGTGTGATGGAATACTCTCCACTTGCTTGGATGAGTGCAGCTCCAACAACACTCAAGAAGCTCAACATCATCCAAGATAAAGCAGCCCGCTTGATTGGCACCCCATCCACCACCCTAAACATTCACTCCCTTCACCACCGGCGCACTGTGGCTGCAGTGTGTACCATCCACAGGATGTACTGCAGCAACTTACCAAGGCTTCTTCGACAGCACCTCCCAATACCGCGACCTCTACCACCTAGAAGGACAAGAGCAGCAGGCACATGGGAGCAACACCACCTGCACGTTCCACTCCAAGTCACACACCATCCTGACTTGGAAATATATCGTCGTTCCTTCATCGTCGCTGGGTCAAAATCCTGGAACTCCCTTCCTAACAGCACTGTGGGAGAACCTTCACCACATGGACTGCAGAGGTTCAAGAAGGCGGCTCACCACCACCTTCTCAAGGGCAATTAGGGATGGGCAATAAATGCCGGCCTCGCCAGCGACACCCACATCCCATGAACAAATAAAGAAAAAAAAATCAATAAATTAATACATACTTGCTGCACTGGTGAAGTGTTTATTTCTTCCATATACAAAGGGCTCCTTCTACGGCTGCGTGCCAGTTTCCATTGAAATGGAATGGGCATATTGTGGTATGCAGTGCATTCTGGGTAGGCACATCCGACATTCGGGCCCAAAATCACAGACAGAACAGATCCTGTTTGGGAGAATCGCGTTTGGAGCAATACCAATGCAACTTCACCAAAAGTGCAGCAAGCGGTGGAGGCGAACAACTGATTGGCTACAAGCGACAAACTGCCCATACAACAAACTTTTCTCCCGGGTTGCCAGCAAACCGCCCGGGAGACAAATAGCCAATTCCGGGATACTCCTGAGCAAAGCGGGAGGGTTGGCAACCTTACGTTCAATTCCAGCCCTCTTGAGATAAAGGCCAACCTTCCATTAGGCTTAATCTGTTAAACGTTCTATTGGCTCAGTAGGTCATTAAAATGCCATTGGGGTTCTATGGATGTCATTGAATCCTGATTATACTATATTAATAAGTCCCCTTACAATGCACCTCATAAGGCTCTGCCCCTTACAAGGTCCTTTAAAAGGCTATGCCCCTTACAAGGCTCTGGGGAAATCTGAGATTCAGTATATGCAGGTCCTGGCCTAATTCCCAGTCCTTCCAACTACACTCCCACCAGGATTATTGTGGCAATGTGCGAAAAGGGCTGTGCATCTTCGGCTCCACAGTGCTTTGGAAGGAGTAGACCTAGTGGGCTGAACGGCCATCTTGTTCCACCTTATGTCTTTCTCTGCTGGGTCAGCATGACACTTTCCACTTTTTTTTCACTGATTGTGTTGTCAATGACTTTATGTCTTAAATTCTAATACATTCTACCGCCGGGAATTTCCTTGGGATTCCTCCCGATCAGCCGCTTCTCTTCGGAGAGATGCATGAATGTGGTTTCAACAGATCTTCTGCCAAAATTATGATGGCCGATCGGAAGAGCTCCCCGAGGAAATTCTCGGTATATATATTCACGTTTCTGTGTATCTGTGTAGGTTTTTTCAAGACTTTTCTTCAAATGTTCTAAATTTGCTTATTTGTCAGTATTTGGCTCGTCATTGTGTGTCTCATGATTGTACAAGAAATATCCAAACTCAACTGCTCATGGCTCTTGCCAGTTTAACAAAAATGAAGGCTGACAAGAAGCTGACACAGGTCCAGAAAAGTCTCCCAGAGCTGGTGCATTCCATTTCTCTTTTATGGAGAAACTATGTGAAGGGCCAAAATCCTTAGTGCGAGAAACCAAGATAGGTAAAACAAGGTAACAGTGCCTAGGTTATACCAACCTTGATTTTTAATTGTGTAGAATGTAGGAGAATGGGAAGACTGAGGGACTTAAGGAACCCACAGTCTTCAGATCCCGAATAAGAATAGGTTAAAGTAGGAGATGGCATGATCAGTCTTGATTTCAACATACTGGGGTAGAAATTGGACTTCAATGCACCTGTTTTATGTCCATAAAACTGGTGCAATGAGGCCAAATTTCGGGGATCAAAGTCCTGCGACCCAAGCTCGCCTGAAAAACGTCTGACCAGAAATCGCCTTAAGTCATTATTCAGGCGTCCCTGGCAGCCAAATAAAACAGGCGGTAGGTCCCTTAAGTAGGTAAATGAGGAGCTAACGCCTGTTTTAGGCCCACTCACAAAAATTGAGCAGCGATGAGGGGGGCGGGTGTCGGGCCCACAATGTACAGGATTCCTCAGCGGCTGCCAACTAGAGGTAAGGTTTTGAGAATTTTTTTTTTAAAACTTCCTGTGGAGCCAGGACGAGCTCCCTTGATTCCACAGTTGTTGCAATCGCCCTCCCCTGTTGCCCACTCCAACCCCCCTCCCAGGACTTACCTTTGGGCTGCTGCGCGTGCTGCCTGTGCAGGTGCGACAGGACCTCTGAAGGCGGCTGCCAAAAAAAAGAGGCTCAGAAAATGTTTAGATTTTATTTTAGTGGGTCCGGGAGAAGCAGACAAACTCTGCCTTGGGCCCACAAAACAACACCAGCCGAGGCCCCCCCCACTCCCCCCGGTCCCTGGACCTAACCTGCTGACAAGTTCTCGTAGTTGATGGCCAAATTCCCGCTCTCCCTGACCGGCGAGCTGCAGCATGGCTTTCCCATTTGGCACCTGCAGCTCACTGCGCAGCATTTAAATGAGACCCAAAGCTGAATTTGGCTCGTGCCTCAGGCCGGCACTGCCAGCACTCCATCGACTTTGCACAAGTTGAAGTTGTCAGCCATTGAATTCAAGATAAAACAGCTTGGAGGCTCTGTCACTGGTTCTAACTGGAAAGTGTGCAGTAGTGTAGTGATTATGTGACTGGACCAGTAATTCAGATACCTAGACGAATAATCTAGAGAATTTGAGTTCAAATCCTACCATGGCAGTTTGAGAATTTGAATTCAGTTTAAAAAATCTGGAAACGTAGAAAGTAGGCCATTCGGCCCTTCGAGCCTGCGCCGCCATTCAGTATGATCATGGCTGATCCTCTATCTCAAAACTATATTCCTGCTCTCTCCCCATACCCCTTAATGCCTTTTGTGTCTAGAAATCTATCTAGCTCCTTCTTAAATATATTCAGTGACTTGGCCTCCACAGCCTTCTGTGGTAGAGAATTCCACAGGTTCACCACCCTCTGAGTGAAGAAATTTCTCCCCATCTCAGTCCTAAATGTCCTACCCCATACCCTTGTTCTGGACATCCCAGCCAGGGGAAACATCCCCCCTGCATTCAGTCGGTCTAGCCCTGTCAGAATTTTATACGTTTCAATGAGATCCCCTCTCATTCTTCTAAACTCTAGTGAATACAGGCCGAATTGACCCAATCTCTCCTCATACGACAGTCCTGCCATCCCAGGAATCAGACTGGTGAACCTTCGCTGCACTCCCTCTATGGCAAATATATCCTTTCTTAGGTAAGGAGACCAAAACTGCACACAATACTCCAGGTGTGGTCTCACCAAGGCCCTGTCTAACTGCAGTAAGACATCCTTGCTCCTGTACACAAATCCTCTTGCAATGAAGGCCAACATACCATTTGCCTTCCTAACTGTTTGCTTTCAGCAACTGGTGTACAAGGACACCCAGGTCCCTTTGTGCATCAACATTCCCCAATCTATCCCCATTTAAATAATACTCTGCCTTTCTGTTTTTCCTTCCAAAGTGGATAACTTCACATTTATCCACATTATACTGCATCTGCCATGTATTTGCCCACTCACTCAACTTGTCTAAATCGCCTTGAAGCCTCTTTGCCTCCTCCTCACAACTCACAATCCCACCTAGTTTTGTGTCGTCAGCAAACTTGGAAATATTACATTTGGTTCCCTCATCCAAATCATTGATATATATTGTGAATAGCTGGGGCCCAAGCACTGATCCCTGCGGTACCCCACAGGTCACTGCCTGCCACCCCGAAAAATTTATTCCTACTCTCTGTTTCCTGTCTGTTAACCAATTTTCAATCCATGCCAGTATATTACCTCCAATCCCATGTGCTTTAATTTTGCACACTAACCTCTTATGTGGGACTTTATCAAAGGCCTTCTGAAAATCCAAATAAACCACATCCACTGGTTCTCCCTTATCTATTCTACCAGTTACACCCTCAAAAAACTCCAGCAGGTTTGTCAAACATGATTTCCCTTTCATAAATCCATGTTGACTTTGTCTAATCCTGCTGATATTTTCTAGGTGTCCTGTTATCACATCCTTTGTAACATTTTCCCTACTACTGATGTTAGGCTAACCAGTCTGTAGTTCTGGTATCAGTAAAAGTGACTATGAAGTTGTCAGAGTATCATAAAAACCCAATTGGTTCACTGATATCCTTTCGGGAAGGAAACTTGCTGTCCTTGTCCATATGGGATTCAAGTCCCACACCAACATGGCTGACTCTTAACTGCCCTCAGAAGTGGCCTAGCAAGCCATTCAGTTTTTCAGGGCAACTAGGGATGGGCAATAAATGCCAGCCTTGTCAGTGACACCCACATCCCGAAAATAAAAATTGTGAATTTTCCTTCTAAATCCTCCTAACGAAAGTGATACGATAAGTCAGACTACAAGATTTTGAAAGCTTGTGCTATTGTATACACGTCTCCCTGTTGCAGTAAATAGGGGTTACCTTGAATGCTGCAACTTAAAGAGGACCAGTTTGGTTTGTTTCTTGCAAGGATCTTCTACAACATGCACCAAGGACTCCATCTTGTGGTCCAAAAGAGCAAATGGATGTTCCACTTGAAACCTGAACTGCAGTTTAATCCTGCATCACATCCATGGAGCTGCCAGACCAGTCACTGTAAGTGGTTTTGATGTAGCTTTTAGAACAGGTGGATCGATAGATTCTCCTTACCCATTATTGTATTTCACTGACAGTCATCTCACATCTGAAGGGTTCTGTAAATTATTTCAAGTTTTCTGGGAACACTTGTGCCCTAAAGGTGTACGAGACTAGAATTTTTCTGTGCAATGCAGGACCGGTTGCAAGGGGTATAGCAGGAGCAATGCTTGTGGATTTATGGATGAATAGAAGCTGTTTATCTATTACTGTAACCTAGTGACAGTCATTCCACATCCAATGGATTCATTAAAATTATTCCAACTTTTATGGAATGCTTGTGCCCTACAGAATTTTTTCTACAGACAGATAAATAAATCTTTTCCTCCACAAATTGCTAAGTTTAACCTTTGCTGTGCATTTCCTTCACTACAGTAATAATAAAATGAAAATGATTTGGACTCTCAAATTTCATATTGATCAAAAGCACCCTAGTGTGGAGTAATTAGAATATTGATTGCTAATAAGCATATTGAAAGCAATATAAGTAAAAATGCAAATCTGAGGCTGATTTATAGGCTCTTTGAGTATTGGTGCTTAATTGTTGTTTACTGAAAGGGCTCTGATGCATGCCACTATTAGGTTTATCAGGCGAAACCTCAGGAATGCTAATTTTCAATGACCTTCTGCAAATGATGAAGGAAAAATTACCAGAAGCAGCTCAAACACAGGCACATCCATTCACCAAGGCTTCTGCTTCTCAGCTCTTTTAACAGGTTATATATTGATCTTGGCAGGAAATAGCTCGTTGTGCCAGTAGGAATGTGGTAGCATTGTGAAAACTATGAGCTTGTTGGTCTTTTATACACAAAGCTCATAGTTTTCACAATGCTTTCTTTGTTCATTTTCTTCACACAAAGGGTAGTAGAAATCTGGAATTCTCTCCCCCAAATCACTTTGAATGTTGGGGCAATTGGAGCTTTCAAAATTGAGATCAATAGATTTTTGTTAAGTAACGGCAACAAAGGATGTGGAGCTAAAGCAGGTAAATAAAGTGGAGGTGCAGATCAGCCATGATCTAATTGAACGGCTCGAGGGACTGAATGGTCTACCCCTTTTCCTAGGTTTATAATTAATTTCAACTTGGTTGGTAAAGTAGTATGATAATTGATCTGGGTCAATTACTTTCTATTGTTTATCTTTTAAATTTTGTATAAATTTTCTTTTTGGTGAACTTGCATGCTTACTTTTAGCATTTGGCATCAGCATCAAACACTTTCAGGTCAGGCATGAAATGAGCTACATGCAGGATAAAGTTCCCTCTGCTCCACTTCAATAATATGCCTCACCCCTTGTTACACCAAGGTGAATTTTTTCATTAACCATATGAACAGTCTCTGAGCAAGATCACAAATTTTGTGCCAGTTTGCGTGCAATTTTAGTGCTGTGGACTTCTGCCCATAGGAACTGAGCTGAGACTGTTAAACTCATTTTATATAGGGCTGTTACAGTTGGCAAGGAGAGTAAATTTTCATCAGCCTGTGCTGGATTTAAATCCTGAGCTCAGGTGAAAGGGCAGTGTGCTAACATGTGCCATCCAGTTAACATTCAAACCCATTTACATGTATTTAATATTAGTTTTGTATCACAAACAATTTTGCTGGTACTGGTCAACAAAAGTAGTTACAATATTTATTTACTGAATTTACAAATATCTGATGCATACGAGGGAACCTAATATCTACTGCATCATAATAGCCAGAAAAGTAGTAATTTAAACACAGAGTTAAATACAGACGATTCAGAAGTAAAGTTGTTTTTACACAATGGGGGTAATTTTATGAACTTGCAATCCCAACATGGAGCTCCTTTGAAAGCACATGGTGGGGGGAGGGGGGGGGGGAGTGAATTCATGCAAAGGTTTTCCATCCAGTAAACTGAATGGATGGAAAATCATGGGGAACACGCATCCAATTTCCCAATAAGTGCTCCTGGATGGTGAAGCTCTGCACTGGGAAGGTGAATTTGTAAGATGACCTCTACTAACTTCAATATAGAGGATCGTCCTGACTGACATATAATCAGTGCATCTGGTGACACGTTGAGGATCTCTCTTTTCTTCATTGACAACTGTGAACTGTGAATTCAAAATGGTTAGAGTCCGTCCACAGACTTTACATGAGGCAACCACTATCTTAGTAACTGCTGCTGGGAAGACGGGCAGTTTTGAAAATATTTGATGAGCTGTCGGAAAGATGTCTGCAATTTCTGTGTTAACTTTTGGGCTTCTCTAAGTGCATCAGATCAGTGTGTTGCACAATGCAGTGATATAAATCAGAACATTTGTACGTGATGTTACCGTAGTTAAAATGACACACAGCTTTTCTGGTTCTACCTGCTTCCCAAACAAACAAAAAAAAACTAAGCTTTTTCACAAAAAGAGTGTCCCTTTAAAAACATTGATACAGTGAATGTATTAAAATAAGGGATTAAAAAGTTTTAAACTTCATTAAAGTCCAACGATTTCCAATTTAATACTTATCGCCACTATAACATCACACTAATCTCCGCATCAAAGTACCTTTGGGCACTCTTTCAATATAGCTGACACAAGTTAATAGAGACAGTTCTTTTCATGGGGCATTTTCTCCAATTATTTCCCAGGGTATGTCAAGAAGAATGTATTTAAATGTCAGGGCTAATGGAATTGCTTAATGAGAACAATCTGATAAATGCATGATTTTATTTCGGTCACAACATTTTAATTAGTAGGCTTCAATTTAAATTCAGTGGAACAGTCCCTGAATGAACAGTTTGTATTTACGTATGGAACAAACTTCTTGCCTTTCACAGTTTGGTCTTGGAAAAAAAATTCCAACTGGATCCTGTCTCTGATTAATAGCATCTTAAATTTAGTGACCCATATAATCCACGTATTATTGCCAAATGCACTTTATTTGAATGTGTTTGTAATTATTGGTGGGATGTTTGATTACAGCCTGTAATTCTTATAGTATATATCTCAGCAGGTGGTAGTGACTGCATGGTTATGGAATAACTTCTTAATTTGTGGCAATCAATACCCTGAGGAATTTGCATGCAATTCTCATTACCCATGTAAAAAGTGATTAGCATAATACATTCAGTTCTATGCATCTGGTTTCACTTGGGCTCCAATTTTGTAATAGCCAACATATTTCTACGTGGAATGCTTATCATGCAATACCGTCCATGAATTTTTAATTTAAGGTAAAGTTTAGCTGCAATTTTAACTGGAATTGTTTCACTTTCAGCTTCCAATTAGAAGAGAACATGACAATTACATTTAAAAATGGATATATTTTTTGAGAATTTTCAGTACTCCTTGACCCAATCTTCCCGCTCTCCGCTCTGCCCATCACACGTTAAATTTCACAGACTCATCTCCAACATGATCCCATCCCTTCGGAAAACCAAACTACCAGTTAAACAGTATAGAGTAAATTTTCTGAGATCTTGCCCATGATACCTCGCAGGCCACGAACACGGATAGAAAGATCGCAGGCATGACGCTGTTGATTTGCTGTCCATTGAGTTCAGCCTTCGAGTTACCTCAGCATGGACGAGAATTCGGGAGAAATCTGTCTGTTTGGCCCAACTTTCCACCTTGTGACACACAGCAGAATATTGAGAAAAGGGTAGATTTTTTTTTAGGTTTGGAGAAACAGTTTCCACTTGCGGGTGAGTCCAGAACAAGGGAGCATAAATATAAGATAGCCACTGGCAAATCAAATAAAGAACTTTGGGGGGATTTCCTTACACAGAAAGTGGTGCCAATGTGGAACTTGCTGCCACATAGAGTGGTTGAAGCAGATAGCATTGATGGAATTAAGGAGAGGCTTGATGTATACATGAGGGAAAAGGATTAGAAGGATATTGGAGCAGAGTGGGAAGAGGTAATTAGAATGGGGGAGGTCGGTGTAGAGTATAAACACTAACTATCTTTCTTCTTCTTTCCTTTCAGGTAGGAGGTGGTGCGTGGTGTGTCATGGAAGGAAACCAGTTGCGGGTGCAAGGAAAATGTGGCCTGGTGTTCTCAGCGATACACTTCCCATTCCACCCCGACCATCGCCTCCCCTATCCCTCTTGCTTCCACAGCCCTCAGTCCATGTTCCCTACAGTTTTTCCTTCCCACCAACCATTAAACTTCCCACTACCTCCTCACTCCCGTTGCCTCCCCTTTCCCTTTGAACTATAAACTCAGCTCCTGTTCCTCCACCCCCCTTATCCTCTATCCACTCCCCTCTCATCTCCATAAGGAGGCCAGAGACCTCTTCACCCCCTGTCCTCTCTCTCCTCCTCCATCCCGTATCCCTTTCCACTCCATCCCATCCCACCACCTTGTCGCCCCCAGCAACCTAACACTTTGTATCCCCCATGATTTTCCATCGGTCCTATCATCACTATACTCCCATCCCTCTGAACCCTCTTATCTCCTGACAGCAGTCTAAGTACAAAGCTAGCTTCCCGGCACCAAGTTGGGAATCAAGCAATTTGTTTTTAAAGCATTTATAGTGCTATGTTCTATTCATAGTGCCAAAAATGCTTCAGAAACAAATTGCAGGGAAACTGGTGGAGGCAGAGCATGGTGACTGGGACAGAGAAGACGAGGGAATGAAGTAAGATGGCAGAGGCCCAAGCAAGGGTGTGCGGATTGTGATAGGCGTGGAAGGGTCGCAAATAGCGTGACCAGAATGGCACAATGGGCAACAGGGAGGGAGGGTGGCCACAGGGCCAAGCTGTGGAGCCCTGTGAGGTTGGCCAGGCCTTAGGGAGAGGAAGCAGGCAGGAAGGGGAGAGACTGAGGCCTGTGCAGCAGACAGCAGGTAATTACATTTAAATTAAATTTAAATAAAACTTACATGGTAGCAATGAGAAATAAAAGTGACATCAATTAAAAAGATACCTGAAGGGAGCATAACTTAAGATTAAAAAGAAACTTACTTAAGTTGCTACGTAGGAGAATGGACCTAATAGACAAAGCTTGGAGAACCAGCAGTGCCATCTAGTGATAGGTAAGTATAATGGTACCTTCTAGCTGAAAGTAACACACAGGTGTGACAAAATTATGATACCAGAAATAAGTGTGACAAAGGGAAAATGTGACAAAGGGGAAGTGGATACTAGATCCAAGACTTTTAATATAGATAGGAAGCTGATTTCCTGTGCAATTGCTGATAGGATCTGAAGTCCAATTGGAAAATTAAAACCAACCATCAGCTAAAGCATCAGCTAATAGTGAAGAGAAAAATAGATGAGGATAGCATTCACGCAGAAAACAATTTAGCAAGAGAGATATGAAGTAGAGGAATAAAATCAAATTGATCATTTATAAACGGGGAAAAGGTAGGGGGTAACTTAGACAGAAAAAGCATGGGAAAAGGAGTTGTGTTCAAAAAGCAAAAAAAGTTAAAAAGCTGTATTGCAATGTGCAGAGTGTGGGAAATAAACTGAGGGAACTTATTTTACAGGAGGATATAAACTCAGTAGCATTAACAAAAACCTGGCTGTAAACTAGACAAGAATGGAAAATAAACATATCAGATATAATATATTCAGGAGGGATAGAAAAGATAAAAAAGGAGGTGGAGTGGCACTATTAGTAAAAGAGGGAACTCATGCTGTAGAGAAGAGTCTACAGGCCGCAGTCTCTCCCCTTCCTGCCTGCTTCCTCTCCCTAAGGCCTGGCCAACCTCACAGGGCTCCCCAGCTTGGCCCAGTGCCCACTCTCCCTCCCTGTTGCCCATGCTAGCCCATTGTGCCATTCTGGTCACGTTATTTGCGACCCTCCCACGCCGATCACAATCTGCACACCCTTGCTTGGGCCTCTGCCATCTTACTTCATTCCCTCGTCGTGTAGACAAGGGGCACAGACAGAGTCAATGTGATTGAAACTGAAAAATAAAAAAGGGGCTTGTTAAATTAGTATGGTGTATTACAGACCTCCAAATTGTTGGAAGGAAATGGAAGAGGAAATCTGCAGTCAGATTAGAGAGATAAGTAGGAAAAACAAAATTATTGTTCTGGGAGATTTTTATCATCCACTTATTGATTGAGATAGAGAGGGAGGAAATGGAGAAAAGGGAACAGAATTCCTAAAATGTGTACAGGACTGGAGATTGGCCAATGTAGTATTCATTTTTAAAAAGGGAGACAGAACTAATCCGAGTAATTACAGGCCGGTTAGTTTAACATCTGTAGCAGGGAAAATTTTAGAGTGTCTAATTAAGGATGAAATTACTACATATGTAATTAAAGAGAAAATAGTTAGAAGTAGCCAGAACTGATTTCAAAAGGGCCGATTGTGCTTGACAAACCTCATAGAATTCTTGAGGAGGTATCAGACATGGTAATGGGGAAATGCAGTGGATGTAGTATGGACTTTAGAAATTTTCACAATGTATCATGTAGGAGATTATCGGAGAAGAATAAGGGGTATGGAATTAGGGTGGGATAGAAAACAGGATTAAAAATTGGTTAGAAGGGAAGAAACAGAGAGTAAGAATTAAGGGTGATTTTTCAGGATGGTTGGAAGTGGGTAGTGGTGTTCCTTCGGGTTCAATTTTGGGGTCACTTCTGTTCACTGTGTGCGTCAATGATTTGGATACAGGGCTAGAGGGAGTGGTGTCAACATTTGCAAATATACTAAAATGGGAGGTCTAGTTAATACTTTAGAAGACCAAAGGAAGCTGCAAACTGATAATGATAAGATGGGGGAGCGGATCAAAAGTCACAGATGGAATTCAATGTCAGTAAGTCTGAGGTGATACATTTGATAAAAACACATAGCAGCATTAATTATACTCTGAATGGAAGGAGGTACAGTGCTGTGGAAGATCAGAGGGATTTGGGGGTATAGGTTCACAGGACATTAAAGGCAGCTCCTCAGGTTGATAAGGCTGTAAAAAACTAATGGAATTGTAAGTTTTATCACAAGAGGTATAGAATATAAAAGCCAAGAGGTAATGATGAGCCTATATAAAACCTTAATAAGACCTCAGCTAGAGTATTGGGTTCCACACTATAGGAAGGATATTGAGGCTTTAGAGCAGGTACAACACAGATTCCCTAGGATGCTGCCTGGTAAGAGGAAATAAAAATACAAGGATTAAAAATTGGTTAGAAAGGAAGAAACAGAGAGTAAGAATTAAGGGTGATTTTTCAGGATGGTTGGAAGTGGGTAGTGGTGTTCCTTGGGGTTCAATTTTGGGGTCACTTCTGTTCACTGTGTGCGTCAATTATTTGGATACAGGGCTAGGGGTAGTGGTGTCAAAATGTGCAGATTATTGGGGCCTTTTTCCATACATTACATAGAATGTACAGCACGGAAATAGGCCATTTGGCCCAACAGGTCCATGCCAGTATTTATACTCCACACGAGCTTCCTCCCACCCTTCATCTAATCCCATCAACATATCCTTCCATTACCTAGCTTCCCCTTAAATGCATCTATGCTCTTTGCCTCATCTACTCCTTTTGGTAAGGAGTTCCACATTCTAACCACTCTCTGGGTAAAGAAGTTTCTCTTGAATTCCCTATTGGATTTAACAGTGACTTTTATATTTATGGCCTCTAGTTCTGGTCTCCCTCACAAGTGGAAACATCTTCTCTACGTGTAACCTATCAAACCCTTTCATAATCTTAATGACCTCTCTCAGATCACCCCTCAGTCTTCTCTTTTCTCGAGAAAAGAGTCCCAGCCTGTTCAATCTTTCCTAATAGGTATAACCTCTCAGTTCTGGTATTATCCTGGTAAATCTTTTTTTGCACCTTCTCCAGTGCCTCTATATGCTTTCCAAATAATATGGAGACCAGAACTATTCATAGTACTCCAAGTGTGGTCTAACCAAGGTTCTATACAAGTTTACTATAACTTCCCTGCTTTTCAATTCTACCCCTCTAGAAATGAACCCCAGTGCTTTGTTTGCATTTTTATGGCCTTATTAACTGATGTCGTTACTTTTGGTAATTTGTGTATCTGTATCCCCAGATCCCTTTGCTCCTCCACCCCATTGTGACTCTTATTTTCCAAGGAGTATGTGGCCTCCTTATTCTTCCAACCAAAATGTACCACCTCACAGTTATCTAGAATCATAGAATGGTTATAGCACACAAGGAGGCCATTCAGCCCATCGAGCCCGTGCCGGCTCTTCGTAAGAGCAATCCAGTTAGTCCCATTCCCCCGCTCTTCCCCCATAGCCCTGCAGATGTTTTCCCGTCAAGTATTTATCCAATTCCTTTTTGAAAGTCATGATTGAATCTGCTTCCACCACCCTTTCAGGCAGCACATTCAAGATCACAACTACTCACGGTGTAAAAAAGTTTTTTCATGTCGCCTTTGGTTCTTTTGCCAATCACCTTAAATGTGTCCTCTGGTTCTCGACCCTTCTGCCAATGGGAACAGTTTCTCTTTATTTACTTTATCTAAACCCTTCATGATTTTGAACACTTCTATCAAATCTCCTCTTAACCTTCTCTGCTCTAAGGAGAAAAACTCCAGCTTCTCCAGTCTATCCACGTAACTGAAGTTCCTCATCCCTGGAACCATTCTAGTAAATCTTTTCTGCACCCTCTTTAAGGCCTTCACATCCTTCCTAAAGTGTGATGCCCAGAATTGGACACAATATACTAATTGTGGCCGAACCAGTGTTTTATAAAGGTTCAACATAACTTCCTTGCTTTTGTACTCTATGGGGCTGATTTTTGGATGGCCAGGCTGGTGCATTGGAGACGGGGGGGGGGGGCTCCGAAAATGGCGGAATCCTGGAGCGGGTTCAGAGCCGAGCTCCAACCCACTCACTTCCGGGTTCCTCAATGATGCGTTCAGGTGCGCGTGCAGCTCCCGCATGTGGGACTCCCACCGGCAATTAAAGCCGGCGGGATGATGATTTACATTGTTATTTAGGTAGTTGAGGTACTTGACAGACCTCATTGACCGGAGATTTTGGCAGGGGTGCAATTTTGAAGAATCCTCAGCGTGTTTCCCATGAAGTGGGAAACACTCCCTGTTGGAGCAGACGTGTTTCAGCCAGCAACCAGTGGGAGATGCAAAGGATTATTTGACAGTTGGAGGGAAAACCTCATTTATTGCAGCAGGGCACTCTGTCACTTCAGACAAAGTTTTGGCTGCAACACCTTTGTCTTTCCACTCAAAATTATTAATTTATACCCTAAACTCTGCTGTGCAAACACATTTACCTACTTTGCGGACCCCCTCAAACTCACACCGTCAGGATGGGGGGGGCGCCATTCATCACTTCGTCCGAGGACGAGCAACATCACCAGCCTCGCCAGGCACGCCGTCCACCTCCGCCGTGTGGAGCTCCACAACACAGTGTTGCACCACAGGCACCTGCACAACAGCAGGGAGGGCAACAACAGAGAGAGCGGCGTCGCAGGAGGCACTACCCTCGCCACAGGGTTTACAGACTGAGGCTCAGCTTCCTGGACCTCTCTGAGGAGCAGAGCATACGGAGGCCCAGAGTCAGTCGCCAGGTAGTCGCAGACTTCTCCAGCCTCCTTCATGCCGAGCTGCTCCCAGCTGGCCTGAGCAGCATCTTCTTACCTGTCGCTGTCAAAGTCACCACTGCCCTCAAATTCTTCGCACCAGATTGTTCCAGGGTGCCACCGGGGACATCGCCGGGGTCTCTCAGTCGTCTGCACACAAGTGCATAAGGCAGGTCACCTACGACTTGTTTCGCAGGGCCTTGCACTATATCAACTTCCCCATGGATGACCTCAGCCAGACGGAGAGGGCAGTGGGATTCCACGCTGTGGCTGGCTTCCCACGGGTGCAGGGTGTAATCGATTGCACCCATATAGCAATACGAGCACCTCCACACGAGCCAGGACTGTTCATCAACAGGAAGGGCTATCACTCCATCAACACTCAGCTCATCTGTGACCACCGCAAGGAATTCCTTCATGTGTGCGCCAGATACCCAGGCAGCTGCTACGATTTTTTTTTATTCGTTCATGGGATGTGGGCGTCGCTGGCGAGGCCAGCATTTATTGCCCATCCCTAATTGCCCTTGAGAAGGTGGTGGTGAGCCGCCTTCTTGAACCGCTGCAGTCCGTGTGGTGAAGCTTCTCCCACAATGCTGTTAGGAAGGGAGTTCCAGGATTTTGACCCAGCGACAATGAAGGAACGGCGATATATTTCCAAGTCGGGATGGTGTGTGACTTGGAGGGGAACATGCAGGTGGTGGTGTTGCCATGTGCCTGATGCTCTTGTCCTTCTAGGTGGTAGAGGTCGCGGGTTTGGGAGCTGCTGTCGAAGAAGCCTTGGCGAGTTGCTGCAGGGCATTCTGTGGATGGTACACACTGCAGCCACTGTGCGCCGGTGATGAAGGGAGTGAATGTTTAGGGTGGTGGATGGGGTGCCAATCAAGCGAGCTGCTTTGTCCTGGATGGTGTCAAGCTTCTTGAATGTTGTTGGAGCTGCACTCATCCAGGCAAGTGGAGAGTATTCCATCACACTCCTGACTTGTGCCTTGTAGATGGTGGAAAGGCTTTGGGGAGACAGGAGGTGAGTCACTCGCTGCAGAATACCCACCCTCTGACCTGCTCTTGTAGCCACAGTATTTATATGGCTGGTCCAGTTAAGTTTCTGGTCAATGGTGACCCCCAGGATGTTGATGGTGGGGGATTCGGCGATGGTAATGCCGTTGAATGTCAAGGGGAAGTGGTTAGACTCTCTGTCAGTTGGAGATGGTTATTGCCTGGCACTACAGCCGGGATGTTGTCAGGGCCCATTGCCTTTGCTGTATCCAGTGCACTCAGCCGTTTCTTGATATCACGTGGAGCGAATCGAATTGGCTGAAGACTGGCTTCTGTGATGGTGGGGATACCGGGAGGAGGCCGATATGGATCATCCACTCGGCACTTCTGGCTGAAGATGTTTGCAAACACTTCAGCCTTGTCTTTTGCTCTCATGTGCTGGACTCTGCCATCATTGAGGATTGTAAACAATTTTACAACACCAAGTTATAGTCCAGCAATTTTATTTTAAATTCACAAGCTTTCGGAGGCTTCCTCCTTCGTCAGGTGAACGATTACCTGACGAAGGAGGAAGCCTCCGAAAGCTTGTGAATTTAAAATAAAATTGCTGGACTATAACTTGGTGTTGTAAAATTGTTTACAATTGTCAACCCCAGTCCATCACCGGCATCTCCACATCATCATTGAGGATGGGGATGTTTGCAGAGCCTCCTCCTCCCATTAATTGTTTAATTGTCCATCACCATTCATGACTGGATGTGACAGGACTGCAGAGCTTTGATCTGATCCGTTGGTTGTGGAATCGCTTAGCTCTGTCTATAGCACGTTGCTTCCGCTGTTTAGCATGCATGTAGTCCTGAGTTGTAGCTTCACCAGGTTGGCACCTCATTTTTAGGTATGCCTGGTATCCTTGCATGCTCTTCTACACTCCTCGTTGAACCAGGGTTGATCCCCTGGCTTGTTGGTAATGGTAGAGTGAGGAATATGCCAGGCCATGAGGTTACAGATTGTGCTGGAATACAATTCTGCTGCTGATGGCCCACAGCACCTCATGGATGCCCAGTTTTGAGTTGCTAAATCTATCCCTTTAGCACAGTGGTAGTGCCACACAACACGTTGGATGGGACTTCGTCTCCACAAGGACTGTGCGGTGGTCACTCCTACCAATACTGTCATGGACAGATGCATCTGCGACAGGTAGATTGGTGAGGACGAGGTCAAGTAAGTTTTTCCCTCGTGTTGGTTCGCTCACCACCTGCCACAGGCCCAGTCTGTACCACTGTACCGCCACCTCTGGTGGGTCTGTCTGCCGGTGGGACAGGACATACCCAGGGATGGTGATGGAAGAGTCTGGGACATTGGCTGAGAGGTATGATTCTGTGCGTATGGCTATGTCAGGCTGTTGCTTGACTAGTCTGTGGGACAGCTCTCCCAATTTTGGCACAAGTCCCCAGATGTTAGTGAGGAGGACTTTGCAGGGTCGACTGGGCTTGGTTTGTCTTTGTCGTGTCCGGTGCCAGGTGGTCCGTCTGGTTTTATTCTTACTATGACTTTTTTTAAGCGAGATTTTACAACTGAGTGGCTTGCTCGGCCCATTCAGATGGCAATTAAGAATCAACCACGTTGCCATGGGTCTGGAGTCACATATAGGCTAGACCGGGTAAGGATGGCTGGTTTCCTTCCCTAAAGGACATTAGTGAACCAGATGGGTTTTTACAACAATCCGGTACTTTCATGGCCACCATTACTGATACTGGTGTTTTAATTCCAGATTTTATTTAATTAATTGAATTTAAATTCCCCAGCTGCCGTGGCAGGATTTGAACTCATGACTCCGGATTATTAGTTCAGGCCGCTGGATTACTAGTCCAGTAACATAACCACTATACTACCATACTCCTTCATCCTCCAGGAGTTCAACATCCCGCCCTTCTTCCGCGCACCGAACACCCGCAAGGGCTGGCTCCTCGGGGACAAGGGATACCCCCTGCACACATGGCTCATGACACCTCTGAGGAACCCCACCACCGAGCAACAGCGTCGATGTAACGACAGCCACATCGCTACCAGGTCTACAATTGAGCATGCTGTAAGGCTGCTCAAGATGCGCTTCAGGTGCCTTGTTCTTTCTGGGGGAGCGCTTCAGTATGTACCAGACAGAGTGGGACGCATTATAGTCGTCTGTTGTGCCCTGAACAACAAGGCACAACAGAGAGTGGTGCCATTGGAGGAGGCCCCATCCACATCTGCCACCCATATTGAGGAGGAGGAGGAGGAGGAGGAGACAGAGGAGGAGGTGGAGACAGAGGAGGAGGAACCCATGGGCAGAACAGTGGCTCACCTGGCTGCTCGTGAGGCCAGGGAGTCACTGATATGTAAACAGTTCTCCTAACATCAGACAGTGTGAAGAGTCCAGACCTCACCACCTGGACAGAGGAGCGGACACACCAGCCCCCTCCCCCGCCCCCTGCACAAAATAGTCGTTCAACTGCACATACACCCACTGTAGAGTGACCCAATGGGTGACATCAAGTGTGGGTGTTCATTGTGAACCTCATGAAAGCAACTTATTACACAAGCCAGTCAAGAATGGCCAAGACGTGGCAGTAGTGGTGACAATAATAATATTTAATATGCCATTAACAAAAATCAAATATAAATAAAATACATGACAAACCGTCAAACACCCTTGTGCATCCCCTTTGTGCTCACAAAACCTTCACCTTACGCTTATGACTACTCCTACGTGGTGCTTGCCCTGTAGCTGCAGCAGAGGTAGTGGCAGGTTGCTCTTGTCCATGCCCTGACCGATTAGATGCTTTGGGCCTACGCCCTCTAGCTTTCGGTGTCCATGAGGGCCCCTCCAAAGACTGCTCCACCTGCATCTGTGCAGGGGCAGACTTGACCACCTGGAGAGGAGGCAGCATTGCGGTTACTGGTTGAGAGAGGGGCAACGGGTGAGACGTGGGAGTGCTTTGAATGGCGTCCCCACTTCCATGTCCCCTTTCGCCATCATCCCTCTCCTGGGCCAGGCCCACATCACTCCTACCACCCTGCTGGACAACAGTTTAGAGGATATGTGTGAAGCCTTGTAAGGCCAGTGCTGGTGTATCTGCCTGCCTGTTTAAGGCAGCAGAAAGTTGCTCACCTTGAGTCCGAAGGGCCATTGTCAGGGCCTCAGTGGACTCATTGGTGAGCTGTGCTTGAAGCTCGATGGAGGCTAGCCTTCCCTCCATAGCAGACATTCCCGCACTTACCTGCTACACTATCTCAGAGATGCCCTCACATCCCTATGACAGTATCTCAGAGATTCCCTCCTGCACCTGTGCCAGAATTTCACTCATGCAGGAATTGGACTCCTCCATCCTCTGCCCAATTGTGGAGAGTGCGCGTGGCACCTGTTCCAGCACCTCGCAAATGTGCTGCTGCCCCTCGATCATTCTCCTTTTCATGGATAGCCCCCAGGGTTCAGCATCTCTGTCCAGCTGAGCAGAGCCTGGAGAAGAGTGCTCCCACCGACGCGGGCTCTCCACAGCTGCCCCTGCCACCAGTGTCCGCTCGTGCTCACATGTGTGTGGTGACTCACCATGTGCGACCCCAACTAACTGAGGACGGGGACCCACCGAGGTGTGTGTATCTGCGTTGGTGGATGGCTCGATCAGATGTGACGGTGTCCCCTCAGAGGCCGGCAGGTCATCTGAGGAATCGCCCTCTGCCGTTACAGCAGTCGCTGAAGGCCCTGTAAGAGAACAGAGGCAATATTAAGCATGATGACAGATGTTGAGGTGCTGAAGATTGCAAGGCATGTTAACATCAATTGATATTGTGAATGTGAATGTTAAAGTTCCGTCACCAGCCGTTTGTCGGGTGGCAGTCTGGACGTCCCCAACGGACAGGCACTTGAGGGTGCGGCTCACTTCAAGAGCCTCCTGCTCCGCGTCTGTGAAGACGACCTGATGTTGCGGCCCCCCTCCAGTCTTCGCCCTCTGCCATGCATGCTGGGCTCTCTTCTCCTATAAGGGGAGAAAGTAGAGAGGCGTGAGTGAGTGATGGTGACGTGGCCAACCGCTGAATGCATTGGTTTGGGTGAGGCTGACCGTGAAAGAGATGCATCAGAGAGTGAATATGAGACAGAGCCATGACATTGTATGAGGATTAGGTTGAGTGGTAGTGGTGGGATGACTACTGAGGAGGTGAGTAAGTGCAGGTACGTTGAGGATGAGCTTTGAGTGGGTGTGAGGAGTGATGTGATGGAGTAGTGTTGGCAGTGCAGAATGAGTTGGGGGTGGGGGCAGTGATGTGGAAGACGGAGTGAAGGACAATGTACTCACTTTGACTGACCTAGTTAGGTAATTGAAGCGCTTCCTGCATTGGATCCAGGCACGGGAGACGTTGCTGCTACTGGTGACCTCCTCTGCCTCCTCGAGCCAGGCCTTCTTGGTGGCAGAGGCAAGCCACTTCCTCCCATCCGGGTAGAAAATCTCCCTCCTCCTCCTCATCCCATCCAGTAGGACCTGGAATGAGGCATCGTTAAATCTGAGAGCAGCCTTTCCACTGGTCTGCTCCATGCTGCTCTTTTGGTTGTTTGCTGCAGGAGCAGCATTGGAGGACTGCCCCTTTAAATAAGGCTCCTCCAGCTGACAGCCTGGGATGCGGGTGTGCAGTCCGCCCACTGCGCAGGTTGATGACAGGAAATCCAGAAGCCATGGTAAGTGCCTTCAATTTACCCGCGATCGCGTGGGGAACGGACCGATTTCACTGGGCGGGTTACCCATGTCGCCCCTCCCCGCTGCCATCCTGCCTCCCTGGTAACATCAGGGCCTATGCCTCTATTTATAAAGCTCAGGATCCAGTATGCTTTTTTAACTGCTTTCTCAACCTGTCCTGCCACCTTCAAAGATTTGTGCACATATACCCCCAGGTCTCTCTGCTCCTGCACCCCCTTTAGAATTGTACCTTTTAGTTTATATTGCCTCTCCTCATTCTACCTGCTAAAATGTATCACTTTGTACATCTCTGCGTTAAATTACATCTGCCATGTTTCCGCTCATTCCACCAGCCTGCCTATGTTCTCCTCACTGTTTACTGCACTTCCAAGTTTTGTGTCATCTGCAAATTTTGAAATTGTGCCCTGTACACCCAAATCCAAGTCATTAATTATACATTAAAAAATGCAGTGGTCCTAGTACCGACTCCTGGGAAACACCACTGTATACCTTCCTCCAGTCCGAAAAACAACCATTCGCCACTACTCTCTGTTTCCTGTCACTTAGCCAATTTCGTATCCATGCTGTCACTGCCCCTTTTATTCCATTGACTTCAATTTTGCTGATAAGCCTATTATGTGGCATTTTATCAAACGCCTTTTGAAAGTCAACCACAACATCAACCACGTTGCCCTCATCAACCCTCTCTGTTACCTCATCAGAAAACTCACTCATCAAAAGAAGTCACTTACCTGCGCCACCAGTTCACTAATGCTGGAGGTGGCCTCCTCCGTCCTCTGCGTTAATGTGGAGACTGAGCGAGGCAAGTCTTCCAGTACGTCGCAAAGGTGCATCTGTACCTCGATCATTCTCCTTTTCAAGGATGGCCATGGGATTCAGCATCTGTGCCCAGCTAAGCAGAGCTTGGAGAGGAGTGCAACCACCGACACGGACTCTCCACAGCTGCCCCAGCCACCAGTGTCTGCTCTCGCTCACTTGTGTGTGGTGACTCACCAGGTGACAACCCAACTAACTCGCTAATAGGACCCACCGAGGTGTGAGTATCTCTGCTGGTGCATGGCTCATTATGATGTGACGGTGCGCCCTCAGAGGCAGGGAGCTCCTCTGAGGAATCGCCCTCATCCACTCTTCACTCCTTGAAGGCCCTGGAAGAGAACATACAGCAATATTAAGAATCATCGCAAAAGTAAAGTTGCAATGAGCATACTGCAGTGTGCAACAGGTCGATCATTGATAACATCAATTCATGTTGTATGTGAGGGATGTTAAAGTTCTGTCACCGGACATTTGTGGGTATCTCGGCACCCCCGACGGCCAGGCACTCCACCGTTCAGCTAATATCCAAGGCCTCCTCCACCGCCTCTGTAAGAGCCATGATTTGTGGAGGCCCCCCTCCAGTCCGACTCCTCTCCCGTGCATTTTGCACACTCTTCTCCCCAAGGAGAGAAAGTACAGATACATGAGTGAGTAAGGGTGACGGGGTCACCCAATGGATGCATTGCTCTGAGTCAGACTGACAATGAAAGAGATGCATCAGAGGGTGACTATTAGGCAGATTGATCACATTGCATCAGGATTGGGGTGAGAGGGAGTGGTGGGTGCACAAATGGGGGGGGGGGGTGGCGGCTGAAGAAGTGCACAGAAAGTGAAGGTAACTTGACACTGAGCCTTACATGGGTGTGAGGAGTGATGTGATGGAGTAGGCGTCGCAGGGCAGTGTGTGAGAGGGGTAATGTTCACCACAGAATGCAGGTGAATCAGTAACTGTACTCACTTTTAGGTTAGGTCATTAAATCGCTTCCTGCATTACAGCCAAGACCAGGGCACCGTGCACCTGCTACTGGCCTGTTCTGCAACCTCCAGCCACGCCTCCTTGATGGCAGAACAAGGTTTCTTCCTTCTGTCACTTGGGTATAACAATTCCCTCCTGCTTCTCACGGTAGCCAGTAGTATCTCCAGGGCGGCGTCCGAGAACCTGGATGCTGCCTTTCCTCTATGTTGTTCCATTATGCTGTTTACTCTTTTCTCCTTCAAAATCCATTGTTGCATTGGCCCTTTAAATAGTGGGCTTTAAATCACGTCTTGCGGGTGTGCAGCACGCCCGCTGCGCACCTTGAGGACGTAAAACTCGGAAGTTGAATTAAGTGCCTTCAATTGAGTCGCGATTGCTCAGGAACACGCACAAAATTTTTTTCCAGGTTCCCACCTGCATATTGACCCCTCCCCCCAACCCCCCCCAGCTGAGATCCCGCCTCATTGTTAAAATTTAGGCCCTGATCTCTATATTGAAATTCGTTTGCCAATTACATGCCCATTCTGCAAGTTTATTAACGTCTTCCTGCATTTTGTCAAAGTCTTACTTATACCGTCCAATTTGGTGGCATCCGAAAATTTTGAAATTGTACTTCCAATTCCCGAGTCCAAATCGTTTATGTAAATGGTGAACAACACTGGTCCCAGCAATAATCCTTATAGCACACCACTTCCCACCTTTTGCCAGTCTGAGTAACTACCTCTACTCTCTATCTTCTGTTTTGTAGCCAGCTTGCTATCCATTCTGTGACTTGTCCGCTGACTCCACATGCGATGACCTTAGTCATGAATCTACTATGCGGTACCTTATCGAAGGTCTTTTCAAAATCCAAATATATTACATCTATACATTACCCTTTCTGTTACTTCTTCGAAGAATTCAATAAGGTTGGTCAAGCATGACCGTCCCTTTTGAAATCCATGCTGACTATTCTTTATCATATTTTCGGTTTCTAAATGTTTTTCTATTACATCTTTGGGTAATGATTCCATTATCTTTCCTACCACTGACATTAAGCTAATTGGTCTATAGTTCCTTGACTTGTTCTATCTCCCTTTTTAAATATAGCAATCACATTAGCTGTCCACCAGTTCTCTGGCAATATTCCAAGGGTTTTATCCTCTCTAAGTTTGATTAGTTTATCAATTATCTCCCCCTTTCTATCTTAAATGTCTTTACATTTTTTTTGATCACTTCTTCTAATGTCATGCCCACCATGTTGATCTCCCTGGTAAATACTGGAGCAAAGTAATTATTTAAGATTTCTGCCATTTTGCTGGCATTACCTTTGAGTTTATTTTGTGCATTCCTCAGTGGCCCTATCCCTAGCCTGATTTTTTTTTTATTTATGTGTCTGTAGAATACTTTACTATTTCTTTTTATATTCCTTGATAATTTAATTTTGTAGTTTCTCTTTGCCTTCCTAATTTTTTAAAAAACTTTTTTCCTAACATTTTGTGTACGCTTTTGTTATCCTCTCTTTTGTTGTCTATGCACTTATTGTATGGCTTTCTCTTTAGTTACAATTTTGCCCTTATTTCTTTATTCACCCATAGCGTGTGATTACTGGCTAGTTTGTTCTTGCTTTTTAGTGGGATATATTTCTCTGGTCTCTATTGATCACCATCTTAAATATGCTGCTGTTCTATTTCTTTCTGTGTCAGTAAACTTTTCCAGTTTATTTTCCCTAGTTCCATGCTCATGCCCTTAAAATCAGCTTTTTTCTAATGCTTTACTTTGGTCTTTGCCTTATTTATGTCCTTCTCAATCTTTATCTTAAACCTTATTATGTTATGATCGCTATTGCCTAGATGTTCCCCTACGCTTACTTATCTTATCTGTTCTGGTTCATTTCCCATTATTAGATCCAGCAGTGCTACCTCTCTTGTTGGGCTTTTTATATACTGGGTAAGAAAGGATTCCTGCACACATTGTATAAACTCCATTCCCTATATCCCTTTACCTGCCTCTTTTTGCCATTTTCTTTTGCGGGGGGTAATTAAAATCTCCCATGATTATTATTCTATGTCCTTTACTCATTCCATATATTTGCTAACATATTTCTTCCTCTACCTTCTTTCCCCTATTAGCGGATAGATCCCTTCTTATCTTTTATTTCAATCCATATGAATTCTGTTTCTATCCTTCTGTCAGCTACATCCCTCTTTTCTACTGCCATTATTTTATCTCTAATTAGTACAGCTACTCCACCTCCCCCTTCTTCCTTGCTTTCTGATTATGTTATAGCCTGCAATATTTATTTGCCAGTCCTGTTCTTTGCGTGGCCATATATCAGTTATTCCTACTATATCTGGTTCCTCGCTATGGATTATTTTATTTATTTATTTTTTTATTCGTTCACGGGATGTGGGCGTCGCTGGCAAGGCCGGCATTTATTGCCCATCCCTAATTGCCCTCGAGAAGGTGGTGGTGAGCCGCCTTCTTGAACCGCTGCAGTCCGTGTGGTGACGGTTCTCCCACAGTGCTGTTAGGAAGGGAGTTCCAGGATTTTGACCCAGCGACAATGAAGGAACGGCGATATATTTCCAAGTCGGGATGGTGTGTGACTTGGAGGGGAACGTGCAGGTGGTGTTGTTCCCATGCGCCTGCTGCCCTTGTCCTTCTAGGTGGTAGAGGTCGCGGGTTTGGGAGGTGCAGTCGAAGAAGCCTTGGCGAGTTGCTGCAGTGCATCCTGTGGATGGTGCACACTGCAGCCACAGTGCGCCGGTGGTGAAGGGAGTGAATGTTTAGGGTGGTGGATGGGGTGCCAATCAAGCGGGCTGCTTTATCTTGGATGGTGTCGAGCTTCTTGAGTGTTGTTGGAGCTGCACTCATCCAGGCAAGTGGAGAGTATTCCATCACACTCCTGACTTGTGCCTTGTAGATGGTGGAAAGGCTTTGGGGAGTCAGGAGGTGAGTCACTCGCCGCAGAATACCCAGCCTCTGACCTGCTCTCGTAGCCACAGTATTTATATGGCTGGTCCAGTTAAGTTTCTGGTCAATGGTGACCCCCAGGATGTTGATGGTGGGAGATTCGGCGATGGTAATGCCGTTGAATGTCAAGGGGAGGTGGTTAGACTCTCTCTTGTTGGAGATGGTCATTGCCTGGCACTTATCTGGCGCGAATGTTACTTGCCACTTATCAGCCCAAGCCTGGATGTTGTCCAGGTCTTGCTGCATGCAGGCTCGGACTGCTTCATTATCTGAGGGGTTGCGAATGGAACTGAACACTGTGCAGTCATCAGCGAACATCCCCATTTCTGACCTTATGATGGAGGGAAGGTCATTGATGAAGCAGCTGAAGATGGTTGGGCCTAGGACACTGCCCTGAGGAACTCCTGCAGCAATGCCCTGGGGCTGAGATGATTGGCCTCCAACAACCACTACCATCTTCCTTTGTGCTAGGTATGACTCCAGCCACTGGAGAGTTTTCCCCCTGATTCCCATTGACTTCAATTTTACTAGGGCTCCTTGGTGCCACACTCGGTCAAATGCTGCCTTGATGTCAAGGGCAGTCACTCTCACCTCACCTCTGGAATTCAGCTCTTTTGTCCATGTTTGGACCAAGGCTGTAATGAGGTCTGGAGCCGAGTGGTCCTGGCGGAACCCAAACTGAGCATCGGTGAGCAGGTTATTGGTGAGTAAGTGCCGCTTGATAGCACTGTCGACGACACCTTCCATCACTTTGCTGATGATTGAGAGTAGACTGATGGGGCGGTAATTGGCCGGATTGGATTTGTCCTGCTTTTTGTGGACAGGACATACCTGGGCAATTTTCCACATTGTCGGGTGGATGCCAGTGTTGTAGCTGTACTGGAACAGCTTGGCTAGAGGCGCAGCTAGTTCTGGAGCACAAGTCTTAAGCACTACAGCTGGGATGTTGTCAGGGCCCATAGCCTTTGCTGTATCCAGTGCACTCAGCCGTTTCTTGATATCACGTGGAGTGAATCGAATTGCCTCCAGTTCTCCCGTTTTATTTTGGACACTGTGTACATTGCAGTTTAATTTATCTTTAATAGTTATTCCTTTTACTTTACTTTTAACAGTCTTTTTATACTTCTGTTTTATAACTGTATTTGTTCCTTGACAGTTCCTTTAGACCATAAGACCATAAGAGATAGGAGCAGGAGTAGGCCATTTGGCCCTTCGAGCCTGCTCCGCCATTTAATGAGATCATGGCTGATCTGATTTTTACCTCAACTCCACTTTCCCGCCTTTTCCCCATATCCTTAGACTCCCTTGCTGATCAAAAATTTGTCTAACTCAGCCTTGAATGTATTCAATGACTCAGCCTCCACAGCTTTTTGGGGTAAAGAATTCCAAAAATTCATGACCCTCTGGGAGAAGAAATTTCTCCTAATTTCCGTCTTAAACGGGTGACCCCTTATTCTGAGACTATGCCCCCTAGTTTTAGATTCCCCCATGAGGGGTAACATCCTCTCAGCATCTACCCTATCGAGTCCCCTCAGAATCTTATATGTTTCAATAGATTTCCTCTCATTCTTCTAAACTCCAATGAGGATAGACCCAACCTTCAATCTTTCCTCATAAGACAACCCTTCCATACCCGGAATCAACGTAGTGAACCTTCCCTGAACTGCCTCCAATGCAAGTATATCCTTCCTTAAATAAGGGCACCACAACTGTACGCAGTACTCCAGCACTCTGTACAGCTGTAGGATGACCTCCCTGCTTTTATACTCCATCCCCCTAGAAATAAAGGCCAATATTCTGTTTGTCTTCCGGATTACCTGCTGCGCCTGTATGTTGACTTTTTGTGTTTCATGTACGAGGACACCCAGATCCCTCTGTACTGCAGCATTTTGTAGTATTTCTCCATTCAAATAATATTTTGCTTTTTTATTTTTCCTCCTCAAGTATTACTTACCCTGGTCTGACCTTTACACTCATCTCCTGTTTCTTTTATCTTTAGGCTTTTGCTATTGCTACCAGATCCCTCCCCCCATCTTGTTAGTTTAAAGCCTTATCCACTGCCCTATTTATCTTTTCCGCTAGGACCCTGGTCCCACTCCGATTCAGGTGGAACGGGTGCAGCTCCCTCCTGTCCCAGTACTGGTGCCGGTGTCCCATGAAATGGAACCCCTCCTTCCCACATGACTCTTTCAGCCATGCATTCACCTTTCTAATCCTGAGATTACCACCCATGAGGTCTTGCTTTTTGATTTAGTTCCTAGTTTCTGATATTCCCTTAGCAGGAACTCCACCTTGCTGATCTGTTACTGCCGGTCTCCCGTCCAGTGGTAAAAGTTAAAATTACTCTCAGACAATAGGTCAAACTTGGCTGCTTTGATTGGCTAGAATTTGGACATTTGTAGTGTGGGGCATCAAACATGCATTTCCAGTGCTTCAGCCACCTGTTATTACTCCTAAGCACTTAATCACTGCGTTGTCCTTTGGTTGGCAGTGATGAATATTAAACCCCTACATTTTCCCAATGGACTAGTGGATAAAGGTATCACATTGTGTCCTGATTCAATTCCTGGCCTGTAAGGAGTTAACTGGTCTCAAGGAGCAGCAGAGGTTGCTACAATTAACCTTAGTTTTCCTGGACAGGGAAAGGAACTGTCAGCTAGGTTTCCAGCTTCTGATTGCAATCAAGTAATCTCTGCTGGACGTACACGGGATAACTTAGAAACCTAGCAAAAGGAAACCAACAGCTTCAAAAGTGCATTCACCTGACGAAGGAGAAAGCCTCCGAAAGCTTGTGATTTTCAAATAAATTTGTTGGACTATAACCTGGTGTTGTAAGATTCTTTACATATATAAAATGTCACACTGTAATTGCACCTTCCTGCCAGCAGTGATGCTGCAGCACCTTTACTGTGGAAAGGGTGCGATTACAGTATGACAAGTTTACATAGGCTGTATCCATTATAAATGTTGACATATGGATTTATCCTGGGAAGAGTCGACAGGATGTGTGTGCAGATGTAAGAATTTAATCATTTGATAGATAGCTAGATTTCAACTTAAATTTTTTTGCTAGATTTAATTAATTCTTGCCAGTATAGATTGTTAAACTGTTAAAGCATTGCAACACAGTCCCAAAAACTTTAAAAATTTTGATTGTTTTCCAGCTTATAGTCTTCATTTGTGTGATAGATCTTCAAATAAAGAGAAAAATTTAGGCTCTAGCTCGAGTATTTTGTAGAAGGTGGCAAAAAGGAGAATGTGATTGTTCACTTTAATAAACAGTGGAGACAAGTCTCCAAAGGGTCCACTTATGAGTGTTATTGAAATGGTTTGGATCTCCTTTTATACCTTCAGGCACATTTTGCATTTCAGGTGGGTGTGAACAAAGCACGTGCTCCTGTGTCATTAATCTTTCAGATTGCAATTCCAGAAAGAAAGAAAGACTTGCATTTGTATAGTGCCTTTCATGACCTCAGGATGTCCCAAAGCACTTTACAGCCAATTAAGTACTTTTGAAGTGTAGTCACTGTTGTAATGCAGGAAACGTGGCAGCCAATTTGCGCACAGCAAGGTCCCACAAGCAGCAATGTGATAATGGCCAGATAATCTGTTTTAGTAATGTTGGTTGAGGGATAAATATTGGTTAGGACACTGGGGAGAACGCTGCTGCTCTTCAAGTAGTGCCATGGGATCTTTTATGTCCACCTGAGAGGGCAGATGGGGCCTTGGTTTAACATCTCATCCGGCACCTCCCCCAGTGCAGTACTCCCTCAGTACTGCATTGGTGTCTCAGCCTCGATTTTGTGCTCAAGTCTCTGGAATGGAACTTGAATCCACAACCTTCTACTAAGATGTTTTATTCATTTTGTGTTTGCCAGCATCCTCCAATTGTTTGTGGTTAACTAAATACTCTTTCCATTAACACTACCCATTACTATGCCCATTGAAGTTTCATTTGCTCTATTTCTGAGATAATCTTTTTGCATTCCCAGTCACAGTTGACTTTACATTCCAAGCTATCATCCATTTACTCATCAATCACTCTCCCGTGGGGTTTGCTGTTGCAGGCTGAAGGGATTGATGTATTACATATCATATTGTATTAACAAGTCAGATACATGTACCGTACAAGTATTAAGGGGTTTACCATCCTTGAAACGAGATAAATCGCCAGGCCCGGATGAAATGTATCCCAGGCTGTTAAAAGAAGCAAGGGAGGAAATAGCGGAGGCTCTGACCATCATTTTCCAATCCTCCCTGGCTACAGGCGTGGGGCAGGAGGATTGGAGAACTGCTAACGTTGTACCGTTGTTTAAAAAGAGAGAAAGAGATAGACCAAGTAATTATAGGCCAGTCAGTCAAACCTCGGTGGTGGGAAAATTACTGGAATTGATTCTGAGGGACAGCATAAATCGTCATTTAGAAAGGCACAGGTTAATCAAGGACAGTCAGCATGGATTTGTTAAGGGAACGTCATGTCTGACTAACTTGAATGAATTTTTTGAGCAGGTAACAAAGAGGGTCGTTGAGGGTAGTTTACATGGATTTTAGCAAGGCTTTTGACAAGGTCCCACATGGCAGACTGGTAAAAAAAAGTAAAAGCCCATGGGATCCAAGTGGCTAGCTGGATCCAAAATTGGCTCAGCGGCAGGAAGCAAAGGGTAATGTTTTTTTTTAATTCATTCATGGGATGTGGGCATCGCTGGCGAGGCCAGCATTTATTGCCCATCCCTAATTGCCCTTGAGAAGGTGGTGGTGAGCCGCCTTCTTGAACTGCTGCAGTCCGTGTGGTGAAGGTTCTCCCACAGTGCTGTTAGGAAGGGAGTTCCAGGATTTTGACCCAGCGACGATGAAGGAACGGCGATATATTTCCAAGTCGGGATGGTGTGTGACTTGGAGGGGAACGTGCAGGTGGTGTTGTTCCCATGTGCCTACTGCCCTTGTCCTTCTAGGTGGTAGAGGTCGCGGGTTTGGGAGGTGCTGGCGAAGAAGCCTTGGCAAGTTGCTGCAGTGCATCCTGTGGATGGTACACACTGCAGCCACTGTGCGCCGGTGGTGAAGGGAGTGAATGTTTAGGGTGGTGGAAGGGGTGCCAATCAAGCGGGCTGCTTTGTCCTGGATGGTGTCGAGCTTCTTGAGTGTTGTTGGAGCTGCACTCATCCAGGCAAGTGGAGAATATTCCATCACACTCCTGACTTGTGCCTTGTCGATGGTGGAAAGGCTTTGGGGAGTCAGGAGGTGGGTCACTCACCGCAGAATACCCAGCCTCTGACCTGCTCTTGTAGCCACAGTATTTATATGGTTGGTCCAGTTAAGTTTCTGGTCAATGGTGACCCCCAGGATGTTGATGGTGGGCGATTCGGCGATGGCATTGCCGTTGAATGTCAAGGGGAGGTGGTTAGACTCTCTCTTGTTGGAGATGGTCATTGCCTGGCACTTGTCTGGCGCAAATGTTACTTGCCACTTATCAGCCCAATCTTGAATGTTGTCCAGGTCTTGCTGCATGCGGGCACAGACTGCTTCACTGAGGGGTTACGAATGGAACTGAACACTGTGCAATCATCAGCGAACATCCCTATTTCTGACTTATGATGGAGGGACGGTCATTGATGAAGCAGCTGAAGATGGTTTGGCCAAGGACACTGCCCTGAGGAACTCCTGCAACAATGTCCTGGGGCTGAGATGATTGGCCTCCAACAACCACTACCATCTTCCTTTGTGCTAGGTATGACTCCAGCCACTGGAGAGTTTTCCCCCTGATTCCCATTGACATCAATTTTACTAGGGCTCCTTGGTGCCACACTCAGTCAAATGCTGCCTTGATGTCAAGGGCAGTCACTCTCACCTCACCTCTGGAATTCAGCACTTTTGTCCATGTTTGAACCAAGTCTGTAATGAGGTCTGGAGCCGAGTGGTCCTGGCGGAACCCAAACTGAGCATCGGTGAGCAGGCTATTGGTGAGTAAGTGATGCTTGATAGCACTGTCAACGACACCTTCCATCACTTTGCTGATGATTGAGAGTAGACTGATGGGGCGGTAATTGGCCGGATTGGATTTATCCTGCTTTTTGTGGACAGGACATACCTGGGAAATATTCCACATCATTGGGTAGATGCCAGTGTTGTAGATGCACTGGAACAGTTTGGCTAGAGGCGCGGCTAGTTCTGGAGAACAAGTCTTCAGCACTACAGCCTGGATGTTGTCAGGGCCCATAGCCTTTGCTGTATCCAGTGCACTCAGCCGTTTCTTGATATCACGTGGAGTGAATTGAATTGGCTGAAAACTGGCTTCTGTGATGGTGGGGATATCGGGAGGAGGCCGAGATGGATCATCCACTCGGCACTTCTGGCTGAAGATGGTTGCAAACACTTCAGCCTTGTCTTTTGCACTCACGTACTGGACTCCGCCATCATTGAGGATGGGGATGTTTACAGAGCCTCCTCCTCCCGTTAGTTGTTTAATTGTCCATCACCATTCGCGACTGGATGAGGCAGGACTGCAGAGCTTTGATCTGATCCGTTGGTTGTGGAATCGCTTAGCTCTGTCTATAGCATGTAGTCCTGAGTTGTAGCTTCACCAGATTGGCACCTCATTTTTAGGTACGCCTGGTGCTGCTTCTTGCATGCTGTTCTACGCTCCTCTTTGAACCAGGGTTGATCCCCTGGCTTGTTGGTAATGGTAGAGTGAGGAATATGCCAGGCCATGAGGTTACAGATTGTGCTGGAATACAATTCTGCTGCTGCTGATGGCCCACAGCGCCTCATGGATGCCCAGTTTTGAGCTGCTAGATCTGTTCTGAATCTATCCCATTTAGCACGGTGATAGTGCCACACAACACATTGGATGGTGTCCTCAGTGCGAAGATGGGACTTCGTCTCCACGAGGACTGTGCGGTGGTCACTCCTATCAATACTGTCATGGACAGATACATATGCGACAGGCAGATTGGTGAGGATGAGGTCAAGTAGGTTTTTCCCTCGTGTTGGTTCACTCACCACCTGCCGCAGGCTCAGTCTGGCAGTTATGTCCTTCAGGACTCAGCCAGCTCAGTCAGTAGTGGTGCTACCGAGCCACTCTTGGTGATGGACATTGAAGTCCTCCACCCAGAGTGCATTCTGTGCCCTTGCTACTCTCAGTACTTCCTCCAAGTGGTGTTCAACATGGAGGAGGACTGATTCATCAGCTGAGGGAGGATGGTGGGTGGTAATCAGTCGGAGGTTTCCTTGCCCATGTTTGACCTGATGTCATGGGGTGCGGAGTCAATGTTGAGGACTCCCAGGGCCCCTCCCTCCTGATTGTATATCACTGAACCGCCATCTCTGGTTGGTCTGTCCTGCCGGTGGGACAGGACATACCCAGAGATGGTGATGGAAAAGTCTGGGACGTTGGCTGAAAGTTATGAGTCTGTGAGTGTCGCTATGTCAGGCTGTAGCTTGACTAGTCTGTGGGACAGCTCTCCCAATTTTGACAGGTGTTTTTGCGGCTGGAAGGCTATTTCCACTGGGGTCCCGCAAGGCTCAGTACTAGGTCCCTTGCTTTTTGTGGTATATATTAATGATTTGGACTTGAATTTAGGGGGACTTGATCAAGAAGGTTGCAGATGATACAAAAATTGGCCGTGTGGTTGATAGTGAGGAGGAAAGCTGTAGACTGCAGGATGATATCAATAGAATGGTCAGATGGGCAGAAAAGTGACAAATGGAATTCAATCCAGAGAAGTGAGAGCTAATGCATTTGGGGAGGGTAAACAAGGCAAGGGTGTACACAATAAATGGGAGGATACTGAGAGGTGTAGAGGAAGAGAGGGACCTTGGAGTGCATGTCCACAGATCCCTGAAGGTAGCAGGACAGGTAGATAAGATGGTTAAAAAGACTTACGGGATACTTTCCTGTATTAGCCAAGGCATAGAATATAAGAGCAGGGAGGTTATGCTAGAACTGCATAAAACATTGTTTAGGCCACAGCTTGAATAGTGCGTACAGTTCTGGTCACCACATTACAGGAAAGATGTGATTGCATTAGAGATGGTGCAGAGGAGATTTACGAGGATGTTGCCAGGGCCGGAGAATTGATTGGATAGGCTGCGGTTGTTTTCTTTGGAACAAAGGACGCTGAGGGGAGATTTAATTGAGGTATATAAAATTATGATGGGACTAGATACAGTGGATTGGGAGGACCTATTTTCCTTAGCAGAGGGGTCAGTGACCAGGGGGCATAGATTTCAAGTAATTGGTAGAAGGATTAGAGTGGAGCTGAGGAGACATTTTTTCACCCAAAGGGTATTGGGGGTCTGGAACTCACTGCCTGAAAGGGTGGTGCGGCAGAAACCCTCAACTCATTTAAAAAGTACTTGGATGTGCACTTGACGTGCCGTAACCTACAGGGCTACGGGCCAAGTGCTAGAAAGTGGGATTATGCTGGATAGCTCTTTTTCAGCTGGCATGAACATGATGGGTTGAATGGCCTCCTTCTGTGCCATAACTTTCTATGATTCTATGATTCTACAGCATTAAATATTAACAAAAAATTCTCTCATTTATTTCATTAATGTATTGGATCACACTAATACTACACTAGCTGATTCTCAATACAACCAAATTTAAGGAGAGAAATTCCTGTCCTCACTATTTTTCACAAAAATAGTGGTTTTCTACCTTATTTTGACATCTACTTTTTTGCTAAAATTAGCAGCCAGAAATTCCACTCCCTAAATGACTTAAAACCCTAACCGTGATATAATGGGACTAACACAACCCCCATACAAAGGGCGAATACATTAAAAAATATGTCCAGCAATTACAACCGCTGAATGTGCTTACAGGCATTGTATGCAAGGGGAAAGGCGACTTTCTCAACTTGCTTGCTTTTTGTTCACTCTATGCTTTGAATTCCTGACCTAGCTGACGTGCTTTCTCATGTAGTGTTCACAAGCGTCACAATTAATTCAAGTATGGTTCTAAATATGGATTAATGGAGGAGCCTATGATTTTCCTGGATTCAACCCTGTTTCAAATGGACACTAAAAGACGAGTCAGGTTTTCACGTGTTGGGGACAGATCCACACACTTCCAAGCTCCACTCTTACTGGATTTAATGGAAGAGGATGAAGAGAAACAAGTCATCAATCATATCCAAATGCTCAAGCACAACTGCCTAGCAATGACGGAAAACTACCTTCTCAGGGAAGCAATTATAGAGCTGTGCCATTTGCATCAAGGAGACATGCAGCCGACTTCCATCACATGGACAACACTGCCAGAGGCAGTCAAAATGACCACAGCCCTCTTGCAAGCTATCTGGCCAATTTGCTGCCCACAAGTGTGTCAGGTAGGTTATTGATGCGTGGTTCAGCACGACCAACATATTAATTCTTAAACCCTCAAAAACAATTACAGCTGCATGACAGGTGGACCAATGTCCCCGCACAATTGGGTTTCCTAAGTTACAGGAGTCTCCCAGGCGGCCATCTGGGCACCTAGGCACGAAGCCGTGGCCTAGATGCACGGAAAGGAGCTGTATTCAATATGCAGCTGGTCAGTGACCAACATCATATAAGAACATAAGAACATAAGAAATAGGAGCAGGAGTATGCCAATCGGCCCCTCGAGCCTGCTCCGCCATTCAATAAGATCATGGCTGATCTGGTCCTAACCTCAAATCTAAAATCATGTCCAATTTCCTGCCCGCTCCCCGTAACCCCTAATTCCCTTTACTTCTAGGAAACTGTCTATTTCTGTTTTAAATTTATTTAATGATGTAGCTTCCACAGCTTCCTGGGGCAGCAAATTCCACAGACCTACCACCCTCTGAGTGAAGAAGTTTCTCCTCATCTCAGTTTTGAAAGAGCAGCCCCTTATTCTAAGATTATGCCCCCTCGTTCTAGTTTCACCCATCCTTGGGAACATCCTTACCGCATCCACCCGATCAAGCCCCTTCACAATCTTATATGTTTCAATAAGATCGCCTCTCATTCTTCTGAACTCCAATGAGTAGAGTCCCAATCTACTCAACCTCTCCTCATATGTCCACCCCCTCATCCCCGGGATTAACCGAGTGAACCTTCTTTGTACTGCCTCGAGAGCAAGTATGTCTTTTCTTAAGTATGGAGACCAAAACTGTATGCAGTATTCCAGGTGCGGTCTCACCAATACCTTATATAACTGCAGCAATACCTCCCTGTTTTTATATTCTATCCCCCTAGCAATAAAAACCAACATTCCGTTGGCCTTCTTGATCACCTGCTGCACCTGCATACTAACCTTTTGATTTTCTTGCACTAGGACCCCCAGATCCCTTTGTACTGCAGTACTTTCCAGTTTCTCGCCATTGAGATAATAACTTGCTCTCTGATTTTTCCTGCCAAAGTGCATAACCTCACATTTTCCAACATTGAATTGCATCTGCCAAATCTCCGCCCACTCACCCAGCCTGTCTATATCCCCTTGTAGGTTTTTTATGTCCTCCTCACTCTCTACTTTCCCTCCCATCTTTGTATCATCTGCAAACTTTGATATGTTACACTCGGTCCCCTCCTCCAAATCGTTAATATAGATTGTAAGGAGTTGGGGACCCAGCACGGACCCCTGCGGAACACCACTGGCTACTGGTTGCCAGTCCGAGAATGTACCATTTATCCCAACTCTCTGCTTCCTGTTAGATAACCAATCCTCCACCCATGCCAGAATATTACCCCCAATCCAGTGATTCTTTATCTTGAGCAATAATCTTTTATGCGGCACCTTGTCGAATGCCTTCTGGAAGTCTAAATACACTACATCCACTGGTTCCCCTTTATCCACTCTGTACGTTATATCCTCAAAGAACTCAAGCAAATTTGTCAGACATGACTTCCCCTTCGTAAAGCCATGCTGACTTTGTCCTATTAAATTATGTTTATTAAATTTTTCGGCTACTGTCTCCTTAATAATAGACTCCAAAATTTTATCCACCACAGATGTTAGGCTAACTGGTCTATAATTTCCAGCCTTCTGCCTACTACCCTTTTTAAATAAGGGTGTTACATTAGCAGTTTTCCAATCTGCCGGGACCTTTGCCGAGTCCAGAGAATTTTGGAAAATTATTACCAAAGCATCCACAATCCCTACTGCCACTTCCCTCAAGACCCTGGGATGTAAGCCATCAGGTCCAGGGGATTTATCCGCCTTGAGTCCCATTAATTTACTGAGTACCAATTCCTTAGTGATTTTAATCGTATTTAGCTCCTCCCCCCCTAGAGCCCCCCGTTTGTCCACTGTTGGGATATTATTAGTGTCCTCTACCGTAAAGACTGAAACAAAATATTTGTTCAGCATTTTTGCCATCTCCATGTTTCCCACCATTAATTTCCCAGTCTCATCCTCTAAGGGACCTACGTTTGCCTTAGCCACCCTTTTTCTTTTTATATAACTGTAGAAACTCTTGCTGTCTGTTTTTATATTTTTTGCTAATTTATTTTCATAATCTATCTTACCTTTCTTAATCAATCCTTTCGTTACTTTTTGCTGTCTTTTGAAGACTTCCCAATCTTCTATCCTCCCACTAAGTTTGGCTACCTTATATGTCCTTGTTTTTAGTCGGCTCCTATCCTTAATTTCTTTACTTAGCCACGGATGGCTGTCATTTCTTTTACACCCTTTTTTCCTCAGTGGAATATTTTTTTTTTGAAAGTTGTAGAATAACTCCTTAAATGAACACCACTGTTCGTGTACCGTCTTACCCTTTAAACTATTTTCCCAGTCCACTTTAATCAATTCCGCTCTCATACCATCATAGTCTCCTTTATTCAAGCTCAGTACGCTTGTTTGAGAACCAACCTTCTCACCCTCTAATTGGATATGAAATGTAACCATGTTATGGTCACTCATTCCAAGGGGATCCTTAACTCGGACATATCATATCATGCAGATCAATGCTGCTTCCCAAGCCGTACTCACAACTCTTTCACTTCAAGACAATTGTTTGTACAGAGAAAAAGAAAGAAAAATGTACATTTATATCGCGCTTTTCACATCCTCAGTACACCCCAAAGCACTTTACAGCCAATTAAGTACTTTTGAAGTGTAATCACTGTTGAAATATAGGAAATGTAGCAGCCAATTTTCCCCCACAAATAGCAATAAAATAAATGACCAGACAATTTGTTTTAGTGATGTTGGTTAATGGATAAATATTGGCCAGCACACCTAGAGAACTCCCCTGCTGTTTTTCAAATAGTGCCGTAAGATTTTTTTATATCCACCTGAAAGGGCAGACGGGACCTCGATTTAACATCTTATCTGAAAGGCCACACCTCTGACAGTGCAGCACTCCCTCAGTACTGCACTGAAGTGTCAGCCTGGATTATGTGCTCAAGTCTCTGGAGTGGGACTTAAACCCACAACCTTCTGACTAAGAGATGAGAGTACTACCACTGAACCAAGGCTGACACTAGTAGTGTCTTTTTCCCTTAGTGACACTGCACTGTGCATGATTTCTAATCACTAACCTGTGACTTCTAAGTGATTCCCCAGTATAAGGAGCAAGCGTGCTGGATGGCTGTTGAGTTTTAATGGGAGCTACTTTGGATCGAGGTAACCCCCGACCTTCCTGTGCTGGTTACTGAGATGGCACTGTAACTCAAACATGTCCACTGCTACTGTGACAGCTTCATCCTGCCAGCTTTCTGGCACGTCTACTGTCACTTGAGCAGGGGGACTGTACAGGTCGGTTACAGCAAGGCCTTGAACAGCAGTCTCACTCGCCCTCTGTGCGAGAGTGCCGAGCAGTCTTAAGTGAGGCTGCTGTGAAGGGAGATGAGACCCTCTATTTCTCTGGGTATGTTTATACTTCATTTAATTATGTTTAATCACAGTTAACCTCATTTATACTGCATTCAATATATAACCATATTGAACCGAATCATTTATTTAATGTTAACCAGATAATTGTGTAGGTAACTTGGTCAAACAAACAGTGTGTGTTTTAAATTAATCATGATCAGGCTAGCCTTCAATAGCTTGAACCATATAACCATTAACATAGTTGCACATGCTTTCCGATACCTCTGAAACACATTCATAGCATAATGTTTCTTTTTAAGTTTCTTGAGAGCAAAAGAGTCTTGTATGCCTGGGAAAAGACAGGCTGTCCTCCCTAAAAGAGATAGGGCGAGCAGGTGCCAAGCACAGCCTTGACAAGACAATAACTCACAGAGACGCATGTCTTGCTTTCGTGCATGTATGTATATTTGAGTATATACTTGCTTTTGTGTGTGTGTGTGCATGTGTTTGCATGAGTGCATGTCTGCTTGTGTAAGCGTGAGTGTATCAGAATATCTTGGGTTTGATCCCTGGTCTGCGCTGAGTTAGCTGATATCAGTGCAGGGGTATGGCCTCTTGCACAGTGCCCTCCTCCTCCCTCTTGTCCCAGCTGATCCTGCTCTCTTCTATCTTCCTTGCTGCTCCCCATCATCCTCCAGCCCCAAAGGCAGCCCTACCCGACCACGCGTGACTGCAGTACAACAGTTTTGAAGACAGCAAAAAACAGTGAAGCACCAGCAAAATCTTCTTCTCCACAGTCAGAATTAAGTTTTCACAATCAGATAACAGGCCTTAAATGACCAGAAGTTAAAGAGCAGCCTCAAATGGCAAACCAGCAACTAACCTATCTGTAGTGGATGAGCCCTTCAAATAGCACAGCTGAAGAGTCCTTACCTGCCTGTTAGTGCGACATGTTGCTGGGCGAGTTTATCACGTGATGAGTCAGATGCTGGGGCAGCCCAATATCAGAATGGGGTCCTATAAGAAGCATAAGACCCTTATTTAAATACGGGCCCAATATGACGGGCGGCGCACTTCTGGTTCGTAATAAGAGTGCACACCGCACCCTCTATATTAGATGAATAGGCGCCCGTTTTGCGCCTGAAAAGTGGGTGTGGTGCCATTGAATTTCTAGGCCATTGTTTCTCAACCATCTGAATTAGATAATCAAATGTTTTTCATTTGTTGAACGGTGGCAAATAAATAATTTACCAAGTGACTTTAAAATGCATAGTTGATTGACTCTGGTGATTAACGGTTATTACAGAATGACTTTGTCAAATAAATATTTCAATGACCAGATAGTTCCAACTGAATAAAAACACAATCAACTGTTAATGCTGGCCCATAGCAATAAACTGATACCAAAGTTATTTGGTGGCTTCTGTCCAAACTGCTCCCAACTTGGATGCACTTTGGGGAGTGGGGTTACAGTCACCTCCATGTTGCTTTCTGACTGTTGGTTTTATCTTCTTTCTCAGTCACAGTGCGTGTGCAGGTTTGCAGTTTGCTGGATCTGATCCCACTCAGCCCTCCTGGTGCTGCCAAAGTCTGATTCACTTTCGAGGTTTTTTTGGGTGCTCATTCTTACCAACTCTTGGGCTGCTTTATTGAGCCTCTGGTGTCCTCTTGGTCAGCAGCTTTTTGTCTACTCCAATTGGCTCTCTGGGCTGTTCCAGCGATGACTTTCTCCCCACTCCACAGTCTCCCAACACAGAGCTAAACAGGAGAGAGAGGTAAGAAAAGGGAAAGGGTGGAGAGGAGACAGAGAGAGGGAAAAGTAGGGGAGGGAGAGAGATTGCAGGGGAGAGAAAAAGTACAGCAGAGGAGAGAAGCGGGGAAGAAAGAAAGTGGAGAAGGGGAAAGAGTACGTGGAGGAGAGAGAAGCGGGGAGAGAGAAGCAGGGAAAGAGAAGCAAGGAGCAAGGAAAAGAAATGGAGGAACAGTATGAGAGAGGGAAGTAGAGCGGAACTGGAGGAAGAAAGGAGCAGTGGAGAGATAAGCTGCATGGAAGCGAGAGAATCAAGTGGAGAGATAGAGGAGCAGGGCAAGAGATGGAGAAGAGGAAGGGGAAAGGCACAGCAGCAGCAGAGAGATAGAGGAGTCGGTAGAGGAGAGAAGAGCAAGAGGGAGAGAGGAGCAAAAGAGAGGGAGAGAGGAGCATGACATGTTGTGATGGGGTACTTCTGAAGAACCATCCAGCAGAACGGTCAGGCATCCAAATATAATGAAGCCATTTCGAGTCTGCTGTTGCAGCTTTCTTTGGGAAGAGGAGCCACCACCAGCTCCATATCATAAAGATAACATCACCTCTCTCAGCAAATGCAGGTGTACAGGTGCCAATGGGAGGGCACAGTGCAACTCTAGGACAGCCTGACCTGCCCGCCATCCCAGCATAGGTTTTCTTCTTCTGAACACAGCAACTTGAAGCAAAATAATAATAATCATTTAAAAAAAGCTTATGGAAGCCTAGGTACCAACAGGAGAAAAACAAAAAAAAATCCAAAAATGTCCGAAAAATGGCCAAAAGGCACTGACCTTTAAAATCTTGCTTTTTAAATTACCTCCCACCTGAGAAATCAACCCCTGGATACCAGGTTTCCCGGACATGCAGTAGACTCAATGTCCAGCATGTCCATCGGCCATAGAATGGAGCCTTCCACATCCTCTTTCTGAACGAAGCTCCCAACTCTTTGGGACTAGAGCTTCCACTGCCTGCCCCAGAACCCAAAAAGTAGGACACAGCACACAATGGATGGAAATCAAACAGAAATTATTTCTGCCCCATTTCTCAGTCTGTGCCCAAAATCAGGGCGTGACAGACACCAAAATCAAGCCAATATGTCAAGTAATACATGGATTAAATTTTGCAATTTAACATGCCAGAGCATCATCTGCTACATATACTTTATGGCAATTCAACTGTGAAGGTCTCCGTATTTGATTAGTGGCCAGCGTGGTTTTCAGTTAAATCATAAAATTTGCTATATAATTAGTCCACATTAAAGAACTCAAATTGAATTACTAATCTGTAGCTTGGTCAATTTCAACTTGCTAATTGTCATTCAGCTACTATTTTTATATAAATTGGATCCTTTATCACCTTGAGGCTCAAAATGCTTTTCTAACTGGTCTCCATGTTTTCCACCTTTACAAATTACAACTCATTCATAATGTTGTAGCGCTTGCCTTCACCTCCACAAAGTACTGCACTCGCATCACCCTTGCCAACTACGCTGGCTGTCTGTGCCAAGTGAACTGATTTTAAGATTTTCATTATCATTTACTAAACCCTCTAGGGCCTCACACACCTCAGCAATCTCCAGCTGTATGTTTAAAATGTTCAGTTTGCAGAAGGTGTGAAGTTGTGACAAGATGGCTGACCCCAGATTCTATCTCATCCTCATTTCTGTACAATCACCTCTGTTTTTTGATATACAAACACATTTCATTACTTACTATACTGGTACATTTTGTATCAAGAATAAGTGAAGGCTTTTCTGGGGCCTAAATCAGCCTCTTAATCCCTAGCTAATTTGTTCACATTTTATCATTTCATTGTCTCTTCACCTTCAAAGTTTTCATCCAATCTCAATAGAGTGCAGCTCACGCTTCAGAGATCACGTGGTTTCTTGACTATAGTGCCAACTGCCAGCATGACACAGTAGTTCTTATTTGCTGTAGGCCATGGCTCATTGGTAATACGCTCGCATCTGAGTTAGACGGTCATGGGTTCAAGTCCCACTTCAGAGACTTGAGTACATAATCTAGGCTGGAACTTCAGTGCAGTACTGAACAAAATGTTTTGAAATTTACCTGCCGTTGGTGGCCGCAGGAGTCGCTGAAGAATCCTGAGCGACGCCTGCCCCGCTCATCACTGACTAATTTCAAAATGGGGTCCTTCAACAGGCCTAGGCCCTTAATTTATAAGTTAAAGGGGCCTAATGCCTATTTTAAGCATCCAGTCAGGGTGCCTAAAAATGGGCCCCACAAATTTAGCCGTGGGATCAACATCTGCGCAATTCGGCCGCAGGCCATCCGATTGCTAAATTGGTATGCTTTACACCCATTCATTATATGACCGAAAAACGGGCACAACGCATACCAATTTCTATTCAGAAAAGTACTTCATAGGATGTCTTGAAGCTGTGAATAGGCGCTAGATAAATGCAAGTTCTTTCTTTTTTTCCCTTTTTATTGAATGCTTCACTTTTATTTTAAACCCACAATTTTCCCTCCATTTGACTGACTTTCAATATTGAATCCCTATTTTTTGTAATTAAGCACAATCACCTGCTCTTCACTCATTTCGGCTTGTTGTTATTACAGTTCTGCAATCATTTTCTCAATCTACCCGCTTACACTGTCTGATTGAATTATTGCCTAATGTCAGGTTTGATATCACAGTGGTCTGTAGTATCTTTACTGAGGGATCAAGGAATATGGATATAAACAAGTTAATGTTGACACACCTTAATGAAATTCTCATGGTGGAATATTTATAAATGTGAATAAATTGCCGGTAAGATAGTGACTTTTACTGTAATCTGCTGCTAAAAATGATTTGGCACGACTTTAAGTACTTTTATGTGATTCGGTATAGCTGCAGGCCCTAAACTATAAATACAGTACACCTTCAGGTGCTGTGTTTTGAAGTTGGTATCTTCGTCTTAAGATGTTAAACTTTGCTTTCATCTTTAAAACAACAATGGAAAATCTTCACATCAAACAAACAAAGTCGCTGGACTGGACCACAAGAAAACCAATTTAAAAAGAAAACCCTTTCCTTACGTGTTAAGGGTGAATATTTCGAAGTTTTGCTCATGGTGTGGAGCCTCTCTGAGGTCGTTGGGAGCACTGAGGTTGTCTTGGGAGCGTGCGATGTAAACACTGGCGCTGAAGTGCATGCTCGTGACGCTTAGTGTGCGTAGTTCACAGAGAATAAACTTTTATATTTTTCTGAGGTCATTCCTTGTAGTGCTGCTGACTCCATTGCCAATTTTAATCTCAAGTAGTTGAAAATTGGACTATGGGGATCATTTTCCGATTTCACACTCCCAATAGGGCACCTTGCCCCCTGCTGGGAATTTGGGTGCACGCTGTGCATGATTTTCTGACCATTTAACTGAATTAATTGGGGGTAATTTTAACTTTGGCCGATGGTGTAAAACAAGCGATATCGAATTGGCTGCCCATTATACATCATATACGATTTTCCTTTCCATTGAAGTCAGTGGTTGGAAAAATCGGGAAAGGTGTATAATGGACGATGAATTCAATAGTGCCTGTTTCACACCATCGCCCCCATTGAGTTCAGTGTCCACCCAAATTTCTCATGTGTGCTACCTTTGGACAAGGCTTCCTGCTGGGAGCACAAAGAGGGAAACTGCCCTTTGTATACTACGCGTACAGAATGAAAACTACTTACTGAGGCAGGCAGCTGCGTCAACAACCCAGAGATCAAACATATCCCGAATGGTGACAAACAATGGAGGATTGTAGGTGGGCAAACATACTCGCATTACTAACAAGTTGGTGAGTTTCAGAGGCTTGAGGCAAGTGAGGCAACTGCCTGACCCAGAAACCTGCACAGACTTCCCGTCTGAAAGTTACAGGTATTTAAATTAAGATCAGCCACCTGATTTTCTTTTCCCGACTTATCGTGGTAATGTGAAAGGAGGACGTTCAGCCAGAAAATGGAGTTAAGGTACAGATCAGCTATGATCTAATTGAATGGTGGAACAGGCTCAAGAGGCTGAATGGCCTACACCTGTTCCTATGGAAAGTTCCTGGCCCCGCTATTAGATCAAACACTGCCAACCCACCTCACCTTTTCCTGAATAAAATGCAGTAACATCCCACAGGAAAGTTTCCTGCCTTACCCCCTCCACTAGCATTACAATTTGTGCACTACAGCTGCACTGATGCACTGAGTACGATATAATGTTTGCAGGCCTGTTAAATGAGCTAATGGATGATTCAGCACCACTACTGTAACATTCTTTCTGACTGGTTGTTCAGCTGCGTGTTAGTTAAAATGCATCAGAACATAAGAGCAGGAGTTGGTCATTCTGCCCCTCGATCATGACTGATCTGCACCTCATCTCCATATATGGGCTTTTGCTCCATATCCCTTGATAACCTTACCCAACAAAAATCTATTGATTTCATTTATCCCAGCATCCAAATCCTTTTGGGGGAAGAGAGTTCCAGATTTCCACTACCCTTTGTGTGAAAAAATGCTTCATGATTTCACTCCTAAATGGTCTAAGCACTAATTTTAAGATTATGCCCCCTTGTTCTGTATTCCCCCATCAGAGGAAATAGTTTCTTTATATCTACCCTATCATTTTAAACACTCCAGAACTCCACGCTATGAATAAACGTGTGTGTTTTTAAGAGTATGCTAACAAAAACACAAGAAAAACTCTCATTCCTTTTTTTTCATTTGTTCATGGAATGTGGGCGTTGCTAGCAAGGCCAGCATTTATCGCCCATCCCTAACTGCCCTTGAGAAGGTGGTGATGCGCCGTCGTCTTGGGCTGCTGCAGACCATGCGGTGAAGGTTCTCCCACGTTAGGTAGGAAGTTCCAGGATTTTGACCCAGCGACGATGAAGGAACGGCGATATATTTCCAAGTCGGGATGGTGTGTGACTTGGAGAGGATCGTGCAGGTGGTGTTGTTCCCATATGCCTGCTGCCCTTGTCCTTCTAGGTGGTAGAGGTCGCGGGTTTGGGAGGTGCCGTCGAAGAAGCCTTGGCGAGTTGCTGCAGTGCATCCTGTAGATGGTACACACTGCAGCCACAGTGCGCCGATGGTGAAGGGAGTGAATGTTTGGGGTGATGGATGGGGTGCCAATCAAGCGGGCTGCTTTGTCCTGGATGGTGTCAAGCTTCTTGAGTGTTGTTGGAGCTGCACTCATCCAGGCAAGTGGAGAGTATTCCATCACACTCCTGACTTGTGCCTTGTCGATGGTGGAAAGGCTTTAGGGAGTCATGAGGTGAGTCACTCGCCACAGAATACCCAGCATCTGACCTGCTCTTGTACCCACAGTATTTATGTGGCTGGTCCAGTTAAATTTCTGGTCAATGGTGACTCCCAGGATGTTGATGGTGGGGGATTCGGCAATGGTACTGCCGTTGAATGTCAAGGGGAGGTGGTTAGACTCTCTTGTTGGAGATGGTCATTGCCTTGTCAACACACACGCAAAAACAACTTGCATTTATATAGCGTCTTTAACGTAGTAAAAAGCCCCGCGGGGCTTCACAGGAGCATTTTCAAACAAAATTTGACACCGAGCCACATAATGTGATATTAGGACACCAAGGGCGTTAAATTTGGGCATGTAGCACCCGTTGTTTCAACGCTAAACGGCCTCTCCGACATCCAAGATGGCATCTTGGATGCGCACGCACATTTCCAACGTGATGTTTGCTGGACGCCATCTTGGTATAGGAGTTAGCACAGGCGCAGATAACGAATGCTGGAATCATGTAAAGTGGGGAAAAACTGGCTTCAATCAGTGTGACACCATTTTGGGACTTAACGGTCAACTCAACGCACAGTCTTAACCCCAACAATCTGAACGTGTCTTAAGAGTGCCTGGAGAACCCCAACCAGTGCTGTTTAAAGGGACTATGCGGGATTTACAGGTTAGTGGCTGGATTATCGCTTCTGGCTTCCGAGACATTTGTAACTGTTTTTGGAGGTCTCCTAGACTTGAATACTAGGACGCAGGGACACAGCCTAACATTTAGAGCCAGGACGTGCAGGAGTGAAGTTAGGAAATGCGTCTACACGCAAAGGTGGGAGACATTTGGAACGCTCTTCTGCAGACGGCAGTTGATGCTAGCTCACTTGTGAATGTTAAATCTGAGATTGATAGATTTCTGTGGACCAAGGGTATTAAGGAATATGGGGTTACGGCAATGGAGTTAGGTCACAGGTCCACCATGATCTCATTGAATGGTGGAACAGGTTCGAGGGGCTAAATGTCACTGCCACTTGCTGCCTCCTGATATGCGTCATCTTCTCCGGCAAGAAAGCGGGACATGTGTCTGGGTGATGTGCCTGTCATGATTGAATAGCTGCCAGCGTGTGTGGCCTGTAAGTTGCGGGTGGGCAGTTTGCAAAAGTTGTAATGTGTAATGGTGAGAGGAAGCATCTGGTTGGAAGAGTTGAGTACTGATGGAAAGAGTGAGTTTGGTGGTATGTGGGTGATGGGGGGGTGTAGTGCGTGGTGCAGTTGGTAGGAGACGCCACTTGACAGTTGACCTCACTCACCTTGACCACTCGTGTCAAAGCATTGAACTTCTTTCTGCACTGCATCCATGTTCATGATACTGTGCGCCTGGCATTGACTTCATCCCCCGCTGCCTCCCATTGCCTTTTGGGTATATGTCTGGAAAATCATAAATTACCGGCTTTAATTATCATTACATGTTCCCTTGCTTGTGTATTTGAATTTTATCTCTTACCTTTTGCAAAGCCCTGGATACACAGGAGGACGGAAGATGAAATTTAACACAGAGAAGTGTGAAGTGATGCATTTTGGTAGGAAGAGTGAGGAGAGACAATATAAACTAAATGGTACAATTTTGAAGGGAATGCAGGGACAGAGAGACCTGGGGGTGTATGTACACAAATCCTTGAAGGTGGCAGGACAAGTTGAGAAGGCTGTTAAAAAAGCATATAGGGGTCCTGGGCTTTATTAATATAGGCGTAGAGTACAAAAGCAAGGAAGTTATGCTAAACCTTTATAGAACACTGGTTAGGCCGCAGCTGGAGTATTTGGTTCAATTCTGCACACCACACTTTAGGAAGGATGTCAAGGCCTTAGAGAGTGTGCAGAAGAGATTTACTAGAATGGTGCCAGCTATGTGGGGAGACTGGAGATGCTGGGGTTTTTCTCCTTAGAACAGAAATGGTTATGGGGAGATATGATAGAGGTGTTCAAAATCATGAATGGTTTTGATAGAGTAAATAAGGAGAAACTGTTTCCAGTGGCAGAAAGGTCAGTAACCAGAGGATACAGATTTAAGGTTATCGGCAAAAGAGCCAGAGGCGACATGAGGAAACATTTTTTTACACAGTGAGTTGTAATAATCTGGAATGCAGTGTCTGAAAGGGTAGTGGAAGCAGATTCAACAGTGACTTTCAAAAGGGAATTGGATAAATATTTTAAGGGAAAAATTTACAGATGTATGGGGAAAGAGCAGGGGAATGGGACTAATTGGATAGCTCTTTCAAAGAGCCGGCACAGGCACGATGGGATGAATGGCCTCCTCCTGTGCAGTACCTACTATGATATTGGAGGTAGGAATGTGGGGTATGGTAGTAGTGGGGAGAGTGAGTATGGAGGTAGATATGATGGGTTCAGTAGTAGTGAGAAAAGGAAGTTTGGACGTGGATATGTGGGGTACAGTTGCAGTGGGGGGAGGGAGTTTGGAGGTAGGTATGTGAGTACAGTAGTAGTGGGGAGAGGGAGTTTGGAGGTAGGTATGTGGGGTACAGTTGCAGTGGGGAGAGGGAGCTTGGAGGTAAGTTTGCGAGGTACTGTAGGATGGGGAAAATGAGTTTGGAGGTAGGTATGTGGGGAAGAGTAGTAGTGGGGAGAGGGTGATTGCAGTAAGTATGTGAGGTACAGTAGTAGAGTGGAGAGGGTATCTGGCATACAGTAGTGATGAGAGGGAGTTTTTAGGTAGGTATGTGAGGTACAGTAGTATGAGAAGAGGAAGTTTGGAGGTAGGTATGTGGGGTACAGTAGTATGGGGAAAGGGAGTTTGGAGGTAGGTATGTGGGGTACAGTAGTATGGGGAAAGGGAGTTTGGAGGTAGGTATGTGGGGTACAGTAGTATGGGGAAAGGGAGTTTGGAGGTAGGTATGTGGGGTACAGTAGTATGGGGAAAGGGAGTTTGGAGGTAGGTATGTGGGGAAGAGTAGTAGTGGGAAGAGGAAGTTTGGAGGTTGGTATGCGGTACAGTAGTATGGGGAAAGGGAGTTTGGAGGTAGGTATGTGGGGAAGAGTAGTAGTGGGAAGAGGAAGTTTGGAGGTTGGTATGCGGTACAGTAGTAGCAGAGAAGGGGAGTATGGATGTAGGTATGTGGGGTACAGTATTAGTGGGGAAAGGGAGTTTTGAGGTGGGTATGTGGGGTACAGTAGTAGGGGTAAAGAAAGTTTTGAGGTAGGTATGTGGGGTACATTCGTAGTGGGGAGAGGGAGTTTGGACGAAGGTATGTGGGATACAGTAGTATGGGTAAAAAAGCTTGGAGGTGGTACAGTAGTAGTGGGGAGAGGGGGTTTGGAAGTAGGTATATGGGGTGCAGTACTGTGGGTAAAGGAAGTTTGGAGGTAGGTATGTGGGGTCCAGTAGTGAGGAGAGGGAGTTTGGAGGGAGGTATGTCAGGTATAGTAGTGGGGAAAGGGAAATTGGAGGTAGGTATGTGGGGTACAGTAATAGTGGGGAGAAGGAGTTTGGAGCAAGGTAGTGGGTGTTAGAGGATGGTTGATCTTACTTGTAAGTTGATAAGTTACTCCATAAAATAATTGGGTTCAAAAGCATTTATCGTTGACGTTCACAGCGTATTGAGCATAGAGTGGTAACTATTTTTAACAATAATTTCACTTACACTTAAGCGTGCATTTACGGCAATACTTTGCGAGTTCACTGGCGAATTCACATATTACTATTCTCGAGCTCGAGGGATTCACAACTAATCAGGCCTCATTGAATTCTGAGATATCTCCCCTAACACCACTTCTTTCATTTCTTTTTCCCAACCCGTCTACGTGAGAATCCACATGTTTCATAGCATTACCTCATTCAATTAGCTGTTCTCCCTTATTGATATCTGCAGTCATACCTAGCACAAAGGAAGATGGTAGTGGTTGTTGGAGGCCAATCATCTCAGCCCCAGGACATTGCTGCAGGAGTTCCTCAGGGCAGTGTCCTAGGCCCAACCATCTTCAGCTGCTTCATCAATGACCTTCCTCCTCCATCATAACGTCAGAAATGGGGATGTTTGCTGATGATTGCACAGTGTTCAGTTCCATTCGCAACCCCTCAGATAATGAAGCAGTCCGTGCCCGCATGCAGCAAGACCTGGACAACATCCAGGCTCGGGCTGATAAGTGGCAAGTAACAATTGCGCCAGACAAGTGCCAGGCAATGACCATCTCCAAGAGAGAGTCTAACCAGCTCCCCTTGACATTCAACGGCATTGCCATCGCCGAATCCCCCACCATCAACATCCTGGGGGTCATCATTGACCAGAAACTTAACTGGACCAGCCACGTAATTACTGTGGCTACAAGAGCAGGTCAGAGGCTGGGTATTCTGCGGTGAGTGACTCACCTCCTGACTCCCCAGAGCCTTTCCACCATCTACAAGGCATAGGTCAGGAGTGTGATGGAATACTCTCCACTTGCCTGGATGAGTGCAGCTCCAACAACACTCAAGAAGCTCAACACCATCCAGGACAAAGCAGCCGCCTTGATTGGTACCCCATCCACCACCCGAAACATTCACTCCCTTCACCACCGGTACACCGTGTACCATCCACAGGATGCACTGCAGCAACTCGCCAAAGCTTCTTCGATAGCACCTCCCAAAACCACGACCTCTACCACCTAGAAGGACCAGGGCAGCAGGCACATGGGAACAACAACACCTGCACGTTCCCCTCCAAGTCACGCACCATCCCAACTTGGAAATATGTCGCCGTTCCTTCATCGTCGCTGGGTCAAAATCCTGGAACTCCCTACCTAACAGCACTGTGGGAGAACCTTCACCACACGGACTGCAGCAGTTCGAGAAGGCGGCTCATCACCACCTTCTCAAGGGCAATTAGGGATGGGCAATAAATGCTAGCCTTGCCAGCGACGCCCACATCCCATGAACGAATTTAAAAAAACAATAACCCCCTAAACTTTGTACTAGCTTTGATTAATAAAGGCCCCCTACAGGCGACGTAATCACTTGACCACATTCCCTACGCAGATGAGGCCTTGAAGGTTGTCTCTTGGTAGTAGTGGGGAAAGGGACTATCTTTTAGGTTGCATTTACACTGCAAGTGTAGTAGGGGTGTGAAACGGTTTGCTTTGCACAGATGCCAAGAAGATCTGGGAGTCTCACTCCATGTTGTATGGATACTACAGTTGTAGTATAAATGCAGCCTAATGTCTCATGCATACAAAAATGGGTTATAATGTTATTATACTTGGAGAGGGAATTGTCATGGTACAAACACTTGCACCTGGTGAGACTGAGAATACAACTGATTAATTTATATTAAACAGCAAATGCTTTAGTTCACCTTTCACACTTTTCATAGTTGCTTAGTCTGATAAATAAAGAATTGTTGGATTCAATTATGTGGTTGATTACTAAATTAGATTGGCTACATTGGGTCATTAGTGATACCTCATATATATTATCTGTAAGTGGCCCAAAAAAGCATGCTTGCATTCTTATGTACACAAATATTCCTTTATTCTACACAACAAATAACATCCATCTCAGCTGGATCCCACTCTCACCGTAGACAAGTATCACTTACGGTAAAGCAGTTCTGGTATAGACCCACATCAGTATAAGAGAAATCAGCCACATAATGCAGAAAATATCTCCTGGGAGACAGAGTAAGAGCTATAGCCATGACCTATATAACATACACTGTTACAAATGCAGATCTCCTGTAATATCTTCTTGATATTCAGTAGCATCAGACATTCAAATAAACAGTCTAAGCATCTTACTTGTATGGGAGTTAACTCACACTGTCCTAGATCCACTTGTATGATAGCATGACCCAGGAACATAACAATAACATTCCCATGGATCTGGACAGGCTATTCATGTCTTTCTCATGTGTACTTCTTCAATCTCTCTTAATGCAGACCAAGTAAACACTTAGTGAGATGAGGCTCGATACAAATCAATAAGCAGCTTATTATGAATTTGGATCTGCTGCAGGTAAATATTTGGTTTCAGTGGTGTGAGTCGCTCAATTAAGTGGTCTGGATGCCTGCCTTTTTATGGAAGTTCACTCCTATTGCCCTATATCTGCTAGTAAGATAGCAGGATCCAGAAGTGAAATTTCCTTGTGACCTGGACCGGATCTTCATGTCTTAAGAGCGTGCACTCCTTTAATCTCCTTGAAGGTGTACCAAGTTAACACTAGGTGAGGGGTCGTTTGGTTGGTTTATAATCTGCTTTAGTCCACAGTAGGTAAAACAAAAAGAACACGCGTATGATCAAAGTCACTTGCTACAATCAGTTCAACTTCTGCAAAAATAAAGAACATGTATACACTAGCCCATGGGGGGCAGCAGTGAAAGATTCTTACTTAACATAAATAGATTCACTCTGCTATCTGTTCTGTTCACAGTGCAGTGATTATTTCTCCCTTACAAACTTTCTCCTGCTTTACTTTTTGCAGCCTTTCTGCTGCCTTGACCTACCTTGTTCTCATGTCTTTGCTGATTCTTATTCATGGAAAATGGCCACAGAATCCCAAACCGTAACAATGCTTTATTTCACAGTATGTTGAACACAGAATGGCAGTTGTGATTGGACTTTCTTAATTCAAACCGTACAACTTATCTAAATATAATGAAACAAAATAAAGAACATGCCATGCTTCCCCATAACATTGGGTCAACTTTATTTTTTAAAACAAGATATCTTCCTCTATTCCTAACTATTCCTCCAGTATTTAAAGTTCTGAGCTTCTCAAAGCTTTCTTCTTGAAAGTCTAACTGCCCTTGCAGCCGTACCATTTCAAAAAAACCTCCCCTACAGTTATCTCTCTTTTTATCACCCACTTCACAGACAGAGAGGGATTGAAGGACTTCGCAACACAATGGGTGTAAGGTAGTTTCTGATTACCTAGGCAATATAACAAATAGCTTATTGTTTAGTCTCTAGGGAAAACAACTTTTATTTAGCATATTAACCAATCTTTTAAACTAGTGAGAATACACTTTGCTTAAAAGCAGTAAAAAATAAGATATTTTTCTGCGGAGAAATGGTCATAAAATGCTGAAATGTGATGTACACCATATAGGACATTGAAAATTATCAGTAATTAGAAACAGGTTAATAAGAGATCCTTCCTTGATTGAATCATTATCAACAGTAAAGCTAAGAAAGGGAGAATAAACCTGAAAGATTTTAAATATCTAGGGCTGAAACAAGTCTAGTGATGTTTAGTGATGCCATGTGTCCCGAAATGGGCACTGCTTCTCACAGCCTGAGAAAACTACTTTTAAACTTCTCCCGCAGCAGCAATGCCCCCCTCCCACCTCCCGCTCCATGACTTCACCCGCACCCCATCACAGGCAGAGAGCTGGCACTCACTTAGGAGTGACTGGAAGGTGAAGGGGAGAGTGAGAAGGAGCATGGAGAGAAGCGGGGCTGCGGAGACTGAGATTGAGACGCAGGTGGGGGCTTGGGAAACTTAGATTGGAACTGGGGGAGTGGATCACGGGATTAGGACTGAGGGGCAGTCGGCACATTGGGACTGGGGGCAGTCGGGAGAGGGTGATAGGGGCCCAGGGTTGGGGGGTGGGGGCATGGCAGAGAAAGGGAGACTAGCGTGCAGGGAGTCAGAGACTAGGAAATGGGGGTTCCGGGGAGAAAGGGAGTCTAAAGGCGGGTCTGGGATGTGGGCTTGGGGAGAGAGACAGGCTTTGGAATTGCGGTCGGGATATTGGGGCTCAGGTGGGGGAAGAGCGGGAGACCAGGGACTCGGGCTTGGGGGGGGGGGGGGAGGATTGGGAGAGTGGGTGTGGGGCCCAGCATCTCCTACAGAGCCAGGAGCAGTGTCAGCAGCAACGTGAGTGGGAGAGGAGCCAAGAGGAGTAGCCAGTAAAGGGGTATGAAACCTGGGGACCTTACTGTGGGTAGACAGTGAAAGATTGTTTCCACTGATGACCAAATGGGAAACAAGGGGATGGAGACCGACAATTCTCACTGCGCTCAGGAAGCATCACAAGCTCCAATACATGGAGGAGATGCAGGATAGCCGAGTATGGGTGGCAGCAGCCCATAGTACTGCTGTGGAGTTGGGAGCAGCACACCTGCTCTTCCATGCTCCAAAGGGGCAAGTTGAAAAAACTTTCCATACGATTTCTTTAGCGGTCCCTTTAAGGGCCGCTGTAGAACTGGAAAACTAGTCAGACCTTGCCAGGCGCATGATCCACCTAGTTTTTCACACATTTTGCAGAAGGGTCCTAAAACAGGCTCAGGACCCTTTGCATATTTAAATTGATCGAACGCTGATTTAAGGCAGCTGCCAGGTATGCCTAAAAACATTATTATATGGGCGCAGATTAGGTGCAATACCTTGCGCCCAGAAATTGATACAAATTGCATCCATGTTATGCCCAAAAACGGGCAAAACGCATACCAATTTCTGCCCCAGTGTCCAAATAACTTATGCTGAATGTGGCCTACGCCCAGTGCCAGGATTTCGGATGAGGCCCACCATGTAAATTCAGTTTGACAACCCTGCACTAAAGGTTATTGGGAATGACCCATACTCATTTTGTGCCATAGCTTTAAACTTTTGTTACCTATGTGCCACTCTGAAAAATAAATCGCTAAGAAATATTGCTCCATGTGTTTAAGCTGCCATTGCTACCTGTTGTAAACACTACTGCGTTGTTGACAGCTTTAATAAGTGCTTAATCTGCAGTTTCTGCACCATTCCCAGCGGCCTCATCGTGCCTATTTTAACTAACCGACCCACTTTCCTCCGAGCCGCGTGTTTCTGACTCGCGTCAAATATCACCAAGCAACGCTTCCTCAGTGCGTCACACAATAGGCACCACCTTTCGATAGAAAGGGTAGAAATTTCGCCATATTATTTAAAAAGGTAAAAAGAAAGCAATACTGCATGTTAAGTACCAAAGTGGATCGGAAGTTAATGTATTTGACACCTTCCATTCTTCTGCCTTCTATTTTTGAACGTTGTTATGAAGTGCATGTTTTAACCCGTCCCTTTCGCCCTCCCCTCTGGCGATGGGATAACCTGGACAGGCCGTCTGCTGTGACGTAACAATAGTATCAGTGTGACCTCAGGCTGGGTGTTAACGCGGCTGCGGGAGGCCTGGCCGCTCAGTATTTGCATTTACTCCTGGCGTCGGGGGTGATTTGATTTTCATTTGTAAGTTTCTAAAATTGACCAAAAAGCCGCTTGCGGTCCTCGTTCTGAACCTCGTTTCTTGTTGTACATCAGATACAAGTTGCCAGTGATATCGACACTTCGTCCTTTAATTCCGGACCTTGTTCTGTCCGGTCCCTGCGCAGGTGTGTGCGCGCGCAGGCGCGCGCCGGCCGGCCTGCCGCCATGATTGTGGACCTGCTCGAGGTGTTTGGGCTGGAAATGGCCGCGGAATCCTACTCTGGAACATGGTGGGCCAACCAGCCGCCGCCCAAACCCCACTTCACTGTCTTCGGCATCGTCATCTACGACTTCGTGTCGCTTCTATGGACCACTAACCTGGGAATCGTCACTTCAGTGAGCACGTGCGTGGCCGTGATGGCCTGCCTCCTCGCCGTGATCACAACCTACCTGATGAGGTATTTCCGGTGGAGGAGGAGGAAGAAGAAGTGGTCAGAGGCGCCACTGAAGCCGGATAGATCGAAAACGCCTCGTTCTCTGTGCCATAAGGTGCGTGTCTGGGGTTGTGCTTTATTTTGCTGTCAAGTACTGCCCTCCCCCCCCCCCCCCCCCGTTAACAGAAGTGCACGGACAGCCGCGTGTAATGTGACGCATGGTAGGGAGTTAGGTGTTTGGGCGCCTTGACTTGCCCACCCCGACCTGTCATCCACGTCTTATCCCTTGTTGGATGGTGGATTTTGATGGTGGGGTGGGGACTTTTGACTCGGCCCAGGTGAAAGCACGATGCGCACAAATTTACCTGCACTGTTTTCTGTGAAGTCCTGAGTGTCAAATGTATCTGCTCTTTGTTTATGATTACGCTGTTTTGTAATTCTGATGCATCATTTTGTTGATTTTCTGTTTATTTAGAGCATTTTTAACTTACTAGCTTGTATCCTGGTAAATAAATTCGACACATTTTAGCATCATGTGGGTTCCCACATGTCCTGCATTATTCGGCCCACCGCACTTGGCTGGAGATATCTGGCACCAGGCACCTTCTGCACTGAGAAAGATCAGGAGGATCTCTCTCTGTGATGTCATGACATTGGTGGCATCTCCACACAATCTGCCAGCACCCACGCAGCATATCCAAAGCCACCCAGCCCTGGGTGTTGGCTTGTTTTGCATAGGGTGGGTAAAACTTAATTTAACACCTTCAGCAATAGCTTATTTTCTTGTCAGTTTCCATCTGTTTAAAAATAATTCATATGTAGATTATTACTTACTATTTACTGGTTTTGATTTCTTCTTCGACTTTTTAAAAAAAAGTACACTCCAGATACAATAATTTTATATTTAAAATAAACCCACTACCTGTATTGGGTTCAAATACTGTTAATTATGTTCAGCATTTACAGCAGCCATTTTTATGCTGCCTTATTGTGAAGCAGGACATACTGGGTTGCTTGGTTTGTAGTAGCTTTTCTAATTCCACAAAAAAGGGTGGTACCACCGGTTCCAAAACATGCTGCAAGACCAGATTTACTATTATCCAGAAGAGTGTATGGTTGGCTCTGTTGCTCACCTAAGCTCCATCACAGCACATTCAAACAATCCTGAAGTGACACATTCCTCAAAACAAAAAGTACCAATGCTGGCGGGGTACTGTTAGGATTTGTTTTTTTGGACTTAATTACCAGAACTCTTAAAATGGCTCATAAATCAGAGACTTCAACTCAACAAGTGGCAGCATAGAAGAAGGCATTGCCTTCAGTGTTCCGACAAATCACAACCACCCACCATCGACATCTCAGAACCTTCCACTTGGCTGTTCTGATGACATCACACCTAGCTCCAGCACCAGGTCCACTCATTACATCTCTATACCCAACTCAGTACTGATTGGCGCCCACTGTGTTGACCACTATTGCAATCATTTAATTTTCTCCGGTTGACCAGAATGAAGACCAGAGTCAGCATCCATTAAGCCCAACCTTCCCCAATCGCAAATTTGATTCCTTTTTAAACAGTCACTAAGGCAGACCTATTTAAGCCTAATTTCTAACCTTTGCCATTACCTCCCTCCATATTGTTGGATTATGTTTCTATACTAGCTGAGTGAGCTCTTTTTCATACTACCATGGCAAAATTCTTCTTGCTCATCATTTTCCAATCCTCCAAAAACTATTCTGTAGGCTCTCCAACTCCTTCCTCTTTCTCTCTTTTCTTCCCCCCCCCCCCCCACCGCCGCCACCGCCATGGAACACTGCCTTTGTGTTTTAATAGAATCAGAAAATGGTTACAGCACGAAAGGAGGCCATTTGGCCCATTGAGTCCGTGCCGACACACTGCAAGAGCAATCCAGCTAGCCCCATTCCCCCGCCCTAGCCACGTAGCCCTGCAATTTTTTTCCCTTCAAGTACTTATTCAGTTCCCTTTTGAAAACCATGATTGAATCAGTCTGATATTGTCAATACTGTTGTCAGTGCTCATTAAGATAATTGAATTTTCTCCATCACTGATCTCTCTGCAAGTTGTCTCTGTCCGAGCCAGTGGAGATATCCGTGCTTTAGCTTTGGATTTGACGTGGTGGACTCTGGTTCAAAACTTTTTTTTCAAGGAACTCCATTGCAGCTACTGTCGTCTTAATGGCCGTTGGTAACAGACAATTTATAATCTGTCAGGGTGAGGCGCTTATCTACAGAATGGACAGCAGACCAGTCCAGTTGGCTTATGAAGATGCTAGAATTCTTTATTTCCATACTCTGGTGCCTTTGAACTTCCAACACCGCGGTCAGCCAGTATGTGAACAAAGTGAAATCTGATTTAATTCCCTCTTTTGAGATGTAATCCTACTTGCCCATTAGTTCCTGAACTATGGGGTGACACTTGCAGTTCAACAACTAGGTGAGTGAACAATACTACAGGGGATATTCTGAATTGCTCAGCTGTTCACCAGCACCAAAGGAACATCCACACAAATTGACTACCAATGAGACAAAAACTGACTTAAGGTGAATTGTATTTGCTTTATCGCATCTCAGGAACATTTTATATACAATTAATTATTTTAAAATGCAGTGACTGATGTAGACAAAAGTGGCAGCCGTTCATCCAGAGTAAGATTCTACAAAAATGGTTAATCTGTTTTGGATGATATTGGCTGGTAGAGAAATGTAGGCCAGATGCAATTTAAGCTGGTATTTTCAGCATTTACTGCTGTGATTTCTGATGCAGGGAAATTGGACTGGAAATCCTGCTGATCCAGAATCTACCCCAAATTCCACTAGCACGCGACAGAAATGCTCGATTTACACGCTGCTGATAAATTCAGAGCCACAATCTTGCAGCTATTGACAGCAATATTTACACACTCACTGCTGATTGAAACTGGTTCCCAATATAATTCTGAGAGGAGGTGTTTGGCCATCAAGCTGCCCATTAACAAGGACTCTAGCCACCAGTTGATCCAATTCCCTTCCTAACAGCCGCAGGCAGAGCCGTCAATCAAAGCCTGAATGGAGCCCAGGGCTTGATGTTGTAGGGTCTTTTTTCTGTGCAGGTAAATTCTTGCCTGTTGTGGACATTTCATCCTGTAAGCAGAGAAGTAGTTTTGAGATTGTCGAAACTTAACACTATACCAATGCACTAACACACTCAGACCAGTATCACAAAGGGAAAAGTTTTACTTTAATTGACTTGTATACAAGGGAAGTGCGCCCTCAAGCCATGATTGAAGGCACAACTTCCTCGAGTCATTGAGACAGCTTAGGTTTATACAGTTAATGGTGTACGCCCACCTGTGTAGAATATGGGCGTACACGTACATTCTTTATTGGTTCAGGTAGTTGGTCAATCAAGTAGTGAGCCTGCCCCTTCTGGACGTCCATAGCTCATTCCTGTTTTGGCACGTAGGCCTCGTAGGCCTGAGCACATTATCCTCCCCACATTCCTGAGCTGGTTATCAGTAGGGCTGAAGTCAGTCTCAAGGCCACATGGCCTCTCAAGAAACTGTATTCTCATTATATTTTATAGTCAGCAATACCCTTATCTGCTAGGGGGGCCAGACGGTACTATGCACCTGCACAGCCAACTTAATTATCAACATACCAAGGCTTAAACGTAATTACACAATTGTGTCTTTCTGTGTGTGTGTGCTGTAGCTACCCCATTATGTGAGCCAAAGAGTTAACATGGTCAAATATCCATCATGCATTTCTACATTAATATGGTCAAGTAATTGTTCATGCATTTCTACAAGATGTTTCAATAATGCATATAGTGATATCCAAATGCCCATATTACAGCCCATCGTGTACATGAGTTAGTGAGAATGCATCTTGCAGCTAGGCTGTGTTAGAAGGATGTGAAGCCTCTTTAAGACGTCAGTGTGACAAGAGTTTCACTTACAGGTTACAACTTGAATTTGTGCCCTACGACAGCATGGACACGCATGGTAAGTGTCGAAAGTGCTAGAGGAGAGTTTATTATTTATGACTTACTCCTTAAATCAGTAAGGTTCTTAAACATTGAAGTCAGGTGTCATAGGTTTATTAAGCATCTAGTACATGCAGTAGTACTTAAACATGCAGTTAAAGGTCATACTTACAACCACACCTAATGGTTTGTTTGGGGATCCAAACATATTACAGTTCTGAGCTCAGTATCTTAGATCTTTATGAATGTAAATACTCATTACAAACTGCCAGTTTGTTTTCCTTTCTCTCATCCCCTCTACATGACAGTCCACATGTAACTGCATTACACAATTATATAAAAGTTAAAATACAACTCCATACAAGGAGAATTTAATTGACTTATCCCTTATCAATAACTTTAGTTTTTCTTGCTTAACAAGCTCTTTTTCCAAGGAAATAAAACATGTACAACAACCCAAAAAAAAATTGCCCACTCTGCTTTTCATTTTACCATTTTACAAAAAAAGTACAAAAAGGTTAAAGTACACTTGCATATGCTGACCGAATTAGTATTGCAGTCACATGTTCAATGACAATGTAGATTACTCTTTTATTTACTAATCAAAATGCAATTAGCTGTGCCTGGATCCTGACAAAGGAGATAATCTCCGAAAGCTTGTGATTTTAAAATAAAATTGTTGGACTATAACCTGGTGTTATAAGATTCCTTACATTTGTCCACCCCAGTCCATCACCGGCATCTCCACATCCTGTATAATTGCAGTAAGACATCCTTGTTCCTGTATTAAAATCCTCTTCCAATGAAGGCCAACATATCATTTGTCTTCCTTAACTGCTTGCTGCACCTGCATGTTTGCTTTCAGTGACTGGTGTACAAGGACACCCAGGTCCCTTTGTACATCAACATTTCCCAATCACCATTTGAATAATACTATCTTTTCCCTTCTGAAGTGCATAACTTCACATTTATCCACATTATACTGCATCTGCCATGTATTTGCCCACTCACTCAACTTGTCTAAATCGTCTGGAAGCCTCTTTGCATCCTCCTCACAACTCACGATCCCACCTAGTTTTGTGTCATCAGCAAACTTGGAAATATTACATTTGGTTCCCTCATCCAAATCATTGATATGTATTGTGACTAGCTGGGGTCCAAGCACTGATCCCTGTGGTACCCCACTAGTCACTGCCTGCCACCCTGAAAAAGACCCATTTATTTCTACTGTTTCCTGTCTGTTAACCAATTTTCAATCCATACCAGTATATTATCCCCAATCCCATGTGCTTTAATTTTGCGCACTAACCTCTTTTATGTGGAACTATATCAAAGCCCTTCTGGAAATCCAAATAAACCACATCCACTGGTTCTCCCTTATCTATTCTACCAGTTGCATCCTCAAAAAACTTCAGTAGGTTTGTCAAACATGATTTCCCTTTCATAAATCCATGTTGACTTTGTCTAATCCCGTTGATATTTTCAGTTATCACATCCTTTATAATAGACTCTAGCATTTTCCTACTACTGATGTTAGGCTAACTGGTCTGTAGTTCCCTGTTTTCTCTCCCTTTTTTAAATAGTGGGGTTACATTTGCTACCCTCCAATCTGCAGAAATTGTTCCATAATTTATAGAATTTTGGAAGATGACAACTAATGCATCCATTATTTCCATGGCTACCTCTTTTAGTACTCTGGGACGCAGATTATCAGGCCCTGGGGGATTTATCAGCTTTCAGTCCCATTAATTTCTCCAGCACTTTTTTTACTAATACTAATTTCCTTTAATTCCTCCTTCTCATTAGATCCTTGGTTCCCTAGCATTTCTGGGAAGTTATTTGTGTCCTCTTCCGTGAAGACAGAACCAAAGTATCTGTTTAATTGCTCTGCCATTTCCTTGTTCCTCATTATAAATTCTCCCATTTCTGACTGTAAGGGACCTACATTTGTCTTCACTAATCTTTTTCTTTTTACATACTTTACATTGTTGACCCTTCCGCCAATGGGAACAGTTTCTCTCTATCTACTCTGTCTAGACTCTTCATGATTTTGAATACCTCTATCAAATCTCCTCGCAATCGTCTCTGTTCCAAGGAGAACATCCCCAGCTTCTCCAGTTTATCCATGTAACTTATGTCCCTCATCCCTGGAATCATTCTAGTAAATCTCTTTTACACCCTCTCGAAGGCCTTGACATTTTTCCTAAAGTGCGGTGCCCTGAACTGGACACAGTATTCCAGTTGTGGCCGAACCAGTGTTTTATAAAAGTTCATCATGACTTCCATACTTTTGTACGCCCAGGATCTCGTATGCTTTTTTAACCACTTTCTCAACCTGCCCTGTCACCTTCAACGCTTTGTGCACATATACCCCAGAGATCTCTGCTCCTGCACCCCTTTTAGAGTTCTACCCTGTAGTTTATATTGCCTCTCCTCATTCTTCCTACCAAAATGTATCACTTCGCATTTTTCTGCGTTAAATTTCGTCTGCCACATGTCCACCCATGCCACCAGCCTGGCTATATCCTCTTGAAGTCTATCACTATCCTCCTCACTGCTTACTACCCTTCCAAGTAGATCTCCTTTATGGTCCCTAATTGGCCCCACCCCTCCTTACTACCCGTTTACGGTTTACATGCCTTTAGAAGACTTTTGGATTCCCTTTTATGTTGGCCGCCAGTCTATTCTCATACTCTTTCTTTTTGCCCCTCTTATTTCCTTTTTCACTTCCCCTCTGAACTTTCCATATTCTGCCTGGTTCTCACTTGTGTTATCAACCTGACATCTGTCATACGCCCTTTTTTTCCGTTTCATCTTACTCACTTTCTCTTTTGTCATCCAGGGAGCTCTGGCTTTAGTTGCCCTACTTTTCTGCCTTGTGGAAATGTGCCTAGACTGTACCCGAACCATCTCTTTAAAGGCTGCCCACTGTTCAATTACAGTTTTGCCTGCCAACCTTTGATTCCAATGTACTACAAGTGTATACTGCTAGGCAGTTTATGGGTCCACAGTAATTATTATTTCCCTTAAGAGGCTAGGATATTCATGGGGATTTGAATGAATCTCGCAAATTTACTATGGATTATTACGTTGCTACAGGAGGTGGAGGAGCTGACTGCGACATCGACAGACCCGTTAATATTGGAATGTTCAGACTTGTAAAAGATGGCAGGAGGCTCCTTGTCCTCTCTGTCTCAGTCCTGGGCACCAAGAGCCCTGAGACTGTTGGAAGTTTGGCCAGCTTTCTACCTGGTTTCAGCAACTGCAAATACAGTATCTGTTCTGATAACACCGCTAGTATATTGCCATTGCATGTTCACATTTCCTTTCTTTTGACTTTATTTTGCTTTCCTTTTATCCTGTTCACCTTTCAGCTTTTCTTTCACTTTTTTGTCATCACTGTTATTTTTGTTTCACTTAATTTTCCTTTTCTCTCATCTTTTTCCTGTGTTTCTTTCTTTTTATCTTGTATCCATTGTGACTAGAGGCTACAATATGTGCTTAATTGTACCTTGAAGTCTAGTGATTTTAATGCCAGTCATGTTTTTAATGAAGATAGTATTTGAAGGATTTGTAGTTTTGTGTAGTTGCTGCAGTTGGAAGAAACTACCAGTCCACTTGTTACTGAACGTTTTCTCTTAAATAAATAAGGTCTTTATTTGGTGCTCTTTACTGGGGAAAAATATATTATGAGTAGGACACAAGAATTAATATTTCCCTTCATACTTCCAGATCTTTAATGCAATAGAATCTCACGGCAACAGGATCTCCCAATAAGCCAATCTCATTTATGGCTCCTGATGTCATAACTAGTTCTTGCTGTACTTGCCAACTTGTGATGTAATTGGCAAGTTTTCCCTTGCTTGGAATTTTCTTTTTGTACTGCTCAGCTGTTTAAAGTGCAAGTGAGCATGTTGTTGAATGTGCAGTAACTGGTTGATCAACAACTTCTTCACCAGCATTTAACAACTGAACAGCATACCAATGAGAAAAGAATGAACAGGAGAGGGCTTGCCGACTACAAGGCTGGAAGTGCATTGGGGCAAGCTCATTTGTCCTGGCACATTGTGTTTCTGGTGTACAGCGATGACCTACCTGGATTTTCTAAGACACCTTCATTTATGCACTTCCACTGTGATTTGTATCAGATGCCAGACGCTCGGAGGTCAGGGCAAGGTGGGATTTTTTGGACAGGAACATAAATATGTAGATGCAGCTCCTTCAAGTGTTAACTTTACTTCCTGTTCTTGGAAAGTACTTCATTTTCTTCTTTTGCTGGTTAAAATGAACCAGAAGATAGCTCCTTTTTTTGAGAGCTTCAGAGGTTGTGCTGAGGGAGGTGACGGCAAAGACACTTGCCATTTTTGGTTGCATGTGAAGAGGTGGCTGAGCATATTATTGCAGTTCTGCAATAAAGGGGTCATCCTCCTTGAGACAGAAATTGAACACCTTGAAGAACATTGTCAATGCAAATGCCAACTATACTTATCACTTAACCGTGTTCTGCAGTGGCATGCTTAGAATACACACGCACACTTTCCCGCTCACCGAACGACATACTCGCATTGGAGCATAGGAATGTACAGCACTGGGAAAGACCATTGTAGTCCTTCTGGCAAGTTCCAATATCGAGAAAATATACGCCACCATACCTATCATTACTCTTTCCCCCCCCCCCCCCCCCACCCCACTAATACCTGTCATACCCTCTGACAAATATTTCACAATACCTCTCTAATTCAATTATCTTTTGAATTTGCTGCTACAATTAGCTCCCACTATTTCCCTTCATAATCCATTCCAAACATTCAGCACCCTCTGTGAAATGTAGTTAAATGATAACTGTCTATTCACACTCCCTCATCTAAGATTAAGGTTATGCTCTCTTGAAGAATCTGTGACTTATCAACTTTATCTCATCTATTACGATTTTGACAACTTGTATACTATCATCCTTTTCCAGATTCTGCAGCCCCCCTCATAACTCAGGTGCTTAATCCAGCTATCAATTTAGTTGACCTTTTCTGCACTTTTTTCACTGTCTGCATCTCTTTCTCATAATACGGTGACCAAGTGTAGCCAGACCATCGCTCTGTACAAACTCAGATCCTGTTTGCTGCCTTTATTGCTGCTGCACATCGTGCTGATTGCCTCAGTTATTTGTCCACCAGTATTCAGAACCATAGAATGGTTACAGCACAGAAGGAAGCCATCCAGCTAGTCCCACGCCCCTGCCCTATCCCTGTAGCCCTGCAAATTTTTTCCTTTCAAGTACTTATCCAATTCCCTTTTGAAGGCCATGATTGAATCTGCTTCCATTACCCCCTCGGGCAGTGCATTCCAGATCATAACCACTCGCTGTGTAAAAACGTTTTTCCTCATGTCACCTCTGGTTCTTTTGCCAATCACCTTTAAATCTGTGTCCTCTATTTCTCGACCGTTCCGTCAATGGGAACAGTTTCTCTCCATCTAACCCCTCGATTTTTGAATATCTCTGTCAAATCTCCTTGCAACCTTCTCTGCTGTAAGGAGAACAACCCCAGCTTCTCCAGCCTATCCACGTAACTGAAATCCCTCATCCCTGGAACCATTCTAGTAAATCTTCTCTGCACCCTCTCTCAGGCCTTCACATCTTTCCTAAAATACAGTGCCCAGAACTGGACACAATACTCCAGATATGGTCGAACCAGTGTTTTATAAAGGTTCATCATAACTTGCTTTTGTGCCTCTATTTATAAAGCCCAGGATCCCATATGCTTCTTTAACTGCTTTCTCAACCTGCTTTGCCACCTTCAACGATTTGTGCACACATAACCCCAGGTCTCTCTGTTCCTGCACCCCCTTTAGAATTGTACCCTTTAGTTTATATTGCCACTCCTCATTCTTCCGACCAAAATGTATCACTTCACACTTCTCTGCGTTAAATTTCATCTGCCACATTCTACCCATCTGTCTATGTCCTTATGAAGTCTATCACTAACCTCCTCACTGTTTACTACATTTCCAAATTTTGTGTCATCTGCATATTTTGAAATTGTGCCCTGTACACCCAACTCCAAGTCATTAATATATATCAAGAAAAGCAGTGGCCCCAGCAGCGACCCCTGGGGAACACCACTGGGGATCCTTCCTTAGATAAGGAGACCAAAACTGTATGCAGTGCTCCAGGTGAGGTCTCACCAAAGCCTTGTACAATTGTAGTAAGACTTCCTTACTCTTGTACTCCAACCCCCTTACAATAAAGGCCAGCATGCCTTTTGCTTTCCTAATTGCTTGCTGTACCTGCTTGCTAACTTTTGTGGACAACCAAATCTCTCTCAATACCAACAGTGAGGCGAAGTCTAGACAGTAGAGAGAGAGAAACTGTTCCCTTTGGCGGAAGGGTCAAGGACCAAAGGACATAGATTTAAGGTGATTGGCAAAAGAACCAAAGGTGACAAGAGGAGAAACTTTTTTACACAGTGAGTGTTTAGGATCTGGAATGCACTGCCCGAGGGGGTGATGGAGGCAGATTCAATCATGGCCTTCAAAGGGGAACTGGATAAGTACTTGAAAGGAAAAAATTTGCAGGGGGGCAAGGGCGGGGGAGTGGGACTAGCTGGATTGCTCTCGCATAGAGCCGGCTAGGACTCGATGGGCCAAATGGCCTCCTTCCGTGCTGTAACCTTTCAATGATTCTAAGCATGAGGCGAAGCGTAAGGCAATGTATCTTTGTAAACAATGAATGGGAGTGAAGTGAATGGAAAGACTTTGACGGTTTCTATTTATGGGATGACATTAACACTAGTTCAACAATCCATAAACTCCCTCAATGAACAAACCAGCCACTGATACAAGTGCCTTCAGACTGAGAAATGATTGTCTCAAACCTGCCTGTACTCCGTTCAGATCAGATCCTGACTCACTGTCCAATGCCAGCAGGTGTGGAATCTGAAGGACAGGAGCTTGTTCTTATAGAAACATAGAAAATAGGAGTACTAGTAGGCCATTCGGCCCTTCGGGCCTGCTCTGCCATTCAAAATGATCATGGCTGATCGTCTAACTCAGTACCCTGTTCCTGCTTTTTCCCCATATCCCTTGATCCCTTTAGCATTAAGAAATATATCTATCTCCTTCTTGAATACAATCCAATGACTTGGCCTCTACTGCCTTCTGTGGTAGAGAATTCCACAGGTTCACCACCCTCTGAGTGAAGAAATTTCTCCTCATCTCAGTTCTAAATGGCATACCCCATATCCTGAGACTGTGACCCTTGGTTCTGGACTCCCCAGCCATCGGGAACATCCCTGCATCTAGTCTGTCTAATCCTGTTAGAATTTTATATGTTTCAATGAGATCACCTCTCACTCTTCTAAACTCCAGTGAATATAGGCCTAGTCGACCCAATCTCTCCTTATACGTCAGTCCTGCCGTCCCAGGAATCAGTCTGGTAAACCTTTGTTGCACTCCCTCCATGGCAAGGACATCCTTCCTCAGATAAGGAGACCAAAACTGCACACAATACTCCAGATGTGGTCTCACCAAGGCCCTGTATAACTGCAGTAAGACATCCCTGCTCCTGTACTCAAATCCTCTTGCAATGAAGGCCAACATATCATTCGCCTTTCTAACTGCTTGCTGCACCTGAATGCTTGCTTTCAGCGACTGGTGTACAAGGACACCCAGGTCTCGTTGCACCTCCCCTCTTCGCAATCTATCACCGTTCAGATAATCTGCCTTTCTGTTTTTACAACCAAAGTGGATAACCTCACATTTATCCACATTACACTGCATCTGCCATGTTCTTGCCCACTCGCCCAACTTGTCTAAATCACATTGGAGCCTCTTTGCGTCCTCCTCACAGCTCACATTCCACCCCAGCTTTGTGTCGTCTGCAAACTTGGAAATGTTACATTTAGTTCCCTCATCCAAATCAATTATATATATTGTGAATAGCTGGGGCCCAAGCACTGATCCCTGCAGTACCCCATTAGTCACTACCTGCCACCCGGAGAAAGACCCGTTTATTCCTACTTTCTGTTTCCTGTCTGTCAACCAATTCTCAATCCATGCCAGTGTATTCCCCCCAATCCCATGTGCTTGAATTTTGCACACTAACCTCTTGTGAGGGACCTTATCAAAAGCCTCCTGAAAATCCAAATACACCACATCCACTGGTTCTCCCCTATCTATTCTACTAGTTACATCCTCAAAAAAACTCCAGTAGATTTGTTAAGCATGATTTCCCTTTCATAAACCCGTGCTGACTTTGTCCAATCCCGTTAATGCCCTCCAAGTGTTCTGTTATCACATCTTTTATAATGGACTCTAGCATTTTCCCCACTACTGATGTTAGCCTAACTGGTCTGTAATTCCCTGTTTTTTCTCTCCCTCCTTGTTTAAATAGTGGGGTTACATTTGCCACCTTCCAATCTGTAGGAACTGTTCCAGAGTCTATAGAATTTTGGAAGATGATCACCAATGCATCCACTATTTCCAGGACCACTTCTCAATGTTGCTCCAACACTCGATCCTGAATTCCCACAGATCATATAATCATAGAATGATACAGCACAGGAAGAAGCCATTCGACCCATCGTGCTGCCTGTGTTGGCTCTTTGAAAGAGCTATCCAATTAGCCCCACTCCCCTGCTCTTTCCCTGTAGCCCTGCACATTTCTCCTTTTCAAGTATTTGTCTAATCTAAGTTCTGTGCAGCAACTGACCCCTGACCTGATCCCATTTCCCAAGGTCATGTCCCTTGACCTGAAGCCCCTCCTCTGGTGCCACAGGGTCAGTGACCTTTGGGCTGTAGAAACAAGTCAGAACAACATGAAGAGCCCGTCCTGGTTCAGCCCATCTCAGGGATTCTTCACCAGAGGTTGCCGTTTCAAATTTAACTGCCCCACACTGAGGGCATGGGCTGGGAAGGGGGGGGACACAGTGGGGGGGCATGGGGTCAATCCCTCTTGTGGGGGGGGGGGGTACGGTTGACAGGGTCAATCCCTCCTGTGCTGGGGTTGGGGGGGGGGTAAGGTTGACAGGGTCAATCCCTCCTGTGCTGGGGTTGGGGGGGTGGGGGTAAGGTTGACAGGGTCAATCCCTCCTGGGTTGGGGGGGGGGGGTGGGGGTAAGGTTGACAGGGTCAATCCCTCCTGTGCTGGGGTTGGGGTGGGGGGGGGTAAGGTTGATAGGGTCAATCCCTCCTGTGCTGGGGTTGGGGGGGGGGGGGTAAGGTTGATAGGGTCAATCCCTCCTGTGCTGGGGTTGGGGGGGGGGGGGGGGTAAGGTTGACAGGGTCAATCCCTCCTGTGCTGGGGTTGGGGGGGGTGGGGGTAAGGTTGATAGGGTCAATCCCTCCTGTGCTGGGGTTGGGGGGGGTGGGGGTAAGGTTGACAGGGTCAATCCCTCCTGTGCTGGGGTTGGGGGGGGTGGGGGTAAGGTTGACAGGGTCAATCCCTCCTGTGCTGGGGTTGGGGGGGGGGGGGTAAGGTTGACGGGGTCAATCCCTCCTGTGCTGGGGTTGGAGGGGGGTAAGGTTGACAGGGTCAATCCCTCCTGTGCTGGGGTTGGGGGGGGGTAAGGTTGACAGGGTCAATCCCTCCTGTGCTGGGGTTGGGGGGGGGGGGGGCGTAAGGTTGACGGGGTCAATCCCTCCTGTGCTGGGGTTGGGGGGGGGTGGGGGGTAAGGTTGACAGGCTCAATCCCTCCTGTGCTGGGGTGTGGGGGGGGGGGGGGGGGAAGATTGACGGGGTCAATCCCTCCTATGCTGGGGTTTGGGGGGGGGGCCGTAAGGTTGACAGGGTCAATCCCTCCTGTGCTGGGGTTGGGGGGGGGGGGTAAGGTTGACGGGGTCAATCCCTCCTGTGCTGGGGTTGGGGGGGGTGGGGGGGTAAGGTTGACGGGGTCAATCCCTCCTGTGGGGGGGGGGGGGGTAAGTTTGACAGGGTCAATCCCTCCTGTGGGGGGGTAAGGGTCACAGGCTAGACCCAGCTGCCCACTCCCAGAATCGGGCTCTTACCTGAAATAGAGGACCTAGAGGGGGCTACGGACCAAGTGCTGGAAAGTGAGATTAAGCTGGATAGTTTTTCAGCCGGCACGAGCACGATGGGCTGAATGGCCGCCTTCTGTGCACGTAACTTTCTATGATTCTATCAGCTCAGCTTCCCTGTCTATCCTGGTCCTTCTGTATTTGATCAGCCTGTTTCCTGTTTTCAATCTCTCCCAGTTTAGTATCATCTGCAAATTTGGAAAGATTTGTTTCTGTCCTCATTTCCAAGCTATTTATACTTATTAAAAACACCAATGACCCCAGCAACGATTCCTGAGGCACCCTGCTGGTCGTTCCCACTTCCCATACCAATACAGCTTCATGTGCTTCTTCTGCTTTAGTCAATATTTGATTTATTTCAGAAGCACTTTATCTGTTCTGTGCCTTCTAACTTTGTGAACCAAACTCCTTTATGACACTTTATCAAAAGCTTTGCTGAAATCTAAACCAACAATATGTACTGAGATCCTCCTGTCCACTCCTTCATTCCCCAGTGCCTTTCCAGCATCCACAAGGCACAAGTCAGGAGTGTGATGGAATGTTCTCCACTTGCCACTTGGATGAGTGCAGCTCCAACAACACTCAAGAAGCTCAACACCATCCAGGACAAAGCAGCCCGCTTGATTGGTACCTCATCCACCACCCTAAACTTTCACTCCCTCCACCACCAGCTCACCGTGGCTGCAGTGTGTACCAACTACAAGATTCACTTGCCAAGGCTTCTTTGACAGCACCTCCCAAACCCACGACCTCTACCACCTAGAAGGACAAGGACAAGGGCAGCAGGCACATGGGAACAACACCACCTGCACATTCCCCTCCAAGTCACACACCATCCTGACTTGGAAATATATTGCAGTTTCTTCATTGTTGCTGGATCTAAATCCTGGAACTCCCCACCTAACAGCACTGTGGGAGAACCTTCACCACACGGACTACAGCGGTTCAAGCAGGTGGCTCACCACCACCTTCTCGGGCAATTAGGGATGGGCAATAAATGCTGGCCTTGCTAGTGATGCCCACATTTCATGAATGAATTAAAAAAATACTAGGTTTATCTCTTGAAGCTCCTGGAAATTTGTAGGGATCGTCTCCCTCTCATAAATCTATGCTTACTCTTATTGTTCTGTACTTCTTCAGGTGGTTCATCATTCTTTCCTATAGGATGTTCTCCAGTATGTTCCCAACAATGATCAGCCTGTAGGTCCCTGGTTTATCTCTCTCCCCTTTTTATAGATTGGCATCACATTCCATTGTCTCCACTCCTCATGTATAGTCCCCATTTTCAAGGATTACCCAAAGGTGTCCTCTCAAACAGATCCAATTTAATTTTCTATTTCCTTAAGTATCTTGGGGTGCAATCTATCTAGATCCGGGACCTTTCCTTCCTTTGATGACTTCAGCCTGTCCATTGGTTACAACTATTTTCCTTATTATCCATTATCTTGCCTTAGAATTTCTATCCCCAACAGTAGGAAGGCTGTCTGAGATGCACAAAATGAATTTACAAATATTTGCCATTCCTTGATCACTTGATATAATGTTCCCTTTGGAGTCGTGCTATGAATATATTTATAAAAGCCTTTCACTTTGTGTTTCATATTTCCAATAATCCTGATCTTGTCAATTTTGGCTTTCCTGACCAATTTCTTAGTCCTCACACTAATCTTAGTGGTATATAGTTACTTTGTATTGACAGTAATATATTCCTGAAAGTGTTCCACTTTTCCAGGGTGCTCTTCCCATCCAAAAGTCTGATCCAGTCACGCTTTTCACCCCCCCCCCCACCTCAGCTTGTTGCTTATTCCTTTAAAATTCCTTCTCTAGCATATGCCTGACCCTAAACGCCACCGTTTGTCAGTATTTCCAAATTGCTCTTTCACAGTCACGTGCTTCAGCATCGCCTGATTAATGTTGCCTCCCCATTTGTCAATTCCTTAATCATTTGGGTCACATTACAGTTGATTGTTATGATCAGAAAAATGTTCCTATCCTGTTACTCCCATTATGATCCTCCCAATTTATCCATGGTAATTTAAAGTGTCTCATAACAATTGTGTTCGATCCCCTACATGCTTCCTATATTTCAATGAAAAGTTTCAGGTCTCGTGTCTTTTCTTTACGTGATGGCCATAACAAATTCCAGTCAATAGTTCTGCAACATGTAAGTGGAACCGCAATGCTTCCACTTCATCCATATCCTAGGCTAGGGATTCAGCTTGTTCTGTAGCACAGGTCTTCAGCATTACAGCTGGGATATTGTCAGGACCTTTACTGTGTTCAGTACACTCAGCTATTTCTTGATGTCACATGGAGTGAAGCAAATTGGCTGAAGACTGGCTTCTGTCATGGTGGGAACCTTGGGAGGAGGCCAAGAAGGATCATCCATTTGGCACTTCTGGCTGAAAATGGTTGCAAAGACTTCAGCCCTGTCCTTTTTGCACTCACAAGCTAGGCGACGCCATTGTTGAGGATGGAGGTGTTCTTGGAACCCCTTCCTCCCATTAGTTGCTTAATTGTCCACTGACAAGTCTCCAGAGCTTTGACCTGATCCGTAGGTTGTGGGATTGCTTAGCTCTGTCCATAGCATAGTGGTTTCGCTGTTTAGCATGCATGTAGTCCTGTGTTGTAGTTTCACCAGGTTGACATCTAATTTTCGGGTATGCTGAAGCTTAATAAATGGGTAATATGGTACATATATATGTACAGTAGATAATATTTTGACCAGCTCCTTGAACAAAAATAAGTGGTTGCAATGTATATACTAAGCTATAATGTAGTTGGCCTTTGTAAAAGTGGCCTTTTCTTCCTGTAGCCTTTCTAACTGCAGGATCTAAACTAGCCTGACCTCTTAAAGGCTTCCAACGAACTCAACACAGATTGTTGAATAGCTCTAGCTCATTAAATATCCTTGAAAACAATTGCTGGGGCTCCCTGCACAGCTCAAGTTCAGAAGTAACTGCCAATCATGCACATAACAGAGCATATCACACAGTATATCTTAGTTTGACTACGGCTTGACTCCTCCCTCAAGCTTTGAGACAAATTGTCACAAAATTGGTACCAAGTTAGATTGGGGACATGATTCTTGCTGCATCTGGCTTTGAAATTCCTTGGCCAAGGTTTTCCTTTTCAGCTGAGCCAATGCAACTGTAGGCAGGAATTCTACCTTCTGAAAGTTACATTGTTGACCCAGGCAAAATTCTTGGGGTCAGACTAATTTAAATTTATTTGGTGTGTTCCTGTGAGGTTTCTCTCATCGCTATGGAACCTGTCATATGGGGAGCAGAAAATCCCTGCTGCTTCAGGAATCTGCCACCTGTAGATTTTTCTTGCTCATTCTTGATTCATTCTTGTGTTCATGAGTTCTGCACTGGTGGGTTTGTAGTCAACTTTCTCCCCCACTTCCAAGCACTAGGTCCTACTTGGAGATGGTCCTACACCAGGGGAACATCTGATATATTAAAATGACCTGAACCTGGAAAAACAGGCAGCTTCAAGTCATGTCAGGCAGAGTGCCCCATCCATCCTCCCTCCAACAAGTGCAAGAAGATCATGGACTTCTTTATCACTAAGATTGAGATCTGTTCAGCTACCTCTGTTGTTTCTCCCATTTTCCCCTTGTCCACCAAAACACGACTTCCCCCAGGCTCACCTGTCCTAGCCTAAACTGGTGTCTTTCTCCAGTTTCTCTCCCATCTCTCCATATGCTTTCTCTGATCTCATCTTGTCCATGAGACCCACCTCCTGCTCCCTTGACCCCATTCCCACTAAACTGACCACCCAACGTCCCTTCCTGGCCCCCATGCTAGCTGACATTATAGTAAAATTTGCATTTATGTTCGCAAAAAAGTGGATTTTTCCAATATGTGCAACTATTGAATATCATTTGTATGTAGTATTTTCTTTATAAATGGTGTAATACAAGTATTAAGAAAATGTAATAGTTGTGAGTGGAAGTTTCTGTGATGATTTGAATGCAAATGCAAAGTTGAATATATGACAGTGAAAGAGGGTAGCTTGGGGAGTTACACAGAAGTGGTGGAGAGCTATGAAAGTTTTTGGGGAGGGAAGAGGAGGAAACAATTGGACTATGAAGAGGTTTTAAGTAATGAGCGGAAAAGAGGTTGTGGCGAAGAGTAGGTGGTAAGGGTTGAGTGATAGAGTGCTGAAACGTTCCAGATGAAAATTTAGAGTTCCAATTAATTTAGTGGTGGGTACAGAAGAGGTTAGTGGGATAAGGTCATAACAGGAAAGAGGGAGTTGGAGCAGTTATGACTAGGATGGTGAGGGAAAATGTAGGGAGGAAAAGTAGAAATAATATAATAAATATTGGGAAAGGTAGTCTTGGGAGGTTTAAAAGTGTTGATTGTTAATAACGCACAAATCAGGGAGTAGAATTAAAAACAGAATAATAGCAATTGAAATGTAAAGCCTTGGGGTGAGAAATAGAAACATAGTGGGAGTAAAAAATTGCCAGACTGGGAGCAAGACTAAGGAAAATAAATACTGAGGAGTTAAAAGCATGAGCGGTTTCCTTAAAAACAAAAATACTGTTTGCAGTTGGTGCTAGAAGAAAATATAAAAAAAGACAAAAAGTCAGACTTTGAAAAAATAAGAATATCAGGAATGGGAGGAAAATATTATGTGGCAGATGTGGACAGGGTTTTAGGCTAGACGGAGTTGTAGGTGGGGGAGGAGAGGTCTGACCATGGTTGAGAAGTTCTTGGTTGTGGGGTGAAGAATATGGTTAGGGCACACACATCCTATTCCCTATCCATTCAGAAGATGCCCTCGTCTATTTGAAGCTACTCTTTTACAAAACTGTATGCTAACTTGCCCCTTGTAGCTGTGTTAAGCTCTGTGATCCCAGTCACTGCCTGCTATTTTGTGCTCCCTGTATTGCACACCCTCTCACCGTATCCCTTTGCTTCACTTGTGCTTGTCTATTACTGTCTCACTGCCATCGTCTTCCCTACGCTTTCCTGTTGCCACCAGCTCATCCCCTTCAAAGCACAGTCACTCCAATAACGTTCCCTTTACAACACATTGTCACCCCGAAATCTTGTGCTCCACCACATGATCTTTTCATCACTGCCTATCATAGCACCTAACTCACACATTGCTGCACCTGCCTCATCCCCTATGCCCCTGTGTGCATGATGGTCCTTAAGCTTTACACTTATTTCCCCTCCAACAGACACCCTATCCCGTGTTTCCTGCTACGTCCTTAGCCTCCTTCTGTGGCTGACCTCATATTCTCTCCTCGGGTTTATCCCATCTCGCACCTCTCTACTGTGCCTCTTATGTCTCATTCTTTGATAGAGTCGTTCGTCACCCTCCTCTGCTGCTGGATGTTTTTTGATTTTCCTTGTGAATGACCCACTATGTCCTCTGTCCCACAAATGCATCTACACCCCAAAACTATACAGTATCAACCCCCAGAAAATAGAGCTACATCCTAAAATAATACAGTAAATATTGTCACCCACACAAACACATCTACACCAAAAAATAGTTACATCATAGCCCCCACAAGCACATCTATCCACACCCCCCCCCCCAGAAAATAAAGTGAAAATATCATGGTGTCTCAAACATGTCTACATACCCCAAAATATAGTAAAAATATTACAACCGGATTTATACCCCAGAAAATAAAAAATTATGGCTCCTGCAAACTCATTGACAATCTCAAAAAATACAATTAAAATACCAGAGCCACTACAAAAATATCAACACCCCTAAAAATAAAGTAAACACTATCCCACAAACACATCTGCACCCCCAAAATATTATCCCCCAAAAACACATCCACACCCCAAAATTAAGGCAATAAATATCACATTTCCCCAAAAACCCATCGCCCCCAAAATAATATAGTAAATTTCACTGCAGCCACATAGACAGCTACACCACACAATAATACAATAAATATCATACCCCTCACAAACACACCTGCGCCATCAGAAAATATTCTACCACCAACCCCCCACCCCCACCTTCCAACTAACGCAGCTGCACTGAAAAATAAGAGAGTAGATTTACGCGCGCCAAACGCAGAACCACACACAAAACTATACACACACAATGGGAGTCCCAAATCGTATGTTGCCTCCCTGGCGCCAGGTCGAAGGCCATTATGGAATGGGTGGTAAAATTTCGAGATGGGAGGGAGAGTAGCCAAAAGTCATGGTCCACGTTGGGATCAGTAACATAGATAGAAGCATGTTTGAGGTCTTGCAGAGAGAATTTAAGGAGCTAGGTATTACATTGAAAAACATGACTAGTTCTAATTCCTGGATTGCTTTTTGTGTTGCATATTGGCCAGGTTAAGAGGAAGATTAGTATGGTCAATGCATGACTGAGGGCTGGTGCAGGTGAGAAGGGGTCACATTCTTGGGACCTTAGAGTGATTTCTGGAACAAGGGAGCGCTATAAATGAAGAGATGGCTTTCAAGTGCAGCAAAGTAGCACTAATGTCCTAATGGGGGAGGGTAAATGGAGCATGGGGGAAGGATTTACGGAAAAGTCTAGGTTTGACACTAGAGAAGATTAATAAATCATGGAAAGTTACGGCACAGAAAGAGGCCATTTGGCCCATCATGTCCGCGTCGGTCGAGAAAGAGCTATCCGGCTTAATCCCACTTTCCAGCACTTGGTCCATAGCCCTGTAGGTTATGGCACTTCAAGTGCACATCGAAGTACTTTCTAAATGAGTTTTGGGTTTCTGCCTCTACCACCCTTTCAGGCAGTGAGTTCAAGACCCCACCCTTTGGGTGAAAAAATTTCTTCTCCGCCCCCTCTAATCCTTCTGCCAATTACTTTAAATTGCTGACTCCTCTGCTAAGGGAAATAGGTCCTTTCTATCCACTCTATCTAGGCCCCTCATAATTTTATACACCTCAATTAAATCACTCCTCAGCCTCCTCTGTTCCAAAGAAAACAACCCCAGCCTATCCGATCTTTCCTCATAGCTAAAATTCTCCAGTCTTGGCAACATCCTCGTAAATCTCCTCTGTGTACCCTCTCTAGTGCAATCACATCTTTCCTGTAATGTGGTGACCAGAACTGTGTGCAGTACTCAAGCTATGGCCTAACTAGTGTTTTATACAGTTTTAGCATAACCTCCCTCCTCTTATATTCAATGCCTCAGCTAATAAAGGAAAGTATTCCATATGCCTTCTTAACCACCTTGTCTACCTGTCCTGCTACCTTCATGGATCTGTGGACATGCACTCCAATGTCCCTCTGTTCCTCTACGCCTCTCAGTATCCTCCCATTTATTGTGTATTCCCTTGCCTTGTTTGCCCTCCCCAAATGTATTACCTCACACTTCTGGATTGAATTCCATTTCTCACTTTTCTGCCCACCTGACCAGTCCATTGATATCTTCCTATGGTGTACAGCTTTCCTCCTCACTGTCAACCACATGGCCAATTTTTGTATCCTCTGCAAACTTCTTAACCATGCCCCTTACATTTAAGTCCAAATCATTAATATATATCACACAAAGCAAGGGACTTAGTACTGAATCCTGTGGAACCCCACTGGAAACAGCCTTCCAGTCACAAAAACACCCATCGGCCAATATTCTTTGCTTCCAGCCACTGAGCCAATTTTGGATCCAACTTGTCACATTCCCGTGGATTCCACGGGCTTTTACTTTTTGGACCAGTCTGCCATGTGGGACCTTGTCAAAAACCTTGCCAAAATCCATGTAGACTACATCAAATGCGTTACTCTCATCAACCCTCCTTGTTACCTCCTCAAAAAATTCAACCAAGTTAGTCAGACACAACCTTCCCTTAAATCCATGCTGATTGTCCTTGATTAATCCATGCCTTTCTAAATAACGGTTTATACCGTCCCTCAGAATTGTTTCCACTAATTTGCCCACCACCGAGGTAAGGCTAACTGGCCTGTAATTACTCAGTCTATCCTTTCCTCCCTTTTTAAGCAACGGTACATTAGCGGTTCTCCAATCCTCCGGCACCACGCCTGTAGCCAGAGAAGATTTGAAAGTGATGTTTAGAGCCTCTGCTATTTCCTCCCTTGCTTCTCTTAACAGCCTGGGATACATTTCATCCGGGCCTGGCAATTTATCTACTTTCAAAGATGCTAATCCCCTTAATATTTCCTCCTTCACTGTGTTTATCCCATCTAATATTTCACACTTCTCCTTCTTAACTACAATGTCTTATAGTTATTGGAATAGAAACCGTAGGCTCAACTGAAATTAATGGTGAGAAAATATTTTTGAGGTGAATGAAACAGGCATTGAGTCAGAGAAAAAAAGACACTTCTAGAAGTGGCCAGGGATATCAAAAAATTAAATGAGAAAACCCCAAGAGAAAGAATAAAGGTCAATGTTTTAAAAATTGCAGTCAGGATTGAGAGGTATGTATGTAAACACAAAGCATTCAAAACAAAATTAGATAGTTAGAAGAATTAATAACTATGGAGGGATGTGATATAGCTATTACAGAGACATTGCTTAAGTTTGGAAAGGACTGGGAACTTAGTAATTCCTGGTAATATTTTCAGGAGATATGGGGAGAGTAAAAAGGGGTGGTGGGGGAGGTGGGGTGAGGTGACGGTGCTGGTGAAGCATTCTATCAGTGCTAGAGCATAAGGATGTCTTGGGGCTTGTGTTAAAACAGAAAGCATATGGGTAGAGTTAAGAAGTAGGGAGGGAAATAGTGCAATTCTTGGTGTACATTACAGGCCACCAAAGTGTGGCGATGATAGAGGTACAGATCTGCACACAGTTTAGAGAGATATGCAAGTACAACAGGACAATAATATTGGGTGATTTTAACTATCCCAAGATGGTCCGAAATCAGGGAATGCTTTTTTTGACTGCATCAAGGACTGCTTCCTAGATCAATATGGGGGTGAATTTCCATGTGTTGAGTCGCATCACATTTGTGCCAGTGAAATAAGATTTGTGCCTGCCTGTAGTCTGGAGGGCTATTTACACAAGTTTCCCTCTAAAAGGAACACTTGTACAACAACCCATCACAATGCATTCTGGTTAAGGGTGGCAATGGCTATGCAGCTTACATGCACAACACTAAAGCTCCTTCCTCCACTTTAACAGAATGATACTACCACATCTCTTACTTAAGCTCCCCCATACCACTTGGCACACACTTCTCAATGCTGGCCTTCATTACATTTACTTTGTCACCTTGCAGGAGAAATTGGCACACAATGCCCGTGACAGGCAGGTCACCGCAGGGTGCATATCCACCTTTAGATACCTCGCGCCTTAAAAGGAGAAGGCTATTGAGCCCATGGGGGAGGTACTGTGCTCTTCCTGTGGGAGGTGAGGTTGATGGTGCTTTGCCAGCACCAGGTTAGTGACTGAACACATGTACTGTAGCCCTGGTATCCCTGTGAAGCAACACACAGACAGAACCTTCCACCCCCTTCTCTATCTCCTTAATCCCAAAGGGGTAAAGCTCACACATTTGTGACTTCTACCCTCCTTTCCTGCAGATCCACCACAGCAACTTTGGGGGAGTGGGGGTGCAGGACAGGGCAGAGGTGGAGAAAGAGGATGATTCGTTGGAACAACTGCCCAGAGATCACTATCTCCTTGTCAACAATGTTGATAATCAGGAGGATGATGAAGAGGGAGATGAAGTTGGACTCTGACTCTTCCTATGAACAGACCTCCTGTTCCTTTGCCCCAAACTCCACCAATTCACCCCCTGCTTCACTTGCTTCTTCACTCCCAGACACCAGCTCAGAAACTTTCATGTTGGGGAAGTTAGATAATATTAGTGAGGATGTGGCACAGATTATTCAGAACACGGAAGCCATAGGAGCTAGAAGTGAGAGAGGATGTGCCACCTTCCCAGCAGGCTGCCTATGACTTCAGAGTCGTGGGACCCAGAACTCCTTTATATTCATCTGAAAAGAAGGATGTTTGAGGAACTTCATACCTTCGTGCAGGCTACAAGAATGTGTAGCAACTGACAAGTTTGACTTTCAAGCCTACAGCTTTCCTTTGTGGCAACATCAGGGAAGCTTTTTCTTTGTTGCAGGCACCAACAGAATATGTGGCAGCTTCATTGGAATCTGCAATAGACCCCCACCTAAGAAACAACCGGTTAGTGCCTCCACCTCCACGGAAGCATAGACTGCAGCTCTCATGGCAATGGGGAAAAGAATAGAGTGCAACCTGCATAACAACGTCCAAACCATGGTGGCTGTGATGCAGGCACCTGTCTCTCGGGGCTTTCAGGATCTGCTAGCTGCCACTAGACCTGCAGTCCTGCTACTCAGTGGGGACACCAATCCAAAGCCCAGTGAAATGGCAATGGCCATAGCCTACCTGCCAGAATCTGCCATTTCTTTGCTAGGCTTCTGGGCATCCCTCTCAGAGCACCACACCAATGGAACATGGGAATCAACACTAGGCTGTCCAGGAACATGTTCCAGAGATGCAAAGAACAGCAGCTGCCTCCCAGGAAAAAGCTACCATAAGAGGAGGTCCACTTCAGTCCCATGATCCTTTTGTAGATCATTAGCAGCCCACCAGCTCATGATACAGGCCCTCAGGTTGCACCTAGGAGAAGCACTAGAATAAGTGGGGGAAAAAAAGGTATGTGCAGCCACTCAGGGAAAAGCATAGTATTATAAAAGAGTAGGTTGGCTTTTGTTCACTTTGGAGTTCATCGTAATAAAATAGAACGTGTAGTGATGTTGTGCCTTGTTATTCATGGTGGTTAAAGTCACAGAGGAGAAGGTGCACTTATTAGTGCTGACTTTTTCACTAGTGATGAATGTTGGCAATGCTCATGGAGGGAGAAAGAGGACTGATATGTTGTCATGTTATAGGATGAATAGTGGATTGAGGCAACGTGCCATTATTTGGAAGTGAGAGAAGGAGGTATGGCAGTGTTGTCAAAGGTAGACTACGTTAGACAGAAGTGGAGTCCTCTGCATGTCCTAGCCAATATTGATCCCTCAGCCAACATCACTTTTTTTTAAAAAAGGCTTTGGTTATTAATCTCATTTCAGTTTGTGGGTCTTTGTTGTGCTTTGTTTGGCTGCTGCCGTTTTCCTACATTACATCAGTGACTGCACTTCAGAAATACTTAATTGGCTGTAAAGCGCTTTGGGACATCTTGGGGTTGTGAAAGGTGCTATATAAATGCAAGTTCTTTCAAGAGAAGACTTCGGTGATATGTGCTCTTTTACACCTTGCATCAGCCACTGAGGAGTCCTTTAAGTGCAGGTCATTGTGATGCTCTCCTCCAGGTGGTTATAGCCGCAACAAAGCTCGGGCCTCCTCACCAGCAGTGTCAAAATCCAACCCATTTTGAATTGTGAAATTGTGAAGGGCACAGCAGGTTACAACTGTTCATAACAACTGCACACTGATGGAGCTGTTGTAGAGCCCCTCCTGCCCTGTCCAGGCAGCAAAAGCATGCCTTTATGACGTCTCTAAGTCCACTCGATGACCAATCTAGAAGATGCCAATCATCTGACGAAGGAGATAATCTCCGAAAGCTTGTGATTTTAAAATAAATTTGTTGGACTATAACCTGGTGTTGTAAGATTCCTTACAATCTAGAAGAGGTATATGTCTCGTATCGATTTTCTGCTGCTTTTCTGGCCACTCTTTGTGAGGTTATTATTCATGGGAGCAGGTGATAGGTTTTGTCACCCAGAAGCCACCTGTTGGCATCATTTTCTCCCTGAAGAGGTCAGGGAGGGCCAAATTTCAAGGATGAATGTATTGTGCCTACCTCCAGCATATCTGACATTGATATGTAGGAACCTCTGCATGTAGTCACACACAGTCTGTACATTGAGGGAGTGGAAGCCCTTTCTGTTGAGGTTGTTAAGGGGGTGTTCTGTGGGAGCACTCAAAGCAAAATATGTGCCGTTGATTGTACCCTTGACCTTGGGGAAACCAGCAACCCTATAAAAGTGATCGCCTGTGGCTGCCTGTAATAAGCCAGTTCCATAAAAGTAGAGTCTGGTCGTCACTTGCATAGCCGCAGTGCCAGCAGCTGACGATGGCTACAAGTAGCTGCCATATTGCCTCTTCCATAAAGTGCAATATTCTTATACACATCTCTGCAGTAAGGTCCTTATTACCTGTGCTGCCTGTATGTAATATGGGGGGGGGGGGTAATATCTGGTGGGCTGTGTCTTCAAATACTGCATGAGACTCCTTTGCATCATCCCATGCACCTCTTCCTCCTTCATGATAATGGAATAGAAGGATATGCCCATCGGGAATGCTATACTTACTCCTGGGAAGCCCTCACTGTGGGCAACGTGTGGGGGGAGGCACGGAAATCTGCTCGTGGTTTGACTGTCAGAGGCTGAGAGAAACAAGTTCAGGTGTGTATTGGCAGAATTGTTTCCCAGCTGCGGAAGTTACTAATGAAACTTTTTAGGGTCAGAAACTCCTCATTTCCACTTGCCTCAGCTAATCCTGGCAACTGTTGCTTGCGGCTTATAAATCTCAGTCTAAGTTACCCTGAGTGCATTAGGAGTATAAAAGTAGGAAATGGAGCTGTAGTGCCATTGGCCTTCATATCCTATGTTTAAATGAGAGCACTCAGGACTTGATGGGCCAATAATGGGAAAGGCGAAAAAGCATGAGGGAACTTGAGAGAAGCGATTTCATGGTGAAAAACTAACAAAAACAGCTTCCGCCTGATTTTCCTTCCACAAAAATTTACTTACCCCAATTATGGAGCACAAATATGGCAAGCAACTTCACTCCCTATGTTCCTAGTCTAAGAAGGAAAGAAACGAACATTGCTTAGTTAGGTTCTGGTGGGGTATATAACTGAAATTACAGTCGAACAACTGGGAAATAGCGACCACAACATAATGAGACTAGAAAAGGATAATGATGAGTCAAAGATAAGAGTGCAGGACTGGAAAAAGGCAAGTTTATCAAGATAAAAAGGGATCAGGTCCAAATTAACTGGGTAGAAAAGTTAGCAGATGGGTTGACAGATCAGCAGTGGGTAATCTTCAAATATGAGATGGATAGAGTACAAAATAAATATATTCCTATAAAATGAAAAGGGAGCACATCAAAAAATAGAGTTCCATGGAAAGAGCTTACGACTAAACTGAAATTTAAAAAGGAGGTACACAATAAAGTTAGGGCTAAAAATATTGAAGATAACCTTGAGTATAGAAAGTGTAGTAGGGAGGTGAAAAGGAAGATTAGAAGGGCTTAAGTGGGAATATGAAAAAAAGACCAGCAGATAATGTGAGGAAATAGTAAGGGATTTTATAAGTGTATAAAACGTAGAAGACCAGTTAGAGAAGGTAGGACCACTCAGGGATAAAGCAGGGAATCCAATTGTGGAGAATGAAGGAATGACTGAGATTAAATATTTTGTTTTTTTTTTACAAATGATGGTGGAAGTGACAACGTAGATAATAGGAGATGGAACAATTAATAGAGATAACTGTGTAAGAGAAATTAGATCTGAAAAAATTAGCAGAACCCAAGGTAGATAAATCATTGAGTCCTGATGGCATGTGTACTCTAGGTTATTAGAAGAAACCAGAGGGAGATAGCAGAGGCTCTGGACGCACATTTTTTCAGTCCTCAAATCTGCAAATTGTGCCAGGGGACTGGAGAGTAGCCAATGCAACACCTTTGTTCAGGAAGCAAGAGAAGGAAAACCAAATACCTATAGACCAGTTAGCCTAATATCAATTGTGGGAAAACTCTTAGAATTCATAATTTGAGATAAAATTAGTGAACATTTAGAAATGAATTCATCAATCAAAGACAGTCAGCATAGATTTGTTAAAGGTAAGTCATTTTTGACAAATCAGAAGCTGCAGAGATGACGAGGAGGGAAAATGAACCACAGTCACGGAAAATGTAATGTGTAGTTTTGAATAGGACCATTTCAGGGCTCTGACTGGTGGAAACCTGATTGGAGAGATTGAAACAAAGAGTTGCAGGAAAGATGGGTGTGGATTTGGAAGGAGACAACGCATTCAAGGACTTCGGAGATTTGGCGATAGGACCTAAACTTACAAGGACAGAAGGGTCATGGGGTTATTTCCTCGAATACAGAAGGTTAAGGGGAGATTTGATTGAGGTTTTTAGGATTTTGAAAGGAATTGATAGAGTAGATAGAGAGAAACTTTTTTCATTGGTGGGGAGTCTAGGACAAGGGGAGATAATCTTAAAATCAGAGCCAGGCCATTCAGGAGAGAAGTTGGGAAACACTTCTTCACGCAAAGAGTGGTAGAAGTGTGGAACCCTCTCACACAAAAAGCAGTAGTCGCTAGCTCAATTAATCATTTTAAATCTGAGATCAATAGATTTTTGCTAGCCAAGGGTATTAAGAGATATGGAGCCAAGGCTGGTGGATGGAGTTAGGATACAGATCAGTCATTGAATGGTGGAACAGGCTCGAGGGGCTGAATAGCCTACTCCTGTTCCTATGTTCCTAAAGGTAGGTTTTTTTGAGGAGGGATGATAGCTGTTTTGAAAGGGAGAAGGACAGTAACCGAGGACAGTATTAGTTAGCATGGGGGTCAGGAGGGGAAGTTGGGTGGTCATCCGTTTAGTGGAAATGGGGTCAAGGGAGCAGGGAGTGGGTATCATGGACAAGATAAGCTTGGAGAGGGCATATAGAGAGATAGGAAACTAAAGAAAGACACAGGTTCAGGGCTATGGCATGGGAAAGCCTGTGGGGAGGCTTGTTTGGTGGGCAGGCAGAAGCAGCAGAGGAAGCTGAAAGGAGGATCTCAATCTTGATGACAAAGTAGTTCGTGAGAAACTCGCATTTGGTGGATGCGAGGATGGAGGAGGCAGGGGAGAAGGGTTTAAGAAAATGGTTGGTAGTGGAGAAAAGAAGCTGGTGTTATCTTTGACTTCCAGAATGATCCTGGAGTAGTGGGTGATTTTGACAGGAGCCTAATGGTGCTTGATGTGGTCCAACTAGTTGTGTGTCAGATACTCTCAAGTCTATGCCCCTTGGACTTGAGGGAATGAAGATGGGGACCATACCAGGGGTACAGCCAGGATGGGACAGACTAAAAGTTTGATTGAGTACAAGGGCATCAAATATGGAGGATGGGAATGGTTAAGCAAATCAACAGTTGCAGACGTGTCGTGGCGAATGGAGTGTCAGAGGCTAGGTTGTTGCCATTTTGAAAGTGCAATTATAAATGAATTGGGGGTAGAGTTTTGTTCAGGGGTTGATGTAGAAAGAAGTGGGGTTGGAAGGGGTTAGAGGATGGGTGGTAGGGCATACAAGGAAGTGATCGTAGATGGCCTTGTTCGTGATTGAAACCATGGGAATAGAGAAGCCTTGGCAAGGTCAAGGGGTTGGATGTGAATATGGGTAGGAGAGTTTATATGGAGGGAGAGGTTAGGGAGGACAAGAGGGAACTGAAATCAGGGGGGTGAGGATAAGATAAGCCATGAGATAGAATTTGGAAGGGTAGTAAACAGTGAGGAGGATAGTGACTGACTTCAAAGGATATAGGCAGGCTGGTGGCATGGTTGGTCACATGGCAGATGAAATTTAAGGCAGATATATACAAAGTGATACATTTAGGTAGGAAGAATGAGGAGAGGCAATATAAACTAGAGGGCACAACTCTAAAAGGGGTACAGGACCAGAGAAATCTGGAGGTATATGTGCACAAATCGATGAAGGTGGCAGGGCAGGTTGAGAAAGCGGTTTAAAAAAAGTATACAGGATCCGGGGCTTTGTAAATAGTCATAGAGTACAAAAGTATGGAAGTCATGATGAACCTTTATAAAACACTGGTTCGGCCACAGCTGGAGTATTGTGTCCAGTTCTAGGCACCGCACTTTAGGAAAGATGTGAAGGCCTTCAAGAGGGTGCAGAAGAGATTTACTAGACTGATCCCAGGGAGGAAGGACTTTAGTTACGTGGATAGACTGAAGAAGCTGGGATTGTTCTCCTTGGAACAGAGAAGGTTGCGAGCAGATTTGATAGAGGTATTCAAAATCATGAAAGATCTAGACAGAGTAGATAGAGAAACTGTTCCCATTGGTGGAAGGGTCAAGTACCAGAGGGCATAGACTTAAGGTGATTGACAAAAGAACCAGAGGTGACATGAGGAAAAACATTTTTACACAGCGAGTGGTTAGGATCTGGAATACACTGCCTGAGGGGGTGGTGGAGGCAGATTCAATCATGGCCTTCAAAAGGGAACTGGATAAGTACTTCAAAGGAAAAAAATTTGCACGGCTATGGGGAAAGGGCGGGGGAGTGGGACTAGCTGGATTGCTCTTGCATAGACCCGGCGCGGACTCAATAGGCCGAATGGCCTCCTTCCATGTTGTAACCTTTCTATGATTGTATAGAGATTAAGATCACTAAGGATGTGGAGTTACTCAGTGCAGAGGCTGGGGGAGGAAAGGAGGTAGGATATTTCGAGGAGAAAGCTGGGATGGGATTTGGGAGCGGTAGCGAACAAGGATTTTAAAGGAGAGGCAGAAGAGGGAGAACAACGTGAGCTGCTCGAAGGAGGAGAAGGTGCCATAGGAGTAGGGGGAGAGACAGGTGGCAGATGCAATTTAATGTGGATGTGTGAGGTAATACATTTTGGGAGATAAAACAAGGAATGGGAGTATACACTTAATGGAAAGACACTGAATGGTGTGGATGAACAGAGAACCGTTGGTTCAAATATATAATTCCCTGTAAGTATGAATGGCTGGCAGATAAAGTCAGGTGGATAGAATATTTTTTTTAAAAATTCATTCTTGGGATGTGGGCATTGCTGGCAAAGCCAGCATTTATTGCCTATCCCTTGTTGCCCTTGAGAAGATGCTGGTGAGAGGCCTTGAACTGCTGCAGTCCATGTCGTGAAGGTCCTCCCACAATGACGATGGGAGGGAGTGCCTGGATTTTGACCCAGTGACAATGAAGGAACAGCGATATATTTCCAAGTAAGGATGGTGTGTGACTTGGGGGAGAACCTGGAGTGTTCCCATGCATCTGCTGCCCTTGTCCTTCTAGGCGGTGAAGGTGGTGGGTTTGGGAGGAGCTGCCGAAGAAGCCTTGGCGAGTTGCTGCAGTGCATCCTATAGGGAGTGCACATTGCAGTCACGGTGCGCTAGTGGTGGAGGGGTTGGATGTTTTAGGTGGTGGATGGGCTGCTGGTCAAGCAGACTGCTGTGTCCTGGATGATGTTGAGCTGCTTAATTGTTGTTGCAGCTGCACCTATCCAGGCAAGTGGAGTGTGTTCCATCACACTCCTGACTTGTGCCTTGAAGGTGATGGAAAAGCTTTGGGGAGTCACGAGGTGAGTCACTTCCCATGCAATACCAAGCCTCTGACCTGGACTAGTAGCCACAACATTTATGTGGCTGGTCGAGTTGAGTTTCTGATCAACCCCTATGATGTTGATGGTGGATGATACAGCGATGGTGATGCCTTTGAATGTCAAGGGAAGGTAGTTGGACTCTCTCTTGTTGGAGATGGTCATTGCCTGGTGCTTGTGTGGTGTGAATGTTACTTGCCATTTATCAGCCCAAGCCTGGATGTTGTCCAGGTCTTGCTGCACATGGGCACAGACTACTTCATTACCTGAGAAATTGTGAATGGAGCTGAACACTGCAATCACCAGCGAATAGCCCCTCTTCTTACCTTATTATGGAGGGAAGGTCATTGATGAAACAGCTGAAGATAGTTGGGCCTGGGACACTACCCTGAAAAACTCCTGCAGCGATGTCCAGGGGCTGAGATGATTTGCCTCCAACAACCACAACCATCTTTGTGCTAGGTATGCCTCTAGCCACTGGAGAGTTTTCCCCTGATCCCCATTGACTTCAGTTTTACTTGGGCTCTTTTGTGCCACACTCGGCCAAATGTTGCCTTGATGTCAAGGGCAGTCACTCTCCTTACCTCAAGAATTCATCTCTTTTGTCCATGTTTGGACCAAGGTTGTAATGAGGTCTCTAGCTGAGTGGTCCTAGCAGAACCCAAACTATGCATCGGTGAACAGGTTATTGCTGAGTAAGTGCTGCTTGATAGCACCGTTGCTGACTTCTTCCATCACTTTGCTGATGATTGAGAGTAGGCTGATAGAGCTGTAATTGGCTGGGCTGGGTTTGTCCTGCTTTTTGTGGACAGGGCATACCTGGGCAATTTTCTACATTGCCCGGTAGATGCCAGTTTTGTAGCTGTACTCGAAGGGCTCGGCTAGAGATGTGGCTAGTTCTGGAGCACAGGTGTTCAGCACTAGAGCCGGGATGTTGACGGGACCCACAGCTTTTGCTGTGTCCAATGCACTCAGTCGTTTCTTGATATTATGTGGAATGAATCAAATTGGCTGGAGATTGGCGTCTATGATGGGGACCTCTGGAGGAGGCCGAGAAGGATCATCCACTTAGCACTTCTGGTTGAAGATGGTTGCAAACTCTCCAGCCTTGTCTTTTGCACTCACGTGCTGGGCTCCAGCATCATTGAGGATGGGGATGTTCATGAAGCCTCCTCCTCCCATTAGTTGTTTAATTGTCAACCACCATTCGTGGCTGGATGTAGCAGGACTGCAGAACTTTGACCTGATCTGTTCATTGTGGGATTGCTTAGCTCTGTCTATGGCATGCTGCTTTTGCTGTAAAGCATGCATGTAGTCCTGTATTGTAGCTTCATCAGGTTGGCACCTCATTTTCAGGTACGCCTGGTGCTGCTCCTGGCATGACCACCTACACTCCTCATTTGAACCAGGGTTGGTCATCTGGCTTGATGATGGTGGATAGTGAGGGATATGCCAGGCCATGAGGTTACAGATTGTGGTGGAATACAATTCTGCTGCTGCTGATGGTCCACAACGCCTCATGGATGCCCAGTTTTGAGCTACTAGATCTGTTCTTAATCTGTCCCACTTAGCATGGTGGTAGTGCCACACGACATGATGGAGGGTGTCCTCGGTTTGAAGACTGGACTTGGTCTCCATGACACCTGTGCTATGGTCACTCCTACCAATACTGTCATGGACAGATGCATCTGTAACATGTAGATTGGTGAGGACGAGGTTGAGTATGTTATTCCCTCGTGTTGGTGTTCTCACCTCCTGCCACAAGCCCAGTCTGACAACTATGTCCTTCAGGACTCAGCTAGCTCGGTCAGTGGTGGTACTACCGGGCCACTCTTGATAATGGACATTGAAGACCCCACCCAGAGCATATTCTGTGCTCCCGCCGCCCTCAGTGCTTCCTCCAAATGGTGTTCAATATGGAGGAGTATTGATTCATCAGCTGATGGAGGGCGGTAGGTGGTATTTGGCAGGAGGTTTCCTTGCCCATGTTTGACCTGAAGCCACGAGACTTCATGGGATCTGGAGTCAATGTTGAGGACACTCAGGGCCACTCCCACCTGACCGTATACCAATGTACCCCCACCTCCCGTGGGTCTGTCCTGCCAGTGGGACAGGACATACCCAGGGATGGTGATGGAGGAGTCTGGGACGTTGGCTAATAGCTATAATTCTGAGACTAAGACTGTCAGGCTGGTGCTTGACTAGTTTGTGGGTCAGCTCTCCCAACTTTGGCACCAGACCCCAGATGTTAGTGTGGAGGACTTTGCAGGATTGACTGGGCTGAGTGTGCCTTTGTTGAGTGGTCTGACCAGTTTTATTATTTTTTTGTAGCGATTTGATACAACTTAGTGGCTTTTCAGAGTTTAAGACCACGTTGGTCATATAGAATCACATATAGGCCAGACAGGGTAAGGACAACAGGTTTCATTCTTTAAAGCTGGGTTTTTATGATATGGTTATTGTTACTGGCACCAGCTTTATATTCCAGATCTTATTTTTATTTAAACTGATTGTGGTGGAATATAATTCTGCTGCTGCTGATGGTCTACAGCGTCTCATGGATGCACCTCACAAACTGCCAGGGTGGGATTTGAATTCACGTTCTCTGGATTACTGGTCAGGTAATATAACTACTACGCCACCTCACGTTTTATAAGTAGGAGCATGGAATATAAGAGTAAGAAGTGATGATGAATTTGTATAAAACATTGGTTAGGCCACAGTTGGACTACTATGCAGTTTTGGGTGCTCTATTATAGAAAAAACATTAAAACCATAGAGAGTGTACAGCCAGGGGTTCACCAAGATGATGCTAAAAATGGGAATCTGTAGCTTTGAGGACAGACATCAGATACTGGGATCATTTCGTTGAAGCAGAGAAGGCTAAGAGGAGATATAGTAGAAGCTTTTAAAATTATGAAGGATTTGGCAATGAGTAGAGAATGACTATTTTCTCTGGTTGGTGAGTCCGTGATGAGGGTCATTAATTTTAAATTGTGAGGAGAAAGGTTAGTAGAAATTTCTTTACACACAGAATTGTTGGAGCGTGGAATCTTTTGCCGCAACAAGTAGTTGAGACCACGGAATCTTTTAAGGGAAAATTGCATACATGACTGAGAAGAGCACGGTCTAGTGGGATTAGTTTTGGATTGCTTTAGCAAAGAGCTGGCAAAGACATGATGGGTTGAATGACCTACTTCTGTGCTATAAACTTCTACAGAAATTGATAGATATATAGTTTGTGTGCAAGGGATATTTGCTATCTATTATTAAAACCCTTGTAGGAATTGCTAGACAAAAAAGACCAAAGTCCATGTAGTTCATCATCTACCATCCTGGTAGTCGCATGATACAAATGCGTACACTTCCTGTCTTTTTTTATTCGTTCATGGGATGTGGGTGTCGCTGGCGAGGGCAGCATTTATTGACTTCCTGTTAAATTCTTGCCACACTTTTGGTGTCAATCTTTTCCCGTCATAATTTCCTAAGTCCATAGGGGTGAATTTCTGCGAAGGTTCTCCTGATTCTCCACCGTAACTTTGGCAGAAGACCCGCAGAAACTCCTGAGAAAACAGCATAAAATAAAGTTATGGCAGGGGAGCGGGAGAATCCCGATGGAAATTCTCTCTCTCCCTCCCCCCTACCCCCACCCCAGTTTAGAATGAGCTTTACTTTTTGTGTAATTGCAGTGTGACAAGTTTATAGTATGGCTGCTTGGTGGCTTAGTGCCAAATCTGATCATGCTCAAGTTTCCTCTCAGAAAAGTGTCTTGACCCTCCTCTTGCCAAATTACTTAATCTGCAGATAAGTTACTCTCCTTGATCCTGGTAGATAATTTTTTTTCATTTTATTTTAAATTTCTGTTAATTTCTCTAGTCCATGTACACTTGTAGTGGCTGAATTTCTTTGATAATTCCACTGGACTCTCATCAGCAGTCCTGCAGAACACCTCAGAAATAGGTCAGCATCCAGATATGATGGGTCCCAATCAAATCTGGGATTTTCAGTTTGGTCCTGTAAGCAGCACAGCCTTGACTCCACCCTTTTGAGGGGTACTCACTTGAATGGGGCGGGGCTAAGCTAGGGACTCTCCAAACTGCAAGTTCCTGTTTCTTCGGCTCATATTGGATCTGATATGTCTGGAAGCTGGCATGCCTACTAATCTTGGTCACCAGCCTCATCTCTACTCACCATCATTGCCAGCCATCCACTGACCAGACTCTCCCACACCCCCTCCCACTGGCCAGGATCATCAGCATCTCGCCCTACTGATCAGGATCACCAACATTCCCCCCTCCCCAATGACCAGTAGCAGCAGCAGCAACCTTCCCCTCCAACCAGAATCATCAGCTTCATTCTACTAAGGAAGAGATGAGAAGAAAGGTGGAGGCTGTAGCAGCAAGGGGAGGAGACAGGAACAGGGGAGAAGAACAAGGAGAAGATAAGGCACAGGAAAGTAGAAGAGATTAGGGAGCTGAGGAGTGACGAGAGGATGGGTCAGATGGCCAACCCTATATCCTCCTCATTGAACTATCTGCTTTAATCTTGTATCTACATCCCCTATACACTTTGTCCCATCCCTTCATAATTTTAAACACCCCTGTAAAATCACCCCTTAATCTCTTCTAACAAAAACTGCCCCAGTTTTTCAAGTCTTTCGGCATATTTGTATTCCTTATACCGAGCAGCACCACTACATTCTGACATCAGGTGGGAGGCTACTTTTAATATGCTAATTGGGGTCGTATACAATGTGAATGTTCAGTGCAAGTTTCGGGTACCAATGGGTTAAGTGTGTGCTGTGCATGCTCCACCCATTGGTACCAGGCATTAAGCAGCATAATGAATGGTCCTTAAAGGGGTCATTCACGAATACTCACCCTGGCACCACAAAAATCATGCCACCCACTACCGGCCGTCCCCACACTCCCCACTCCGTTAACCCCATTACGTCTGGCTCAAATCCGTAGAAAAGCCTCTGGGTTTTCCACCCACCATGATTGCCCATTAGCGCTGGTTCAGCGCTTGCAGATCACTGATCAAATAGAAATAAGGTTTGGCTCTCAAATTGGCTTGGGCTTCTAGAAGGCAAGGACAGTGGGTGCTGTTCAGTGTCGGCACAAAGTGAAAATCGCACCCACCGCCCATGTATATTGCCACAGGAGACTGCCTAGTATCAGAAAGTTATGGTTACAACTACACTGTAAGAAGAAGTGGGATTCGTGACACAGGAGCTAAGATTTGTGGACAAAGTGTTCATATGCAAAATTTTTAATATACTAGTCCATCTCCTGTGGCATTACAAACGGGGAGTCAAGACCAAGTGCAGTATTCAGGTCAAGCAGGGTTAGAGAATGGGGAAATGATTGGACCCCAACAGAGGAAAGAGAAGGGGGAGGAGACATGGAGAGAGGGAGGAAGAAGCTTGGAGAGATGGGGAGGGGCTGAGGAGGAAGAGCAGAAGAATCTGGAGGAAGGGGAGGGAAGAAATATGAGATGGGGGGGGGGGGTGCAAAGGCAGTGAAACTATCTTAGCAGAAGGGGTGAAGCCAACAGGGAATGGTGGTTTCAGTAGGCTCCCCTTTTTTATGTCAGTGGGGTGGATTTACATGTTTACTGCCTTCATGCCTCAATTTCTGAGTCAATAGAGGAGGGTTGTTATCATTTTCCTTTTTACAGGCTCATAAAACAATATTACTGTGGCAGGGGGAAGTCTGTTGCCTTTCATAACCGCAAGTGACAATCTGGGGTGATGATGAGGACTCAGTCCAATTGCTGAGATTGCAGTGAGTCAGGTCTGGCAGGATCAGAAAACAAGCAAGACAGGAATAAGATATAGGAGCATTAGGAAAGGGTGCACTGAAAATTCTTTCAGCAGTTGAGCATTTCGGGCTGTTACAGAGCACTTAGTAATTTTAAAGCATTGAATTGGCCCAACCCGGTAGGCGTACTTGGGCCTGAGGGGACTGTTGGAGGCTGACCTGCCCCATAGAAGCAAGAATACAGCTGTATTTTTAAAAAGCCATGAAAATTTCTTGGTACTGTCACAAATTGCCTTGTTATACCTGACTAAGGACTTCCAAGATCTTCCTCATATTTAAGTCACTGTGGAACTATTGAAATAACGCTGATGCACAACCATATAGTAGCATTGGGTATAGTAATGATAGATGAATTACTGAGCCATGATACAGCAGCCACAACAGCTAATTTCTGAGCTAACGTTACATGACCTTTTAACACAACCGAGCCCCATCATAGCTCCATCTTCAGACGTAACGAATACTGCAGGTAAATATTGACACTTTTACAATGGGTTTTGCCTTAGACAGAACCTGACAAAGAAGTTTTTAGTGGATTTTGAAATGGAATGTTGTGACTCATTCAGTGATTTTAATATATAAATAGATGCATAGATACATATACGAACAGTATGTGCACTTACACCAGATTATCCCATTTTCATAACTGTTTGTTTTTCCAAAATGAAAGTTGCCCCATCAACACTTTATTTGCACATACAGCTGTTGAATAACTAATTCATTTTCTAGTCTGTCCAACTTAAAATGAAATGTTTGTTTATTTTTAGTGTCGTTTTCGTAAAAAGATGAAGAACCCAAAGAAAGCTCAGATGCATTGGAAACCTGCAATTAATGGTAATTTTAGATTGAATGAAAATTTGACAAACAAGTTATATAATCAATTTCAGTGTTTAAAAAGCATTTTTGACATTTATTGATAACTGACATTTCTGTATTTTCTCCTTGTTTGCGAAGAGTCGACTGAGACAGAGCAAGAGATGGAATGGGACAACCACGTGCCCATACACAAATGTAAACAGGGTTTTTATTGCATGAAAAAGTAAGTTTTAAATTTGAAAAGATGTTCTGGGGGAAAAAAATTGGCAAAAGTATGCTATAAATTTCTGTTCACCTGATTACAATCAGACATCCCAGTGGAGCCATTTTATAATGGATTATTGGTGACTTCAATCAAACAACAATAAGTTTCAGTTAGTCCAAGTTATAATAGAGCTTTACAGTGCAGTTATGAATAACTATTGCTTTTACGGAACATCGTGAAGCAAAAGTAACAGTCATGTTGTGAAAGCAGTATGTAGGGCATCATAAAATTATTTTCCCTATGAGTGTAGTTTCCAAAAGGAATACTGTATTGACAAATGATCAAAAGAAAATGGATATTATGGGAGCCTGAATACTTTCAAACTAATCCAAATGTACAATGAATGGTATGTTTCAGGCCAGTCTAACTGAAAATCATTATCTTCCTCCCCATCCTCATCCTAAGCCATCCGTTGCTGTGATACATCTACAGGAAAGGAGGATGCAAACTAAGAATGGGTCCGTTTAAGTGCCTTTGCTTTAGGGAGACAGAGAAGGGTGTAGAAGCTATGGCTGTGTGCTGCTTCACTGTGACTGTGTAGATATGCACCCACTAACCTGGTGCCTGCACTGTCCCAATGATCCCACCATCTCTGATGGCCAGGGCAGAGTGCCTCTTTAACCACTCTATGGCCTGCTGCTTGTAGTGGCTGAGTTCTTCAATGTAGGCAATACCCTATCCAGTCCCCTGCATCTTGTAGACATTGTGCACAAGTTTGACTACTACAAGTGAAATCAGGTGAAGGCTAGCAATTCGGGGATGAACTTCTTTCAGCACTGATCTGCAGTTCTGGGGGTGAAAAGGCTGCCACCTCCCTCCACAAGACATGAGACATGCTTTTTTGGATTTCTTCCCATGGGCACCCAGCAACCTTTTTCTCCTTTGCTGAATCTCATCCAGGAGGCTTTGGAGGCTGGTGTCATTAAAATTATGCGTTCTTCTTTTCTTCGTCCATACAATGTCCTTCTCGCATCTTTGGCTGCCTCTGCCAGATCCTCCAGTGGAAGATATTTCTTAAAAGTGGTACAAATTCCACATGCGAGCTGTCCAGTCCAGCTACATGTAAACATATAAAAAGTAAACGGGAAATCAAAGGAAGGATACGACCGATTAGAGACAAAACAGATGACAATCTTGTGGAGGCAGAGGGCATGGCTGAGGTACTAAATGAATACTTCACATCGGTCTTACTAGAGAAGAGGATGCTGTCATTGTAGTAGTAAAGGAGGAGGAAGTAGCGATATTGGATAGGATAAAAATAGATAAAGAGGAGGTACTTAAAAGATTGGCAGTACTTAAAGTAGAAAAGTCACCTGGTCCAGATGGGATGCATCCTAGGTTACTGAGGGAAGTAAGGGTGGAAATTGCGGCGGCTCTGCCCATAATCTTATCCTCCTTAGATATGGGGACGATACCAGAGGACTGGAGGATTGCAAATGAAACGTCCCTGTTCAAAAAAGGGAAGAAGGATAAACTCGGCAATTACAGGCCAGTCAGCCTAACTGGTGGGGAAACTTTGAGACAATAATCTGGGACAAAATTAATTGGCACTTGGAAAAGTATGGGCTAATAAATGAAAATCAGCACGGATTTGTTAAAGGAAAATTGTTTTTGACTAACTAGATTGAGTTCTTTGATGAAGCAACGGAGAGGATTGATGAGGATAGTGTGGTTGATGTTGGGTCTATGGACTTTCAAAAGGCATTTGATAAAGTACCACATAATAGACTTCAATTTTGCTAACAAGTCTGAGATTAAAGGGACAGTGGCAGCGTGGATACAAAATTGGCTAAGGGACAGAAAGCAGAGAGTAGTGGTAAAGGGTTGTTTTTTAGACTGGAGGGAAGTATACAGTGGTGTTCCCCAGGCGTCGGCATTAGGACTACTGCCCTTTTTTGATATATATTAATGACCTGGACTTGGGTATAGAGGATACAATTTCAAAGTTTGCAGATGATACGAAGCTCGGAAATGTAGTAAACAATGTGGAGGATAATAACAGACTTCAGGATGACATAGACCAGTGAAATGGGCAGAAAAATGGCAGGTGAAATTTAATGCAGATAAGTGTGAAGTAATACATTTTAGTAGGAAGAGTGAAGAGAGGCAATATAAACTAAGTGATACAATTTTAACGGGAGTGCAGGAACAGAGAGAGCTGGGGGTGTATGTACACAAGTTGAGAAGGCTGTTAAAAAGCATATGGAATCCTTGGCTTTATAAACAGAGGCAATGGAGTACAAAAGCGAGGAAGTTATGCTTTATAAAACACTGGGTTAGGCTGCAGCTGGAATATTGTGTACAGTTCTGGGCACCACACTTTAGGAAGGATGTCAAGGCCTTAGAGAGGATGCAGAAGAGATTTACTAGAATGGTACCAGGGAAGGGGGACTTCAGTTATGTGGAGAGACTGAAGAAGCTGGGGTTGTTCTCCTTGGAACAGAGAAGGTTAAGATTTGAGAGAAATGTTGAATCATGAACAGTTTTGATAGAGTAAATAAGGAAAAACAGTTTCCAGTGGCAGAATGGTCAGTAACCACAGGACACAGATTTAAGGTGATTAGCAAAAGAGTCAGAGGCGACATGAAACATTTTTTTACGCAGCGAGTTGTAATGATCTGGAATGCACTGCCTGAAAGAGTGGTGGAAGCAGATTCAATAGTAACTTTCAAAAGGGAATTGGATAAATACTTAAAGGGAAAAAAATTACAGAGCTATGGGGAAAGAGCAAGGAAATGGGGTTAATTGGATAGCTCTTTCAAAGATCCGGCAGAGGCACGATGAGCCGAATTGCCGCCTTCTGTGCCGTACCTATTATCATATCTGACAGTGAACTCACTGAGCCAAATACGTTCCTACTGCTCCCCCTGCTGGCTGCTGCAATTATCAGCCCGACGTGACTTTTTAAAGGTCACTCTATAATTTCCAAGCCCATCCAGCATAGCACTCCTATTTTACATACATTGGGCTACAGAACAGCTAATGGATATTTAAAGGAACTGATCCTGTACATTATGGTGGGGTCATCACTGCAGAGGATTAATAGGTACATGTCCCAGCTCAGTGGTGCAAAACTGGTGCAACTGGATAAGTCACTGAGCAGCCCACCCTAGGCTGTTTAAAGTCAGAGAGAAAATAACCAAGGCTCTAGCCACAAATTTTCAACCCCCCTGAAATATGCAAAATGTGCACAGGAGAGTAGTTAATGCAATACCTTTGATCAAGAAGGGAGAGAAAGAGAATATGGCTACCCATAAATCAGTTAGTTTAACATCAGATGTGGGCAAACTCTGGCTCTGAAATTCCTGGGGTGAAGGAAGGTGTGATAATTTTTCTGCAAGTGGCTGGAATTTGGGAACAGTCAAGTTGCTGCCCTATTCATGTTACATCACAAATTCCATTGGAAATGAGGATGTGAGAAAGAAATGCCCACTTTATAAATGGTCCATGTCATGAATTTAGGACAAGATAATGTCACCAATCTAAATTCCATCATATCCACCCCTCTAAAAGGAGTCTGTATAAAGTAGGCATTTTTGCCAGGACCAGTTGGTGAAGACAAGAATTGTCTTAAAGGGAGTTTGGTTGAAGCATTTTGAAGGAAACAGTTTCTTTTTTACAATAACTTCTTTTTGAAGTTGTTTTCTCATGTTGACCTGAAGCTGTCAAATCCTTGTGGAGAGGATAATCTCACTTGGGAGTTTCAAATGACATTTCTGAAAAATGCAACATGGGGGTTCCCAATGGGAATACCATTATGCATTATTTATCTCTTGGAGGTGGAAAAGAAAAAGGCTGCACAGGAAGCCTTTCTAATTAGGTAGAACCAAAGGGCTAGAGCCTCCCAGCAGTACCCAGCCAACACGCTATATAGACCTAGGTGTTCCTTCTCAAACATTTCTTTTGTGTTGTGTCTCTGGAGATTGAGATTCAACTAGACGCCCTGGAAGATCTTTGTTCATTGCTGCAGCCAGAACACCAGACCAGTTCGAGCAAGCCTCTTGCTTACAGTTGCAGAGAAGGTCACAACATTGACAGGCTCATTCCACGGAGCAACTGGAGGCTTCGGCCATAAAAATGATTTTTCTGTGCATAATTGCATCAGGCCGTCACTAATACCCTGTTTGCCAGGATTACCCAATTTAACAAGTTTGACCTCAGGCAAACAAATGAACATGCTATATACTTCTTTAAAATTGTTGGATTGTCTAGACTACTTGGGGCAATTGACTGCATTTATGTTGCAATGCATGCATTGACTTATCAACCCCCAACATTACGTCAACAGAAACTGATTCATTCCCTGAACGTACTATTATTGTGCAATTAGAGGGACCAATTCATGCATGTGAATGCAAAATATGCTTGGGAGCTTTATGATGCTTTTATCTTCCATGTGTCTAGTGTTGTTGCTCTTCTTCAAAATCAGGACAGCTTCTTGGAGACAAAGGTTATCTGCTCTTCCCATGGCTTATAACACCATTGCAATGGACCAGTACTGCTGCAGCAGACCACTACAACTACAGTGTTGCTTTCCTGAGGGAAAACTGTCTTATTGATGCATTCTCCAACTATCCCATTGGAACTGGGAATAAGATACAGGTGGCAAAAATCTACCAGAACAGGTCAAATCACTGCCATCCCTCTAAACCCTCCAAGATGTTGCTCTGGAGATATCAGAATTCACTGCATCAGTCTCTCTATATGGTCTTCCAAGGACTGAAAGCTAGTAGTCAATGCTTCCAGCGTTGGAAGCACTGATTGGCCTGGAGACCTCACTATTAGGAAGGATAAATGCAGATGTTTATTCGAGCTGCCACTTGCACTACGATGCACTGCACTGAAGAAAATCCCTCTTTAAAGGTATGTTGTTCTGAGGAGTCCTGTCATGAAAAGAAGTATGCTAGCAAAACACCAGACTCGTGGAAGCACTATGCAGTATCTCAGTTGGCTGTGATAGAAGTGAAATCCAATGTCATTCTCTACAGTACCATTGAAGACGTGAATTTTTAAAAATTCATTCATGGGATGTGGGCGTCGCTGGCAAGGCCAGCATTTATTGCCCATCCCTAATTGCCCTTGAGAAGGTGGTGGTGAGCCGCCTTCTTGAACCGCTGCAGTCTGAGATTAAGGTTCTCCCACAGTGCTGTTAGGGAGGGAGTTCCAGGATTTTGACCCAGCGACGATGGAGGAACGGCGATATATTTCCAAGTTGGGATGGTGTGTGACTTGGAGGAGAACATGCAGGTGGTGTTGTTCCCATGTGCCTGCTGCCCTTGTCCTTCTAGGTGGTAGAGGTCGTGGGTTTGGGAGGGATTGTCGAAGAAGCCTTGGTGAGTTGCTGCAGTGCATCCTGTGGATGGTACACGCTGCAGCCACTGTGCGCCGGTGGTGAAGGGCGTGAATGTTTCTGGTGGTGGATGGGGTGCCAATTAAGTGGGCTGCTTTGTCCTGGATGGTGTCAAACTTCGAGTGTTGTTGGAGCTGTACTCATCCAGGCAAGTGGAGAGTATTCCATCACACTCCTGACTTGTGCCTTGTAGATGGTGGAAAGGCTTTGGGGAGTCAGGTGGTGAGTCACTTGCCGCAGAATACCCAGCCTCTGTCCTCTTGTAGCCACAGTATTCGTATAAAGGTTAAGTGGAGGATTCCTTGCAAGAGACAAACTGAAGCACTGACAAAGATGCACGTGTACTATGAAACCCCATAATGCAATGACTGAACAATGTGAGGACAGGGAGTGAAGCCTTGTCTCTCAGGGTCTCACTACTCGCCTTCAAACAGCCACCCAACCTCAAACAGACCATCGTTCGCAGCAAATTACCCAGCTTTCAGGAGAACAGCGTCCACGACACCACACAACCCTGCCACGGCAACCTCTGCAAAACATGCCAGATCATCGACACGGACACCACTATCACACGAGAGGACACCACCCACCAGGTACATGGTTCATTCCCCTGTGACTCGGCCAACGTTGTCTACCTCATACGTTGCAGGAAAGGATGCCCCGGAGCATGGTACATTGGCGAGACCATGCAGACACTGTGACAACGGATGAACGGACACCGCGCAACAATTGCCAGACAGGAGGGTTCCCTCCCAGTCGGGGAACACTTTAGCAGTCAAGGACATTCAGCCACCGATCTTCAGGTCAGCGTTCTCCAAGGCGGCCTTCGAGACACACGACAACGCAAAATCGTCGAGCAGAAGTTGATAGCCAAGTTCCGCACCCATAAGGACGGCCTCAACCGGGATCTTGGGTTCATGTCACGCTACATGTAACCCCACCAGCAAAAACGGGGGGAAAAAAGTTATGTGTTTTAATATTCTCTCTCTCTCTGTCTATCTCTCTCTCTCTCTCTCTCTCTCTCTCGCTGCCATTTGAGTCTCTTTCTTTCTGTCTGTGTAATTGACACAATGTATATCCAGTGTACTGGGACGTGCTGTTCTCCGTGACTGGCCTGTTTGAACAACAACGACACCTTTTGATTGGTGTAATGCTGTCCCAGCTTAATATAAGATATGCGATTTGAGAACCTTCCACTCATTCACCTGATGAAGGGGATAATCTCCGAAAGCTTGTGATTTTAAAATAAAATTGTTGGACTATAACCTGGTGTTGTAAGATTCCTTACATTTGTCCACCCCAGTCCGTCACCAGCATCTCCACAATAATTAGTGATTAGGGAAAGACTATTTTCTCTGGTTATTGGGTTAGTGACAAGAGGTCATCAATTTAAAATTGTCGTCAAGAGGCTGAGGATAGAGGTTAGGAGAAATCTCTTCATGCGGAGAGTTGTTGGAACATGGAATGGTTTGCCCTGGTGAGTGCCAGAGACCATTGTATCTTTTAAGTGAAAATCTGATTTTTGAAAAAATTGAAGTAGAGGATGATACATTGCTATGGGGAAAGAGTAGGACAATGGGTTAATTTTGGAATTATCTAGCAAAGAACTGGCAGACATGTTCGACCGAATGGCTGCCTTTTGTGCTATAAACTTCTGTAGTTCTGTAGAGGCACATCCAGTCCCAGAGCTTGTCCGGATTTTGCAATAAGCATCCAAAGGCGGT